>NC_137775.1:171010284-172287371 GCF_963455305.1 Plecotus auritus | reverse complement strand
ATTTAAATTTCCAACTTCAAGCAGAAAAATGTTTTATTGACGTATTTTAAGATGTCATCCTCATAACAGTATTCAAAACTCTAATCCCACAGGAGACAAAAAAAAAAAAAAAATGGTTGTGAGAGACTTCAGACATAAGAACATTAAGGACAGAGAAACAAGGAGCTGTAGCTATTTCAGTGGTTAATAATCAATTATTAAGAATAGGTGGTAGTAAGAGCCCTCGAGGAAATGTTAGAAACATCCAGTGCTGAATGCTTGGGGCTGCACAGCTGGAGACCCAGAGGAGGACATAGACGCAGAACTCAGCTCAGGGAGCTAATCTCTTTGCTCTACCCAGTGACTTAGCTAAAAAATAATAAAACACAGAACTTGATTTCAAAAGCTCCTGGTTACACTCTATAGAATTATAATTTGTGGTACGGGTTTTAGTGAATTATATGCCATTCTTACCATGAGTATGGATGTAGGCATTTTCAACACAATCTGACAGGCACTTTGGTACATTGGTTAAGAATGTGGCTGCAGAGCCTAGGTTATCAGCCTCTGAATTCGGGCCCCTCCCTTTTCTAAGTGTGTGATATTAAACAGGGTACTTAATATTTCCATTCCTCAGTCTCCTCACCCATAAAATGGGATTAATTTTAAAATGCCTAGCGTAAAGTGATTGTCAAGATTAGATGTGAAGCACTTAGGGAAGCAGCTGGCAAATAATCATCACCCGGTAAATATTAGCCATTATACTTAGGTTTAATTTTTAATCAGACACTGATATACAAAAATTCAGGCAGTGTGATATATAGATCCCTGGGCTTGATTGTCACCTTTATAAACATTGCGGACAAACCAGCTAATTGTCCCTTAAGAAGTCTTTCTGTGTAGAAAGCCAATTTATAACCAGAATGTCAGTTCTTACTTGCCGTGAGATATAATTGTCAAGTAAATCTGCTCTCACATTGATCTAGCCAGCACATTTTCTTCATGCAGACATGTTAAATGGAGGGTAAAATTATTATAATTTTTGTTGGTAAACTTGTACCTTAGTCAAAATAGCTGGAGGTGCTTGTTTCTGTGATTTCATTAGTCTTGCCATGAAAACCACAGTGTTTGAATGTTAGAAGCCACTTGGACAGTCTCCTCACCCCTTGGCCAGCACCTACCTCTAGGATTTCCCTTTTCCTTTTCTTACCTGGCTAACTCAACTCCTTTCTTTTCAGTCCGTGGGTCTTTTCCCAAAAGGTGAAATGCAATTAAGCATGTCATGATTTCTATGTTTCTGCTTACTCAGTTCTCTATGAGCTCTCCATGAATCTTATTCCTCCTTCCATTCAAAAATCACTCTGTATATGTCTCTCTCTCCACAAATGAAATACAGAAAGTAAAAGCAGTAAGAGTTGTGGTGTGATAACAGTGTGATATTGCCCTAGCTGGTCTGGCACAGTGGATAGAGCCTCGGCCTGCAGACTGAAGGGTCCAAGCTTCAATTCCGGTCAAGGGCACATGCCCAGGTTGCAGGCTCAATCCCCAGTAGGGGCATGCAAGAGGCAGCCAATCAATGATTCTCATCATTGATGTTTCTCTCTCCCTCTCCCTTCCTCTCTGAGATCAATAAAAATATATTAAAAAAAAAACAAAAAACTAAGAGTGGCTGATATTTAGTGAAATTGTGCTGGAAGGAATTATAAAAATAATGAATTTTTATAAAACTGTTAACAAAAACAATTATGGTGGGAAAATTCATTTTTACTCCCCTCTCCTCTAACTTTTAAACATTCTTCTTATAATTCAAAGCCTGGGTCAAGTTCTATCTTCTCTTTATGTCTTCCCTGATCTTTCTCATTTTCCCAGACATAATTCTACTCTGTAGATAAACCTTCCCCCCACACACAACACACATTACACACATATTCTCTCCCTCTCTCTCTCTCTCTCTCTCTCACACACACAGAAAAACAACAACAAAAAACAAACAAACTCCTATATTAACCTTTATGAAATGTAGATTCAGTAGTCTTTACTCATTCATTTAATAAATAAAGTTAGGAGATTTGAACAATATCAAATAGCAAAGATGAAACAAAATTCAGGTATCATGGGTCCATGTTTAGTTTCAAATTATAGCAAGGGCTATAAAAATAAAAAGAGAATCATTTTGAAGGAAGAATTATCAATATTGTAGACTAATTTCAGGAAGAGGCTATAGTCAAAGGTGATTGTAGAATCAATTTTATTGAGAGAATAGTGGTAATATTAAGAAGAGAGCTTTTACTTATCAGATAAAGCATGCTAAAGAAATAATCCAACTTGAATATTTTATCTTTGAATAAAATACTTGAAAAGCAGTGTGCTTTGATATCCCAATGCTTCAAAAGACATTCCTTGATACATTTGTTTTGGAAATGGAAATGTCTAAATGGGGTCTAAAAGTTTCTCTATTTCGAATAGTGTCTCAGACCAAATGTTGGTGGTTTCAGCATATGACATTGACTTTTAAAGATAAATATTAGGATATTTGAGTTAGTTGGTTAATATTGAAAGCTAATATATTAGCATCCATCTGGTTCTGGGAATTTTAAAATGTCTCAGCACTGCTTTTCTCTCACCACCCATTTTTATCACTTATTCACCTTTGATTTGCCTGCCTCTTAAGGAAACTAGAAGTTCGGTGCCATTCACACCAGCAACAGGCTTCCAGACTTGGGAGTCACATTTCCTCAACACTTTAAGTGCCAGTGCTGTTTCCCACACTTTAGTAGGCACTGGGTATAATTTCAGAAACATTATTATATAAACTGAGAGCAATAAGCAAATTTTTCTTTGTCTTTCCTTTTCCATTTTATTTTTTCTTTCTTTTTTTTTATCTCATAAAATGTAAATCTTCTAAAAATAGGCTTAGTGCTCTTGCTTTTGGCCCTTCTCATTTATTTACATTGCATGTCTATAAAATATTTTTAAAATAAAAGATTATTTGCCTGGCCAGCGTGGCTCAGTGGTTGAGCATCGACCTATGAACCAGGAGGTCACGGTTCAATTCCTGGTCAGGGCACATGCCCAGGTTGCAGGCTCAATCCCCAGTAGCAGGCAGCCGATCAGAGATTCTCTCTCATCATTGATGTTTCTATTTTTCTCTCCCTCTCCCTTCCTCTCTGAAATAAATAAAAATATATTTTAAAAAGTAAATAAAATAAAAGATTATTCTGGCCCTAGTGGGTTTGGCTCAGTGGATAGAGCGTCGGCCTGCAGACTGAAGGGTCCCAGGTTCAATTCCAGTCAAGGGCACATGCCTGGGTTGCGGGCTCGGTCCCCAATGGGGGGCGTGCAGGAGGCAGCCGGTCAATGATTCTCTCTCATCATTGATGTTTCTATCTCTCTCTCCCTCTCCCTTCCTCTCTGAAATCAATAAAAAACATTAAAAAAAAAAGATTATTCTGTTAACTAAATCTCTCCCATTGTCATACCCTCTTCCAATTTCTAATCTTCATACTGCCCACCTCTCTTAAGGAATGTGCATATGCTTCCTATTTGCATGAACTCCAAATTATTTGCAGTATCTCAGGGATACCCAGAAAGCTTCATATATTAAGCTCCCATATATTTGGATTTTCTTCTTGTATATTTACTGCTGCTGACACTCCTATTGAATTTGGAAGCACTAACATCATCTTCAGTTATTAGTGACTTGGAAGTTATAAAGGATATAGTTGAATTTAAGAACTCTATCCTCTCTCTGAGGTCACTAATTAAATGTGATGACTTACCTTATGAAAAACTGGAGTCACAAAAAGGACAGCATAACTTTTTGTCCCTCCAGGTTGTAATAGAATTCATGAACGGCCGTCAGGATTTGCTCAAAGTATTTCCACAATGTAAGAAGTTGCTTTGAAAGGCCTGGGTAGCATTACTTGGATGAGTCCTGACCTAGATTCCTAAGAGAAGCAGGCCTCACTGCTCTCCGCTCCCTCTCAGACAAACAGAAATCTGATCTTCAAGCACAGAAAGCTGTCACGATTTGTGACCTTCACTGTGAGTGATACAAGCTAAGCCAAAGCAGACAGAATTACCTCTTACCTCAAGGAAAGTCACTCTTGAGGTCACTTTCAGGACAATGCGAGGACAGGTGCCCTCCTGCTTCTTTGCCCTGGTAGGCCTTTTTGTTGGCTGATTTATCCGTCCGAGCATATGCCCTGCTCCTGTAATTCAAAGACAACTCATCCGACACTGGATGAGATCAAGACTGGAAGCCACCGGAGACTGGTTTCTGTGAAGGAAAATTATGTCAGCCCGCAGGCAGGTCAGGGACTGAGGGCATCAAATGAAATCGGCTTAGGTTTTTGAATTTAGGGTCATCATCTGTGTAATAAATATGGATTAAAAATGTTGATTTGCGTCCCATTAGCCTGGTTATATAGATGTGTTGAAATATATGAATTACTGCAGGTCAGTAACCTAATGCAATTTTCCCTATTACCCCAAGTAGTTATTTTATATTCATTGCTTCTAAAAATAATTTATTGCAGAGTTTTGTTTATGCTTTATTGTTTAACCTTTAATTCGCAGTGGTTTTATAAGTGTAAAATTGTTCATTTGTTTTTAATATTTTCCACTGCACTTGGCAGATTATATCGTTAGCATTCTCCTCTTTTCTGTTCTTAGGTATACATACATGTTCCCATGATATATTTAAACAATCCCTGAAATTCAGGCAAATCACTTTTATTCATTCATTTTATTTTGCTTTCCTACTCTTCGGTTAAAGGCAACTAGTTAAAACAAAACATTTTCAGATTTAATTAAAATTTTAAAAGCCTTTTGTCAGCTTATTTCTTAATCACAAATTTAAGACATGTATAAGTGCTATAGGATATTACTTATATCATTTTTCGAAAGCCATGTGAGTTGGGTTTAGTACAGGGGTGGGCAAACTTTTTGACTCGAGGGCCACAATGGGTTCTTAAACTGGACCGGAGGGCCGGAACAAAAGCATGGATGGAGTGTTTGTGTGAACTAATATAAATTCAAAGTAAAGGAGCGGAGGGGAGAGCAAGAGAACCCTCTGCTCTTTCGGCTCCGTGGGCCGGATAGAACAGCCAAACAGGCCGGATCTGGCCCGCGGGCCGTAGTTTGCCCACGGCTGGTTTAGTAACATAACAACCACATATTTAATTTTATTACATTAGTATTATGTAGGATCCTTCTTCACATGATCAAAGTATACAGAATTTTGATAACCTTTATAGAATTATGAATCTCCATAGAAGAAAATGCTAAAGTAAAAATATTAGATAAGAGAAATCACGTGTTTGAACTACTAAATGAAAAGCTACCAATTGTTTTTATTATATTACTAGAGGCCCGGTGCATGAAATTCGTGCACGGGGGGTGGCCCTCAACCCAGCCTGCACCCTCTCCAATCTGGGACCCCTCGAGGGATGTCTGACTGCCCTCTCACAATCTAGGACTGCTGGCTCCCAACTGTTCGCCTGCCTGCCTTACTGATTGCCCCTAACCGCTTCTGCTTGCCAGCCTGATCACTCCCTAACCACTCCCCTGCCAGCCTGATTGATGCCTAACTGCTCTCCTGCCAGCCTGTTTGACCCTAACTGCCCTCCCCTGCAGGCCTGGTCCCTCCCAACTGCCCACCCCTCCTGGCCATCTTGTGGTGGCCATCTTGTGTCCACATGGGGGCAGGATCTTTGACCACATGGGGACAGACATCTCATGTGTTGGAGTGATGGTCAATCTGCATAGTACTCTTTTATTAGATAGGATAGAGGTCTGGTGCATGGGTGGGGGCCAGCTGGTTTGCCCTGAAGGGTGTCCCAGATCAGGGTGGGGGTTCCCTTGGGGCTTGGGGCGGCCTGGGCGAGGGGCCTGTGGTGGTTTGCAGGCCAGCCACGCCCCCTGGTGACCCAAGCGGAGGCCCTGGTATCTGGGATTTATTTATCTTCTACAATTAAAACTTTGTAGCCTGGAGCAGAGCCAAGCCTCCTGCTCGCTCAGTGGTGGCAGCCATTTCTGTTGGGATTTATTTATCTTCTATAATTGAAACTTTGTAGCATTGAGTGGAGGCCAAGGCAGGCCAGGGTGTGTGGAAAGCTTGGCTTCCTCCATTGCCCAGGGCAACCCTAGCCTCCTACTCTCTCCAGCTCTGTGGTTGCCGCCATTTTTTGTTGGGATTTATTTATTTTCTATAATTGAAACTTTGTAGCCTTGAGTGGAGGCCTGGGCCCACCAGGGTGTGCAGAAAGCTTGGCTTCCTCCATTGCCGGGGAAACCCAAGCCTGGGTTAATTTGCATACTTGCTCCTGATTGGCTGGTGGGTGTGGCTGGTGGGTGTAGCGGAGTGATGGTTAATTTGCATATTACTCTCTTATTAGATAGGATATTTTACATTGTTCTATAATATTGTTGTAATTGTATATTATACTTTTATACTGTATATATTATGTATAGGAGTTATTTATATTATAATTTTTAATAATAATAATAATGAGCATTTACTTTAACTAGATTCCCATGATGTTAGGTTAAAAGAAGAATGCTCCATGCATTTAATTAATGTTCTGCAAGACTTAGTCTATGTTAGAACAGTTAAGTCACTTGGGACCATTTCCTGGTGGTGCCTGAGGTCTAACCACTAGTAGGCATTTATGACTGAGAGTGAAAAAAGAAGACACAGGTGCCCTAGCTGGTTTGGCTCAATGGATAGAGCATCGGTCTGAAGACCAAAGGGTCCCAGGTTCGATTCCGGTCAACTTCATGTACCTTGGTTTCAGGATCCTCCCTGGCCTGGACCCTGGTCAGGGCACTTGCAGGAGGCAACCAATCTATTTGTTTCTCTCACATCAATGTTCCTCTCTGTCTTTTCCCCTCTCTCTTCCACTCTCTCTGAAAGATCAATGGAAAAATATTCTCCAGTGAGGATTAACAACAACAACAACAACAAAAGGAGGACAAAGGTCACATAGACATTAAGTCCATATCTATGACCATAACAACTGAAAGAGACATAGAAAGACCCTCCCACAAAGCTGTGTGATATCCGATTCTGCAGATTCAATAAGAAGCACATATACAAACTTTCAGAGACCCCTGTTGCTTATTAAAATGTTTTAATAGTACCTTCCATTGATCCTTTTAAACTGTAACCATTTACTGAAGAAGTCACTGAGCTTATTAAGAGCCGATTACTCAGTGACTGAAAGACAGCAATGAAGAACAAGATACATCAGGAAGGCAGCTTCTGGCTGGGAGGTTTTCTCTCTTCATTGCTATGAGTAAATAGGAGGTCCACATGGCAGAAGCTAGGTCCTTTCCCCCAGTATCTTCCTTTGAGGAGGGAACAAAAGGTAAGGGGGCACTTTCTGACATTTCTGGTTGAGGAGATTGAGAGAGGGAGATAGTTTATTTTTCCTTCTGAGTCCTTTTATGCCACAGTGACAGCTCTGAAAATGACAAGGAAGCACGAATGCAGGTTTCTTAGGAGAATCCTGGATGTCCTGGGCCAAAATAAAATCATTCTGCCATTTATCACTTAACAATAGCTTAAGCACTCCAAAGATAATAAATTTTAAAATAATCAAGCAATCATTTCAACATGATTACTTCTTTTTTCTTTTTTTGGAAATTTTGGTTTTTCAATAGGGGATGTAAATTTGGATTTGTACATGAAACTTCCCCATTTTTTATTTATTTATTTTTTTAATTTAAATTCTTTATTATGTAATATATTACATAAGTCTCCTTTTTCCCCCAGTGACCTCTCCCCTGCCGCCCCCAACCCCCAGCACATGCCCTCACCCCCCACCCCATCTGTGTCCATTGGTTATGCTCACATGCATGTGTACAAGTACTTGGTTGATCTCCCCCGCCCGCACCACCCCCCCCGGCCCTCCCGCTTCCTTCATTGGTTGGACATTCTGTTTGATGCTTCTATGACTCTGGTTCTATTTTTGTTCATCAGTTTGTGTTGTTCATTATAGTCCATAAATGAATGAGATCATGTGATATTTCTTTTTTTCTGACTGACTTATTTCACTTAGCATAATGCTCTCCAGTTGCCTCCATGCTGTTACAAATGGTAAGAGTTCCTTCTTTTTTACAACAGTGTAGTATTCCATTGTGTGGATGTACCACAGTTTTCTAATACATTCATCTGCTGATGGGCACTTAGGCTGTTTCCAAATCTTAGCTATGGTGAATTGTGCCGCTGTGAACACAGGGGTGTATATATCCTGTCTGATTGGTGTTTCTAGTTTCTTGGGGTATATTCCTAGAAGTGGGATCACTGGGTCAAATGGGAGTTCCAGTTTTAGCTTTTTGAGGAAACTTCATACTGTTCTCCACAGTGGCTGCACCAGTCTGCAATCCCACCAGCAGTGCATGAGGGTTCCTTTTTCTCCACATCCTTGCCAGCACTTGTCATTTGTTCATTTGTTGATGATAGCCATTCTGACAGGTGTGAGATGGTACTGCATTATTGTTTTGATTTGCATCTCTCGGATGATTAGTGACTTTGAGCATGTTTTCATATGTCTCTTGGCCTTCCTTATGTCCTCTTTCAAAAAGTGTCTCTTTAGGTCCTTTGCCCATTTTTTTATTGGATTATCTCCCTTTTGTTACATTGTATGAATTCCCAACATGATTACTTGTTGATTATTTTGGGTACAATGCAAATGGCTTGTGGAAATTCTTTGTTTTTTCACAAGTATTTCATAGTAACCAAATAAATTTTCTTTTAAATGGAACATAGGTTTTGGAGGATAGCTTTGTTATTCTTTCACAATGATGGGACAGAGGATGTTAAAATAACCTATCAAGGAGAGTTCATAATAAAATCTCTTTAGCAGAAACATGTTTTCTGGTTAATGGCACTATATTGTCAATATATAGTTAGTGAGGGAGAATATAGGACAAAGGTGACCTCTGCTGTGGTATCTTCTACATTTCTTTACTTTTTCATTTCTATTAATGTTTTAAATGAAACTTATGTATGGTGGCTGGTAAGGTTACAGGATCAAATTATTTTTTAATTATATCTACTTGTCAATATTTATACCCAAAATGTGTTCCTGTACTGCCTGTAAATATTACTATGACAAAATACATATATCTCTATACTCCAATCCCATATGAATCCCCTATACCAACTAACCTTCAATCCCAAAAAAATCAGACCAACTAGCAGGGGTCCTCAAACTTTTTAAACAGGGGGCCAGTTCACTGTCCCTCAGACCGTTGGAGGGCCAGACTATAGTTTAAAAAAAATTATGAACAAATTCCTATGTGCACTGTGGGCCCGAGACGAGTTGGCTGCTAAGCAGGACAGGCAGTGGCACCCGGTGGGCGTGGCCCGTGGGCCGTAGTTTGAGGACCCCTGAGCTAGAGGGATGGTCTCATCACCAATGACCCCAACTCAGCCTTATTTTGGGAATCATAACCTATCTTAATAGGTTCAAGTACATTTAATGACAGAATTAGTGCAGCTTTAAATCTGAGAAGTCCCTTATACTTTCAAAACTATGGAATAGCTTTTTGTTATTCAGATAAAAATCCCTGCCCTGCCTGTTAATTTCAACTTATCCAAGCCTAAATAGTACAGGACTTTATCATGATTTTGATTGCTTCTTTTATTGTGCTTATCAAAATTTAAGGAATTTACTTTTTCATGATTAATGGACCTTACATTTTAATTAATCACATTGCAGTTGCCTTTGGTTTATATTTTTCATAGTTATGAAGACATTGCAAAACTTAACAAGTGCGTTAAGATAGTAGCAATTATTCTTAATAATGTACAAAGTATCTTATGTAAATACTAGAGGCCCAGTGGATGAAATTCGTGCACAGTGGGGGGGGGAGTTTGGGGGGGGTGTTCAGCCTGGCCTGCACCCTCTCACAATCTAGGACTGCTGGCTCCTAACCACTAGCCTACCTGATTGCCCCTAACCACTCTGCCTGCCAGCCTGATCGCCCCTAACCGCCTCTGCTTGCCTGCCTGATTGCCCCTAACCGCCTCGGCCTCGGCCCCCACACCCAGGACCCAGGCTTCCCTCCTCTGACCAGCCGCAGGCACACAGGACCCCGAATGGCTTCACCCGGAACCTGGCTTTGTCAGGAAGGACATCCGGAATGACCTCCAGAAGATGTCCGGTCTATCTGGTCTAATTAGCATTTTACCCTTTTATTAGTATAGATATGAAGATTTCACAAAGAAACAAATATAAGCATATTCTGAATACATAAGCTTACACAAGTGTCCTGCTTTTGATTCTTAGAATTGGTTGTATGCACATTTAGGGTTGTTGTATTTTGCTGAAAATAACCTAGGAATTACACTTGGGGACCAACCTAGCATATTGAATCAGATATTTAGAAATGATATAGCTTAAGGAAACCAAATTAATCATACAGAACAGAAGTTTTCATTCTGGTGTGAATGGAAGGAATTCAAAGAACCCATGAGCCCTATTGTATAGAAGGCAGATTTTTTTTGTGTTCTATGGTAATGGACCTTAAGTACAAGTAGAGACTTAATGGATTTGAAAACACAAAAATAATTTAAAATCACACTTAGGGCGATCTATATATATATAAAAGGCTAACATGCTAAGGCTCCCTCTTTCCGTCCAGTTACTATGACATGCACTGACCACCAGGGGGCAGACGCTTAATGCAGGAGCTGCTGAGCTGGTGAGCTGCAGTGACTTGGCAGCAGTGGTTCTCGGGTGACGCACCCCAAAAGCAGAGAGGAGGGAGCCCGGTTCCTCACGGGGCTGTGCAATTCAACCTTCAACCATGGGTTATGCTGGAGCACTGTCGACCCTGAATCTGGTTTACTGCACACTTGCATTTGAGTTCCACACCCTGTATGACAGCAACTTTGAAGATTGCCCTCTCGCACTCCGGCACCCCTGGGGGATGTTGGAGGACCGGTTTCAGCCCAATCCCCACAGGCCACGCCGAGGGATCCCACCTACTTGAGAGACCCACTCACTCCACAGACACCTTGGAGCCACAGTGCCACCCCAGGTGCAGCCAGCCAGAGAGGGACAGCAGGAGGTTGGCTCCAGGGTGTTTCCGGCCCGTCTCCCCCAGTCCCGCCCTGCTGGCCACCCTCTAATTAATTTCCTTTCAATGTCACTAGTGCTTATATAATCCAAGAGTCCAAATTCTATTTTACCCTTTCCTCACACAGGATGTCTGAGACAGCTACATATTATGAAGATTCTTCTGGCCCACACCAAGCTGGGTGGGTGTCAGGTAAATGTAGATTCTAGTCTAGGCTCACAGACTCATTGACCTTTTGACCTTAGCACATCATTTAACATAGTTATTCTTTTTTTTTTTTTTCTTTTTTTTTTTAGTTCGTAAAATGATGATGCTAATTATCTACCTAGAAAGAGCATGGGACATAATGAATGAGTAAACACATAATAAAATTATGAAGTGCTATATAAATGTAAGGAATTACTGTGACTGTGTTGCTTGAGATTTTGGTATTAAAAGGTACAGTCTACAGAAAATTGCACAAGGCAGTCAAACAGTAGTGAGCTGTTTTAGGAAACACTTTTTAAATTCCACTTTCGCTGAAATTTTCAAATTTATCATACCTTTGAGCTTTAAACTTTGCCGAATACATTTTAACATTTTTTAAAACTTTTCAAAATCAGCACTAATGTTCCTAGAGCTATAAAAACATGATGTTCCAACTGCACTTTTTTTCATAAGCTTTGTACCCTTTTCTTGGTTTTATTGCCAAAACAACGCATGGAAACAAAAGATGCAGAAAAGATATGAAAGGAAGTAACGACTGCTGAGCAGTTATCCTGTAGATGAATAATAGACAAGTACATAAACAGATGCAAGCCTAACACGGATGCAAAATGAATGAGAGGAAACAAACAGCAAAAGCAGTTACAAAGTTAGGCACTGGGAGTGGGCATTTATCTCCCTTGGAAGATGCTCTATTGCTGACATTACAAAAATCTCTCTTCACTGTAATATAATCATTGCTTTATGTCTCTATCTCCTTTTGACAGTTAAAAAACAAGAAATTAAAAAATGTCAAGACCTTAAGCAAAGCATGCTAACTTTTATAAGCTGTACTCCTATGATACTTCAACAGGCATCTGAAAATTGGTTACCATGTGTACATACATAAAATATGTAGCATATCAACTAATACTCTCTTCAAATAGTGCAAAACTGCTACTTGGATTATGTTCTTACTAGGAATTACCTGAATTGGTTAACTGAATTCACCTATTCTTTATTTAATTTTTCATAAGTCTGTACAATTCTGATTTTATTCTGAGTAACATGTTTATCCTTTACTCAATATCATGTGCAGTTAACATAGATTTTCTCTTTTTCATCTGCTATAAGATCTTTGCCTAGTTTAATAGTTTAAGTTGTTAAAAGTCCTTATAATACCTGAATTTAGACTATAACTGTTAATATAAGATTTTCAAGCTTTACAATAAAAGATACAGGTGCAACACAATTTAAAATCTTTTAAGTAGGAATAAAGAGATCAAAGCGAATAGTTAAAACGGTAGAGTTGAGAATAAGGAAAAATTCTGTAAACTTGCACCATAATGTGATGAATCTAATTCCAAAAATTCTGAGTGATATTATTGTGAAGTTAAATGACTTTGGGTGCTTCTGTACAGCCACACATCTGGGAGATTCACAGGCCTGGGCACACCATCCTCATCTTCTTGTACCTCAATTGGGTTTGGCAGGTGGGGACAGTGGTCTAATCTGGTTGAAAATCAGTGGGGTTGGCACAGGTCTTGTGATGCACTGGCACTTCTGGGCCAGTAGCAAAGATGCCAAGAATGTTGCTTGCTGCCAGCCTGATCCATGGAAATTGGACTAAGAACCTAGGGGAGGACCCACTACCCCATAGACATCCAACATAGAGAATACTGCCTGAAACTTCCCTGCCTAGAAATTTCATCTCTACTTCTCTGTTCCCCACAGAAGATAAAATCTTTAACCCTCTGTCCTGTACTATTTTGAGAATGAGTATTTGCTATAAGCATTAATGAGTTTCGTTCTTATTAAATCAGAAGATATACTTTTTTAAAAAAAAGGATATTTTAGTAGAGTCAACTATTTAGCCCTGGGATTCGTGGAAAACAAGACAAAAAATAACTTTTCATTACTTCTTACTTTTTATAAAAGGAAGTTCATGGGTTTAAGAAAAACATGTTACTTTCACAAACTTCTGACATCCTTATTGTATGGTTTTATATTGAGAGACTACAACCAACTTAATAGATATGTTCAAAATGTGTTAATATTGCCCTGGCCAGTGTGGCTCAGTTACTTGGAGCATTGTCTGCACCAGAAGGTCTCAGGTTCGATTCTTGGTCAATGTTTCCTTTTCTCCTTCCTCCTCCTCCCCTCCTCCTCCTCCTCCTCCTCCTCCTCCTCCTCCTCCTCCTCCTCCTCCTCCTCCTCCCTCCTCCTCCTCCTCCTCCTCCTCCTCCTCCTCCTCCTCCTCCTCCTCCTCCTCCTCCTCCTCCTCCTCCTCCTCCTCCTCCTCCTCCTCCTCTTCTTCTTCTTCTTCTTCTTCTTCTTCTTCTTCTTCTTCTTCTTTTTCTTCTCTCTCTCTCTGTCCTCCCCCATTCCTCCCTCTCTGAAATCAATATTTTTAAAGGAAAAGAAAAAAGAATAGGACCTCACATAGAAACTGCTAAAAAAATATTTTTAAAAAATGTGTTAACATGAAAATAAAAATGACTCCTGTTTCAGTGACACATATAGTAATAAAAATGCTTTCAATAATTATAAATTGTACTGGGGACTACAGAATTATTGATTATGTTTTATGTTCAAATTAATATTGAATGAATAACATTCACTGACCACTGCAAAGATTATAATATATAGGTGAAAAGAAAAGAACTTATTTTTATATCATCTTAAGTAGGAAACTTAAAATAATAATTTTTAATATTTGTTGCCAAATTAGTGATGCATATTTTCATGTCTCAGATTATTGCATAATTTATTCCTCCACAGAAACAATTTTGTTGCTTTCAGACTCATTTCTGATTCTTACTGAAAACATTTGGCTTTGTTGTTGTTTTTTTAATCCTCAGCTGAGGATATTTTTCCATTGATTTTTAGAGACAGTGGAAAGGAGGGGGAGAGACACAAAGACAGAAAAACATTGATGTGAGAGAGACACATCAATTGCTTGCCTCTGACATGCACTCATACCAGGGCAGGGGATGGAGACTGCCCTTGATGGAAATCGAACCTGGGACCCTTTAGCTCCTGGACCAGTGCTCTATCCACTGAGCCAAACTGGCTAGGGCTTGGAAAAGTTGCATAATGTTCTATGAATTAATATTCAAATGGCATTAAAATTATCTTGGATAATTATCAAGTATTAGAAAAAAATAAAGTATATATAATTATTACACTTACTAAAGTCAATATTTTCTCATATTAGCGGCTATTTGGTGGCTCCACTGGCACATTAATGGGCTGAACATACTACATTAAAGAATAAATGCCTCATTTATTAGCAGTGTCACAACCAGCCACTTGAAGGGTGTGGGGAGGCAATACATAAAACAGAAAGTAATAAAAAAATTTTAGTGAGGGAGGGAGGGAAGAAGGAGGGAGAAGGAATGTATGAATCAATTGAGCATACCATTCATAGCTATGTTATTCATTTCCGTGGAATCCATTTCAATTTTATTTTATATTTATACATAAGCAATATATATGCATATACTGTATAGGTATTTATATGTACATATAACAGAGTGACTGGTTATTATGAGTGACTAATATAGAAAAGCATTAGGCAAATGTAATGCTGAGCTGCAGGCTATTACCTGTGGCTTTAAAATGAACCTTGTTTACAAGAAAAGTATAAATGGAAAAAAATCTCTGAAAGATGTTTCTCATACTCTAAACTGAGTACTAGGTTTAGTAAGTGCTCCAGATTGGTTTATTGATCTTCTACTACACTGCCAAAAATTTAAGAAAAAATTTGAGTAAATATTACAATAAGACTTATAAAAGAAAAAAAATTAAAAGAGGCCAAAGGGGGAAAAAAGGACTTAATATTAAATTCTGAATATATATATTATTTAATTTCTGTTTTCTTCAGTGTCATGATAAATTCTACTTTTTGGAAGAAATTATTTATTGAAAGGATTGCTGGTTCCTATTGGCTTTGTTAATATTTTCCCAAAGTTTTGGCAGAAGTAATAATTATATTATTTCTCTTTTTCTTTAATTGAGTTGGATACTCCCTTCAGTTTTCCTAGGAAAACTGTTCAGGCTTATTTGAGAAGTGATAATTTGATTTTTCTGTTGATAATTACTTCTTCTAGTGCTTGGTTCAAGTTAAACAATTATAATTCATTTTAAATGATGAATATGAAGTATTATTGGTTCTTTCAAATTATAATTATAATTTGAAAAGTCTACAGCTGTAAAATACGTACACGACTCTTTAAATTATATCTTTAAATCAGGATTAAAATTTTTTACAAAAATTACCAAATAAGTGAATAAACTCATTTTTAAATGTCATTTCAAAACCTAGCCTGAATTAGTAGTATCATAAATTGTGTGTGTGTGTGTGTTGTATGCAGTGTGTGACCATATAGTATATGGGTGCACATGCAAGAGGTAAACACTGCAGAAATGGGGTTTGCTATTCATGCATATCATTTACATTGCCACAAAATTTTATAGCTTCACATAACAGCCAAACTAGCTACGGGAAGCTAAACATTAATATATCGTCTTTTAAGTATGCAGGATAGATTAGCTTTTTAGAGGAGAAATTGAAGCAGAGTTAAAGAAAATTAATTGGCATTTTCAAATGCACTTAACTCTATATTGTTCTTTAATTCACATGTTTTCTGATTACACTTTTAACAATTATATATAGTATGCTGCAATGATTTATGGTTATAAAATTACATGAGCCAGTATTATTTTCCAAAATAATGACCATAAATTGGCATTCAAATTCACTGATGCTGATTAAATCCTGATAAAATTGATATAAAATAAGGTCCCAATTCTGATTTCTGAAGCCCTTCTCCGTTGTACAGAATAACAGTTTAGTTTCTTAATATCAAATTCTTTTGCCTGTTCCAAGTAAAACAGATGGTTAAGATAATTATAATGGAAATGGCATGCTGAGAAAACTGTGGAGAGACCATTCCATTCTTTTTTCTTTCCTGTTTCCTCTTTCTAAATGCAGTAGATAAAGGTATGGGACAATGAGCAAAATATGCAAGTCAAAAAAAGTGAGTTCTCCCCTTGACTCTGTGGAGATGGCCTCAGATGAAGTCAGTTGACCTCTGTGGGTCTCAGTTTCCTTTTCTGTAAAATGAAGAGGAGGGACTTATTTACCTTGGTGGTCCACCAGTACCCCAGTAGAACCTCAGCATCCACCTGGGAAAAGCTTCCTGGAGGAAAAGTCAGTTTAAGCGGGAGGAAAGAGGGTTCCTTCAAAATCAAAGTTACTTTTTTGTTGACCAAAAGAATTTTTATGCAAAAAGCATTTCAAATGAGTTTAAAACAGAGAGCAGAAATGAATCTGAAATGCCTAACGTATGCTTTTTCAGCACTTTCTAGTAATTATGACAATTTAGGTGGTTATGTAAATTACACAATTCTTGTAAAATGACATAATTATGAAATGTTGGGGCAGAAACAGAAAAGGATTACTTCGCTTTAAAGTGAATACTGCAATGATATAAGATTGGTAATACACCCACTCTATCACCTTTTCTACATCCCTTGGGATTTTACTGTTGTTAATTGAAAAGTATCAATAAGAAGTAACTATTCAAGGGCATAGATTGCATAAAAACTGTTTAGGATGATATATCATGAGTATTCTTTGGACTGATTTTTATTGTTTGAATTCAGATGATTAAATCTATGTTTGCATAAACAATCAATTCACATGATACTATTTTTAAAAAGATTATCTTTATTCCTAGCAATTAATTTGGCATTTGGAGCACTTAAGTCACTGAAAAAAAATATTTGTAATAAGTATTTCACTTAATATTGTGTGGTTCATGTTTTCCAGAAGAGGTATATTGTATTGAGGAGATATTGCTAAGGTAGGGACAAGAAATTTAAGAACCAAAACAATGTATATGTGTATATGCAAATTTCATAAATCATACTTTTGGTGAATAGTATATTAAATTCTTTTTCCTTTTATTTTTATTTTTAATATATTTTTATTGATTTCAGAGAGGAAAGGTAGAGAGAGATAGAAACATCAAAGATGAGAGAGAATCATTGAACATCTGCCTCCTGCATTGATCTGCTGCCTCCTGCATGACCATCATTGGGGATTCAGCCCGCAACCTGGGCATGTGCCCAGACCAGAAATCGAACCTTGACTTCCTGGTTCATAGGTCCACGCTCAACCACTGAGCCACACCATCCATGCTTCTTTATCCTTTTAAATTTGTAGTTAATGCCTATTCCGTCATTAGCCAATCAGTTAGCATGACAGGGGCATACATAAAGGTATTTGTGAGGTGAGGGAGAGGTTCTTGTTTTCTTTAATGTTTATATAGTGTGTTGAATTTCCAGTTCCATCACAAGATGCCTGACTTTTTCTTCACATTGGACAATTTCATCCCAAGGAGAGACAGAAGGACAAACTCTTAGTAAGATGATTGCTACTTGCCTAGTAAGGAGTATCATAAAGATGCCATGCTTTCCAGAATTTTGAGTTTCTTGTGTTGAACCCAAAATAGGTGCACTTCTCAACCTAAGGTTCACAGTTAAAATTGCCCTTGCCAGTGCTTTGCTCAACTGGGTTCAGTTGTGATGTGGGGAGTTAAAAGAACCTTATTTTCATTTTTCTTTCCCTTTCTGGGGGTATGAGTGGGCAGAACATGGAGAGGCGTGGGCACTTTCCTCTCCATCTACCTGTGGATGTGCCCCACTCACTCTCCCTGCTCTAGTTCCAAATTCTTGACATTTAGATCATTTTTCCTCTGGGACTATCTGCCCTTACCCCTCACCTCTGCATAGCTTATATTTCATATTCTTAGATCATCATCATCATCATCTTCATCTTTAAGTGATTTATACATGTGTATAGAGTATTCATTTCAATAGATACAAATGCATTCCTACTTTATTACAGCAGGAAATTAGTCACAGTACCTCTGACTAAGAGAATAGTCATTACTGAGCTGTAGGGACCTTTGATGGGAGAGGACTTTCTCTAATCACACCCTCTCACAGCTAAGAAAACAGAAGGAGCAAGTAAGAGCTTTTATCTCACTAAGTTTGCCACTCAGAGCGAGGCCTGCGGCTCAAAGGGACATCAAAAAGAAAATTCTGAGACTCCAGGGGAAAGAAAAAAGCGCACTGGCATGAATTCTGGCTTTACAAAATAGCAAATAGGAACATCCTCCCTTGGCTAAGCTAGGAATTACAAAGAAAAAGACAGACAGAGAGACTTTTACACTTCTTTTCACTCAGCTCCTTCAGATGGTCCCGCTTGTCCTTAGCTAACCAGACTAGTGTGGAGAATTGTTTGAAAAAAAATCATGTCCCCACTACTTCCTTTCCATGTGCCTTTCCTTTTTTCTTTGCCTGCGCATAGCTTAAGGCAAGCCTCTTTTTACACATAAGTTTGCATTGTCTTAAGGCCTTCATGTGTTCCTCTCTGTCTTCCAACTGTAGCCAAGACACCTCAAGAAAGGATTTCTCCTTTTTTCAGCCATACACCCAAAATATCAAGCATGGATAATAAGCGTGAGTGGTCTTTGTGCAACAAAGACAAAATGCTATTTTAAAGTGGCCAGCAGATTATTCCTGTTGCTCTGGATGTGGTCTAGATCTTAAAAATGTTGGAGCTTGGAAACTGACATCCTAGGGCTTGTAAAGAATGTTTGCTTCTAAGGTGGAGCCTGGAATTTGTCCTTAAAGCAGGCGCACCCATCATTCTGGGAGTTGTCCTTTAGTGAGCACTTTTTAGTCTTACAAGTACCTCTTCCTGGCTTTGAGATAAACCTTGAACTCATAAAATAATCAGACAATTTACCCTAAATATTAGCTGTTCTAATTAGTTATGTATTTTGAGTGCTTCCTTGGCAGGACTATGTCCTTGAAGAAGTTAGTTTCTTGCTTTTCAAATTAGAATTTTGAGAAGGTTCTCTCTTGGTGCATGTTGCATGCCAGGTAGGGTAAGACTGAATCACACAGATGTTGAGAAGAAGTATTTGATCTGCTTTAAAGATGCCCTTGCCTTTGTCTTTATGGTCTGGATCACTCTAAATAATGGGATATGAGTTTTCTCTGGAAGAAAATGCATGAACTCACTGCCAATAATCCCAAACTCAAGTAAAAAATAAGTCAACCCTGGATACCCAATGAGGATTAAATTGTTGTTGTTTTCTTTTTCTCTCAAACTTTCTCTGGACCTTGAAGGGAAGGAATTTTGAGCAGTCATTTGTCTACCAAAGACACATGGTTTCAGAAACACTAAAGCATTGAAGGACTAAGGATGAAGAGTGTTGGCAATGGATTCTAGAGGAGCGACACCTTATATCCACTTTAACCTATTATTTTTCTTCATTTATTTCCATTCTCTTAAATATTTAATTTTGTCATATGGGAGGGGAACTAAAGGAAAAGCAGAAGGACGCAGGAGTACACAATCTGAGCAAGGGGTCCTGAGCTGGCTGGGGTGGGCCAGTAGAAGAATCTGGTCTGCGGGCGATAAGCACCGGGCAGATTTGTGTGCCATGAAAGCATCCCTAGGAATTCTCAGAAGTCCTAACAGAAAATTTCAATAAAACTCATCAGCTTCTCTCATATCTGTAGGTTGGGGCATAGGCCAAATTCAACATTGTAAGACATACTTGATAAGTTTGGGATATTTGAAGAATATTGTTGATATGCTGCCGACACCATGTTTTCCTTAGAAATGTCAAAATTGGACATCAACTAGACTTTTCTCTTTGAAAATTATGAACATAATTATCTTTAATTACCATCACCATATAGTGAAACTTCAAGCATTAGGAGGGAATATAAGACAGTAATTTGTGCTAAGCGATGTTTTCCCTGGATAGAAGAAAATTACCTTCCATTCCATACCAAAACACTATCTACATACATATTTACAGAAATCCACACACAAACACTTAAAATTTAATTTTACAATAAGCCCGACTATTTTTTACAGTTCTTTCATGAATTGCTGATACAGTCAGTTCTTCAATGTGTTAATAGATTACTTTAATATTGAGTAGTTTTAAAGGATATTATGAAAAAATATAGCATCACCTGAATAGTCATTTAAAAGTAGATTCTTGCTTTATCCAATTTGTCAACTAAAAATGAACAACAGCCGAAACCGGTTTGGCTCAGTGGATAGAGTGTCAGCCTGCGGACTGAAAGGTCTCAGGTTCGATTCCGGTCAAGGGCATGTACCTTGGTTGTGGGCACGTCCCCAATAGGGGGTGTGCAGGAGGCAGCTGATCGATGTTTCTCTCTCATCGATGTTTCTAACTCTCTATCCCTCTCCCTTCCTCTCTGTAAAAAAAATCAATAAAATATATTTAAAAAAAAAAAAATGAACAACAGACTCCACACTTAACCTCCAGGAGGATTATAGTAATAACTAGAGGCCCAATGCACAAAATTCCTGCAAGAGTAGGCCTTCACAGCCACGGCTGCCTTGATCCCTCCCTCGCAGTCGCAGCTGGCTGCCTGGATCCCTCCATTGCAGCTGCAGCGGCTGCCTCAAGGCTTCCTCAATCCCCCGGCTGCAGCCCCGGCTTTGTCCCAGAAGGATGTCCAGAAGAACATCTGGTCTAATTAGCATATTATACTTTTACTAGAGGCCCAGTGCATGAAATTCATGCATGGGGGGGGTGTCCCTCAGCCCAGCCTGCACCATTTCCAATTTGGGATCCCTCTCAAATCAAGGACTGCTGGCTCCCAACTGCTCACCTGCCTGCCTTCCTGATTGCCCCTAACCGCTTCTGCCTGCCAACCTGATCACCCCCTAACCACTCCCCTGCCAGCCTGATTGATGTCTAATTGCTCCCCTGCCAGCCTGTTTGCCCCCAACTTCCCTCCTCTGCTGGCCTGGTCACCCCTAACTGCCCTCCCCTGCAGGCTTGATCGCGCCCAACTGCCCTCCCTTGCAGGCCTGGTCCCTCCCAACTGCCCTCTCCTGCTGGCCATCTTGTGTCCACATGGGGGCAAGATCTTTGACCACATGGGGGCAGCCATCTTGTGTGTTGGAGTGATGGTCAATCTGCATATTACTCTTTTATTAGATAGGATAGAGGCCTGGTGCACGGGTGGGGGCCAGCTGGTTTGCCCTGAAGGGTGTCCCAGATCAGGGTGGGGGTTCCCTGGGGCTTGGGGTGGCCTGGGCGAGGGGCCTGTGGTGGTTTGCAGGCTGGCCACGCCCCCCAGTGACCCAAGCGGAGGCCCTGGTATCTGGGGTATATTTATCTTCTACAATTGAAACTTTGTAGTCTGGAGCAGAGCTAAGCCTTCTGCTCGCTCCATGGTGGCAGCCATTTCTGTTGTGATTTATTTATCTTCTATAATTGAAACTTTGTAGCCTTAAGCCTCCAGAGGCCTGGGCTGGCCAGGGTGTGCGGAAAGCTTGGCTTCCTCCATCACCGGGGAAACCCAAGCCTCCCTCCTGCTCTCTCTGTGGCTGCAGCCATCTTGGTTGGATTAATTTGCATACTTGCTCCTGATTGGCTGATGGGCGTGGCTTGTGGGCATAGCAGAGTGATGGTTAATTTGCATATTACTCTTTTATTAGATAGGATTATTATAGATGAAGATACAAATAATTACATAGCAGTTATTTAACTGCTGTGAAGAAATTTATAATAGACCTAGATGTCCGGGACATAACTCATCTGGTAGTAGAGGAAAAAAAGACTGCACTGAGATATTTGAACTTAGAAGAATATAGGAAGAGGGTAGTTTTCCAGACAGATAAAATAGCATGTGTGAGAAAAGGAAAGTAAACTGCAAAGAGAATAAAAAGAGATAAAACTCATGAGGGTAATCTACTGATCTAGCAAGTTTAATATGAAATGTAACATTTTAAAATACTTTTGAACCTGTGTTGCTTTAATAAAATGTGGCAAAGTTGTTAATGTTACAGTAATTCTCTGGTTATGCCATTTTTTCACTGGACATAGTTTAGTTATTGCTCCCTCTTATCTTGATGTCATTAATTTCCAATCCTTTTTCTTAATTTATGAAGGATTTTTAACTTTACAGATTACCTCACATAATAATTCTCCTGTAATGACTTTTCATCAGAACAGCTTTTGAAAACATATACATTTTTTCAGACAAGATTTCTTTTTCTCCCAGTGAAACGACTTTTTCCCCCAAAATACACTAAGTGTCTCTACCATAAGAAGTATTATATTGACATTACTGTTTTAAGCAAAAATGCATTCACCAATTTATGGGAAGTCACATTTTCTAATAAAATAAGTCATATGAAATAAATTTGAATAGTGTGAATTTGCCAAGTGAGGGATTAAAGAGGAGTACTTTTTTTTATAGCACTTTAATCTAATCCTCCTGTTTCCAAGCAGTCTTGTGTTAAGCATTTGTTTTGTCCTGGCTCTTGGTCTATTACTTTATTTTTATAAATATTTTTAGTGCAGTTTTATGTTTACAACAAAAGTGAGGAGAAGATACAGAAATTTTCTGTGTCCCCTGTGGCCAACACACATGTAGAACCTCTGCCATTATCAATATCCCCCACCAGATTGGTACATCCTATATAAGTGGTGAACTTACACTGACACATCATAATTACCCAAAGTCCATAGTTTACATTAAGTTTTTTTAAATATATTTTTATTGATTTCAGAGAAGAAGGGAGAGTGAGATAGAAACATCAATGATGAGAGAGAATCATTGATCGGCTGCCTCCTGCACACCCCCCCCCCCACACACACACACACACTGGGGATCAAGCCCACAACCTGGGCATGTGCTCTTGACCAGAATCAAACCTGGGACCCTTTAGTCCACAGGCTGACGCTCTATCCACTGAGCCAAACCATCTAGGGCTACATTAAGTTTTGTCTTGGTATTGTGTATTCTATGTGTTTCCACAAATGTATAGTGACATGTGTCCTCCATTATAGCACCATACCAAGTATATTCATGGCCCCCAAAATACCCTGTGCTCTACCTATTCATCCCCCCTCCCCTCTAACCCTTCTCCTCTAACAAAACTATTGTTTCCACTTTCAGTGTGATGTTGACAAGGAGTGGTGAGAAGACATCCTTGCCTTGTAACTGATCTTAGTGGGAAAGTTGTGGGTTTCTCACCATTAAGTATGATATTAGCTATAGGTTTTTGTACATATTCTTCATCAAGGTGTGAAAATTGCCCTCTATTCCTAGTTTACTGAAAATTTTTATCAAGAATAGGTGTTGAATTTTATCATATTATTTTTCTGCATCTATTAATATGATCATGTGATATATTTATTTGTATGATGATGTGATGGAGTGTATTAGTTGATTTTTGAATGTTAAATCAGTATTTCATAAGTTAGATAAATCCCACTTGGTCATGGTGTATAATTCTTTCCATATGTTGTTTTTTTTTTAATTCAATTTGCTAATACTTTGTTGAGGATTTGTTCACCAGAGTTTATGAGAGATAGTGGTCCATAGTTTTCTTTGAATGTCTTTGTCTAGTTTGGGTATTAGAGTAATCCTGGTCTCATCGAATGAGTTAGGAAGTATTCCTTCTGCTTCTATCCTTTGAAAGAAATTGTAGAGAATTGGTATAATTTCTCTCATAAATGTTTGGTAGAATTTAGTGTTCTGTTTTTCAAGAACTGGTTTATTTCATCAAATGTGTGGGCACAGAATTGTTGATAGTATTCTTTTATTATTCTTTCAATTTATATGCCACCTGCAGTGATGTACACTCTTTCATTTACTTATATTAGTAATGTGTAACCTCTCTCTTTTTCCCTTTGTTAGCCTGACTAGAGGTTTATTGATTTTATTAATCTTTTCAAAGAACCAGCTTTTGGTTTCATTGATTTTTCTCTATTTGATTTGCTGTTTTTAATTTCATTGATTTCTGCTCTAATTCTTATTATTTATTTTCTTCGACTTACTTTGATTTAACTTGCTCTTCTTTTCCTAGTTGGTTAAGGTGGAAACTTATATTATTGATTTTTAGATCTTTCTTTTGTAATTCATGCTTTTGATGCTGTAAATTTCTATCTAAACATAACTTTTGCTGAATTCCACAAATTCTAAGTTGTGATTTCCTTTCAATTTCGTTTTTCTTAGTCCCACATGTTATTTAAAAGTGTGTTTAATCTTCATGTATTTTGGAATATTTCACTTGTCTTTCTGTTATTGATTTTTAGTTTAATTCCATTAAACTAAAAGCAGAAATTACATTATTAAGATTTTTTAAGCTGTGTTTTATTGCACCAAATTTTCATCTTGGTGAATATTGCATGTAAGCTTGAGGCAAATATGGATTATCCTGTTGTTCAATGAAGTCCTCTAGAGATGCCAATTATATCCAGTTGATTAATGGGATTGTACAGTTTAACTACATTCTTACTGAATTTCTGCTCACTGGATCTGCTCACTTCTGAGAGAGAGATATTAAAGTTTTCAACTATGATAGTGGATTCATCTATTTCTGCATGCAGTTCCCATCAGTTTTTGCCTCGTGTAGTTTGATGCTCTGTTGTTATATTCATACACATTACAATTTGTTATGTCTTCCTGGGAAATTGATCCCTTTATCATTGTGTAATGCACTTTATCCCTGAAAACTTTTCTTGCTTTCAAGCCTACTCTGATATTAATATAGCTACTCTTTCTTTTGATTAGTGTTTGCATAGTGTATTTTTCTCTATCCATTTACTAGTAATCTAAATGTGTCTGCATATTTAAAGTGGATTTCTTGTAGACAACATATGGTTACATTGTGGTTTTTTATTCACTCTGACACTCTTATTATTTGTTTAATTCTCATCTGAGGATATTTCCATTGATTTTTAGAGAGAGTGGAAGAGAGAGGGAAAGACAGAGAGAAATGTTAATGTGAGAGAAACACATTGATTGGTTGCCTCATGCACGAGTCCCGACCAGACCCTGGGCCGGGGAGGAGCCTGCAACCGAGGTACATGCCCTTGATCAGGAATTGAACCTGGGACCTTTCAGTGGTCCATACTCTATCCACTGAGCCAAACCAGCTAGTGTTCTTTGTGTTTTAATTAGTGCATTTAGATCCTGACATTTAAAGTGATTATTGATATTTAGGTTAACATCTATCATATTCATTACTGTTTTCTACTTGCTCTTATTCTTTGTTCCTATTTTTTAAATCTTTATTGTTGAAAGTATTACATATGTCCCCCTCCCCCCCCCCATTGGCCCCTTCTAACCCACCCCAGGCCTTCACCACACTATTGTCTGTCTCCATAAGTTATGCATATATGCATACAAGCTCTTTGGTTGATCTATGTTCCTATTTTTGTCTTCTACTCTTTCTGCCTTTTGTGGTTTTAATTGAGCATTTTACTTTTTTTTTTGTTTGTTTTCTCTCCTTTCTTAGCATATTAGTTATACTTCTTTGTAAATGTAATATTTAGCGGTTGCTAAAAGTCTACTGCCAAATGACTCACAGGTAGTGTATCTGTGTGTATATGATATATTCTTAAGCATACATAATTAAATACAGTATTCCTATAATTATTTTGAATAAACTATTATCTGTTAGATCAAGTAAGAGTTAGAAGACTAAAAGTTTGCTTTCCCTTTCACTTTTTCCTTCTTCAATGGTTTTTCTTTATGTAGTTCTGAGTTTCTGACATACTACTTTCCTTCTCTATAACACTTTTTAAAAACATTTCTTGCAAGGCGGTTGTATTGGCAACAAATTCTTTCCATTTTTATTTGTCCAAATAAGTCCTTAGTTCCCCTTCACTTTTGAATGGTAAGCTTGCAGGGTACAAAATTCTAGGTTAGTGGGTTTCTTCTCTCAACACTTTAAATGTTGTATCCAGTATCTTTTTGCTAGCCTGGCTTCAGAGAAAAAGTTGGATGTAATACTAGTCTTAGTTACTCTATAGGTAAGACGTTATTTTCTTTTGCCTTCTTTCACATTTTTCCTTTGTCTTTGATTTTCTGTAATCTGAAAATACCTGGGTACCTTGTTTTTGGCATTTATTCTTCTCGATGTTCTCTGAGGTCCCTGGATTTGTGGTTTGGTGTCTAATATTAATTTAGGAAAATTCTCAGTCATCATTTTAAATATTTCATCTGTTCCTTTCTTTCTTGTTCTATCAGCATGACCCTATAGATGTTTTTGGACAACTTGGTGTCTTTTCCAAATAGAGTCTTTGTTTTTACAAAAACAATAATGAGGTAGAACTCCCTATCACAACAGACCGTCCACTTAGGAAAGTTACAATTGGAAGTGGCCTCTATGTGAGAGTATGTCCACCAGCGACTTAGTCTTGTCCTTCAGTGTTATCAACTTCTATTTCCTTCAAATTGAGGAAATAATCAATAGCATGCATTGCAGCTGTTTCTATTCTGTGTCTATAAGGCAAACAGCATCAGTTGTAAAATTAAAATAAATTACAAAGAATCCTGTCTTCACTGGAATTAATGAGCCACAGAAGCTAATGACATAATAACCTTTGTCTTCAAAGCCAGAAATTCTCTATGATGCTGAAATCAAGTTCTCTGGGCCTAAAGCATGAGGGGTTAAACCACTCTGTACAGTAGCTAGTTCAGTATCAACACTGGCTTAATAAATGCTTAATTGATCATATTTTTGGCAGGCACAACCTAACAACAACAAATGACCTTTGCTAAACTGTTTTATTTCATATTTTCCAGTGGCACACATAGTCATCCAGAATTCTGAAGACAGATGTGACTTTGTGTGCAAGAGATGAAAGAGAGCAGATCAAACTTTAACAGAACTTCAAGTTTTAAGTGTCTTATTATTTTTCCTGCTGTTTTTTCTTTTTGTTTTAATGGAATGATAGGTAAATATAACATAGATATATGTGAAATGTATATATAATTATATACCCTTGTCCCATACTTTTAGTATTTGCACATTTTCATTTTTCATATATTTCAGTGTAAAGGATGAGATCAATAAACAAGATCACTTATTATTTTCCTCTTCTGTACCTCCTTCTTTCTCTCCCTCCCTTCTTGTATAATTTTATCAAGATAGAACCCAATGAGCCTTAGTAATTCCATATTGGAAATGGAAATTTAGTTGATTCTTATTGCCTGGTAATTGACCTTAGACAATGCTTTTTGGTTTCATTTATTATGGTTTATTCTTTTTAATTGCATTGGATAATTTTGTTGGGCTATTTACTCATAGATTTCTCTATAACTTGCACATTTGGGAGTGTTTTGAAACTCAAACACTTAGCCACTATGATTGTTTGAGTAAAAAATTAACAAAAAAGGAACTTTCCAAAATGTTAATCTAGTTTCAGTGCCCAGTGTAATGGACCAGAGGATGGGGTAACTATATAGATCTCAGACTCTCCAAACTGAGATTTTTCTAGAGAGAAGTTCATCAGATTATGAAAGAAGCACAGTAGGTTCCAAAGTATAATGGATCAAGATTTTGTCAACCTCCAGTCTAACTCTGGAATTCTCAGTAACTAGCTATAGGTCCGTAAATATGTGACATAACCTTTTTTTACCTCAACTTTCTTATCTATAAAATGAAAAATATTTTAACCACATGACCTATTAGCTATGATTCTAAATAAGTATTAAAAACAGCAGAAACTCCTTATGTAAAAAAGTGATCATAGACTTTGGTACCAATACCATATTATATTTTTCATATATGATTAATTTCATGTAGCATTTCATGTAGTAAAACAACTTATACTGAATATTGACAAATATTTGCTAGTTTTCTGGAAAATTTGGACTAGATAGGTTTGGGGAACTATGTGATTCAGGTTGACATGTGCATATATCATAATTATGAAAACATTTCCTTTATAAAGTCTCTTTAAAATCTTACTTCAAGTAATAGTCATGAGGCTAAAATTTAACTCAGAAACTACAGAATGCCAGTAAAAATAGTTAAATGTATAATTTCCTTAATTTAAAAAATAGATACTAAAAACCATCTTTTCTCTTTATCAGTTTGGTTATAATTCACATTTTAAACATAAATAACGTGTATGCTTTGAAAAGTCTTAAAGTCAGAAAGAGAGAAAATATCTATTTTGCTATGTAATCCTCTTAACATGTACATGCCAGATGGTGTTTCATATCAGGTCAGAAATGATGAAGGAATCTGGCTTTCAATCTAAGAATCTGGGGAAAAATGAGTAACTAGGGTTACATATTTGTAATAGTATTTTTCTCTGAAATGCAACCATTTGTAATAATTTTGATATGTTTCTGTCTGTGGATGTGGATTTATTTTTCTTATTTCATTTCTCTTATACCTTATTGGAATTCTGAAAGCTTATTTATGATGTGATTAGACATTTTCTCAATATTTGGAACCCTATAGCCTGGTAATAATTTGACATTCAGATATTTCAAACTGAAACTTAGTAACGAGTCTAGGAACTAAAAAATCAATGACTTATAGGGAGGGGAAAATAAATTAAAATTCTATTAACTATGAAGAAGAATAATCTTTTTTTAATTCATTTTACAGACACTAATTATAAGATTGAGTAGCCTGAATTCATCTGCTAATATAAAACATAAATTCCCTTTATATACCAATAGCACATTTCATATGCATAAACCTGGCTGATTATATAGAATAAATTTTGGCCTTTGTATTTTAGAAAAGCAAAAAATTATACTCTTAATTAGTCTACTCATTTTTTACTGTCTTTATTTCTATCGATTTCTCCTTTTGGATTATACAATAGTCTATGTCATTAGCTAATATGATCCAAACTAATTCATCACAATATACTGTTCACTGTTTTTTTTAAGTTTTTAAAAATATATTTTTATTGATTTTAAAGAGGAAGGGAGAGGGAGAGAGAGATAGATACATCAATGATGAGAAAGAATCATTGATTGGCTGCTTCCTGCACATCCCACACTGCATATGCCCTGACCAGAAATTTAACCTTGACCTTCTGGTTCATAAGTCAGTGCTCAACCACTGAGTGATGCCAGCCAGGCTCACTGTCTTTTTAATGTCTGTATACAATATTTGTTGGGTTCTGTGGCCTTGACTGCATCTAATCTATAAAATAGAGTATAACTCTTTAAGTAATATATATGCTATTCAATATTGTACTGGATGTTTCTGCTAGGACAATTAAAAAAGAAAAATAAATAAAAGTCACTCAAATTGGAAAGGAGATAAAAATCTCTCTATTCTTATATAGCATGATTTTGTATATAGAAATCTTAAGGAATCCCTTAAATTAGTATTAGAACTGATCAATGCATTCATCATGCTTGTCAAATGAAAGATTAACATGTAAAAATTAATTGTAGAACCACATTGATCGGTTGCCTCCTGCACATGCGTCGACCAACTGAGGTACATGCTCTTGACCGGAATCAAACTCGGGACTCTTCGGCCTGGGTCTGCAGGCCGATGCTCTATCCACTGAGCCAAACCAGCTAGGGCTAGAAATGAATCTTGATTACTCAATTCAGTGCTGGATTTTTATATATGGCATTAATAACATGAGCCACAAGTATCTATACTAATAAAAGGGTAATATGCTAATTAGACCGGATAGACCAGACATTCTTCTGGACAAAGCCACAGTGGCTGGGGCCGAGGCAGAGGCAGTTAGAGGTGATCAGGCTAGCAGGAAAGAAAGGTTAGGGGCAATCAGACCAGCAGGGGAGAGTGGTTAGAGGTGATCAGGCAGGCAAACAAAGGCGATTAGGGGTGATCAGGCAGGCAGGCAGGCAGAGGGGTTAGGGGTGTTCAGGCAGGCAGGCAGAGGCAGTTAGGGGCGATCAGGCAGGCAGGCAGGTGAACAGTTAGGAGCCAGGGGTCCCAGAATGCGAGAGGGATGTCCGACTGTGTGGGATCGGGCCTAAACCAGTAGTTGGACATCCCCTGAGGGGTCTTGGATTGGATAGGGTGCAGGCCGAACTGAAGGGACCCCCCCGTCCGAGCGCATGAATTTTGTGCACCAGGCTTCTAGTATTATATAATACCATTCATATTAAATATCCAGAATAGGTAAATTTATAGGTATGGGAAGTAGATGAGTAGTTGCTATGAAGATAGTAGGACTGGGGGATTAGAGGATTGAGGACTAATGAGAACACAATATCTAAAGGATATTGGGTGTCTTATAGAGGGAAAGAAAATGTTCTGAAATTTACTGTGGTGATGGTGCACATGTCTATGATTATACTGAAAATCCCTGAGTTGTATACTTTAAATGGGTGAATTATATGGCATATGAATCATATTTTTATAAAGCTGTAAAAAAATCTTTGTCCCAGGAATGGTGGGTTAGCTGCTTCCTCATACATTAAAATATAATATTTTAGTCTAGAGAGTCCATAAATGGACAAAAGTATGATTAGTTTTCCCTTATCTTCCTTCAAGCCATCTCTTATTCATTATGGGCAAGAGCCACTTCCAAAGCAGATGAGGTCTTAATTCCCATTAGCATTTGGCCTTTGGTCAATTCACAGCATAAAAAAAGAGCTTTTGTTGGCAAGGTCTTCAGACCACCAACAAATTCACCTATGAAGTGGAGCAAATACCATTGTGGTTTTTATTATTTTTTTATTAGAGCGATATTTTTATTTAACTATTAAGTGCCTTTGCAAGATGATTTACGTTGAGCCACATAGAGTAATCTTGATCAAGATTTATAACCCTGTTTTAAACCATGCCCTTGTAAATATAACTTCAAGTGTCATGGCCAAGTTAGGCTACAGCTCAAACTTATTATCTATTTGGAAAAGATTTCAAATTCCTTCTCCATTTCCTCTGAATAAACCAGTACATTTCTTTTTCTGTTCTCTATTTTGAACACATTAATATTAGAATACCTCATATTATTGAGCAAATAATTTTTTTTTGCTCAAATTCTTTTTGAAGACTGCAGTGTCATGAACACAAAGCTATGTCTGGTGGGTGTATCTGTGTTTACATGAATCTCTCCTACTAAATAAAACTTAGTTTATTTCAAAGCCAAAAGGAATTTAACATTTAAATAAAAGTCCTAATAGGAAACAGATTAAACACTCAAGTTAGGGTAACTTGAGAAGCATTTATTTACAAAGGGACTTATTACAAAAGTAGGGGCAGGATGTGGGGGGAGGGCTATACAATGGACTTGTCATATCTAGATCTCATGAATGAAGGGGGAAAAGGAAAGTGGAATAAAGAGAGAGGGGTAGGGATTCAGCTGCCTTGAGAGGAGCATAACTTGCTGTCAAAAGCCATAACCATTTTTTATTCTATAGTTTGGGTTCGTAATAATATTTTAAACCAAATTTATTACTCATGACAGCAATACTCTAGTGTGGCTTTAATAAGTCAAAAAAAAATTGGGGCATGGCTGATATTTAAATAATATTCACCCATATTTTACCTTTTTCATTTTTTTTTTTAATCCTCACATGCGGATATTTTCCCACTGAATTTTAGGGAAAGTGGAAGACAGAGGGAAAGACATTGGGAAATATTGATGTGAGAAAACACATCGATCGGTTGCCTCCTGCAAGAGCCTCAATCAGGGCCCGGTCTGGGGAGGAGCCTTGACCGGAATCAAACCCAGGACCCTTTGGTCCACAGGCTGACACTCGATCCACTGAGCCAAACTGGGCAGGGCCGCCTGTGAAATTTATTTTTTCAAAAACACATTCCTTACTTTTAGTTTCTGACCAATTTAGTATATATATATATACATATGCATATATATATAAATTAGCTCTTTTTTATTATTTTTCATCATAGCATATTTTTCTTTTCTCTCATAGATTTCATTATAATTTGTAATTTTGTATCTTAATTTTTGTTTTAAACTCGTTATCCTCATTAGCCAGTAAACCCCAAGAAGGTGAGAATGGTATCTACTTGCTCAACCCTAGTGACAGCTGGTAAGGGCTTGGTAACTATTTGTCAGTGAATCTGCAAATCAATGTGCTTAAAGAAATAGTATACAGACCATATATACACAGTGGGACACGTATAGAAGGACACAAACTTTACATCATATAAACAAATATGTATGAAAATGTGTGACTTTTGTGAATAAGGTGCGTGCCTCTTGAGTCTTTTCATATACATATGATTTCAGTGAACAAAGAAGTAACATTGTCGCCCTAGCTGGTTTGGCTCAGTGGATAGAGCATCGGCCTGGGGACTGAAGGGTCCCAGGTTTGATTCCCAGTCAAGGGCACATGCCTGTGTTTCAGGATTGATCCCCAGTACGTGCAAGAGGCAGCCAGTCAATGATTCCCTCTCATCATTGATGTTTCTCTCTCTCTCTCCCTCTCCTCTTCTTCCCTGAAATCAATAAAAATATATTTTTTAAAAAAGAAGTAACTTGGTCATAATCTTATTAGATGAGAACTCAAATCCTAAATCATAATGGTTGCTTGCAAATTCTAGCTTCACAATTAAGTAGGCCAGTTAACTCGGTGTCTCAGTGTCTTCATCTTTAAAATGGAAATAATACTGGTAGCCATCTTATGTGACTGTTGAGGATTAGAGATAAAACACCTGTATACCCAGTGCACTTATTGAAAGTTGAAAGTATTAGAGATTATTACTTTGTTATTACTGTCTTTATTTTTATTCTGCACTCATCTGCATGCATAGACTGTTCTGAAAGTTGAGAGAAAGGGTATGTGCATATAAGAGGTGGGAGAGGGAGAATAACTAATATCTGTGCTTATTGTGGGGCCCTGCACTTTTCGAGGTGCTTTTAATATAGTTTCCCTGTTTTACCCTTGAGAAAAATGAGGCTGAAAAACTAATTTTCTCCCAGGTTTGTCATTAACCATCTTGTCACACATGCATAGCTATAGTAGATTCCTTTCTAATGGAATTGTTTATATTTCCCCTAACTTGCAATATTCTTCTTGTTTTCCCTGATTCAAAAAATTCAGCTCACTGTTTCCTCAGTCACCGAGCAAATGTTCACATTTTTAAGACTCCACTCAAATGCTACCATTGCCTCATGTTTTGTCTTATCATTTGCATTTATGATGAGGGTAGATCAACTCCTCCATGTCACCATGAACTCCTTCAATTCTCCTAGCGACATCCGGGCACACAGCTAGTGCTAATTAAGTGTTGAGTGTGAGGAGGAGCAAAGGGTGGGGAAAAGGAGGGAGACAAATAGAAGTCTAGACAGTACTGTGTGACTAAAACCTGTGAAACAGTCAACAACATTTCCTCTCAGCTCAGTGCCATATTTCCTTAGTTTGTACTGATTTGAAGTTGGTTTAGGTGAGGACAAAGAAGCGGTTAATGCACTTAAATCTTCTCTTGGTATTTTCAAAATTGTCTGCCTTCCTGTCGGTACTATCAGGCACTACATTTGAAACTTTATTATGTTTTGTTATAATTATGTGATGGAGGAGAACATAATAGAGACAAAAAGGCAACTTTTTTAGAAAAAAAATTCTAACTAAAAACATAAAATGTTTGTTGCAGAAAAGGGGAAAATATGGAAAATTAAAGTAACTGTAATGAGAGTGTGTATGTATCCCGTGACCTTGAAATAAATGCCATGTAACATTGCCATATATTTTCTTCCTATACTTTTTCTTTTGTTTGTGTTGAAGTGTACAACCAAAACATATGGGTTTTTCAAAAATTATTTTCAAAACATTAAATTATAATGAATTTCTTTGAAAACAAGAATTTGAAATGACACCTGGAATTTGAGTTTATAAATGAATGAATGGTATGACATAGTCAAGAAAGTGAAAGGCTATGTTTACTGTGGGGAATGAAGAAAAGAGTAGCATCAGATAGAGCTGGAGAGGCAAGCAGGGTCGAGATAATGCAGCCATGTAGACCCTGTGAAGGATTTGGAGTATTCTCACAGGGATAATCAGAAACACTGCGTGTGTTTAAACAGGGAAGGATGTGATCAGATCTACATTGGAGAGAGACTGAGTAGATGTGGGAAGACACCATTAGGAAGCTATTTCCAGTTCTGTTGGACTGGTAGTGATATCAGAGATGAACAAAAGATCTTTTGTTGAAAGAGGACAATGGTGAAGGTGTCCATTGTAAGAGAACAGAGCATCTGTTGAGGCTTTCTTTTAAGGAGAGAATCCTGATTCTCTTTAATAAAAAAATCTTTACTTTTTTATTAGTGAAATTTAAATGGCAAGGATCCAGTGGAGTGGAAGAGGGCATGAAACGTCAAGAAAATGTGAGGCTGTGAAGCAGGAGGAGATGGGCTTGCTTTGTAAAGATAAAGAGCCCTCCAATCTATTGTACTGGGCAGCAGAAGGAAAGGGAAAAGGACCGGTGCTGGTTTGTGTAGCTTCCCAGATGGTGGAATGTCGAAGCGAGTGACTTCTCGTTTCTCTAGTTTCTCTGCGACAGGTGGCATTGTCATTTGTTGAGGGTAAGAGAGATGAGAAGGAAGGGAAGTGATCTGTGAAGCGTCATGTTATGGAGACTAGTGGATGGAGATCTCCACCATCCTCACCTACCGCACTGATTGATTCTGAAAATCAGATGTATGTTGAGACTGTGGATCAAGCCAATTCACACTGGAGCTCTGTTACGATTCTTGAAACACATTAAAAATCAGGGATTTTTCCTGGCAATGACATTTATAGACAGAATTTAAGCTGAAGAGTTAGCCTACTCCAGATTATGCACATGGGTATGGATCTAATTGGCAAGGACAAAGCAGCCATCTTGCTAGAGTGCTATCTGCTACTCAGTCTCCTAGAATTGGCTGGCTGCCCTGGGGCTTGAAAAGAATTCCTGTTTGCCTTTGTACTGAGTAAAAGAGTCAGGCATTTGCCCCCAGTAACGTAGGCATTGCTGTTTCTTGTTTGGCCATTGCATCACCAGATGTATCATATAAATACTCTAATGGATAGTGGTGGACTAGCAATGCAGGAGATAATCTGATGCAAGCAGATGCTAGCAGTCAAGATTACTCAAGCTGTATTGAAATTTCCTTTGCACCTGGCACTGGAGGTGTCAGCCATGCCAGTTCAATCCCCCCAACACAGATGTTCTTGTTGTACCACTTTGTCTGTATAACATTTAGGTTTCTGTTTAGCTTTGCGATAGTACACATAAATACTGTAATCCAAAGATCACCCATTTATTAGTGCACCTGCATCTTCAACCAGATTTCTTTCATTCTCTTCAATGAATGCTCAACATTTTTCTAAAAACGACACAGCTACAGGGTGAATAACCTTTTGTGTCTGCCAGATAGCTTAACAAAATGTTGATGATGATAATAAAAATAACAATACCAGATTTAAAAAATATGGTTACTGATACATGGAGATAACCTGAACTATGTTGAGCAAAATATATTTTATTAACTTCTGTTCTGAGCTTTTCTTTATTTTTTATTAGTGAAGAAGATGGATTATATAAGTAGATTATTTTTCGCAAAGCTATATTCTCCAAATAGGATTTTGGTAGAGCTTACCTCTTAAGGAGCAGATTTTCCTGTGTGTGAACCTCTGAAACCCCATTTTAAATTAATAGGAGTGGAGCTCTGTGCAGCTGTAGACTGGGTATGACCTCCTGCATCTGGGATAAAAAAGCCTTGGGAGGGAGGCAAGATCATTACTCTAGAGAATAGCCTTATGCAGTGGCTGTCCTACTGAAGTGGGGAAAGGGCATCAAAATGTTTCCATCTTGTTTTTATAGTTGCAAGCAGTGCCTGTATCTTTCCAAATACTAATTTTGAAATACATCTCTCTATGAAAAGGAATTTCAGTGCTACTTAATTTTGGTTTGCCTTTCATTATTCATTTGAAACAAATAAATGTTTAAACATGAGCCACATTTTAAAAATTGATGAGTGGTGATGGTTTGTAAAGTTGTTTTTTTTTCTCATCAGTAGTAATAGTTTCCCAGGTTTAAACTCAATGTCCTGCTTATTTCCCACTCTGCATCTACCCACAATTATATTTTGTTGGAGATTTATACATGCATCCCATAGAGGAAAGAGAAACAGTGTGTGCCATTATATCAATATTACTCCCGTAATTTAGTAATTCACTGTGTAGAATTAGAGACTACCATGAAGCCAGCTAATTAAGGGAAGAATAGAATCCAAAAGGAAGAATGAGCAAGCAAAGAGGATAAAGGAAGAAATATCCAGGAGGCTGTGAATGTCCTTTTGTTGATTTCTGACAACTCTTCCAGCACTAGGAAAGGGGGGAACAAACACTAGCAGGGTGTTCAGTGAATAGTTAGAGAGGAAAGCTAACTGCAGAGGCTACCTAGTATGTACTCCTATATTCTGAAATTAAAGACATAAAGCAAGAACACAGAAAAATAAAGAAACCAAGAAAAGGCAGTTTCTTTAAATAACCTAAAATTAATTCAACTGTTTTCTCTTTGGATTCTGTTATTCAATAAATAAACAAATACAAATATAGGTATATACACAGACATGAAGAAACATTAGTCCATAGCTTTGAAGAAAGCGAGAGGGAGGACAGGTACAATCGCTGGCATCCAGGAAAATGGATGGGAGCTATTGAATTAGAACTTGAACCCTCATTAACCCTTCCTGCCTCCTACTTCAAATGTGAGGAGTAAATAGAATTTACTTTATTCTAGACTAGTCTTTGTTCTTTGTGAGTTTTAAAGGTTTCTAATACTGCACTCCTGCCACAGCTCAAGAATCCAGCGTACTGCTGCCCACTATTCCACTTTTCATCCTTAGAATACTTTCTAGTTCAACAGAACGCTTCTTTGTTTGTTTTGTTTTCTGTTTTTTATTGATCTCAGAGAGAGGAAAGGAGAGGGGAAGAAGGATAGAAACATCAATTATATGAGAAAATCATTGATTAGCTGCCTCCTGCAAGCCTCCTACTGGGGATCAAGCTCGCAACCTGGGCATGTGCCCTGACTGGTAGTCTACTATAGTAACTGTGACCTGCTGGTTCATGGGTCCATGCTCAACTCTCAAGCCACACCAACCAGGCAGAATGTTTTTATTGTTTATTATATTGGCAGCAACTATTGAGATCCTGCCCTGTGCTAAGTACTATGATGTGTTGAATATATTCTCTCACTAGGCATTTGCATTTCATTTTATAGAGGGACAGGTGCTTGCAAAGATTATTTTTTCAAGGTCACACAATTGATAACTTAGGAGCAACTATCTGGACCCAGACTCCTATGATAAGCCTGTACATTTTATTGCAACAAAAGTTTGCTGAGAGTATCATGGAGTAAAAGAGAAATTTACAAACAAAATTTAAGCATCAATTGTGTTGATAAGTCATATTTATGTTTTTGAGGTTGTTAATTCTTAAAGGTCTATTTTACTTTTCTTTGAGGATATAGTGTTGGAGCCATTTATTTCTCCTCTTTTGTTCTACATTTACTCTCTCACTGTTACAGAATTTAAACTGAAGAGTTAGCCTTCAGAATATTTGCTAGTTTTCATGCCCTACTTCCCAAGTACAGTAAAGAATGGAACTAAAAAGGTTGCCCTCTCAGGATAAAAAGCATAGTTTTACTTTGACACATGTTTCAGTCAGGAATTTTAGTTGCAAACAACAGGATCCAGCCTCATGGTATAAGAAAAAGTAGTTTGTTTAATGATATTAGTTGTCTTAGCGTCTCTCCAAAGGATAAAGAATCAGACTTAAAATCCATAAAGGCAGGAGTCACGCAAAGTCCATCACCTGACTTTTCCACAGGGAACTTGATGGCCATTGCTTCAGTGCATGAGTACAGAACCTACTATAGGGAAACTGGATACAGGATGCTACCCCTAGAACCTCTGACACTATGTCTCTAGAGAATAGAATGTCTTCATGCTGTCCTGGCAAGAATTCTCTCTGTCTGTCACCCCCTTTTTCAAGCCATTGCTTTCCAAACTGAGGTCTCACATTGGTGCACCTGATTGGGTAAGCCTAGTCACATGCTGGCGGATCACCCTCTGATAGGTCACAAACTGATGGATCATATTCTGGTAGATCACATACTGACCCCAAGGCGGGCAGGGGGAGGGAGCGCTGCCTCTGTAAAGGCAGAATTTATATTCCTGAAACACAGGAGGTAGCTTCAAACGTACTGGGCTGCAAGAAAACATGACATGTGTCTTTAACACCCTATAAGATAAATAATATAATTTTTTAAAAAGGTTAACTGAAAGTTATTTTCGACACCTATAGCCTCCATTTCATATTTTTACCCTAACACTTGTTTTCTATATCATATTTATCTTTCTCTTAATTGAATATTTGCTAGTAACTGATATAGGTTGTATTTTACTACTATTGCCTTTTATAATAAATTTTATAATAAAATTTATTTACTTATCAGAGATCCTTATCACTCACCTATAAGAGTAGTTGAAACATTAAATGAATTTTATCCAATATAAAGTTTCCTTCTATCTTAGAGTTTGCTTAACTTTAATATCTATTATATTATTTGATCTTCACAATAATCCAAAGAAAAAAGCAAAATGTTACATTATTTCTGCTTTGTAGATAAAGACACTAGATTTCATAGGGGTCATGTGATTTCTCAACACCAAAAATCTGATTATGTTGTCCACAATAAAAGATTTCAATGGTGGGAGGGGGAGGGGAAACTACCCTTCAGATAAGTCCAAACTCTTTCATATTTTATAAAATTATATATTCATGCACTTGATTACTTTTTTTGAGCCTACTCTGCCCTTTCCTTATACCCGGAAAATCCATACTATAGCCATATTGAACAACTCCTAAGTCAGTGTAAGCATCAGGATTTATCCCATTTTTTGTTGTGCCTTTGAGCATACTGTTTCTCTGCCTGAGACCACCATGGCTACCTGTTCACCTGGCTGAGACAGATTCCTCAGGTTGTTGCTGACACATGACATACTTTGAGAAAATTTTCCATAAAGTTGGTTAATCTCCCTTCCTACAAATGACCTAGTACCTTCTATTTACCCCAGCTATAACTGCTACCCCTTTTTTTCAATTGGTGCGTTAATATTTGCCTCTGTTGATCCACACACCACCTCCTCTCTTTATTGGACTGGAATTTCTCTGAGGACACATGTCTTTCTAATTTATCTCAGTAATAGGAACTCTTTAAGAACTTGAGAGATTATAGTTAGGATACATTTTTTTTCTTTTGAACATGTGCATTAGTAAATTATCACCTGGTTAGTATTACATATCAGAAATGATCTATTCAAAGTCTGTAGATTTTCTTATTTATATTTATCCATCCACTGATCTGTCTGTATCTCTATAATGAAATATGGTATGAGTCAAATTGTTCTGTGGACCTGATTCAGTCCTCTGGCCAACAATTTGTGACTTTTGCTCTCTGGAGTGATGATATGAGATGTTCTAAAGAAAGTGAAGCTTATAGAGGGGTAAGGTCAGAAAAAGAAGGGTTTCTGCAGGGGTGGAAGAGTCCTGAAGAGGTGGTAAGACCCTCAGATGGAAGAAGAGCTGGTAGCAGCCCCTGGGCAAATCTTTTTTAAACATATATTTTTATTGATTTCAGAGAGGAAGGGAGAGAGAGACAAAAACATCAATGATGAGAAATTATCATTAATTGGCTGCTTCCTGCACCCTCTCCACTGGGGATCGAGCATGCAACCCCAGCATGCGCTCTGACCTGGAATCGAACTGTGACCTCCTGGTTCATGGGTTAACACTCAACCACTGAGCCACACTGGCCAGGCCCCAGGACAAATCTTGACAAGTTTCCTCATTCCCACAAGTGCAGGGTATCAGAATGCAAGCTTATATAACAAGAATAACAGTAGCAATGACACACTAAGAATGAGAGGCTGTTTTCAAATTTTCCTGGGTCTTATACAATCCTTAGAAAGGAAGTCAGCCTATAAAATAGCTGAGATCTAATTTGCTGATAAGTTGGAGTATTGGGAACATGGAGGCAGAAAAAAGTTGATTAACAGGAGATAAAAATAGTTTTTGAACACCTAATGATTTGGGCTGGTACACACCACATGCACACATACACACACACACACACACACACACACACACACACGGCTTATTCAAATGCTTGAAGTTTCTTTAAATAAAAGCACATCCCCTTATTTTAAAGAATTGCATGAAAACAACTGAGGTAAAGAACAGAATATATTCATAGTAATATTTTTTTTCTCCTTGAGTTAATCCACTTGAGCATATGTTTCATTCCCATACCCGTGACCTGCATTCAATATTCTTTCTTGTGTGGAAAATTATTATTATTTTGTTGTTAAATAGGGCTGTTTCACAGTGTTTCCAAACACTCTAACTTCTTTTCAGCCAGTTGACTAAGAACTTGAATCTTTTAGTTCTCATGGGCAAAGAGCTGATGAAGATTTTTTGTGAGATAACTTAGGTAATATGAACTCCTCACCAAACGATAAACCCTATGTTTTCTCAGCAGTCTTCTATTTCTCAATTTAAAGAAGGAGGGAGGGAGCAGTGATCTCATGTAATGGATTAAAGGATGGTCAGTGACTTAACCATAGAGCTTAGGCTAATCATTTTCTCACTCATATTTATCTAGGTAGACACATATATAAATACACTTAGAAGGTTGGGTTCACCAAGGATACGTATAGAAATGTGTAGAAGACATAGACTATATTAGAACAACTCAAGCTTTGGGTCATCTCAGAGTTTAACATGAATGCATATATTAGACCACAGCATACAAGCGTCCATGTGTTAAAATTCCATCTACTATTGCAGAGCATATTTTCTAAACAAAGTACTGTCCTTATTTTAAAGTATGTGGCTTAATATATGTCAACAACTTCTAGAAATGTTCATTATTAAAAAAAACATTAATGGTTAATGTTTAAGTGCAATGACATTAACTCATTTCCCTGCATATTTAGAAGCATGCACGTCAATGAGCACCATTTCCCCACTCATGTGATGGCACTGGGAAGCTCAGTTAAAATGACAGGAGCATACATAGCCTGCTGATCCCTGGGAAGGAGGGAACAGGAATGACACTTAAATGCCTGATGTTGGTGTTATTTTATCAGAAGTTACTGATTATCTAAATATTTCAGATTGCCCAGTGATACATTAAGTTTTTCTTTGGCCCACCACCATAGTCATAATATATGCCTCATATAAATAGAAATGATGGTGGGTGAAGCATTTTGATCTTATGTTTTTCAACTAAATAAGCCTAGCAGTGTTTTCTAGGCCCCCAGGTATCTGATTGTACAGTAAGTGCTGTGTAAAATTTGAGGAGAAGCCACTCGCTTCACTTAAATGTGAATAGTGGACCCAAGAGTTATGCGTTACGCATACAACCTGGGCCATGTCATGCTTTGGCCTGCAGACTCAGGGACCTTGAGGAAAAGAAGCTTTTCTTGTCATTGTATCCTAGTTGACTAACTTCTATGTCAGTGCTTTTATGCTAAATATTCTGGCTTGTAAATAGGAACCTTCTGTAAACATGGGTGAAAATTTGCTGCCCTTGGAATATTCATTATTCCAATAGAAAAGTACAAGAATGAGGCAAAATCAAGATATATATCCATCCATCTCTAAGGGCTCTTGTTGATTTTATAGTTTACTATTTGTTTCTTACTCTAATTTATTATTGGCTAATCCATTATAATCATCAGGGAAAATCTTATGATTGTCTTGTATATTTTCTTTAACATGGGTACAGAAAAACATTAGAGTATAGAAAGAATAAAAGTTGATTTTTCCCCACCCCCTGGCTACTATTCTTTCTCATATGGGCCCCCAAGCAGAGATGATTCGCACATCTGTTGATTTTTTTTTTCATGGTGCACACATTTGCACCTTTTTTTTTAATGTTGACTGAATCACTTAATTGTAGAGGAGTGTTCATTTTAATGTAAATCTTACAGTATTACATGAGTGAATGTATGAAAATAGCTTGGAACAGTTTAAATTGGGCAGAATTCGGCTTTGATCATAATGTGCCTCTTCAGCATTAAAATAAACTTGCAACATATGCTGAAAAACATGTGTAATAAGTAAGTGCTTCTTGCATGGTGACTTATCTGGAAAAAGTAAATCATAATTTAATAGAATTTAAAATTTATAAAATACTTCTAACAACTAACAATGTTATGATACGATTAGCATTTTACAATAACACAGAGCACCTGGCTATTTCTGATTTAAAGAAAAAACTTTTAAATTTTAAAAATGCTATCAGACTTTAATCACTTTTGGAAACATTTGAAAACAAAGCATTTAGCAGACAGCTATATTATATTGCTACATACTTCAAACTTGTGTATGCTATTTAAAAGATATAAACAAATGTGGCAAATTGATTTCAGTCCTTAGATGACTCAGTTAAAATAACGAAGTTATCAATATTCTTAAATCATTATGAGATTGAGCAGAATTAATTATGACAAAGGAGTTTCCAACAAACAAAATGACTAAACAATGGCATTTGCCTTTGAAAACCACCTTGGTGAGATAATATTGTTTAATGACAATTATCTATGAATCTTTCCATCAGTGTCCTTCTAATGCAGGGAGGAATGGTGCTATTGTGAGCATAAAACTCTAGACACTCGCTGTATATCTGTGGACAAAAAATTTATCTTGTCTTACTTCTTATCCCCATCTGTAAAATTATATCATGAAAGAACACTTTGGGATGTCAGTATAAAAAATAAATAATAAAAAGCCATCTAACAATGGCTTAAGCATAGCCAGAAAAATATTTTTTAAAAAATCTTATATAAAAGATAATCTATCAATGTTTACTTTCTCATTGTTGTTGTTAATCCTCACCCAAAGATATTTTCCCCATTGATTTTTAGAGAAAGTAGAAGGGAGGGAAGGAGACAGAGAGAAAGGAACATCCATGTGAGAGAGACACATCAATTGGTTGCCACCCACATGCACCCTGACCATGACCGGACCATGGCCAGGGATCAAGCCTGCAACCAAGGTCTATGCCCTTGACTGGAATCAAACCTGTGACCCTTCAATCTGAGGGCCAACCTTCTAACCACTGAGCCAACCCGGCAAGGGCCAATGCTTACTTTTAATGAAAGGAATACTTTTGTCACTTCAAGAAGTTTCCTCTGAAATCATGACCCTTCCCTCCTCCCCCCCGCCCCAGCTCTTACTCATTGTAAAACAAATTCAAAGGTGAGTCTATCTTTCTTTCTGAGACAGTTATATAAGACTATCAGGAATACTTCAAGTATACTTAATATAGTTCACTATTACTAATTCAATATGTACGTATTGATTATCTGTTCTGTGCCAGGTAGTGCATTTGGGACAAAAACAAAACAACAAAACGTCAAAGCAACACGACATACATTTCTTACCCACAAACATTGTACAGTAATTTGAAAGTAATATTCATACCTATAGGTAAGATTTCTCCAAGCTATCCACTATGTGAACTTCCAGCGCGCTCTGTGAATGAGCACATATCAGTACATCCTATACCAAACTCCCCATGTTCTCTGCCTCTTCACTTGTTTTTCCCTCTGTTTTCCTTATCTTGGTGGCATTGCCATCGGCTTTTTTCCCAAGTCTGACCCTGGGCATCATTGTGCCTTCTAACACTCCCCACCTCCCAGGTCCTGATGCCGTCAGTTCTACCTCCTAAACAACTCTTCCTTTTATGCACACGGTCGCCGCATTACTTTAACTCCTTGTCATTTCTCACTGGATTATTTCTGTGCTTCTCTAATTGATCACCCTCCTTCTAAACTCATTTCCTTACAATCCATCTTCCACACAACTCGATAAATGCTCTTTTTAAAATGCAATCTAATCACTTCTCTACTTAAGCTTAGAAATCTTAACTGCCCCTCCCACCACAACCTCACTGTCCCATCCTGTCAACTACAGGGAAAATCCAAACTCCTAAGCAAGCTTTAGAAGGCCCTTTATGACTGAGTCCTCATTACCTAATTTGCCTTCAATATCATCAGTTACAGAAAGACGTTCCCTAAATTCTTCCCATCCCAAGCCCCTCCCCTTCCCCCAACCATCATTCATAGAATTAAACACTTTCCATTTTTGGCAATGTATATTTTGAATAGAGGTCTATTATAGCACTAATTATACTACATCACATTTTTTTTAATCCTCACCAGAGGATGTTTAGAAAAGAGGAAAAGGGGAGGAAGAGGGAGAGAGAGAGAGAGAGAGAGAGAGAGAGAGAGAGAGAGAGGTTTACACTACTGTTTCCAAAATCATTAAGTAATAACCTAGTAAACTAATTGTATTAATTTGACAGCAACAGCCTAATAAAAAAAACAAAAACCGCCGAAACCGGTTTGGCTCAGTGGATAGAGCGTCAGCCTGCGGACTGAAGGGTCCCGGGTTCGATTCCGGTCAAGGGCATGTACCTTGGTTGCGGGCACATCCCCAGTGGGGGGTGTGCAGGAGGCAGCTGATCGATGTTTCTCTCTCATCGATGTTTCTAGCTTTCTATCCCTCTCCCTTCCTCTCTGTAAAACATCAATAAAATATATTAAAAAAAAAATCTTAAAAAAAAAAAAAAAACCCACCTCCTTGCAATGTGCTGCCACCAGCTCTGGTTCTAGTTCAGTTTTGTTTCTCTTACCAATTCAATCCCACTGAACTTTCAGTTCTACTACACCTTGGACCTAGGACATCCGGGCATCTTCTCTTCATCCCATTTCCTTGTGGGAAGAAGACCCATCCGGGTCTTATTTCTGTCTTTAGCTTTACAAGGAGCCCAATCCTGTCTCAAGAAGCCTACAGAGTGCTGACCTACTAGTCCCCTTGAATTCCATGGTAGAAATGCTCTTTGCTTCTCCCTATGGAAACTGAGGTTTGTGGGACTGACATAAATGCTGTGGGTGATAAAATCTCAGATCTCTGACTCCAGAGATTCATGTCTTCTGCCAGCCTCCCCAAAACTGAGGAGGCTGACTTGTTAGCTTTCAATAAAGGTAGAATCTCAGATGCTTCACTTCTTAACAACAATGCAAATGTCCATAAAGTCAAACTCTTCTCACCTAGACCCCTGATTTCTGACTCTTTCTCACTATTCTCATTTTCTGGCTTCAGATTCCTTTTCTTTTTGTTGATGATCCATGCAAAACAGGCTTTTTTTTTTTTTTTTACTTGCAACTCAAATTAGCATTTCTTTATAAATCTGTTTAGTCCCAAATGCTTGTTATAACCCTATGTCGAGGAAAAAGGAAAGACCTGATATTGAGTACAACTCTGAGACTACTAGAAAAAATTAATTATATGACCTATACCCACACATGTCAAGCCCAAAGGTATGAATTTATCAGTGTTTCTCAAATAGCAGTTGTATAGCTGAGTTGGACATTTCAAAGTCTATATAGGGACCAAAATGAGTCCTTCAACTCATTTTCCTTGGGCACATTGGTCTGTTTCACATCTGATGACCTTAGTTAGATGGCCTATACCAGAGAGAATATGTGAGTTCATTTGCTCAATGGATGGATGTATACCTGTGAACTTGTCTAACAGAAACCACTGGTAGGTATTCTTTGAAGTGTGTTAACTTCGTTAAACCACTGCTATTGGAGAAACAAACCTTTCTAACAATATTTTTCCAAAGAAATTGATAGCCATTCTGCATTTTCACCTAAGAGAGAAAAATTAATAAGAAGGCTCTGCACAGGAACTTTAAACTGTCTGGTAAAAGTGGCGATCAGTCCAAACACATTAAAATTCTATTTTCCTTTACAACTGTTTGCTGCAGATGACCCCCACTGATCTTAAGTATATTTCTGTATCTGTAACTGAATAGAGGTTTTCCGTACAGCATGTTCTAATGGCACTCTGGCCTTTAGCCAACAAGGCACTGAATAAGGCTATTTTTAAAATACAGAAACTGGGAACAGCTGCAGCAATCAAATTTGATAAAAACAGAGAGGAACTTTGCTTTTTTTTTACGGTTTGTCCAAGTTTAGACTTCTTTCATAGAACTGCTTTTGTTCTGTTGTATGAAGGGCTACAAGACCAATACAGTGAAGCCCTTTTAAACAAATAAATTTTAAAAGAATACGGCTAAATAGAATAACTTTTCTTTGTACCAGGAGTATCAATGTGAAAGTATTATAAACTAGTTTTGAAAAGGATAGGTCTCTTCTAAGAGGAGGTAGGAGAAGAATGAGCAATATTAGTAAAGTTTGTACTATAAAAGAGGTTTTGGCTTCCCCAACCCCCAAAGCAACTTCTTGAAAGGGAAGATAAATGCTTGGTTTCTCGGTGTTGGAAATCTGAAAGTTTGCATTGAACTTCTCGTGTTCACCAGGGTTGTTAGGGACGAAGGCGCTTTGAATGTCCCATTCCTACTTTTCACATTACTGTCATTCATGAATGTTTCTGTATTTCCTAAAAGCTGGATTAATATCAGGGCAGTTCTTTTATAAAGATAAAATGACATGCTTTTTAAAATGTAAAGGAAAACTTTCACAGAGACCTTTTGTGCTTATCTGAATCCCTCAACATGTCTATATACAAGGGCTTATTCTTTATTTTTAAAAAAGTCCAAGCTCTTTGGAAACTTGTCAGTACATGATTAATAAGCATCATGAGGTGAATAGATACTGAAAATCTCCTCTACAGCCGTAGGTTGCAAGTTCTCTCCTCTAAGTGATTTCATGTGTTGAATGGGTTTGTCTGCTAACTTTGTAATTGGCATGACAAAGGATATTGTATTTCTTATAAGTATTTACAAATGGGATTAATTTAAAATCCCATCCAAATAAACCTACTTATGTCAACATTAATTCAATTTAGTAATCCAAAATGTAATATAATTCTTTTTCTGTAGCCATAAAGTCATAAAATAAAATTATCTTACTGCAAAAAAAAAAAAAAATGGCAAAAAAGGCAGGGGACACGCAAAATAGAAGCATCCAGGTGTATATTAAGCTGTACTAACTTGTTAGCATTAGCCTATTAGGTATGACGGTCCATCTGTCTACAATGTATTATTAGCTGGAAAAAAATGGAAAAACACATTAAGCAGAGTCTCCCCCACCTTGAATAACTTTTTCCTTGAGGCATTGATGATCCATTCACAAACCGCTCATCTTTTAACGGTGAAGCAATAATGATATTGTGTCCTTGGTGCTTGAGACAATAACAATTCCTGTCTCAGTTCTGTTCTCGTGTCCTGTTTTCTGTTCATGGGGGTCTTCAGGCCTTCGTTACGGCAAACTCCTTAAACACACACACTGTTCTAACCGGAAGCTGGCATTCCTGTTGTGCAAAAGCCTTGAACTCAGCAGGTTTTCAAGGGTTCTCTGGCAAGACACCAGATTTCAGGATATAATCCTAGATTTTACTGATACCAAAAAGTTCTAAATGAAGGTTACTGGGAATTTAATTCTATGTAGTCATGTAGCCTCTTTTCTGAAGAGATACTCCTGGGGCAGTGAGACTGACTTTTCACCAGCAGTGTGCTTTTATGCAAGAGGTCTGAGAAAGCACAGTAACCCCAATATAGAATGTCTCCATCTCTTGCTAGAAACACAATATTTATGTTACCGGGACAAATGGGACATAAAAACCAGATCTGTTATATGAGGAAATTTTTAGTGTAAATCATTATTTTTTATGATTATGTTGTCCTTACTTTAATTTTTAGCATTATGTTTATAAGTGAGTTTAAATTCATTACCATGAGTTTAAATCCATTACAAAAAACAGTCTTATTGTTTTTTCACATGTGTTTTTCATATTTCATTGAAACCAAAATAAGGGGACAGTAAAATGTGTCATTATATAATAAAATATAGTTTTATACTGTATTTTAAACTGATTTTCACAGTGTTTCTGGAAATTGCATGTAAAGACTACATAGTCATATATAAAGTAATATGGCACTACTCCCTAATAAACTGCTTAATTTAATTTAGGTGTGTGTTTTTTTATTGTTGAAACTGCTTAATTCTTAGGAGAACAAGGGTAGCTGATCTCCCTGGGGACTTCACCCCTTAGCAGGCATCCGTGTTGGGGTGCAGAGTGCCCTTTCAGCGGCTGTTCAGGACTTGCTGACATGGCCATGGTTCATGAGCACTTGTTGTGTTTGGTGACTGTGCTGATGTGAGGAGACAAGGGAAGTAGTTTGGTTTCTGGAAGAGGACAGGAATGGCTTGATTTGTGAAAACATCCCTACACACACTAATAGCTCATTCACACAGAAAACAAGCCACCGCCTTCAGTCCCTCCACAGAGCTTAACGAGAACAAACTGACTCAAGCACCCACAAGTGGCAGTGTTCAGATTCACTGCTAGCGTGTGCTCGGGAACTGCTTGCCTTTACCTTCATACACACTGCCAGTGGCAGCAGTCCGTTGCAGTGGGGGTCTTTAGGCTGGTTCTCGCTGAGCCTTGTGAATGAAATGCTCATGTTCCTTGGGTTGTGTGTTCCCAGGGCGAAGATCGCTTTCCAAGCACACGGTAACACAGTGATGTGAAGGCCCTGAATCACTCTGGTCACCAATGAGGGAGGTTGTTGACAATATGCCATACTGTGATTTCTGGTCTTTATGGTTTGTTTTTTTTTGGATTCATTTAAGGAAGTTCAGAATTTTTAGAATGAACTAGCTGGTTGTTTTCATAAGCCAGATGGCTTTAAAAGAGATGATCAAATCCATTCTTTAAAAGTTATTTTTAAAGGCAGGCATGTGATTCTGATATATATATATATATATATATATATATATATATATATATATACTGTGTATGTACCTTAACCCCTTTTAAATTTCAACAGGAAATGGGATATTTCACACTGCTACATTTTCCAAATAACTCTAGTTAATCCATTTTTGTACCAGACCATTTGGGATGGAAATTTTTCCAAAAAGTATTTTGCTTTTCATAGTCGTCTTATAGAGATTCTCAGAGTATAATTCATACATGATCTCAGTAGACATTGTAAAAGAGAGTTTTATACTGTATTTTAATTTGGTGACGTCTGAAACTATTTAGTGGTAGGATAATTAGTGCTATCATTTCAAGGTGTTATATATACATGTCTTTGTAGTGTTCCTTTCTCTTTCATCCCTGATAACATTTAATTGGTTAGTTCTTGCTAGTGTCTGTATATACAGTTGCACAGAATTTGGAGTCAAGCATACCTAGTTGGAAAACCAGATTTTCAACTATCTGTGAAGACTTGGATAAGTAACATAGTTTTCTCGTCAATAAAAAGAGGAAATTAATACCAGCCTTAAATGATTGTAATGAGTCTTAAATGGAAAAATGCCTTAAGTCTCTCTCTCTCTCTCTCTCTCTCTCTAAATACATACATATATATATATATATATATATATATATATATATATATATATCCTCCTCATTTTCTTGAGATACATATAATTGCATAATATGTTACTTACGGTATTAAGAGTCTGTATTAATGTTTGCATACATGTACTGTGAAACACAGATTCTATATTAATAAAATTTTGCTTTAGCTCTCTCCACTCACTCCCTTTTCTAATTTATGGAAGTCCAGGAAAACAGCTATTGATGCTTGTGGAAATCCTCTACATCACGGGCAATAAATGGACATGTTAAGGAAAAATCCTAGCAGCATTCACTGTGGTGGATGGATTTCGTATATACCTTGGCTTCTTAAAAGTTTATTCTAGATCCTTAAGCATGTTTCCAAGGTCGCTAGATAAGTGATACATCACTGGAAGACATACAATCTACACACACTCGAAGGTACAGCTCCATAGCTAACTCGGTCTCACGCTGCCAACTAAGGACTCACAACTAGATGAATTGCTAGGTAATTAGCAATTTATAGTGATTACAAAGTGTCCCTGCTGAGTCAAAGAGTGGGCTCCAGGACACGGCCTCCCACAGTGCTGTGGCATGTTGCTGGACACCAGGCACAAAGGAGTATGTCCTGCCCTGCCCCCTACCTCTCACTTCAGTGCATACTACTAGTATATTCCATGAAATGCTGAAATGCTTCAGCCCACAGTCAGGCTGTATTTGTAATGCATCCTCTTCTGTTCCCTCACATATGGCAGTCTGAACCAATTACATAATGAGACATATTAACAGGGCATAACTGTCAAAACAATGAGGTTAAGCTCTGAATAAATACTACCCGCTTATTAGCTGTGCTGCTCCTGTGCTCTTGAATCTATCCCTTACGCCTGACTTTCAAATTTTTACATTCATATCTCTGATCACCTGTGTAACAAAGTAATGCAGCACTAACAACATTCAAGAAAGATTTACAATGTCAAAGGCAAATTCAACTCTAAGGTAGGGTTTCTTAGCATTTTTGTGCTAAAGTCCTTTTTGGCAAATCTGGCAAAATCTACAGACACTTCTGGGAGCAATATTTTAAAATTCATAAAAATATATACAGACTAACAGCTTTACAGGTTGAAAAACCAATTGTATTGAAATGCTGTTAAAATTTTGATTTATAAATATATGAGCTTCTTTATTAATAAATTACTTAAAAATTTAACAGAGCATCAATAAGTGTTAAGGTTTAAAAGCAGTAATTAGTATAAATAGCATTTGGAAACACTACCACAGCTACAGCAAGAATTTTCAAAGCGGGCAATACCTGACTCTTTAGTCAGGGCCACTTACTCCTTTCCCTTAGATTGTCAGATTAAGGAAATGACAATAGCCAACACAATAGCCTTTCGGTGTGGATGCCCTGTCTTGAACTATAAATATATAGGTCATATAACAGAGTTGCATCTTATTGGTCACGTCACATAATAAGGTTGTGTCTGATTGTTTATTCTTGGTACCAGAAATCCTTATATACTAGTATAGGCACCTGAGTTTGTGTGTGTGTGTGTGTGTGTGTGTGTGTTTGTTTGTTTTTTTAAAGTCACTTTAGAGCAAAAAAAAATGTACGTAATTACTATTTTTCTTTTTTTTGTAAATAAATATAAATAATACCTATTTTTTGTCAAATCAGCAAATATATATTTTTGTATGCTGCAGAATTTTTGTAATTAGTTTATATGTGCCATGAGATGAAAAAGGTTGAAAATCGCTGTGATAAGGAAATGTTTGTGATATCTGTCAGTGAGAAAAACACGGGTGTTTTTACTACAACTATGGTTTCTTCCCTAAATTTGTACTTGAAAGAAGTGCTTATCTTCAATTACATGTTGGTATGAATAAAATTTTGTTTTCCTGCCAACGTGGCTCTGTGGTTGAGCATGGACCTATGGACCAGGGGGTCACTTGTTCGATTACTGGTCAGGGCACATGCCCAGGTTGCAAGCTCAATTCCCAGTGTGGTGCGGGCAGTAGGCAGCCAATCAATGATTCTCTCTCATCACTGATGTTTTTCTATTTCTCTCTCCCTCTTCCTTCCTCTCTGAAATCAATAAAACTATAATTTAAAAAATTGTGTTTTCCTGCATTCAGAGTCACTGACCCTGTGTTAAGACTCTTGCTCTAACATGATCCAACTTGGGTTATTTCCTTAAGTTTCTTCCTTCTGAAGCACTTATTCTAGACATTCATATTTTAAATATGAAAATATCAAATATGGCAGATTCTCTTGCCTCTGTTACCCCCATGAAGCCATTGGGAAAGACATGTGAACTCTTTCAGAAATGCACTGTTTTCCCTGAACAAAAGCAGTGTCTTCCGTGGGGTAGACAAATACTTCAGAATATCAAGATGTTGGATTTCTTTCTTTTTTTTAAAATATATTTTATTGATATTTTACAGAGAGGAAGGGAGAGGGATAGAGAGCTAGAAACATCGATGAGAGAGAAACATCGATCAGCTGCCTCCTGCACGCCCCCTTCTGGGGATGTGCCCGCAACCGAGGTACATGCCCTTGACCGGAATCGAACCTGGGACCCTTCAGTCCGCAGGCCGACGCTCTATCCACTGAGCCAAACCGGTTTCGGCAATGTTGGATTTCTTAATATTTGATAGGTAACTCACAGATGCAGCTGACTCTCACCTGGATGTTCAGGTCTGAATACAACTTCTGCCTTCCTACCTAGGACTCTCCTTCTCACACTCAAGAGAGCTATCCAGGATGCAATGACTGAGCTGAATATTAAATGTGAAGCTGCTCTAATTTCTTTTGTCACAAAGTTTGTGGAAACTTGGGTATTTCATGATTAATAACAAACTGATAGTGAGAAACCTTACGGCACATGTGTGTGATGAGAAGACTCCATAGTTGAGAACAGCTATTCTATGCAGAGAGACATACACTGAGGAATTTGGACTTTCGGGCCACCTTAATGCCACTTAATAGTTGTAGTGGCAGTACTAAAGTGAAAACCTCATTGACTTGGAAGAGTTCATGTTTCTCTTGAGCAGAGTTTGGCACTTTTTAATCTAAAGATCCAGGTAATCAATGTTTCAGGCTTTGCAGGGCCATCTGGTCTCTGTTGCAACTACTCTGCTATTGTAGTGTGAAAGCAAACATAGACAACACCTAAATGAATGAGTGTAGCTGTGTTCCATTAAAAACGAACTTATGAACACTGAATTTTGAGTTTTATATAATCCTCAGATGTCACAATATATTAATCTTTAAAAATTTTTTCCACTTTGTAAACATGCAAAAAACATTTTTAGCTCACGAGCCATATAGAAATAGGCGTTGAGCCAGATTTTATTCATAGGCTGTAGTTTGCTACTCCTGCTGTTAAGTATGAAATCAATAGCCAGGTAGCAAACCAATTAAGTAGGTTCATCTGGTTGGTTATGACAACCCAAGGGGTCTTGCACTTAAAATAAATTTTAAACTAGAATGTGAAGTGACAAGTCTTTTATATTTTTAGATGTTACCACATATAGGAACAGTTCAGGGTTATATAAGATAGAAACTATCTTAGTCTGAAATCAATCAGGACCCTGATCTCAAAGACATTGTGTAAAAGGCATCAGTTGTACACAGACATTGCAGACTGCTGTATCAAATAATGTGTGTTATGGTAGAAAATTTGTGCAGCACAAATTTAAAGTTTCTTTTTTATTTTATTTTTGTGTATACCTAATTAAAAGTAATATGGTATTAATTTTCCTTTACCAGAGTTTGTAAATTTTCCGGTATTTCTACACAGTTTTTTGTGTTAGCAAGAACATGAAAGTTTGAAAGCATCCATATGAAACACATTTGCTTGTTTCTCTTCAAATAGTACTTTAGCTATGACCAGCTATTACGTTATTAACTTACATAATCATCATACCCTCCCAATCTAAATCCATAAGAAAAAGCTTTATTAATGATGATTAATGGTACAAATGAGTATCAGGGCATTTTTTTTTCTGGGAGAAAAACGAAGACAAATTAAAAGAAGGGGAAAAAATGAGAAGGAGAGTGGTAGACAGTAGCAATATGGCATGGGTATAGAAAATCCCTGTGATTCATGGAAAAGTTGGGACTCACAGATTAACTCTGTTGTGAGAAAGTGTTTCAGTTCTTGTAGAATAGTTCCTATTAACCAGATCATTACAAAAATTGGTATAAAATTTCACCTGTTTATGAACCAGGCAGTGCAAAATGTATAATACTAAACATGAACTTCAATCTTATTGTGGTAGTGGTTCTTTCATAAATATCACCAGGCACACATCTGGGGTTTTAGTGCTTTCCACAGTGTAGTTTTCTGGTTGACATATCTAAGAAATGTGTATAACACCCAGGCGATAGAGCCAAGCACATTTTAGTGCAGGCTACAGCTGAAAGAATATGTTTCCATTCCTTGTCCATCTGTTCTTGGCGACATAAATTTAAACTAGAAACAGAGTAAGTTTCATGAAAAATAAGTCTAACTAGGGTTTAGAACAGCAAGGTGAATGTTCTAAATTATTGTGACTTGTTAACATTTGACTTTGTGGCTGGAAGGTTATTTTTATTTAGAGAATAAAAACATGCCACAGCTATAGCTTAACGTTTGAAAATACAGATTTTTTTTTTATCAGTTCACTTAAAAAATACGTTGTCTCACTTTCTGTTTCAAAGGTTATTAAATTTGCCAGTGATCATGACCCTAACAAACTTTGGGATTTCAAAGCGTTATTTGCCACCCACTTGAACTGTACTGAAAATATATCATCTCTATCTCTGAACTGCATGCTCAGATTGATTTATTAGCAGAGAATAAAGGTTTTCCATACAAAATGGAGTCCATATGAAACACAGTTGCTTGTTTTTCTTCAAATAGAACTTTAGCTATGACCAGCTATTACATGATTACCTTATATAATCATCATACCTCCCAATCTGACACAACCCCCAGCATTGTCTGCTACTAAAACAATATTAGACTATTTACATTTGAAAACTCATGAGAATCTATATCTATAAAAGCCTAAGCGATGGGCCAACCGGCCAGTAGCTATGACACAGACTGACCACCAAGGGGCCGATGCTCAATGCAAAGGCATGGAAACATGGAACAGACTAATGAATCTCAGAGGGAAGAAGGGAGGGTGGGAAGAGATTAACCAAAGCTCTTATATGCATACTAGAGGCCCAGTGCACAGATTTGTGCACCAGTGGTATCCCTCAGTCTGGCCTGCAGGGATCAGGCTGAAACCGGCTCTCTGACATCCCCCGAGGGGTCCCAGATTGCAAATCCGTGCACTGGGCCTCTAGTATTAAAATAAAAGGACCATATATATGCACCTAGAGTTTCACCTCCAAACCAAAGCTTCAAGCATTCTTTTCTCAACAGGAAAGCTGATAGGTTATGTGTCAGAGCTAGGTTCTATAGGCTACTGAAGTGAGTGCACTTTTTGTTTTCTGGCTCAGTAAAAAGTGCCTCCCATCTGGCCAGTGAGGCTCAGTGGTTGAACATGGACCTATGAACCAGGAAGTCACAGTTCGATTCCTGGTCAGGGCACATGCCCTGGTTGTGGGCTCGATCCCCAGTTGGGGGCATGTAGGAGGCAGGCAATCAATGATTCTCTCTCATCACTGATGTTTCTCTCTCTCCCTCTCCCTTCCTCTCTGAAAACAATAAAAATATATGTATATTTTTAAAGCCCCTCCCAACCTCTCTTCTTATGTAAGAAACATTTCTGTAATTTTTAAAGTCTTTTTGATATGGCTGATTTATCAAATATACCATAGTGGTTATGCAACAAAATGTAGTTGGGTTTAAACTTTGGCCCTGTCACTTCCTTGGTATGTGGATAAGAATAAATTAGTTCTCTAATTTTCAGTTTCTCTGTCTAAAAATGAGAATAATCATAGTTGAGAATAATCATATTTGCCTTAAAGTGGTTTTCAGGCAGAGTAAATGAGATGATATATAGAAAGAGATTAGTCCAGTGTTTACTTTGTAAACACTCAACAAGCAATGCCTATTGCTATTGGACTCTCTCTGCTGTCCTCTGTTAAAAAAAAAAAAATGATTGCACTGTGCTAATTATCTAGTCTACTTCCACAGCATATTCCTATCATCAGGAAATCATTGCAAGAAATTAATGTTGTTTCTTGAACTTCTGCACAGAGTTACCTATGACTCTGGACAAGTCTCCCAGTGATTTAGAAATTCAGTCTTCTTTTGTCTAAAATGAGAACTGTAATTGCATGATCTCTTAGGTCTTTTGTTGGAGTAAGTTAACTAACGAAATCATATTTGACAGCATATCCTCATACTTTATTTATAGTGCTGAAATGTGTGTTTGCTGCCAAATGTCTGATGTGGGATGTATAATGTTCCACATATACATGTGGAATAACATTAAGTTTGTTGATGTTAAAAACTACTGGTATATTTTTTGGCATTATTTGGCTCACGATCCCTTCTTCCCATTTTGTTTTAGAATAAGCTGACAGCAAATCTTTTCGCACAGCACCTCAAGGTTTAGTTAAACTGAGAATTTCTTAAATAGGCCATCTTTTCATTACTTTCAGTATCCAAGACAGAGAACCTTTCTTTGTGAAGTAGCTTTTATTTTCCAACTCCATATCTAATGTCATTACATTGTACACACATGCCTATGCACTGTAACTTACAAGGCTTCTGTTTCCTTTCAGATCTGAGTGATCAGCTGCTGGAGGTGGTTGGCTTGGAAGGAGCCATGGAAATGGGGCAAATATACACAGGATTAAAAAGTGCGGGGAGGCGGCTGGCTCAGTGCTCCTCTGTGGTCATCAGGTAGTTCTATCTCTATAATTGAAAATGGGGGTTGACATGGCATAACTACAAACTAATTAAAAGTATGCAGGACTCTGATAACATTTGTCTTATTTGTATCTAGTTATCAATGATTAATACTGATATATTTCAAAATAATGAAAATTGCTTAGCTATTCCTTATCAGGTTCATTTGGATTCAATAATCTTTTGTTGAGACCATGGGTACAATTCTAACATACAAATTTTATCCCCTCCAATCTGGTTACACTCAGTTTAGTGTACTGAAGCTCAGTTTAGTTTACTGAAGCATCGAGGTATCTGCTGGGCAAATTACCCAATGGAAACACTGTTAAAGCATTATTAATTTAAATTCTTTCATGGACTAAAGTGCTCCAATTTTTATATATAATTAAATAGTTAATTATTGTGAATTAATAAGATTTTATATATGGATTAAATTTGAACCTTGTCAAGAAACTTTTTTCCCAAAAATTTTTACCTACAGAAAAAAGGTATATTTGATACTAAGGTAAAAGCATGGATTACAGCACAGAAATAAGTGGCGTTCTTTACATGAAAGTGTTGATACTGGAAAGTCTAAAATGACAAACACTTTTATTTCAGGTTTGCAATGAAAACAAGGAACTTCTTCTGGCTGTAGGAATTCTGATTTTGCCATTAAATATAAACCTTACTTTTGTTTTTTGCATCAGAGTTTTTGTTTATATCACCACATTTACCAGAAAGCACAACATCCCTATCAAGGAACCTTTAAGATACCTATATATATAAAAGGCTAATATGCAAAGTGTCCCTTGGGAGTTCGACCAGGAGATTGGGAGTTCGATCACTCGCTATGATATGTGCTGATCTCCAGGGGGTGGCATGGAACGAAAGAAGGCCCTGGCTGGCAGCTGGGGAAGGAAGGCCCTGGCCCATAGCCAGCAGCCAGGAAAGGAAGGCCCCGGCCAAGCCTAGTGACCCTACCCATGCACAAATTTTGGGCACTGGGCCTCTTCATTAATAAGCAAGAGTTAATAAGCAAGTCCCTTTTAAAATAGATAACTTTAGAGCCCAGCTGTTACCATATTTGCATTTCCTGGTCTCATTATCTTATGTCTTACATATATAGTCTGTTAGGTAAAGTATTTCAGTGATATACTTAAAAGGAAATCTTTTCTTCCAGGACTAGCAAGTCTTTGCCAATGCAGATCGATGGGGAACCATGGATGCAGACCCCATGCACAGTGAGTAGAGTAGTTGAAATTCTAGTCCTTTTATTTCTGCTTACTAGGTATTATATCCTTTTATAACTAACTAATCACATATGTCTACAACTAAATAATCATAATATCTAAGAGGTACCATAATTTATTTTCTTAGTTATGTGGTAAAGCAATTGCATTCAGGTTTTAAGCATTATATGCCCTTGACAGTGATTTAGCTTTGGAATGTTTGTGTTAGCCTAGGTCCATGGTCGGCAAACTGCGGCTCGCGAGCCACATGCGGCTCTTTGGCCCCTTGAGTGTGGCTCTTCCACAAAATACCACGGCCTGGGTGAGTCTATCTTGAAGAACTGGTGTTAGAAGTTTAAGTTTAAAAAATTTGGCTCTCAAAAGAAATTTCAATCGTTGTACTGTTGATATTTGGCTCTGTTGACTAAGGAGTTTGCCGACCACAGGTCTAGGTATAACCTTTAAACCCCACAGATCAATTATACACTCTGAAACTAAACAGAATTGATAAACTTTCTTGTACCTTTCTTATACTTACTTCAGAATAGCTTATGAGGAAATGATATATGAGACCTTCAGACAAAAGTCTCCCATCTGTTCTTTTGCCTCCATTTGGGGATTTGAGGGCTTCCTTCTCTATAGAAAAACTCCCCCTATACTTTTTTCCATAATGAGATATTAGTTAAGTCAGACATTTATACCCCCCAAAATTTCTATTTTCATCTGAATAGTGAACATTTTGTTTCATTTCAAAAATATGCGAGGCACTGCTGTTGGCACTAAGAATGGAAACATAATCATGATCAATTACAGAACATTGAAATAATGAAATGGAATAGACCATGATCAATAATTTAATTGTCTTCAAGGAACTTACTTCTGATAATATGAGATTGAATAAATGTAAATAGACATATAACATAACTTCAAATTATAAGAGTTATGAAAAAACAAGGCAAAATAATGAAGAGGAACTGGGCAAAGTATGGAGAATACTACTTTATGGGTAGATCTGGGAGGCTTCTTTGAAAGAAGAGTTGAAGCTCAGTGTGTTAAAGAAACAGTAAGGAGGTTGGTATGACCAAAGCTTCTAGAAGTAGGGGGAAAGTGGTGAGAGGTAAAGTAAAAGATGGACAGGAGTCAGGTCAGGTAGAAAAATGATAGTAAAGAGTTAGCATCTGATTGTAAGTATAATAGGAAGCTATTGAGACTTTGAGCATCATCTGATTGATATGTTTAAAGTTCACCTTAGCTGCTAGGGAGAATAGATTGTTCTGACTTGCAGCTGGGAGACAGGATCTATCAAAGTAGTCTGGAGCTGTGCAAGAATAGTGGCAGGGAAGTGGATGGATTTGAGCTATCTTCTGGAACTGAAGCAGAAAGAATTTGCTAATGAGTTCCCTTGGGGTGAGGGATAAGGGATGAGAGAAAGAAATGAATCGATGTTCACTCTTACCTTAAGATGGGGTGCAACACTGTTTAGAGAGTGATAGGGTAGGTCTTAATATTAGATTAGTATTAGCATTTTGCTAAGTGCTGGTAGTGCATTTTTTTAATTGAGGTATAATTGACATAGTACATTATATTAGTATTTAATAAATATTTACACAAACTCTAAATAATGGTTATCACCACTTTTCAGATGGAGAAACTGATGCTTTGGAAGGCTAAATAACCTACTCAAGGTCAGATATGAAGTAGATATGGAACTCAAATCCAGGTTTCTTTTGATTAAAGCCCATTCTCTTAACCACTAGTTTAAACAATTTTAGCTACAGATTCCAAACAGCACAACTTAGCATAAATGAGGGAAGTTTTAATCAAACCTCTCTAGTGGTTTTACTTGGAAATTATTGACTCAGTCTTTGTTTACAGCACATACATATGACTCTTTGTTTATTCCTAATATATTCCTTTTAGCTACTTGAACCCCAAGTTTGTGATATACATTAGTTCTGCAATAATGGTGTAAAACAAACATGTGAAAAATTACTCTAGACTGGTTACTTCTTATGCCTTTTACTATCTCTGCACATGGGACCAAATACCCTTTTAAATTTTTCCTGTTCCTGCCCTGGCTACCGGTGTGGTTCAGTTGGTTGGAGCTTAGTCCCATATGCCAGAAGGTAACAGGTTCAATTCCCAGTCAGGGCACATGCCTAGGTTGTGGGTTCCATCCCTGGTCTGGGCATATGGGAGGCAACCAATCAATGTATCTCTCACATTAATGTTTCTCTCTCTCTCTCTCTCTCTCTCTCTCTCTCTCTCTCTCTCTCTCTCTCTCTCCCTCTCTCCCTTCCTCCCTTTGAATTTCCTGTTCCTCTCCCTTTACCAGCATATATACACTTAGATCTTGTCTGTTATTGTTCATTTCCCAATGACATTTTTAGGTTTACATTTATACTCATATGGAGGTTAAAGGTGCTGTTGCTGTTTCTAGTGATAGCCTGGTGGTGGTGGTGATGGTGGTGGTGGTGATGGCGGTGATGGTTAGGATTATGGCATTGAAGTAACAGTGCTTATGATTGTGATGATGGAAATTGTGGTGAAACTGGTTATGGTGATGATGGCAGTTGTGATGATCATGACGGTGGTGGTGCTGATGGTGGCAATGAGGTCATGAAGAGCTAAGAAGATGATGTCAGTGACAACGGTGATGGTAGTTGCAATGATCGTGGTGATGGTGTTCTAATATAGGATGGTAGTGGTGGTGGTAATAGCATTATTCTTGTCTTGCATAAAAGGTCACTTTTCATCAGCCTGAGTAATAAGAGAATAAATAAAAGACAATGAAAACAAATACCTTCCATGAGTACTCTATATTATTTTGGACTCTTCCCGGGGAGAGGTGGAATTTAGCTGTTGTGCTGTTTTAAATCATGAAGGATCAATGGCAATAACAATATGTAACAATTATTAAGTTTTTAATTTGTTCCATGTCCAGTTTTAGACACTTGGCATGTATTGACACACTGAATGCTCACAATACTTACGATTGGTTTCATTTTACGGATAAAGCAACTGAGGCAAAGTTAAATAGTTTGCCTTGTCCCACGCAGATAATAAATGGCAAAGTAGAGACTGAAACACAGGTGGCCTGGGCCTGGCTCCACTGTCTGCACTCGCTGCAGCTGCTCCCCATGGTGGCTCTCAGCTGAAAAGGCCCCAGTCCATCCTCAGGACACAGTCCCTCCGATGTGACCTTTGGTAAACCACCTACTGCTTTGCTCCAGCTTTTAAAAGTCTATGTCTATTAAAACCTAATTAGTGTTTTAGAATAACTTTAGCTTATTTCACACGAGTACTTGTAATACATTTGTTGTTTCCTTTCAATTAGTAATTGGACATTCATTTTGCCTATTAATTATCATGATCTATACAATGGTTGAATTAATAATACATTTTATATGACATATTTAATTCTCTCTCCTTGCAAATACTTTTATTCGTATAAAACATTTATTACAGCCTACAGAGGGCCAAGAAGTATACTAGACTATGGCTTGTTATTGTTATTTCACATTCTGGCATACTCTACCTTTCCTAGAACCACATGGAGTTCTGAACTTTAAATTTCACTTCAACTGATGAGAATGTTTAGCATTCATAACATTGGCATGGTTTAAATAGAAAGTGTTCTTTGCTTCGATTCAATAAGACAGTATTTTTCTTATAGAACATAAGAATTGGTAGAATGTTAAAATTCTTTGCCGAATTTAAATATCCATAAGCTGATCTTCAATTTATGCAGGAATTGCTCTAGATATAATTTTAGAGCACAGCAGAAATTCCATTTTTCTTTAAGTGGAGTATGTAAAATGGAAAGATAGGTGATAAATGGGTCTTGATTGTTTATTTTTTTTATTGTTTATCAATTAACTTGAGGCCCGGTGCACAAAATTCATGCATGGGGGTTGGTGTGTGTCCCTCTCCCCAGTCTGCACCTTCTCCAATCTGGGACCCCTCGAGGGATGTCTGACTGTCCGTTTAGGCCTGATCCTACCAGGCAGCCGGACATCCCTCTCACAATCCAGGACTGCTGGCTCCCAACTGCTCACCTGCCTGCCTTCCTGATTGCCTCTAACTGCTTCTGCCTGCCAGCCTGATCACCCCGTATCACTCCCTGACCAGCCTCATTGATGCCTAACTGCTCCCCTGCCAGCCTGATTGCCCCTAATTGCCCTCCCCTACAAGCCTGGTCACCCCTAACTGCCCTCCCCTGCTGGCCTGATCACCCACAATTGCCCTCCCCTGCAGGCCTGATCCCTCCCAACTGCCCTCCCCTGCTGGCCATCTTGTGGTGGCCATCTTGTGTCCACATGGGGGCAGCCATCTTGTGTATTGGAGTGACAGTCAATTTGGATATTACTCTTTTATTAGATAGGATAGAGGCCTGGTGCACAGGTGGGGGCCAGCTGGTTTGCCCTGAAGGGTGTCCTGGATCAGGGTGGGGGTTTCCTTGGGGCATGGGGTGGCCTGAGTGAGGGGCCTGTGGTGGTTTGAAGGCCGGCCACACCCCCTGGCAAACCAAGCGGAGGCCCTCATGTCTGGGATTTATTTATCTTCTATAATTGAAACTTTATAGCCTTGAGCGGAGGCCTGGGCTGGCCAGGGTGTTCAGGAAGCTTGGCTTCCTCCATTGCCGGGGAAACCCAAGCCTCCTGCTCGCTCTCTGACTGCAGCCATCTTGGTTTGGTTAATTTGCATACTCGCTCCTGATTGGCTGGCAGGCATGGCTTGTGGGTGTAGCAGAGGTATGGTCAATTTGCATATTGCTCTTTTATTAGATAAGTTACCTTAAAAAATCAAAGTATCATGAGTTTTGGAAATTGATCACAGTGATGTTTGTACAGCAATGTGAATGTACTTTATGCCATTGATCTGTGTGCTTAAATATAGTTAAAATAGAAAATTTTATGTTACTTATATTTTACCACAATAAAAAAGTAATTTGAAAAATTTGAGGTAGTATTTACTTACAAATTTCATAAATCCTGAGTTCAAATATCAGGAAAAGCAAAAACCAAAGAACTTAAAATTAACTCTTCAAATATATACTTTGTGTTTTTTAATATTTATTGTTGAAAGTATTATATATGTCCCCTCCTTTTCCCCATTGACCCCTTTTAGCCTGCCCCAGCCCCCCACCGCAGACCTTCACCACACTATTGTCTATGACCATGGGTTATGCATACAAGTTCTTTGGTTGGTCTCTTTCCACCCACCCACCTCCATCTTCCCTCTGAGATTTGATAGTCTGTTCCATGCTTCTATGTCTCTAGATCTGTTTTGTTCATTAGATTCCACAAATGAGTGAGATCATGTGATAGTTGTCTTTATCTGACTGGTTTATTTTGCTTAGCATAATTTTTATGATCCTTTAAATTATCTTACACTAAAGTAGCCAAGAAATGTATTAAGTATTCCAGTGTTTATAGTTTTCTAGTACTTACTGAGTTAACAGTGAATAAATTTTGGCCATTTAATTCTAGAAAACTTCATTCTTTAGGCTGGACTCCAGAGCCTATTTTCCCCTCTCTCTCTTCTTCCTTCACAATCCTTCCTCCTGAGCACATCAAACATACTGATTCTGTTGTCAACATGTTTCTTTCATGGCAGCGGGGGAAAGAGCAGCTTTGGGAGGAGCAGGTGACAGTAAGATATAAGAGGTCATAAATAAGGTCAGATTATATTTAGCAAATGCATATGCAGCCCTTTCACCTCCAATATTACATGTGATGGGTGCCCGGTAAAGTTTTGTGAAGTGAGAATGACCACACTAACCCTCAAGTTCGGTATAACCAAAATGGACTCATCACCTACCTCCCTGCACCTCCTTCCCCCACACCATCTGCTGACTTCTTATAACATTCCCAAACTCCTGCTCCTCCCTTTACCATATTGAATTAGCTACCATTATGTATCCAATGTTCCCTAAGCTGAAAATCTGAGAGTCATTATACTTCTCCATATCCTCACATTCAATGACCATGCCTACCTAGTGATATGACATATTTCTGAAATCTTTTCCTTTTTTTCATCCCAAATACTATTCTTGATTTTATTTCTCCCTCGTTCCCATTTTACTTCTTTCTCATTCCTAACAATAACCACATCAATCTTTCCCTATCTCAATTTTTTAATCTAGATTCATCTTTCACTTTTCTGCCAGAATGATCACATAAAATACTAATTGCTCCTCTACTGAAAATCATTTACTTTTTTCAATCTGATAAAATATAATTCAGAACACCAATATAATTTCTATTTCTCCAATATCATCTCTTACTTCTTTTTCATTTTGTCATGCACTTTCCTCTTCTCCAAATAAACTTTTCTTTAATTGAGTAACACAATTTACCTTTTGAGACTTATTTCATGATGCCCTCCTTCCATAACTATACATCATTTTCTCCACTCTTCCACCTTATTCCTGGCTTCAATTAGTCCAATAGTTCAGCCTCGGTACTCCATAGCCATATCAAATAGCTAACTATATTACACATAACTGACATCAAGGCAACTTCTGGAAAGCATATACATGAGCTTTGCCTTCTTTATACCTTCCTTGGCATAATACCTCTCAGGACCCTAAATCCTTTTGCCCATTCTTAGCTTCCAACATTAAATACCTTCAACATGTAACTGTGGTCTGACCTGGCACTGAGCCAATCCCTGGCACTGGCTGTCTTGCTGCCTTCCGCTTGATCCCTGGTATTTCAATGGCAGATACTTTGTCATTTTGTGCCCTGAGAGTACCTGCTATACCCATTTCCACTGTGTGGGCCATTCTCTAACGTGTTATTTTCTGACTTGAATGCCAGGTTACTTCCTTGGCACTAGCATCCTCTGGACTCAGACACTGGCTCCTTGCCTCACCTTTGCTTGTACCCTCTCCTGTGAAGACTGGATCTTTTTCTCATTGCCCTAAGACACTGCCATTATCTACAGTTAACTTCATTTTGACAATTGTTTTTGCAGAGAGAGTATTTCCAGCACAACTTTGAAATGCAAATGCTTTCTGAAGAGGAATAGTTTCTGAGTCCTATTAAATGTTGATTTATGTGTTTGTTTTTATTGTATTTTAAGTAATCATAAATTTAAAGTGTAAGTTAATATTTAATCATTTGCTAATTACAAATTAATCTCATGCCATTGACACAGAAAATGAAGAAAAATATATAAATTTAAATATTTTCAGTCCCAGATATGTAGTGTTATCTAAATGAAGGCTGATTGAATTTTCAAGACACTTGTATGTCCTGGAGATGTTTGGAGGAAACCATGGTAACAATGCCTAATGTTTATTGAGTGTTTACCATGTACCAGTTTCTGTACTGTGTATTCATATTCATTATTTATTTAATCCTCACAACCTGCCCTAAGAGGTCACTGAAGTTATTATAATCCCCATGTCATACATTTTTAAAAATAAATAACTAAACTGAAGCCAGGTAAATGTAGCAACTTGGCAAGGCCACTCAGAGGTAGAGCAGGCCAGGGGGCTCTAATTCCTTTCTCTTAATTACAATGCTTTGCTGCCTCATTCAGTCACTCCTCAGGGCTTCTATTGTACCTCTAATGTTAGTAATTAATTACAACTTTCATAACATAATTCAGTTTTTAAGCGTATTTATATATTTTTCTTTTTTTCTTTGGAGGTATAGACATGTCAAAAAGGGAAAAGTTGATTTATTTCTATAGCAAGGTATTATAAGGGAGCAACTTTTTTAGTTTTTATTTTCAATTACCTTTTACATTAAATATTATTCTGCATTAGTTTCAGATGTACAGTGTAGTGGTTAGAAAATCATGTACTCTCCAGTACCCGCCTGGCCCCATACATAATTATTACAATACTATTAATTATATTCCCTGTGCTATAATTTACATCTTGTGACAATTCTGCTAACTACCAATTTATACTTATTAATTCCTTCATCATTTTCATCCAGTCCCTGAACCCCCCTCCCTTCTGTCAACTGTCAGTCTGTTCTCTTATTTATAAGTCTGTTTCTTTTTTTGTTTGTTTTGCTTTGTGTTTTAGATTCCACACATAAGTGGAATCATGGCATTTGTCTTTCTCTGCCTGACATATTTCACTTAGGATAATACCCTCTAGGTCCATCCATGCTGTCACAATAGGTAAGGTTTCATTCTTTTTAATGGCCAAGTAGTGTTCCTTGTAGTACAGCTTTTTTGCGCACTCATCTATTGATGAGCACTTGGGTTGCTTCCATATCTTGGGAGTGCATATATTTTTTCAAATTAGTGTTTTAGGTTTCATTAGATATATTCCAGAAGTGGAAATGCTGGGTCAGAAGACACTTCCATTCTTTAATTTTTTGAGGAACCTCCACAATGTTTTTCATAGTGGCTGCACCAATCTGCATTTCCACCAACAGTGCATGAGGGTTCCCTTTCCTCCTCATCCTTGCCAACACTTGTTGTTTATTGATTTATTGATGATAGTAATTCTGACAGGTGTGAAGTAGTATATCATTGTGGTTTTGATTTGCATTTCTCAGTTGATTAGTGATGATCAGAAGATATGAATAGACACTTCTCCAAAAAAGATATACAGGTGGCCAAAAGACATATTTTTTTCTCTTTAATACATTATTTTTTGCTTCCCAGTATAGTCAAAGCCATCCATCACACTATTGCCAGAATTATTTATGAATATCACAACTATGATTATCTTACTCCCTGATGTCAAAATTCATTTCTTTTAAATCCTCACCAGAAGATATTTTTCCATTGTTTTTTAGAGAGAGGGAAAGACAGAGAGAAATATTGATGTGAGAAAAACACAACAATTGGAGCTTATTTTGTTTTAGTTTCTCTGAGCTTCATGAATATGTTGGTTTATGTCTTGCCAAATTGTGAAGTTTTCATACATTATTTCTTCAACTATTTATTTAAGCATCACACTCATTCTCCATTCCTTTTAAAACCCTGATGATATTTTAGATACTTTGAGTATTATCTCATAGATCTCTGAGTCTTTGTTAACTTTTCCCTCTTTTTTCTTTCTATTGTTCAAATTGGATAATATCTTCATCTATATTCAAGTTCACTGACTTTTTCCTCTGTCATCTCCATTCTGTTCTTGGGCTCATCCAGTCCTTTTTAAAAAAAATACACACACACACACACACACACACACACACACACACACACACACATATATATATATATATATATAATTGACTTTAGATAGGAAGGGAGAGTGAGAGAGAGATAGAAACATCAGTGATAAGAGAGAATCATTCATCGGCTGCCTTATGCACACTCCACACAGGGGATTGAGCCCACAACTCGGGCATGTGCCCTGACCTCCTGGTTCACAGATTGATGCTCAACCACTGAGCCACGCAGGCCAGGCCAGTCCTTTTTTTAAATTTTTGTCATTGTATTTTTTAGTTGTAAAATATTTAATTGGTTCCATTTTTAAATCCTCTATTTCTCAGCCAATAGTATCTATCTTTTCTTTCAAGAAAGTCTGCCATTACTTCTTGGAGCTTAGTTATAGTTGCTGTTATAAAATCCTTGTCTGATAATTTCAACACTAGTATCATCTCAGGGGTCACATCATTGACTATGTTTCCCCTAGGAGTGTTTGAGATTTTCCTGGATCGGCACATATTGAGACATTTTTTATTATATCCTGAATATATTAAATATCACATTTACTCTGGGTGTTTTTTAATTCTTGTAGGGAATGTTGATTTCTTCTTGTTGCTGTTCTTTCAGCAGGTAATTGACCCAGTTGGGTTCAGATCACAAATTCTGATCTGCTTCCTGTGAGTTGTGGTTCTAATATCAGTTCAGTTTTCAATGTCTTTGCAATGTTTATCAGATTTATTTTACATATACACGATCCATAGACCTGTCTGGAACCTGGGTTGTTGGCTACCCCCTAAATCAGTTCTCTAAATTTTTAGTGTGCTTCTCAAGGTCAAACCTATGCATATCAGGCTCAGGGATATACTGATGAGATCATATACAACTTTAGAGACAGCTTTCTTATGTGTCCCTTCACTCCAGAATCTCCTGGAAGTATTTTTGTGTGTATTTTGTTGTTGTTGTTGTTTGTTTGCTTGTTTGTTTGCCTCCCAAGGCTTTCATATTGCTTTTCTGGCTAGAAATCGAAGGCCTTAGTTTCCCTGTACTTCCTGATATAGCACCTGCCTCCGGGGCCATCTAGAAAGCGGATCGAGAAAGAAACATTATCAGGCATTCACCCACGCTTTTTGGACCACAGTTGCACTGATCAGAGAGAAAGGCTTTCCTTCATTGTAGTTGGAGGCACCCACTACTAAGGAATTGGCAGATGACTCTGATGGGAGAGAGATTGGTAGGCTAAAGAGGACAAGATATTTTCCAACTCTCTCTGACCTATGGGGCCGTAATTTTCTACCCCTTGAAACAGAAAGACCAGGCTTTTGTAGAACTCTCTGTACTTGATGTGCAGTTCCAGGTTTGGGGCTGCATTTAAGTCAGGCTCGGAAATATGAGAGGGGAGAAAACTATGAAATGCATCACTGGTACTTCATCCCTGGTTTCCTTCCCCAGTCTGCCTCCATCCCTTACTTTTCAGCATCCTCTAGTAGCTGCTCCATGTGCAGGGTTTATAGTTGCTTTCAGTGGAAGGACTGGGTGGAGTGCGCTTACTTCTTTTTAACCAGAACTGAAAACATCACCACTCTCCTTAGTTTTGTGTGTGTGGCTATTTTGAGATCTGCCTGAATTGTCCCCATTGAGTTGGCATATTATTAGCCAGAATTGCTTATCTGTCAACTTCGAGACTTCACTGTATAGTCCACATTTTCATATCTCTTACAAAAATCCTATATAATAAAAGGGTAATATGCAAATTGACCCTAAGGGCAGAACGACCAGAACGATTGGTTGCTATGACATGAACTGACCACCAGGGGGCAGATGCTCAATGCAGGAGCTGCCCCCTAGGGGTCAGTGTGCTCCCACAGGGGGAGCTCTGCTCAGCCATAAGCCGGGCTGATGGCTGCAAGTGCAGCGGCAGTGGCGGGAGCCTCTCCCACCTCCTCAGCAGCACTAAGGATGTCCTATTGATGGCTTAGGCCCGCTCCCCGCAGTCAGATATCCCCCGAGGGCTTCCAGGCTGCCAGAGGGATGTCTGACTGCCAGCTTAGGCCTGATTCCCTGGGGAGCGGGCCTACGCCAGCAGGTGTACATTCCCCAAGGGGTCTCATACTGAGAGAGGGTGCAGGCCGGGCTGAGCCTCCCCCTACCCCCCCCCCCCACACGCACCCCGAGTGCATGAATTTTCATGCGCTGGGCTTCTAATACTAAATAAGTCTAAGAAATACCCTAAAACTTGAATCCTCCATCTTACACATTTTGAGGTAACTTCTTTAAACTTTTTCCCCATTCTTGTGTCCTTCATTTAAGCATTTGAGACAACATTTACCTATTTGTTTAAATGAAAATAATTAACCAAAAAGGCATAGCTTTTCTACTCACCTATGAGGATAATGTTAAGTTTCAGATATTTCTCTAGACCAGTAATGACACAGATGACTACCTGAGTTTGTTTTTTTGGATTACTTTGTCTATAAGCAAACATGTTTTCAGACTTTGCAAGTGAGTTATATAATCATAGGGGAGGCTTTTAGACTGTGGCAGTGACGTTAGAGGAATGTCCAAGGTCGTGAGGCAAAAACTGTTCCTAACTTGTTTTTCTACTCCCAAACATGCCATCTCTCCATTTAGCTTGTTTTCTTACAGACAAATGTTCAGAGGGGGAAGTACAATGACTGAAGCTTTCTCTGATGCACAGTATTGGGTACAGGAGCAAAAATGCACAAGTAGCCAGGCCAATGAGACCTCTTGGCACTTTAGCAGATCTAACCAGAGCACACCCAGCATAGGGCACTTACAGTTGAGAAGCAAAATAAACTGAGATTGTTTTAATGCCCCTTTCAACCCACTTGTAGAGTTAACTACCATGAAAATCCTTTCTACTCAGGAATATCATTTAAATGAACATTTCACATAATATTATGTTAGAAACTGCAATAGTGTCAGATGGATTTTTTCTCCATAGGATATATGTTCATATCTCTCTTGGTTACTAAAGATACGACACGATTTTAAAGGGAAATTGTGAAGAGAACTATGTTTTCTGACAAGAAGCTACCAAAACCTAAACATAAAGAGTACATGGGAAGATTTATGGGGAGAATAGGGTGAATTTGAGAAGTAAGAAAATAGTTGGAATTTGCTTATCTATATGGTAGGTATTCCTATACCTATTACCTAAATTAACTGATCACAGACCTGGGAATTGAAAACAAATTAGAAATTATACAGCCTTACAACTATTTTATTATAAAATCTCAACCAATTTATTAAAACTTCCGTATATCAGCTTTTTGTGAAATAGTCAACTTTTTTAGCACTTTTGCAAACATTCAATGTAGACTGGAGTTTAAAATATTTTTCACTCCATAAAAGCCATGTTTTATGGCATTTTCATAAAGAGGGAGGGAAAAACAGCTTAGGAAAATTACTATGTAAAGTAAATAGCAGTGCTGTGAAAGTTATCTGCAGGTTTATTTATCTCTTGAATTTCCCAAGATCCTTTCGGTAAATCGATTACCTTTAAATAGTATGAAATAATATTGAATGCACTTGGCTGATTTCCTGGAAATTGGTCTTGTTTTGAAAATTTGATGCGAATATTATTTTCTCATTAGAAGTTACACAGCTATTGTAAGTTGGCACTTGCTACCTTTGTAGACATACCATTTTCAAGTAATCTTAAGCCGTACCAATGTTCCAGCAAAGGAACATTTGTATTTTTAGTGATGAAAGACAGAGTAACCAAAAAATTATCAGTTGGAAAATGCTTTGTATAGATAATAAATATTTTCCTGATGTGTGTAGAAATTGCATTTTGCCTACTATTTAAATAAAGAATAAGGATAAATCTTAAGGAAGGAAATATTATCATTTGATATTCAATGAATCTTATCTTGATATTTGAGGAATAGAAAATGAACTAACAGTCTTTTGCCATCTTGACACATATTTGAATAAGCAGACTGCTGTTCTGATGGGTATATTTCTTAAGGTGTGAGTGGTAGTGAGACTCCAAATGCAGTTAAATAAAACATAAACTAGAAGCATCCTTTTACCTAAGACGTTATTGGTAAATGCTGTGAATAAATTTGCATTTCTAAAGCCGTTGTTTTTTTTCAAAGACTGGCACTTTAGCGTTTAGTTGGACATTATTTTGTGTGTTCCCCAGTTACTTATGCATTAATTAGTTTTGTTTACCTGTGCATAATTTTTCCTAATTTCATAACAGTTGTTGTTTTGTAATTGACAATGCAATTTACTGCATGTGTGCATTCTGGCCCTCAAACAAGTATGTTAAAGTATAAAGCACCAATCTCTTTCATTTCAGACTGTTGAAAAAGGGATTGGTTGTGACTAATTTCCAATTAATTTGCACTGGTTGTGGGGAACAAAACAATTGCACCTACTAATTAAAATTTAAAATATTCCGAAGTGTCATCTTTAGGTGTCTGTGGAATATATAATTTCCATTTTGGTTCATTGCTGGATCTGTAACACCCGTGAGCTTGACAGCTCTATTAATTTAAAGGCTCAGTAATACCTATTAGTACAAAACATGAAAAAAATACCATTAATCATTTATTTTAATTCTGCAGCTCTGTCATTTTCTCAGTATGTTTTAAAATTATGATGACACCATAATGTGCACAAATCGACCTGGATGATGGGGAAACGGATCACACTACTTAGGAGAGACACTGAAGTACATTATTAGAGCTTAATTAATGCCAAACTGATTAAATTTGATTGCATTTTGCACACAAAAAATGTTTTTAAAATCTTTCTAACATATTATATTAAAAGAGTTAATCCAAACTTGTTATGTTTGCAGACAGACTTACCTTTTTATCATTCTTTTATTTAATACATTCTATTTAAATACTGCAAATTCAATCTAAATTGTTCTTTTATCCATTTTGAAAATCAAAATAATTTAGTCATTAGTTTTAATTTAGAAAAGTTTGTCTCATGTCAGCTAAAATATAATAGTGTGTCTCATCTTAGTATTCTTCGATAGGAACTCCTAACGCAAATTGAACACAGTGTCCAAAAATACAAAAGGGCAAAAATTGAAATGAAAAATATACCAAGTATGTGATATTTTATGCATTTATATTGATTTGATCCAGGACTGCCACACATTCTAAATGTGGAAAAATTGTATGCACTTAACATAATTGTGTCATTAGCTTTCAAAAAGAGCAATCTAAAAAATATTTAGACCTAGTTCAAAAAGGAATATATTCCTCTAGAATGGGTGGTCTCCTAGTCTGTGGGCACCATCAGACTAATAGCAGTGGATTTGATGTATTTCCTTCCAGAGCAGTTAGAGGTCTCTCTTCTGGGATGAAAACTCTAGAATCACAAGACCTGAGCCTGACTTTCTTCCCACATTTGCGTTGTGGTCATACTTTATCTAGTTTGCCATTTCATCTGATTTTGTGTATTAAAATGAGAAAATATGGCTGACACATTCTAAGCTTTTCCTCAAAGAGCAACAACCTGTGTTGTTGAAAGTTTTAAAGAATAAGCATTCTTACCCACCAGCAGAGAACAGGGTTCAGTGTTTTCATTGGGAGATTCCCAGGATGAGTTACCGACTTCAAATAAAAATTTGGATTAAAAAAACTATTAATAAAAATACACTGAATAGAATTTAATCATTCATTGTTTTTTTATTTCCTTGAATATCCAGAACAAAGTTGCACATATTTCCTTTGAGGAGACAAAAAGTTTGAAGAATTTTACATATTACATTGTTTTATCCACATGTTAGTTCCATGGGGTGAACAAAATAGATATCATTCGACACGATTTTCAAGTCAATAGGTAAAAATTAAGAATAGAATACAACTATGTTATCCAAGTTAAGTCAAGAATACCAGTTTCATTTCTTCATTTCTTCAACAAATACTTACTGAATTCCTGCTCGATAAAGGTGCTGACATTTAGCCCTACAGTGCTAAATGGAAACAAAGCAAAAACAGACATGCCCTCTGAACTCGGTGAAGTTATACATTCCCTAGAGTCACACAAATATAAAATTCCAGTAATGATACAGGTTCTGTGAACATAATGCTCATGATACTGAGACACTGTGGCACTGTGATAATATGGTGCAGTGGTACCATGAAAGGGTATAATACAGGAATTTGACCACCTCAAAGGAGGTCTAAGAAGACTTTCAAAGGAACCTCAAAATAGACCTAAGACCCCAAGGGAGGGAAGACTGTCCTATGCAAAGGGAAGGAGCATGGTGTGAGCAAGGCTCTGAAAGCTGATGTGATGGATACGGACCAGAAGGACAGGAGGTGTGGGGGAAGGCAGGTGACTCAGTGGGAATCAGAGCTGAAGGGCCTGGAAGCTCGTGGGAAGGGTTTTTAGCTTTGGTTTAAGAGGCAGATGGAACTAAAGAGAGTTTAAGCAGGAGGGAGGGTGATGTGATCAGGTTTGCATGATGATAAGATCATTCCTGGTGGGGTATGGATTTAACCATTTAGGAGACTTCTTTTTTTTTCTTTTAGAACCCATCACTTTTGCCATTTAATATATTTTTAAAATGTATTTCCACTGAATGATCACTTTAATGAATAAATATAATGTACAGTCAATGATTTGATGTGAAGTAGATTAAATTTCCCTAGCTGGCAAGAATGATCTTAAATTCAAATGAGTTGAAGGTCTATGATTTTTATCAATTTGTTCAGGCTTTAGAGTAGTAGTAGTAGAAAGACAAAACACACACACACACACACACACACACACAAGAGATACGGAAAATATTTGAGGGATAAAATTGCTAGATTGTTTATGGGAGGTAAGGAGGAGGTGCCAAGGATGATCCAGATTTCTAACTTGAACAATTGAATAAGTGATGGAACAATTCTTTGGAAGAGGAGAATCTGGATAATATGTAGGTTGTTTTTTTCTCCATTCTAATTTAACTAAATTATGATCCCTGATCAATGTCCTAGGCATATTGTGACGAAAGTCAATCATTACTACACCATGTGATGGCAGTTTTTTATGGATAGCATGTAAAATGTTTACTGGATTACCATTAAATAGTTTAACATTGATAGAATATCTTTAAGATCAGTGATATGATGTTCCAAATAGCCGAGGGTATAGCTGAGTCTAGCAATTGGCTCATTAAGGAACTTGCTTTTCATAATATGTCAGTATGTGCTTATTGGTCCCCATTGCTTTTAAAAACCCATTCTTTCTGTGAGTTCGTAAATGTCCCATATGGGTCTATTTTCTACTCTTTTATTTGGGTAGAAGTGGAACCAGGCATGTGGCTGGAATGCTACCAGGTGCTTCTGGCCTCCTCAGAGAGAAGGCAGATGGCCATAATAAGCCATCTCCCAATGTCACCCAAGGAATCCTGAAAGCCTGGTTGTCTCAGCTAGGAGAGGGGTGAGCAAAATGTGCTCTCCACTGGACTAAACATAATTCCACTAAAAATAGTAGGTAACATGCATAGTCTCATTTGGTACTTGCAGTAGTCCTATAAAGTAGGTGCCTTTTTATCTTCCTTTAGGAAATAGAGACTGAGGCTCAAAAATGTGAGCTACTTTGTCCAATTGCCAAGCTGGCATTCAAACCCTTGCCTCAACTCTCAAGTTCATGATCTTAACCCCATAAAGCAAACTTTTTGTCTTGTTTTTTTAGAAAGGCCCTAGGAAAAGAAAAACAATGACTGGGTTAAAGTTATGGGTTAAATTTCTCTGCAGAGACATGGGCATTATAAAAAGGTAGTTTTAAAAAAAATGTTAGCCTTGCCTGGCAACCAACTTACAACCATAAAATATTTTGGAAGGGAGAAACAAATTTTTATCTTTAAAAAGATTTCAAATCCAGGTATGAATACTAGTATTTCCCCTGCAATGTGGCCAAATAGCCCTTCGCTTTTAGGGAAAAGTTTCTCTTTTCTCATTACGACTCATATTTAAAATTCCTGTGAATTTCATCAGCAAGTAAACCTCCCAAACCCATATTTTAAAGATTTATCGTAAATTCTTCTCAATGATTTCTCTGGATTTGATGTTAGATCAAAGTCTGTAACATTAAACTTGGAAATGACTATCATTTCAGAAAATAATGGCTGGAATCATAAAGAAGCTGGCACAGAAATTTTAGAAAATTGTTATGTTTCATTGCTTTGCTTTTTGGCAGTTATGGAGTTGAAAAATTTAGTATGCTCTTTATTCCCACTGTCATATGGCTCAGCTACACGCATGAATTCAAAATGGTTTCCATTATTGGAAGGAGATAATCTTATTCCAGAATCAAGCTAGGTAACTGTTAATGTTCCAGATAATTGCTAAATTATCTCTCCCACAGATATTTTATGGCATTTATTTTGCTCTGAAAACCCCATTCATTTTTAAGGTAGCTGAATAAATCCAGTGATAATGAACTCTTAAAGAGATGAAGCAGGGGAAAAAATATTGGCTAGATACAGGGAGAATATTTAAAAAGAAAAAATGCTACCTGCTGAGGTGCTTTCTAAGAACTATAATATTATTAAGCCCACCTTGATGTAAAGCAATAAAGAGATTATGCATTTAAGCCAAATTTGATCAGTTGATGCATTTGTTATCAAAACTGGGAAAGCTAGTATATATTCCAATTCAGAATTTTCACCGAATGAATTCTGAATGGTGGCACTCAGCATAGCAAATGAAATTACTTGCACTTTCATCCATTTTTTAGCTACTGACCCATTAGGTTGTAATTTTAAATTAAAATGTATTGCTTCCACCACATGGCTAATAATTTTAGATGTAATTTTCAGTATTTGACTGTAATTACATCAGGGATCAGCACGTTATGTCCTTTGGGCCAAAACTGAACAGCTGCCTGTTTGTATATAACCAAAGAGTTAAGTTGTTGGTTTTTTGTTAGTTTTTTGGGTTTTTGTTGTTGTTTTTTTACATTTTAAGTGTTTGAAAAAATCAAAATAAGAATGTTAAAATTCAAATTGTAGATGCCATCCACAGTTGAACTAGAGCACAGCCACAGCCAGTCATTTATAGATAGTCTACGGATACTACGTGCCACAGGGGCCAAGTGGAGTAGTTATAGGGACACTATAGCCCGAAAGCCCTAATAGTTACCATTTAGCCCTTTACAGAAAATGCTTGGCAACCTCTGAATTGCATGAGCAGCCACTTAACCATCCTGTAGTACCTGGCTCTCAGATGTAATGATTCCTATATTTAGAAATGGTGTAAAAAATTCAGTAACTTAATCACTTTTATGCAAAACATTGTGGCAAACTGAGGCACGTATAGCCTGTACATATGCAATCGGATGGTTTCAGCCTCATTAATAGCCACACTGAGGACTGATTTGCAAAGTTTAAATGCTGGTGCTTCCTTCTGGCCTTTCTCCCACCTCTCTGGCTCCTGGTACTTAGATTCCTTCATAGGACATCATTCCCCTGCTCCCCCCTAAAATGTCAGTGTTTCCTCAATTTCATAGTCTAACCTCTGAGAGTTGGATTTGCCACACTGTCCGGTAATCTCTTCTCAGTGGATATCATTATAAGCTCATCACACACCTAAATCTACCTCAAGACTTGTTCTCCCTCCTGAACGAACACCAGACCTAGGCTGAACGGCTCCTTCACCAACACTGAGTCAGTCACTCCCAACACTGCGTTCACCAACTTCCTGGCTCCTACCCCTGCCAAAAATGCATCTCTTTCTAGTAAGATTATCAACACACACACATCACAAATAAAGCTGAAAGCATGAAAATCATACTAGAACTGTTTCCTTTTCCGATATTCCACACAGCCCATCAACTAGTACCATGTCCTGTAAATCAGGCCTCCCTGGAACTCTCCACTCTGCCTCCACCTTAGTGAAGTCCTCTGCAGGCTTTTCTGGTTTTATTAACCTTCCTCCTGCCCTCCTGCCTCTGGCATGGCACCCAGCCCTAATCTATGCTTCCAGAGTGATGTCGCTAAACATCCGGTTTAATTCTGCCCTGTCCTTCCACCAGGATCTAAATGTCATGCTTTGTGCTCCCATTGCACCCTGAGAAAATCTCTGTAGCTTACTGTAGTGTTCATTGCACGTTATTGTCATTGGCCCAAACTGTCTCCCAAAGTGGCTGTGTGCATCATTCGGCATTTCTAAACCAGCGGTGTATGGGACTGTTGCTCTACAGCCTCCCCAGCCGTTGGTGGTGTCAGTGTGGCCCTGTGGTCTTTGAAGCTCTTTCTTAGCCCACTCATTTGTTTTGCTGGAGAACACCCTCAGACGTGTTTTAAAGGGCATAGCATATATAAACTCTCTAGATCCTTTTCTGACTGAAAATGTCTTCATTGTACCCTTGCATCTAATCAATACACTGACTAAGTATAGAAGTCTGGGATAAAATTAACTTTGCCTCTGGGGTTTGAAGGTGTTTCTCCATATTCTTTTAGCTCTAATGTTTTTGAGAAGCCTGGTGCCATGCTGATTTTTATTTTTTTCTATAAATGACCTGTTTTTCCTTTCCGAGGGCATCTAGAATCTTCTTTGTATCCCTGTGCTTTGAAATTTCACAATAATGTGTGATTTGAGCTGGGCCAGACAGAAGTTTGATTGGCAGAAAAGAGGGGGACTGTTCTACAGGGCAATAACTGGCACAGAGGTAACAGGGAGCGCTTGGGAGATCTGGGTCAGCTATCAAGGCCTTTTCTGGAACTTACCAACTTGTGCTGTGTAATGGCAGGTTAAAGAACCTGTGTACGTTTTGTCTTATATTGAAAATTAAGGATGTTGACACCTACCTCCCAGAGTTGTTGAGAGAATAAAATTAGATGAAATAAACATTTAAAAATGGGAAAATTATTATTTTGGAAGCAGGGAGAACCCCCTGAAGAGAGAATAGCTCCGCCCTCTATTTTAATCTTATCAGAATGCTTTGCTAGGCCCTTACGGGGGTAGCGGTGGTCTCTAAGGACTAGACATTGAGCTGGGTGTTCTGATAACCTGAGGGAGAGACACACTACCCTTAACAATAAAGGGAGGTGGGAATATTCAATGCTGGGAAACAGGGAGCTAAGAAAGAAAATACCAGTGATTAACCAGGGAACTTCTATGCATATATGCATAGCCCGTGGACACAGACAGTAGTGTGGTGAAGCCTTGGGAGGGGTGGGTGCAAGGTAGAGGGGGTCAATGAGGAAAAAAACACCAAAACAAAGGGGACATCTGTTAATACTTTCAGCAATAAAGATGCATTTTTTAAAAAGAAAAAGAAAATCAGTTGAGCCAAACCTGCCTGGAGTATGAATCAGGGAAGGCCCACCTCTCTTCCCTTGATTTTATTTGAGCTAAAGAAGGTCTTTGGAGACCACCTAAATGACTAATGGGAATAGACACTGTCTGGTGCCAGACATAAATCTTCTCTTCAATCTATTTCATGAAATAACTAGAGGCCCGGTGCATGAAAATTCATGCACTGGAGGGGGGTCCCTCAGCCCAGCCTGCCCCCTCTCACAGTCCGGGAGCCCTCAGGGGTGGGAGGCGACCCAGCGATCAGAGGAAGGCGACACCCCATCACACCTCTGCTGCTGCACTGCCGGCATTGCAAGCCTCGGCCGGCCCTGGTTATTTGAGCCTCAGGTGGCCCAGGACTGCTGGGCAGCCGTCATCCGAGGCTTGCCTGTGCCTCGGGCCGGCCCTGGGGGGCTGGGGGGCTGAGGGGACTGGGGGACTACAGAGGCAGGCATGCAGAGTGGCCAGACCTGCCTGGGGGCGGGTCCAGCCATGCTGTGCGCCTGCCACCCCAGCAGGGCTAAGGTGACTGGGCGCAGCCATCTTGTGGCTGTGGGCGCCACCATCTTTGAGGGTATGGCAGTCAATTAGCATATTCCCTCCTTATTGGCTGTGGGTGCTTCCATCTTTGTGAGGGTATGACAATCAATTAGCATATTCCCTCTTTATATGCTACTTCAATTCTACATTCTAATAATAATACATTTATGGGAGTAGACTTTTGCTGAGAGCCACTCAAAGAAATGGCTGAAACAGGTAGCATCTAGATAACATGTGTAAAACACTTACTAGTAGCATAATGGTCAGCCCACAGTAAGAGCCAAAGCTTGTTACTTTTTATTCACATTACTAGAGGCCCGGTGCATGAAAATTTGTGCACTCGGGGGCATCCCTCAGCCCGACCTACACCCTCTCACAATCCGGGACCCCTCGGGTAGGGTCCCTAGGCTGGCCTGAGATCAGGGCCTATTGGGTCTTTCCTTCCCTGGGCTGCAGGCAGCTGGCCCCACCCCCACCACTGCCACTGCTTGCCATCTGTGCAGCACTGCCTCCCCTCCCCTGCCACTAGTGGCCTCCCTCTTTCTTTGCTGGGGGGCGGGGCCAGCCATGTAAGGGGCCATCTGCCTACCTGATTGCCCCTAACTGCTTGCCTACCTACCTGATCACCCCTAACCGCTGGTCTGCCTACCTGATCTCTCCTAACCATTTGCCTGCCTACCTGATCACCCCTAACCACTGATCTACCTACCTGATCACCCCTAACCACTTTGCCTGCCTGCCTGATTGCCCCTAACTGCTTGCTTGGGGGTGGGGCCAGCCCAGCAAGGGGCCGTCTGCCTATCAGATCTCCCCTAACCACTTGCCTGCCTACCTGATCACCCCTAACCACTGATCTACCTACCTGATCACCTCTAACTGCTGGTCTGCCTACCTGATCACCTCTAACTGCTGGTCTGCCTACCTGATCACCCATAACCCCTCTGCCTGCCTGCCTGATTGCCCCTAACCTCTTGCTTGGGGGCGGGGCCAGCACTGACTTCCAGTTGGTCAGCCTCTGGTTGTTACTGGTCATTACAACCCAAGGTTTTTATATATATTAGGATTATTATTATTAACTTTATAATTATAAGGTGGAACTATCAAAGTATGCAACCCTGACAATGTAATAGAAACAGGAAAACTGCCTTGATCTGGTTTATACATGTGCATCTTTATTTCATATTGACTAATTATAAAACTAAAACTGAAATCAAATGTTTGCATGTTTACAGTTTTTGATATGCTCATCTTAATTAGACATAAGAAGATGGAATTAGAAAGAGTTGTGGGACCGAAGTGACTCTCTTCTGCCACTGTTGCTTTCCAAGGAAGTGGGTGACATGTAGAAATGGAGGGTTTTTTTAATATGTGGACACCATTCTACTACTGACAATATTTGCCTTGAATTTCTTCAGCCAGGTTTTTCTACCTTCATGCAGCCATTCAGCTTCTAGGAGCCCCATCACGTTTGCTTATGCTTGCCTGCAGTTCTCTCTCGTTTATAATCTCAGATTCTCTTCCAAACTCAGTAATCAAAATCAAGTTGCAAAATGCCTTGCTCATAGCTGGCGCCCAATAAATAGCTGATGTATTGAGGAACAACTAAGAAGTAACTACCTGAATCTTAAAAGAAGGAAGTGCTCAAAGGTAGCCTGAAGATCGGTTCAAGTCTTCAGATTGCTGAAACAGTACATTCTGAAGTCTTTGGAATCTGCCCCTTTCTCATTGCTTTTCTAGTAGATAGCATGTTCTCAAAAAAACAAAACAAAACACAACCAGAGTATGGAATATATACAAAACAGGCATCTGAGTCATTCTTCCAGCCTGCTGAGGCCCCCTTAACCAGGTTTACCCCCAACCTGAAGCTATCTTTGCTTAAGTCCCTACAGTTTTCCAAAGCCTACACCTGGGGCTTCTGCGATTGCCACAGCAACAGGTCACCTGGACTGGAATGATTCTCATCCTTAATGGAGTGGCTTTTGCTTCTGCCCAAATAGAAAAGATATGTAATTTTACAATGAAATAGCATATGCAAAGATCCCGGATACATAATAGAGATTTCATGGATGCTAGTTTCCTCCTTATTATCTCCCCCAACTAAGAGGAAAGCAACCAATTGTTTCTCATTTCCATAAACAACAGACATAAAAGGTGGAAATTTAATTTTTACAGACATACAAAGAAACAGTTGTGCACTTTGACCATAGGATTGATGCAACAACAAAGAGGACGGGTTATAGATAATTTTAAAAATAGGACTGGCGCTCTCCTGCTTGGAAACTGAAGACTAGAACTCCCTATTCATCAGTAACATGGACTAAGTGTCCCATTGTGTTAAGAGCACTGAATGAGACACTGTGCTATTTTTGAAGGCAGAACACCATGTGATTCCTTAAAAAAAAAAAAAAAAAAAAAAAAAAAAAGGATTGCCGATGTAAAGACAGCCATAATCAAACAAAATTCAAATACCTAGAAACCAAACAAAACCTCGCACACAATAATTTGTGGTATTTTGGCTATGCTTTGACTACGATGGTATATTTCTTCCTTTGATAATAATGATCTTGTTTCCAGCATGTCCTAATACCATTGTACCCTCCAAAGATTTAGGACAGCAACTGTGAATCAGAAGGTATACCTTCTTACTTTAACTGCTAATGTTCTATTGGAAGCGAAGGTTATTATAGAAGTAATATGTGACAACTTCTTCCCAAGGAACTTATCTAAAAAATGATATTTTTGTGCAAAAGGATTCATGTTCAAGTTCAACATTAAGAAATTGTGCCTTTCTGCTTAGCCTCCTATTTTAGCATTTATATCATTATTGCTGTGCTTGTTAAATTTCTCTTTCCTATTTGACTGTAACTTCTTGGGTGCAGAGAACGTGTATTGTGTATTTTTTTTAAGTCCCTGAAGTATAGTAGGGGCTCAAACAATTTTGTGAAATGAGTAAATGAATGAATGATGTAGCATCAGATACTGTATAAAGCTAAAATTCAGAGGAGTTTAAAATCAATAGCATGCCCCGCCAATGTCACTCAGTGGTTGGGCATCGACCCATAAACCAAGAGGTCCCTGGTTCAATTCCCAATCAGGGCACATGCCTGGGTTGCGAGCTTGATCCCTAGTAGGGGGTGTGCAGGAGGCAGCCAATTGATGTTTCTGTCTATCGATGTTTCTATCTCTCTCTCCCTCTCCCTTCCTCTCACTCAAAAAAATATAAATAAAAACATATTTTAAATAAAATAAAATCAATAGCATACGGTAATCCAAAGCTGAATTAAGATAAAATCTGATAGAGATCTCTTTGAACCTACATATATAAGTGCACTCTTATATTTTAACTATATGGTTATCAACTTCCCAGTTCATACGATAAAAATGAAGTAAAATTGTATATCCAGATAGTTAGGGGCTGATTTAGCCTGGTGGCCTTTAACAGGTGCAATTTATTTTTACAGTGAAGAGAAGAATGCTGAATCTTCCCAGAATAACCTGATTCCAACAGAGTTAAATAAAGTTGTTCATTTTTCCAGGGTTTTGACATATTTCTGTCTTTGGAGACTGTGAAGTAAATCTCTATTTCCCAAAAGCCCCTGCACTGATTTTAATGATCCTGTCCACGTGACATACTTTTTTTTTTTTAATTTCATCTCTATTAGTGAATGACAAGTGAAGGATATTCATTTTAACTTGAAAATGTCAGGTATGCACTTTAAGGGATATATTTTTGCAGCTTTTAATGAGGTGGTGTTTCTTTTTGAAAGAAATACTCATCTCTGATGTGGGTGCTGTGCAGGTGACAACTGATATTTAATAAGCGATGGTTCTTGTATTAGTCACAGTTCTCTAAAGAAAATGGCTCAGATTGCTTTTGAAAAACTCTTAGCATCACTAGCCCAAAGGCAAGATGTGACCTTTTTATTACATAATGATAATCATTTATTATCTTCCAATGTATCTTAAAGTCACAGACAAAATGCCACTTTGATAATTGCTTTCAATTAGCTTTGAGCATAGCGTATATTCACAAAATGTCTTCTCTAATTTAGACTTGAATTAGAGAAAATTGCAGATATAATCTACTTTAAGCTTGTCTCATTTAAGGTGATTCGTAGTTTTATATCAAAGAAATCAAAACGAGTAGCTTTAGAACAGTCTCTCAACGTGTTTTAAGCTTTTCAATGTTTGACTTTATTCTATTACCAATTAATTAACAAATTAGAAAAGTAGTTCATCATTCCTGACCTTTTATGCATGTTAGCTTGTGACTTTCAGTTCTAATGATTGTTTTGAAATTAAGCCTTGCAGTTCGTGTTGAAAGAGAGAAACAATCTGATTAGTAAGATAAATAAAGCTTGCCTGGATACCAAGTGCATCTTGATGTTTGGCTATAGCTGGGATTCCGAACACTATAATCATGCATCCTTTTCTGCCTTAAATAAATGATACGTAACTAGTGGTTAATAAATTATACTAGATAATCATGTAACCTAAACAAGGAATTTGGGATTATTATTACAAGTGAGGTTAGAAGTAACATGATAATTAAAAGGAAATCTCAGTTAATTTGAATGTTTTGTTTGTACCTTGAGCATTGGAATATGGTTCAAATGCTTAGTTTTATCTCTCTTAAACATATTTTTTTTAAGTAATAGAAACTCAGAAACTACATTTTTATACTTGTGGTGTTTTAGTAATTAGTTTCAGATTCTCAGAGATTGATATGATATCTGGAGATTACTCTCTTTCTTTCTTTTTTTTTCCTAGATAAAAATTACACACAAGAACCAAGCCCCAATGCTGATGGGTCCTCCTCCAAAAACTGGGTTGTTCTGCTCCCTCGTCCAAAGAACAAGAAACCGAAGCAAGGAATAATCCCTGTGTTGTTTCGTTCTTAGAGATCTAATTATCATAATTGGGCCATGGAAAACTTATGCTGGAAATCTTTGAATCCTTTCAAGTCTCCTACTCATGCAAAAATCATGGAATTGGTTTAACGGTTTTTGTTACTGAGTTCATGTAAAACTCATCTATTAGAAAATTTGTCTCAGTTTTTATGGGCATCCTTGCATGAAGAAAGAAGTTTATGTGAAGTGATACTGCATATTTTTGTTGCATGCTTTCCCATAGATTTTTATGTCTACCATCCATTCCTCCCCAAGTTCTATTTCCTAACCTGTGAGAAAAACAAAACAAAACAAAACAAAAAACGTTTAAACATAAAAAAAGGAAATATCATGGAAAATGTGACTCTCAGTGTGATTTTAGTTATCAATAAGCACTGATCAGTAATGCTACACAGATCAAAGTTGCAGATTGCTCTAGTTTTTCCCTTTTAGAATCAGTGTACCAATAGTCTTTGACCTATGACTTGAGGAGAAACTTTTCTTGAAGGATTTTATTAAATAATGGTATATGATATCTTGCTGTTATCTATTTTTTCTTTAACTTCTTAATGCTTCTGAGTGGAATTTAAAATGTCAGGCATAACATTTTCTTGTGCTGAAAAAGAGAAAGTGGTTTTTTATTTTGTTTAGTTTTGTTTTTTATTCCAGAAATAAGTGAAAACATATTACTTGGCAGTAAAGTGTGGTAATATGACAAGCCTTATTCCTTTCTGCATGTGAATCTAGGAGATTATTCATAACCACATCAGTCACCAAATAGGTGTTTTGAACTATGTGCCTAACAAGTTGTGTTTCCCACCAAAGATTCACAGAACGATGCCTGAGAGAAATGTTTTAATAATTAATTGTGGAGAAAATGTATGGTTCTTATGATTAATTTTGTGATGACTAAAACTGTGGAAGAGAGTGAATTACCCATTAATTATAATTAAAATTCTCACCGTTCAGAGACAGTGGGCCATACAACATAATCAAAGCTCAATATTATTAACTTAACAGAAGTTATATACAAAAAGCTGATTTCTTGCTTTTTTTGGTCCTTTGTAAGTATAAGTGTCTGTAATTTTTCATGGATCAGTTAAGTCCACTTGAGAAAGTATATGGTTGTATCGGTTTCTTTCTAATATAAATTGATACCTGTAATAATATTGAGCTCACTGAAGAAAAACATGCATGCAATTAGCCTCCTCACCTACTCCACTCCCATCTCTATGACATTTTAAATGTGTGTTTGGAAATAACGGTCTAGATTATTGTTTAATATACTCATGGCATTGTTGGATTTTCTGAGTGTCTAAGGAAATTCTGGAATAGTACTTTCTTAGTGTTTCATTTAACCTATGATATAAAGTGAAATGCTATTCTGAGCAGTTCTGTGTTGTTCATTCATATTGACCTGCGTCTCATCTTTGCATGTTTTATGTTTTCAAACATGCCATAAGGAAAACAAGTGCTTGAAATGCATGATTTATTAGTTTCTCTCACCACTATGCATTAAAGTACTAATGATTTATCAGTTCTGGTTTTTTTATTGATTCATTCATCTTTGCATAAAAAATAGCATTTAGTGATTCTGTTGAACACAATCCTGCATGGATTTATGGATTTCAAGTAAAATTGCTATAATTTTAGTTCTTTGGTTTGAAAACTCATGTGAATGCTGTTGTATGAAATAGCTAGTCTCAAGCAATGTATTGTAGTGGAAGATTATGTATAAAACATATTATTTTTTGTGTTCCAGGAACATCAGGTAGTAAATATCAATCAACCATAAGTTTAATTGCTTTGAAAATAGAAGCTTTTGAATAAAATTAATACATAATTTAGCATTCCCAGGAAAATTATTATTACAACTGCAGATGTAGCACAACCTTTCCCCAGTGCATATATCTTTAAATGGTATCTGGCAGAACAGTAAATTACTCCAGAAGAAATTTCAAAACAGTGAAAATGCATTACTGATATAATGTTACATAACACACACATTGTGTGTGTAGTATCTATGGTTGCAGGTAATAAATATTTTCACATAAACTGACAAAATTGTGTACAATGGTCAGGCAAGCTTTGTGTCAAATACATATTCTGAAGCCACAAATTATTTTCTGTTCAGTACAACATGCAATTATTTCCTGGCTACATTTTAGAGTATATAGTTTGAAGGCAGTAACACTTTGTGAATCATTCTTAACAATCTGTGCAGTTGAAAAGACAGTGGGACGAGACAAATCAAACAACCGGCCCCTAAGACTTCAATAATTGAAATAATGGGATGCAGATTTACTTCAATGTAGCTACACAATTATAATTACTGTTACTAGTATTTCCATTTTCAGTCAATGGGAATCACTGGTATCAATAATAGGTATTCAAGTAGCGATCAAATTTTACATTTCAAAACTCATTTTCTAAAGATACTCATTTGCTTGCCCCTCAAGTGCACTACTCCTGGGCTTTGGGGAGCAGTTTATAAAAGCCCACTTTGATGATTTTAAAATATTTTTCCCGTTTTTATGATAGCTTCAAGGGAAGAATATTTACGTAAAGAAAATTTCTAAACTGAAAGTTCTATGGTAGATTAAAATATTGAATAATGAATGTTAGCTTTACAAGATACAATTTTTTCTTATGTGTGTGTGGGTGACTGAGTTGTTGGGTCAACCTCTTTAAATATAGTAGACATAGTGGCATAAAGTTTTACATGGATGAAGCTCTTAAGTAAACCCTGAGTTTATAAGGGTTGAAGGAAAAGGGAAAAAGAGATACGCACTTTGCGAAGCATTGTCATACAGTTAGCTGATAAATAGCGAATGAGGTTTCAAAGTAAACCTGGACAGCCATGCTTCTGATAGGAATGAGGTCTCTACGTAGAGCCAGAAATTTTAAAGGATGTATTTTTCTACTTAGATATATATACATATACATATACATATATATATATATATATATATATATATACATATACATATATATATGTATATATATATATATATATATATCATGTGTATTTGATTCAAAAAGTGCATGTCAGCTTATTATGGAGGAAGAAGATATATGGTAGGAAGAGAAAAAAATAACATTTAAAAATTTTATTTTTTAAACAGGTTATCGTGATTATAACCAGAATAAAGCAAAAGGCTCAGATGTTTAGGGACCCCTACTATAGGCAGAAATTGAAATCCAATGAGAATTAATAAATCATGTTTATGGTTCTGTATCTTGTTATTTTCCCATTTCTTTAGAGGGATGGGAAGCAATTGCAATTTTCAAGAAAGAATCTGTTTTGAATGTTGGACTATATTGTACTTGAATGAGACAAAACTTTTAAATGGCTCCATTCATTTTTTGTGTCAAAGTTAGTTCCGCTGTTTATTACTTACAAAAAGAAAAATGTATATTTCCTTGGTACATATAGCCCCAAATACTTACTCAAATCCAGTACATATATTCTAAATTTAAAAAGATTGAGCCCTTATATGTTGAAATGTAAAGTTTAAATAAACTAAGCAAAAAGAAACCTGCAAAAGAGCTTTTATTTTGTGAAAGGCAGCAATCACTTCTTAAATCCCCCAGCTAAATTGCGTTCTATTTAAATAAACTTTGGATAAACTCACATTGGAAGGATTCTGTACATCCTTATTGTGTTTAAGAACATGCTACTCATTTAATTACAGTATCTTATTTTATCAGAAAGTGTTATATATAGTATTCTGTTTTTGAAATAAAAATGTTAACTGCTCAGATAAGTGTCATTCCTTACTGCCATTTTGGTCAGATTTTGTCCATATATGAACTCTTCAAGCATTTAAAGAATATCCACCAGGCCACCCAGCAACCCTGCTTTTTGTTGGGGCGGAAGGAGTATGAGTATTTGGGGACTGAATTCTGTGTTGTTAAGAGCCAGATGATTCTACTTTGTGGTACTTTGGCCCAAGTTACTGCTATGAACATTATTCTAGCAATTTCAGAGATTCCAGGATGGGGACTGAATGACTAGGTCAGAGGGTCTGTGAGGGCTTAAGTAAAATTTTCTGGATTAAAGCAATTTCTAATTTTATTTTGTGTAACAGACTTCAACAAATATCTCATGGGCACTGACTAGGTACAAGATATTTTACGAAGAGGCTGCAGCAATTAAAGAATTTTTTCAAGTGAGGTATCTCTTTTCTAAAAGTCTAAGTATTAGAAGAGTTAAGTAAAAGAATGGCCATATTACATGATGGAATAAGGCAAGAATCAAGGTAAGCAAAATGTGATACATATTCAAATGATCAAAGATGGGAGGAATTTATAAATGCCTCCAAAAATGACAAATCTTCAAATGGCTTTTCAGGGTAGCTAGAATGTTACATGGAGAAGTAGAATGAAGGAATTCCTGAATAAAAGAAGGTGAGGACTTGGAGGGAGAAATCAAGTCCTGGATGTTTCATTGCCTCATCTCATACAAAGGTTAGACAATTTATAAGTTAGATATTTGGGTGGTGGTTCTTAAAATCCTTAGGAAAAAAAGCAAGAGAAGAGAAGGAGAGAGGGGCAAAGATGTAATGAGGGAGGGAGGGCAGTAGGGAGGGAGAGGGGAATAAGGCAAACACCAAACTTAGGATTGACTGTAAGAATTGATTTCTCATTCTGGAAGAGAGAAAAGAATAAACAATTCACAGGTATTCTTGGAATTTCATTAACTAATTTTTAATTACAGTTTACTTTCAATATAATTTTACTTTAGTTTCAGGTATAGAGCATATTTTGTTTTTTAGATTCCACATATAAGTGAAATCATATGGTATTTGTCTTTGACTGACTTATTTCACTGAGTATAATACCTTCTAGATCCATCCATGCTGTCACAAATGATTTTTTTAAAATTGGTGGAATATTAATCAGTCATAAAAAGAATTAAGTCTTCTAATTTCCTCATTGTATTGTTCTCTGTGCTTTTCCCTCCACCCCACCCACCACACCTCAAACTGGAATCAACGTTATGAAAATTTCATTGTCAGCACTCAAATTCTGCACTGCCAGGGGTCCTCAAACTTTTTAAACAGGGAGCCAGTTCACTGTCCCTCAGACCGTTGGAGGGCCGGACTATAGTTTAAAAAAAACAACTATGAACAAATTCCTATGTGCACTGCGGGCCCGGGACGAGTCAGCTGCTAAGCAGGACAGGCAGCGGCACCCGGCGGGCTGGATAAATGTCCTCGGCGGGCCGCATGTGGCCCGCGGGCTGTAGTTTGAGGACACCTGGAATATACAGTACATACTACCTCTGGCATCCATTCTGACCCATCTCTCTTTAGAGAACCTCAAGACCTATAGCATTGATTGGTGCTCCTGGCTGTCAGATCCTAAAGCCTGCTGTAATAATCACTACTTTTGACAGTCCTCCAGCTACCCAACCACAGGGCCTGCAGAGAACGCCCCTTGTTCCTACTACACCACCCAGGTCTGGCAGACCCTAGAGGAGAACTGCTGGGAGTAGAGCTAGTGTCTACCAGCCGTTACACCTCCATGGCTCTCCCACACTGGCACCGACCCTCCTAACCTCCGGCCAGACACCAGTAGAGGGGTCAGTAGACCCTACCCTACCAGCAAACTCCCCCAGTGTTGCCCTCTCAGGGACCATGGTCAAAACGGTGGAATCTATGGACTTCATGGATCTTAGTCTACAGTGGTCGGCGAGCCACATGCAGCTCTTTGGCCCCTTGAGTTTGGCTCTTCCACAAAATACCACGGCCTGGGCGAGTCTATTTTGAAGAAGTGGCATTAGAAGAAGTTTAAGTTTAAAAAATTTGGCTCTCAAAAGAAATTTCAATCGTTGTACTGTTGATATTTGGCTCTGTTGACTAATGAGTTTGCCGACCACTGGGCCTATAAGAAAGAAGAGGATGGGCTGGAAAAGCAGGTGTGTGTAGGCAATAATGAGAGGCATTCCAAAGCTTGTTGCTTGTGGTATAAGCACAGGTGGTGTAAGCACAGGCAACAAGGTATGGAAAGGAGGCTGCAGGGGACAGAGGAGGCCATGGAGCAGTATGCAATTAAGGCATCTCCTATGTCCACTCTCCCAATGAACTACCACTCCATTTAAGTGAACGAGTTTGTTAAAACCCAGCAAAAGCTGCTCCATCACAGTCATTAACAATGTTAATTTTATTAATAAAAGCAGGAACCAATGCTTATATGGTACTTGCTCTGTTTCATACACAATTTTATACATAAATGAACTAACTCATTTGAGTTCTATAATTTGATAATTATAGAACTCAAATGAGTTAGTTCATTTATGTATAAAATTTAGTCACTCATTTAGTCACTTAAAACAACAGGAATTTCTAATAGTGCCATGGGTCAGGATTCCACAATGGGTCTCCGTGGGCTAAAACCAAAATGGTGTGTTCCTGCTGGAGACAATGTTCCTTTACCTTTCGCAATACCTAGAGGCCCCGAGTTCTATAATTTGATAATTATAGAACTCAAATGAGTTAGTTCATTTATGTATAAAATACATGCTCAATTCATTCACTATAAAACTGAGGCACAGAGATGTTTAAAACCTAACTCTAGGCTATGGTCGGTCCAGCACAGGGTCTACCTGTCCGAAGGGACTGGGGGTAGTGGACATGTGTACACATGTCTTCTGTTCTCTAAGGAATGCTGGTGAGATGGTAGGTAGAATAACGCCTGCCCCCAAAAAGCTGTACGCACTAAACTTTGACACCTGTAAGTAGTTTGTGTTACCTGGCAGCGAGGAATTAAGACTGCAGGTAGATTAAGGATGCTAATCAGTGGGCTTTAAAGTCAGCGAGTACCTGGATTAAGCAGGTTGGCCCAATGTCATCTCAAGGGTCTTTAAAATGGAGGAGAGAGGCAGAGTCAGAGGGAGTTTGGAAGTGCTTTGCTGCTGCCTCTGAAGATGGCAGAAGGGAGGCCACATGCCACAGACTCGGGGCCTCTAGGTATTGCGAAAGGTAAGGGAACATTGTGTCCAGCAGGAGCACACCATTTTGGTTTTAGGCCACGGAGACCCATTGTGGAATCCTGACCCATGGCACTATTAGAAATTCCTGTTGTTTTAAGTGACTAAATGGGTGATGATTTGTTCAGGCAGCAATAGGAAGCTAATAGAGGTAGGTAGGAAGGTCGAATATCTACATTCAGACCTGTGGTTGCACTTAGATGCCTTTTAAAATAGGGCAAAAGGCCCTACCTAGCCAGTTTGGTCAGTGGATAGAGCATTAGCCTGCAGACCAAAGGGTTGTAGGCTCCTCCTGGGCCCAGGCCCTGGTTGGGCTCCCAGGCGGCAACCAATCAATGTGTTTCTCTCACATCACTGTCTCTCTGTCTTTTCCTGTCTCTTCTACTCTCTCTAAAAATCAATGGAAAATATCCTCGGGTGAGGATTTAAAAATAGAGCAAAAGTTCTCTCTTTAAACCTTAATGCATTTGAATTGCTTAATCTTCATTAAAAAGCATGTGGATTCCTCACATCCAGTATACATATTCTCACCCTCAAGTTGATAAATTGATGGGGGAAGGGAGAGAGGTTATTTCCTAGTTCATTAGTTTTTGATTGATATCACTTTAAGAAGGAAAAAATAAAAGCGTTGGTTGTGATAAAACCTATTTCACGGAGACAGTGATCTCCATAACATTTTTCAAGTGATATATTTAATCCTGGTTTTAGTTATTTAGAAATTTGCAAAATAATAATGCTTGTTTTCCTTTCTTGAAACACTTTCTATTTTTGTCTGTAGGGATAAGAAAATAATAAAGAATGACAGTGCAGGAGAGGTTTTGAGTACGCCTCTTAAGTTAATTTTATTTATATCTGCCCACAGTGTTCCCTCACATTCGCTTTATAAGTTTAGCTGAGCTGGAGCAATAGCTGAACAGAGGAAGCTAATGAAGCGGCCCCTACCTGCTTGCCTTTGGGTTGCTATCCCAATTTGAAGTTCTTGAACCAGAGTGTGCTTTGCAAATGCTAATGGATTAAAACCGGTTTATGTTTCAATTACTAGGTGCTTGGAAGGGAAAATCAAAGTACTTCGGAGATACTTTAGAGTGTAAAGACTTTTTGGTTTACAGATCAGAATATCCTGAGTCCAAGGAAGGTTGCCAGTCGCGTGAAAACTGAGCATGCCTGTCTATAACTTGAGTCCTTTTCCTATTCTAGAGCCTTCACTCTTGTAACCGAGTTTATGTGGCTACCAGAGACTCCACTGTGTTTCAAACATATAGGAGAAATGAGTCGATTCAGTGGTTTGTTTAGTATAGTTTAGTGACAAAGATTCTCTCCTCAACTACACTCTACTCAGTCTCCTCTGAACTGTTTATCAAATAAGCCTTAATTTTGGACTTCATGTTTCTCTCTGCATTGTTACATTTTTAGCAAGAATTCTGCTCAATCAGGTTAGCCAGAATCCCCCACTCTGCATATCTGATCACCCTCGGTATCTAATCTGACTTCTCACCTTTCACCACCTCCTAGGTGATGTCTGATTCCCCAGACCTACCTTCAGCAAGAATCCCCTCTTGTCCCTATGGTTCCTTCTTAGTAATTTTTCATCCACGGAACCCTCTCCTGCTCTTGAGCTGTATTTAAGTTGAGCCCAACCTTTCTCCCCCACTGCAAAATTCCACTGTAGTGGTCCCTATAAGTTATCACAATTCGCTCCTTGAATAAAGCCTTCCTTATGATGCCATTTACTAGTTTTTATTTAATGTTAGTGTTTGGTGGTGTGTTAATTTTTTTTTTTTAACAAGGTTAACCCACTGGGTAAACATCCTAAGTGGTGATTAGATGATGGTGAGAACTATGTTTGGACTAGCTAACTCACACCTACCTGGTGTATAGAGGTCTGTGACCATTAGGGGCTTAATCACCAGGAACAACAACAGCCTGTAATCATTGGAATTGAGAGTCTAGGTCAGTGGCGGCAAACTCATTAGTCAACAGAATGGCAAGCCGCAGTTTGCCGACCACTGACCCAGGGCAAACCACGTGCTGCTTCATGAGAAAGTTACTGATATGCCATTTCTTCCACTCTTCAAGAGAAATGGCAAACTAAGATTTGTGTATGAAGTCTTTTAATTTTAAAGTACTGTGTCTAACAAGCAAGAGCACTTCTGTAAATTCCATCCAGCCAGTGGGTCCAAAGTTCCCACCATCTTTCATTTAGAAACTGTTTTCCTCTGTCAAAGACAGTCTGACAATGATAAAGTGCCTTACCATCCTCAATTTCCCTGGTTAGAAGTAATAGTGATTGTGAACTATTTCAATTCAGTTTGAGTGTGCCAAAACACTGAAGAGACAAAGATGTTGTTTATCTCTTCTTGATTCCTTTAACAAATTTAGTCCATGTTTGTTAAATGCTTTAGGAGCTCAGAAAACATCCATGAATAACACAAAGTCCATTGTCCTCAGGTGGGTTATATGCTAGCTGATGTCATCATTAAGCCATCTCTGTAAGCCATTTACAAGGGCAATATCTGAAACTTACAATTCAAAACATTCATGAGGCTGTTCTGTACTTGGGAAGCTTACAGTCAAGTCTTTTTACAGTAGAAGAAATCACTTTCATATTATAGTATTAGGTCTGGAATTTTTTTCATTCTTTGCTCTCTACTTAATTTTCTTTATCAAATTTCATTGACTCTTACTCAGAACTTTTACTACCACGTACTAAAGGGAAATGAATAAAAAGTCAATGTGGTAGGTGGCTTATTTATATTATACTAGAGGCCCAGTGCACGAAATTCATGCACAGGTAGAATCCCTAGGCCTGGCCAGCGATCAGGGCTGATCTCTGGGGCCACCAGCAGGGTGACCGGGGCAGTGAGGGGGGGGGTGCCTTGCTGGCACCCACCTTAGCTGGCCTGGGGCCTGCAGACTTTTGGCAGCTCCTGCGTTGAGCATCTGACCCTGGTGGTCAGTCCGCATCATAGCTACCAGTCGTTCCACCAGTCATTCCACCTTTTGGTAGATTTGCATATGAGGCTTTTATTATATAGGATGTTGATGCCTTCTATAATATTGGAGCTGAGAATAATCTCAGGGTCGCAGAGCTAAATACTAGGGATTGCATATAGGCTTACCTCTCTACAAAGTACCTTTTGCTACCCACTGCATGTGTGCCTCTTAAAGGGGGTAGGTAACAATCAGTCAGAATATCTTCTTGGATCCCCATATTTATCTAAGATTTGGAAAAAAATAAATTTTATGTAAGACCCAACACAAATCCATATATATGTCTAAAATGACTCAAACATTAAAGTGAAACCTCAGATTTGCCATAGCTTACAAAATATTTGCCCAAGCTCCCAGGTTTATGCAATCAGAAAATTGGAAGGTGCTTTGGGGAAAGCACTGCCCCACACTCCAATCTTTACCAACAGCCTGGATCTCATTTCTAAGTTGCAGACCTGTTTCTAACTGCCCACTGGTATCTACTTGCATCATGGGGTTCAATGTGCCTGAAACTCCACTCAACCACATTCTCACATGACAACCTGCTCTCCTGTCTGTTATCTGCTTTTCATGTAATGAGGCATGACATGTAATGAGTCTTTTATAGAAAATGGGTCATCACCTCTTTTCTATTCAATTTCATTTATTTTCATTCATCTTCTACTTCTGTCCCCACTGCTATTCTCTAATATTTGTTTTTTTCACTCTCACTTGACTTTTTCCAATAATAACTTAACTGATCTGTCTGCTCTCAGTTTGTGCTGATTTCAGTTGATCCTACCTCATGATGTAAGAAATTTTTCTAAAATGCAAATATATTACTAATATACTATTAATATATTAATACATTCTGAAAAATGATTAAAAACTGAATAAGGTAAAATATTAAATTTTCATGAAAATGTGAATGGCTCCAAAACTTTTGTGATAATGCCATTACTCTCTTGCATTAAAATTGAGCTATTTTGAGTGAGAGAAGAAAGGACAAGAATAATAGAAATACACATCAACAATATTTTATCCAAACCACAGTCTAGCATCAAGTTAGCTATGTGGTGATGCTGCATGGGCCTTATCCACCACATCAGTAGAGAAAGGTATTGAATGATATTGACCTTGAAAACTTACAGAACAACTCAGAACACTTCAAGGAATTCCAAGGCCACAGTCCTCCTATTTCCTTAACCCTCTAATATCTTTGCAATCTTCAAAAATACATGCCTTTTAATATCACATTGTTTAGTGGAGAACTTGTTCATTCAAAGGTTGTTTAACTTTATCCAGTCATTAAACACAGTTTGATGTAAGGAATAAGGGATAAAATAGGAGTTAAAGCACTTAGCATGTTAAAGCTCTGCAGATGGGCTAAGAAATATTTTCAAAATATGTATACATATTTGTAATTTTGTCTGTGCTCTCTAGTAATTACAGGCTGTGAGTACTATTTTCACATCCATGAAGAATTAGTTGGATTTTGGCTTGTGATATTTTAGATTATTTAAACATATGTAGTTCTAATATCTGACATTTCTTTTAAAGGTGTTACATCATAGTTATGTTTTCTTCTTGTTCTCAGTATGTGTATTCTATTTTTTAGACATGTTTTAGAGAGAAATACAATTTTTGTCTCTCATTTATTCACATCACACATGACACATCGCATACAACTTGGCAAAATAAACTTTTTGAAGGATAGAAGAGTAATATATAGCCTGTATTAATTTTGAGGCATTAAACTACATATTATTAAAAGGAATTTAAAATGTTATTTAAACTGCTCATTCAATTGTTAATTTATATTTTTTATTTTCATATAAGAAAACACAAAGGCAAAGTAGAGGTTCCTGTTTATTCATGTTGCTGAAGCATGGTGACCCTTAGTTAAAAATGTTCTCCTGCTTAATAAATGCACCAACTACAGTTTCTAATTGATCCTTTGATTTCAAATACCTTTTATATTTGCTGCCAAACACATAATATTAACTTTTTAGAAGAGTGAAATTATAAGTTCAAACTTGAATTCTTAGGTCTTTGATCATATGTTGATTTTATTCTCCTAGTTTATAAGTGCTTAACTAAACCTCCCTGTCAAATTTAGAGAAGTAACAATGAAATTTGAAAATCTATAGTAATAAAAGCATAATATGCTAATTAGACCGGATGTCCTTCCTGACGATCTTCCAGACGAAGCTTGGGCTGCGAGGGAAGCCTGTGTCCCGGGTTCAGGAGGGAAGCTGGTGCCCGCAGCCTGGAGAAGGAAGGCCTACTCTTGCACGAATTTCCTGCATCAGGCCTCTAGCAGAAAATAATAGCAATGCTCCTTCCTAGAGCTCAATCTTTCATGTGTTTCTCATTCATGTGGTTTTTAATTTATTTTTCTTGAAAGACATAATAACCTCTGATTTTGTAACTATTTTTAAAATATTGGAATTTCCCTTACATTTTAGAGCTATTATAAATTTGACTTTTTCAAATGTGAACATTTAATTACAATATCCCATTTTAATTTTTAAATTATGTACTCCTTTTTTATATCTTGGAAATGTATATCTCAAATATCTGAAGATGACCCTCATTCTCTGGTATCTTTATCTGGACAAAAGTATTATTTATTTTCTATCATACTTTTAATTTCTCTAAATTAGTCCAGTAACACTTTGAATAAATATTTATTAGAGCTTTAAAGAACTCCTCATTAAGTATATATTTTTAAAAGTTATGCTGGTATAGCTTAAGCACTTTGTCCACATTCTTACAGTCAATTAGAATTAGACCACCCACATACTCCACCACCATGCTTGCTCCATAAGTAGTTTAAATTGGTAAAAATTTAAAAAACATGTATATATATATATATATATATATATATATATATACACACACACACACACACACACACACACACACACTGTGAGGCTTAAAATAAAAGAATTATCATCAAATCTGAATTATCCAATAAAAAGCATATGTACAATAGAACAGTTATTTCCACAATATTTGGTTTTAGAGAACATTGTTTAATTTTAGAGGCAATTTCCAAAATTGTGTTCTATTAGGCAAATATTAAAATTAGTTTGCTTCTCCTAGAGAAACAATGCCTGATGATAATAGAGATAATTGAGAAGTGGGGTTGACAGGAGTTAGCAAGTTTTTTCAGATTGTAATAATACATGTCTTGAGTAAAATGCAAAACCTCAAATCATGTAGGTAATTGAAAGTTCAAGTTGAAATATTTAAAAATACCAAGAAACCTAATCATGCACACACATATTAACTTTTTTTTTTTATTTGTTATTTTAAAAGTTTAGGCTCTCAGATTCCTTCAAGGTTTTTTTGGTTTAGAAACCTTGTTTAAGAAACAGTATAGCCAGGTATAATGTTATCTAGCCACAGTGATCTGAAAAAGTGGCTAAAGTTGTATTACAATTTGATTTTAGATAGAAAGAATGATATTTTTCTTCCTTTATTTTAATAAAAAAACAAGTTTACTTATTTTAAAACTAGAGGCCCAGTGCATGAATACGTGCACAGGTGGGGTCCAGCCAGCTGCCCCAATGGGGGCCAATCAGGGTCAGGCCGGCCAGGGGGCGGGGCCGTGGGAGATCAGCTGGCCTGCCCCCAATTGGGGGGCAATCGGGGGCGGAGCTGGTGGGGGGGAGGGGCCATGGGCGGTTGTGGGGGGCTGATTGGAGCCCCGATTGGGCTGGTTAGCTGCCGCAGTGTGCGTCATAGTGACTGGTCATTCCAGCATTCCAGCATTCGGGTTGCTTGGCTTGAATATATAGAGAGAGATTTGAGCAATTTTTAGCAATAATACTGAGCTCCTTAGTTCACTTAAAGAGTAAACTATCTCATATGTTTTGAATATGCTCGCTCACTTCTAGCTTTTCTCTACCAACTTCACCTGGAATGTAAATTATGGTAAAAAGCCATCACAAGACTTTTTTTTTCAGCCTGTAGTTTTGCATGGAAATGACAAAAAGATATACATTCTCTATTACATCATTACCTATACTCTATATGGTCCTACTTGTTTCTTCTGCTCACAGTGTCTGGACTACTTGCTGGTGTGCTCTCAGTGGACTAACAGAGTCTTATAGCAGATGGAGAAGAAAATGGGCATGTGTTTAATCTTTGACCTTCTCCATCAACTCATGATTCAAATATAGTCACATATTTATTTTTACAATTGATTGCTCATGATTTCACAGTTCCTGCTGGCACAGAAACCAACTGGATATCTTCTGATGCAGCAATCAATCACCAGGACACTGTAGTATGGAAAGGAGCAGAATGTGGGGGGAAGGCACAGAAAGAGACCAAAATTAATCTTTTTTTGTGTGTTTTGAAGTATATACAGCTTTAAAAAATTTTTAATTATAGTTTACATTCAATATTTTGTATTAGTTTTAGGTTTACAGCACAGTGGTTAGACAATCATAGACTTTACAAAGCGTCCTCTCTGATATTTCCGTTAGAACCCACCTGGCAGCAAAAATCTTGACACATGCAGCTGTGCCATTGTATGATCGGCCATGAGCTGACATCACTGAAAGTTGTCAACAAGCTGGTGGTGATGCCTATGCCAGTTCAGACTCTTGTGGATGCTGTGGTGGTAACCACACCCCAAACATGGGTTCTAAAGTTATATTTCTCTTCACACACACTGTTTTGTCATTTCCCCCCCCAAAAAATATAACAGTATGCTGCATTTGGGATGGGTTTTCTCCTTCAGGTGAATGCTGTGCTCACAACAACCTTCCTTCATTACTGCTGAGACCTATGTCTTAAGTCTAAACACCAGCTTAGATTCTACTTTCTCTCAATGGTATTTTATTTTTAGGAACCAGGTTTCCTTTCCCTGTCAGCAGATCTTCATAAAAACATCTCTTCTACCCTGGTCCCTGTACCTTTAAATCTCAAGGGGTTGAGGTTTCTGTGTACTCTCACACTCTTATGCCAGTTGCATTATTCTTATTACCTGTGAGCACTGAGGAAGAGCAACAACCTCAGAAAATAAGTCATGAGGAAGTCACAGGAGGTACTTTTGCAGGTTTTCTGCCCTTCTCGGCATCTCCCCTACACATTTCATACTGTATGTGTCTACTTGCTGCAGCCTTTCTTGGAGAATGCACATGTACATACATCCTGCCTGATCAAGTACCTTTTGAACCAGTAGATATATACTGCTCTGACCTTGGTCAAAGTGAAAATTCAGCAAAGCTTCGCTTCCTTCAATGTTTCTCATCTTCTTCCAGGGTTTCCTTGCCAATGCCAATTATAAATGGTTGCATTCTACTAAAAATGCCTAATGTCTTCCATTGAAACAGATCTTATTGTCTTGAGATCAAGAAATTGATAATGATTAAACAAAATATTTGTAACTAGATTTTTTTATACTTATAGATTTAGTTTTTACCAAGTGCTTTCTTTGAGCACTTACGAAGCAGAAAACTCACTGGGTTTCTGGTCAACCTGACCCAATTCCAAAATCCTGAGAAAAAGAAAATAATGAGAGAAGGAAAAGCGGTAACAATAAAAGTGTTATGATGAATGAGAAAAGAAGTAAAAGGTGAACTTAAGCTCTAGTTATTATTATTTTTGAATTCTACCACTTGGAAACTGAAATGAATGATATGGTATTTATATTTAAAGGGAGTTTGCCATGAACTTGAGATGTATAAATAATGAATACTATATTTTTAGAAAAGTATGCATAGTGAAACATTAAGGAAAATCCTAGGGGGAAAAGTATTATGACTTCATCCTTTTTACAAAGTAAATCTGTCAGTTACATAGCAAATAAAGCAAATGGAGTGGATGTCAATGAAAGGGTTCACTACTGAATTCAATAGAAGGAATCATCATCTATGACCATTCCCTTCCATGAAAAAGGAGGCTGCCCAGATCCTTGGGATTCAAGCTCATGGTGTCTGAAGTGCAATCCAGGAGTAGAAATCAATGTAAATAAAGAAAAGAGAAACTCTTGAATACTACAAGAAAATGCCTAAAAATAAGAATATTTGCATATCATAAAGGAGATTGACATGCATTAAATGAAAGAGATAATACAAGAGTTCAAATTTTCTGTAACTCCAATTTGGATTGGAATAGATGGACTGTAATTCAAGGTAGTTTACACAGTGTCTGGTTCTCTTCTCTTTTTTTGTGTCAGTAGCTTTCTCAAATTTATATGTATATATACATACATATATACATATGCATATACACTGAGTGGCCAAATTATTATGATCTCTGAATGCATGAGAGGCCTGGTGCATGAATTCGTGCGTGGGTGGGATCCGACCAGCCTGGCCAGGGGGAGGGGACATAGGCAGTTGGCCGGCCTCACTGCTGGTCAAACTCCTGGTCGAGGGGACAATTTGCATATTAGCCTTTTATTATATAGGATATACACTGAGTGACCAGGTTATTATGCGTTCAGAGATCATAATAATCTGGCCATTCAGTGTATATTTATTTACTTAGATATTTAATAATTTATACACACTCATAGATTTCCAAATTTCCTGTACTTATTTATTTACTGATCTGGTAGTAGTATATTTCATTCTACAAACACATTATATTAACTTACACTGAAATAAGACTGGCTATTTATCAAACATTCATCAGTTCTAAGAAAAAATATTTTCAGATTCTTGGCAGCATTCTACAATTTGGTTTAGCATCAGATCAGAAAGATCATTTTTGTTTTCCTTGTGAAATTCTTTGAGACATTTGTTAATGACCTGATTTACTTTTTCCATAAGAAATATCACTATTCTTTGGGAAGTAATTCAGAATAAATAGTCACCAGGTGTGACTTTTGGTAACTCATTATTAAAGTGAGCAAATACCACAATCTGCATTTGATTTCTATTCTTTTCCTGTTATTTACCAAGTGTCTCTTTTTATGCCATAACTTATTTAGAGCAAACTAGGCCGTTAGGTGCTAGAAAGCTCCAAATCGCATTTATTTCATTTGTTCATGTTTCCCTCATATAACCAAAATCTGAGACCAGACCACTTGCCCTCTAATTTTAAACAAAAGTCTTCTTATAATGGGTATGCCAAGTCTAAGCTTTCTTTTGTCAGGTGGTAGAAGAATAAATCAAATTCCAATACGAATTGATTGTGGAGTACTGGAATAAATGCCCAGTTATTATCCAACCCTGTCTCTCCTTAACTGGCTCAAGCAGTGACAGTCAGCACGGGCCCATTGACTGTTCAGGTACACACTAGTATTCTGGCAACCACGAAGGGATGTGAGTGAGGGACCCCTCTGGGGTGAGTACCAGGGATTCCACTTACTGCCGGACCATGGGTCCCCGGAGCTGAGGCCTGGATTCTTATTTGCAGTGCTGCCAGGAATTTTCCTTTTTTGAGTCCCAGCCGCAGCCTCAGCAATCCCCGTCGTCTCACCTGAGACCTAAGTTGAATCAACCATTTTTGTATGATGGGAGGAGGAATCAAACATGTGTGTATGGCATGAGAAGCATGTGCTGCTTTCTGTCTGGGCTTCTTTGTAAGGAACCATGTACTGTGTATGGCGTGGGAGGCATTTGACTGCCTCTCCTCTGGTCGAGCCTGATCAGCTCCAGATGGCAAGAGACCTCCAGTGGTCCTTGGTCTGGTCTCCGAGCCCTTAGTCTGGTCCACTCTGGGATGTGAGACATTGCTCTGCTTTGGTGGGTGTTATACACACACACACACACACACACACACACACACACACACACACACACGGCATTCTGTGGTGTCTGTGGCTTGGTGTGAAGCTCTTGTCTGGAATCTGTGTGCACCTGTAAATATTGTGTGTAAGGGTGTCTCTGTTGATTGCTGTTTTGTGTCGCTTTGTTGTTTGGTTTAATTTATTTAAAGATGGGGCACATCCCACTGTGCTGGGGGCACAGCTGCTTGTGGCAGGCTGAATCTGTGGCAGGGATTGCAGGAACTTCCCAGCAGCTGCCAAGCATTCTTAATCTTGGGGACCCTTCCTGCTCTTCCTCTCAAGGCATCAGCCACTGGAAACTCTTAGCTAGTGAAGTTCTTGTCTGCCTGTAACGTACCTTTGGTTACTGATGTTCTTTGCTTGCTTTCTGTCTTTTGGAGACTTAGTTTGCTCTTCACCGATTTATGAACACAGAGAATCCTCTGTCTCTGCTGTGTGAGTTTTGTACCACTCAGAGCCAAAGGTCATTTGCTGTGCTGCGTTAGTGTGAGATAAGATTCTAAAGATAATTTCCCAGTCTCTCCTTTTGAGAGTACTCATTTATTTACTGTAGGATTTGTTGTTGTTGTTGTTTCTGTTTTTAAGATCTCTTATATGCAAGATTTCATATTGTTACAGTCTACTCAGAAGGAAAGTAGGGGAAATAAAATCTTCTGAATCCCCAAATCTTTATCCTGGAGGACCCTATCTGCAGAAGTTCCCTCCAGCAGGCTGCAGAAATAGCAGCGGAGGCCACTCCCATTTTTGTAAGGAAAAAGAAAAGAAAATAGTACTTTCACATTAGAGCCACTGAAGGTTGGTGAGTTATATCTGTTTCAGAATTTGTCAAGAAAATGCCTTGGGTAATAAAAATTGGCTTTAAAATCTCAAAATTGTTTAGACAAAATAAATATATTAAAATGAAGGGTTTATAATAAAGTTTTTCAGTGATAATTATATATGCCTAAACATAGTTTTCCAAAGTCTTTGGTAACTTAAAACTTTGGAGTCTGCTGGGTTAAATAGTGAAATTATTAAATATCTAGGTTTTTGAAATAATAGGATACTGAAATATTAATTAATCTGAGTTTGTCTACTTTTGGCTCCTTGATACAGAGAATCTAGAGAATAGATTTGAATCTGTTAATGAATATGTCATGTATTTTATCTGAAATATATCTCTTAAAATGTGAGTGTATTGCTAATATCTGAAAAAATATTAAGTACTTACTTGCCACCTAAAATTTAAGGTTTCTAAAAAGTTAAAAATTCTAACTAATTGGAAAGAAAGTATATGGTTTTGATAATAGAAGGCATGAGGTATGGAGATACATTTTTTAAGAGAAAAGGAAAGTAAGTTGTTCTAAAGCTAAATTAATAAGATTTGTGAAAATTATAGAAGGATTGTGAAGAGAAATCTTAAAAGAAAATTATAGTTAATCTGAATAATTTAATTAGATAAATGAATCTAAAGTATATTTAGAGAGAGTGAAAGGGAGGGAGGGGAAGAGAGAGAGAGAAACATTGATGTGAGAGTGACACATTGATTGATTGCCTCCCACAGTCGCCCCTACCAGGCCGGATGGAACCTGCAACCCAGGTCGGTGCCTTTGATCTGGAATTGAACCTGCAATCCTCAGGTGCTTGGGTGGATGCTCTGACCACTAAGCTACATTGGTCAGGGCTACATGAAATGTCTTTTCTTGTTCAGTTCCATAAATGTTTTGGCTGCCACATCTCCCTAGTTGACATTGATAACTCCATTATTAAAGGGAGAAAGACATATCTCAAACACCTGGAATAAGGCAAGCACTGTCATAGGTATTGCATATATTATTCACTTTGATTCTCATAAGAATCCTCTAGCGATGTATTAACCTCCCCCCCTCCCCCGCCACTCCATTGTCTAAGCTTGGACACTCAATTCAAAGCCAGTGACTTGACTAAAACTCCTTAGCAATATGAGAGCTAAATTTGAACTTGGCTGCATTAGAAGTCCATACATTTTCTAGTCTATCAAGTAACTTCAAAATCCAAAATATCATGCAACTTTAAAAATAAAAAATAAAAGGGACTGTTTTACTTACTCTTCTGGTAGAAAAACCAGTTTTATATCATTCACATATACAATTTAACCCCAATATGTCATGTGACATCAGTGAACAAGAGACTGAGAATCATTTTCTAATCGTTTTTCCCAACTCTGCTGGACTATACATTATGAGGCAGGACTTAGGGCTTTAGAGTTTCTGGCTGCTATACTTTTGCATGATTTTGTATTCCCTTTCCCCCAATCAAATGCCAGATGCAAACACTACACTACACACACGGATCCATCTACCTCATTTCCTTCTCAAGAGGCTAGAGCTTTCCTTCTATGATAAGTAAGAATCATACCACACTATTCAACATGGCCAGATCTCCTACCAAGTCCCTTTTAAGGGCACTTTCTCAGTCCTTTTGTTAAGACCTACTCATATGAGTCCTAACTTTCAAACACTGAGAATCAATTTTAGAAAAAATTTATTCAGTTTTCACATGAGTGAGCCAATTAATTTCTTCATTTAGCAATATGTGTCAGGTGATATGCTAAGCACTTTGCACAGACTATATTATCTAACTATGTTAACTATATTAACACTTCTACTAACTGTATGCAGTAGATGCTGCCCGTCATCCCTATTTCAAATGGGTGAACTCAGAGGTAAAGTGAAATACACAAAGAAATGGAGTTAGGATAGGATCCAGGATTACAACCAGTAGGATTGCATCCCCAGTAAGGATCTTTCCATGTTCTACCTTATAGTGCTTACATTGGCTAAGCATACCCCTGAGCTAGTCCAATGTGAGCCTAGGATCATCACCTTGAAGAATCCCCACAAGAAACAGAATATTTTCTGCCTTCCATGTTCCTCAACTTTTCCCTACAAGAAAACAAGGAAGCAGGTACTCAAAGCTGTGTGTATCAAAAATAGGAACTGTGATAATGATTGGATCATTTCCTTAGACCCGTGGTTGGCAAACTGCGGCTCGCGGGCCACATGCAGCTCGCGAGCCACATTGCAGCTCGCAGCCTCGGTTTGCTGCTCTGTTGACTAAGGAGTTTGCCGGCCACTGCCTTAGACTGTTAGGTCAAGATAGTGTTACCCTCCCGCATCTCTCCAAGCAATAACAGATACTCCATTATGTGAGAAGAACTGTTGCCAATTTTATTCTCATTGATTAAACCTGCTGTCCTTTGAAACCCATGGTGTTTATGTAAAACAAAAGCAATAAAAATCTCCACAAACTTTACACCCTCAAATTTACTATACATACCGTCAGAAACCTTCCAGCTGATGACATAAAAACCTTTTAAAATTTTACTTTGATGCATGTTGTTTGGGAAATTGGGACTTGTTCCGTTAGCACTCAGATGGCTGTAAGGAAGACAGCTGCTGGGGAGACTTGGCAGGTGTACAAGTGAAGTTAGAAGCGCACATGTTTATTACTTAGAGGCTGCCTACACCTACTGATCTTTGCCAAAAGATAACAGTTCCGAGTTTTATAGGCAATTGTCTTTCCTTTTTTGTCCCAGAGACTCACCAAAATTCAGTAAGTTTATTTTAGTGAACACCTCCTTACTGCAATCAGCATCCTTGCCTAAGCAGAATTCCTTAAAATAAAACATGCAGGAGCCGTTACAGCGGAGTGAACACAGCCAAAATGATCAGGAGCCCATTTCTTTCCCGATGAGCTCATTACCATTAATTTCTCCTGTCCTTAGAGAATATTCAGAAAAGCAAGTTCGTCAGGAGAGTGAAAGAAATGAAGAAAAAAAAAAGTTGGTAAAAATACCTCTCCCCTTCAAAAGTGCATCCTAAGTGAGGCAGTCTCATAGGACACCAGCTCCCTGGCACAGGCTCTGAGTAACGTTTGAGATGATTAGGTGCGCGTGATTCTGGGAGCATACATGAATGTTTTCACACTGGTATCAAACAGAAGCTCACTGTTTGTAGAAACACCTCAGTAAACACACAGAATCCAACAGATCCCATTCTCAAGAAACCTAAGACTTTCCCTCCTTGGAAATCTGAAGACTCTGTAATTGGAGAGAATATAATAATAGAACCAAAAGGTTAAAAAATAAGTGATAACATTTAAGGACTTGTCCTCTGTGGCCAAATTCTCTGATTGTCCACACCATGCCCTCTGGAGGAAGGCTCTATAGTCCATATGATGGGACTCGTGGCTGGAGGGCTTTGGGTGGGAAGAGTAAGATGAATAAAGGATGTCATTTCTTTGGTACCTCCTCACACTTCTCTTTTGAATCCCAGCTCCTTCACTTACTAACAGTTTGACACTGGACTTCCAAATTCTTAGTACCCTTGTTTTGTTAAACCTATAAAATGAGAATCATAATAGTTCTTACATTATAAGAAATAAAATATTAAATGTAAAGAGCTGAGGACAATACCTGGCACTGAGTAAGATCCAACTAGTAATTTGCAAAAACAGCCATCTCACCCTTGGGAAGAAGGGGAATCCAAGTGAGAAGCTTGACTCCTAGGTTATGGAGGAGGCGAAAAATTCTCACTAATTAGAGAACTTTGTAAAATACCCACTGATGAAGGGTCCTCAAGAGGCCATGGATAGGTAGTAGGAAAGTGTTCTCTATCCCTGGTTCATATAAATCCCACTTGCTGCCATCTCCTTTTGTAATATCATGTGAAGATAAAATGTATATGGTGTATCTCAATTTATTTTAACACATATTTATTAAATTTCCACAATCCTGAAGGCTGGAATGTTTTCAGAAGAGAACATCTTATACCTCTTAGTGATTAAAAATTGGAATGTGGGCACCGTTGATGCTTTCAAACTTTTTGTTAGGGAAAAATGGGTTGTTAGAAGGAAAATAAATGAGAAATTAGAAATTGTATATATAATTTAAAAAAAAATAAAATTGATGGCTGGAGTAAAAATTCACAGGAAAAGAAAGACACAGAAGAAAGAAAAAAAATCCAGAGTAACTAGTATAGAAATAACGGAAAAGATTGTCAGGAACACAAATTTTAGTATGAGGTTCTTACACACAAATACCTAGGAAGTGAGAAATAAGATAAACATGAAATGTTACCATAAGTAACTATATATGCCCACAGCAGTGTCACAGGGCTTCCCTTCTCACTAAGAAGGTTTATTGACCATGCAGATTTCCTCTTCTGTGAATTTTGTAGTCATCGTGATTAAAATCTTACAGTCAATCTGATTGTTAGTTCTTTTCTATGGATCTGTAGATATTATTTTTACATATCCTGAAAAGTAGTCTTCTGTCAGTTGTATGTGCTACAGATGAATGAATCTTACTTCATTTGTATTCCAGAAGAGTCCCAGTAGCATCTGACAAACTCATTTGCCAGGCTGAATTTAAGTAAAAAAAATACATGAGGACCCTAAAAGAGGCACTCACTGTTTTAACTAGTTTTATCTCTTGTTGGTCAAAGGGTACAAACTTCTAGTTATAAGATCAGTAAATTTTGGGGATCTGATGTACAGAATTGTGATTATAATTAATAATACTGTATTATGTACTTTAAAATCTATAAAATTAACATGTGATAAGGTAATATAAACAGAGAATGTGGTGATTAATTCATTTAAATATAGTCAGTCAGTTAATGAGTTACCTGGAGAAATATTGAGATCCCCAAGCACAGATGGCATTGGAGCCAAATATGAGTTGGACTTAAGGGCAAACGCAATTGTTTCAAAGCAGTCTGAGTTTGAAACAGAGTCTAAGGTGGTTGTATTTCCAAGAACCTGTTTAATGCATTTCATCCTTTGAAAACATGGCTTCTTTCTAGTTAAAGAAAACTACTGTCTTGTTCACAGTAGGTCTAGATTGCTGTATATGATCCATAGTCTAAATTGGAGATCAGAACACTATGGCTCATGGGTAAAAACCAGGTAGCTGCCTGTTTTTGTAAATAAATTTATGTTGGAACACAGACATGCTCATTAATTTAGGTATTGTGTATGGCTGTTTGCACACTACAAAAGCAAATTTAAGTACTTGTGGAACAGCATGTGCCCTCAGATCTAAAATATTTACTATTGGGCTCCTTACAGAAAAAAATGTTGCTGAGTGCTGATCGACGACCACCTGCTATTCAAGTTGAAGGGGACATTATTGGGTTAAATGTTGGGCTAGGTTATTTTTAACTTTACATGATTTTGTATTTTTATTGTTCAATGTTGAGCAAATTGTTTTACTAATTTTGTTCATATTTATTAACAAGAACAAAACTAACTCCCTGAGAGTAATGAAATTTTGCCTAATCAATCATATTAAATTAATCATATGGCTTTTTTTTCTCCAACCTTAAAATTACATTATATATCTACAAATTACTTGGTTTCACCATTGTTTCTGCTCAAAAAATACATTTAAATTCATTATAAGACAGTTGAACTGTTAATTCTATAGCAACGGAACCTATATGATGAGGTAATGATGCTGGATATTTAATGTTAAATTAATGAGAATTATGCAACCATTAATAGATGTTTTATTATTAATGTGAGTTGAGAGATTCTGTCTTCTCTCCATTTTACTCTTACACTGATCTGGCAAGGATTCCTGAAGAATTGAAGCTGAGTTTCTCAAAGAAGGCAGCAGCGTGTTGATTCTCATTCAGGCACACTCATAGACCTCCTCGTGGACAAGAACTTTGATTAGCACAGGCTAAGAGATTAAGTGCAGAGGACCTCTCTACTTGCTACAATATGAACATGCTTAATCACTCCAAGTTCTTCATAAATTAACTACTAATATAGATTAACTTCTCTGTAAACTCCATAATGCCCATTGTATTCACTGCTAGACCCCCACTACCTGGCACAGAGATGGCCTTCAATTAATGTCTGTTGAATGAATAATTTAAAAAAAAAAAGCAATAAGCACTATTCTCGAGACTGCTTACTCCACCATATACAAAAGCCATCTTTAATATTAACTCCTATTTGTTTCAATTACAGTTTTTCTTTTGCAATTTAAGCAGAGAAAGAGAAGAACCAAGTTTGTAATAGAATACATATAAAATAGAAATATATCTCCATTGTTAACTCAAAGTGTAGATGCTCAAGAATAAAAATGTTATCATAACTAGGCATAAATGATCTATTGCTGTTGCTAGGACTTTCAGTGCTATGTTGAATAAACATGTTGAGAGTGGTCATTGCCTTGTTTCTTATAGGAAAAGGTTTCATCTTTTTACCATTGAGTATGGTGTTAGCCGCAGCCTTGTCATATATAGTCTTTAATATGGGGAGGTACATTCCCTCTATTCCCTATTTGTTAAGAGTTTTTATCATGAAAGAATGCCAGATTTTGTAAAGTGCTTCTGTATCTATTTAGATCATTATATATGCTTTTTAGCCTTCATTTTATTAATATGGTATATCACACTGATTGATTTGTGGCTGTTGACCCATGCTGGGTCCTTCCTTCCTTCCTTCCTTCCTTCCTTCCTTCCTTCCTTCCTTCCTTCCTTCCTTCCTTCCGTCTCCTCCTCTTAATCTTCCTCCTCTTCCTTAAAAAATCTGCTCTTTTGCTCAATTGACCATCTCAGTTGTCTACTTTGACATCTAGTAGATACAGCCTTAATATTTCATATAGCTCAAATATTTCTGCCAAGGTCACCTACCAAAATGTAGAACTCAGTCTAAGTTTTCCAGTTGACAGATTCACTCACAGTATTTTCAGTTCTTTTGAAATAACCCATCCATGACAGCAGCTTTACTTTTATTCCAAGTTTTGTGATCATGAGCATAAGATTCAGGGGAGTAAGTTTCTAGTGAATACAAGAAGGGTAATGGATGGGGGGAATTTATGAAAACTTCAAGTGACAAGATCATAGAGAGATCTTTCTCACCCACATACTTTAAGTCTGGATGCATGATGTGGTAAAAGAAATTGAATTGGTAACTAGATAATGCACTATAGACCTTTCAAACAGCAGGAGCAAAAGTCTTTTTTTCTATTATTTCTTATTTATTTTAATTAATAATGTATGATGGTGATCTCAGCAGTTAGCACAGCGAGTTCCAGTTCTCTCATTTTTCTTCTGCAGGACAGAGATGGGACTGTGCTGTAAATACAGGTTGTGGCATTTGTTATGCAATAAAATCCAAAATCGTATACAGTATGGCTAGCTTCTTGAACCTCTCTGTAACAATAGGATACATTTTTATCTTATGCAAAGAGATGATGCCATGTCATATTTTTTGAGATAAGGGGGTAAAATTATATAGTGGGCAGAACAGATATTGAGAGTCATTCTCTTTATGTAACAAAACACAGCAAAGAAAATATATTACTTCAGAAGTTCAGAGAATATCATAGCCTAGCTATTTAAAAAAGTATATAATACAGCCATTCCTTATTATTACAATATGTATTATTAACACATTTTATACTTGATTTCTTGTAAATGTGATTTGAAAGCTAAAATGTTTAACCAAGATCAGCTGCACTTTGCACCTGGATTTTAGTGCACATGGATCAAAGACTGGTTTCAAGAGAACTTTCTTTGACAGTGAAGATCAGAAACTTCAAAAATAATGCTAATAGAATAAGAAATAACAAAAAAGTATTATCCAGGAATGTCTATGTGTAGTGTACATCCAGACAGTTGAGTCATTTCCCCATAGTTTAGTTATAAAGTAGATATTATCATCCCAATTTGCATTGGAAACATTTTTAAGTAGAATGTTTTAAGAATCCCAATTGCTGAAAAGCAACATGATTGTCTGTATCAATTCTATGCAATTTATAAAAATAGGAATGGCCTGTAAGCATGAAAGCAGTGCAAACTTTGTGTTACAACATAGTTCATCCTCATTATAGATGGTTTAATGTAATAATTTTGTGATTTATGGAAAGTAAATTACCACAGATAATTGATTTTTAGACTCATCCTCCTTTTTAGGGATCTAGATTTTAAGAGGATTGTAAAGAAATTGCACAGGTTCACTCAAATGTTCCTAAAGAATAAAAGAATTGTAATCTCTTGAGCAGAGGGCTAGAACAAACTATTGATAGGAAAGTATCACTGGGTTTAATTTTAAGCATTTGCCAGAAGGCAGATTTTAGATAGTGTAAAAATTCTGTGGAAGAAAATAATACCAGAATTAAATGATAATTTAGTCACCCAGAAAATTATTCTAGCATAAAAACAATTTTCAATTTTTAGATAATTTCTAAAACACCAGAATCTAAATGCCATTGCTTTTTTTCCTCCTCAGTCCTTTTTCTAACATAGAACAATGAAAACCCTAAAAATAGATGATACAATAAAGACCAGAGAAGCCGTACCTGAGTTTTGTCAGACTAAGTAAGAGCTGAGTCCATCGCTAACCGAAAACATTGTTTTTCATTTGTTTTTCACAAAGAGAACAGTGCCAGATAATAAAAATGGAAGCTTTTCTTGATGAGAGTAAGTTTCTAATTAAAATTTTTTCATGATTTGGCAGAATATGGAAGCACGCTAGGACCTACTGATGTAGCCGACAGCAACGTGAGCAGGAAATAGTTCTGCTGCAAAGTTTTGTACCATTTAAAGTAGAGCGGAGAACAGAGATGCTGTTTGATATGGCAATTCAAGAAGTGTGAAGGGTCAAAGTCAACCTGAAAGCTTCTTTCTTTCGTCTAAAAGGCAGGTCAGACCATACTATTCCTCCCTTTTTTTTCTGAGTAGGAGAAGAGGATAGAAGAGAGCAAAGAAAAAATTCAAAGTAAAGATACAGGCAGACAAAGAGAGAGGACCTTACACTCTCCAAGGGCAAAAGCCAGGAGAATTTTTAGCAGAGTACACAGTGGAGTGGATGGTATCACTAATGCAATAGTGTCCAGAGCAGCTGGAACCAGAGAAATGCAGGTGACAGGTCTGAGCACTTGCAGAAATATACTGCCATGGAACACTGGCACTGAGAGACACAAAGGCGGGCTGGTCAAACATACTAAACTAGGGAGAAATACAAGAGGGATTCTGGTAAGACCATCATGTTTACATAGACTCCTCCTTCAGCTATTGATTTCACCACAGAGAGATGGAATGAAAGGTGTGTGTTTGTCTTTATTTTATGCTGTTTCTTGAGGGGGATCAATAGGGTTTTTTTCCTAGGATCCACTGAGGGGATATTTAACCTCTGAGACAGCAGTTATCCTTCATTTAGGTTAAATATATATATAACTTAAGTGTGTAGAAAGTGGAGAGATGCTACTAGATGCTACTAGACTCACATGGGTGGTGGACCTGAAAGGCAGCACTCTTATTCTTCCCTGAGCCTAGAAGGGATGAGGGTTCTGTGGGATAGTGTAATTCCTTCATTAGTGACATACAGCTCCTGTTTGTTCTCAGCAGGCCTGAGGGGAGGTGGAGGCATGATGCCCATGAAACCTAGCTCCTAAACAGGAGCCCTTGACAAGAACAGAAATGTTTCTCTATGGCGATGCCTGCTCTGAGAGAGATTCAACTCTGAGCCTCTCAGAGGCACCATCGCATGAGAGCAATAGGAAGAGAGAGTGTTCGGTGCTTGTGTATTGCAAGGAGAGACAGCATGATGGGATTTACTATGGTTTAAGGAGCAAACCCTCCTGTGTTCCAAGCACCTAGTAAACGTCAAAGATTCTGCGGTAGAGCAACAGAGAGATCCAAACCTCTCATGGTTGAGAATACCAGTCAACCTTAACTTGAAGTTAAATCATAATAATATGGTACTTCATGTTCCTGGCCGGTTTTGCTCAGTGGATAGAGCATCGGCCTGTATACCAAAAGATCCTGGGTTTGATTCTGGTCAAGGGCATGTATCTTGGTTGCAGGCTCCTCCCCAGCCTGGGTCCTGGTCAGGGTACATGCAGGAGGCAACCAATCAATGTGTTTCTCTCACATGGATGTTTCTTTTTTTCCCTCCTTCTTCCACTCTCTCTAAAAAGATCAATGGAAAAATATTCTCAGGTGGGGATTAACAAAACAGCAATTAAAAAAAAAATACATAAACTAGAGGCCCAGTGCGCGAAATCCGTGCATGGGGAGAGTGTGTCCCTCAGCCCAGCCTGCACCCTCTCCAATCTGGGACCCCTCAAGGGATGTCCGACTGCCCAGGTAGGATCGGGCCTAAACGGGCAGTTGAACATCCCTCTCACAATCCAGGACTGCTGGCTCCCAACTGCTCACCTGCCTGCCTTCCTGATTGCCCCTAACCGCTTCTGCCTGCCAGCCTGATCACCCCCTAACCACTCCCCTGCCAGCCTGATTGATGCCTAACTGCTCCCCTGCCAGCCTTTTGCCCCTAACTGCCCTCCCCTGCAGGCCTGGGTCCCCCCCAACTTCCCTCCTCTGCCAGCCTGGTCACCCCCAACTGCCCTCCCCTGCCGGCCTGATCACCCCCAACTGCCCTCCCCTGCAGGCCTGATCACCCCCAACTGCCCTCCCTTGCAGGCCTGGTCCCTCCCAACTGCCCTCCCCTGCTGGCCATCTTGTGGCAGCAATCTTGTGTGTTGGAGTGATGGTTAATTTGCATATTACTTTTTTATTAGATAGGATAGAAGCCTAGTGCCTGGGTGGGGGCCAGCTGGTTTGCCCTGAAGGGTATCCTGGATCAAGGTGGGGGTTCCCTTAAGGCATGGGGCGGCCTGGTATCTGGGATTTATTTATCTTCTATAATTGAAACTTTGTAGCCTTGAGCAGAGGCCAAGGCAGGCCAGGGCTCGGAAGCTTGGCTTCCTCCATCACCCGGGGCAATTCAAGCCTCCTGCTCTCTCCAGCTCAGGGGCTGCCCCCATTTTTGTTGGGATTTATTTATCTTCTATAATTGAAACTTTGTAGCCTTGAGTGGAGGCCTGGGCTGGCCAGGGCGGGTGGAAAGCTTGGCTTTCTCCATTGCCAGGGAATCCCAAGCCTTCTGTTCGCTCCATGGCCACAGCCATCTTGGTTGGGTTAATTTGAATACTTGTTCCTGATTGACTGGTGGGTGTGGCTTGAGGGTGTAGCGGAGGTATGGCCAATTTGCATATTACTCTTTTATTAGATAGGATAGGATGATGCTTAATATACTCTAAAAAACTTCCTGAGAATGGAATAGGTTTTATTTGTACATGAAAACAATCTCGCCAAAACCGGTTTGGCTCAGTGGATAGAGCGTCGGCCTGCGGACTGAAAGGTCCCAGGTTCGATTCTGGTCAAGGGCATGTACCTTGGTTGCGGGCACATCCCCAGTAGGGGGTGTGCAAGAGGCAGCTGATCGATGTTTCTCTCTCATCGATGTTTCTAACTCTCTATCCCTCTTCCTTCCTCTCTGTAAAATATCAATAAAATATATTTAAAAAAAAAAATAAATAAAACAATCTCAAAACTTTAGAGACTTCAAATAGAGAAACCAACTGAGTGTTTTCATCTAAGGATAAAAAAAAAAGTGTGTATATATGTATGCATATGTATGTGTGTGTGTATATATATACATATCCTATATAATAAAAGCCCAGTGACCATAATGGCAGAATGACCAGAATGACTGCTTGACCAGTCACTATGAGGTGCTCTGACCACCTCTCGGTCCCATTCTCCGGCAGGCAGGCTCTGATCGCCGATGGTGAACAGGGACTGGGGTGGGCGGTAGGGGATGTGGGTGGTGCCAGGCCAAGGCCCCCATCCCACTGGTCAACCCACACACAGAGGGTGACTGGTGGCGGGGGGTGGGGCCAGTTATCAGGGAGCGGGAACGGCTAACCTCTCAGTCCCTCCCCCAGCAGTCAGGCTCCCATTGCTGGATGGGGAATGGAAAATCGGGCAGCAGGAGGCAGGGCCAGATGCTGGCAGCCAGGAAGATGGCCCCAATCTCAGGCTAGGCCTGGGGACTGTACTTGATTTTGTGCGCTGGGCCTCTAGTATATATACATATACATACTAGAGAGAGAGAAAGACAGAGTATGTATGTAATTATACAATTATATTTAAATACATACATATATGGAACAACCATAATAAAAATCAAAAGGATTCAGGATTATGATTACATGGAGAAGGTGGGAAGGAGATGCATCTGAGAAATTCCTTATAAAACCTATTGGTTGTCTCTTCAGATATAGGAAAACCCATAATAAAACTTACAAGTAGTAGCCAAAACCGGTTTGGCTCAGTGGATAGAGCGTCAGCCTGTGGACTGAGGGGTCCCAGGTTTGATTCTGGTCAAGGGCATGTAACTTGGTTGCAGGCACATCCCCAGTGGGAGGTGTACAGGAGGCAGCTGGTCGATGTTTCTCTCTCATCGATGTTTCTGACTATCTATCACTCTTCCTTCCTCTCTGTAAAAAATCAATAAAATATATTTTAAAAAAAAACAACAAACTTACAAGTAGTAGTCAAACAGGCAATCATAACCTAGATCAGTAAACTGGAAAAAGTAAAAGGATAGGATTCTATAGCAGAATAAAAGGAAAAAGCATGGCATGGATCTCATCACTCCCTGTGATCATTAATTTTACCTGTCAAGTTGACTAGGCTAAGGTATATCCAGGTACTGATAAAACATTATGTCTGCGTGCATCTGTGAGAGCGCACTTGAATCAATAGATAGAGTAAGTAAGTCTACCTTCACCAATGTGGATGGGCTTCATCCAATCCATTGAGAATAGAACAAAAAGGCAGAGGAGGAGAAAGTTACCTTCTTATAGTCACTCATGAGCCATGTTCTTTCAAACTTGTGGCTTTACCATTTTCTGGGTCCTTCTAGTGGTTTTCTATTCAACCAGAAGACCAGGGAAGAGAAGGATTTTGTGTATACTTTTTTATGGGGTAGGTATGAAAGTGACAGATATAACTTTTGCCTACATTTGATTGGGCAGAACTCATGAACTTGGCTGGATCTAACTGCAAAAGAAGCTGGGAAATATAGTCAGCTTTTTAAGTCCAGCTGAAACAGGAAACTATTTGGAGAGAAGCTAAGAAGTTTCTGCATTCAAGACAACTGCATAAAATAATTTCAGATAATGTGGAAATCGGCCTATTGGGAATGTGTTATAATTGTTGGGCCACACTGAGTGCAAATCAAAAAATTTAAAATCAATAATGTCAATGTATTAATCAAGAATCTATAGCAAAAACTCCTTGACTCAGTTGGGTTATTTTCTCCATAGCTTAGTTTAGACACAAAAAAGAGAGATGGTAGGGTTCACCCAGCCCTACTATTTTCCTAAGTGAGTAATATAGAGGGAGAGTTAAGCAACTAACTGAAAATATTTTCAAAAGAGAAATGCTATTTATGGTCCAGAGAAACAAGGCTGATCTGGGAAAACATCTAGGAAGCAGATGATTATTGAGTTGGGTATTGGAGTTAGCACATAGGGATCTCAGTGAAGTCGGGTATATGCAGCCATAAAAATATTTGATAGAAAAGATATAAAAATAAAGCAGTTTATCTCAGGGAGAATTGCTTCAAATCTCTATTTTAAAAGATTTTGGTGATAACAGGGCTTATGTATATTATCATAAGAATGGCAGTAATAGAATGGATAAAAAGGTCATTAAAAAGGAAAAATCTGAAAGGCCAGAGGGCAGAATTTGTACATATCAAAGTAATAAAGAAAATGACATGACTAGGGAACAAAAATGTTAGCTGTAAATTCTAGCCATCAGTGAATGAGCTGCTTGAAAAAAAAAAGAAAAAAGATTGTTAGATGACAGCCTGAATGAGAAGAATAAGGTAATTTATCCACAGAAATGAATCTAAAAAATATGGTTTGAAGTAAATGGATTGTAAGAAATCATGTTAAGTAAGAAATTCTAAGTAATATATCTATACACAGTGATGAGTGAGAAATGAAACAACCTTAAGAAAAGGAAAAAGTTACTCCTTTAGATATCTGGGTTTCATTTAAAGGAAGGATGAGAGAATATTCCAAGAACAGGTAAAATCCTGGGGATTTTTCTGATAACAGAGTATGTGATCTAGCAGTTACTGTGGGAGGTTTTGTGAGGAATGGTGTGTGGGTGCTATGGTCAGATTAATAGACGTCTACAGTCATATGGTTATGGGGCTAGAATTATAATGAGTAACTTGGAAGATCCAACATCTTGTGTGAATGGGGTTATTAGAGATAGAAAGTATGGTACAATTATAGGATTGTACGGAAGTAATACTCTTACTATTCTTCTGGATTCTTCTAAGCTGCTCCTAGCATAAGGAGAGAACACAGGAAAGTTTTTAAAATAAGACAGATGTGAGAATATTTAAAGGGTAGAATATAGAGTTGTTGGTGATTGGTTGTCAGAGGTAAGAACAAAAAAGTATGACTTTCTTATTTCTGATTTAAGCAATGGAATGGCTATTGGTATAATCATCAAATATAGGGAACATTGCCTAAGGAGCAGAGATATTATGGTCTGTTGTTTGTGTTTGAAGGAGAAAAGGATAAACTAGTCACTCAAACATGGGTGGAGATGTTGAGTTAAATATCTGCAAAGAAGTTTGGGAGAGATGTGTGGGCTATAGATATAGAAGAGCATCATCACTTATGATTTAGGTGGAAGGGGAAGGCAAAAATGGCAGAAGAAGCAGCTAGAGAAATAAGAGACTTGTGTTATAAGAGTCATACTGCGAGGAGATATAAATCAGTAGGGTGAAAAGATGATGATAGCTAAGTAGGAAAGAAAAGTGTCAGTTTGTACAATGTGAGACACAAGTATTTCCTACTTCGGTAATTACATAGACATTTCTGGAATAAAACCCTACTAGATTTTTTTTTCTTAAAGTCATTCTATTATACTCAGGTATACCTTGATTTCACTACCGTGTGCATAATCTATTTCTAAAATACTGTTTTTTTAATATTATTTTGCCCATTTTTTTTCTTTACATGTGTCCTTATCCCCCAATTGTCCCCCCACCCTCCACGCATGCCCTCACCCCCCTGGTGTCTGTGTCCATTGGTTAGGCTTATGTGCAGGCATACAAGTCTTTTGGTTGATCTCTCCCCCTTACCCCCACTCTCCCCTACCTTCCCTCTGAGGTTTGATGGTCTGATCGATGCTTCTCTGTCTCTGGATCTGTGTTTATTCATCAGTTTATGTTGTTCATTATATTCCACAAAGGAGTGAGATCATGTGGTATCTGTCTTTCTCTGACTGGCTTTTTTCACTTAGCATAAAGCTCTCCAGTTCCATCCATGCTGTTGCAAATGGTAAGAATTCCTTCTTTTTTACAGCAGGGTAGTATTCCATTATGTAGATGTACCACAGTTTTTTAATCCACTCATCTGATGATGGTCACTTAGGCTGTTTCCAAATCCTAGCTATGATGAATTGTGCTGCTATGAACATAGGGGTACATAGTGTTTGTATCAGTATAGTAAATTAAATAACAATACTATCATATAGTATTTTAAGTATACTACCTTAAAAACTAATATATTAACCTCTGCAAATGACATTTGTAGTACAGATACTAGTTCAAATATTTGGAGTATATTCTAAATACTCACCCATCATTTATAAACTACAATAATATACCACAGATGGTCATCATGCAGCTTCTATATAAAATGTAGTATCTTTGAAAAATGAGTTTAAAACTTTCTGGGTTAGTAATATAAATTTTCATTTCCTAATAAAACACAATCATTATAATATAGTAAACACTCCTTAAGTGATTATACTTTTTCAAAAACTACAACGAAAGTACCACTCAAAGTAAAGAAAATAGAACTTATTAACCAGAAGGAATTTGACTTTAAACTACTATTGATTCAGTCAGGCCCTCATGTACTGGTTAACGATAATCAGAATTTACCAAAGAGAAGTTGAAGCAATAGGAAATCCTCTGTCAATTTAGGAAATCTCTCTCTCTCAAGTCTGCCAGCTTTATTAACACTACTTTTCTTTTCCAAACAAAAATAACAGCACAAATGCATATTCATTATTTGTTCAGTACTGTAAGACTTCTGGACACAGCACGTTCAAAATGTGTTTTACAGTGAAGAACGTGATGCCAAGTACATCTACTTTTTGCCTTTTCTCCCTATAATATATCTATCCCACTGCTGAAATTCAGTGCGGCAACCTGCTTGTGTGTGTCACAGGGAATCCCAGATACTAGCTCTCAATTAAGACTGTCCATCCCCGGCCGGTGTGGCTCAGTTAGTTGAGCGTCATCCCAGGCACTGAGAGGTTGCAAGTTTGATTCCCAGTCAGGGCACATGCCAGGTGGGGGGCTCAGTACCCAGGGGGGGGTGGGGCATGCAGGAGGCAGCTGAGGTTTCTCTCTTTTTTTTCCTCTCTCTTAAAAGAAAAGATAAGATAATCAGACTATCCAGGTGATTTTCAATTCCAATACCACAAAAATCTGCATCATTATACTTTACAACATACCTACATGCATACAGGAAGGTCAGTGAGGCAATGTAAAAATCAAAATTTACACTGGTCAGCCATATGAGAATTTGTAAAGTTTCCTTGAGTTGCTTATTGGGTCAACAAATTTAGCTGCAATAGATCTGTGTTGGAGAGCTGAGTAGCACACTTCCTCAGACTTAGTAACCAAAGTCAATGTCAAAAAAAAATTTTTTTTTAAACCCATCACCTTTTTAAAGTGGACAATCCTTTGCATTTATTTTACAGAGCTAATTACTTTAAAAATTATAAAAATAAGATTAAAGGGAATATTTTTACTAGTATAGCTGATTAAAGATTCCTCTGGATGATATCATGCAATCCTAATGAATTAAATCAGCTTTTCTGTGTGTTGTTTAAATTATTGGTTCCAAGGAACCATAATATAGTAGTTAAGATGAACATTGCAACAATGCTGCTTGGCTTTGAATCCTGGCTCTGCCAATGTCTGTAGGACTTTGATGGAGCTACTTAGCATCTCTATGCCTCTGTTTCTTCACCCGTAAAATGGGGATGATAATAATATCTTTCACATATTGTTCAGTAAGGATTAAATTAGTCTGTGAAGAATTTAGGACAGAGCCTGGCATGAAATAAGCTCTGTCTAAATATTAACTGGAATAAACATTAGCTAGAAGAAAATCTTTTTCTCTAATTTTCGAAATGACAACTTTTAAACTTTGGTAATTAATTTATTGAGCAGAGTTCCACCATGGTCTATTGCAAAACTTCTGGCAAAAAAATTTCAGAGCATCAAGTAGAATCTGGGGAACATAACTCACACATTTACTGAACAAGCATTTATTAAGTTACCTACTATGTTTCTGGTAGCTCCTACTATCTAATGTAGAAAAAAATGAACAAGTCTGTCCTCAAAGACTGGTCTATCATATGTGCAGACATGTAAGAAGATAGATTGCATTAAAAAGTGATGGATGGGTGCTAGGATGCACATGTGCTACATGGATGGACCACAGAGAGAGAGAGAGAGCAGAGGGCAAAGAGCAGAAGGGTCCACTCAACGAAGGCAGGCCAAGCTCATAGGGTGAGGCAGAACTGAATACTCCTTGAAGCCTGACTGAAAACCCCAGCCTGTTTCAGTAATTAACATCTCGTTTACCAAGAAGTATGATAAACATGTCTGCCTTTTAAAATGAAATTTGTAATGAAACTTCATCTTAACCTCTCTCTCATGACTTTAGCTGGAGACACAGGGTCCACACCAGCTTTGGATGCCTTACTCTCCTTTAATTCTAACAAAAGTCACAGATGAATACAGCACGTAAGTGATTTGTGTATGGTCAAGCCCATCATTTTCCCCTTCTTACATTTCTTTTTTTTTTAAATATATTTTATTGATTTTTTTTATAGAGAGGAAGGGAGAGGGATAGAGAGTTAGAAACATCGATGAGAGAGAAACATCGATCAGTTGCCTCCTGCACACCTCCCACTGGGGATGTGCCCGCAACCAAGGTACATGCCCTTGACCAGAATCGAACCCGGGACCCTTCAGTCCACAGGCCGACGCTCTATCCACTGAGCCAAACTGATCAGGGCTCTTCTTACATTTCTTCACAGGTAAAATGCCACAAGCATTATTCTCACAGATGAAAAGATGAGGAGGAAAAGCTACAGAAATACTTGAAGGCAAAACTGTATATAAAAGGCACAATCAGATCAATGAATATGTAATTGAAGAGTACATGGAACCATAGACAGTTGTAACAGCAATTAGCTTTTTCTGTAGTTTAGCCTAATGTACAAATCCACAGTGTCATCAGGTTTGGCTTGGCAGTGACATCCCACTCACTCTGAGGACATGCGGCAGAGAGCAGCCAGTCTGCTCCAAGAGTAGACGGATCCCAATCTCTTACTCATCTCATGGCAGAAAGTCTTTGGAATGGTAGTGCTGCCAACATATAAAGCAGGAGCAGCTGAAGTGACGTATAATTATCTGCAGGCACTTTGTCCACAAGAAATATCAATATCCCAAAGAACATCAGAGGAAACAGGGCAGCTTAGAGTTAGAAGGGGCACACCTGGATTTATTAATCTACCCCTCACCCCCAGAAGTTAAAAGAGAAAGGACCCAAACATTGGAAAGATCAAATGCCCTGAACAAAGTCACATGGCTATCTGGTACTAAAATCAAGGCTAGATTCCAGATTTGTTGGATTCTAATCATTTTTTATTTCTATTACACCAGGAAACCTTCCTGAGAATTCTAAGTGAACTATAGTAGAGCCTTCATATTGTGGTAAAGTATTTTCTGAGAACTTCTCAAATTCAAGAATACAGCTCCAAGCACATATTTTGTTCCTTCAAATGCAATAAAGTATAACTGAAAAATGCCAATGACACCTTCAGTCTTTTAATGCATCTGTAATATGGGACTATGGTTTATTTATGCAGCCATTATGATAAATGCCTCCAAAAGCACATTTCCTTCTAACGTTACATGTTTCATTATACAAGTTAATTGCTTTTTCAGATTTTACTAAAGTTTTATCTTTCACAATAAGAACAAATTTTGGACTATTTAGAACATTTGCTGAATCAGATTCACAAATCACTTTTTCTTGTCTTCACATAGAACTCATGGTGGGCTTGACAACTTCAAATTTCCAAGCCAACATATAATTTGACAATCCATTTTTAATTTATCCAAAGTGTAATTTATGGATAAAAACGTTAATACTTTTAATGACTCTCTACCACTAGCAGCTGGATTTCTCTCCAAAGTCATTTTTTATAAAGAAACATAGTTTTTTGTGGCACTTTGCTGGGATTTTATCTGCTATAAATGTGAGCCAGAACACAAAGCCACAGTGAAATGTGAATGCTCTGCGGTCATCTCACTCGCTGAAGCCCCTTCCTACCCACGAGCACTGTGCTGTGAGTTGCTCAGTATCACAACTAGCAAAATTCCATATTGCTATGTGATGTAGGTGTGCAACACGTCTCAGAAATCACTGAAGGCCGTGTGTGTTAAATCTGTCATATTAAGGGTATCCTGTAACCTTACCATTTCCGTCTTCTATCCTGCACCTCAGAACCTCACAGGTGGGAACTGAATTAGTATTATCTGATGACAGTGTGTATTTCTATGGACCTTTTGTAACCTGTATGTATGCACAAAAGACATCGCAAGGCCTGCAAAGTGTTCTGAATCAAGCGTAGCACATTACATAACAAAACCCTTACTTCTGCCTCTTGCAACTAAGGAACTTTTAGCTGTTAGAGTCTCTGAAGAAACACTTCAGTGATGTATTCAAAGTCTTTTTTGAATGATGCAACAAGATTTCAGCTAAATTCATTCCCAAAAAAAGAGAGCTTATTCCTATGATCACCTCCAACAATTTTTCTTTTGCAATATTTCTCTCTGTTGTTAGGGCTTTGATCCTTTTCTAAAACAGGCTCTTTTTTTTTTTTTTTTTTAAATCTCTAAGTTACAGGTCTTCTCTCCAAATTCTTACACAATTGTCCCAGATTCATGCTGATCTTCAAGGTTCTTTCTTCTCCTTCTCACTGGTTAGTAGTGATGTCTTTGTACTGAAAATATTTCTCTTTCCAGTAGGCTGATCCTCCCATGTTATCTCAATACAATTTAATCTATACCTGTATTGGTGTTTTGAACTTTGGGTAATTTATAAATTTGATAGTATGTGGATTAGATCACACAAAATAGCTTTTCTTTTTGGTCATAAGTTGTATGTAATCTTTTTAATATATAGGTCTCAAACTAATCCTTATAATAAATGTGAGCTTACAAGCCAATTGTAGTAAAAAATAATTGTTTCTTACAATTTCACCCATTCTATATTTGCTCTAATGTTTCATATATGTTCAAAAATGAACTCAGATTAAGAAGATGTAAATAAACAGTATCACCCCATACTTTCACAGGGTGGTGCCCTTTTATCTGGGTTCCACCGAGATAGCTGTGTCACCTCTTGATGTTTATTCTAATAAAACTAAAAGCTTCCTTATAATTTCATAATCTTTCAAAAGGCAGAATTCTAAAGTCTTGAGTTACATGAGAAAGAGTGACAGCAATTTTAAAAGAAGAATTGTTTTTAAATCTCATTAGAAAAAAAATGATTGACATCATATAACCCAAAAGTGTGAAAAAAAATATATCTTATAGTTTGAAGTAAGAGTGGGAGGTCTACTTTTTAAAAAGTGTGTTTGATTTAAGATTGAAATGTGTTATAATTAACATGTATTTCCTTGGTAATTCTTCAAAAATGGCATGTGATCTAAATTAGGGTAAGCAGATTATTTTCTGGGGCATTTGCTGAAGTTTTCAAAAGCCAAGCTGGTGTTTTGCAGATGGTATTATATTATCCTGGAATTGTTGTGGAATCTCTCTAGTAAAGGATTGTTGCTTGAAAATTAAAAAAACCTATAAAAAATGGAGTTTAGAAATAGTAGGGAGAGTTCTTGTTTTAGCATGCCTAATCACTCCTAGACATTCCATTTTTGGAAGTCAAGGTATTCCATCTATTGCTTATGCAAACATATACAGACTATTAAGATTTTATTTTATGGAACATCAGCAACAGGGAAGAGAAGGAACAAGATGCCTAAATAAAAACAATTAAGCTCATAAATTCAGATCTAATTTGAGAAATAAAAGAATTCAAGAATTATATTTTCACAGTCATTTGAGAAGTTACTGGAACTATAAAATTAAAAAGAAAAGATGGGATAAAGGAAAGAATCAATGTATAAATAAAAAAAGAGTTACAATATCATTGCCAATGTAAAAATTTACTAGAGTGAAATCATAGAATAAATAGATGAAGAATAAATCGTTAGTATTGAAGGTAAAGTCAAAGACATTTTTAGAGTAAAGGGCAAGAAAAAAAATATAGGTGTCAAGTTGAAAGACCTAATATTTTCAGAAACTTCAGCATCTTATCACCAGAGGATGGCAAGAGGAAAAATAGAAAGGAAGAAATTTTTTAATGGAAGAAAGAAAAGGATTGAGAGCGAAAGACTAAATAACATTTCATGGGCTGAAGAAAGACTTAAGTCTCAACATAAAATGGAAATATCAAAGACAAAATTGGAATGTAGGAAAATATGTTTATGTATTTATATACATACTTACTGTTAAGTTTTAAAAAGCATAAAAATAAGAAGGAAGTATAAAGTCTTGTTAAAAATGAATAGCATGTACTACCTTCAAAAAAATGAAAATAAAATTGACATCAGCCTTCTTATTACAACTGGGAAGTCAAATAAAAATGAAAAAGAAAATTTAAGCGTATCATATTTACACTGTGGAAACCAAGGACAAACAGAAAATCTTGAAAGAATGGGGGTAAAGGGGAGAGATCAACCAAAGGACCTGTATGCATGCATATAAGCCTAACCAATGGACACAGACACCAGGGGGTGAGGGCATGAGTGGGGGGGTGGGGGGCAATGAGGGGATAAGGACACATATGTAATATCTTAATCAATAAAGGCGGGGAGAAAGAAAATCTTGAAAGAAGACAGAAAGGAAAAAAATATTGCTTACCTATACAGGTACATGACATGAATTACATTAGATTTCTATTCAGAAAACATTCTAGCAAGAAAAGAATGTTGAGCCCTGACTGTTGCTTAGTGGTTAAAGCACCAGCCAGCGGACCATAAGGCTGCAGGTTCGATTCTCAATTAAGGGCATGTACATAGGTTGTGAGTTTGCTCCTCATCCCCAGTGGGCACACATGCGGGAGGCAACCAGTCTATGTGTCAGACACATTGATGTTTCTCTCTCTCTCTCTCTCTCTCTCTCTCTCTCTCTCTCTCTCTCTCTCTCTATATATATATATATATATATATATATATATATATATATATATATATATCTCCACTTCTCTTTCTCTCTCTTCCACCCCCTCCATTCTCCCTTTCACTCTCTCTAAAGATCAATGGAAAAATATCCTCTGGTAAGGATTAAAAAAAAAAAAAAAAAAAAAAAAGTGAGTCTGGGTGAGTTTGAGTTTCAGCCACACCTTCATCTGGGTTTTGATTGAGAGCCTGGCAGATCTCTGCTTCCTTGGCCCTGAAACACTGTGGGGATTAATTTCTACCATTAATAGGTTTTCAGCTGAGCTATTTAACCTTCAAACCCTTGAGATCTAAAATATGACGTATGTCTTGATTCAGAGATGATCATGACTTTGAAGCAGTCTCTCTAGCAGAACTTTACCACAAAGCCACAGACTGTTTCACTCTACCTTGACAATGTTTCCAGCTCAGTCCCAGGTTCCCACACCACCCCACAAGTCATCAAATATCCCAAAATGTAAGCTGGCCAGGCATTTGGAATCCTTCCAATATCAATCCATAACTTAAGACCACGGTTGTTAAAAACTTTGCTGGTTTCCCTTTCCCCTGTGGGAATGAGCCACCCCAAGATGGGCCTCAGTGTGGTCTGAGGATTACTCTGAGCTAAAGGCAATTTTAGCTTCAGGCTCAAGAGAAACTTCTGCCCCTCCTTTTAAACTACCTGGAAGAACTTCAATCAGGGGCCTTGCCCATAAGAGATTATCAGAGAGAAATTCTTTTGATCTATCTATAGAGCAGGAAAACCTATTTACTAAATATCTGCTCTTCTTATCCTGCAATGACCTTCGGATACCCCCTGCCCCCCAAACCACCTTGCTCATCCCTAGCTCCGGATGTTTTATGTACCTCAAGCCCCTTTTCTATCTCTGAGCCTCTCATGTATGTGGGGTTCTTGTATGCACAAGGTTAAATTTGATTTTCTTTTGTTTTCAATGTGGAATTTATTTTTTAATCTTATAATTTTCAACTACAACAATAAATCAGGAGGATATTTTTTATGCCCTCTTTCAGTGACACTCTCGAATGTGTCATGACCTAGCCATAATTTTCTTTGAGTGGTTAATATTTAGTTACTAATTTTTGATGATCTGAAAATACCATATTGATTGCACACTAATGTTTAATCAGCTTTCCTAAGCAGAATGCTTCTTTTCATTTTCTATAAGATGGTGTATCTCTAATTAAAGAGTCAGCTATACTGAAAATCATTGTACTTTGCTTTCTCCAGTATTACTGCATAATTATTGATTGTCAGACTACTTTTAATTCTCTCTTGTTAATATAGAAAATTAAAAAATACCTATGTCAAAATTCCAGAAATCTATTGCATTGTATTCATTACCTTTTTTTTCTAATTCTACTGAATATTTTTATATCAGTGCTTATCAAAAAAAAAACACATGGAGATTGTATAGCAAATTTGTAGCCTGTTAGTGATGTAATTAATGGCTAGCACATTTAAATACAGAATGGGTTGAGATATTATAGTAGCTTCATTTCTATTGTCCATTTTTTAGTTTTCTGTGCCAAAGTGTATCAACATCAATAAATCTAATCTTGCAGAAATTTTTGGGCACATAGCTTAATGAAAGCAATCATTAAATAACCATTGAAGATAATTTGTGATTTTTTTTTTCTTAAAGGAGATTATTGACTAGCAGCCCCAAAGCATATGGGTGTATCAGGAAAATTACATGCTTTCTCAAAGGATAAATGAACCTGAATGACTAACAATCCATTTGGGGAAACTCAGGATATTTACTCTTTTTAGATATCTTTCCTCTGACTCATTGATTCATGAACTTGAATAGACTTAAAATAAAAATAGGGGCACATTAAGCTTTTCTGAGCTGGTTATTCCACATACCCTTAACCTTAATTATATTGGTTTGCCCTTCTCCTGTGGTTATTAAATATTATAGTATGCAAAACTATTCCTGGTGCTATTGACAAATATGTCAAACCTTGTGTTCATCAAAACTGACCTAAGTGTATTGCACCTTGGCATGGGCAGTCAGATCTAAACCTTGAGGTCAGTTTCATGAATATTCGTGGAAGTCAAAGGACAAGAGCAGAAGCATCTAAATCTCAAATGGAGAGAAAAATCACTTGGTGTGTCCTCGCTGTTTGAATCCAGCTCTTGTGATCACAAGCAGAAATTTATTCAAGTTAGTCCAAGAGAAATGGAATTTATTATAAATAGTTCATATCCATCCAAGTTCTATTAGGACAAAGAAGTGACATCAATTTGAACAGGAAAATTTTAGTATAAAAATTATTAAATTATGATAGGAGATCAATCATAAGGATGTAAAGAGAACTCTACCGGTTACTCAAGGCTGATGGAAAATATGCAGTGAAAGACAAGGTTGGAAGGGAGATTCCAAGGTGGGCTTTAGACCTTGTTAGGAAAGGTGTGGTGGCAGCCCCCAATAACTTTGCTTGGCTACTTAGGTCAGAGCTAGCCTACCGTGGCCAGCTAAGCAGGAACTAAGGTTGCAGCTGGCCAAGGTCCTAAGCGAGTATGTACAGGGCTGGGGCTTTCGCTGGAGAACTGGAGCTTGTGGTGTACATGTAAATAGGGCCCATGGAAACAAACCTTCCAGGTGCTCAAACAAATGGGGCAGGTGTATAGAGGGTCAGAGTATGACTGCAAGTCCTGGAATGCTCGGTGTTCGTAGGGATGGCTGTAGGAAACAACGGCCCAGGGCACAGGTTGGTGGGCAGGCACACAGAGGGTGGCGGTGGCATTCTAGGAGAGAGGACCATGGTCACAAGGTCACTGAGGGATTGTATGTTCTGGGGCACAAGTGGGACAGAGAGCCAATGGACGACCCTACACACCCAACGCTGAATGTACGGCAGGAGCAAAATATGAAACACAAGATCAAATGCAGCACCCCAGAATCGGAGACACTTGCTAAAATATTTACAGGTTAAAAGATATATTGATTGGGATTTGCTTCAGTATAACCTGGGGGCTGAAGGGAAAGTAAGTGGGACTATGGTGAAACAAGTTGGGACATGTGTTGATCATTGTTGAAGTGAATATTAGAAACACAATGGTTTATGATATTACTCTTCACTTTGGTATAAGTTTGGAATTTTCTTGGTCAAAAAAACAATTTTTTTCCAAACAAAATTATAATTAATTGACTTGGAATTACCTGGTAATAAACCTCAAAATTTCTGCTTTCCTAGGTGTGTGTATTCATAATCACTTCCTCATAACTTGGAGAAGCATGGCTAGATTTCCTTTCCTTATACCAATATGAGACTAACTAGATGGTTCAGTGTTCCAATTTCCATATTTTTACCTTGTCATTTAATATTTTATTCAACAAATATTTATTTAGCAATGGCTATGCATTAAGCACCCTTCTGGGTATTAGGATAGGATGCTGAACAAAAACAAGTTTCTGGTCTCCTGAAACTTATATAATAGAAATGGAGATACCATACAAAGAAGATGAATACATTAAACATACCTATACAATAGTAATACTAAAAAGAAAAGGGAATTGAAAACATTAAAGGGATATGAAATAATGAAGGAAAAAAAGTTGAATTTTCATAAGATGGCTAGGGAAGGTCACAGGGACACAGTTGCTTTTGAATTAAGACCATCAGAACATAAGAGCATTACTATAAACATACTTGGAAAATTCTAGGTAGAGGGAAAAACAAACACAGAGGCCCACTGTTGGGAAAGAATGACAGGTATGTTTAAAGAACAAGGTGAAGGATTGGGATAGGAGGTCAGAGAGCCAAGGTGAGAAGGGGAGGTACAGAGCAGGATGAGCCTTTTCAGGCACAGTACAGACTTTGGCTTCTTTTCTAAATGAGATGGGCTGCCATTGAGAGGTTCGAGCAGAGGAAGTGTCATGTTCCAACAAGTGTTAATAGGATCGCTCTGGTTACAATGTTGGTAACAGACTAAAGTGCCTGAAGGAAGAGAAGGAAGATGAGTTAAGAGGCTATTACTGTATGGGATACCAAAGTGAATGGTTGCTTTAGACTAGGGTGGTGGCACTGGTGGTGTTGAGAAACAATCAAATTATGCATTTTTAAAAGAATAAATTTTAAAATTTATTAAAATAATTTGCCGTGAAAAAAAAATTGCTTTTAGATGAATTTGGGGAGTGAGTAAAAGTCAGGAATTTATATTTGGGGCATGAAATGGGAAGACTGTGGGAGGAGCTGAGGTAGGATTAGGTAAAGGGCAGGTACCTAAGGGGCTCAGTTTTAAGCTTAAGACATGTAAAATTTGAGATGCTTATTAGAATTCTAAGCAAAAATGTCAAGCAGGTCAGAGAGAGAGAGAGAGAGAGAGACTGAGATCTGGAAATTTCTGGGATGGTGATATATACATCTGACAGATTGTCAGAAAGACAAATAAATAGACAGATGGAAAGATTATAAAGCCATGAGACATGATGAGATCCTCTATTTAGAGGCCAGTGAGATGAGAAGAAAAGTAAATGAGATGAGGTCATCAGAAAGTTGGTGAGAAAAACTATCCCACAGTGATATCCTGGAATCCCAAAGAAGAACAATCTACACTAACAGATGCTAATAAATCACTTAAGATGAGGGGCAGATGTGAAAAAGATGATCCAATATAGTTGAGGGAGCTTGAGAAAGTTCTGAGAGTTTCTGTTTTCTTTGTGGAATAGAGAGCAAAGTCATCAGCTGAGAGTGAGGATGGAGACAGAGGTGTTAGATTTTGACTAGAAATTTCCAATTATGATGGCTTTCACATTGTAGGTACTCAATGTATGTTGACTATGTATCTGACAAAAAAGAGAGAGTAGATATGAGTTAGAGGCCCCATTCTAGTCCCTACTATGATAAGTAAGTCATTTATTTCCTCCATTCTTTAAGGTTTCATTTTCTCCTTAGTAAATTTAGGGTAATAATAGCTACTTAGTGGAGAGAAAAAGAGTGATAGGATTTATGGTAAAGTAATTAGAAAAGGATGAGTCTTGAGTACCTTTGTGTCTAATACAATTTATGTATTGATACATTTATATTACTTAATATTTCATTTTATTCAACTTATTTCTGAAACTGTAATAGAAGCTGAGGCAAGCTAGCTCTAAGACAGCACTATATCTAACTGTGCACTTTAGTAAGGATTGAATTAAAAAGTGTAGGAGGCAGAGCTTAAATTTGCTTAAAAAAAAAAAAAAAACTATACAGATGCCAAGTATTATTACCTTGAGGTGTTTAAGAGGAAGTAAGAAAAGTAAAAGATATAGTTCCAATCTTATTTGTGTTGGAATTTGTCAAGTGTCCTCAAACAGAGAATGATTAACAAGTTAATGAACAAGAAGTTAAATTTCCACTTAGGTGAGATAGAGAAAAGACTTTGTGATCATAAAAATGGAGAAAGACTTTAAAAAGACTTAAACTATTTTTGCAGTCAAGGTCTAATCTTTCTGTTTTGTAACTTTACTGTTTAAATATGCTTCCCTCTGAGATTGAAGGACCAACTAAAAAAGTTCTAAAAGAATCCTTTAAGTTGTAAATCAGTTATTTTTGGAATATTGGGTAGCATTCAACATTAAGACTTTTTTCTATTTGGTAATAAGAGATATGGTGAAAAAGAGTTAGCTACTAATACACTTCAAAAAGTGACATCTTTTTCACTTTGCATAGACAGTAACCCATGTTGGTGAACTCTATGGATTTTATCATATTTTGGTTCACGTGTTGTTTACCAAAGTGGAGAAATAAATATAGTCTAGATGGTTATTTAAAACATGTGACTTTAGTTTTACAATTTCTAAATATATTTACTCTATTATTTAAAAGGGAATATTTATTTCAAGTTTGACCTCCCATAAAATATACTTCTTAAAAATCCCTAAGGAGAGATTAAAGGTTATCATAATATCTATTTTGGTAATTCCATTAAGGTTAAAAGAGATGCTGTCCACTGTTTCATAAACTTTTCAAGTAAGAGCCAAGAGACCTTTTAAAATATCTCGTCATCAGCCCTCCTCAGCCCTCACTCCACCCCAGAAGTTCAAGAAAGATCAATGTAGAAAACAAGAAATGAGGACCTTGGGGTCACATTCATGTACAAATAATAACTAATAAGCAAATCACTTCATAACACAGCATGACTTTTCTAAAATAAATAATATTTATTAACCCTATTTTTAAGCCAGTGTGTTTTTTTAATTAGCTTAGTAACTACTTGACCTATCAATCACTTCTGTTATTGATGTTGGGGCTTATATTTGCTTGTCAATATGCTTTCCTTTCATCTTGAGAACCAATCTGGTGATTTCTCACTGCTTAGAGAGCTTTTTTAAATGCAAGGATAAAAAATAAAAAATAAAATAAAAAGCAATGGTAACATAAAACACATTTAACCTCCACTTTAAAAAGCAAAACTCAGGGAAAGAAATAATATCACAATAACTCCTCAGAAATTAAAAAGAAAATGAAAAAAATCTGAGTTATCTCTTTCTAGAAGTAGAGGTGGCTCTAAAAATAGAGATTGATAGAAATCATATTTATGGTGCTCCAAATCCAGTGTTAAAATTAAAGCTTTTTTAATTTATAAAAGAAAACCTGTCACAAGGGCAATATTTTCCAGAAAATATTTTAACAAACATGTACAAATCTTATAGGCATTGATGTTAAACATATAAAAATATCTAATCATCAATTAGATAATTTTCACACATGTAACTTTAAGGCCTGTGTCAAGTGAATGGAAATTCTTACTGTTCTCTGGAAGGGAAATATTCATACAGAAATTGCTTGAGAGAAGTCATAAAGTTTTCCTTTTGGGTGCAGGTTCAGTTTTCAGAATTATATTGCTATACCTTATTTAGAGATAGTGACTCACCATTTTGTAATATATAAATTTCTAAGTTTAATTTATATCCTTATCAATATTGCTTTTTTATAATGACTGCATTACACACTAGTTTTATGATTTTAAGTAAATGGTTATTCTAATAGTTATTTTTATTTTGCCCTTTAATTGGTTTACTAGACAGTTCTTAGCATATAATACTAATTTAATACAAAATATCAACCTATGAGAGATTCTTAATCTTTTTTTGTGCCACGGTCCTATTTGGTAGACAATTAAGTTTTCAGAATGATATTTTAAAATGCACAGAATAAAACATATAGTCTTATAAATATAACCAATTTTGTCAAAATGTAGTTATTTAATGGTGTGACTCTAGTAACACATTAAATAACAGGATCTAGCAATATGTGAAATAACTATCAAAGCCACAGTGAACATTAACAATAGTCTGCGATGTTACCAACAACTGCAATGTAATTTTAAAATGTCTCTGATTCTTCTTGTGATTAAATTATTGGTAGTGCTACCACTACTGTTGCCTACATTCCTAATTAAAGGAAATGCTGGAGGGAGGGGTGCAAGGGGGAGGGGTCAAAAGGAGGGGAGGAGGGGGCATCTGTAATACTTTCAACAATAAAGATAGCTTTTAGAAGAAGAAAAAAAATACTAAATTCCAGTTGGAGCTTTATGAAAATAAAGATTTTTTTCTCCTACAAGCTCACACAGACTTTGAAATCTATGAGATTGTTCAGTGTGATTTCAATTGCTCAGATTATACAGAGCCCAAAGAGAATGAAGGTTGAAAGAAGTGAGGGACAGTGCACTTAGGGTCATTTGTTCAACCATTTATTCGATTTTTAAAATAATACTTACCTACCAGGCATGAACTAGTCACCAGGGACACAGCTGTGAGCATAAAAGTTGAAGTTGTGATACCCTCATGATATTTACAGAATAATGGAGAGTCATACAAACTAGTTTTCAAAAAATTAATAGTAACTGCTACAAACGATTTAAGGGCATGGTACTACTCTGATATATAATGTGAACATTGATTTAGGGTGGAAATAAAAGGAGCATTTTCTGAGAAAACAATGGCAGAGAAGCTTTAGTTCACAGCTGAGACTGAAAGGAAGTCAAGGTTGTCCTGATGGTTTCTAAGGGAACCCTTATTTTGTTCTGGAAATTATAAAAATAGCTAATGCCTGCATCATTCAATTCATGACCATTTATTTTTGAAAGTTTAATTTTATATAGTATTGAAAAAGTAGTAATTTCATTTCATCTAAACCACAATGAGAGCCAGGAGATTAAGAGAGAGTGGAGAAGGGGAGAGGGTGTGAAGAGGTGAAAGGAGAAAGAGAGGAAAAGAGATCAGTATTACTAATCTAATTAGTAAAAATATAATAGGATAACACGGTTCCCACAGAAAAGTGTAAGGGCATTTTGGATAACTCGGAACATCGATGAGATTCTAGAATGTATAGCAGCTACAAATTAGAAAAGCTTTACCAAAGGACACTTACATTATCCTCGAGGCTCTAACTGCAGACACAAAGCAATGTGTTTAATTCCCCTCTCTCACCAACTGGGGGAACTTTAATAATCTGCTCTTCTCTTTCAGCAGCCATTTTATCTTCTTTAAATAGGTGAATATCTATTTGGCACAGGTCTTGAGATCATTAAATGAGATAATATATGGCATGTACCTTTCTTAGCTACTGGCAAGGTAGTAGGTGATCAATAAATGGTAGCTGTATGAATGCTATTGACATGGTAATGATAGTGGTGATGATGATGATGATGATGATGACGACGACAATGAACACAACATGATGGGGTTGAATTTATTCACTGTGCTGGGCTGTGGGGAGCTAAGAAACATAGATTTCGACTTCAACAAGTTTACCATCTAGTAGTTAATACAGGACATATTTTTTACTTGGAAAGCTGCATTAATTGGCAAAACTGTAAGTCATCTTAGCCTTCTACTCTAAAGGCCAAAAACTCAGTACATTCTATTTTAGCTGAAGTATGTCTTAATGTTGATACTTTTATTTTCCAAACACAGACCTACAGGAAACCATTTGTTCAAAAGTAATTTTAGACTCTCATCACCAAAATAAACTACACATTAATAATATACAATAATAAAAAACACATTAATTGTTGCTTTTCATAATGCATGTAACACTAATCTTTAGGGGGGCCGAGAAGTTTGTGGTTGGCTACAATATCAGGCTGATTCTTGATAGCGAATAAAGGGGGGAAAGACAGACACATTCACTGTTGATGATCTATGCTCCAGATCAATAACTGAAACCTCTCATAACGCAAGAATACTAAGCAATTCTACTTCATAAAAGGTTGTGGAAAGTGACCACACTCTGCATTTCCTGGCGTTGTGGTAGTTTGGGGCTTTCAGTGGCTCCATCAACATAAAGAAAATGAGAGTCTGGTGATCTTCACCTTCATAGCCCTGCAAAAATACATGGAAAAACTAACAATCAGGAGGAAGCAGACAGATCTATATGGTAGTTCAAGTTTCAGACCAACTCCATCTCCACATACACTTTCACATTTCAAAGTGCTTTAAACTTCTAAGTGTTATGTGGGCCAAACTATTAACACTTGGAACGGATTTCTTCTCTCAAAATGAATGATACTGCATTGTCTTTGAACCGAGGGAATGTCCTTTTCAGTTCAGTTTGTTAAACTAATTTCACTGTGTTCATTATTTCCTGGGTGATCATCATGTAAGATTATTAAACTAGTTTTCTCATTGTGGAAAATTAAGTTCAGAATTAAGATCTTAAACTCAGCTTAAACTTTTGAAAGAATGAGATTGACATAGTCAGAATTGTCTCATTCTTCTTTTTTTCAGCTTTATGCGGGTATACTTGACAAACAAAATTGTTGTATATTTAGTGCACAACATGGTGATTTGCTATTTATATACATTGTGAAAGGATTCCCACCAACAAATTAACACATCACCTCTCATAGTTAACTTTCTTTTCAATGTAGGAGAAGCCTTAAGCTTTTAGCAAATTTCAATTATTCAATCAAGTGTTATCAACTATAATCACCATATTATATATTAGATCCTCATGTCTAATTCATCTTAAAAGTTTTTACAAGCCTCTCCCTATTTCCCTACACCCCATTCCCTGGCAATCGTCGTTCTACTATCTGTTTCTATAAGTGTGACTTTTTTTAAAAAAGTTTCCACATATAAGTGATACCATACAGTATTGTCTTTCTCTGGCTGGCTTTTTCACTTAGCATAATGACCTCGCTTTCATTCATGTTGCTGCAAATGGTAGGCTTTCCTTCTTTGTTATTTATTTTATTTTTTCTTTCCTTCTTTTTTAAAGGCTGAATAATATATCACATTTTCTTTATCCATTCATCTGTGGACAGACACGTGGATTGTTTCTATATCTTGCCTGAAATAAATATGGGAGTACAGACATTTCTTTAAGATAGTGATTGCAGTTTCTGTGGATATGTATCCAGAAGTGGGATTGCTGGTTCATATAACAGTTCTTATTTTTTAATATCTTGAGGAACCTCTATACTGTTTTCTATAGTGGCTGTACTAGTTTACATCCCCATCAACAGTGTACCAGGGTTCCCTTTTTCCATATCTTCTCTAACATGTTTGTTAATTTATTGATGAAGCCATTATGACAGGTGTGAGGTGATATCTCATTGTGGTTTTGATTGGCATTTCCCTGATGATTAGTGATGTAGACCACCTTTTCATGAACCTGTTGACCCTTTTCATATCTTCTTCTGACAAAGATCTATTCAGGCCGTTTGTCCATTTTTGTAATTGAGTTGTTTGGTTTTTTGATATTGACTATCTTTTTGTTTTTACATTGACTATCACAGTTTCCATTGCTGTACAGAAGGTTTTTAATTTGATATAGTACCACTTGTTTATTTTTGCTTTGGGTTGTATTTGATTTAGGTGTCAAATTCAGAAAATCATTTCCAGACCAACATCGAGGAGCTTATCTGCAGTTTTCTTCTAGGAGTTTTACAGGTTTAGGCTTTTTGTTCAAGTCTTTAGTCAAACATTTTGAGTTGATTTTTGTGTTTGGAGTAAGATGAAGATCCAGTTTTATTCTTTCCCATTATCTAGTTTACCCAACACTATTTTCTGAAGAGACTATCCTTTCCCTCTTGTATATCCTGGGTTCTTTTATGGAAAATCAATTGGCCATATATGCGTTGGATTTCTTTCTGGGCCCTATATTCTGTTCTATTGATTACCTGTCTGTTATATGACAAGAGCATCCTATTTTGATTACTATATCTTTGAATATACCTTGAAATCAGAAAGTGTGATGCGTCCTGCTTTTTCTTCTTTTTCAAGATTGCATTGATGGAATAAAGACTCCATAAAAAAATTATTAGACTTAATAAATGAATTCGGCAATGTAGCAGGATACAAAATTAACGCCAAGAAATCTATGGCATTTCTATACACCAATAGTGAACTTACAGCAAGAGAGACTAAAAAGCAATCCCATTTACCATCGCACCAAAAAAATTAAGATACCTAGGAATAAACTTAACTAAGGAGGTAAAAGACCTATCCGCAGAAAACTACAGGACACTGAAAAAAGAGACAGAGGAAGACATAAACAGATGGAAGAACATACCGTGAACATCATTAAAATGTCCATACTACCCAAAGCAATCTATAGATTCAATGCACTCCCCATTAAAATACCAACAGAATATGTCACAGACCCAGAACAAACTTTCCAAAAATTCATCTGGAATAAAAAAAGACTCCGAATAGCTGCAGCAATCCTGAGAAAGAAGAACAAAGTAGGTGGGATCTCAATACCAGATTTCAAGCTGTATTACAAAGCCACCGTTCTCAAAACTGCCTGGTACTGGCACAAGAACAGACATATAGATCGATGGAATAGAATAGAGAACCCAGAAATCGACCCAAATCACTATGCTCAATTAATATTTGACAAAGGAGGCATGAACATACAATGGAGTCAAGACAGTCTCTTCAGTAAGTGGTATTGGGAAAATTGGACAGATACATGCAAAAAAATGAAACTATACCACCAACTTACACCATACACAAAAATAAATTCAAAATGGATAAAGGACTTAAACGTAAGATGAGAAACCATAAAAATACTAGAGGAATCACAGGCAGCAAAATCTCTGAATATGCCGAAGCAATTTCTTTACAGATACAGCTCCTAGGGCAATGGAAACTAAAGAGAAAAACAAATGGAACTACATCAAAATAAAAAGCTTCTGCACAGCAAAAGAAACCATCAACAAAACAACAAGAAAGCCCACTGCATGGGAGAACATATTTGCTAATGTTATCACCGATAAGGGTTTAATCTCCAACATTTATAGGGAACTCATACAACTTAACAAAAGGGAGATAAACAACCCAATCAAAAAAAAAAAAAAAAAAAGTGGGCAACAGACCTAAATAGATAGTTTTCAAAAGAAGACAGAAGGAAGGCCAAGAGACATGAAAACATGTTCAAAACTCACTAATTATTCGAGAGATGCAAATCAAAACAACAATGCCGTACCGTCTCACACCTGTCAGAATGGCAATCATCAACAAATCAACAAACAACAAGTGCTGGCAAGGATGTGGAGAAAAAGGAACCCTCGTGCACTGCTGGTGGGAATGCAGACTGGTGCAGGTGCTGTGGAGAACAGTATGGAGTTTCCTCAAAAAACTAAAACTGGAACTCCCATTTGACCCAGTGATCCCACTTCTAGGAATATATCCCAAGAAACTAGAAACGCCAATCAGAAAGGATATATGCACCCCTATGTTCATAGTGGCACAATTTACCATAGCTAAGATTTGGAAACAGCCTAAGTGCCCATCAGCAAATGAGTGGATTAAAAAACTGTGGTACATCTACACAATGGAATACTATGCTGCGGTAAAAAAGGAATTCTTACCATTTGCAACAGCATGGATGGAACTGGAGAGCATTATGCTAAGCAAAATAAGCCAATCAGAGAAAGAAAAATACCACATGATCTCACTCATTTGTGGAATATATATTTTATTGATTTTTTTTTTTTTTTTTTACAGATAGGAAGGGAGAGGGATAGAGAGTTAGAAACATCGAAGAGAGAGAAACATCTATCAGCTGCCTCCTGCACACCCCCTACTGGGGATGGGCCAGCAACCAAGGTACATGCCCTTGACCGGAATCGCATTTGTGGAATATAATGACCAACATAAACTGATGAACAAAAACAGATCCAGAGACAGAGAAGCATTGATCAGACTGTCAAACCTCAGAGAGAAGGTAGGGGAGGGTGGGGGTAAGGGCGAGAGATCAACCAAAGGACTTGTATGCATGCATATAAGCCTAACCAGTGGTCACAGACACTAGGGGGGTGAGGGCATGAGTTGGGGGGGGGCAGTGGGGGGTAAGGACACATATGTAATACCTTAATCAATAAAGAAATTAAAAAAAAAAAAGATTGTGCCCTAACTGGTTTGGCTCAGTGGATAAAGCGTCGGCCTGCAGACTGAAGGGTCCCAGGTTCGATTCCAGTCAAGGACATGTACATTGTTTGCGGGCACTTCCCCAGTAGGAGGTGCGCAGGAGACAGCTGATAGATGTTTCTCTCTCATTGATGTTTCTAACTCCCTATCCCTCTCCCTTCCTCTCTGTAAAAAATCAATAAAATATATTTTTAAAAAATAAAAATAAAAGATTGCTTTGACTGTTTGGAATCTTCAATGGTTCTGCACCATGTCTGATCATTCTTAATGTCCTAATGCTCTAAGATTCTGATTAAACTAAAAGAGCTACCAGGGTGGCACAAATACACAGTGACCAAAAAATGTATACACACACTTTGAATAATTGTAAGTGCAATATTTAATAAAATACATTTGATTTTCAAAATTGCGCTATCACCCGTTAAGGTGTGTATACATTTCTTGGGAAATCCTGTATATTTATGTATTAGAAGTTGATGTTTGAAAATTAGTAAGTTATTAAAAGAGTAAAATATTTAATGTTTAAAATTAAATGATAATATATTGATTTTTTTTATTACAAACCAATATAAGATAACTAGTATTTGATTTTTGTTTTACGGATATAATGGCTAAAATGGCAAAAGAAATTCTGGAATATCCCAGGCTTTACAAAAATAATATAAGTGAATGAAACGCCAGCATACTGCATAGAACTGTGCAAAGTTTAACCACCTCAAGGGCCTTGAAGTGAGAGTACAATACTTGATAATCTTTTGTCTTACTAACAGCATATCCATCTAGGCATAAAAAAGGAAAGAAAATTCTCCTTTTGGATTCTTTTATTTGCTCTCTGGATAAAATAGAGATATTTTCTCTCTAAGTTGCCAAGAAAGGTCGAGCTACATTATTATCCTGACTCAAGAGCAGCATATTAGCATTGTTACTAATGTGAAAAGCACAAGAAAAATACCACATGATCGCACTCATTTGGGGATAATGAAAAACATTATAAACTGATGAACAAAAAGATAGATACAGAGGCAGTAAAGCATCAAACAGACTCTCAAATTACAGCGGTAAGGTTAGGGAGAGGTGGGGGAAACAAGAGATCAACTGAAGGACTTATATGCGTGCATATAAGAGTAACCAACGGATGCAAAACATTGGGGGGTGAGGGCATGTATGGGAGTGGGGTGGGGGGCAATGGTAAGATATGTACACATATAATACCTTAATAAAAAAAATAATAAAACACACAAGAGATTTCAATCATTATTGATCAAACTTGACCAGTGGCAAAAACTTTGAGGCCTACATAACCAAGGTAATACATATGCCTTTTATTCCTTGCTACTACTTTTTAGTATAGTCACACACACACATTTAGATAATGTATTACCAAGTAAACCTTAGAATCTACTGAAATTTAATATGACCCTAGCTGAACTTTATTTATGACCTTTGGTCTATACCAGACATAAGCCATAAAGAACATTGTTTCAATCTGTTTTAATTTTACTTCATGATTCTGTCTCAGAAAGGTTTAAAACATGTTTAAGTGCCTGATGCACATAACCCTATATAATTTTGATTAACGTGTTGGCAGTTTTACAAAATGTTTGTTTTTAATTACCAAAAGGAACCAATCCATATTAAAAATTAAATGGTTGCAGTTTTTTAAAACTCTGGCTGCTTATTAAGCTAGAGTTAGCTATAAAAACATTTTTGGCTGCCCTACAACAGAAGAAAGATTTATCTAAGCTACACTATTAAAAAATCCATTTAGGCTGTCGACAAGTATGTCAAATATCAACCGAATATGATTTAAAGATGCAAGGCCACGAAAGAGAAATATTCTTTGGACTGTGGTAGGATCTATATGGTCTCAGAGAATCAGAGGAGAGTGATAGGCTGGCACAGAACAAGAGAAAGATAGTGCCTGGGGTTGTGGCGTTTGAGCGCTAGTCAAGTCTTTCTCCAAGTGCCTGTTATCGGGGTCATCCCACTCTGACATCCATATTCCCAACTCTGTTTCCTCTGTGTGTGCATTCCTGTTCGGGTTCTTTGCCAGGTCACCTTTACAATTATGGTTTTATTAGTCTCACTGTAAGTATATTTTGTATTGTAATTCCATTTCTCTTCCCCCCGGCCCAAGACACTTTCCTTCTGTCAAATACGCAGGCATTGATCATTTGCCACAATTTCTAATGGATAACAAGCGATAAGCATTCGATGCATGTCCATAGGGAGCTCACAGCCTAGTAATTATCTGGTAAAACTATTAAGAAAAAGCTAGACCATGAATAAATGTTTACAATGTCAGATTTTTAACATTTTTATTCCTAAATTCCTTTAAATACATTACTTAAATCCTCACAGTCTCTCTTTTCATAGGTCAAAATTATTAGTCCTCATTCAGACATAAGTAACAATGCCTTGATTTTCAATCCCAATGCCATACCCATTAAATAAATAGTTGTATAATAACAAACATAAGTGTGTCATCTTAGAAATTATATTCTTTGAGTTCCTAGTGAAATCAATACTACTTACTCCATTTTCTGTTATACTCCCAATATCTTTTTAAGGAATCAGATGTACATTTGGCAGTAATCCCACACCAACACAAGAAAGAGGTAAGAGATAAACTCAAAAGAAAAATCAAGAATTTTGTCTAAATTTTGCAAATTTAGTTTACCAAATTCCCGTTGTGAAATCGACATGTTTTCTTAATAACGGTGTCCAGTACTTCCTTCCCTAATGTAACACAAGTTGGAATATGCTGAATTATACTCAGAGTTCCCTTCATATTGGATGAATTAACACCTCTTGGTATAGCTGCCAAGGTCATGACAATGGTGCCTTACTTCACAGTGAAGTACTTCAGCAATGAGAGCTATTCTATGTATCTTGCTACCTTGTTCCAGAGGTGGCTGGAGACTCGAGTCAAGTCAGTCCAAAACATAGAATTTTGAACCCAGAGATGTGGAAAAGGAAAGCTTCGAGGCTTGAATCATATTAATGGCAATACTTTGTAGAGCACCTCATGGCTGGCTATGGCTGAGGCTGCTGAAGCTTCCATAATCACAACACTTTTTAAGTATCAATTGCTCACCTCTTCTAGGAAGTCAAAGATATACGTATTATCTGATCCTTCCAATACATTGTCTTTCATGTTTGGGTTAACAAGAAATAATTACCTTGAGCCCTGGCTTAGTTGGTTGGAGCAAAAGCATGCACACCAAAAGGTAGCTGGTTTGATTCCTGGTCAGGGCACATACCCAGGTTGTGGGTTTGATCATTACTGAGAGTATTTGCGGGAGGCAATTGACTGGTGTTTCTCTCTCACATAGATGTTTCTCTCTCTCTCTCTCTTTCTCCCCCTGCTCTCTCTCCCTCTCTCTTTCTTTTCATCCCTTTCCCCCTCTCTCTAAAAATCAATTCAGAAAACATAATTACTTTGAGAATATAATAAAATAGTAGACTTTGCAAAGAACGAAAAGTGATCTCAGTTATTTCATTCAAAACTGCCTTTAGAGGTGAGGAACTGAAGCAGAGAGGAAATAAGAACTTTGCCCAAATTTATGGGGGGAAAGAAGTATTTTAAATTAGCATATCCTCAATACAGTGTGAAGACATAAGTTGCTAGAAATAGCATTTGAAAATGGCATTTGGTCATATGTTTGAATTTTCAATGATATAGACTTTGTTGAAAATTTGCCATATTATTTCTGAAGTTCAGGTGTAACTCCTTATGTCTGATGTTGATAAAATGCCCCAGATAGAAGTGAAATAAGGCAAAGCACATTATAAATGATGTTATTTCATGAAAATAAAAGGAAATATACAGTTATGTTTTGTTATGGCATAGAATGTCTCTGATAAAAGGAGTTGTCAGAGTTTTAAGGAGCTGGGGGAGTAGTTTACAAAGAAACTTTTCTTTGTATTTCCTTCTGTAAATTTTGAATATATGCACATATTATCAAATCTTAAAAGAAATAAAACTCATCAAAAAATAAGTGTGTGGCCAAAACCGGTTTGGCTCAGTGGATAGAGCATCAGCCTGCGGACTGAAAGATCCCAGGTTCGATTCCGGTCAAGGGCATGTAACTTGGTTGCGGGCACATCCCCAGTAGGAGGTGTGCAAGAGGCAGCTGATCGATGTTTCTCTCTCATCGATGTTTCTGACTATCTATCCCTCTTCCTTCCTCTCTGTAAAAAATCAATAAAATATATTTAAAAAAAATAAGTGTGTGAATATAGCTAAGAAAATTGTAGGGAAATGACAAGAATAATGGGAGGAGACTTGTGTTATAAAATGTTAAAATCTTTAAAGCTGCTGTAATTAAAACAGTGTATTATCATAAGACAAATTGATAACTAGCTAGGTGGAATGGGAAAAGGATCCAGAAATAAATCCAGATAGAGATGGGAATTTAATATATGGTTTTCAAATGAGGATTGAAAACATTTACTATCCCATATTGGGACAATTCACTATCAGTTTGGAAAAAAAAACACACACCATAACAAAAGTAAATGCCAAGTGATTTAATACATGAGTAGCAACAACAGATAAATGATAAAAGTAGTAGAAGAAAATATTTGATAAAACTTTTATTACCTGGGATGTGTGAAACAGCTTCCTTTGAATAACACAAAATCCAGAAATCATAAAATTTATTAATAAAAATTTTAAAAACTTTATTATAAAATATACCTGGAATAAATTTATTTAAAAAGCAGATAAAAACTTAATAACATAGGAGAAATACTAAAGATACAAGCAGAACTTATTGAAATAAAAACAGAGGCACAATGAGGCTCAACAAAGAACAATAAAAGTTTATCCTTTGGGAAAAAAACTAATGAAATATATAATCTTCAAATAAGGAAGATTAAAAAAAGAATAAATAAAAAAGATGAATAAAAAAGAAAACAATTTGGAAACAGGACATAACCAGCGATATCATAAAGGATGAAAATAATAAATACAAGGGAGTTCCATTAATAATATTAAAAATATACAAATCTATCAATAAATAAAATAGGGGAATATTTTGTAAGCTATTAAATATTAAAAATAATGAGAGAGAATAATTTATTTCTGTTGATCTGGAATAATGTCAGTGATATAAAGTTATCAAACTCAAAATATATTGAATAATGCCAGTTAATGAGAGAGATAAGAAAACAGTGGTGGGAGTTGGAAATTATGGTAGAAATGAAATAGTTAACAGTGATTGTCTTTAAGGTTTGGAGTTAGAAGAAGAATGTAGGGAATTTTTATTTTTCACTTTATATATTTTTCTAAAATTTAGAAGGTTCACCTTAAGTAATGATACATTAAAACATGGACAAACAAAAATAATAATTAGTGGCTTCTCAAATAAGTGAGAGGTATGCTTGCTGAATCGGAAAAACATGCATAAGTATTCAAGCATGGCTTCCTTAAGTGTTGGGAAAAATGCACACATCGGCGGGGGGAGTTATTGAAATATCATCATCTTCTTATTTTTTTTCTGTGTTGTGAATATGAAAAAATGCTGGGCCTTTTGACTATTGGCTACTGAGGCAAATGCCAAAACCAAAAGCAGACAGGAAGGAAATAATTTTCTAAAACCTCCTAAAGTAGAAAAATAAATTAGAAATGTGTACGTGTGTGTGTGTGTGTGTGTGTGTGTGTGATTATATAGCCAAATGCTTACATGTCTACATCAATTTTTATACAAAAACTAGAGGCCTGTTGCATGAAGATTCGTGCAATAGGCCTTCCTTCTCCTGGCTGCAGACACCAGTTTTCCTGGGACCCAGGCCTTCGCTCCGACTGGAGCCTTCAGTCTTTGCTCTAGCCGGAAAGCTACTTCTATAGTTCCCTCCGCCCACCCACCCTCCCCCTCATAGCAGGCGTCCCACCCTGCCAGGCCGCTCCGTGCCTGCATGCGTGCTGCCCAGAGGCCTGGAGTGGCTGGGGGGCAAGGCTGCCTCCATCTTTGTCAGGTTAATTTGCATATCCACTCCTGATTGGCTGGTGGGTGTCACGAAGTGATGGTCAATTTGCATGTTTCTCTTTTATTAGTGTAGATAATATGTAATATATAAATAAAATTTAATTAATCTATATATAAATTCTTATCTTTCAGAGTCATTTAAAAAGTTAATGGAAAAGAGCACTGTATGGGTTACCTGTTCACAAAAGATTGCCATAAGAATCCAGAAGAATGTAAATACTTTAGACAGAGTGTCCAGGTTGGATAATATAGAAAAATATTAATATTGGGTATATTATGACATATTTCTGCATTACTAGAACTTTCTCAAGGAAATAATTGCCAATTGTGTCAAGTAGGTGATTTCTATGTAGGGAAACCAAGGCAGGCAGGCAGGCATGCACACTGTATGTCATGGCCTAGTCTCCAGCAAAGCTAGAGGGATGCATGGGACTAAGCCAGCCTTGGGCAAACTATGGCCCGCGGGCCGGATCCGGCTGTTCTATCCGGTTCTCTTGCTCTCCCCTCCGCTCCTTTACTTTGAATTTATATTAGTTTACACAAACACTCCATCCATGTTTTTGTTCCGGCCCTCCGGTCCAGTTTAAGAACCCATTGTGGCCCTCGAGTCAAAAAGATTGCCCACCCCTGGACTAAACCAACCATTCTTTCCAAGCACCAGCAGTTCCCTCCTCCTTGTTTAACCCACCTCAGTTAAGTGACACATCCACATCAACCGATATGATATCCAAGGAATAATCTGATTGTGGTAGGAACCCCATTCAGATGTTGTTTGCTCATAATGTTTCTTATACTAAACTCATCTTTTTTACATTGACCTGATTTACCTGCAGACTTCATGATCCCATTTGAAAATGCTTCCTTACAATTCATCTTCTATTGGTAGTTTTGTTTTTATTCTTTTTGTGGTCTTCCATCTACTAAATTTATAATGCAAACATTGTTACTATATTAGCAGGGTATTCACATTTTACAAAAATGGGATATCTCTCTATTAATAACTGTCACCATTATCAGACTAGAGGTGGTCCCAGGTAAAAGCTACATAGAAAAGCAGGAGACACAGTAGTCTCCAGGAAATTGTCTACCTTGCTTATGGGGCATAGAGTTCATCTTTATCCTGCCGCTAATGTGCAATTGAATTAGGTAATGCAAACTTCTCCTGGTTGTTTACTCATATTTCTCTCTGAAGAGTCAGATATATAAACTCAGTTAAAAATGCAGGAGGTAGGAAGGTAACCATAGATTTTAAACCCACAGCTACAATAATTTATTCTCCCAGGAAAGATATACTAGTGAGGTTGCTGTTATAAATTGAAAACTCTGAGGGACGGGAACCATCTGAGCCTGAATAACTCTGAAACCAAGTAATAACTTTACAAATAGGAATTTCAGATGAAAAAGACATGTATCAGAGAGGCATAAGATGAAATAGATATTCTGAATACAATACAAAACTTTACATGCGGAGATAAATGCTGAGGTGACATACTACGTAAATCACTGATTCTGATACTTGTTTTCTCTCCTTGGCGCTGCTTCTTTCTCCTCCCCTGGGGTTTCAGTAGCTCCCTAGGTTCTGTTGCTCCGCTCTTTCACTCTTCTCCCTGTTCATAAGCTTACTGAGGTGAGTCATTTATTCACAGGCTGCTCTCAAATACTCTATCTAGTGCCAATCACTCTCTTACACTTCCTACAAATTGTAAAGATTCCTGGGGGTCCAGCACTGGAAGGAACAGAAAAGGCCAGGTAGCTTTCAGTCACTCTGTACACAGATCCCTTCTGCCACATCCTAAACAAATGGTGGTTCGTTTGGAGAGTGGGGGCAGGGAAAACGAAGTCTGAGTGCTTAAATTGGTTAATTGGGACCCTTGTCCATCAATACATAGTGTTTCTATATTTTCTATTTTTTCTCCTGGACTGTTGGATTCTCAAAGAGAAATCTCTTAGGGTTTTATGGCTGGTGTTCTGGGAGCAAGGTAGGAGACAAAGCCTCGTGTGCTGACTGTAACTTGACCTTGCTTTCCATTCATTCCTGTCTCCAGCTCCCCGTTGGACTGGGTGACCCTCAGCCCTGAACTGCTCCAGCACAGTTTCTCTAGAGTAGTAAACTTCCAGTCCTACTGATTATGTGGCACTGAAGGGATGCAGGGCTGTGAGAGAGTTGGAAATCTGGGATGGGGAGGAGGCAGCTACACATTTTTTTGTGCAGACTTTAAACCAATATCCCTATCTTCACTCCCATGCCTCACATCTTAACTTCCTTATTAACTTCAAGTGCTGAGTCTCCCCAAGACTTTACAGTTTGGAATTTGGATTGGTCGATTTCTTATCTGTGCCATCTTCAGCAATGCCTTAACACAGCTTCCTCCGCTGATCTAGTGAATTACCTCTGCTCCTGCTTCCCATCCTCCAAACGTGGGCTAAGAATGCTAGCCCATCAATTTCTCTTCTCCAGTTTTCTCTCAACCTTGTGGGTTTATACCTTTTTAAATTCCTTTGTTGGCATATCAGCAGGATTCTCAAGAGACAAAAATAAGCAATGAGACAAATGGATGTGGGGGTCAAAGTTTTGGAAATATTTGTGTTTATATTGAGAAAGCATATAACGTGCATGCTCTTTAAACTAGATATATTGTCTAATTCTTCAGTTTTCTTTCCTAAAAAGAACGATGCCAATGATAACACTAAGATGACTTTTTTAAAAAAGCAAGAAAGAAGACTGAGATAGGTTGAGATAAGCTTTATTTTTAAAGAGATATGGCAACTCAGCAGGTCTATAGATATCACTTAGAAAAACTAAAACTTTGATTTTTATTACAGAACTGAAATAATCCTGAACTGAAATGCCACAGTATGTCATTATCTTGGGCCTTCATCTGCAATCACCGTGATTTAGATCAAGATCAACAAACTAGAGACCATGTGTCAATTGCCTGTTTTTGTAAGTAAAGTTTTATTGGAACACAGACACTTCCATTCACTCACTTATTGTCTGTGGCTGCTACAAACACTGTTAGTTACACTGGAATGGCGGAGTTACAAAAACATTTACTATCTGGTCTTTTACATAAAATGTTTACTGACACCTGCTTTAGATGGCAAAGCTGCAGAGATATAAGAGTTAGTGGCTATTTTGTTAAAAATAAATAAGTGGAGAGTCGTATGTGAAGGGTAGCAAACATTTTATCTTTATTTCTGAATTAAGTGAAAAAGATTATTAAATTACAATAATAATTTAAGTATAATTTAATACTCTTAAGTATAAAAGGCAAGTAAAAACAATGCCTTATATACAGGTTATATTTGAAACATATTAAAGTCAAAATCCATTATAACAAAACTTGTTATGTCATTAATCTAGTTACATAAAGAATCAGAGTATCTGTCAACCTGATTATATTCATTCACTTTAATCATTGTGGACACAACACTAGGCAGGGAGTAAAGGACACCTCAATTGGAGTCCTCTTGCTATTAATATACTCTATGGCCTTGGGCAAGTCACAATCCCTCTAGATTTAAGTTTCCTTGTCCATAAAGACAGGTGATTAAATTGCATGGTCTCGCATGGACTGTGATTCTATAAGGTTGTGAAAATAGTGCAGTTAACAGTTTGGCCCCTTGCACATGCTATTATTAGGCTGTTCTGCTGGTTTTAATATTTAGAAGAACAGTGTCAAGCACTAAAATGAGGAATACTGAAGCTGTGGCTATGTTATGATTTCTCTACTTTATTTGGGTTGCCTTAGGAAAATCATTTATGCAATTCCATGCTCCAGTTTCCTTTTTACTGAAGCAGCAATAATAGCATTTGTATCTTAGTATATCAAAATATACTCTTTTTTTGGGGGGGGGGAGTGGAACTATTTGGAAACACTTGGGATCAAAGAGGTATATAAATATAAAATTTTTGGTTTTAGATTAAGTTGAGGTTATTATAATATTTCAAAAAATACCTAATCTTGCCCTTTAAAATATTGCATATAGAATGCAAATTAAATGCTAAATTTTGCATAGTCCTTGCTCATGTGTGAAAAAATTAGATATTCTGCATCGTAGACAACTCTTCTGAAATAATGTCACCATGTAATATCACTGTTAGCTTTCCCAGCTGAGAAATGCCGTTTTCATGAATAGTGATAAGAAAGGAATTTGAATGGAATTTTACATTCTCATGCCTTGTTACATAAAATTGTCACTCAGGACTATAAATTTTATCCCTTTTATACCAAATATAAACTATCCATTTCGAATGTGTAGCATAGGTTTAGATGCATTTCTTCCTATTTAATTTTTAAATGTCAGGTAAACAATGTTAGGTAAAGAGAACTCCAGATATGATTAGTAAGTATTAAATACATTTAATCAAAGCCATGATTTCCTTCCTATTAATATATAATATTAAAAACCTTACTATTTGTGCACTATATAGCAATTGGGAATGTTTGCCTTAGTAATCTAACTTAGAGTATAAGTTTTACATAATAAGAATTTTAAAAGGTCTGGACCTTTCAATAATATGGTAAAATTACTTATTTTCAAATATTCTTTCTTAGTGTTTGATGACTTATATTAGTAATTATAATACTCAAATTTTATCTTGATATTTATTAGAAAAGATGATTTTTACATTAAAGGAGCTTAAATGTGGGAGACAGTATATTAATGAAAAATACTCTAAATAAACATAGTAGTCAGTAGTTTTTTAAAAAAAATCCACTTATCTGTGTATAATAAAGGGGTTGGCAAAAGTAGGTTTGCAGTTGTGTTTAAAAAAAAAACAAAGTTTATTCTTGCATCGCTATTTATTTTGTATTATATATTTTTCCATATGAGCAACTGTAAACTTTGCTAACGCCTGTATAATGGTCAAAAAATGTAGTGCTGTTCTTGAAGACCCTATCATTGCTTCCTGAGTTGAAATTAATTATTTGTTATAAGGTGTCTACAAAGTGAACTGCTCTTTGTCTGGGGAGTGCATGCTAACATAGCCAACCTTAGGAAGATAGGTCTAATGAAAGTGAAAGATCTGGGAGTGCAAAAGCAACTGTTTTATCAAAATGGATTTCTTTTTATACTATTTTTGTCCTTTAGAATTTCCTTACTTTTATCACTGTTCCATCAAAACAGATTGATCGTGTATATTGATTTACAGTCACAATTTAGGGCCATATTTCTGGTCTTGCTTTTATATTAATGGTACATCTTACCCATATCCTATCATATCAAGCTTTCGCTTCATTTATAAACATTTTTCAGGTTGTCTATAGCTTTCCCTTTAAGTTCAGGTGAAGCTCAATCTGGTTAACTTTTACAGTAGTGTTGTTTTTTTTCTTGTTGTTGTTTTCTTTTTATGTCTAGCCTTAAAAGTGTTTGGTTTTCTATCTGAATTTCTACTTTGACTTTTTACATAGCATTTCTCTTCCGATCATTCTGTCCATTGCAGCCACCACAACATTCTTATCTTAAGTAGTGAACAAGATCTGGGATAGTTGAGATGCACCTCTACCTACGGATGAAATTGAAACTGGTCACTAGAATCCTTTTGTTCACAAAGCCAACTCTATCTGACTCCTCAGATATTCTTCATCATGCTCCAGCCTATAAATTAATGGTAATATGTTACATAGCACACTCTCAGCAACAAGACTAAACATGCTGCTGAATTTAGGCTAAAGGATTCCTGTGAAGTTGATATGAGATCATTTAAGATCTTCTAGGTCATTGTGATTAGGGTTCTTCTCTCTAGATGAGATGGAAGGCTATTAGAAAGTTTCAGGGAGAGGAGTTATGATTTAACATTTTAAAAGGATTGCTCTTGCTTTCACATTGGGAATGGTTGTAGGGGAATCATGACATAAGCAAAAAGAGTGTCTTAGGCCTTTCAAGCTGCTCTAACAAAATAGCAGAGACTGGGTCCTGGCTGAGTCGCTCAGTTGGTTAGAGCATCACCCCGATATGTCAAGATTTTGGGTTCGATCCCCGGTCAGGGCACATGCAAGAACCAACCAATGAATGCAAAGTAAGTGGAACAATAAATCACTCTCTCTCTCTGTCTCTCTCTCTCTCCCCCCAAAAGAAATTGTTTTTAAAAAATAGCATAGACTGCTTATAAACAGAAAAAATGTAGTGCTCAGAGTTCTGGAATCTGGAAGGCTAAGTGAGGGTGCCAGCATAGTCAGGTTCCTGTGACTGGTTTTAGGTTGCAAACTGCTTGCTTCTTGTTGTATCCTCACCTGGTGGAAGGGGCTTTGGGTCTCTTCAGCTCTCTTTATAAGAGCATTAATCCCATTTGTAAGGACTCCACCCTCATCACCTAAGCACCTCACAAAGACCTCACCTCCTAATGGCATCACACTGGGCATACATTTACATATATGACTCCTATCATTCTTATCTTGACATAAATTCTTAAAAATTGAATTATTATTTTCTGTGTGTGCTTTTAAGTTTTTGATACATGTCACTAAAGTCTTTACTCAAAAATTTTCAACCAATTCATATTTGCCATCTCTTTTATTTTTTTGTCAAATCTCATTAATAGAAAAAATAGTTGTCATATTGATTTTATTTTTATTTAATCTATATTTGTTTTGGTATAAGGCATGAGATTGGGAACTATTGATGTATGCTTTTCTAAATGATTAGTCAATTATCTCAATATCAAATATATGATTATATTTTCTTCTACTACAAGTACTACTTCAATAAATTGAGTTACTATATATGTTAGGTTGTATTTCTAGATTTTCTCTTACACTCCAATTATCGGCTTATTAATTTGTGTGTTCATATGATGATGTATTCATTAATAATATAAAATGCATTTTAAATTTTACCTCAAATGCTCTTTTTCACACAAAAAAATTGGACATATTCTTATAAGAAAAATCTAATTGGGATATTGAGTGGAATTGTGCTACATTTATAGATTTACTTGGAATGGATCGACATCCTTGCAATATTGAGTATTCACATCTGTTATCTCTCCATTTATGCAAACTAGTTATATAAAAAGATACTAATTTTCTATAGACTTTATATACAAGTTCCATCCATTTTTTAAGGTTTATTACTGCATATTTTATTTTTTATTTTTATTAGGAGTGGGATATTCTCAAAGTATTTTTTATTAAATGCAGGATTATTATTGATATAGATCAGTTTATTTTGTTTATGCATTTTGTATTTATACATTGGTTTTAAACAGTTTCAGTTGATTCTCTTCAGTGTCCCAATCAATAACCATATCCTAAGTAAATAATTGTTGCACATTCTTCGGTCTCTCATTTCTATAAACAACTACTTGGCTCTCTCCACTCTATCAAGCAATCAAAAAGTTTATACTGAAGTGGAGACCAGAGAAATATGTTAAATGTGACCTTAAAGGGTTATCTGATATATCTTCTCTCAGGGCCAAATGTCTAGCATCTGTGATAAATGACTTTTAAGGGAATTAAAGAAATTATGCAACTCTCATTTGAAGTACATATTCTTTATCATACATCCAACTTTCTGCTAATGGTACTGAGTAGGCTTTTATTTTTTTCCTTATTCTTTAAAGGGTAATAAGTTCCTTGAGGACATAAGAAGATATACAGCAAGGTGTATTCATATGGAAAGAAAAGCAGAGAAATCAGTACCTACTGGTGCCCTGCATATACTAGTTCAGCATAGTGTCTGGGATGCAGTCAGTTCTGAATAAACTTGAAATAAAAGCCACTTCATAAAGGCCTAGAAATAATAATTAAAGCTTTGTAAATTGACTTTGACTATGAACTCTGAAATTAAAAGAAACTTTTTCTAACATTATCATCTTTCAGGAGCAAAGGAGAAAAGTCACTATGTGAAAGAATGTCACTGATTAAAAAAAGCAAATAAAATCTCTGCTATCAGTTTAAAGGGACAGCATAATACCATCACCTCTTGCTCAGTCCACATCTTCAAGAACAAATAACAATGAACAGAGCTTAAAACTAGAAAATTACAACTGATGACATATGAATTGCTGCTCCAACTCTAGAAGGTTTTTTTTGTTGTTGTTGTTTTTGCATTTGTCCTTAAGTTTTAGGAGGAAAAAAAAAACACCTATTGATTGTTCCCTCTTTAGGCCTGTTTCTCGAAGTGGGGAGGATTAATATCTGTGCTGGGATAATTGGACTTTAAATATGGCCCATAACATATTTAACTCATTTCCTTTTCTTGAAGCAACATAAGCTACCACTGCTTCCATTGTCATAGGAAATGTAAACAAGTGACTAGTCCTTCAATCTAAAAACTAAAGCAGCTTGAACTAAAAGATAGTTAAGAAAAGTAAAGTTAAATATGATCTTCATGTTTTATTGTAGATAGTCCTTTAGACAATTAATGCTTAACCTTGAAGATCATAAATTTATTTTGAAATGTCAATTTAAGACAGGGAAAAATGTTTAAGGCAATGATACTGTCCCACTTTAAAGTTCTTGTGAGTCTACTTAAATGGTTATAATAACACATGCTGTAGAAAATTTCTATATTTATTTTAAAATTACTGCTATGTGCATATGTATTATTCTTGGTAGGATGGGCATCTTCATATCTAGGGCATCCCACTGTGATGACTGATTATGTTCCAGCTGGTCTTTCTCTACTTAGGAATGAAATTTTTTACTGGCGTAAATTTAATCAGACAATCTTGTTAAATGTGGCACTGATCCCAATTCAATGAAAGTTTTGAAAAGGGAAAGTAAAGGAATAAAGACAAAAGCAGCAGCCTTTAATATCATGAACCTCTCCAATATGAGTTCTAAAATAAGATGGTCTTTGATTTATATTCGGAATTCATCACTCACTGGCTCTATGATTTTCAAAGTGCTGTGGAACCCCTCTAGTTCTGGGTTTTCTGTAAGTTGGAGAATAATATTAATAGCAATATTTTAGGCTTACAATGAGTGTGAAAAAGGATGCTGTATGCATGCATTTAGCCAAGTGTCTCACGTGGGAAGTGGGCAATAAATATTTCCTTCTATTGTTGCTGTTTTCCAACCCTAATCCTAATGGTAACCTCAACCCTGTCCCTAAAACTAAAGCTCACCCTAACGCTTATCCTAAACTAAAGCTAACAATAATTCTAATCTAAAAAATATTTTCCAACCAGGGTCAAAAAATGATTTGCAAGCCACCCGTATCAAGATCACTGAGGCACTTACTAAAACACAAATTCTGGGTCTCTCTCAGCACCAACTGTTTCAAGTTCTCTAGGGTTGAAGCCGAGAAACCTGCATATCTCACAAGAACTTTAGGTGATGTTTATACACATTGAAAATGTCAAAACATTCCTTAAATACTTACATTTCATTTTTTTAAAGGCTACTTTCTTATCATCTAGCAGTTCAGTCAGTCTTCACTGGATCATTTTATCTTATCAGTATGCTCAAAATGAATGCACACTGCTGGGTTTGTATTTAAGGTGCCCATGCCCTCTTCCACCCAACTTAGCTCAGGCCCCTTCAAAACTGCCTCCAGCTTCCTTTGAATCTTCTTTATCTCTTTTCTCCCTTGAGCATTACCAGTTGGATGTTTCTAAAGCTCATTAGACACTCTTGTTTTCAATTTTTTTTTTTTTGTTTTTAATCATTCTCTACACAATAATAAATTCTAAGTTCCTGAACATAGAAACCAAAATCTTCAAAAATAGGCCCCTAACTCTTTTTATCCATATCTCCATTATGTCCCTGACACAGTAAACTCCACGGAAAGAGCAAAATTCACCATTTCAAATAACTAGTTCTGCTCTGCTTCCATGTCCTTCCTTTAGTCAACAAATGACTTTACATTTCTTCCATGATCCAGTTTGAAGGCCACTTCCTCCCAAGAGCTTTTCCTAATCTCTCCAGCTGGAAGAGATTACCTTCTTAAAGCCCTTAGTCACACTTTTACAACACTTAGATTTTTCTTTTTTGTATTGTGACCCCTTCTAGGTTTTTCATTTCCTACAAAATACCATCTCGTCTTCATCCCTTATAGTGCTTGGCATAAAATCTGGACTCGAGGTTATTATTTTATAGTAACCCCTACATGCATCAATGATAGTAACATGTAAGTTGCAATAATGGTTTTTAGAGACACTCAGCGTATGAACTATTTCTCTTTTGGCCCTTGTAATTGCTCTTGGAATGCAAAGGTGTTCTTACTTTATGGAATGTATTTGGATCTTAGAAACCATCCCATCCAACATTAGCACTATAGTTAAACAATCTGAGAATCACAATGATTTGCCCAACTCATACTGTTAAGGATGACCTAGGTCCAGAAGTATGCTGGACTAATTCTCTGTCCAAATGATTTATACATTGATTTCATTATGAATTAAGTCTATTTATTTCTCACATTTGGATAAGCATCCTATATAATAAAAGGGTAATATGCAAATAGACCGAACAGCAGAACAACTGAACAACCAAGCAAAGTGTAATATGCTAATGATATGCTAACGCTGCTTGACTGCTCGCTATGACATGCACTGACCACCAGGGAGCAGATGCTCCACCCAGTAAGTTAGCTTGCTGCTGGGGTCCAGCTGATCGGGACTGAGCGAGATGGGCCGGACATGCCCTGGAGCTCTCCCACGGTCCCTCCCCGGCCTGATCGTGCACCAGTGGGGTCCCTCAACCTTGCCTGTGCCCTTTCGCAATCCAGGACCCCTCAGGGGATGTTGGAGAGCCAGTTTCAGCCCGATCCCGCAGGCCACTCCCCTTGGGAGTGTGCCAGAGGCAGGGCTCATGGCTGGTGAGCACTGTTGCGACAGCGCGAGCCTCTCCCGATCGGGGACGGACTGGGCGCGAGCCTGCGGCAGGCACAGTGGGGCCTGGATGAGCGGGAGCAGGTAGGAGCTGCAGGCAGCATTGGACTGCAGGTTTTGGCCCGATCCCTGCAGGCCACTCAGAGGGACCCCACCCGTGCACAAATTCATGCACTGGGCCTCTAGTATTGTATAAACTCATATAACTTTATTCTATTGCTTCAACACTCCTGTATAATTAACAACCACATAGTTCCGCTGGCATACAACAAGAAGCATTGTTCTTCATGCTTAGGAGACTGTCTTTGACTGTGCTTCAGCTGAATTATGTTGAGTACTGCTTTGGGCCAGCTGGGCTTAGCAACACAGTTGGATTCAGGTTTTCTTCATGTGTTTTCTTCCTGGGGCCAAACTAATAGGGGCAGCAGCTACCTAGGGAGTTGTTGTTGTTTTTTTTGTTTTGTTTTGTTTTGTTTTTTTCTCTTGGTATGTCACTATACCTCAAGAAATAGACTGACTGTCACACTATCATTTCTGTTCACATTCTATTGACCAAGGCCAATATCAATGCTTCTCATAGGGGGACTTCAAAGTCACATGGTGAAGTGCATACATGTGTAAAAAGAATGTAAAGAATTGAGAACAGCAATCTACCTACAATATGTGACTTTATAATTAGTTTTTATTATGTTTACATTTATATTTGACTAGAGGCTTGGTGCATGAAATTCACCAAGGGACCTGCACCCTCCCGCAATCCGGGACCCCTCGGGGGATGTCTGACTGTGGGATTGGGCCTAAATTGGCAGTCAGACATCCCTCTCACAATCCAGGACTGCTGGCTCCTAACTGCTCACCTGCCTGCCTGATTGCCCCTAATTGCTTGCCTACTGCCTGATCACCCCTAACCGGCTCTGCCTTGGCCCCCGCCACCGTGGCTTTGTCTGGAAGGACGTCCAGAATGACGTCCAGAAGGTCGTTCGGCTGTCCGGTCTATTTAGCATATTATGCTTTTATTATTATAGATATTTGAAATATGAACATATGTCAGAATAGTTAATTTATAAAGATATAATTATAGATATTTCTTATAACAAGTGCAACTTGTAAGAAAATAAGTGTATATTAACCAATGTAGAATTTTAGTTTCTATATCATCATTATAAAACTGGGAAAATATATACTCAATTTTGTCTTCAGATTTAACAAAATGTTTATGAGTGATCTATGCTAATTACTTTTTATTACTCATGTTATACTAGTGTAAGAAATTACAATGATTTCACCCATGCTAGTAATTTAAATGAGTAAAACTATGTTTCAAAATATTAAAGGATTTAGATTTTGTTTTCTATTTGAGCCACACAGAAGAATTAAAATGTATAACATTTAATCTGCTATAATAAAATTCGTAAGAAAATTGCATAAGATCTGAACTTTTTACAATGTTAATGGTTGACTCTGACACACGTTACCCAAAATTAGTTTCTGAAAAAATCTCCTTAATGAAAACTTCCCGGAACATATGTATTTAAATTGACTTCCATGTGAAAATGGCATTATTAAGCAGAATATTCAATGTTTATTAATTTTACCAAATCTTTGCCTCTCTCAGTGATTGCCAGGAACTGCCATAGTCTGTGCAAAATATTATATAAGAACACTGTGTTAGGCTATATTATGCAATCTTATTTCAAAAAGTTCACTACTGCCCTGGCCATTTTGGCTCAGTGGATAGAGCAACAGCCTGTAGACTGAAGGGTCTGGGGTTCGATTCCGATCAAGGCACATGCCGGGGTTGCAGACTAGGTCCCCAGTGGGAGTGTGCAGGAGACAGCCAGTCAATGATTGTCTCTCATCATTGATGTTTCTATCTCTCTCTCCCTCTCCCTTCCTCTCTGAAATTAAAAAAAAAAAAAAAGTTCACTATGCACCATGATACTTAATAAAATCTATAACTATACATTTAGCTCTAGTTATTGTTAATAACACTAGAAGGGTCAAATCTTTAAATTCCTTTCGATCCCCTCATATACAAGATGGAACAATTTTAGGAAGTTCAAAATAAAAAGCAAAATTTAGAGCTTAACTATTTCTTTTTCTTTCTTTCTTGAAAATGAATATGCAACTAGTAACTGTTGCAAAAAGGTCATATAAGAGCTCAGGTATGAAAATTCAAAATAAAGAGTATGTTAAAGTGTATTATTATAGTAAATTGAATGATTCACTCTTGAATTATCTTTGTTATTGCATATCTATTTGTATTGGCTATCAAAATCTTTAGCCCACTTTGTTTTTCTTTTATCACATGTAGCCTAATAACTGCTCATTCTCTCTTTTTTCCAGAAGTTCTGAAGTGGGTGACCCATGAAGTATGTTATTTGCCTGCAGTTGCCATGGGTGGAGCATAGGTAAGAGAGATCCAATAGGGAAATGGGCCGCCAAAACTATCATTATATCATTCAAGAAGAAATACAAATAGTCATTTCTTCCTATCTTAACATTTTGAATTTCTGCTATCTCTATTAAGTGTGGTGGGAAGGTGGGAAGAATGTTCTAATTTAAAATAATTTGCAATGAAAATAAGTTCATATAATTACTCAATGTTTTATTGATTGATTTTAACTAGGGTTCAGGTCTATATCATACAAGAGCTATGTGCAAATTACTCCGAAACTATTGTCAACTTTGGTGATATTAGTGCTTTAAAAAAATCTTTGGCTTTCCTTAGAATTAGTCATTCCTATTTACAAGGAAAAGTATTTGACTTTAACATCCTACAAAATGAGGAATGGTACTGCATCAGTTTCCAGGTCCGCTCTGGTAACAGGATATTATAGTAATAAAGGATTGTACTTAGTCATTATTTTTATATACCAGTATTCATAATGGTGAAAATAGAGAGTGAATTCATGACAGTCTTAAGTATAGAGCATGGGTCAGGATATTTATTGAGATGTTAATTTATGTTTTGTTTTCATTGCTATGAAAGAATTAGAAAAACAGGAGCTACTTACTTTGCCATCTCTATCTCATTTCCTTCCTCAGTCCAAAAAGTAGTCAGAATTTGTATTCTTTTTGTTACCTACAGCTAAAATCTCTTCCTAGATTTTGTTTTTATAAAAGCCTCAATTTATTGAGAGGTTATGCTGGAGGCTGGAGAGAAAGGCAGAGGAATGCAGGAAGATGCAGGGGTGCAGAAGCCTTGAGGTAGTAGAGAGAGGAGATTGTTTTAAGTAGGGAGGGGATGAAGGGCTGGCTGGACCCATGATTAACAGGAATCCATGCCTCAGTCCTCACTGAACCCCCAAGAGTAAGAAAGAACCTGGGGGAAGATGGTTGAGTCCATGGCTCTTCTAGGAAGGCTGATCTAGAAGGCCTTGACAAAGATCCCTGTGACTGGCACTACTATTTTCAAGAAGATTGGCTTAGGTTTATTGAGCATATCATCAGCGTCATACTTGGCTGAAGAACTGAGGCTTTCCCCCGTTTTCCAGCCATCTTGTAAAACTTCTGGCTTCCTGTGTGGTCCTGGAGAGGCAGATGAATGTTGCCAAAATGACCGAAGTTGAATTTCTTAATCAGCCAAGCAAGAAGAGGCTTGGAGTTAGAATCAGTTGAATTTGATGACAGGAAAGATAATGTGACATTTCTTGCTTGTGTGTTTAGGAACAGACAATTATAATGGCAACAAGTATTGAGCAATAAAAATTCTTCTGCAAATGAACTATGAACAGAATTTTGAACAATTAAATTAGAATTATTTTCTTCTATAAACATCTTTGGATGTGTAGTTCAAATTATGTGTGTCAAATGTACGTATATGTTGCAATGCAATGAAAATAGTGTGATAGTGTATTAGAATGCATCATTGTAGATAAAAATTCTCAGAATTTTTCAATGCACAAAAAAATTTAAAGCTCTCAAATTTGCTTTTATAAACAAAAGGGACAAAAATCTAAATTCAAAAAAAGTACGGCATTCTTTACCACTTATTTCTGTACATCACTACACATTCCAGAGATTTGCCTCTATAAAGCTTAGCTATTTCAAGAGACAGCCCAGTGAACTTATCACCATTTAGATTATAGTGGTGGGAAAACATTGTACTGTGTGTTAAGTATCCTGACTAGAGTCCCAATTTCTGACCTTCATTCTGTGCACGGGGTTAAATTGCTTAACTTCTTTGTTTCTCAATGGCTTCATTTATAAATTTAAAAGGTTGCAATAAGAGATTCCAAAGTTTCAGCCAACTTGAATTCTCTATTATAATAATAACTAGAGGCCTAGTGCACAAAATTTGTGCACGGGGGTGGGGGGGTGGAGGGGGAGGTGTCCCTCAACCCGGCCTGCGTCCTCTCTCAATCCAGGACCCCTCAGGGGACGTCGGACCTAAACTGGCAGTCGGACATCCCTCTCACAATCCGGGACGCTGCATGCACCAGTGACCATACTTTTCATACAGGTGAAAGGCATCTTGCTGTTGTATGGGCAGCTACATTTTTTTGCCCTGATTATAAAAAGTAGTACATAACATGATCCTTCTGAGGCAGTAGTACCATTTTCCCCACCTTATGGGTGGAAAAACTGAAGCAGAGAGAAGTTAAGTAATTGGCTTTGTCACACAGTTATAAGTGTCAGAATCAGGGCTAACCACAAAATGTGCAAGCCAGAGTCCATGCATGTCATCACTGCATCATCCTGTTTTTTCAGTGTTAGAGTAGCCTTGCAAGGTTTTAATTTTTAAATCTAAGAGACTGTCCCCAATATATAGGGTAGGGTCCCTAGGCCTGGCCGGCGATCAGGGCCATCTGTGGGGCAACCAGCGGGTGGGGCGATTGGGGAGCCCCCGCTGGCATCCACCTTGGCTGGTGACCTGGTGCCGCCCACTGGCCAGCTCCCCCCCCCCACCCCCACCCCCGCCACCACCGCCAGTCGCCTCCCTCTCAGGGGGCGGGGGGGCAGCTCCTGCATTGAGTGTCTGCCCCCTGGTGGTCAGTGTGCGTCATAGCAACTAGTCGTTCCACCGTTTAGTCGATTTGCATATTAGGGTTTTATTATATAGGATTTTCCAAACACTTTATTTCCCTGGGCTTTAGCCAAATATCCTATGAACTGCCATCTTACTGTCATTCATGTACTTAGATGACAGAGGAGTCACTATAATGATTTCCTGTTTTTATCGTCTTCAGAGTCCATTTGAATTACACAACAAAGTAAGTTCAATACTACTACATTAAACTTACACCAATATTTGAACAAAGGCAACATTAACTACCTTGTTTTATTCACAAGATGCTCTCCAAATGGTTTGTTTCAAAGAAAATCCACAAAGACACCTTATATTAAAATTATTCAATAAGAATATGCTGCCAGCATTGATGCCAACTACAAAGGATGAGATCTGAAAGTGTTTCACACAATGGCAATGTCTTTGAAATAAGCATCATCCTTTAGTCTATATATTGTATTCAATTCACTAAACACAGGGAATGTATGTTTGTCTTATTTGTGGTTTTCTTAAAGAAGATCCCTTTTTTAGAGACATCTGTTAGACATGTGCTCACTGCTAACCAGAGACCCAGAATATCAAAGTGCCAGCATGCTTTTGAATTTAAAGATCTGGAATGTTTGCTGGAAATCAGTTCAATAACTGTACAATTACAGCGTGCATAGAAATGTTTTGTACAATAGCCTTCATCAATAGGAATTGTTTGCAATATTTTAATGGGACTAAAACAAAGGCATTCATTTGGAGTTGGAATACTTGGACTTCTCAGGATTTGAGGGCAGGAATGAAAGAGAAAGGTAGTAATTCCATTTTATATTTAAGAAAACTGAAGCAGGAATATCATTAACTGACTTCCACAAAGTCATGAAGTAGTAATGTTAAGTCTAGAACATAGAGAATCTGAAGCCAATTATCTTTCATTCCATGAACATAGGTAAAATCAGATGAATTAATTATCTCAGTAAAATGTCTCTCTGAGTTTTGTACTTACTTAAGGGCAAGAATATTTAGCCAATAAAGCAAGTTCATGCCCAACTTCTAAAGAAATAATACAAAATAACAGACACAAAATAGATAATACCATGTGGATGGGGATGTAGCCTGTCTTATGAAATATCTATGAAATTTTTATATCTAATCACCAAAGAAATAATATATTTGGTTTTCTTAACCATATAAAATAAGCTAAGCAGTCAAACTGTAGGAAAATCTTATATGAACAAATATGTCATACATATTTTTCTCTCGCCCTCTATAATTAATTTTTTTTATATTTATATGTATGCACACACCCTAAAGTAACCATGTTTTTAAATTCTCAACTCTTTCCTTTATAGACCCCCAAATTAAGACCATTTATAGAACTTCAGTTGGAAAGTAAATATTTTGTAATAATATATAACCCACCTGCTGATAATATTAGCAGCCACTTACTAAATTCCACACGTTGTATTCACTTTACCAAACAGAACATGCAAGTCCCCCTTCTTTGTTATTCTTCCATTAGAGATAAGCTGCTTCACTAAACTAGGAACTTTTTGTGAACAAACCCAACCATTAGTATAGGTATAGATTCCATGTCCTTTATTCTCAAAAGTGTGGGGGAATAGAAGGGAATACGTGAGGCTGAAAAACTTTTGGGGGCTAAGAAATTTTTCCCTATGCCTTTAGTTCTTAGGGTCGAATTATTCAAACAACATATAGCACATTTACAGGAGAAAATCAAACTTTAATAGGTAAGCACAGGGAATTCACATAAGCATGAACATTCCAAAGACAGTGAGGCAGAATGAGGTACATTTGTCATCCTGAATCAGGAAGGGGGTGGTAGGCAGTTCATAAGCAGATGACTCCCCTATATGTGGTGTTCCCATTATATCCCCCCTGACAACCACACCTACTGCACCCTGCCTTTGTTACTGTTTTTGTGTTCTTATCTGGCAAAATAAAGAGCTATTAGCTTTATGTTGACCCTTAAATAGTTGTTTTTGGTTTTTTGGGTTTTTTTATCATTTCAAAATCTGAGGAGCTATTCAAGAACTATCAAATCTTGGCGGCGGGGGCGGGGGGAGCAGTTGATTACAGTGTTGTCCTGATACACCAAGGTTGTGGGTCAATCTCTGGTCAGGCACAAGCAAGAATCAACCAGTGAATGAATAAATAAGTGTAACAATGAATCAATGTTTCTCTCTCTCTCCTTCTCTCCTTTCCTTCCCTTTCTCTCTAAAAATCAATAAATTAAAAAAACACTCATCAAATCTCTATAAAGGACATTCCCTGGTATTTTAACACATTGCGGACCAGTAGTTTTTTTGCTAGCTTTACCCAGTGGCCAGATAAGTTTCTATTGAATGAGTACAAAAATATTTTACATAAATGTTAAAGGCATACCTTAAAATTAAATACCATTGCAATTTGAAGTTATTTATTACATGTTCTTACAAGCTAATATCTTTTTAAAGTATGATACTTTGTAAAACATTGTTTAATTTTTAAACAGGGGAATTCTTGTGATCCATCCACCATATTTAAGTGAGAAACAATGAAACAATTTCCCCATTTTCCTAGGTGAGCTCATGAAGGCTATAGATAGATGCCTGTTAGACTTAGGGCAGCACAGAAGAAAAACAAATATGGAGATGGGGAAAAGGGAGGGGGTGGGGCCCTCCAACTATGACTTCATCCAATATTAATTGATACCATTTTCTACTGTCCTGATTACAACCCTTTCTTAGGGAAGAACATCTTTTATGTCCACAGTAGAGGCCCGGTGCACAAAAATTCATGCACTGGGGGGGGGGGGGGGGTCCCTTAGCCCAGCCTGCCCCCTCTCCCAATCTGGGAGCCCTCAGGTGATGTCCTACTGACGGCTTAGGCCCCCTCCCCGTGGCGCCTAAGCCGCAGTCTGGCCTCCCTCTGCGGGAGGTGACCGGGCTGATCAGGGGAAGGCACCGCCCCCATCACCCCGCTGCTGCTGCCACTGCTGGCCACCACAGCTGCCAAGGTGTTTTCATCAACATGGACTCCAGTCCCTTCACCACAAAAAAAATGACAACTTTCATTAGGCATTTTCAAGATGTCTCTTTCATAGGATATGATATTTCTTTCTTTTTTTTTTTCCTCACCTGAGAATATTTTTCCATTGACTTTTAGAGAATGTGGAAGAGAGAGGGAAAGACAGAGAGAAACATCAGTGTGAGAGGGACACTTTGATTGGTTGACTCCTGCATGAGCCCTGACCTGGGGCCCGGCCAGGGAGAAGCCTGCAACCTAGGTACATGCCCTTGACAAGAATCGAACCCGGAACCTGCGGTCGGCAGGCCGAGGCTCTATCCACTGAGCCAAACCGGCTAGGGCAGGATATGACATTTCTTAGCCCCTCCAGCAGCAGAGCTTTGTTTTTTCCTCCAGGAGTGTGGTGGGAAAACCCTAGATCCCCTTCTTGAATTCTTATAACCCAAGTTACCAAGAACACTGCAAGTGGCATACCGGGAGCTTAGCCAATGAGCGGTCAGAAAAGGTGTTTCCTCTGCAGCTCACGCACAGAGGTGGGACTGCTGGCGCGCCGCGGCTGGCAGGCCCTGTTCTCTCTGGGACTCCCCACAGCCACGGCGGCTGGCAGGCTCTCTTCTCTCTGGGCCTGCGCCATCCATGGTTTGCCTCACTGTGCACGCAGTCCCCTCCCACTCACCTGCGCACGCAGCCTCCTCCTGAGTCATCATGATGTTATGGCATCCCAGACAATTTGCATATTACCTCTTTATATATATATATATATATATATATATATATATATATATATATATGTAGTAATATTGAATCAGTATAATTAGCAGCCCTAGTAATAAACTGCTTCAAATTGCTGCTTTGATTTGCCGTAATAATTTTCAAAGGTATTTCACAACCTATAATCCATAGAGTTTTACTATTACAAAATGCTCTACCTGCGGGAGAAAATGTTAGATGATCAAATATTATTGGAAAGTTTTGTGTACTCTCTCAGCAACCCTCTCATTATCCCCATTCTAGGAGGCACTAAACCACCTCCACCTCGATTTAATTGTTAGGGAACATTAGCACATGAAAGCCTCTGATAAGGGCCAACAGTTATTCTTTTTGTTTTGTTTTAAATTGATTTGATTGTGTTCAGTTCAACTCAGCATTTCTCAAACTTTCAAGCCTGCCCTGGTAACTTTTTCTATTTCTTTTGCAGGATAACACCTCTTAGTATTCCAAGATATGTCCTTCCATCAAGACTAACTTTGGGAAACTGTTGTTGTTGTTTTTTATTGTTATGCAACCACCATTGTTCAGACTACACATCAGAAGGTGCTTAAAATCAGACTTGAGTGATTAGCAATTGTTCATGGTGTTGTGGGGCAGTGGAGTCAAATGCAGTGAGGTTTTTGGCTGTCCCTCCACTCTCGGGCTCTCCGACTGGGTGAAGGTGAATCCTTCCTCTTTCTTGAGTATCCATTTCCCCCAAACGAGTACTGCTGTTGTAGTGCTGTTCAAGATCCAAATCAGAGCATCCAGGCTGCTTAAGGGCCCGGGGCACAGCTTAGCACAGAACACTCAACAATGTTGTTGTTTTTTCTCAGCCATTCCTCCCTCTACGTTACAAGTAAACAGTTAAATATTTTTAAAAATCTAATTAAAAATGTTTTTCCATTCAAGTTTTTATAAATTCGGAGGAAATGATCTATGTTACTCATCTTGGGATCGTGGGCTACCTGCGATTTCCGTGGCTACTGAAAATAACTTTCCATGAGTCTAACTGCAAAGCAGATCAATTTTTAGAGCAAATGCCCTTGAAAATGTCTCTTTAATTTCCATTTAATTTGAACAGATGCGCTTGCAGTCCTCATTCATGCAAAACTCCCATGGACATCACTTAGCTCCAAACTAGAGTAGGTAATGTAAGGGATAAAAGCAGGCCACTGAACAGACACAAGAATGCTATGCTCATGTTGTAGCTCCGCGGCTTATACAGCTGGGAGCAGAGAATCCAGTGGAGGAACCAAAGAAGTGATCAAAACAGTTGAAAGGCGAGACCTTAAATGAAAGCATAAATGAAAAAGTGGAACTTTAGGATAGTCTGAGACAGGATTTATTGAAAAGAGTAATAGGTTCCATCTTGCCATGAACATACCGCTAGTTAACTGTATTCATTCTATGTGTAATTGGTGAATGCTTAGTTGGAGCCCAAGTTCAGTTCTAGGTTGGCTTGTAAATTAAATAATGAATAAGACCACCAGGATCCACCCTACATTCCTAGAGCTTATGTTTTATAGTGGGGTAAGAGGAGGAAGAAAGGGTCAGGAAATGATAAAACAAACAAACAAACAAATAAAAAAAACAGGGGCATATATGTAAACAAGAAAAGTTTAAACAAGTTAAAACCTATTGTGGACGAAAGGGGCCACATGCTGACCTGATAAGCTCAGGGGAGGCCTGCATGGCGGTCTTGCAAACTCAGAGACCTAAAGTCAGTACAAAGGATGGTCTGAAATTAAACTTGAACTAAACACAGTTATGGTGGGTAGTTATATCCTAGGCTGGTATCTTCACTGACAAGGTCAACCTTTACTTTAACTGAGCCTATCTATCTTTTTGCATCTGTAATAACATACCCTTGAAATGTCTGGGTAACTTGTAACTTCCCTTTTTCTGGACCCCTTGGGGCACAACCTAATGTGCCTGGGCGCCAGGACAGATACCACAAATTCTTCCTTCATTGTCATCATGTTAACTGTTCCTGCACCCACCTAAGTACTGTCTATCATTTTGCTTTTTAGCCAATCCCAGGGTTTTCCCTGCTTTGCTTTCTCCCGCCTCTCTGGTCTATCACCAGTGGATTTCATGTAACCCACTGACGTCCCTTCCTTTGATTGCAATGTATAAATATAGATGTAACCCGCCATTCTCCTGAGCATTATCCCAATCCATTGAGATTCTACTCCCCGGCAATTGTCGACAGATTGGCTCAAATAAGCTCACAAAAATTCTTTATAAGTTTGAATATTTTTATGTTAACACTATGATGAAAATAAAACCAATTAATATGCTAGAGAGAGAGTCAGGGGATGGCCACAGAAGGCCCTTCTAATGGGGTGTTTTCCTGTGATTATATCTCTACTTGTAGTTTATGCTTTTCATTTTGTGGGGGGTACTATATTATTTGTGTACTCCTAACATAACACAATGCCTGGTACACTGTGATGATGAATGAGGAATTAATAATGTAATATGAGAAAATAATTTAAACTTCAACATAAGGAATTTAGTTTAGTTATTACTAGACACATGCAATCCTGAAGTGTTAAATCCCTAAATGGTATGTTAACTTAAAGTTCTGGATTTCCTTTGTGTCTTAGTTTGCTTTGGCTGCCATAACAAAATACCACAGACTGGGCGACTTATACAACTGAAATGTATTCGTTTGGAAGATTGGAAATTCAAGATCAGGGTGCCAGCAAGGCCATGTTCTGGTGAGAGCTCTCTTCCCACCCTGGCTTTTCACTGTGTGTTCACATGGCATTCATGATGGAGAGAGAGAGGAGAAGGAGATAGAGAGACAGAGGAAGGCTGGGTGGGCGGAAGATCCCTCCTTCTCCTTCTCCTCCTCCCTCTTCCTCCTTCTCCTCCTCCTCTTTCTTCTTGTAAGGCCACAAAACCTATCATGAGAGCCCCACCCTCAGGACCCTAATTTAACCCTAATGACCTCCCAAAGGTGTCATCTCTCAATACCATCATATTGGGGAGTAGGGCGTCAACGTATGAATCTGGCAGGTGGGAGGGGGGTGGAGGGCACAAACAATCAGTTCATAACACTTTGTTTATAGCAGCTTTAAATATAGGGCACGTTAACTAATTCCTTCAATGGTTATCACTCAGCTAGGTGATGGGAATACAACCATTGATATAGTCTGTTCTCCTGAAGCCTTAGGTTGAATTGTGGGATCCATTTTGCATAAATTGGAGTGGCAAACCTGTGCAATCTGTGATGGACATTTAAAAAATTCTTATATTCAGTCTCTAAGATGGACTTACTGATCCCAGCCTCCTTGTATTCACATCTTTCTTTATCACATTATATTAGTCTTGGGGAACAATAGTATATGGTGGAGTTGATGGTTTGCCACCTCCAGGGTTAGGTGATCAGAGACTGTGGCCTCCATCCTGGGCTCTGTCCCTTTGGGATTACATGCCCTGGACAGCCCTGTGGAGAAAGCCATATGGTAAAAAATGCAGCACTCTGGCCAGTGGTCACAAGGAACTGAGAGAGCCAACCACCATGTGAGTGAGCCCCAAGGCAGATGTCCCAGCTCCGGATGACTGCAGGTATAGCTTGCAGCTTGACTGAAACCTCTAGGGCAAGCATGTCAAACTGAAAGGCTAACATGGCCACATAAACAAGGTTTAAGTTGATGTGGGCCGCAAAAAAACAAAAGCTTCAGTTCTGATAGAAACGTAGGTTTATTTCGATAGAGACATGCTGAATACAAAGGGCTGAAATTATATGAGTAACCGTTAACATAAAATAATAGAATGTTTTAATAAAAATTAATATTTTTTTCTTGAACATTAACTTATCAGACACTGAATAACTGTACAAATTAATAAGTATAACACAAATAAACCTATTTTTCTTGTTCTCCAAAAGCGAAATATTTCCTGTTGCTCACACCAAACAAGTCTTCCAAGACTAATGACATGGCAATCGGCTGCTGAAATATTCGCTGCTGGTATTAGTGGAGGGAAATGGTGTGCCTGCGTGTAAGGGAAATGAATGCAACACGATTATAGTAATCAGGCATTAGTGAACGTTGTAGTTTGTTATTAATAATTATGTATAACAGGATATTGTAAAAATTAAGTTACGGAATTTTTATTAAAATGTTTCTTACATACCGTTATATTGGCTGGGCCGCAAGTTTGACATGCTTGCTCTAGACCCTGAACTAAAAACAGCTAAGTTGCTCCTAGATTCTCTCACTCTCTCTTTTTTAATCCTTACTTTTCTGTTGATTTTTAGAGAGAGAGTGGAAGGGAGGAAAGAGAGGGAGAGAGGGAAAAAGAAACATGAACAAATGAGAGACACAGCACTTGGTTGCCTCTTGCACGAACCCCAACCGGAGGGAGATGGAACCCCTCACTGAGGTATAAGCCCTTGACCAGGCATCTAACCCACGCTCCTTTGGTCTGCAGGCCAACACACTAATCACTAAGAAAAAACGGCCAGGGTGCTCCTAGATTCTTGATTGACTGAAACAGTGAGGTAATAAATGTGGAATGATTTAAATCTGTTTCATTACTTTGTTCACTGCAGATAGTTTGAGAAAGAATAGTATTCTTGATCTATGGTCAGATATTGAAGGCTTAATTAAGAATTGACAAGCTCTTATTACGTATGGCTCCATGTGGTAGAAAATAAGAAGAGTAGTTAAGGCATTGATAACAAAGTAGATGGGCTATTGGTGCCTCTTCCTGCTGTAAGATGAAGTTATCCAGAATCTAAACACTGATATCTCCCATGACATCATGAATGATTCAAATAACAAGCTATTTATAATGAATGTCATGGCCTTTTCCTCTATTTTAACTGATAATGCTTATTATTTTAAGAATTCTGAGTAGATTTCAGTAGAAGTGGGTGTGAGAATATGGGTGTACAAACAGGAAAGAATATCTTTGTTTTAACTCTAAATGCTAAGATTATTTTAGGTCTCAACCCTACACATATCTGAAGCAATGGAGTTATTCCTGAATGCCTTCCTTGTCAGGAGTGTGAGATACAATGCTTTCATAACAAAGGTTAAAACTCATTCATAAATAATTTATTTTCTGGTCAGACTATGTTGCTCCCAAATATATTTGACAAACCAATGATCATTAGTATTATTTGATACAATAGAAACAGGGAGTGATTTTAATTTAGAATACAAAAGTGAACCAAGAATGAAAACCTGAGTTTTATTTAGGATGTGTCACGCAGATACAAAGATTTGTAGCTTTCTTTGATGTGCTCACATGAAATGCTTGTAGTCAAATGGTTATTTTTAAAGTTGAGAAGAAATTCGGGACAAAAGGAACATTTTAAATATAAAAGGGACCTCAGGAAGATCACAAAGAAGTGAAATCACTATTACAAAGTTCAAAGACATATTTTTCTTCAAATACCAAGAAACTGACTTAAGTAGCTTTGGTGACCCTCATTCAGGGAAGACTCTCTAGCTCTTATGGAAGTGATGGATGTGAGGCCATTTTTTTTTTTTTTTTTTGCCCCCTTTTCAGAAACTGCTGTTTTGGACCATTATTCTATTTTACTTTCTTGAGACTAATTCATTGTTGGGCATTCTCATCAAACCCCATTTTCTCTTCTCCTTGAATGACTATGTTCGACTTTTCTTTCTTTTTAGCTTTATTAACTTATTTTTTAAAATAAATTTATTGGGGTGACATTGGTTAATAAGATTATATAAGTTTATGTAGATTTATATGATGCATGGTCAGTCTATCACATTGTGTGCCTACTACCCAAAGTCAAATCATCTTCTGTCACCATATATTTGGCTCTCTTTACCCTTTACTGCCCCCCACCCCATTCCCTATGGTAACGTTTTGAACTCAGTAGGGAGATCTTAACTGCAAGATAAATTGGCTGGTTGTGTCAGGCATCAAGCCAGCTGACCACCAGTGTCAGTCCCCTGCCTGAGCAGGATAGGTCTTGGAGACCAGGAATTGACTCCCATCTAGTTGGAATGTTAGGAAATTGTTGTAATCATGGTCAAGAAATCAAGTTGATATTGTAAACTTCCTTTAAAAGGTAGCAGAAAGTCACATTCTAACCAGCAGTTTATGAGTGCCCTTATCACAGCACTGACAATCCTGGGTATTAAAAATGCTTTTCCAGCTTGATGCTATAAAATTGTTCTTCTTTTTTTTTTTTTTTTTTTTTTTTAATGTATATCTTGACTTCTAGTGCAGTTAAGATTTTTTTTTTTTTATCAAGTGTTTGCATTTCCTCTATTTGGGAATTTGTGGGTATTCCCCAGCTGACAATGGCAGGCTTGAAAGTGGGAGCCAACACCCACATAGTGTCCGTTTCCTTGTCATCCTTACCTTTTTCTTACGCTCTATCCTCCTCTCCAATCCCTGCTTCTCTTCCCAAAGGGAACTCACGGAAACCATTAATTATTCCTTACCATTCTGGCAGACCTCTAACTTCTCCTTTGGAATTATATTCACCTGTTCATTTCCTTTACCCATTTGGCTATTTAATAGTCTACCTTTTCCTTACCTATTTGAGGTAGTTCAGCACAAACTAGGGCATTAGCAATTTGCTTTATATAGTATTTGCTAAAAATATAAGCTATAAAAGTCACTATTTTACTTAATAATTAATCCAATTTGAATGAATTTTATTAAATGTTAATCATATTAACCATTTAAACAAATAATGCTATTTTAACTTTAGGTTTCTTCCTTTTTTTGCAGCTTTTAGAAATTTGATCTGTTTAATACATGCATTTTTAATATAATAATATAAATTAACTGCAGAAAAGCCACTAATGAATTTTATTTTACTTGATTACATAACAGCAAAGGAACTATAAAGAGTTAAATAGCTATGCCCTAGCTGGTTTGGCTCAGTGGACAGAGCGTTGGCCTGTGGACCAAAGGGTCCTGGGTTCGATTCTGGTCAAGGGCACATGCCGGGGTTGCCGACTCGATCCCCAATAGGGGGCCTACAGGAGGCAGCCAATCAATGATTCTCTCTCATCATTGATGTTCCTATCTCTCTCCTTCTCCCTTCCTCTCTGAAATCATTAAAAAAAAATATATATATTTTTAAAAAGAGTTAAATAGCTTTATATGCAAGGTTAAAACTTTCCATACTCAGAAATGATTTTTTTTTTGGAGGGTTGGGGGAGGCTTTCTCTCAAGAGCTCTTATTTCAAAACCCAAATGGGATTTCAAAATACAAGTAAATAAATGTCAAAGCCTCTTGGCCTCTGCTCTGCCATTCTATGCCTGAAATCCTGCCAAAATGAAATTTTCCATTCAAGATGGACTGGCATTTACTAAGCTGCTTTTTTAGGGACTCACTTTCAAAAGTAGTGGAAACTTTGTACAACTTCTGATGTCCCTCTGAGTGGACAGACAGCCTCTTCTGTAGACATTTTTTCACACTGGCAACATTTTCTGAGAAATGAACTTTCAGCCCATCCAATGTCTTCAGCTTCTAGGTCTATTGGTTTTCCCAGTGCCAAGCCTAGAAGATAAGCAACAACTAAACTGAAAGTTACTGTCTCATTAAGTATCACGGTGCAAACAGGACAAAAAGAGAACAGACGGAAGAGAAAGTGGGAGAGAGGGAAGGGCTTGGTCCAACAGTTCACTTCCTAGAAGGGCGCATTTGTCTCAAAATTTCATGCTGTTTGAACAAAACTGAGCTGTGGTGAGGCTGGCTGTCTGGTAATTCATATAACATAATTTTCTATTACTGTGAAGATCAAATAGTTAAAGGCTGAGTAGATCCAAAGGGGAATATAGAGCCCCTGCAATACGTAGTAAATCGGGGTTTGGTGCACTGCTGCGGGTTGCCGGTTGGTGGGGAGGAGGAGTGCTCTGAGAGGCCTGTGTGTGTGTGGGTTTGGGAAATGGAAACTAAAACTCAGCCAGCGAACCTGCACTATTCCTCAAAGCTTTGAAAAGTTAACAAGGACCTGTGGGATAAATCGAAGGAAGGACTGAAAACTACAAAACATTAAATGAGAAAAATAGAAATCCATCTATTGTTTGCACTTCCAAAAGCATGAATCAGAAGTTAACTAGTTTGTTCTTAAGGCTTTCGCCCCGCTCTCCTTAATTCTCTTCCTTTCTCATTTCGCAGCTTTTCTCGTATGCAGTGCACCCTGGAATTATCCCCCTTTTGTGAGCCTTCCTTAAATTTCGATTTTTCTTCCCCTTCTTGTTGATCCCAGACCTAAGGCTCCTTTTTCTCCTCTTCTGGTATTTGTTCTGGGACAGGACGGAGAAAAGGCTGCAAGTCAGAAGAAAAGTTTTGTAGTTTGGGAAACTTGGGCCTTTGTTGTGTTATTTCCCCTGCCCGCCACTCCCCCAACCACGTGACCAGGAGAGGCCGGAATTTTGTGAATGGAGCTGAAAGGGGGCTGCAGGGGCGGGGGAGGCTCCGCCTCCTTTCTTAAAGTGGCCAATCTCTTAGCGGAGCGCTGCGGGGTCAGCAATAAACAACAATGGGTTGGGAACAACGGCGTGTCATTGGCTGAGGCGAGGACCCCAGGGTGGGGGGAGCGCTGGCTAAGCCTAAGCTCCGCCCCTTCCCGGTTACCCTGGATACCTGTCAGGCTCCAGCTGCAGAGAAGGTCTTCGGAAACTGTTGCTCAGATTACAGAGGCTGGGTTATCCCCGGAGTGCTGGGCGGCGGGACACCCTTGCTATTGGCTCTCCGCCTGACTGCACCCTCAGAAAGTACCCAGGAGCCTCACTACCCCAGCCTCCAGGTCCGGCTGCGCCCTAAGCCCTCCCTGGCTGGGGTTAAAGTGCAGTTCCCGCTCAAAATGCTTGTAGGTGCGTGTTAGCAGCGGCTGCTCTGATTTACTAGTTTCAGACTGCACTTACGTCCTTGCTGTCCACAATTATTTCTCTAGTAATACGTTTTTCTAAAACTTATTAAGAAAAAAAAATAAACATCAACCTTTCTCCTTCTGGTTGCTGTGGAGTCTTGTGTGCTCACACTCCATTTTAATGCGTCTCCATACCGTTCCATTTAAGGAAGGAAACTTTCAAATAGAAATTGAGAACTGAAGCAACAGCTGCCGGAAGCGTCCTTGGGTCTCTAGCTCTGATCCTTTGGTCTCTAGCTCTGGTCGCCATAAGGATCACAAGTGAGTTTCAGCGCTTCTGAGTCGCTGGTCCCATCCCCGCGGCCTCCCAGATCCTGTTGGGTCGCGGCTTCTTAAGTGATTCTGCAGCTCCAAGCCCCACAGGAGGGTCAGGGCAAGTGGTTTCAGAGTTGCAGCCCTCACTTTTTAAAGCCTTAGTCATTGTCCTTGAAACTCGAGCATCCTCACCGCTCGCTCCCCAACTCTGGGCTCTGGCTGTGTAAAAGCAGAAGAGGAAGTGGAAGCATCAAGTACAGTAAGTGACACCCTCTGTCTCCGTGTATACATAACAAAAGCTCAGGAAATGTGCGGGTCCCTAGGATATCTGAGCCAACACACCCCTCCCTGCGCCTCCCCACCTGCCAGGTGGACTGGAAGCACCTTGTCCCAGTGTGCATGTGGGATACATTTGACTTTTTATACTTTCTTCTCACCTAGATTGCTCCGTCGTCTTCCCAATTCCCCCTCCCAACGCAACCCCTGCTTTTCTCAGGCACTGACCCCATAGATTCTTTATTTTCCTGTCCCATGAAGGACTTGGATTTTGTCTTACTTGAGCAAGGCCGTTAAAAATGTTTTTGATAAACCACAATTATGGTGGTGCGTGTTAAAAGAAAAAAAAAAAACACGGCAAAAGATCTTGGGCCAAAAACTTAGCGGGAACCAAGCTATAGAGCTAGGGGGCTCCCTATCAGGTTAAAAGTGGGGGGTGGTGGTGGGGGGGGTAGGAGGCTCGCGATCTTGAGAGAGGGGAGGGGGAAGCGGGAGTTTAAGGTGACAAGGGTTTAGTGGATCACGCTCCAAGGTATATACCTGAGCCGACTAAAACGTGCTTTAGGAAATCAGCCCAAGAATGGACCAGACACACCAGTAAGGAGGACTGGCGACTGGGCACACCGGGATTCAGTGTCCCCGGGCGCCTTAACAATAACAGCGGGTTAGGAAGGCAGTCGGTTTCCTGTGGGTGGCGTTTCCAGGCTGTGGACCCTGCGCCAGCCCTCCGAGCACCCGCCTGGGCAGAGGGGCGCGGGGGATCCAAGAGAAGGGGCCGCGAGCCGCCTGATTGACAGCCCGAAATCTGATCTTGTGAAAGAGACGCGGAGCCAATGGGAGGCAGCGATCCATCAGTTTGGCTTGGAGGCCCCTGGAGGAGAAGTAGAGGAAAAACCACCGAATTGAGCTCTGTCAGAGGCGCTTTCGGCTTCCAAGGGGGAAGTGCTGGGCAATAATTAATGTTTTTATTAAATTTGGAGGGAATTTTTTGCAGCAGTTCGCCTAGCGTGGCCTTCAGGTGGGTCTTTCCAGCAACTTTTGATGTCTCTCCAGATGATTGCATGGTTGTGGGTTGCAAAAACTATCCTTATGAAAGAGGTGTCTCCGTCTCTTTAGTCCCGTTAGGTGCAAAGCTAGTCTCGTTGATCGCCATTGCTAGTTTTGCACACGTTTGCGAATCAGAGCTGCCCGGGGTGCAACCGACCGCGAAGGGAAACACCGAGAGTGTAAATAAATACATCTCCTCTAGTTCGGATTTTTGCTACAGCCGAAAATATGTAAATTGTGAACTCTCTAGGCTCTTTTTTTTTTTTTTATCCAGGTGAAGGAGGCTGGTGTACTGAGGGTTATTTTTGTGAATGGGACGGTCGGAGGGTAATTAGCTATGCAAATTCAAGCGCTTCATTCATGTTTTTTTTTTTTTTTTTCCTTTTAGCCTAAAAGCCATCTTGTTCCCCTCTAGGTTGATAGAAGTCCAGATCCCGAGGAAATCTGCAGCTAAATGCTCAAAATATAAAACACTGGGCTGAGATTTGCGAAGAGCAGCAGAATGGATGGATTTTATGACCAGCAAGTGCCTTACATGGTCACCAATGTGAGTGATCAGTTCGAGAGTTGCTGTTTATAAACTTGATGGGGGGAGGGGGGGGAGAAGGAGGGGGCAAGGAGGTTGGGATTGCAGATACTTTATCTGCTTTGTTGCCACTGTAGGGCGACTCTGCTTCTAGAAGCCCAGTCTTCAAAATGAGCTTACCTTTCAGTGATTTGGATAAGGCATAGTTTTGTTTTTAAGACCCCCTTTTCTGATTAAAGGGCCCAAGATGAGTGGAAGAGGAGATGGAGGGCAGCAGCAGCTGCTGCACTCAAAGTTTTTGGCTGGGTTTGTCTGCCACATTGAAAAGAATGAAGTTGAGACAAATGCTGACACTTTTTGTTTACATGGGGTGTTTTTGTTTCTCCTCCCCCCCCCCCCCTCATTTTCTCTTATATATTTTTATTTCACCACTCTTCTTCTTTTGTTTCCAGTGGGGAGTATCAGAATAAAATCCATTGTATTTTAATCTAGTTTTGATTCAGCCTAAAATCGACTTTAAGTATAATGGCTTAATGTTGTTTTGATGCTGAGATACCATGAATATATGACTAGCAAATACTATGTTAGGATCGGCACTGGAAAGCTACTCTTCCTGGCTGTCGAATTTTCAGCATAAGCTTTCACTGTGAAATGAATGTAGAAAATGAATACTAGAATTGATACCATAGACTTTAATTTTTTTTATTTAGAGAGAGGATCCTCTAGAGTAACAAATGTATGTATGCATGTGTATTTTTGTATGTGACTTTTGAGGTTTATATTCTTTTAAAGGATTTTATCTTTCCCTTTGTAGAATCAGCGTGGGAGAAATTGTAACGAGAAACCAACAAATGTCAGGAAAAGAAAATTCATTAACAGAGATCTGGCTCATGATTCAGAAGGTGAGGTTTGATTTGGGGGTGAATCCCTGTCTTTACCTGTGTTCCCTACCTTCATAAAGAAGAGGAGCAGTTCAATCTTAACTTAAAAATAATAAAAATTCAAATTACTGTATTTAACTAAGACTTTTACTTTGAGCAATTAACATAGTGTGACAGTTTGCACTGGGGGATATCTTAGGGCCCTGTCACAAACTAATGAAAGAAGAAAATAAAAAGTTAACAGAGGCATCCTTCTCTTACGTGTAAAAACCCTTGTGCATATGGCATAATAAGTAATCCCACACACTAAGGCAACAATTTTAAAAATCCAACCCAGTGGGACCAATTAAGCAACTATGCAAAGTGCTTAATTTCTACTTACTTCATTAGAAGTTAAACAATGTAGATGATTATTTAATTTTTCCATCTCCTTTACACAAAAACCATATAAAGTTATAAAACTTTTCATGGATGACTTTGATGACTCCATGGTGAGGTCCTATAGCTTGTTTTATAGGTCTTAAAGTGTTCACTGAATTATAATTAAGGCCTAATTAATAATTATAATACTTATTTGGAAAATTAGGTTCCAGATTCTTTTTATGAACTGTCATAGGAAGTCAATCTATTATAAATTATTCCAGCCATATGGGAGCATTAATAATACACTTAATATACTTAGATTTAATTATAAAAATTCAGTTGGCTATTTAGATAAAGTATATTGAATTCTGAAACTTCCTCAAATCCTCATAATTATAGGACACCTCTCTCCCCACTGTGACAGAATACAAAAGTTTGGACTTGATAATAAACAGGTGCCAGGGAATTATCTTTCTTTGACTTTTGTAAACCTATTAATAGAGAAATTTTCCTCTAAACACTTGCATTTAAAAGTTGTTCCTTTTTTTCTTTGAGGCATTGAACTTGAACACGTATAGTACTTTGAGATTTATACCATGTGTTGTTATATCTCTGATACAAAATTCAGGAGATATAAATACAATACTTTTCAGTCTTTCTAAACTTATCTCTATTTTACAAGAGTTGAATATATTTAGAAAAGGTTTCCATGGACATCCCTTTACCTAAGCTTTTTTTGGAATCCTATTGTATGTATGCTATTTGGTGTTCCTGAGCTTTTTAAGCTATTTGTTAAAAAAGGGGGAAAAAGAGATATTGACTTTATTATGTAGTTGACCAGAAGACTTTCTTAAAGAAGTATTGCTTCATAACCACCAAAATGAGCAGGATTATTGAGATCTGTAAGTTATGAATTATATTTTCTTTTTTTATTGACCCCCCTCCCCAAATTAAGTTGATATATGAAAGTTTTATGACAAACATTTCCATTTAATGAAACCTAAAGGTTTGCAAATCATTTATTTCTTTGACTTCTTTTTTTAGAACTCTTTCAAGACCTAAGTCAATTACAGGAAACATGGCTTGCAGAAGGTAAGTTTAAAAAAAATGCTTTAAAAGGAGGGGGGAAGCTACTCTAGAAGGGGGGAAAAGTCCTGAACTTGCTGTCTTAATGTTCAGCCCAATTAATTGAGCTCTAAAAGAGCCACCTCCTGTGCCATGCATACATTAGAGCCTCTGATGAGTTTGTCTTTGGGGAATCTGGGGCTGCGCTACCCAGTGTCATCACAAATTACCAGGAGAAATTGCTTCCAGCTCACAATCACATCTGCTTTTGGCAAGAACTAATGCACCAAGACTTCAAGTTCTCAGCCTCTGTTCAGATTTTAATTGCAATTGATCAGGTTTATATTATTGTACCTCCAGAGACCTCCTAGAGCCAGAAGCCGGCTAGCTGCTTCCTTTAGAGCAGCGCATATCATTATTTGGTGTTCTGGTGGAGGACTTTTCTGATGGCAGAAATTAGTTTCTCTGGGTTCATCGGGACGGGATGCTTCAGGATTTAAGTGCAAGTGTCTTCTTCCCACCTTGTTCACAACACAGAACGATAGGTGTGTATCCAATACTTAGGAAATCTATGGCTTTAAAATAAATCTTTGTGGCTTTGAGGAATTTTAAACTGTTTTCTATTTGTTACTGTGATGTGATGTTTGTTGAAACTGACCTTTGTTATTATGTTCCTTTTATTAGGATTTATTTAAGATAGCAAGGAGACATTTAAAGGCATGACTTTTATTTTTTATTACTTTTTGCTAAAAATCTGTGTTGCAATCTATTGTACCTTTTATTGTGTAAACTTTATAGGAACAGTGAGATAGTGCTTCAGTACAGCTTGATACAACTTGGGAAATGCCTAATGTTGAGGGATTTTTGTTGGTATTCATAATTTGAAATTTTTCTTTTGGCTTTGTGAAATACTAAGTTTATCCTCTGATGTATTTGGTGGAAAACAAAGACAATTATAGGTACTTAAGTATTGTGTATAATTGCTTTTTTTTCTTTTTTCTGTCTTTACATTATATGAGATACATGCACTTTTTGGAACAGATTTTTAAGATGGTTAAAAGAAGAGAGAGGGTCTCTTTAAATGGAAGCCGAGTCTCTCTGTTGCTATTTGGGGCTGACTGCTGTGTTTTATCAGTGGTCTTGCTTTCAGTTGATCAAGTTGCTGTTAGCATGTAAAATAAGTTTCTTTGTTTTGCTGATATTCTAGTTCTCCAAAAAGCTTTTGCAATATTTTTTAACCTTTTAAGTTAAATAGCTTTCCTGGTAGCCCTTCCAAAAGGGTGACTGTATTTGTATATTAATGAAAGGTAAGTATTAATAAAAGTTTTAGTTATATTTAAAGGTCATTCTGCTTGTCTCTGTAAATGAAACTTATTGCAATAGACTACTTATTATTGCAACATAAGCCATATATTACAATGTAACTTTTTCAAGAAAAAATTGCACAGAGGTTCTTGTATTAACTTTTTACTGTTAGTTTGCAAAGTTGAAGCTTGCGAAACCATTATATTTATGAAGGAATTTATTCACTTATCCAAAATAATTAAAAATACCCATTTAAATTGTCCTGGAAGCTAGGTTTGTTCTTTAAGATCTTTAAGTCTCATTGATTCCAAGTCAGTGCACTTGCTGGCTGATTTTGAATGTGCACAGCAACTCTGTTCCTGGAATTTTAAAATGTGGAATCTGTGACAGACTCTTACCCTTTTATAATCAGTTTTAGTGCAGTTTTTTACTTTCAACTTGTTTGTCGCCCGGATAAGTAATTTGCATAATTTATCTGAGTTTATCTTTTCAGACTCTGCACTGACTATTCTTACTCAGTCATTCACATATCTGTAAATCAAATCTGAAGATTTAGCTTTATATAAAATAAACCTAGAAAATGACTCATGTATTTGGAGGGACATGGACTTTTACTTAGAAAAGAATTCATGAGGTTAAGTAAGTTCAGGAATTAGTCCTCAGACTGTTGTATTGAATACCAAGGTGGACTTCTATTAACAAACTATGGATACAATTTTTTCAAAGTAGTTTACATTAATTTACCCTATCATGATATAAGCAAAAAAGTGGTTAATCTGATTTATTGAATACAATAGTGAGGAGAGATTTTTTTTACACTATTTGTTAGTAGACTGTATATTTTTATTTTTAGCAAATATATATATAATTATATTTGCATTAGCATTTTAACTTGATTTATTGGCATCTTGAACAATATTAGCTAAGAGGAGATTCTCAAAATTACACTAGTTTTTTCGTAGCTGGATTTGTCCATTTATGTCCCTCTGGACATCCAGAAATTAAAACATTGCCAAATTGGCTCACATGAACCGTTTACATATTTCTTTTTATAATGCTTTGTAGCCAAGAAACTGACCATGGAATTTTAAAGCATCTTGACCCTTTTAAAAAAGATCATTGGCAATTAACCAGTTTCTTCCATGAGTTAGAATCCCACTGAGAAGTTAAACAGGTCCAAAAATCTTATTGGACCTGAGAGTCAAGTTAGTGGTCATGTGTCATATGAAAATCATGTTAAGAAATTATCAAAGCCCCTTTATACTTGGAAGATGATATATCCTAGCATGTTTGTTTTTTCCTATAAGAATTTTCTAAATTAGACCCAAAGTGCAACATATGGATTAGTCATAGGTAAATTATTATGGAGTAAGAAATGTGTTTTATGTCTAAGGAGAAATTGGGATAAGGCAGGACTATTTGAGGGTGGGGTTGGAATCAGTTGTTTTTCAATTCACTAAAGTTATCTCTAAAAATAGAATTCCATTCTCAAATAAATTCATTTCCAGAGATCAAAAATATGTTTGTGAAGACTACAACTTTATATTAGTATCACTTTCAAAGTACTGACACCGCAGTTAACACTACAGTTGAAAGATTTTTAACATATATCCCACAATTTAAAATAATCACATTTCATTCTGAAAAAACTGAAAAGGCAAAGTTTCCAGTGACACGGTAACAATTAAAAAAAGAATATGCCTATTTTTAAATTTTGCTATAGCTGCTTTATATTGTAATTGTAACTATGTACAATTCTTTATTGATTCTTTGTCTTTTGAATTAGATTGCTACTGACAGAAAGGCAATTTCAATTATTTGATCCCATGAAATAATGAGTTCAAATATCAATCCTGTCAACATCATAGTCATGTCTTATTCTTAACAACCTGTTTTAAGTGGTGCCTCAGCGAATGGTGTCCTAGAAATTCATAGTTAAATGGACCCTTTTGTGTGTATGGGGTGGGGGGTGGGGGGGAGGAGTGGGAGGTTGACAGAAGAGAAGGATGTAAAACTGAGTTTTAAAAGGATTGGATTCTTCTAAAGCTTGTTATTAAAGCTTACCTACTAACACACCGGAAAGACAAGTCATACATTTCATGCATGTGGAATGTAAATACATAGCAACTTTTGAATGTTATTCTTGCTGTTGCTCTAGATGTTCTTGAGATTCCCTTTCATGAGTAATATTAAGGAAAAAAGTCAACGGTGACCGCTGCCATCAGGGAACAGTGTTTCCCAGTGGTGTTGTAGTAAGTCAGGTTCCGTGCTGCCACCACACCTGAGTCAGAGTTTCATCTTCAAGAACAACCTTTCTACACCAGAGGTCCTTACAGCAGGCAGATAAGGCTGTTTTTCTTTTTCTTTCTGTTTCTTTTCTTTTGATTACTACTTGACCTTCAAATAATCAGGTTGACTTAAAAGTAGAGACATTTATTAGGAAGTTTCTTAAATAATATGTTATACATATTGTCATCCAACAATATTCCATCATAATGTATTCATTTTCATTTTTTAAAAATGACACTGTAACTTTTTAAAAAGGAACAAATTGGATGTGCTCTTGAATGCTTTTTGTTTTCAGGTGAGGCAGTAAGAAATAAAAGCTTTAAAATGGCATTATTTTTATGAGGTTTACAAAAAAAGGAATTGAGAATTTAAGCATTAAAGCATGGAAGTCTATGTTATTTTTTAGAATTGAACAAGAGTCTTTTTTTTTTTTTTTTTTTTTTAAGGAGGGCTACCACTCCTCTTTGCATTGTACCAGGAAATTCTCTAAAATGTGAAAGGAAGATTTATCTTTTGTACTTGATTAAAAGAGAGCAGGTAGAGCAGGTAGAGTAATGGATTATATTTTATTCTTTGGAATTGTATAAATACCTTTCATCTAGGGTCTACTTGCAATATAAATGTTTTTCAAGAGTAGAATTTGGATAGGTTGTAGCATAATATAGTTTTCCCAGAGGGCCATAATAAATGTTTATGAAATATAGCTAAGCTTTTCCAGTTTCATTACTGAAAAAGGGTAATTTCTTAGAGTTTATAATATGACTCGATTCCATTTGACCTGTATATAAACTTGTAGTTAAGAAAATATCATCACCATCATCATCATCATCACCACCACCATCAGACCTCTGTAGAGAAAATATTTGGCAAGAAACAGCTCTGAGCGATCCTTAAGTTTTTAAGTCACTACAGATCAATTTAGAGTTAGAAATTGAAGCTAATTTTGGACTAAAAGACAACTAAAACTTACTGTTTTCTTTCTTTTAGAACATACAGAATGTCTTTAGCAAGTATGAATGATGTTTCTATCCTGGGGAAGTAGCCCCTTTATCTGTTTGAATATGTTTATACTTCTGCATTAATTAATGCTTACACACTGGTGCTAGAAATTCATAGTTAAATTCATAGTTAAATCATTTTAATGTTAAAAGCGGATGTGGTATAAAGCCAGGCTTAGTGGCCTCATGATTATTTTATTCCAGGGCCCGAAGCTTCATTTGAGCATTAAACAGAATACCACTGTGCAAAGGTTGATTTTCTTGTTGTTTTACTTTTACCTAGAATTTCACTTTCTTTGGAGAAAGTTGTTTTTAACCCTTTGTTCAAAATGAAATGCTACAAAGTTAGCAGCACTCTGTTAAAATCTTGGGATAGAGAAACTTTGAATAACAGGGAAAAAAAAAAAGGCCTTTTTCAAAATGGTTTTTCTCTCTTTCCCTCCTTTCTTCCTTTTTTCTTTGCCTCTTTCCTTCTTGCTTTTTCGTTTTGTACATTTACCTATCTGTGGCAAGTTCCCTACGAAGTAGGGAGAACAAATCTATGGAATTCATTATTTTAAGCTTGTCATTTCTCTAAACGTGTACCTTCATGGATCTGAACTGTATTGGAGCTAGAGCTAGAAAACAGTGTTTATACTGTAAGTTCAAGTTGACTAGCTTTCGCTCTGCAGAAGGGTGTGACATGAAAAGATTGTGGTTGGGCCACATGGCTCATGCTGGACTGTGTTTTTGTGAATGGGGGCAGAACTCCAGCTCTGCCTGCGAGTCTGGAGGAATTGCTGAGGAGATCAGCTGTCTCATTCACGGGCAGAAAGAATGACTCATACATCTTCCGCCTTGTTTGGCTCCAGGTCATTGTTACAGTGGATAGAACTGGTTTTAATTAAAGATTAACCCCTTTGATACTTGACATTTGTTTCATTTGTAATTTTTCCACTTTTCTCTCTCGCTTTAAGAGAAACCCTACAGGCTCCTAGTTTGTAAGAAAAAGGTGTGGCTTTTTCTTTTCCTTGCCTGCAGCCAACCTTGGAAAATATGTAAATGCTCACCTTTTCTTAAGTAATGATTATTATTCCATTTGCAAGGTTAAACTATGCATAAAATAAAGGCCAACTAAAAACTGCCCTGCCCCCATCATCCCCAGGAAATGTTAAGAAAATATATTAAAATTAAGCAGGAGGGTTAGTAATTCTGTGGCATGATGACTGTTTTCATTAGTTTCTTTATCATGATATGTGTTGCTATGTAGTAGTAAAAGGAGAGAGAGAGAGAGAGAGAGAGAGAGAGAGAGAGAGAGAGAGAGAGAGAGAGAGGAACGCAACTTTGGATAATAATATAGGTGAAGCCAGTAACTGAGGGTTGCAGATCCTCTCCTTTGAAAGCAGAAGTCCTGAGACTTGATGGCAACGTGTCTATTAACGTGCAATGATCCAATAGAGCCGCTCCAGCTATTACCAGTAACATCCACATGCTTAATCTTCTTGAAAGCCTTTTATCGGTCTTTGGGTATATACTTCCCCTTTCTTTCCTCCTCTGCCCCTTCCTCTTTAATTACGGAGTGCGTGCAAACATTTTCATTCCTCGAAGGTGATTATTCCAAGCGTAGTTATAATAGATAGTTGGGGGAAAAATATCCCTTCTTAAAATTTTTTTTTTTAGATTGGCCTCTATTGTTAACTTTCCACTTTGGAGTTAGTATGACTTGTCACGAATTTTTAGGCAGCTATAGTTTGCTGCTTCACAGAATTCCCGTGAATTGAGGGAAGAAAGGAAATGTATTCTACGAGTGTGGCAATACTTTGTCATATTTTCCTTGTCCAGATCCAACTTGTGTTTTCCGTTAACTGCTTTCCTTTTACTCTAACTTCCTATTAGAGGTAGACGTAAGCCTTTGTCTATTTAAGTAGCCTGCTGTTTCATTGGGCCCATTCAGTTTCTGAAGATTAGCTTCTGTGAAATATGCGAGTCATATGTTTTTTGTTAAAATTCTGTAATATGTTCAAGCATAAGTGTGAAGTGTTTATTCAGCATGTTAAAGAGTTAGAACAGAAATAGCAAGTTTTATTCTTTTTACAAATTACTAGTCTGCAGCTATTTTCTGTATACGTCTAGTTTCTTCTGCTTCGAAAGTTGTGCCTTTTCTTTCCATACATTTCCCGTCACACGACTCACATTCATCAGAGATTTTTGTGCCCTTTCTTGAAGTCATACATATCATGGAGTTGCAACTTTGTCTTATCATAGTGAAAAAAAATAAATAAAAAAAGTCTGGCCTGTAGGACATTCATACCAGCTTATTCAGTTACCAATATACTTTTGTCACTCAGGAGCTATTTTTAACTAGTATTCCTGTAAAGCGATATTACATTTTTATTAGGTTCTTGTAAGTATTTGGCTTTTTAAAAGCATAATAATTGTTGTGGTTGATAATTTTTGTGTCTCAATAGTTATGTCTATTTAGCTGTTAATTTAGAAGGAAAACCAAAACATGTGGATATGATTGGAAAAATATGTAGGATTTGATCCTGTCTACCTGCTGTTAGTTATTAAATAGATATTAAAAACATTCTTGTAATTTTTTTGGTGTAGAGACTTATTTTAAAGGGTACTCTTCTAGTTATAATTTGTGCGTCTATAAGAAAACCCAAGCTTCCTGCAATGCAAGAGAAATGTTTGTAGCTAAGAGAATGCCAAGGTACAAATTTCAGCTGTTAATTTTTTCCATGTCTAATATAATGCATTAGAAGTCAAGATATTAAACCTGCCTTGTAATGATTGAAGCCGTTTTATTGTGAGTGAAATGGAAAAAAATGAGTGGGTGGTGGAAAGATGAAAACAACATTTCTTGAGTACCTGGCATTGTCTGGCATTTTATTCAGACTAGTTCATTTAATCCGCACCAGAAATCTCTATTATCGATATGAAACTGGTGAGTAAAATGGAGTTCACTGAGGTTAAATGTTACACCGTTTACGTAGCTAGCAAGTCACGGAACTGTGATTTGAAGTTTGCATGACTTTTGTTAGTTAGGTATCAGATATTGGTGGAATCTGAAGAGAATACCCTTCTTCAAATATAGACTGAAGAAACAGGCATCAGTTATAATCTGGAAAATGCCCTTCATTTGTTTGGTTTCATTTTGTGGCAGAGAATGGGATTTGTCTTTAATAAGTTTAAATGTTGGTGTTCAGAAGAAAGTTGTTATAAAATGTTGTCAGACTCCATATATTTTGATAATAGGCAAGATTACCAATGGTTCTGTTCTTAATAACGTAAATTTTATTTAATGAAATAATTCTGTTTTTTAAAATATTATTATTAAATAAGTTGGTAAAAAGAGGCTTTAATTATATGTATGTTGTAAACCTCTTTTATTAGACTTTTTAAATATAGAATTCATTTTTTATGTTCATTTTTTTTCTTAACTCAATTGAATTACCAAGACAAAACTTTTTTCAACAGACTGATTACTTTGGTACTCATCCCCCGATACAGAATAGGCTCTTTTAAAAAAAATCAGTTGACATCTGTTTAAATATGACTTGACTGGGAAAAAAGGTTCACTATTATGCAATACTAGCCAATACAACTAACATTAATTAGGATGATAGTTCATTACATTTTTACCAAATTAAAAGTAACCTCACTTCTGTTTTATGTAGATATATATGTGTGAGTGTGCACATTAGTGTCATGCTTAAATTCGTTTTTGTAATATTCTATCAATTTGGAGCAGGCTATTTTGATATCTCAATCAACCATGATGAAAATATTATAGAAGTGAAAAAGTTTACTTGTGTTTCAATTGCTGCCGAATGCATATTCGGTAATCCTTCCCTTGCTAAAAATAGGGAAGTTGTTTGACATTAAAGACTGATGAAATAATGATGTTCCTTTTTGTTAATTCTAACTAGTAACCAGGAAAATACTTTGCATGAAAAGATGGAGTTTATTTGCATTGTTATAACCATAGTCATTGAATTGTAACATTTTATAATATAGGACCGAAATAGATGACAATAATTTAAGAAACTTTGTTGCATATTTTGGCCAAATTTAGGGCAAACATTTTTAATTATGGTAGTCTAATTTGCAATAGATGGAACTTGCCAAAATCAGACGATTTCTAGAAAGCAGAATCCCTGAGAGATGTAATAACTGCACATTATTTGAAATAATTATGTGGTTACTTCAAATGGGCTGCTTAAGCCCTGGCAGTGGGTGAATTGGAATACCCTTTACTCCAAAAGCGTATCTTTTACTTGCATAAAGAAACACTGCAGCTAATAGAAATCCTATGGCTTCTTTTACTTTGCATGTCTCTATTATTTCCATCTGGCAGGTGAAATTCAGAGGGACTGCCACCATTATATTTCTGACAGACATGTTTTCTAGTTGACAACAATGATGCTGCTGAAATTCCCCCTCTCAAGTATTGCTGCCAATACCACTTTAAATAGAGGCTAATTGGCAAATAATCATAAATTTTATCCCAGCCTAAAAATATCTGGCATGGAAGATCTTACTTGACATTCCTTAAGTCTTGGCAGTTTTTCTCTTAATTATTTTTTTAATTTTCTTTTTTCCCTTCAGCTCAGGTACCTGACAATGATGAGCAGTTTGTGCCAGACTATCAGGCTGAAAGTTGTAAGTATAGTTTGACTCATCTCTTAAATTTTCCTCTGTCTTCCTTCCTTCTTCCATTCTCTCTCTTTGGTTTGTTTCCCCTTCCAGTGTCTGTTCTTGCATCGTGTCAATGCCTTTTTCGCTTACAGTCACGAGGTGATGTGATTTGTCACGTTGTGGCATCAGCAGAATCCCCGTGTGATTTGAGCAGAGCTCCAAATAGTAGCTCAGGAAAACTGATTGGATTAAAAGATGGCCCTGTTCTCTATGTTTGGTCAATGTCCTTGGAGAAGAAATGGGGAGATCACGACGTACAAGTGTTTACTTCCAGTCTTTGAATATCTTCACAAAGACAAGTCTGGATGCTGATGGAAGACATCAGTAGTTAACATCCATGAGATTATTATTATATAACTTATAAAAATTCTGGGCCAAACATTCATTGGCTTATTGTAGTTTTTGCATTCATGAACTTTTACCTGCTTTGATTGAATTTTTAGCCTCACTGTCTGTTCCTGGTCGCAGTAACAGAAATGGGAGCACCCGATAGCTTCTCTTAGGGTCCCTTCAGTGTTTCTCTCCGTGAGTCTTGCTACAAGGTCGGACGGTCACAGGCTGCATGGGGCGTGATTCTTGGTTCCTCTCCCTCCTGTGACTGCAGAGTGAGCATTTCGCCTGTGCAAACATGGTTGCCTTGGGATTTACCTCTGATATTTATGCTTTGCCTTGACCTGAGGTGCAAATAGTAAAGAAAGGGGTAAAATCCCATCTTGCTTATGAAACTGACCTAATACATTGTTATTTTGTTAGCTCCATTTAAAGCCCCAGCTTTCATTTTTCCAGACCACTGACATTTTCACAGGAGGCTGTATCATCCACAGTAACAACGTATGCTTAATACCTTACAACCTATAAACCCATGTTTCCCCACCTAATATCATAAATCTAACACAGATTACCCACGTTACTTCAAGCGAGCATTGTTTTCAGCTTTTATGTTTGGTATCTTCACTGTCCCATGTGTCAAGAGTTGTAAGAGGTTTCTTCCAGGTTCTCTCCCATTTTATGTTTTAGTTCAGCTTCACTAAAAATCTTTTTCCTATTGTGGTAAAGTCTATGTAACAGGAAATTTGCCATTTTAACCATTGTTAAGTGTGCTGTTCAGTGGCACTCCCATTGCTGTGCAAATATCAACACTACCCATCTCCAGAACTTTCTCACCATCCCATATGGAAGCTCTGTACTTACTAAAAAATAACTTCACAAAGAAAAGTCTGCCCACAGCCCCTGGTAACTGCTGTTCTATCAGCTTGGTTTTTGATATGAAAAGAGAATTGTGTTGCTTGATGTCTGAGTATAATTATTAGATATTCTATTTCAAGAAACCTATACAGCAATGTTTTAGACCTTAATTAGAGACTCTTAGAAACTCCCAGAAGGATGATAGCTGCATGATGGCTAAGCAAGGAAAGCCTCCCCTTCATTAAAGTGTGGGAAGAGAATGGTCATATTTCCAACATTTCCCTTCCTCTGGGGTTCTGTGTTTTTTTCTAAAAGCTAAACGTGTCATCTGAGTGGGAGAATTCCTCTCATTGAGTCATTTTACATCTGAAAAATTGGTAATGATTCCAACACTATGCCAAATGCCAGGGTAAAATAACGACCCTAAAGTAATTTTTTTCACTCCTCTTCTTAATTGATCTCTTTTTAGTTTTTCTTATTCTTCACTATTCGTCTCCTTGAAGTATCTTCTCTGGGTCACAGTGTATGATTTTTCCTTTGTCTTTATATGCCTTTGATTCCTCCTTCTCACTCCATTCATCTTCCTCACTTTCTCTTTCCTGAGGTCCTGTCCCCAAACCTTTCCTCTTATCTTCCACAATCCCATAGAACATTCTGTGATGAAGGGAAAATCTGTATGTACCATTTGATACAGTAGCGGCTGATCACATTGGTTACTGAGCACATAACTGTGGCTAACGAAATGGATTTTTAAATTTAATTATTGTGACTTTATATAGACATGTAGCTATTGGCTACTGTGGTGGCCAGCGCAGTTCTGTATGGCTAGGTCTCCAACGTTCTGATCTCTAGCTGGGGTCTCTCCTCTGCCTTGTCTACTATACTTCTTCCCTGATACACCGCTGGGTCCTTAGGCAATTAGAAAAATGCATCCCCTCTGGACTCACCCCTTCAGCCCTCCGCTGATTGTCGGCATTAAATAGCATTTACACAGCAACCCCAGTCTTCAATGTGGTGGCCCACAGACAGTTGACGTTCAGTAAGACCAGTGTTGACATCATTGTTTTTCTCTCCTACTTCTCTTGCCTTTCTAAGTTGATGGCATCATCACCCAAGTGGAAAAACATTTGATTTATCCTCAGTCCTCCCAGTTCTTTACCATTAACTTCAAATTGCTTACCAAGTTGCCAATTCTACCTTTTAAAATTACCTTGATTTCATGGCTTTGTTCATCTCTATTTACTTCCTTAGTTCACACCCACATTCTGCCTCAAAGGAACTGGTGAACCAGCCGTTTGATTGGCATCCTTGCCTTCAGTTTCCCCTCCATTCAGTCCACTCCCTGCAGAGGCATCAACACACAGCCATCTGACCTTGTTACTTCCCCCGGCAACTTCCTTCAGTACAAAGTCCTAATTCTTTAGCTGTCCAGAACATCCTTCTATAACCTAAGCCCTGGACTACTGACTGTTTTAGTTTAACTCCTGCCATCACAGCACCCTGTCCTTCCCCATTCTCTGAGCTTGAGCCCTTCCACTCTTTCGGTTCCCCAGAGTGAGCTCTTGTATGCCTCTTTGCCTTTGCATATGCTCATTTTGCTTTAGCAGTTTTAACTTTGGCTTTGCAGTCTGGTGAGCCGCCTACTCCCGACTCAGTTTAGACTTCATCTCATTGAAATCTTTCTTGACCTCTTCTTTGCCATCCTTACCCAGCTGAGTTAGACTCTTAACAGCTTGTCTCTTGTGTTTATTATATTATAATATTTTAGATACTTGTCTTTCTTCAATAAGACTGTGAACTCTTAAGGATCAGTAGGGTGTCGTAGTCATGCCGTGCTTGTTCTAAAAGCACAATAAGTAAAATAGTCATCATAATCATGATCGGCTTCTCCAAGGTATTTTCAAAATCCTAATTCCCTTCTTAAGAAACATATGACCATGCTTTAAAGCATATTATATATATATATATATGGTCTCATTCTGGAAAAAATATGCTGAAACCATGAATGTTTAGCCAAACGTTTTCAGAATGCTGAAATTTTATTTTACTTCAATTAGTGGATATTTACAGTTTAACAAATGTGGCTCTGGGACTGTGAATAAAACACCACAGTTTAACGGCAACTTATAAACAAAGGTAAAAAGAAATCTGAAATAGTTTAATAAAAAGAAAGTGGAGGTGTGTTTTATTTCAAGTTTTTGCTGACATAAAGGACTATTGTTCTGATGATGATGAGCAGTAGTTTCAACCTTCATTCCGGACGGAACAAGAGGGAAATGGTTTAAAAAGAGGAATAGGGTATATGGATTAGATTCTAAGGAGGATTTCTGGATGGAGAAGGTTATCAAATATTGGAACTGAAAGCTTATATTGTCTCCTAAATTCCCTTTTCAAATGTTTGATTCTCATCTGGGAATGCTTAGTGGGGCAGAGGGATCCTATCTCTAGGAATAGAAAGAAACTCCATCCCCGCTGTGTGGCCTGTCTATAAATTCTATGGGGCTATCTTTTCAAACCTGAATAATCTGATTTCCTTACATACCTCAATCAAATAAAATGCTTCTGTTTGGGCTTTTATTGCTTTAGCCCTTTGGTAAAATGTAGGTTAGGAGAATGAACTGCAAAATTCTGTTCAATACTGGATTATAGAACACCCATTTGACTTTAACATGGATAAATATGTGTAGAAAAGTAGAGAATAGAGCATTCAGAAATTGTGAAAGTGAGATTAAGCCACAAGAGTTGGGTACCCTCTAAAAACATTCCCAAGCACTCTTCATTTTTATTGAAAAAATATATCAATTGGAAATCTAGAATTTAAGGATGTATACTATAGCTTGCTAACCTTTGAAAGACATGGACTTTTAAAGCACATACAGAGACTTGAAAACAAGCAAACAAAAAACTTTCTATAATTGTATCCTAGGATATGAGTGAAGGTTAAGAGAGACAATTACGTGGCTGTGGCAAATAGTTTCTTGACAAACAGATCTTTTCAGAACTCAGACACTCTGCTGAAAAATAAAGAATTACTTCAGGATATGCTTTAGTCCAGAGGAAGTAAAGTTATATATATATATCTTCAGAAAAGAGAATTTAAAAAGTATTTGGAACATACGTGAGCATTGTTTTTCCTAAGTTGATACAGATTTATATACAAACTGATTTTTTTCTAAATCTTGTTTTAAATTTAATACATCAATAAGCTTACATATTAAATGATATACTTTAAATTTAGTTATATCACTACTGTTTTTCAATTTCCCGCCTCTCATTTCTTCATTACAAAGTTATGTGTTATGATTTTTCTAACTAGTTTGTTCCCATTTGTACTTTTCGATGTTTACCGCGATTCACACGGTGCATCCTCCCAGGGCAGTCCCAGAGGCAGAGCCAGGGTTTTGCAAAATGCCCAGCAGGATAGATCCTTGTAACTTTTCTCCTTTCTCTCAAAATCAAGATAGAACACAGGGATGCAAGTCAATGAGAATGTCATTAAAGGAATAATAACCTTGACTCTGACATATTTATGAAATTAAATATTTAAAAAGTTTGCATATTTCTGTACTTGAACTGAACTTTGTAATACAATCCTAGTGACCCCTCTGAAAATGATCAAGACAAATCGGTGTGTGAGGACACAAATGTTTAAAGCCACTATTAGCCGGTGATACTTTGTCCAAGCAAATATATGTTATTTCTATGCCTTATTTTATTAGGCATTAAGTTTTACCAAAGAATAGTATTTTGGGTCCTTTTTAGCAGTGAAGTGGGGGGAAATAGGTTAGGTTACTGTTACAAAAGCTGAAAATCAGACCAGGTCTTTGCAGACGGACCCTGACTGAATGATTTCTGTTACAGTAACATGTACTTGCCCGAGAGAGAAAAGTGCCATTTCTGATGTGTTTCTTAGTTTTCTGCCTTTCTACTAACCCACCTTCCTGCACTCTGCTCCTTTCTGCACAGATGAGTACTTTATAAAAGTCTACTTTTCAATACTAATTTGGAAACCTTTCTTGCCTGATTAAATTTTTAGGTAGGACTGGCTAGAAAGACTCTGTCTTTTATTTCTCTGATTGTATTTACCAGAAGTTGAGCACCCATTGAAAGAAGAATTCCATTTCTGGGATTTGAGAACATAAATTTGTTACTGTGTTTTGATTCCTTTATTTTTTAAAAAAATCGAGGCGTATTTAAACATGTCAATGTGGTCAGACACAAATTTATTCAAGGATGAATTGTCTGCCGCCTTCATCATCTGAGATAGTATACCTGAGATTCAAGCAATAGTTAGCTCTTAAAGGTTCTGTGTCTTTTTATGTGCTTTTTATTATGGTATTGTTGGTTTTTTGGTTTGTTTGATGCTTTTTTTTTCTTTTTTGCAGTTTCAATAATTTATTAAAGCAATACATTCGTAGAATCAGAAAACACACAGATAAGATCATTCCCAATCCATACAATCCTGTTCTCTAGACACAGCCACTTTTTCTCCTTTTTATCTCTTATACTAAATAATATGTTTGTGCTACAACTTCTTGAGTTATCAGTTTTAGATCTTATCGGTTGCTCTATTCAGAGAGGGATGCATGTTGGATAAGTTTTATTTTTCTGACAGTAATCAGCTATGTCATCGTACTCTTACTCACACTTGAGTATGAATGAAAAGCATTTATTTGGGAGGCTTGCCTTCATGTTCCCGATCCTGTGAGAGTTTGACTTTTCAGGTCTGGAATTGGGCCTCGGAATGTCTAAGGCGCTGTTAGGTGGTTCTGATGCTGGCCTTCCGTGGAGCACAAGGTTAGCCATTTTGCCTAGCCTGTTATTCACTCCTTTGTAGAATAAAGATGGCACAGGCACTCTTTTGCAATGAATTAGTACGATGGACGCTGTTCTTTACAATTCATTATGCAATAGACTTTCTGAAATTTTTATAGAAGTAATACGTTGTCATTTTATTATTTAAATATACCAGAGAATTAAAAACGAAGTACATATAAAAATAGTTTCTTTATTTTTGGCACCTCTGCTAGAGTTTTTTGTATTTTCCACTTCCACAGACTATTGTCCTGCTTGTGTTCTCTGACAAATAGCTATGAGAAGGTCACTGCAGCCTGTTGATTCTGTCCAGCTAGAATAGATTCTGGTTTAGAAGGATACCTAGGAAATTGTGACTCTTGTCAATGTTGGTTAGACTCAAGCCCTGGGCGCCCCACCCTGTTCCAGGTGCCCCACCCTGTTCCAGGTGCATCCATCCAGTAGGGAGTCTTGTCATCAGATAGTTTGCTCTGCTGTGGTTGGTACACATCTGCCTTGGGCCTGTCACCGAGTCCAGCGGCCACCTTTTCAACAAAACAGACGTTTTAGGTTGTGCTTGCTTGTTTCACAAGCGACATATTTTTCAAATCAAAATAGAAACTCAGTTGTGGGGGAAAGCTACATCTTGCAAGAAATTTAGTTTGTAGGTCACCTCTCTGAAGTCGATCACCGTTAAATAGAAGAAACAAAGTCTAACTCCTACACCTTGGGCATGTCAGTTATCCTTTATTTATTTATGACAAAGAAATCATCTCTCAGGCCCAAGACACATTATGATTTCCCAGGACACTTTTTCAGCACTCTGAAAAAAAAAAAAAAAAGGATAACCTCTAATTATGGTGAATTCTCGCTCGAATTTAAAAGTGGACTTTAGAAAAAACATAATGGGGAAATAGAAATGATTGTAAATGACAAGATACTTACAGCTAGAAAATTACATCGGTTTTAAGGACGTCTGCTTTAGTAGATCCTGTCACATTTTTTGGTTTTACTGGTTCATTCTTCCTCAGATAGATAGTTCAGTCTTAATTGCCAAGTGAAAACCAAAACAAACAAACAACAAAACAACAACAACAAAGCAAAACAAAACCTTCCTGCAGAACTGGGCTTTGTGGTTCCATTGAAAGCTGAAAGCTAAGATGATAGATGGCTCACCTAAGTTTTTAGCTTATCCTTTCCTATTTTTTTTTTACCCTCTTTAATGCTGCCTTTAGCAAAACAAATAATCCTACAAATTGACTCCAGAAACATGCTCAAAGGAAGTAAGTCAACAAATACTTTCCACTCACCCTGCCTATAATTAGTAACAAATTATTTTGAGAAAAGCAATCTGTGCCATCTTTGGTTGAACTTTACTCAATATTAAATAAGCATGTTGTTATTCAGTAACTGGACGTATTAGTCTAATAGCCAAACAGTGTTTGTTGGAAAATTTGCTAAGGGATGAAGGTAGAACATTATTTGCAGAACCAAGTATTCTTCTAGTATTTTTAATATATACACATACACATACACTTACGTATAGTGATGAATAAAAAAAGCAAACACAACATTTGTTAGTTTTTGTAAATGAAGCCAAAGCAGTCATGGAAATAAGTACCTTTTTGGGCCACCATTTCATAGAATATGTAAGTTTCATGAAATCAAATGTAAAGAAGAAAAAATCCGAGCTAAACTGAATCTTTATGTCATGATTGTATGTTTAGTGTTTTTAGGAGTTTTTATATCATTCTCTTCCCATTTTTCCTTTTATAACATTGAACATGTACTGAATACGGACAGGACATATTTGCTTATGTCTGTTATTGAATTTTCTCCTAATGAGAGCTTATGCTGTGTCTTACTAAGTAAAAATGGTCAGTTTAATGTGGTTGTTTTTTAAATCTAATAAATTATTCCTCAACAATTACTAGCATTTGACATTAGCTGAGGGCGATGTTACCTTAAGAACTCAATTATTGACAATTTATCATGGATAAATTGTCAATAATTGAGTTTAATGTCTGACTAAAATTTAAAAATAAGTTTGTGTAATCATTTTGTATGCAATCTTCTTTGAATGTTATTTAAATCTAAGGCTTAGAAAAGAAATCCATTTTGGTATAGATGCCACATTGTTAAACCATTCAGAAGTTTATTTCACAATTACTCCTAGTTTTTGGCTTTACAGTCCTCTTAGGAGTGATTTTTAGATCAGGAAGAGAGGCTTAACTTGTGATTGTTCCTTTATTTATGTCTTATTGTAGGGAAATCTTATATTTACTAGTATATTTCTGTTTGCAAAACTGGAATGCCCTGGTTAGGTAGCTCAGCTGGTTGGAGCATCATCCATACACTAAAAGGTTGCAGGTTCAATCCCTGGTCAGGGCAGGTAGGGGAGGCAACTGATCCATGTTTCTCACATTGATGTCTCTCTCTCCTCTCCCCCCCCCTTCCCCTTTCTCCCCCACTTTTTCTCTCTCTCTAATCAATAAACCTATCCTCGGGTGAGGATTAAAACAAACAAACAAACAAACAAAAAACCCCTGGAATGCTTGTGAGCCATGTTATTACTCCTTGATTATCTTGGTCAGAATTAATTTTACGTAATTCTTAGTGTGCCCATAAGTGCTTTATACACATCTCAATTTTATTTCTATTTCAATTGGCTTATAGAGGATGAATCATGTCCTACTCATGCTTGTATAATTCACATGTTATAGGTATTCAATGAATATTGAATGGAATGAATAGTTTATTGGGTTTTTAGAATCTTTTTAAAAAATAACAACACCATGCACACGTGGTTTAAGTTGTTTGAAATCTAATTCACATATCTGCTTTTATTTTCCCATGTTTCATTTTTTTTTGAAGGGTAATGGAAAACTGTTTGCATTTATGTAACATTAGAGCTTAGTATCAGTTATTAGATTAGGGCTCTCTAATAAATATTGAGATTCACAGTACATTTCTCGGCAATCTCTATTTAATACAAGTACTCTGAGATAACTTGGTATTGTTCCCATTTATATATAGAGAAATCTAGGACATAAAATAATCAGATAACTAGGGGTTTGTCTGAAAAGAGATGTTTTGTGGACTTGTTCAAGCCTAGTAGTTGTAGAAAAGCAAAAGGGGAAAACTTGGGAACTATGCCAATTCTCGTCTAGGTTACATTGTCTCAAATCTTTTATCCGGAATTTGAGAGATTATGACAACACTGTATATTTGCATGTTGTTCATGTGCAGTTTTTGACCTCAGAAATATTTCAGGCATGGCACATTTTCCTCACTGGGGGGGAAGATCTGTTTGGGTGGTAAAGACAGTAGTAGTTGTAGCAGCAGAAGTTAGTAGAATACTAGTTGCTATTTAAAGCAGTAGTGCCATGGAATTCCTCAATAGTAGTAAGTATTCATGGAAATCCCAAAGCTGCAGTTGGAAGAGACATTGTAGATTAATAACACTAAAACTTTTATTTTAAAGATGAAAAAGTTAATTCATAATGGTTATTGGGCTCTGATTTTCAAAGAAAGATTGTATGTTCTTACTTGTGTGTTGGGAAAATAGCAAATAAGAATGATATGAACCTAGATAATTGCACTTACTAGTGACCTTTTATCTAATCTCTATTTGTAACACCAGAATAAGAAATATTTTTTCAACCATTTTCTCTTTAAAGAAGTGCTTTTAAACTTTGCTGCCTCACTAGCACACATGCATATTTGTTGGGTGAAGGAATGAGTTCAGTTCGATACATCTTTATGCCAGGCTTTTGTGTATCTACTTTACCAATTTTAGTGTAGCTCTACATAATTCTTAGTGTGCCGTTATTTCAGATTAAATATGATCCAGTTTTATAAATCAGTACAAAATGCTGTAGACATTTTGATCAGAGAGAAATGTATACCCCCTTTGACTACGTTTCCCCCTGACTTTTCAACACTGACATTAGCCCTTAACCATAAAATGCTCTTAGATTTTCTTCCAGCCACAGAGTTGTCAGCAAAAATTCTGTCAAATGCTGTCAAGGCCACTGGCCGTGGTTAAAAGCGACTCATTCCTATCAAGATGTATGGATAATATTGACGTAAACCCTTAAATAGTGTTAGCTTTTCCTTTGAAATGGCAGTCATGCTGTGAAATGAACTGCGGCTGCTGTTCCAGGTTGTTTTTCTTCGTCCTCCTGGACACCACAGCCTTATCATGCCGATTTGATTTGACTCGCTAGTCCTTGGCACTGGGGCTAGAATGTCAGGTGACACAGTTATCTCGACTCACGAGGCTGCAGGGAAAGCCAAGTAACTGGATGTCTTTGCTCTGTTTTTCTGGATGTTTCTGCCTTCCTGAGCCTCTCTGCGTTCTTGTTTTTTAGGATAATCAAGCCCCGTTTGCCTTTCTGAAAGCTCTACTTTCACTCACCGTCGTATTGTAGATTAAAGGCTGGTGCATTAGAAGGTTATCAGTTAATCAATAAACTTCAGTCAACCCATCTTGTGATAAAGCTGTTGCATTGATCAGAGTGGAAATTTAGGCCCTTAGCTTTTAAATGGCAGTTTCTGAAGGTTTGGATGATGTGCTTATGGAATGTATAGACCTATCCTCTAATGTACATTTAGAGGTAGTCATATGAATTTATGTGTGTGATGTATACAGAAGCAGATCCCTATATACAAATGGCTTCATCTCTATTTTATATAAAACAATGTTTTCTCATTTAACATTTTTGTCAGTTTCTAATCATCAGCAAACCCCTCTCTCTCTAAATACCTAAAACCATTTTGGTTAGGACTGTATTGAAATGCCTCCTAAATGACTAATATAAAATTTTAATAATTGTACACTTAGTGAGAAATAAGCACAAATGCTGTGATTATGAAATCAGAAAAAAAACTGCTCTTATTTTCATATTAACTTTATAGTAAAATGCATAATAGTTTTAGACTCGGAAGATGGGCATTTTTATTTTGGAAAAACATAGTTTGCTCTTTTGGTTAAATGCTTACAATGAATTTTTTTTCCATAATGAAAAGTAAGTTTAGTTAACAAACATGCGTAGTGTCAGGCCTTATGCTAGATGCTATGGAATGAAAGATAAAAACGATATTTATGATAATACTAATCCCTTATATTTGTTTAGCAATTTAGAATTCTGAGTTCATTTTCACATCCCACATCTCACTTACTTCTCATAGTGGCCCTGGGATGTAGGTAGGACAAACAAGGCTCATATAGGTTTATTGAGATTCTCAAAGTTTCACAGATAGGTGGTGAATGGCAGAATCAAGATTCAGCTCGTAACATTTCCTCTTATTTGCATCCCAGCAAAATGTGCTCATCAGTCATATTAAGACTAACATTTAAGTATTTGGCCACCTGCCTATACACATACGTAAGTTTGTATGTTTATAGACTACTAGAGGCCCAGTGCACGAGTTCATGCACTGGTGAGGTCCAGCCGGCATGCCTCAATGGGGGCCCATCGGGCTGGGCCGGCAGCGGGGAGGGGCCGCGGGTGGTTGGCCGACTGGCCCCTCTCCCAATTGGTGTGTGGGGGGGTCAATTGGGAGCCGGGTCAGCCAGGGGCAGAGGGCCGATCAGGGCCCGGATCAGGCTGGTTGGCTGCCGCAGTGCAAATCATAGCCACCCGTCATTCTGGTTGTTCTGGTCATTCTGGTCATTCCGCTGTTCCAGTCGCTGGGTTTTTATATAGATAGATAATAAATCAAGGAAAAATGGAAAACTTCAAAATATTTATTATTTAATAATATTTATTTTTAAAATTATTCTAATTTATAATATGTTGTACAAAATAACACATATGTAAAGCAAGGGTGGAGTAGACAGCCCTATACGTTCCCTATTAGTCTATGAAAATCTTCATGCTTTGAATTGTAGAAGTGTGGTTAAGTCCTGTGTATACATGAGCCTTCAGCTTCAGGTATCCTGAATGTTTATGTAAAAAATAATAATAATAATAATAATGCTCTCAAGAGAAGATTTTTAAATTTTGGTTTGGGACACTTTAGCTTTGGGCATTGTATAATTTGACCAGAAACATTTGCTAATATTATACTGAGATTAATTGAACATCACCTTTGGCATTTTGTCATAAAAAAAGCTACTATTTTTTATATCTATTCATGCTATTTTGTAGTATTAATGCTGCAGAAACCAAAGCCATCCTATCTAATAAAGAAGGAATATGCTAATTGACCATCACACCCTCAAAGATGGTGGTGCCCATAGCCACAAGATGGTGGCACCCAGTCCCCTCAGGCCTGCTGGGGCAGCAGGCACACAGCACAACCGGGCCTGCCCCGCGCACCTGCCTCCGGAGTCCCCCCGTCTCCTCAGCCCCCCAGCTGCCCAGGGCCGGCCCGAGGTGCAGGCAAGCCTCAGATGGTGGCTGCCCAGCCGCCCAGGGCCGCCCGAGGCTCAGGTAACCAGGGCCGGCCGAGGTTTGCGCTGCTGGCAGTGACCGCAGCAGATGTGTGATGGGGGCATCACCTTCCCCTGATCGCTGGGTCACCTCCCGCCCCTGAGGGCTCCCGGACTGTGAGAGGGGGCAGGCCAGGCTGAGGGACGCCCCCTCCAGTGCATGAATTTTCATGCACCGGGCCGCTAGTATAATATAAACATGATGTGATTCTTTCAGGGGACTGAATACGGTCCATGTACTACATAAGAGCAAGGCATTGGACAAGGACAGCTGAATTCAAATTTCTGTTGTTTGCTAGGTGTCTGACCATGTATAAACAAGTTAAGGTCATTGTGCCTCAGTTTCCTTCTGCTTAAACAGGAATAATAATGCTACCTTCCTCTAGGGCTATGGTCAGCAAACTATGGCTCGCGAGCCACATGCAGCTCTTTGGCCCCTTGAGTGTGGCTCTTCCACAAAATACCATGGCCTGGGTGAGTCTATTTTGAAGAAGTGGCATTAGAAGAAGTTTAAGTTTAAAAAATTTGGCTCTCAAAAGAAATTTCAATCGTTGTACTGTTGATATTTGGCTCTGTTGAGTAATGAGTTTGCCGACCACTGCTCTAGGGCAGTGATTTTCAACTGGTGTTTATTTAGTCAGGGGAACTGACTTCTTTTCCCTTAGATTGTCAAATGAAAAAAATGACAACAGCCAACATAACAATAGCTGTCTGGTATGAATGCCCTGTCTTGAACCATAAATATATGGGTCATATAATAGAGTTGCATTGTATTGGTCATGTCACATAATAAGGTTATATCTGATTGGTTAATTCTTGGTACCAGAAATCCTTATATACAAGTATAGGCACCTGATTTTTTAAAAAGTCACTTTGGAGCAAAAAGGGTAGGTAATTACTATACTTATTTTTTGTAAATCAATCAAAATTATACCTATTTTTTGTCAGATTGGCAAAATATATAGTACTTTTTGGTGTGCCACAGAATTTTAGTAATACTATATAATAAAGAGGTAATATGCAAATTGACCATCATACCCTCACAAGATGGCTGCCTACAACCAGGCCGGCAGGGGGGTTAGTGCAGGACAACCAAACAACTGAACAAGCAGGCTACATGGGGTGACCAGGCTGGCAGGGGGGTTAGTGAGGGACAACCAAACGACTGAACAAGCAGGCTACATGGGGTGATCAGGCTGGCAGGGCGGTTAGTGAGGGACGACCAAACGACTGAACAAGCAGGCTACATGGGGTGATCAGGCTGGCAGGGGGGTTAGTGAGGGATGACCTGACGACTGAACAGCAGGCTGTGTGGGGCGACCAGGCCAGCAGAGAGGGCAGTTAGGGGTGACCAGGCTGGTGGGGGGTGCAGTTGGGGTGACCAGGCCAGAAGCGGGGGCAGTTTGGGGTGATTAGGCTGGCAGAGGGGGCAGTAAGGGGTGACTAGGCTGGTGGGGGGGCAGTTGGGGCGACCAGGCTGGCACAGGGGACAGTTAGGGGTAACCAGGCAGGCGGGCAGGTGAGCGGTTAGGAGCCAGCAGTCCAGGAGTGTGAGAGGGATGTCCGCCTGCCGGTTTAGGCTCGATTCCCAGGATCGGGCCTAAACCGGCAGTCAGACATTCTCCGAGGGGTCCCAGATTGGAAAGGGTGCAGGCTGGGCTGAGGGGACTCCCCCCACCCCCGTGCACAAATTTCATGCACCGGGCCTCTAGTTAATTTCTATGTGCCATGAGATGAAAAAAGGTTGAAAATCGCTGCTCTAGAGCAATTTAAGTATTAAGGTAACGTGTGTATATTTATATGAAATATATGTGTCTGGCACATAGAAAGCACTATTTATAAACTTTTATTCTCTGTGTACACAAATATGCATGAAATGTATAAAATACATAATTTATATAATGTCTCATAAATGCATTCATTTTGATCACCTTAACTTTCTGTGGTGTATTTTTTTTTCCATGCTCAGAAATTATATCTATAGGTATCAACCTATAGGCTGTTTCTACACATACTGTAAAATCATTATAAGACTAATTTGACCTTTCACTGTTGACAACACTAAGCACTTTGGTGCATGTCCTTAGTGATACTGTCAGAAGACACTCAGAAGTGTTGTTTGTTCAAACCAACTGTCATTTTTGACGAGAAGGATTCATGAACAGAAAGTTGAGCTGAAAATATTTGGTATTTGAAGTACAGGCCTGGTTATAGAATCAGTTAACATCTTATGTTTAAGATTATGGGTTATGAATTCTGGTTGATCAAGGACACCTAAATTTGTATTTCTAGCAAAATTGCCAGCATCTTCAATGTTTTTGTTGATTTTGAAGCTGATGTACTCATTGAAAAGTGAAACGTGTTGATTTTTTAACTAAGATGCAACCTTTACAATGGAAAGCAATAATGATTACAGTGTTCACTCAGCCTGAAGAAAAAAATTCACTCAATAGCAATAATCAAGATGAGAACTGTAGTAGAAGGGTGCTAATTTTATGTTCATCTCTTATTTAAATAATAAAAATTAATCGACGGGACCTTTGCTGTAACACTACTTGCAATGAAATTGTATTCAGCTTTTGAGATGGACTCTGGGAGCTCATTTAAAAGTAATTGGCTGCTTAAATTGTAAATGACCTAAGATCATCCTTATAAAATAGCTACTACTCCAATGAATGAATTATTAGACAGTGCCTGAGCTTCTACCACACCAGAAATGTTTGACCCAGCAATTGGACTCTGCCTGCTACATTTAAGAAAAGTAGATTCTAACTACTTTGTTGTTGTCATCCCTAAAACAACAACAACATAAAACTAGAGTTACTAACATCAGAGGCTTGTTCAGCACTGAAGTAAAGATCTTAAAGTAGCTATAACCTTACAAGGCAACATGTCAGCTTTAGAGCCCAATATGTGTAAGTTCAAATCTTAGTTCCCCCATTGCCATATTTGTGATCTTGAACTAATCCTCTAATGTCTTTAATACTTGCAAGTAAAGGGAGAGAGTAAATGGGTGGATGTAATTATTAAATAAGATATTTTATGTCAAGATTTTGGCACACAGTTTAGTATTTAATAACTCAGTAGCTCTATGGAAGTAAGAAATTGTCAGTACCTATTTAATACTAGAGGCCCAGTGCACGAATTCGTGCACAGGTGGGGTCCCTCGGCCTGGCTGGCGATCGAGGCCTCAGGGGGGCAGGGGCTGTTGGCTGGGGAGAAAGCTCATGGCTTAGACAGTCATTTTATTTTAGGAACTGTATTACTTGCCTAGTTATAATGTCAAGATAAATATAGACAAATATTTAAGTATTTATATAGGATAAAGTTTGCATGCATAAAATATGATTAAAAAAAAAAAAGACCCACAATCCCTGTCTTCAGAAAGTATACTGGGAAGTTTGGAAGAGAAGGGGAAACCCTGCTGAGGGCACTTAAACTGCCGGAGAGTAAGGAGTTGGCATAGCAGCCCAGAGAACAGGTTCTGCTAGCTGGGCCCCTGTCTACTGCTCTTTAGCGGGGTGACCTTGGTAAGTCGCTTAATCTTCCAGCACTTGCATTTTTTCAGCTTACCAGGGGCTCCCAATAATAAGGATGTCATAGGTGTGGAACACGAATAAAATAAGCCAGGGCAGTCATAATTATTAACACCATTACTTTTATAATATTGACAATAAAAAATATTATATGACTACAACTACAACTTGTGGATGTTACAGACAGTAAAGTTTATAGTTTTGTTGTTGTTGTTGTTTTTTTTTTTAATTAAGAGGTCAATATAGATTGGAATAGTTGAGAATGGCCTCATGAAGAAAATGAAATCTAACCTGGAACTAGAAACCCAGGCTCATGAAATAATTAGAAATGAAATGAACCTAGAGATGATGTATCCTTAATGGACAGTAATGACTGATACGTGCGTAGTGTTCACTGGGTGCTAAGCGCTCCTTTAAGCACTTTATACCTTTATGTATCCAGTCTTTGCAACAAACTTATGTAAAGGGTACTGTGACCGCCCTTTGTCAGATGAGAAAATTGAGACACAGAGTAGCTAAATGGATTGTTTCTGGTCATGCAGTGACCAAGTAGCAGATCTGAATCTGGATTTTACACTTTAACCACGATCCTGCACTGTCTTAGGTAGAGCTATGTGCTAAGAAAAGGTGATCGGGGCAAAACAGGGTTGCCAAAGTGACAAGTGCTTAAAGCCCAAGAAATGACAGAAGTGGAACCTAATCTTTCCTGCTACCTACTGTTCAGTACCTCTGTGTTAACCACACTTGGTTGTCTCTTTAAGATTAGCATGGTTGGAGATGAAGACCAGGTGTTAATTGCTCTGAAGTGAGAACATGAGGATTTCCTGTCCGCCAGTAGAGGCAGTGTTTGGAGACAGAGGTGTGCATTGGTTAGTTGCTAGAGATGAAGTTTGAAAGGTTAAAATCAGTCAAATTTTGTGTCTCTGCAAAAGTCAAACAGATATATTTGGGGTTTATTCCTAAGAATAAATGCCCCAGCCTAGAAATTCCTCAGTGTGAAAAATTAGATCTCATGTTATTGAAGAAGAGAGAGAGGAAAAACAAAAGGGCAGAGCACATTTTTTGTAAAGGTATTTTAGCAGATAGGCAAACTGTGGTAAACCATATTTAAAACAGATATTAATTGATGCATATACATCAGGCATTATAATTATGTCAGTGGAATCTAATGTGGTAATTCAAAGAAATGTACACTGGCTAAGGACTTGTGCATGCAATGTAAGGGAAGGAGAATCAAGCTTTATCTGACTTAATGTTTATCCCTATGCACACCCTCAATTTACAAAGCTCCTATTAACTTCAAAGGGGCAAGGAGGCTCATCACACCGGGCCTATTATGTTTGTGCTCATGCAGTTGTTTTGCAGGTGGTATCCATGTGTTTCTACAAAGCTCAGCTTTTCTATTTGCACACATGGAGAGCAAAGTACTCTTTTATCTTCATATTTTTCTAGTTTCTTGAAACTATCAGTTACAAAGGAGGTCTGTATAAATCTTCGTTGTCTGTTTAAGGCTAATCTAAGCTGCTGAATATATCAGCGAGCTACAGTATTTGACACACCTAGTAGTCACCTTACACCTGGAGTTACAGGTAATGCATTGGCAGAGCCCTGTGTTCTAAAGCACTAGATTATATTGTAGACAATAGAATAAAACGGAAATAGGAAAATGAAATCCATTTTACAGCTGCGTTTCCTGCAGTGTGTTGTGTTGGTAAACCATTCAGGGGCTTGAAACAATGCTGTTTGCCATCATTGTGTATCATCCTCTTTGATCACAGAGTTATAGATAAATGATTATTCCTGTATAATCTGTAATTTATAACAGCCATGGTAATATCTGTGCATTTATATGGACATGCTGTTAACATCCAAGAGTCTCAAGAGATTAAATTTAAATATGTACTTTAGACTGACATAGAAGTAAATGTGTCACATGATCTCACTTATATGTGCATCCAATGAACAAAATAAACTGATGAACTAAAAAGATCCAGAGACATTGAAGCATGCAACAGACTGCCGAATTCCAGAGGAAAGGAAGTGGGGGGCCTGCAGGAAGAGATTAATCAATGGACTTGTATGCATAAATGCACAGCCCATGGAAAGACAATATGCTGGGAAGGCATGGGGAGGGGAAGGAAAGGGTTTATTAAACACTTTTATTAGTTAGTTATGATGAGTTAGTATGATTTGATTTGTATTTTGATGTTACCACGAAATGCTCTCTGCCTAAGATAGATGTAAAAAAAATTTATAACTTCAAATATTATTGCCTCCGTGCTGCGATTTTCTATTTCCAGTGACACCTGTACAACACTGCTGTCTAGTTATGCGCTACACTTTATGTTTAATGTGGTAATCTAATTTCCCCTTATTTGCAGTTAGCAAGTTGAAGTAAAAAAATATACCTTGGAATGTTGCCATGACACTATTGCTATGGAGCCAAATTTAGTAACTGGTGAGTGTCTTGGTTCCTATCAGGCAGGGCCGCCTGGTTCCTGGAGGAGCAGAATGATCTTCCTATGGAGCTTTCCCCTGTAATGTAGTTTCAAGGATGCCCCAATGGGACAGTGCAGTAGGAAGGCTCTGGAGTAGGAAGAAAAAAGAAACAGACATCCTTTGAACTAGCAGCTAGGTTGTTTCATCAAAACTGTAATGCGTAATTAAAATTTAAGGATAATATTCTACACATTTAAGAAACCCTTCTGGAATATTGTAAATAGGATGAAAATGGAGGAAAATTCTGAGTTTACAAGTGTATATAACTAATGAATAATTGCATCATACTTGATGTTTTTATTTTCAGCTATTCTGACAATTATATAATCCCTACATCATATTAACTAGGTCAGCTATAAGTGTAACTTCATTTGAATGTCTTCATACAATTTTGGCTGCAGTGTCTAGAAGTCAGATTTAACAGGTTGTATATCCATGCTTACAGTCCTTCTCAATAGCTGCTCATTGTAAAAGATTGTGACGGTAGACAAGAATAATCTCTTAAACTCTGATGAAACACTGCAATCTGACTTGGTTCATTTGCTATTCATAGCTCCCACTGTTATGCCAATGAAAAATTGAAGATGTGTTCCTGTAGGAAACAAGTACATTTCAGTCTAACAGATTACACCTTTTTAAAAAAAGTTTATAAAGGAAATAATTTATTAAACATGAGTATGTTAAGAAATCATAAAACTACTTTAAACATGCTAATATCATCCTAGAACTCTTAGTTCTAATAAGTTTCCTTGGGATTGTGTCTTTCAGCTATGGAAATGTGATATGTACACACTGATCATTTGCATTGGCTTCCCATAACACACACAGGAAAATCAGTTCCTTATGTAATGTATCTGACATGGTATCTCTTGACTGTTTATTTCATGGCCTTGGTTAAGCCTATGCAAGGCTTTCTTGGCTGGATCTCATTGTCAGTGTTCAGCTTGTTTGCTTCTTGTTTTATTGGCGAAGGCTGGGCTTGTGTCAGAAGAGACTTTTTATACTTCATCATTCTGATATTCTTGTGCTATCGATGTTTTTTGGTCAGTGTTTATTGTTAAGAAATGACAGAACGGTTGGCTTGTATCTGGCAGTGTGTTGGTGGTATTGTAACAGTTTAGGAAGCAAACACTGCTACTTAGCTATGAGTCTTACTTTTTAAGAAAGCCTCATGGATTTTCATAAGAAATTTTGGCCAACATCAATAGTGTCTGCTGTATGAAGAACAGTGCACTTTTAAAAATGTTTCCACATACTAACGATGACTTTTTTTTTTCTTCACAAAGGTTATTTTGGGATTAAAAATGTGGCTCTCAAGTCATAGTGTTTTGTTTTACTTTTATATCTCATGCATGTCCCTTTTCCGTTGAGGGGATTTTTAATCTAATAGAGTTAGATAACTATTTTTCAAGACAAGCAAAATACTCTGGCTAAAAGTTTTTCTGTTAGAGCAGTGATTCCTTGTGGAAACTGCTCTAAAGTACATTAAATTAAAGATTACAAGACATTTTTAAAGAAAAATCTATACATTTATTTTGGGGAAGAAATTATTAAAATTTTATGCCAGATTAGTAGTTGGTTTCAATAAAATGTGTCTGCAGGATTTACTCTACCTAGTTTTAACAGCTATAACAATTGAGGCCAGGTGACAGATAATTTCTTTTTAAGAAGGTGTTTATTGTCAGGAAAATTTCAAAGTTTCCTTTGTAATTACTCTGTCTTTGTTATTTTGGCAGCATGTAAAGTTTTATTGGCATTTGCTGAAAGGCACTATTTTATTTTATTTTTTTTTTTGCCTAGCCAGCTGGCTTTCTTTTTTTGGGCAAACTTTTCTAGCTCTGGTATTAAGAACATATTTTCAACTTTGATTGTCTACCAATGGCATCTTTTTGAACAAGGAGCCAAGAGGCTAATAATGTCTGAATTGGCTCAGTTGTGTCTCCAGTAGAGTGACCTGGAATGCTGCAGGTGCACTTTGGCCATGCAGATGTTGCTTCCTATTGATCCTAAGCGTCATTTTGGTGCTAAAGTGGTCAATTTAAGACCATGCAAATTATAGGCTCTTTTTATATACAGGCTAGAAAAAAAGGTATGTTGACATGTTGAATCAAAAGTCAGGATTCACTAATTTGAAGAAAATAGATATTTTTTCAAGCAGTACAGATTCACTAAGTCAACACTGAATGAGCCTATGTAGGGGTAAATATTAAAACAAGTAAAGCACAAACATTTGAAGAAATGGAGCAATAGGGTTTTGTTAGACTTGTGAGTGTGGTATGTAGGTTTGGAGTTTTAGTTGTCCTGGAAGTGGTATTGATTCTGTAGGCTATATATCAATCATTTCTCTATTTCTGGGCTTACTTAAAGACTTCAAAATCATGCTAATGCATTGAGCTGCAGTCTAAATTTCAAATTATACTGCTCTAATTCTGAAGATCGGAAGAATAAATAAACTTAAATATCTACATTACTTATTTTAAAGCTCATTGCTTTAAAAACAATACTGGAGAAAATGGTTATACTCTATTTCATAAAATCTTATTTATTTGCCAACTTGCTCTTGGTGACTAAACTTATATATCATAGGAACTGCTGGTCCTTTAGGTAATTATTTTTCCAAAGCGATGACAGAATTGGCGTTCTTTGGCAATGAAATATTATCTCTGTTTCGTTTTTTTTTTTTTTTTTTTTTTTATCTTACTATGGCCTATAGAGTAATTAATGTAAAACTTTAGGTTGGAGCTCCTGTGTTTGAGATTCAAGAAAGAATGAAAATTAAAGGTCACATTTATCCTTTACCACTTATAACTTAAATATCTTTAGATGCTACCGTCTGCATTGACTCTTCTCTGTGGTCTATTATCTGCCTTCTTTTTTTTATGTCAGGGGATTTCAAATATTTTTACCACTTATTTTTCTGAACCATTTGTTAGAGATCCATACAGATGTGTAGAGAGGATAGAACTCTGGGGTTTGTTGACAGTTGGAGGAGGCAGGGAGAGCCCACCTTTAGCATGTTCTAACTGTGGAAAGGACTGTCTACGTGGTGACACGGTAGCGTGGACTGAGCACCTTGGTGTCTGGGTATTCTGCGCCCCTTCCCGCCCCCCCTCCCCCCATCGTAGCATTCCTCAGAACTTCTTCGAGTTAGACTGAGAAACACCAGATAGTGATGGGATCTTCCAGGCTCTCCTCAGCCTCCTCAGCTGGGAATAATAATAGTTACTTTGAAGTCTTTTCCAGAGAGTGTTGTCCATTATTTGAAAGAAATTACAGAATCACTAGGCAGAGAAGTAACATTTATTTTTGTCATTTTATAGAGCTACAAAGTCTATTTATATTAAAGCGAAGTGGAATAACTTCTGCAGAAAAGGTGTTTTCCATATTCATAAAAGTCACAATTAGGTAATTTATTAAGGAGAGCAGTTTTTGAGAGGTGTAGGTTTGGGTGGGCATCTTGACTCAGAACTTCATTTCAATTTACTAGGTCTGTTTCCCACATAGCTGCAGCTTGTTCAGGGTTCATTCCTGCCAGCTGGATATGAAGGACTGTATGTTTGGGCTCACTGTACAGAATTCGTTTCCAAAAAAATAGTGTCGTGCTGCTTTCCATCTACTGGACCAGTAGGGGTAGGAAGATCTGATTTGGAGCCAATGCAAAATGCAAAACTGATTAGATTTGGATTGTTCATACATTAGGCCTTTCTTTCCCAGTTCTTAACCTTTTCCAGATGGAAGAACCAGTTTGCTCCCAGAGCACTTTCTCCTCGCAATTAGTCTGTGAAGATAAGGATCTGAAGCACTATGATAGTAGGATTGGGCTTTAAAATTGAGAGGAGTGAATCAACACATTCTGTACTTTGTTTCAGTATTTTTCAATTAATGGTTTGTGTGATGCTTTAAAATTAGGAAATAACTCCCTTTCATTCTGCTTTTTGTTTTGTTGATATAACATTCCTTTCTGCCATCAGCTGGGAAGTAGGTGGTCCCTGGAACACCTTTTATTGCACCAAATGTTTTTAAATGTTAACCATATTGCATGTACACCTTTCTAATGTGCATTAGGTACCCTCCCTTCTTGAATATAGTAGCTCATACCCAATTTTGCTTTTTCATGATGATTAAGGCTCATTATTATAAATTTCAGCGACCACTGTTTGCTAAAATGCAGTAATGCCCTCAGCTGTTATTGAGAGTTGTAGAGCTCAGTATGGCCTCAGAATGTTATGCCCTCTAAATTCTTATATCAGATCTTCCTGTTTTTCTCTTCTCTGACATAAGTTGTCTGGTACTTAGATCCAGACATTAAATTTTAGAGCTACAAGGTAAGATTGCTTAGCCTAATGCCTTCATTTTGTAGATTAGGGATGGGAGCCCAGAGAGGTTGCACTGCTTGCCCATGGTCACACAGCTAGTTAGGGCTGGGGTAGGAACAAGGTAAGGGTTAATTTACTCCCAATCCAGTGGTCATTCTACCAGACAACACTGTTTACCTACAGATTCTTCTCCTTGTGTAATTTTCTTTTAAATCCTCACCTGAGGATATTTTTCTATTGTTTTTTTTTTTTTTTAATATATTTTACTGAATTTTTACAGAGAGGAAGGAAGAGGGATAGAGAGTCAGAAACATCAATGAAAGAGAAACATCGATCAGCTGCCTCCTGCACACCTCCCACTGGGGATGTGCCTGCAACCAAGGTACATGCCCTTGACCGGAATCGAACCTGGGACCCTTCAGTCCGCAGGCTGATGCTCTATCCACTGAGCCAAACTGGTCAGGGCTCTATTGTTTTTTTAAAAAAATATATATTTTATTGATTTTTTAGAGAGAGGAAGAAAGAGGAATAGAGAGTCAGAAACATCAATGAGAGAGAAACATCGATCAGCTGCCTCCTGCACACCTCCTACTGGGGATGTGCCTGCAACCAAGGTACATGCCCTTGACCGGAATCAAACCTGGAACCTTTCAGTTCACAGGCCGACACTCTATCCACTGAGCCAAACCGGTTAGGGCTTTCTATTGGTTTTTAGAGCAAGTGGAAGAGAGAGGGAAAGACAGAAATATTGATGTGAGAGAAATACATTGATTGGTTGCCTCCTGCAGGAGCCCTGACCAGTAGGCCGGGGAGGAGTCTGCAACCAACGTCCGTGCCCTTGACCAGTGTTGAACCTGGGACTCTTCAGTCTGCAGGCCGATGCTCTATCCACTGAGCCAAACAGGCTAGGGTACATTTTTGCTCTTAATGTGTAGTTGACATAAAGATAAATTGGGAGCAAGATGAAATAAACACAGAAGTGAACAAACAGTCTGATGGCCGCAAGTCCTGCTACTATCATAAGTCACTTTACTTCCTTGAGTCTCAGTTTACCTTTTGTGAAAGGATGTGGTTGGATGAATCATGGTAATAACTAACATTTACTGAGTTCTTACCATGTGCCGGGGACTATTCTAAGTTCTGATGTGAATTATCTTATTTAATTCTCACACAAACCCAAGGAAGATCTGGGTGGTAAGCCTCCTATTACATGGGAAAAACTAAATCACAGCAGTGACCTAGTTTACCAGAAGTCCTTTAGCTAGCAAGTAGCAAAGTCAAGATTCGGTCACCATGCTCTTTTCTGGATGATCTTCCTGCTCTCTTTAGCTGTAAAGCCTAAAGATTCTGGGTTTGAGTGGTAACCAAGAGCTAAATTTTTGAGCACTTACTACATATACCACGCAATAGTGTCTCATTTAATCCTATCAGGAGGCAGGAGCTATTATCAGCCTCAGTTTATAGATGAAACTGAAACACAGAGAGAGGTTGAGTGGCTTGCCCAGTCTTATAGCTGGTGAGTGGCAGTAGGAAGATTAGAAACCAGGCCGACTTCAGTGCCTGCCAGCTTTGCCACTATGTATGCCTTGTTGCCCAAGAATGAGTACTCGAGTATCTGAGCCACAGTGTAATGTGAGTTTGGTAACATTTATTTTTGCTGACTAGAGATTGTGTGTGTGTGTGTGTGTGTGTGTGTGTGTGTGTGTGTGTGTACATACCCCCTGCTGCAAACATGCATGTTCACATGTGGAAGCACACTCCTAATGATTTCTTAGCTGTGTTAGATGAGGGGTAGAAAACACTCATTCCAAGCATATACATGAGAGAAGTGAATTTATTGCAGGAGATGATGAGGCATGAATTGGGGATGTTGGGGACGATGGCTAACAGGAAAACACAGGCCCTGACCAAAGGGGTAGCTGATCATGGACTGGGCTCAGCCAGCTGCTGCCTTGCTTTTCCAGTCTGGAAAATGGACTCAGTGTTGCTGCATTTTTCTAGAGAAACCAGAAGTTTAGATTTTTAAAACCAGAAAAGTGTTTCAGAGCTGATTTTTAAATCATCATAACTCATTAGAATTATTTGAACCAATAACTTCAAACCGTACTGTGACCATTCAGAGACATTGGCACACTGTGGTTAGAAGAAAGGCCCAACCTCTGTCTTCCTGGTCCATTCCGTCCTATTCAGGGGGCATCGTGGTACTTTGCAGTGGAGAGAAAGTTGAATTACTAAGTGTACTTTTAAGAAATAACTGTCTTGTGGGGCTGTAACATAATCAGAAGGCCTGACTCTGTGGACTGTAAGGAGTCATGGCTTCTGATTTCATTGTGTCCTCCGCACTGGCATCCCAGTCTGTGGACATCTGATCCTGAATGGGGCTGTGCCGTGTGGGCTCACCTCTGGGACTTTTGGAAGCTACACCCACCCCCCCACCCCTGAACCTTCATTCAGGCACGCCCCTGGCAAGACTGTGCAGAAGTCCCCGCATAGAGTGTGCAGTTGCTATTACTGATAGGAATTTGGCATTAGAAAAAAAAAATTGATATCCTCTTCTGAGAAATGCATAATTTCTCCAACACTCGGTCACTCGGTTTTGGTTTCCAAACTGCCCAGGAAGTTCCTTACAGCTGCTGAGTATTTACTTTCGGGAGCAAGGTACAGGGGTGGGTTGATGACTCCCTTCTTATAAAATTAGCTTTTCCTTTCTATCTTTTTAGCCTTCAGGCTTTCACTTTTGATTCCTTTAGTACAGTGGTCGGCAAACTCATTAGTCCACAGAGCCAAATATCAACAGTTCAGCGATTGAAATTTCTTTTGAGAGCCAAATTTTTTAAACTTAAACTTCTTCTAACGCCACTTCTTCAAAATAGACTCGCCCAGGCCGTGGTATTTTGTGGAAGAGCCACACTCAAGGGACCAAAGAGCCGCATGTGGCTCGCGAGCCGCAGTTTGCCGACCACGGTTTTAGTACAAAGGTTTCTGAGTACCTAACTCAGCCCCTAAAACTTGTTCATTTCTAATGTCCTCTTCACCACAAAAGTCAGAGGTTCACTACAAGGGGAGAGTCTCCCTTCCCTTGCCTTTGCGATTACTGCCTATTATGTGTTGCCAGCCTAACATCAAAGGGCAACCGAGGCATGGTATTTATCCCAACTGATAACAGTCCTTTAAAAACATTATTATATTATAAATGCCCTACCTGCATGATATTATTTAATAAAAAAATAAATATCAACTTGCGGTGCCAGGGTCTAAATTTGTCTTGGAAATATTATAGGCAGATGTATTTCCAGATGCTTCAAATAATGGGAAATCGTGAAAACTTGAATCAGGGTCTCTGGCCTTCAATGTGTTTCAGTTTGCATTTTGATAGCAGCTTAGAAATGTTATTGCTTGTTTTGTCACAGACATAATTCACATCTTTCTTCAGGCACTGTAAACAAGAGAAATGGTTTAATGGCCCCATAAAGGCACTCTGCTGATGGCTGAGATTAGGCCCTTTAGTAATGGATGTTGGGTGTGTGCATGTGTGAGTGGTGTGTGTGCAGTGGGGGTGGGGAGGCTCGGAAGAGGTAAATGTACTGGAAAAGGACCTGTGAGAGGCCCTGATAGATGCAGCAGCAGTGCATGCTGCTTTTTTTGTGTCTTGGAAGAGGATGTGACACTCTTATCCTTATTTGTAAACAAGCCTTCCCCTTTGCTTCTGAGTTGTACTAATTGAGGTCATTGCTCTCCATTTATCACCTGAAATTGAAGTGATATTAACTTTAAGTGAATGCCTTTCATCTAGAGAGTGTATTCCTAACAACATATATTTACATAGAAGGCTGCATGCAATTTTCATGCCATGCTTGTATCTGGTCTTAAATAATCTAATTTATGTATACCATTTACTTTTTTAAAATCTTTTTACAGAGATTTTTTTTAAAAAGTTCACTGCTATAGCCAAGTGAAAAAAAATTTATAAGCACTTCAGTGTCCACAGAATGATTTGTTTTGACTTTCTTAGTTGTAGTTTGTAGATAAGTGTAAAAAATTCTTCACGTTATACATAACCATGTTCTAAGTACATGCCTTGAAATTCCTCAAAGCGCATACATTTGTAACGTTTTAGAGCCTCAATATTGTGTATGTTTCTCATCATCTTTTTTTTGTGTATATCCTTGTAAATTGGCTACACAAGTCCACACACTAGCTTTTGAGAGTCAGAGTAGAGAGTTAATAAAGCACAATTAAATGTCCCTTGTTAGTGAATATAGCTGTACCCTGTCATTAGCAGATGTCACTGTACCATTCCTCCACTTCAGTGTTTTCTTCCTCCGTTTTCATTCCAGACCACCACCTGTAAGGATCAGCAAAGCTTCTTCTGCAAAGGGTCAGATAATAAGTATTTTAGACATTGCTGGTCACAGAGTTTCTGTCACATATACTCCATTGATACTCAAAGAGCACCAAGACTATCCTTAAACAAATGGTTGGGCAGTTTTATTTGTTCCAATAAAACTTCATTTACCAAGAGAGGTGGGAAGCCGGATTTGGCCGGATTTGCCAACCTCCGTTCTAGAACATTGTACAGTAGACTATTCTAAAACAGAATTTTTAAGCAGACCAGACATCTCAACGTCAAAATCAGGAGACCGCCAGCAAGGTTCTGTATTCCTAGCTAGATTTGCTTTAAAAAACAAACAAGACGTACAGATTTGATTCAGAGACCTGGTTCTGCTTAGAGAAGCAATTAAAAATGTGGTATGTTTCTCCTCCCTGCGTAATTGTTTTATACTCACAGAAATTGCTACTCTATTTCAATTTTATGATGAGTTGAGAGCAGAGTGAAAGGTCAGCCCCAAGACAACTGATCATCGTATTTATATTCACTGTCCCCATGTAGAAGGGGGCCATCACGGGTGACATTTAGGTATCAGAGTCCAGGGGAAGCTGTAGATGCTGGAGAGCCACAAATTTCTGTCAGTGGAATCTGACTGGTGTGAATTTGTAAATGCCTTTGGTCATAGTGACAAACTGAGAAAAGGCAGGAGGCCTAAACACAAGAACAAAGGCTCTGAGAAGTTGTTTTCATTTCGATTCAGGTGCCGAGGATACATTATTAAGGCCGTGTGTACAGAAATATGCATTGCACACATACACACTAATCAAACTTAAAGAAGACTTTCCTCTCTGTTTATTAGAGAAAACTTAAAAAAAAAAACACAAAACAAAACAAAAAAACACACCTAGCCCTAACCGGTTTGGCTCAGTGCATAGAGCGTCGGCCTGTGGACTGAAGGGTCCCAGGTTCGATTCCAGTCAAGGGCATGTACCTGGGTTGCAGGCACATCCCCAGTAGGGGGCGTGCAGGAGGCAGCTGATCCATGTCTTTCTCTCATCGATGTTTCTAACTCTCTATCCCTCTCTCTTCCCCTCTGTAAAAAATCAATAAAATATATTAAAAAAAAAAACACACCTAAATAAAACTCTGAACTTCTGTGAACTCTTGATAGTAAGACTTTATCTTTACATCTTCTCTCTCCAGCTCCATAGTCACTTCCCGCCCCCTCTAGCACCTGGCATAGTATCTGGGCCACAGCAGATGCATGGATTAATGAAGAAAAGGATGGATAAAGAAACATCTGATGAATATTATAGTGGTGTTCATGCGAGAAATAAATCATAAGGATGTTTATTTGAATTATATGCAAAGGGTTCAAAAGTTGCAGCCAAAAAAGCTCAGAGCTCATAATTCTTAACCTATTGTAAGTTCTAGGTCTTTGGTTTGACATGAAGCTTAGTTTCTTAATGCTTTCACGGTATTTGCAAAATGGGGAGATGAAAATAAATATCCTTCTTGTTTTAAATGATGAGAATAAAATACAATAGGTAAAGATTATTGGAAATGTTATAATACCATGTAAATTGGAGGGTTTTTTCCTGTTTAAAGCGTCGTAGCCACGGCTTTCTATCACAATTCCAAACTCAACCACAATTCATTAAGTGGACACCCATAGTTAGACCTATTATCTTTCTTAAATTTACAAGACATCATCATCTTCACTGTAGACAGATAAACCGAGCCGAGCCGGTGTGGCTTAGTGGTTGAGCACAGGAACCAAGAGGTCATGGCTTTGATTCCAGGTCAGAGCACATCCCCATGTGGCAGGTTCAATTCCCAGTAGGGGGGCGTGTAGGAGGCAGCCAATCAATGATGTTTCTCTACCATCGATGTTTCTATCTCTCTCTCCCTCTCCCTTCTTCTCTCTCTAAAAAAAAAAAAAAAATCAGTAAGAAATATAAACCAAAATTTGATTCATAGATTTCATCGTTTAGTCTTTGGGCTAAACATGAACCAGTCAGTGATAACAAACATGGTCTGTTTTCATTCTAATGATACTAAAAAATGCTCTTGTGCCACCTTTGTTTAGGAAATTATTTTGCTCTGTGCAAATTTAAAAAGACATGATCTTCATCTGTCTTTTTAGGTGTTTAAGTGTGATTTAATACATGTCTACCCTCAGCCAAAGAGGTGGTCCTATGCCAGCATTGTTGCGCTTGGAAAGCACAGGTCGTGTCTCTGCTCCAGTGGAATGAGGACAGGAGTGTGCCTCCGTTCCAAAATATCAGCGGAAACAAATGGGAGCAAGATGATGCCTCATAGTTCATAAATCTAAAACCAAAACAGTTACTGAGTTAACAAGTAGTTTGCGATGAATACCCTAACCCCAAGTAAACGTTTTGAATTAAGAAGTGGTTAAGTCTATTTTGGAAGTGCATTTTTCAAAGCCCTGGTATTTTGGAGCTCTTAGATTTAACCATTAGAAGAACACAGTCATCACTAGTCAGCCTTAAGGTGTGGTTTTAAAGGTCAAGCAGCCATCTAAGGGAAATGCAGGCTACAGCTCTCCAGTGTTCTTTCTGCTTCTTCCTCGTAAAGATCTTCCTGGCCAGAGGAGTTGGGGGTCATTCCAGTTTGCTTGGAAACATGTTTGAGGGATGCCTGAGGAAGACTGCAGACTTCCTAGATAAATGATCGGAACAGTCTGAAGTCAGGAATCCAGACATAATGGAACATCCTTTTGAACCGTCCCTTCTTTGTACATGAAACGAAGGAGTTAACTCCGTTGATGTGATGCACTTGAAGAAGGAAAGGTTCACTTTAATTAAGACTACCAACAAGGCCGATGCCGGGAGCTCTGTGTTCCAGACCCAGCATGGACGGTACAGCAAGTGGAATGAAATGTCTAGCAGCCTCGGCAGCAGGCTGGAGCCGTGTTCAGCGCAAGTTAATTTAATTAGTGTTGATCATGACTCCAGATGATGGTGATTTGATAAGGAATAATTTAGTACTTAACAGCCTTTTACATGCACCAACTCCATGTGGGAAGGTAAAGCAAATTGCACAAAATGAATGTGCTGCTTTGCCTGTGCCCGTGCCAGTGAGCTGGAAAACTGCCTGTGAGCAGACGCTCAGGCTCTCAGGCCCGTGATGAAATACCCAACACGTACTCAGCCCAGCCCTCTCTCCTGGGAGTCTCTATCCTACCCTTATCTGAGAATAAATAAGTCACTTTTGTGATATAGGATCTCCAGGAAGCAGGAAGGTGAACACGAGGACAGTCAAGTAGTGCGTGGTCCTTGTGTAAGATGTTGGAGTTCTTTAGCGTGGCTTCTCTCTGTTTTCCTCACTCGCAGCAATTAAAAAAAATCCCAGCCAACTCACATTCATTGGATTACTTCTTTGGCGCATGATTAGAAAAATAGAATCACAGTTCCAAGAGCCCATAATGATGAAGAGGCCCACACACGTTGAATGTGTTATCCAGAGGGTAGGGAAACCCTCAAGTTCCGGAAGTAGAGGACCTGTGAGAATTCTTGAGTGTTGGCATCTAACAAAAAGGAAGACATTGTTTTTGTTTTCGTTTAAGTCTTTTCAAGTCCTGGACCCATTTCCATGCAGCTCACCCTGGATCCAGGTGGTGCCAAGTATCCCAGCGGATTTGAGATTAATCCAGTTATGACAATCACCTAGAAATTTTGTGACCTACAGAAGCCTGATATATATCCCAGCCTTGGAGAATCAGAGCTTCTGGGAATGGTATATTAGTTTGCTAGGGCTGCCATAACAAACTGCCATAAGCTGGGTGGCTTAAACAACACACATGTATTGTTTCAGAGTTCTGGAGGCTAGAAGTCTGAGGTGAAGGTGTGGGCAGGGTTCTGGGTGCTGTGAGAGAGTCTATTCTGTACCTTTCTCCTAGCTTGTGGGGGTTTGCCGGCAATCTTTTGGCATTCCTTGGCTTGGAGAAGCATCAATCTGATCTCTGCCTTCATCTTCACATGGTGTTCTCCTGTGAGTGTCTCTGTACCCTAATTCCCCTTTTTTGTAAGGACATTAATCATATTGGATTAGATCCCACCCTGATGACCTCACCTTCATTTGTCTACCGAATAAGGGCACGGGTGAAGTACTAGGGTTAGGACTTCAGTATATGAATTTTATAATACGGAGTCTGGAAATGTTTGTTTTGCGTTATTTGTGTGTGTTTTTTAAGTTACCTGGGTAATTAGATTGTTGGCCAGATTTGGGATTCTGAGTTTATGTATCAACTTTCCTCTGATAACACTTGGGGGCGGTGGGGGGGGGGGGCGAATCCTTATATCCTTTCTTCTAAAGCCAATTCAGGAGGTGCCTGAAAGCATCTGAAAACCCTAGAGCTCAAGACAGACAGTGGGATGATCACCACCAGGATACTTCTAGTTTGATACTATTGGGCATTTTGATAGGAGGCTACTGTCAGGCTAGCAGCCACTCCTGATGGTGCCCCAAACTTGTCATTCCTCCCCTTCCTCATCAGGAATTATTTATCCCATGCAATTGAAGCACATTCTCAGATGTCTGCTGAAACAGGAAGCCAGATGCATTGAAATAGCTTCATTTGTATAGCATTGCTTGATGCCCCTCACATTTTTAAGCTTTTTGCTGAGATATGCATTTATTGTAATTTTGCAGATGTATGTTATCAAATAAGCACCATGTAGAGCAAGATCTAAAATATTTCCAGCACTGTAACCGGTTACCAGTGCCCTTTCCATTCTCATGTCTATTTTTTCTTTATCTTTTTACCAGTTTTCCATGTATACTAAAACTTTAGTTGTCTGAAAGGATCTCTAATAGGTAATTTTAGTATTTCATCTAAAAGAATAAAGAATATGTAGTGTTAAGAATTGTTTTTAAAGCTATGATTTCCTTCAGATATACATGTCTTCTAGCCATCATATTTTATGTGATCTTTGTATTTGTATAAAACATTAATGAATATAAGCATCACCATATGTTGTCATATGAAAAAGGAGAAAACATGTGATAGAGAATGATTGTTTTATGGTGGATTACAAATGACAAATAACTGTCACATTTTTCATATTTCATCCTCAGAATTCCGGTAAGTAGATAGGCAGGTACTTTATCTCTATTTTACAAATGAGCATTGCCTTCAAAGATGTGGAGATTTTTGCCCAAATTATCACTGGTTTCCAGTGGACCTGCACCTAAATTTTCTTTCTCATATTTGCCATTCTATTAAACCATTACTATTGATGGACTCGAGATATTTTCCTCTCAATAATGCTTAAAATTATGTTTCAGTCTTCAGTTAATTCTTTTGTATTTTTTTATGTTCCATCTTCAGTTAATTCCTTTCTATTTTTTTCTTTTTCTGTTTTAATCCTTGGAAACCTTCCTGAAATGTTTTCAAAACATACTTTCTGAAAGCAGAGCTTTTAAAATTAATATCAGCTAAGCAAATTACAAGTGATTCCCTTAAAGTAAGGAGAGTTCAAGCATGAATTTTGTTAGACAATAAACAGAAAAGCAGGATACAGAGATTCTCCAGAATCTTCTTCCATGAAATAAATGAAATGTGATTTTTCTTTTCTATGGCACTTAATATGTAATGTTAGTGACAGTTTAACCAAGAGAAGTAGAGCAGGTTAATATACTTAATTCTTAACTGCATTTCATTTTTGTGGGTATTTTTGTTTTGTTTTGTTTTCTAGTGGCTTTCCATGGCCTACCACTGAAAATCAAGAAAGAACCCCACAGTCCATGTTCAGAACTCGGCTCTGCCTGCAGTCAAGAACACCCCTTTAAATTCAGCTATGGAGAAAAGTGCCTGTATAATGTCAGGTAAAGCAATCAGGTGTATATGGGATAGTGGTTCTTATCAATACAAAAAATCCAGAATCTAATATAAAATCTCAAGTCAACTTTTATGAGTCATATCTTCAGCATATAATTAGGTAATGTGTTTAGAAGAACTCCAGAAAACCATTTACCATCCAGTCACACACTTTTAGAATAACTTTAAAGCAATAATTTTCATGCACAGTATTGGTTGCTTTTCCTACTCAGTGATGTATCCTGGGTGGGAAAAGAGGGTCTTACTTGGCCTAAGCAGCTATTGAAAGTTCTTATTAGAATGAATGCATTATGCACTTTAGATAGAGTTTGTAGAAAAAAAAGAAACATTTGGCATGTCTCAGCAGTACATTAGTTATCTGACAGGCTTTGCAGATGATCTATAAGATGTGTTTATGGACAATTGTAATAAAGTTAGAATTTTATAAGGCTTAGCAGAGGCTATTATCTATTAAAAAGGCCAGTTGTTCCTTCTGATGATAATAAAGGGTGGAGCAATAAAAGTACATTGTTCATTTGTTAGAAAATTTGATAACATACATGTTCATTAAAAACCCTTCACAGTAAATTGCATTCTGCTACTTTTCATATTGGCCTCTAATTGCATAAGGAAGAAGTTGGCTCTGTGTATTGAGTATTATTACTCTCAATTATAGGGGGAACTTGGTTCTTAAAAGGAGTTAGGCTGGAAACTTAAAAAATGATTATAAATATTTGCCGTTTTATAAGTTAGGTGGATTCAAGTGCATAATACATTATGATCTAAATGGATCTTACATTTTCTTATATGTTTACTACCTATACTCTATACCAGGATATATAAGATTCAAGAAACTTAGATTTGTGTAATCTCCCAGCAGCTGACCAATGCTTACATATTCTATTACTGTTCATTCTTGCACACTCAAACTTGTCTTTTATATCTGCTTTTCTAGGAGGGTTACCAGAGCCTGAAATTATGAGCCAGTTCAATTAAAACTACAAAGCTGTTATAAAAAAGATGTCCTGGGGATGCTAACCATTAAAGCATACTCGGTTTAGATAAAACAATATTGACCCAAGTTTCATCTTATAGTGTTTCTAGTGTTTATATTCTCTCAAGAGTGTTATGTATTCACAGAATAATTATCTAACATATTGAAGAATGTTTAATTAATAAGCCAAATAGATACAGAATTGTCATTGAATTTCAGCATTGATCAGAAGTGTGTATGAAATAACCACTGCTTTATATGGTATATCTAATATCCATAAATCAACAGTAGAGGAATTGACTGAATATTTTGAGGTTCTTCCTGGGGACCAATAATTCCCACAGGGATCTATGGATTAAATTCTGGTACTTCCTTCGACAAACAAACTGTAAATATAACATTTCATGGGGGGAAAAGTAATATCCTAGAACAAAGGATATATCATTTTTTCTTTTTACCTGAGAAAGAGTTAGGTGAACCATTTTATAGAAGTAGATTCTCATTTAGAAATATTGGTAAAGAAAACAAGTAGAACTGAACATAATGAGTACCATTAGCTGTACTTAAAGGCAAGAACAGACTTAAACAGCATATACTACTTCACTCCTATAAAGTATTCTTACATTCATATGTCATTCTCTTGTATCGATGGAGCAACAGAACAAATTATTACATTAGTCAAAGCAAAAAGAAATGTTTTTATTTTAAAATAAAAATATGTATTGATGAATTCTTTTTATGTTACAAGGAAATACAGTATTTTAACCTGGAAAGATCTCCTTAATTTGGAAATATAAGTAAAATTTGTTTTTAGTAAAATATTTTTTAGATCACAAAAATTAATTAGAACACATCCTTGAAAGGCATACATAGGAAAATCAACCGAAATTCATAAACAAGCTCACTCATTTTATTCCTTTGCAAATGTTTAGAAGTTAGATTATGACAATAGGATGTTATCCTTAAGAACATCATTTTGTTCTTATACTCCGAGAAAGTTTAAATATATCAGAGAGATTTTAATTTGCTCCATTAATCTTTATTATCCCATTTGAGGAAGTTAATAGCAAGCATCATTTATTTTATATAAAAAATGAAAATAAGGCCAAAGCATTGCCTTCTTAAAATTTTACCACAAATAAAGTCAAGCCAGGTATGATCTCCATCTTATTAAACTGATGTTCTTGTTCTGAAATCTAATGTAATATAGAAGAATTATAATATCAGGGTAATTTAATGAAGTAGAAAAGATCTATGAAACTTGCTCCAGGAGACATATCAAGAATAGATGGAAATTATGCCACTGCTTTCATAGATAGTGCTTTTTCTCATACTAAGTTGTTTGTATATATGTTAAAGACATATACATTTTATATGTATGCGGTTACTAATTTATTACTTATTCTGTTTTCTGTTAAAGTGTGTGCCAGTTTTGAAGATTACATGTTCTAGAATTACAAACACCAAAAGACATGAAATTCTAACTTCTTTATGACTTACGCCTAAAATGTTTTGTTGTTTCCTTAGGTTAGAATTTTTTTTTTTAATTTCTCCAAAGAAACAAATATTCTCTCTTTTTTTTTTCCTTATGCCTTGGGTAGTGCCTATGATCAGAAGCCACAAGTGGGAATGAGGCCCTCCAACCCCCCAACGCCATCCAGCACTCCAGTGTCCCCACTACATCATGCATCTCCAAACTCAACTCACACTCCGAAACCTGACCACACCTTCCCAGCTCACCTCCCTCCATCACAGCCCATGCAAGACAGCAGATACCCCATGGATCACAGGTATATTGCAAATACTGTTTTTGTCAAAAATAGTTTTTAGTATTCGTGGAAGAGCTTCTGTTACCAATTCCTAAGACCTATAGTAGATTGAGGGTGAACATATTAATTTTGCGCATCTGGGCAAAATATTTTTAGGAAGAGCTTGCCCTCTCTATAGTTATAAATAATTTGTGAAGAAGGTCACTTATAAAGAGTCCTTTTATAAACATTTAAATTTGTTGCTAAAATGGAAAATTAATCTATGTACTGACATTTGAACACCTCCCCTTTGCTTTGCCTGAATTAAATTGCTTCACTCACACTTTAAATCAGATCATGGCATTTTTTTATGAGCATATGTGTGTACTTGTTCTATAAAGTTAGGAGACTAATTTTAGTAGGTGGCTTATGGAATTAGGTTCGTTACCTTAGTTTGAATAGCGTAACTGTACACAGTTTTGCAGAGCAGAACTTATTTGATTAAAATCATTTTCCATACTTTCCATGTTATGAATATTTAATGCTAGTAGACATACGACCCTGGACACTGAGAATATAAAGTTAAAGAGATAGAGGTCAAATTATTATTACTTGGAAAGGAGCAAAGCAAGGACCAGAGCATGGAACTAGGAAGAATGCTGTGGTAGATTATTCCTGACTCCTAGAGAGGAGTAAATTTACATTTGAATAAAATGTGAGGAGACTTTTAGAGGCCTTAATACAGCTTAAAACACAGGTTGATTATGTACCTCATTTTTCCTTCCCCTTCTACCTTGTACTTCTATAGAACCAGTGGTATGCTTGTAAATATTGAACAACAGGCTCTATGGGAGAAAACCCAAAAGACCTGATCTGTAGGCGTTTGATATAAATATTCCCCCATGGCTGACCGCAAGCTATCAATGTGACAACCTCGAATGTAGAATTGGAAAGAGAGGTGCAGTAGCACTCCATTTTATAGTATTTCTACCATATAGATGCTATAGTCATACCTCAAGGACAAAATTAATAGTAACACTTAATTAGGGAGTGATGAGGTTTGAATATTAATAGCCTCTGTTTGTAATGTAATTTTTTAAAAAATATGTAAATTTACATAATTTACTTCATAATGGCTGTTTTTTAACAACTGACTTACAGAATTTCTGAAAATTTAATAATAAGCCAGGACAAACTGACTCTGACACTATTAGGAAAAGAACTCAGCCAAAGTCATCCTCTATATCTGCAGATGTGCAACTCGCTGAAAAGAAGGGAGTACTCAGATCTGCTTTTTCTAGGTTATTTACACCATCTCAGTCTCACATTCAGTCCAACGCTGTTGGTGTGAAGGGCTAAGATGAAAGCATTCTTTCCAGTGTGAAACTAAGCTGCATCATGTCTACCTTTGTTTCCATCACGAAGTCCTCTCTTGCTTTAGTTACTAAATGCTCCCAGTGATTTTGCCTTCACACCCGATAGACTTGAGACCTCGTCAGCACGCAATGGTATGTGCATCTGTGTAAACAGTTTCATAAATACAGATGAAAGAAATCCCATTGCAGGGTGGGCCATTAAACAGATGCACATTGTGCAGGGCTAAGAAGGAAAAAGAGTGAACAAAAGAAGAAGCCAGTGTATTTTGTCCACTTCTGTTGACTTCCCAGAGTTCTTCATACCTGAGGCTCTCACTCTTCAAATGAGTGCCAGAATTCTGAGTTGTAGAGTTGGCTCTGTGCAGAAAAGCTATTTCTATGGAAGGTGGCTGGTGAACAAGCAGTGTGCCTGTTTTTAGGTGACCTAACTTGAAATGCTTTAGCCAAATCCATTTGAGTTTCTCTACTTGAAGTCAAATACCTGAGACTGAGAACAGCCGGTCCGGAACTACTAGAGGAAAGCTCAGGGTCTTTTCCCACTGCCCCCCATCGTGTTTTGAGGACAGTACCAGCTGGCCAATCCCAGGAAAATCTCTGAAGCCGTATGTTTCTGAGGAGGATTTCTTGGAGGGCTCGAGCCAACAAATGACAGTCCCTCAGTTATAAATGGCAACTCTTCTCTGGGAACAGATCCTTTCTCCAAATAGCCCCCTCCAGCCTGGGCACCTCGCCTCACTCGGGGCACCCCCTGCGTTCTTTCCATGGCTCATTCGGCTCTTCAGGTCAGCCCTTTGGCTCTTTTTTCTGAACCTGCTGAGAAGGAGCCTGGTCTCTCTTCTCTCTCTTTCCCACCCGTTATAGACTGTGTTCCTTTACCCAAGAGTTCATCACCACGCTGCCCTTACTTAATAACACTCTTCCAGAAGCTTCTTGAGTGACCTTCTCTTTCTGGTAGATCAGCTGCTCATAAGAATGACATGTCAACATAAGAAACATTCGAACCTGTGAAGAATTTTTGTGAGTGTGAGCCAAACTGTCCACAATTGCCAGGAAGTGAAATCTCTGAGATAATGCTTGGAAAGTGGCAGTTTTACACCTTATTTTATACATTGCAATCAAAAGAGATGATGTAAGTGGGTTACGTGAAATCCACGGGTGAGAGACTAAGGAGGTGGGAGAAAGCAAAGCAGGGGTGGGGGTGGAGGAGACCTCTGGGATTGGATGAAAAGTCAAATGATACACAATACATCTTTTACATAGATGGGTACAGGATAGTTAAGTCAACAATGAACATGATAAAACAAAGATAATTTATGGTCTCTGCCCTGGTGTATTGGTTGTGCCCTGTGAGGTCTGGAAAAGGGGAGTTACCCTGACATTCCCAAGGCATGTTATCATATATGCAAAAGACAATAGACAGGCTTGGTTAAGGTAAAGATTGACCTTTGTCAGGGAAGATACCGACTTATGACATGACTACCCATCATAACTGCTTTTAGTTAAAAAAGTTTTAATTTCAAGCCACGCTTTGTGGTTACTTTACTTCTCTGAGTTTGCAAGACCTCCATGCAGACCTTCCTTGAGCTAGTCAGTTAGCATGTGGCCCTTTTTCATGCACAGGCATCACTAACTTGCAGCTCCCTAGGAAGCACGTGTGTGATAGGAGACGTGGTCCTCAGAACGTACCAACTGGAATCAGGTTCATTCCTAAAAATAAATGGCTTGATTCCTTACAAAGCTTTTAGTACACGTGTTGACTTCCTTTCAAGGCTTCCTGGGTGAGCTGGGTTCTTATTTTAACTTCAAGTTATAATTTTCTGATTCACTCCTTGACAGTTCTTAATGATAATTTATGTGTTGTGTGTTTTTTTGTGTTTTTTTTTTTTCTAATGAAATAAGCAATGGAAGGGAAATGAGTGCACTGCCAGTAAGTCTCATTGTTTTTGCAATATCAGAGTTTCTAAGTTTATTTTCTGCAGGTGTAGGTGGGATTCTGGTACTTACCAGGGCAGCTGAGGAGACTAGAGTTAAATCACAGGGTTCAGGCTTCTTGGAAATGCTAAGCAACTGCTTTGCAATTCTTTAGCTTTACCTTATTTTCATTTAACGTTACCAAAATTAAATGTTAAGTTTCCAAATTAAAGTCTCTAAAATGCTTTTAGTGGAGTGAGGGGGGAAGAAGGGAGTTATTTAATAGGCTTCTATTTGCTCATTGTAATGTGGGGTAGGTTATTTTTAAGCACTCCTGGGCATTTTTAGAGCACTTTTAAATCTTTAATTAATCCACATCTTTGTGGTGGGTCAATGATATTATGGATGAGAAACACGGAACCAACCGAGCACAAGACTAGCCAATCGTTATAGAGTTTACCAAGCAGGAAGGAGCAGAGACTCATTCTCGGCCTCCTGCTCAGACCTCCAAACTTCTTCAGGGCCTAACAGGTCCTAAATCTATGCAATGCACCACGCTATTTTCGTCTTTGGAGCTCTGCTGTATATTGTATGCTTATTTTGATCAACTTGAGATTTCATTAGAAGCTATTAGAAGCCAATGTGTTGTGTTACTGTTTGGTAGTAAAGAGATGGTCTTTTAAAAATAAGCGTGGTTTAGTCTCTACATGAGCTAGTTTTACTTATTAGTAGAATATAGCGTTCTTTAGGACATTGTTGAAGATTTAAGAGCCCTGCCCACTTGAGAAGATAGTCATTCCTCTCTTGCTTCCTCAGTAACTGATGGAGGAGGAAGGAAAACCAGTAGGTAGCTTTTTATGTGGTTGCTTTTGTTCGTTTGTGGATTAGTTAGGTAACAGAATTAAAAGGTAAAGGATATAGTTTGAGATCAGATTCTTTCAAATCTTTCCATTTTTTTCCCTAGTATATAATTATTTGAGGCCCTCTTAATATGAAAATTTGTTAAATGATCCCAATTGATTTAGGATTGGGTATTTTTACTCTAAGGGTATGTATTTTCTCAAAGTAATGAACTGTTCTCCTAGGCTTACTCAAAGCACACCTTTAACGTATAATATTGTACCAAAATGATGCTGCTAGTGACTAATTAGAAGGGGAGCACCTGTCATATTAAGATTAAAAAGCACAGTGCTACTGACCCAGGAAAGCGAAATGAAGTAATTATTAAACATTTATGCCTTAGATCAGTTGGTATCATGTTCATTACACAGTTAAAAATTTGTGCCAGTATTTTAAAGAGTATTCCTTGCTATTGTTTTATTTGAAACATGCTCTCTTATTTCCCAGGTTTCGCCGCCAGCTTTCTGAACCCTGTAATTCCTTTCCTCCTTTGCCAACAATGCCAAGGGAAGGACGTCCTATGTACCAACGGCAGATGTCTGAGCCCAACATCCCCTTCCCACCTCAAGGCTTTAAGCAGGAGTACCACGACCCAGTGTATGAACACAACACCATGGTTGGTGGCGCGCCCAGCCAAAGCTTCCCCCCACCTCTGATGATTAAACAGGAACCCAGAGATTTTGCATATGATTCAGGTAGGCCCATGTTTTAAGTTACATTTAAGACATATTTTCACTGGCTTGCTCCTTTGAGTAGTGTTGGCATCAGACTGGATGGCTCCTGACTATTTTTTTGTGTGTGGGATCTTTCTGATTTTACCACTTCTTTGAATCTTTATATGTGAAGGATGGGGCTATCAAACCATTTTGTCATGAACTGGTGGTTGAAATAGTGTCTAGATATGAAACCAGTACAAAGAAGAGTACCATTTGTAAAATTAGACACACTCTCAGCCCAAGAGAGTAAGTAGCCTTGTAATTCTTTTCTGGATTCTGGGCTTTTTTTTTCTATTTGCTACTAAAGGACTATCTAATTAACAGTGTTTACAGAGAGTAATGTTCCGCACTGGGTCACTTATTGCTTATAGCTATTTGTTTGTTTTTTCCTTGTGGCAAGATTCCAAGGGTCCAGAATGAAAGATTCTTACATGCTAGGAGAAGAATACAGAAATACAGATTTTTGGTTTATTCATAGAGCTTAGCTTTAGTCTTCCTGAAGCAGAAAGGCCTTACCAAGTAGTATATCAAGATGGAGAAGGAGTTTTCCTAAAAATAAGGAGTTTTTAAATCTTTTGCAGATGTCACCACTAAATTTGACCTTGAGACTTTAGAAGAATTACTTAACGCATTTGTGTGTAGTTTCTCCTCAAAATCAGGACATCTGCTTTTCAGACATCTCAGGAACTTTTAAAAAAAAGTATAAAATAAAAGCTAATGCTTATATGAAGGGCACCCTGAATTTGCAAGATATTATTAACATTGAAACTGTGGTCATTAGATGGTTGTGGACTTGGAAATGTTTGAAAACAAAATAATTTCCTCTTGTTAGGATGCTAACTTATGAAAGGAACTATTGCTTCTCTAGGAATAATTGCTGAGTTTTTCTATCAGTTTTATTCAAGGAAAGAACATTGTGTCTGAGTTTTGAGTTTCCAACTTGCATAAAACCACTTGCTTTGTTATAAACTGCCTTAACAGCTTGGCAAGAGGGAGCCCTATAACTGAGAATCTCCCCCTGGCCTCTGGCCACCCTTCCTCATTGGGCAAGAAATTCAAAAGAAACTTAAAAAGAGGAACTGCCCACTCAGAGGCCATGCCTCCATTTCTAGGCGGTGCACCAGCTACCCGAGATCCATGAATTCTCTGCCCATCCAGCCCTCCCAGGCCTGGTTTTCTAAAGGCAGAGCACACTGCTCCTGTGTGTACCCCTAAGTCTAAGGAGGTGGCCAAAAGGTAGCTGTTTGTAGGAGGATGAAGATGGAGCTTGGGTTAGCCCTTATGCTTACATGTGAGGCCCCATGGTGTTTGTGCAATGTGGGGTTGAGGAATAGAAAGAGAAGCAAGAAGTGGGGTGAGTTGGGGGTCTGAAGACTGGAAGCTAGCTCCAAATCATCCTATTCTAGGGCTAATCTTAGAAATTTCCCCAAGTTTCAGGTTTAACCTAGCTTTCCAGGTGGTGATGGTGGTATATTTTCAAGGAATGAGAGTAGATAAATAGGCTTAATTACTTATCAGTTTATTTGGTTCAGTTATAATTTTAAAAAATTAAGCATATGGTGGGAAGGCTTTTATTTGAATTCTTGCCCAGACCCTATAATTTGGAGACTATCCTGAAATGTACCATAATGTGTTCAGTTTAGAATCTTTCTTATTTGTCCATGCTTTACGTCCATAATTAAGAACTTTGCAATACAATGGACTTTATTACAGATAGGATTCATTTTTCTCTGTAAATTTCAAATCCTGTTAACTGGTGTTATCTTTATTCCAAATGACATTTTAATTTGCTGCATAGTGTTTGAATTCACCATAGTTTCAAGAAAATTTATGTGGAAATCATATAAAATAGCTCAAATAATTGGTTCAAAAGCACTTGTAGAGCATAACATTGAAAGAGTTTCTTTGTGTGTTGTAGAAATGTGTTGGTTTGTTGTTGTTGTTTTTTGTATAATCCCAGCAAGGTTAACACTGAAACAATTTTCTTGATTTTGTGGAGACTATACTAGTATATAGTATATGTAACATGGTGTTGAGAAGATGTGAACCAAACAAGGAAGCAATTTAAATAATCCAAGGAGGGCAAAAAGAGGAGCTGGTGCTATAAGATTTAATTGCATTACTTATGGGCCATACATAATATGAACTTCAGAGTTAGTCACTGTCTGACTCTCACAGATTTAGTCATTTATAATCTAAAAAGCATAGTCCATGCCTTAGCTCAGATTGTTATACTAAATAAAATGCCATCAGTTGGGAAGCTTAAACAACAGACATCTATTTCTCACAGTTCTGCAGGCTGGGAAGTGCAAGATCAAGGTGCCAGCAGATTTGGTTCCTGGTGAGGGCCCTCTTCCTGGCTTGCAGATGGCCGCTTTCTCACTGTGTCCTCACATGGCGAAGAGACAGTGAGGGAGCTCTGGTCTCTCTTCCTCTTCTTGTAAGGACACCAGTCCCACCATGGGCACCTACCCTGAAGAGCCACTGTAACTAATTACCTTCCAATGGCCACACCTCAAAATACTACCCATGGGGCAATAGGTCTTCAACAGTGGATTTTGGAGGACATAATGATTCAGTCCATAACAGTATCCAATTTTAAATATACCTAGGGTATCTCTTGTAAGTAGACCATATACCTTGTAAATTACAGGTACAATATTTGTTTAATATTTGAGAAGCAGTTAATTTATGTTACTTTCTCCCCTTGCAATTACATTTCAAATTGCTAAACTACAACACCTTTGAATTCTAATTTCAACATTGCCAATAGGATACAGTTGTGTTTTGCTTGAAGCATTGACTAGCAAGGTTTTATCTTCTGGATATGCTCTAAAAAGAACTGTAGCAGCAGTGTAACCAGAGCCTATGAAAAATTAATCAGTGGGTATCAAAGTATTCTACTGGCTATGAAATTGCTGCAAGTAAGTTGACACATCTGTATATAGCATACATTATAGTCAATAAGTATGATCTCCAGGTATTGGTTTTGTTGTCAGTAGTTCTTTCATCCTTGCAGAGAACACATTCAATGACCTTTATAGGAAATCTAACGTATTTATCACTGAACCATTGATTTCTTGGTTCACTTATTGATGGTGAACACGTATACATTAGAAAATATTTTATGTGATTTACAAACAATGTAAAAAATGTTTCCTAGTCAATTTACTCAGGATCTGTGGTCAAAGGATATCTTTTCAGAAGGCCTCTAGAACTCTCTATTGCTTAATTCAATATAACATAAATGTTGTGAATATAAAGTAAGCTTTCCAAGTGAAAAGGCTGCATGATTATACTTCTAATAAAGCCTGACATTAATTATGACATGGGAAATGGAAGGTCTATTAGTTATAATTGTAATTACAGGAATGCAATTTTAACTGCAGAGCATTTAAGCTAAAAAAATGCACAATAGTAGAGTAGAAATTTTTATTCAGGAGAAAAGAGAAAAGCTTGGAGCAGAAGACACTGAGGGGATAAGCAATTGATAGTTAGGGCCAATTTGGTGAACCAGTACAATGGGATCAAGATTATATTGTATTAAAATCTAAATGGTCCGATTACATCTATTACTGTTTTCCTTCTCTTAATCTCTATTTGAATGGTGCTGCACGAAGCAATATACAAGCTTATGGTCGGTTGTTTTTTTTCTAAATTGTACATGATTTTCTCTTTCTTCCTCTAAGGCCAAATAGTGGAATATACATTGAGTGCCTCCTTTGGCGTGCCTTACACAGTACCTATTTTCATAGAATCAGAGTTATTTTCCCATTTTCATGCTTTATCTGTGAGACTTTGCTGGTTCGAATACCCACTGAGACAGATATTTTAGATATTCCATCACAACGTTTTGTTAGCGTTGTTTTAATTGATTTTTTTGTTTGTTTCATTTTTTATTCTTTTGTTAGCTTAGGGTAGTACTTTTAAGGGGTGATAGGCAGATGAAGCTAAAGTTTCATGACTGGGAGGCATCTTCCTAACTAATTAGAGTTATAACCTAAGAGCTGGGTTGAAGACTGGGAAGGATAACTTTTAGGGACATGCAGAAGGTTGCTGAAATGAGAAGGTAGAGGAAAGTACGTAGCTTGAGTTCAGGGGAGGAGGATAAAGTAGAGGGTGGAAAAAAAGTTGACATATGTTTCCAGGAGAAAATGCTTTTTGTATTTTTTTAAGTGTGCTTTCTGGGCCACTCCTGCTGGTACTGATGAGATCTTCTTTCAATTTGAAGACATGTAACATTTATGTGATGGCAAATGTTGTCAGCACTATTTTAAACTGGGAGATTGACACAAGTAGTTGTTTCATAGAATTATAAATATTTACACTCATGAGCTTGTGGAGATCACCTCGTTCATATTCCTTCTCCATGTCCCAGTTGAACCTATCATATGTCCAAGGCTCATCCGAGGTCACCGTCATCAGTTACACAGGTGATTGATGAAACAGCCAACATTAGAACCAAGGCTTTCTTATTCTTAGTTTAGTGCATGTTCAACAGTGTATCTTTCTATGTAATTGTCCAAAATAAACACTTTAATCCATAATTAGCTACATATATCATTGATTCTTTTTTCTAATTTTTGGACTAAATATGTTTCTATGAGGTTTAAAAGCTCTACATTATCCAGGGAAATAGAAGTGTTTGTGTTATGACCAGAGGTATGCTTTTTCTAATCTGGAGGTGTATATTTCACATTAGTAGTCCTCAAATTTATCCTGTTAGGTGTTCACTGATGTAAGATAAGAAAATATAGGACCTCAGATGATATTTAGGCTTAGAATACATTCTATTTCTTTCTTTTTTAAAAAATCTGCACAAGAGTTGAGATTGTTAAGGAAGTGACTTTTCCTAATAGTTCTTCTGGAAAAGTCTTAATTAATAATTAGAAGGAAAAGTGGCAAATTAATGGCATCCAGATCTAAAATTCTGTGATGAAATGAACTTTGAGTTTGTCTGAGCTTTCTATTGGACTTCAGTCTTTAAGTTTGATGGCTTAAAATTTAAACTGGAGCAGTCATTTTTAAACATTTGTCAGCAAATCCATTTTTTTTTTCACCAGAAAGCTTAACAGGGGCTGCAGTATATAAAACAAAAGTAAGGAATTCTAACATTTGGAAAAATAAGATGGGCCTTTCCTATTCTCCATTTTTAAATTAATTTATTCTTCGCCACTGTATCTGGTACTCACATAGGCTCAAGCTGGCACTTTAGTCAAGAGAGTTAAATAGCTGTGGCTTTCTAGAATGGCAAGAGAGGAAATTTTTGTAAATGCCATTCTGTGTTTTGCTGTGTTGGTGGGTTCTCATCTTAGGCATATATATAGTAGGGAGAGCGGGGAAGTAATTTCTAATGTTGCTTCTAGTAAGCATTGCCTGGGATTCTCCTTATAGGGTTTATAATATGGTTTTAAAGTGAAGGTTTTAGGATGTGATCAGTGGATGACAGAGCAAGAAGAACATGATTATTTTCTGCAGCCACATAGGAATATGAATAAGTAGTGCTTTATGTGTTTGGGGATGATTTATTAGGGCCTCACTCAGCTGACTCAGCTTGCACAAAATTAAAACATACAACAACATTCAGAAGGCTGAATTCACCCAGTAGTTAATCTCTAAACTATTATGATAGTTACTACTATTACTATGTAATAGCTCAGAAATTCTGTCATCAGGGTGTATTATGTTTAAAAATGATTTCTACTTATTAATTTATGAAGAGATATATTGTAGGTAAATTATATATTTTTTCTAATATATTTTCTTACATCCTTTCTGAACAATTGAGTTATACGTGCATAATCAACCAAAAATATTGTTCAAGAAGCACAAGGAATGCAGTGATTACAAAAGGCAACTGTTAAAAAATGCTAATTAAAGCCAGATGGATCAAAGGGAGTAGAAGTAAAGGCTACTGATGTTTATTTTGAATGTCCAGGTCTGCAATAACTAACAGCTTGTTCATTTCAAAAGGGAAGGCCCCAATAATTGATAATTATAATTTTAAAAATGTGAAATATTATATTTGAAAACATCTGCCTTATCATTCTTTACTATATATCTTTAAACTGCCTTAAAAAGCAATCCCTGAAAGAATACTGAAGTTTTTCTTAAGCCTTGAGAAAAGAATGGCATTTGGGAATCACTAATTCAATTATATGTTCACTCTTCAGTGTTCTTGTTCAGTTCCATACCTTCTCTGGATACTAGAGTCTTGGACTCCTTACCATCTCTCCACTTGGCTGGGTCAAGCATTTTAATTTTGAACAAAAGCAAAATATGGTGGTAACTTTATGCTCTGCCATTTTATTTACCAGATATTAGAAACTGGGAGATGAAAGTTAAATTGTCATAAAACCATTGTAGACCATCTAAAACCAAAAATCCAGGCATTTTTCATGCTTCTCTTCATTCCTTTTGCTGTGGGCATGGTAAAGATCCCATGAGAAACAGTGTAGACAGAGATATACACTGGGATTTTTACTGCATCTGTTTTCCCATAAGGCTTCAGGTCACTGGAAGAGAAGCGGTTTCTTTCCTCTGTAGTCAAGGATCAAGTTACAGATGGCTGATAAAACTTATTACATGTTTAACAGTGTTCAGTATAGGGCTCACTCTTCACAAATCATTCCCATAATTGCTCAGAAATAGCATTTTTCCCTCCTCAAAACTCTAGATATTAGTAATTTCTAAGACAGTAATGGTTATGTTTCTGTGAACCGTGGCTTTTTGTACCTGGTATGTAGCATTCCCGAATGCTGAGCCCCGGCTCTGTTTCATTAAATTACTGAGCGTCATTTGCTTATGGACACATTTTCTCCTGAAACATGGCAGCTCATTTTTCTCTCTTCTGACTTCAAAACTGTTGCTTCAAGAAAGCCAAGGGGAGGATCACGTGGGAATTTAAAGGAATTGATCCTTCAGAAAATGATAACATCTTATCTATTTCTCTAACATCTAAAGATAATTTTCTTTTACTCAGCCAGTGATTTGTGGACTAGCAGATCACTTAATCTCTGATTTTTAGGTGCTTCAATTGTAAAAAGTGATAGTGAGGTCTTCCTAATTGATTTTATTATGATAATAGAGGCCATGGATTGGCCTTACAATTTAACTTTTTTTTTTTTATTGCTTAGCCCTATCTCATATGGGTTTTCCTTATTCTTTTTTTTTTTTAAGTTAAAATAGCAGATATCCCCAAACAGTACTCTGGTCTACTATATTAGTTTTTCTAAGAAATATTTAAATATGCTCTAAATCTACAGTTACAGTAAGTGGCATTGGCTAGTGATTTGATTTGAGAATTGAGACTACGGTCTGGATTTACTCTTTATGCATTAACACAGGTCAAATGGACAGGGACTGCATTTAAGTCAGTAATGGAAGGCTGAGGGCTGTCTTAAACCAATCACATCAGTTTTACCCATGACGGATTGATCCCTAGGGGCAGAGCCCTGTAAGCATTTCTCTTACATGAATGGACTCTATAGAGCCTGGAGTTTCATTCATAAAATGGAGACTGAAAGGAAACACACACTCACTCACTCCCTTTCTCTGGAATGTTCATTTATACAGAGCTGAAGGGTGTAGTGTTCCATCAGCTGCTGCTTTTGCCAGTTGACTGGAAGTAATGATTAATGCTCATTGGCCCTGCCTGCATGTAACCCGACACTATTTATGGCCTTGCAGGGTTCCTAATGTATAGTGAATGAGAAGACAACATTCTCAAATCAGAAACATAAACAGGAACTGGTGGGTCTGAATTCCATTCAAATATGTCATTTCAGCCGCTCAGTGTTTGTCTAACTTGGATTTTATAGGCAGGAAAGGAGGTGGGGGGCTAATCTGCTTGTGAGTTGTACTGGCTTGAAAAAAAGGGAATTAGAAGGGGGAAGGGAGTGTACTTTACAGTGTGAGAATTTTAGTTTCTTTTTAAAGAAAACAACCAGGATGCTTAGGCCCAGAACTGTTTATTGCTCATGGATCAAATGAGCATACAGCTGTTTTTATATGTGCAAGTAAGATTTGAAATTAAATAAAAACAGTTTAAGGGTGCATATTTGGATCTTTTCCTGTGTGTGTGTGTGTGTGTTGAATGTGAACAGGAGTGGAGAGATAAATATTATTTATTCTTTAAAAGGATATATTTCAGATTTAGAAAATAGTTACAGAATTTTCTACACTTAAACTATTTCTCTACTTCAGTTAACTACATAATAGTTTAGAGAAAAAGGGAGACTTTATTTAATAACATACTTTAACCTTACATATGAAAAACTTAAACCTTTTTCAAGAAATTTTTGTTAGAGTAAATAGACATTGTTTTTGTCGTGTGTTGTTTGCTTGTATGTGAATTTTCCAGTTAATTGTTTCTAATTCAGGAAAACTTTATATAAACATAGAAAGACACATGTGAAAAACAAACAAAACCTAAAGACTGACAAGCATGTGCTATTGTGATTTATTTACTATTCTCTCATTCTCTCAAATTTGGAAAAGTATCTCTGAATGTTCCATTCAGCGGGCCTGCACCATTAGACTGCCTTACCCACATGTTTTTGTTATTCTTAGCGTTAAAAAAATAAAACCACCCACTTTGAATGACACTGGCAATATTATACTGAACCCTGGGCCTGCCGTCTGTTTACTGGGTCATAGTGAGCATGTTTCGTTACCTCTTTTGTCCTCAGTGTCCTTATTTATGAAAAGGACCAAATAATTCTCCTACTTTTTTTGTTTCTGTAAGGATTAAATATGATTATGTTTGTAAAGTTACTAATGTAGTGTTAGGGATAGAGACAATAATAAAGGATTCCCGTTATGATTTATTTCAATTTCTAGAGATATCCACAGACTGCTAGTCCTTGAATAAGATGCCATTCTTACCTCTAATATTTACAAACACATTTGGGGGTTGGGGGAGGGCTAAAGGAGATAAAGCAAAATAAGAGACATATTCTTAAAGTAAAAATAATCACTGTGCAAGGCAAACAAGATCTTGTACTACTATGCTATTTCCGATAGTGAAACAGTCCTACTGAACTTCTTGTAGGAAGCAAGTGGAATAAATCTTCTGAATATTGTGATGCTCCAAGGAGAGATAAGAGTGAGAAGACAGAACAATCCATAATGTAGTTGCTTCAAATCATGTAGATTCTAGAAGGTGAACAATTTAGTATTAAAGCTCAATATTAAAACTCCCTTCTCTTTAAATTTTTTTTTTTGTGGCCTGTTTTGGCAGCTCATGGGATCTTTCCTCATATTTTATTTGAAACTCAGGTTAATTCTCAGAGTACACCAATATCTAATAAATAGTCAGAGTTACAGTTGTCCTTATGTTTTCTACCACTTCAACTTTATTTTTAACTCTAACTTAATAAAACCTTCACAAGCATGTCAAACTTGTAAAACTGTGAGCCTATTAGATCATATAAACTAATCTTACTTGAATCTGGTCATTATTTGGATAGGAACCCAGATGCTTACAAAAACATGTGGTTTTGTAAGTAAAATTCTACTTATTTCACGTTAGGTAATCTTGAAGTTTTTAAAAGCATCTGAATTGCAGATAACTGCATTCCTTTTTCTTTTTTTTTAGATTTTGCAAAAGCTATGCTAGGCATACCAAGACTATTGTAGTTCTCTTACTGTCCTCTGGTCTATCAATGATAGAGTCAGTACATGTGAACTGTGGTGGAAGCGATATCTCTGCAGATTTTACATATCTATATTCACAGTTTACTGAAAATCCTAATGAGAACCAGCCCATCTAAGTGTGAATGAGGCAATACTATATTCATCACTCTCTTGAGATTTCAGCCCACTCCAACTTTTCGGCTTCTGCCCATGAGATAAACTATTATATTCACATAATGCATTTGTGACTGACAACACATAGGCCTCATAAAATTTGACTTTTTTGGTGTCACACTTGTTTTATTTCTCAAGAAAATCCAGACATATAATACTGGGCCTTATTTGTAGGGTTATTTCCTTTTAGGTTAGATTTTTATAATAGAGGGATCATATGGTATATCAAATTACCTCCCATTAGCATCCTTTTCAGGAAACATTATAAAATAAAGTCCTCTCGATTAGCTACATGAAATCTACTCATGTGGCAAGTAGAAATGCAGGGTGAAAGGATGCTTGCTGTACCAGAATGTCTATGAATGCATTTCATTGAAACTTATCTTCATAAAGCTCATGTTATTTATGTACTCTAGAAAGCCTTTGCATTTTGAACATTAAACGGTGAGATTACCAGGAAATGAGGAAAAATGAAACTATGAAGTATAAAGTTTAACAAATAAAACTTCGGCAAATTATGCCATAATGCTCATCTTGAATGAGATTGGTGTCATTAATTAGTTCTAGATGCAACTTAATATTTCTCTAGATAATAGATAATATGTTTTTGAAAAACCTGTTAAAGCTCCTATATATACAGCAAAATACACACACACATGCACACATGCACTTACACTCATTTTTCACCAAGTACCCGATAATTTAGGTATATGTCGACACACACGTTTTGGCTGTGGGCATTTAATGTGCAAAGTTTTCCTCCACCACCAATGTCCAATACACAAGTTTAGGTACTGATTTTGTCACCTCCTCAAAGAGTTAGTCAAGTGTATACTGCATCTATCTTTGCTTTTCACACACTTATGAAAGCAAATCTCATTAAAATACATCGCACTTATTCCTGTTTTGCTGGGGTTTCTCATTTACTCTCACAGACTTACTCTTAAGTTACCACACTGATTATTGCTACAGGAATGTAAGCAGAAATATCAAATGAAAGAGAGGTATTTTCCCCCTTGTTCTGAGTTTACAATCTGGAGTATTTCCAGGTTTGTACAATAAGAAATTTCAACAGATTACAGGCATATCTCAGGTGGTTGTGACAAATATTTTCTCTCTGATCTGGCCTGGTTTGCTCCTAGAAACTTTAAGCAAACCATGCCCTGAAGGGAATCCTTCATTCTGAACTACTGGACAGCAAATCAGCAAATCAGAACAGTACCTCACAATAATACGTGTGCAAATTCAAAACTACACATTGTGGTCAAACACTTGGGACAGCTTGCCAAATCAGTATTATGTTTCCCAATATAGCCTTAAAATGCAAGTCAAGAGACAGAGAAGAAAACTTTTTTGTTTCATACCTGCACATCTTAATTTAAAGAGGATTTTAACAAAGTCACTACAGATGAAAAAGAATGAAAACTGGCCGTTTGGAATTACATTTTAACTTCTTTTTTAAAAAGAAGTTTACTATTCTTCTTGATTTCCCCTCCACTGACGAGTACATTCAAATGACGGCAGTGTTTTTCTGCTTTGAATTTTTGTGCAGCATGTTAGATCAGCTTTCATCACCATGAACTCACCAGTGACAAATTACAGGCAATTTAGTTTCTGCAAGCTGATTTGGCTCAGTAGTAATGCCATGTTGTAGAGCTCTTTGATACATAAGTTTCAAAGTAATAAAAATAATCTTTGTCTTAAGTTAAATTTGCATAATTCAGTTTACAGATTGAATTGAAAACTTTAAAACCAAAGTTATTTAGTACCCAATATCAAGATGTATTACTGTAAACAGAAGTTCAAAAGAGGTTCCTCCAAATAGTTTTCAAATGCAATGGGAATTCTCACCCAAACCTTATAAATAATAAATTTATAGTGAATTTATAATCAATATATTTTAAATATCATAGGTTACTAGATACATTTGTGAAGACTATTACAGAATAAGTACACTAATAAGCAATAAACCAACTATCTCAATAGATAGATGATTTAAACATAGCAAATTAAGGTATAAAAATAATTTTGATACATAATTCTAGTTTCAGGTACTATAGCTCAGTTTACATACTTGTGAGATTCACTTAAAAATCGATACTTTCATTAGTAATAAGTACTATATATTGACTCCTCACCATTTGCAGATATTGGGTGAAATGTTGCCCACAACTTTCCCCATATGATCTTTCCAACAACCCTTTGGTGATATCACTATTGCCATTTTACAGATGTAGAGGTTGAGAGTTAGGCATCCTAAAGAACTAACAAAATGTCACACTACCCTGAAAAGATTCAAAACCAGTTCTATTAGATGACAAGGTACATGTTTGTAATCACTGTGCTGTACTAATCTTAAAAGTATAATCTATGGACAAGGACAGTGTAAAAATGCTGTCATCTTAACATTTGTACATAGCTTAAACTACAGCTCATTATTATTGCTGAATTTTGTAACTTTTATTTCATAGAAAAACACACGTGACTGTTTATGCAATGCCTCTCTTCCCTGCCATGAAACATTTGCCTTTGAAGTCACCGCTTAGCTAGTTGAGATCTTAGATGAGCATTTAGCAGAAGTTAAAATGTAATGCCAAACTTCATTGGCTGGATTTTTTATTAGATAAGGTAGAAATGAAAGCAGCAGGCAATTTAATTAGCAGTAATTTTTCTGGGCAAGTCATTACTTTGATGAACTTCAGAGCAATGTTTATGGCTCCTAATTAACCATGTTAGTCATTTGATTGAATAATCACTTTGGAAATGTTTCTACAATTTGATTAGAGTCTGACCTACTCTGACAGTCATAAATTAACTGATATCACTTTAGGATAACATGACTTTAGTTACTTTAGGGGAATAAACTCCTCTTAGCTTTTTCAGGCTTCCCTAGACCATATAAAGAACACCGATTTTAAAGATAGATTGGTTTTAAACAGTGCTAGCCAAGTGTCCGAATTTTAAGAGCTAGATGCTAATTTTATTCACTCTAGGGTATAATAAATAGTATTTAGGACTGACAAAAACACAATTATATTCTCATATGAAATTTTTTTTCTAAATTGCCATTCATTGCTGTTTTTCCCCATTTTAGAAATTATATCACAAGTTGGGTCTTTTGAAATGTAATGGAGGGTCTGGCATTAGCTTTATTATGTCATTAATGTATTATATTTTAAATCAGAATACTTTAAATATCAAAGATTAATAAATATTACAATGTAAGAACAACAGAATCAAGAAAGAAGCATCGAACAGACCGTCCAACCTCAGAGGGAAGGCAGGGAGGAGGGGTAGAGATCAACCAAAGGACTTATATGCATCCATATGAGCATAACCCATGTGCACAGGGGTGAGGGCATGTCCTGGGGGTGGGAACAGATCAGTGGGGGAAAAGGAGACATATGTAATACTTTAAACAACTAAGAATTTTTTAAAAAAGAAAGCAGCCAATTCAGTAGATACATGAGTATTAGCGAAATTTTCTATCAAATACTATCTTCGATGTTAAGTGTCTAGTTTTCAAGGATTAAGCTTATTTTGTATCATTTTAGAGCACTTTCATAAGATGTTCCTTCAACTTTGAATAGTAGTTTTCTTAGAAATGCTTGTGTTTTTTTCTCTCTCCCTCTTTTTTCCTCTGCTGGGGAGTAAAGACTACATTTAGTCACAGACTTATATGTAATAGAGTTTGCCTATATGTTTTCCTCTAGCTGCCTCCAGAGCCAGCCAGCTGTTTTAGCAGCCACACTCCAGCTGGGCAGCGTCAGTAAAAGTATTTTGTGGCAGGGTGTCAACATTGGTAGGACAAAATGCTTGCCTCTAAGCAGCTGCTGAGCTGACGGCTGCGTCTCTTAACACCATCCCCTCCAGGTCCAGCTGCTTGGAGGGACTTTATACCTGGCAATAAATCAAAATAACATTAAAAATTACATCCAGGCACCATTGGTTAAAAAGTTGGGATAAAACGTATTGCTAAATTTGGCAACCCAGAAGATCAACTACATCGCCACCCTGTTATAAATCTGATAGCAGGGAACAAGGTTAACTCTCTTTTGGAGGATCAGAATTGTATACCATGGAATACTTTATATAAAGAAGGCATGGTGTAATAAGATGTTTGATAAGGAAGTTCTTGCTGTTTTCAACTTGTAAGCCATTGATTCCTATATACTTTCATATGTTACTAGAGGCCCCATGCGCGAAGTTCATGCAAGGGGCTCTACCCCCACTGCCATGGCGGCCCCTCTGCCTCGGCCCCTGCTGCCACGGCTTCCTCCAGAAGGATGTGCAGTCTAATTAGCATATTATGCTTTATTATTATAGATTGCTATGATGGGTTGCCATTAAAATATATTTTATTGAGACCATATACAATAAACTTTTTTTCTGTGGAAAAATAAAAGCCTTATATTTTGGTTGCCATTCATCACCACAACGGTTTAAAAATAAATCAGATAGACTTTAAAAATGGAACATTCCAGGCCAATGATGACATTTGGGCCACGTAGTGCTACTTATCTATCACATGAAAGTCTATAGATGGATAGTTAAAAGGAGAAATGGTCCTTAGATTCCAATTCATTTAAATGTTCTTTATTACTTGTTAGGTGATGTGCTTACTGCAAGTGGTAGAAAAGAGGACCTATTATTATATTAAGCTAGAGGCCCAGTGCACAAAGTTTGTGCATGGGAGGGGGGGCGTCCCTCAGCCCAGCCTGCACCCTCTCACAATCCAGGACTGCTGGTTCCTAAATGCCCACCTGCCTGCCTGCCTAATTGCCCCTAACCACTCTGCCTGCCTGCCTGTTTGCCCCTACACCCTCTGTCTGCCTGCCTGATTGCCCCTAAACCAGGGGTGGGCAAACTTTTTGACTCGAGGGCCACAATGGGTTCTTAAACTGGACCGGAGGGCCGGAACAAAAGCATGGATGGAGTGTTTGTGTGAACTAATATAAATGCAAAGTAAAGGAGTGGAGGGGAGAGCAAGAGAACCGTCCGCTCTTTCGGCTCTGCGGGCCGGATAGAACAGCTGAACGGGCCGGATCTGGCCTGCGGGCCGTAGTTTGCCCACGGCTGCCCTAAACCCTCTGCCTGCATGCCTGATCACCCCTAAACCCTCTGCCTGTCTGCCTGATCGCCCCTAAGCCCTCCCCCGCTGGCCTAATCACCCCTAACCACCCTCCCCCGCTGGCCTGATTGCCCTAACTGCCTCTGCCTCAGCCCCCACCACTGTGGCTTTGTCCGGAAGGAGGACCGGACGACCGGAAGATGTCCAATCAACCCAGTCTAATTAGCATATTACCCTTTTATTAGTATAGATAGCACACTTTTTGTGTACATTTTCTAAATTTACTTTTGTATATGTTGTTTTAAAAAACGTTAGTAATGCATACAGATGATAGAATTAATTTGATCACATATATTTATACCTTCTTGTAAAAACCATATATATATAATGCAGCATTGGGCTCAGGTTTGTGGGAACTAAAACTTAAAAAATTTGGAGAATCTTTTTAAAGGAAAAGAAAATGAAACTGCATATACAAACATTAGGTTCAGGGCTCAGAAGACATTTGGAAGTATAGGGTCCTACAGTTTAAACTGCACTGGTTTCACCTGAATCCCCCTCTGGTTATGTAAGTGAACTTCTATATTCAGAATCAAAGAACTTGGGACTGTAGTAGAGTTTAGATAACATCTGACCCAACCCTTTATTTTATAGAAATCCAAGCACAAAATGGTATGTCTAAAGTATGTAGCTTAATTAGTAGTAAATGCAGGACTTGGAATTTTAATCTGTCTCATAATCCACATTTCTTTCCTTTTCTCCCTATCTAAGTTACTTAACATATTAAATACACAGTATGATTCAAGTTTAACCATTAACCAAGTTTGATCATGAGTTAACTTGGTCGCATAGGGAAGGCTTCACTCTTTGGGTAATAATGGTGTTTGCTATGAAGTTTTTGGATTTCTGTTTATAGCCTCATTGGTTTTGAATATGACCTGTGCACTTAACAAAATGAAAAGCCAGCCATGCTTTTATCTGGGGAGAAAAAACAGCAGTCGCCTTAAAGGGATGGAGTAATTTTAAGATGTAGCTATTTCATCTTGTCATAGTAATTTCTGTCCAGTGTTCATGAGATAAGCTATGAATTAGTTTTGTTGATTTTTGCTTTGACCGCCATGGGATATATACATTTATTCCGTAAAGAGCCTGAAACTTATTTTAATTCACAGCACTGTTTCAAGGACACCATCACATTCATGTGGGGACTTGCAGGTAGAGCCAGCCTTTAACAAGATTAATGTGGATAAAACTCTGAATTCCCATATGTGTTCAAGGGAATTGGTTCAACATGCTTCTCCCATTTCTTGCGTGTGGCCTGCCTAAAATGTTAACTGTGTTGACAAGTTCCCCTCATGGAGACTCATGTCAATTCCTGTTACTTTCTTATCTGCACTGTGTCCATTGATAACAGCAGGTTTCAGCTGCAGACTTCTCCCTGACCGGTGTTGTTTCCTCTTTCAGAAGTGCCTAGCTGCCACTCCATTTATATGAGGCAAGAAGGCTTCCTGGCTCATCCCAGCAGAACAGAAGTTAAGTTTTCCATTATTGACATTCCTGGCAAATACCTGTCAAAATCATCAGACGTCCCAAGGATGCAGTCACTTAATTAGTCATTATGTTTTACAGGGAAAATAACTTATGTTCCCTAAACCATTACTTTTCAACTTTACCTTTTTAAAGTAGAAGAATGATTTTTCAGGTCATGATATCCTGCATTTGGTTGTTAACATGACTCATGTGCATATAAACAGCTGAAATGTGGATTTCTGTGTTCTTTTTTGCCAATAACCACATCCTTTTTAAACAGAACATGTGCTTTATAGATTACCCCACCTTACTGCTCTCTACTGAAATGTATCTTCGAGGAATTTTCAGTTTTGCTTTACAAACCTAAGTCAATCTTTTAAAAATAAAATACAGTATTTACTTGTAAAAATCTGGGATTTTACGTTTTTGGACAAGTTATTAAAAATAGAAATTCATATAAGAGGACTAGAGATGGAGTTTTCATTGTGGATGTGTTTATGGTAACCATGGTGGGAAAAGCTTTGATCTAAAGGACTTTGATATTGGCAACAGAAAGAATAAATATGATTTTATCTGGATATCATTCACGTTAAAATATTTATGGAAATAGGTGCACGGTTCTTGATGGAAACAATATATGTATTTTCAGTGACATGTTGCAGGTGTATCCTGCTAGGTTTGGTCTAATATTGATTGTTTAATATAAATTATATTAGTAGAAGTAAATTCCTGTGTTTAAAAGATAGTTTAATGAGCTAGTAAATCCAAAATATTTGAGAACAAAAGTCTGCACAAATGCAATGGAATTATTGTTGCTACTGTTGTTAATCTTATGTATCCACAATAGAGACTAACACATTTTAGAAATAAAACCATGACTATGTGAAATTTCCTCCTGGTGATTAAATATAATAATTAAATAAAGGTCCACAGTTAAGAATATTTGGAGGATAAAATGATCGTGAAAAGCTGTCACTTTATTTTGCCCTTTTTTTGTGTGTGTGTGGACTTACAGCAAAAAAGGAAAGTTTAAAAAATTTTGTTTAACTACCTTGGCTATTAAAGATGAAAACATGAAGGGACTAGCCTAGATATTTCACAAGGAAGGAAATTGCTAGGCTAGACTCTAGGACTAGTTCATTAGGGCAATAATGCAAAGCAAATATCGGTAATTTATTTTGACTCCCCTGTTGTCTCATTGAATAACAAGACTTGGAAGAATATGGGAAAGGAGATGATATGTTATAAACCCTAGGTTTCCCAGTGTTCATGTGAACGCTATGCTTGAGATAGCAATAACATCAATAGCTAATTCTCATATATCACCATGTGTTATACACTAGTCTAGACTTGTATATATTTTAAATCATTTAACCCTCCCAACATACCTAAAAGATAGATGGTTTATTATTCTCATTTTATAGATGAGGAAACTAAGGCACAGGAGTTCAATAATGTGCCCAAGGTCACAGAGCTGAAAAATGGCAGTTATTTTCTACCTCAATTACAGTGTTCCTGGTTCTGTTGTACTGTAAGTTGTTTGTGAGCTTCATTTCTATTATGACTAAATGTATCTCATTTTCTCCCACAGGCTGTATGTTTGAAAAGGGCCCCAGGCAGTTCTATGATGACACCTGTGTTGTCCCCGAGAAATTCGATGGTAGGTTTCTCCCTGTGCTTCAAGTTTTGCTTTTTGTAGCGGGAGTCTAGAGATCACTCTAGCTTCTCTTGAAAACAGTCAACGTTCCTACGTAAAGATTTCTGTGCGCGTCATTTATGATGCACTCAATTCTTGCTAAACTTTTACCTTTTATAAATTCTCTTTCCTGACTCCATTAAGAAGCTTTTTTCTTTTGTCCCATAAGAGATCTCATTCTTAGAGATAGAGCCAGAGTGCCTTTCTTGCTAAGCTCTGTGTAGAGTAAGAGGGGGCTTTCCATTGCCCCACTGAGCACATGCAGCTTGTTGTTGGAGATTTACTGAAAGCTGATCCCGTAATTAACAAAGCAGAACAGAAAGCATGCTACTGTGGATGCACAGATGACTCATGCGGCCTCTGTCCTTTTATTGTTCATGAAAAGATGCATTATGGAACACAGGAACAACATAGCTGCCCATTTGGTTAGTGATTGCTAGTCCTTCCTTTTTGTTTTTTTCTGGGAAGATGTTCATTACTAGTGGCATTACTTTGTAATTGCTTGAAAGGGAGTTGGGAAAGCATTACCTTTTTAACATCATTCACTGCTGCCAGGAGAAGGTTCCAGATGTTAGAAAGGAGTGTCAGTTAGATAGAATCTTCTTTTCTTGACAAGGGTGGCAGAAGTCAAGCATCTAGAGGAAGCTTGGGTAAAAATTGAACAGTTAATTGACTTAGTGGTTCTTCAGAGTGGTCTCCATGTTTCCTGCTTGGATTGTTTAACAGGAAACGAGCAGGGGCCATCTGATTAGCTGATTGCACAAACTTTGGGGATCATGGCCATAATGACTTGGTAGCTCTCAGAAGTTTTTAATTGTCATTATTTAAACAGCAAAGTCATGCTCAGATTGCTTCTCAATCTCTCATTAGTTGCTTGTAGACTCCTCTGTTCTAAAGGTTTCTGCTTCTCTTACGCCTCTCAGAAGGGATGGGATGCCACGTCTTGGGGAGGTCTGTTTCCTTGGCCTTCCTTTAAATTGTTTAGTTCATTCAAGGTCACAGGGTTAACACTCTAATAGGGGTCACTTTTTTGGCTTTGTTTTATAATAGATGTTAGTTTTAAGCTTTGAGTCTCAGAGGCATGATCTGTGTTATTTTTAACCATTCGTAGGGCATCATAATTCTTAAAATACAACTTTTTCCCTTGAGACAAAGCATCAATCTTTTACTTCTTGGAATGACCTTTACAGTTTTGTTCAGTATTAGCAAGCTTAACATTTTAAGAAATATTGGTAGGCAGTATGGGCATATAAGGAAGAAAAATAGCTCAAAACTATAGACAGGATTAGATATAATCTAACAGGCCAATATCATATTAATGTCAGGGCAGCTAACTGTCTTGATTATTCCCTTTGACTTTTAAATATTAGTCAGTTTTACAGTAGAAACTATTTTTGGAAGATAGTAAGAGTCTTATATTTTATAGGAAGGAGAGAACAAGAAGAAAGAATAACAAAAGGTTGTTTGTTTTTCATTGTACCAGGCCAGTACAGCCGGTCACATTTATAGGCAGAAGCAATCTAGAGATTATAAAATTTGACAGTGTTTCACTCTGTCTGCATAATTGCTCGGTTGCCCCCATGAACAATTTGTAAATCTCAGAAGGAAAAAAAAAAGATGAATAAAACTGTCATGGAATCAATATGAAGAGAGCAGCCCTCCTGTATTACCTAGCTTAGACCAAAACAACATAATGATTTTTAGCAGCTACTGACAATAATTTGACTTTGGTTTAGGTTTTTAAAGTGGTGTTCTTTCTGTAATTATTTTAAGAGGTGTCTCTTTGTGTACTGATCAAAGGAAAGTTTTTTTTAAAGCTTGTGATTTGGTCTGTTTTATAATTCACACTTAGTGTGAGTAGATCAGCTTGAATATATTCTTTCTAAATTGTTTCTTTAGTGGAGAAGAGAAATTCATCCATTAACAATGATATACTCGTGGGGCACTAGACATTAAACTTCCAGTGTGACCTCTTCTATATATTTTAAAGACAGTTGGCTGGAGATACAAGTAAATAATCAGTAGTTTTTTGTTTATTTGTTTTTATTTTATTTTTTGCTAAAACCAAGGCAACTGATCTTATACCAGAAGTATTTCAACAGTAACATCGTTATTGCTGTAATCTGCTTCATTGGTTATTGTGCTATGTAACAAACCTTTCTTGCTTAAAAATATAAATTTACTGAAAGCTCTGGTGTGTACATTTTTAAGGTGGACTTTTAGAGAAAGGGAAGCAAGCTAAATTTAAGTGAGTGAAACACAAGTAAAAAAGAAAAATGAGAATTTTCATTTGTTGCCAGTTGCAAAAGTGTTAGTGCCTGTATGAAGATGTGGACGAAAGATGCAATGATGGTAACCAGCATGCCCTTGATTGCCCCTGAGATTTGCCTAATTGTATAAAGTGCATGTTACTTAACTCAGAGTTTAAGATGCTATTCAATTTGCTTTGACATGTTTGCATTAAAATATGCAAGTTTGTCATGTCCAGGTCAATGAGATATTTATAAATTGTAGTTTGCAGAATTTAATTTCTACAAATAAAAAGCCCAAAGCTTAAAATTGATTCCTCCATCTTCAGTGTTGCTTAGAGCAGTGAGTAATGATATTAACAATAAAAGACAAGAAGTGTGATTAGATGCTATGGTTTTTAAAGAAATCAATGAAAAAAAAATATCAATACAAAATTTTTATAAGTAAATGACATCCATACATTTATTCCACACCTATATGCAGTTCTTTTGACCCTTACATGTTATATACATTTGTCTGTAAATTTGGATAGATATGTGGTTTACATTCAATCCCCTAAGTATTTTAAAGCCCTATTTAATGGTAACACATTTCATAGAAACCCATAAAGTGTCTGTGGTTTAACCATTTAACACTGGTTTAATGTAAATTTATGCAAATGTCATGTGGCTAATAATAGAAACGTAATTTCTTTTTAATTTAGGAGACATCAAGCAAGAGCCAGGAATGTATCGGGAAGGACCCACGTACCAGCGGCGGGGATCCCTTCAGCTCTGGCAGTTTTTGGTAGCTCTTCTGGATGACCCCTCAAATTCCCATTTCATTGCCTGGACTGGGCGAGGCATGGAATTCAAACTGATTGAGCCCGAAGAGGTGGGTTTAGTGGATCTTATAATATAAAGAAACATATGTGATTAATATGCCAGATATGTGTTTTTTTAAACTTTTAAAATTTAGGGAATCCTTCCAAATTATAAAGTGTGTGGGGGTAAGCAGGTATACATTTAAAATAAAACATGTTGCATGATTGTTCTAGTTGAACACCATCCTACAGCGTGGATGGTGAAGAAAATCAACCAGAGCATCATTAGCATAAGTGTTTATTCGAGAATGCAGGGTTTTAGGATGTCTCTAAAAGAGCTTCTAAGTGTGGGGTGTTGGGTGGTCTTTAGGGCAGAAAGGGGATATCTGTGAGGCTCAACTAGTTTTGAGTAGGAGGAATTGTTGCGAATTGGCAGTTATATTTGTACCATCTTGATTTTGTTAAGGGAGTTGGAGAGTAATATTTAGAGACCAAAGTCTCTGCAATAGGGGATGGAGGAAAAACAGCTGTGGGGGATAGCAGCATGCAAGGGCCACAGTGGGGCATATTCACTCCTTAAATGTTTCTTAGGAGACACAGGCCTGGTAGGAACATGGTTTCCCTTTGATTGTTGGTGACATTTGTTTCAAGTCAGCTGGGCCCTGGCACACTCCATTGGAAGGTAGGGATGAAGTTTAAAACCCATCATAATGCATAGAAATTAACAAAATGAGAGGACTCTGGATAGAGATAATATGAATAAATGCAAAACACATTCAACTAACTCTTCAGCTGTCGCTGTTCCCCACTGGTCCCCACCCCTATAGAAATGGAGTATTTTCCTGAGGAACTTCTCAGTTAATTCTCCACCTCCCACCCGTGCCCCCCACCCTTCCCAGCTCTAGATTTAGGCTTAAGGTTACTGTTGTTACTACAGTGTAACTCAGCAATAGCATTTGGACCCGGTATGGAAATGTGACTGTTCTATGAAATGTTTGTCTTATTAAAGTTGCTTGCTCTGCTACCATTAAAACTGACTGGGCCCTAGCCGGTTTGGTTCAGTGGATAGAGTGTCAGCCTGCCGACTGAAGGGTCCCGGGTTCAATTCGATCAAGAGCATATGCCCGGGTTGCAGGCTCGATCACCAGTACGGGGTGTGCAGGAGGCATCTGATCAATGATACTCTCTCATCATTGATGTTTCTATCTCTCTCTCCCTTCTTCTCTGAAATAAATAAATATATATATTTTTTTAAAACTGACTTTGGTTTACATTAGCCAAGAAAGCCATAGAAGACTTGTAGCTAACATACCTATCTGTGACTGATCATTTGACTATAGCATCTTAAACACCTCAGAAGGGGTCGAAAAATTCAGTAAGATATCCAGCTGGTTTTACACCTAAAGTGGTTAGTTTCATATAGACTGGACATCTACAATCTAGGCTAATGCGTCTATATATATATATAATTTCTACCCTAAGATATCATGTATTCTGTCCTAATAAGATAACACGCTCTAACTTGTTAGCCAGGAGATAAGTTCACACATTAAGATTTAGGAGATGATCTGATTCAAATATGTATTAAGAGAGGTATGAAACAGAGGAGTTGGTTAGCACACCGAAGTCTACTCTGAGTCATAAGTAGCGACACTACGGTGTTAGCTTGGCAACATTATCTTTGCCCACACCCCCCACACACAGACAGAGGGCTCAACATCGGAATGTGAAAGTGCCCATTATCTAGTATGGGCTAGATGCTTTGGGTGTTTGAGTTTTGTAATGTGTTTAAAGATAAATTTGTCAAAAAAATTAGTTTTTATGTAGATATACTTAAATGATGTAAGAATTGTAAAAATGTGAAGCAAACTGAGACTGAGAACACTTAACCTAAAGTAATCTGAAAGCCCGTTAACTTGATGGGAGTATGTGTTCTTCACCTCATGAAAGATGTTAATAATAATTGCAAGAGTTGGTTCATGCTACAACTGAATACATTCAACAGGAATTTATATCAGTTATTCCCCTCCATGTGAGATTAAAACAAAGTTGAGGAGAAACAGATTATTAAATTTATTTCTATATATTTGTTAAGTTAGGAGAATTGTTGAATTATGTCAGTAATTGTTGATCCATTCAGGAAAGTAAAAATTCATAGGCAAGTGATTGCTTTCTTTATATAGCAGCTGTTGACTTTTATGATAATCAGTTTCAAATTAAGTAGAAGACTTGACCAGAGGACCATTAAGTTCCATCAAATTCTGAATTTCTGTGTGTGTTTTTTAAATACAAGGAAGCCATACAGTTACATCTGTTCCGTACAGCAAACCAGCATGTAGACTCCTTGTCTGTAGCAGACTCATAAAGTCAATAGGGGCTGGGTAATTCAGAGCCAGTAGGCCATTTCCAAATAGTAAGCAACTGAATGGCAATTGTGCAATAAGCACTAAATGTGTCCTAAGGCCTTTGTTCAAAACGAAACATCCCATTTCTGATTGCTGTAGTGTTCACTTTTGTAATTGTTTCCATTGGGCCATAGCTTTACTGTTTATGTTTAAATTTCTTTGGAAAGTGTTTGTGAAATTGGTTCAGCCTGCGTGGCCTGTGATCCGCCTCCTCCCTCTATTACACAGCAGATCTGGGGCAGTCTGTGTCAGCACACTTATGAAAGATGGCTGTGAAGCCATCCTTGTTGGAAGTACTCAGGGGTTCCATTTCTTTATATTTCTTCTTGCAGTTTAAAATGATACTGGCCCTAGCTGGTGTGGCTCAGAGGGTAGGGCGTCGGCCTGCGGACTGAAGGGTCCCAGGTTTGATTCTGGTCAAGGGCACATGCCCAGGTTGTGGGCTTGATCCCTAGGAGGGGCTGTGCAGGAGGTAGCCAGTGGATGATTCTCTCTCATCATTGATGGTTCTATCTCTCTCTCCCTCTCCCTTCCTCTCTGAAATCAATAAAAATATATTTAAAAAAATAATATAAAATAAAAATAAAATGATACTGAGTGAGACTGCAGACCTGCACTGGTTATCTGCCCCGTGTGTCTGGAAAACTCTAGCAAGCACATAATCCTTACCATCTCCCTTTTTGAGATAATGAAATATTAGTTTTCACTGACATTGGACTGAGCGTGGGAAAGCATCCGTAGGGTTCAGAGTAGAAGTTTTGATGATGTTCAAACTTGCTGAGGTGGAAGAGTCACCAAGAAGTCCGAGAGCCATGTCCTGTGGTTTTCATTTCTTAGTGTTGCATATCCAAGCATGATTTTTAAGAAGAAATTGAATAATACTGGAACTTACACAACATTACATTACATTTTCCTATTTAATTCATTTGACAATAAGTTCATGCTATTGTGTCATCGTTTTTTCACTCTCCTCACTACCAGCCAGTTTTCATTGGAAGGAGATGTATAAGGAAGTCACTGCAATTATTGCTCCCGTCGCCCCACATCCTGTTGAAAATAGTGCCTTGGCTTTTAGTGGTGTTGGGGAGGGGGTCATATGTCCGTGCTGATGGACTTTCTTAGTTGATGGGTGGTCTAAGCCATCCTGGGGATGATTTATTGTGGTAAGAACACTTTAACATGGGATCTACCCTCTTATCAAGTTTTTATATGTACAGTACAGTATTAACTATAGGCACTGGGTTGTACAGTAGGCTTCTAGAACTTGTTTGTATCTCATAGGCATATTGATATGTCCCATTTCCCTCAACTATATGACGAATGTGGTTTACTAATGCCACAGTGCTGAGACTTAATGGGTATCCTAAAAATTAAACTCTGCTTATAGCATTAAAAAAAAAAAAGTCATCTTTACCCTAGCTGGTTTAGCTCAGTGGATAGAGTGTCCACACTTGGACCGAAGGCTCTTGGGTTTGATTCCAGTCAGAGACACATACCCCAGTTGCAGGCTGAATACCTGCCCGGATCCCCACCCAGTCAGGCCCGTGCAGAAGGCAACCAATTGATGGGTCTCTCTCACATCGATGTTTCTCTCTGTCTCTCTCCCCATTCCTTCCACTCTCTGAAAATCAATGGGGGAGAAATATCCTCAGGTGAGGATTAACAACAACAACAACAAAATCATCTTTCTCTCCCAGAGACATCCACAATGTTGTCTTAAAGTTTGTTGCTGCAAATATTTTACTTTCTGCTGAGTTCTAGAAAGGAATCATTTATCAATGAATAAGTATCCAGAAATTTTAGTATAATTTAAGGAGATATTAGTACTTTACTTTCACATCTCGTCTAGGTTCGCATGCAGTTGAGTTGCCTTGCCTATTAAAAACATACAGATGCCCATTGTTACGTTCTTAAAACACATTCTGTTTAGAAAGTATTGCTTTAATTTCTTATTGACACCTTCCCATTCGACTCTTGCTCAGAACATTTACATCGATATGAAGTTTCTCTTTGGAAAGTTAAGATGTACCTGCCACTGTGACTGCCTGCTTGGATATATAGTCCTGTCCCTGTTACACCACATTCCTGTGCCTTAAAAAAATATACTGATGCATGCGACTAGATTACATCGTATCTTCCTCAGGGAATATAAATTAGTGAGAGAGGAATTAGCAAGGACCAGTATTTTAAAAAGAAAAGGAAAAAAAAACCTGTAGAACGGTTAATCTAATAAAGTGGAGAGACAGAACGATCTCTCTAGAAAGTGTTGTATGTTAGTATATGTGACATGGCAACAACTTGGAACTTCATGGCCAGGAAAGAAAACAGTGTCCCCATTACATCACACTCCCTTGGGGTTGGCGAAGTATGGATGGCAGCGGTAGTTTCTGCTCAGACGAGTAAACAGTGGAAATTAATGAGAACGTGACTTTGGCGGCACTGTTCTGAATGATGCTTTACCTAGCCCAGGGTGGGGGTGCGGTGGGGGACACATACACATTGAGGAAGGGGGTTTTCTTAAAGCTCCACTGGAGACTGTCTTTGCCGGGGAAGTTGCTCCTCCAATGCCACATTAGAAAGAGCTCTGAGGGTTTTTCACTGAACAACAAAGTGGACATTCTGCTTCAGAGATTTTTGTTTGTGAACTCATATACATGCTGACCTTTTCCACTTCCTTTTTATTTTGAGCATCCAATTACTGCTCTCTGAATGAATGTGTAATTCTCCAGTTAGTACTGGCTACAATTTTATTGTGATGCTGCTTCGGGCAATAAAGATTACTTGCAGTCCAGATTATTAATTTGTATACTGTCTCTCCTCTGCTATACACACAGTGCCACTTGTTCATTCTTGTTTCTTTAAAAGAGTAGCATATCTTTTGATCAGAGGATATCTTTTTTCCTTTGGTGTATCATAACCTCAGAAGACATCTTCACAAAGAGATCACTAAGCTGCTCCTAATCTATAGTGTTTATCTGAAAACGAAGAAGAGAAAAAAACCACACTGTCTCTCAGAATGGGAAACTTGCCTCATTTTGGTGAATTGCGGCCTGTTCATTCCAGTTGTAAACACATTCCCATATTTCCATTTAATTTTGTATCCAAAACAATGGTGACAAAGAATTCTATTGTGATGTCTCAGGATTACTGCACGCCTGGTTTAAAAAGCAAACCAGGACACAGGAAATGCAGATGACAGTGGCTTTTGCCTCTTTCATTTGCATGCGTTTTGGAGGGGTTGGAAGTAATTAATGAATTAGTTATGTTTTTAGTGAAATGTTTTGGTAAGTTAATATCTAATGCTACAATGTAATTCTGTTTTGGTGGCAGGTGGCCCGGCGTTGGGGCATTCAGAAAAACAGGCCAGCTATGAACTACGATAAACTTAGCCGTTCGCTCCGCTATTATTATGAGAAAGGTATCATGCAAAAGGTGAGTAATTAATACAACATTAAGATTCATTGAAATGTTGCACATAAATGTGCATGTCATACTTTAAAAGCCACATGTTATTGCGATGCTGAAGCTGGGTTTACACTCACTTTAACATATGCGTAGTTCTTGGTTTTGGTACTATAAGACTTTCTATGTATAAATTTATGGGCATCATAGACAAATATGTAATAAAATCATGTAGAAAATAGTAGACTTTCTGGAAGTTTCTATTTCACTGTGTTTGGTAAAAAGGTTGTTTCCATACTAATATTGCATGTATACATCCCTAAAAGTTGTTGATATTCAACTACAGTCTCAAGAATTATATAAATTTGAATTCCCTTGCTTTTAGATTCTAATACTAACCCAATGCTTACTTTTATTCCTTATTCTGGTTCTTAAAGCATTCAGGATATTTCTTGTTCTCATTCTGAAAAACATGTTTTTCTTGCCTGAAACCTCGCCTGCTTTCATTATCAGACAGCTTAGCACCCTAAACCATTTATTAAAAATAAGTATTTGATCTTACTTTATTGGTAGAATGAAGTTAAATTTATTTTATTTCAAATGAGTTTCCCTTAATATTCAAAAGTAGCTTTTTAAAAAAGAATGAGATAAAACAAAAAAATTACATTTAGAACATGATATATAATTTTTGAAGAAGGAAATTAATACATGAGCAAATAAAGATAAAATATTTGGATATTTGCTGTTATTACATTTTCAGCCTCACATGTGTATTCAATTTAATTGTCTTTACTGAACTAAGTTTATAATTTATCCATTGTGAACATTGCAGTTTTATTATGCATGCTTTGGGAGGACATGAATATAGTTATTTATTACAGACTAGAGGCCCGGTACAAGAAAATTCATGCACTGGAGTGGGGGGTCCCTCAGCCCGGCCTGCCCCCTCTCACAGTCTGGGATCCCTCAGGGGGACAGGAGGCGACCCAGCGATCAGGGGAAGGCAACGCCCCCATCACACCTCTGCTGCTGCCACTGCTGGCAGCGCAAGCCTCAGCCGGCCCTGGTTACCTGAACCTCGGGCGGCCCTGGGAGGCTGGGGGGACTAGGGGACTCCGGAGACAGGCACATGGAGTGGCTGGACCCGCCTGGGGCTGCGGGGACTGGGCGCCGCCATCTTGTGGCTGTGAGTGCTGCCATCTTTGAGGGCGTGGCAGTCAATTAGCATATACCCTCCTTATTGGCTGTGGGCACCGCCAATTTTGTGAGGGTGTGACAGCAATTAGCATATTTCCTCTTTATTAGATAGGCTTGTGGCATATGTTTATGTCACCGTAGTTATGCCAAGAAAAGCTAAACCAGTTGCTACATGAAACTTACTAGAAGAGAGGAGAACAGCATCGTGGAGTTTTCCTGGACAAAAGAAAGTCAGGGCTCCAGAGTATGCCAGCTTAGAAGTTAAACTTCCAAGATCCTTAAAAGATAAGGCTGAATAAGATTCTCAGTTGCTTCCTCTGTCCCTGAATCTCACCTTCAGAATGTATAACCATTTACTACCTGTTCCTTCTATTCTATCACAACCCTCAGTTCATTTTTAATTCCTGCCTTTCACTCCCCACTCCCATTTGCAGCCACATCCTTTCAGATACATCCCGTTCCTTTCATTTTCATCACCATCTCCCAATTCCCGCACATGTGGTGGGCTGCACAGTAGGTGCCTAGCAGTTTCCCTGGGCAGTAAAGGAAAATGCAGTCATGATCTAGGTTTGCTAGGTTCTCCTACTAAATGGTGCACTCTTACCTCAGAAACTCGGTGCAGTTTTTAAATGAAAACTAATGATCTGAGACCCTGGCATTGTACCTGGCACAATAAAAGTCATCAACAAATGGAGCTCTGAATGCATCTCACACCCGGAAGCCAGTGTGACCCAGGACATATCTGGGTTTTGCGTCTTGATCGCTATGCTCCTTATTAAAGGGAGCATTCACAGAGAGCCAAACGTATTGTAAGATCTCTAATCACACCCCAGCTTTAGACACAGTATTTGACAGGCTGTCATGCCTGGTCTTAAATATTCTCAAAGGTGTTCAAACTTAAACTTACTGCTGTTATAACCACTTCCATGTTCATATTTATTCATACAGTTATCCATATCCCATATTTTATTTTAATAAATTAATAAGGGTGATGTGCTATCAAGTAATCAAATAATGGCATAGGTGCTGAAATACAGATAAAAATGTTGCTCCTCATATTTTCCCCTTTCAGGCTGTAGTTGTCAGAGAAAATTATTTGCAACTGTTTATTCATCAGCTAATACAGGATAGCAAGTGGCAAGTATGACAGACCCTTTGGGGTGTCACTGTATAATGTAAGAAAGGGTAGGTCATTTAATGATGAAACATGCAAAAGTTAATGTGTACTGGTAACTAGCACAATCGAGGCTTTTTACAGTTCTTCTGAATTTACTTTTCCTCACACGTGTTGAGCCATCCTACTTGACATTTCTCACCCCTGTGACTCCCTCACTGCTCTACTTTTGTTCCCACTTTTCAGAATGTCCTGCCTTCTCATCTTGATCTATTAAAATATGTACCATTCTAATGGGTAAGCAAATTTTAGAACCCTCATGCACTGCTGGTGGGAATGCAGACTGGTGCAGCCACTGTGGCGAACAGTATGGAGTTTCCTCCAAAAACTAAAAATGGAACTCCCATTTGACCCAGTGATCCCACTTCTAGGAATATATCCCAAGAAACTAGAAACGCCAATCAGAAAGGATATATGCACCCCTATGTTCATAGTGGCACAATTCACCATAGCTAAGATTTGGAAACAGCCTAAGTGCCCATCAGCAGATAAGTGGATTAAAAAACTGTGGTACATCTACACAATGGAATACTATGCTGCAATAAAAAAAGGAGTTCTTACCAAATTTTAGTATAGTTATTCAGAGGAAAATTATGCTGTTCTTTAAAAAAAGCTATGATGTAGAATTATGTATTTCAGTGTGTAGGAAATTTTTTATATGACCAAACGTGTTTAAACTTAAAACTATTTGTGTATATGGGATTATATATATATATATATATATATATATATATATATTTGGAAATAAAAATAACCATGTGGATGTAAACAGGTAAAAATTACTGATTATTTCAGTAGTTATGAAAGAAATAAGAAACAGTGGAGTAATGATGATTATACCCTAGAGAGTATATGTGTATACTTCTATTTCATCATTTAGAAATGCATAGAAAAGTACATACAAATGTTTTAACAGTGGTTACTTCTGGATGATATAATGATAGATCATTATTTCTTTTGGCTTAATCTGTAGTCTTTAGTTTTCCTCCAGGATCCCTGTGTTACTTCTGAAATTTTAAGTTAACACATAATTTAAATATCTAGTCTTTCAAAAATAGCACAGTTCAAAAGGAAATTTCTATTTAATTCTGATTGCTCTCTCCTGCAAAATTCATGTTTTATTTATCTCAGCATTACAATTTGAGCATACTTAAAGTATAGCAACTTTCATATTGTAATTGGTATTACTAATAATGGAAAGTATCATTTCCTTACATTGGTTATCAGCCTTTATTGTAAGCTCTGTGCATTTAACATAGTCTAATAGATATAGTACTAGCCCTAGAAATGTTTATTCAAAAGAAAACTAGAAGGAGCAGTGAATCAAGGCAAAGTCCTTAATAGATTTTATAATCTTGATTGCATGTTATACAGTTTAATTCCCCACATTGATTTATGTTATTTCTAATTATAACCCATAGCAAGAGGTTGGACAAAAAAGCTCTAGTAGCCAGAAGCAGATAGCTTTTTCTCCACTGCCCCAAATGCAACAAAGCAGGTGATAAAACGCTCTGAGATATGAAAGCCATCTATTTTATTTTATTTTATTTTATTTTTACTCAAAATGCTTTGAACAAAAACAAAACAAAACAAAAAAAAGGAAACCTAGGACTTAGTATCTTAGCTTTGTTTCTGATATTGCCTATTTCTGTTTTTATGGTAATTTTACAGTTTTGCCTTTATGAACCTTATTTCCTTTTCATAAAGGACCAAGGTGAGCAAGTTTATGCCAGCCTCCTCGGTTTGCCTTGCAGGGTACCAGAGACCTTCATGTCAATCTTCCTTACAACCGACTTGCTCCATTTACACCCAAACAGGGGGAGCTGAGGGCCATTTTAAGAAATGTGTCCGAATTCATACCAATGGAGCACTGACCCTTTTCAAACCTAAGAATATTCAGATTATTAGAATTCTCTAAATTGTTTGTCCTTACAGGACAAAAAACCAGGGCAAAATTATTCTAAATCTGGGTCCAGAACAGCATGTCTCTTTGGTAGTTAGTTCTTTCTTTCCAAACATACAGATAGTTCATAAACCATGCACTCACCGTCCCCCAGATCACAAAGCAGCCAGCAGTGCCTTTTTGATACATAGGAACCCAGAGGTGATTAATTTTCACCTTTTGAAAATGACTGAACTCTGGATACACACACAGAAAGTTACTCCCAAAGTTCATCTAATGAATTGTATTGATCTCTACACCACCCATCACCCCGGTTTTGAGAACCTCAGAGTTCTTTATTAATAGCGGCGGGGGGTAGGGGGCTATATTTGTTTCACTCAATTGTTTATAATTTCCTAGAGAAGCAGCACTCTTCAGAATTTAAGTTTGGGACATTTCATTCTCTACAAATTATGCGGCTCTTTTATTTCAAGCAGCTGTCACATTTCTTGCTCTCATTTCCTCTGTATGCATTGTGTATTTTAAATTTCTTTCACTTTTTTACACCTCCTACTTCAATCTGACACTTTACACACATCCTTAACTTCTGTCTAATGCATCTCGCCTTCATTTTTTAAAGTGATGTACCCAGGATAACGCTGTCCTCCTGATCCATCTTTCATTTAAATAAGGCTATGTGTCTTTTTTTTTTCCTTTTCAATGAGAATACACAGCAGGGAAAAAACAAACCAAAAAAAAAAAAAAAAACAACAACAACAAAAAACCCACAGTTCACCCTGTGAATCAGTGAATCACTAGTCTAGTCTTATTAGGAACACAACGCATTTTTCTTAGGTTTGGAAGTCCACTTTCTCTGCAGTTTCACAAATGTAGTGTTAAGAGGGAGACATTGCACCTTAAAGGTCCAGTGAAGTTACAATTAGAGATATTACTTTTTAAAACAGAAAAAAAAATTGTGAGATGCCTGCATGAAATCACTGATTTTTTTTACCTCCAAATGACAATATAAGCTTACCTTTATATTAAAACCAGCTCAGCTTTCTAGCTATATCTGGAATGAATGCAAATATCAGTCAGGGTCAACACGTTGCATTTCTTCTGATCGAACTATAATTTATTCCACAAAGTAAAAACTTTTTGGGGGTCTTTAATGTGTATCTACTAATACTTGGTGGCTCTTTCTTTTCTTATATATCCATTCTAATGGATGAAACCATGTTTCTTTCTTTCCTTCCCTGTCCTCCATCTGGGATAGTGAAGGGGTGTGTGTGTGTGTGTGTGTGTGTGTGTGTGTGTGTGTGTGTGTGTGTTTATTGAGGTATAATTGACATTGAACATTACATTAGTCTCAGGCATACAACACAGAGATTCGATATTTGTAAATATTGTGCCTTCACCACAGTAAGTCTGGTTACTATCCGGTACCACATACATAAGGATGAGTGTTTCTCTTCCATGTTCTCATCAGGTGGCCGGCGAGAGATATGTCTACAAATTTGTGTGTGACCCAGAAGCCCTCTTCTCCATGGCCTTCCCAGATAACCAGCGCCCGCTGCTGAAGACAGACATGGAACGTCACATCAACGAGGAGGACACGGTGCCCCTGTCCCACTTTGACGAGAGCATGGCCTACATGCCCGAGGGGGGCTGCTGCAACCCCCACCCCTACAACGAAGGCTATGTGTACTGATCACACACGGGACAGTCCAGCGGGGCCTTCTCGCTCGGCCCTCGCTTTGGAAGATGCAGAGAATCTCTGCATTCTCTCCGATCTTTGTTTGATTTTTGTTGTTTGTATTTTATTTTTAAATAATAATACACAAAAAAGGGGCTTTTCCTGTTGCATTATTCTATGGTCTGCCATGGACTGCGCACTTTATTTGTGGGTGGGTGGGAGTAATCTAAACACGTGTTGTGTGTAACAGGAAGATAGAGGGTGACGGGGCGGGGGGAGTGGGGAATTCCTTTTTACTTAGGCTGGGGAGGGGGTCCTACAGGTTTTAAGTATGATGAGACTATATCATGTTCATTTGATTTCATAACAACGTAAGAAAATGTTCATTTTCTCTGGGTATCTATGGTACAGTTAATTCACATTGTGTAAATATCCACTTGTAGACCATTTGCCTTGGGCATCTTCCCCTATCATTTCTGAGTCTCTGCAAGGTGTACAAAAAATCTACTGTAAGTGGCAGTTTAATGTTAGCAATGACTGTATTTGCACCTCTTGTAGAAAGGTATTTAGAGATTGCGTTTGCTGTTTTTTGTTTTGTTTGGCTTTATATTGGACACCCGGAGGGTGCCGTCATATGGGAAATTCTCTTTGCAGTGGAGTAATCACCATGACTGTAAATGAGAGGCACAATTTTGGACTCTGGCTCCAAACCGAGTCACAGGCCAGTAGCATTACATGTATCTGGTGCCACCTTGCTATGTAGATACAAATCATACTGTTGTTCCAATGTTTTGAAGCCCACTTCAGTTAAATAATGATCCATCATGGGCCTTGGGACTTCCATTTAAATGTTAAATCTGGGACCACAATGAAGCAAAAAAAAATAAAATAAAAAAAAATCTTTTCATTTATTTTAGTACATGAAAACATTATTTAATCAGTAAGAATTAACTGTACTAAATCACATATTATGCTGTTCTAGATATGGCAGGCACTCCTTAAGAAAAATATCCAGTACACTAAATAGGTACTATAGTAATTTTTAGAGATGGTACCCATTGATATGCATTTAAAACTTTTACTGCTGTGTTATGTTGATAACATATATAAATATTAGATAATGCTAATGCTTCTGCTGCTGTCTTTTCTGTAATATTCTCTTTCATGCTGAATTTACTATGACCATTTATAAGCAATGCAGTTAACTACAGATAGCATTTCAGGACAAAATAGATGACTCGAACCATTTATTGCTTAAAAAATAGCTTACGCCATGCTATGCTATAAGCAGCTTTTATGCACATTGACAAATGAAGAGTAAGCTTCAGCTTGCTAAGGGAAACTGTGGAAACTTTTGTAACTTTGGTGAAATGGAAAATGATTTACAAACTGTCAAAAAGTATCTGAGGAAGTTGCTGTATGACATAGTGCTGGCACTGATATCTGTCCCTCCTCTTGTTTTGGACACTTGTGTAAATGTGATTGGATTATTTGAAAGAAGATTTAAAGATTTAAAGTTCCAAAGGTTTTTGTTTTGTTTTTGTTTTTGCATTTGGAGAAAATATTTAATGCAGGTTGTGTTGTTATACCATTCACCTTGAAAAAACCATAAGTAAATGGTTTTATATCATCTCTGAATAGCTTGCTAAACAATTCAAGCAAGAAACGTAAATTTTGTTCAATCCATCCATATCCCAGAGGAACAACATTTTTAGTCTATATCAAAATGTTAAAAAAAATCCTTACACACAAATCCGAAATCAACCTCTGAAAGCATTTTACTGAGCACAGGAAAGATTGGTAAAGATTATCTCCTGGCTACCCATTTTCCCACACATCTCTGAATCGATATTATTTACACTTACTCCTACAAAAACTTCTAATTTCAACATATGTATGTAACCTGTGATTTCAGTGATTATTCTACACATACATTTTATATTATTAGACCCATTGTGGGCTAATAAGTATGCCTTAAAAATCAGAACCCTCCCTCCTCCCCGCCATGCTCATGTGGCCATTTAATAAAAACAGATTTTAAAATATTCAGCTAAAGTTTTATTGGAAAGAGAATTGACATATTTGGAGAAATTGAAAGTGGATCTTTAAAATATGATGTAAATGAAAATTGTATTGAGGATTGTTTCTTTTATTTTTCTTTTTCATTTTTTTTCTTCTTAAAATTCTATAGTTTGCCAGTGGGGAGGATTGGGCTATGAGTTATCTTAAGGAATCAATGGAAGAATTGGTTTTAATTATATACTATTTAAGGACAAACTATATATTTTGCTGTTTAAGGTAGTGACTCACTGAATGAAATAAGTAATTGGCCAACATTGAGGATATTTCTAATACAGAAGGATTTAAAACATTGCATTATGAACTTTTGGGAAATGAATCTAAAGTTTTATTTTTAAGTTCTGTTCTTATTCTAATTTTGTTTGGTTGTATTTTTATTTTCAGATAGATTAATAAATCTGGCAGCTGATTTCTGTAAGATTTTGTGTTCTGGATTTCTAACGGAATTGGCTACTCAAACATAAAAATCAGTAATATTTAGATTTTCCTCCAACTTAGTAAGAGTAAATAAAAGAAATATCTCCCCCAGTGTTTGCTGCCTCTTGTTGATGACATGCTAACAGCCTAATTATAACAAAGAACTTTACATCCCGAATAGTTAATGAAAAACATTTTTTCTTAAGTTATGCCTATTAAAAAAGCTTAAAATAAAAATTCATAAGGCTAACAGTGCAGAGCAGTTTTCTCAGATCATAGAGGCTCTTGGAGATTTTTTTGCAGGTTGTGCAGGCACACCGCGTTTTATCGGGCTTCGCTTCATTGTGCTTCACAGGTGTTGCATTTCTTACAAACTGAAGGCAGGACCCTCCACAAGCAGAAAGATTACACCTGGCCTTATTGAGGTACTGGCTTTATTACGGTGGTCTGGAATGGAACCCGCAATATCTCTGAGGTATGCCAGTATTATTTCCCTGTAGATGCTGTAACATATCACCACAAATTCATTGGCTGCAACACAGATTTATCCTATTATCATTCTGAAGGTCAGAAGTCAAAAATAAGTCTAAAGGGGTTAAAATCAAGAAGTCCACCTGGCTTGTTTCTTCTGGAAGCTCCAGGGGTGAGCCCCATCTTAGCATCTTCCACGTTTAGAGACAGCTGACTTTCCTGGCTTCGGGCTTCCTCACTTCAATCTCTCCTTCTGTGGCCACGTTCCTTTCTCCTTTACTACAGACAAATCCTGCTCTGCCTCCCTCTTATAAGGACACTTATGATTACATTTAGGGTCCACCCAGATAACCTTGGGTAATCTCCCCTCTCAAAACTCTTTAAGCTAATCACTTCTGCCAGATCAGTCATCAGTCACAGGTTCCTGTGATGAGAACATGGATACAGAGGGGATGGGGGTTGTCTACCGCACAGATGAAGACACTGTATAGTAAAAATACTGGTTGACTTAGCGATGGACAAACATGTTTTACGGAATGAGCTATGATTAGGAATTATTAAAGAACATTTTTGATCACCATTGAGATAGTCTCACTTTACTCTGTGTAAATGGGACTGAAAACCTTCTTTATTAAAATTCACCTGTACTGTCAAATATCTGGTAATGGAAGCAAGCTTTTTAATTATTTAATTCCCCTTCATGATAATTACAGCGTAGTAGCACAATTAATTCTGTTGTCCAAGCCAAGTATTTTTAAAAATAAATTTCTTTTGGTGCTAGGTTGAGTTGTTACTATGCAATCTTAATATCTGCAACTGACTATTAGGTCTGACTAATATCTCTATATATAAAAGCCTAAGCAACCGAACCACCGAATGACCGGTCACACACTGACACACACTGACCACCAGGGAGCAGATGCTCAACACAGGAGCTGCCCCCTGGTGGTCAGTGTGATCCCACAGCAGGAGCTTCGCTCGGCTGACAATGGGCGCCAGACACAGGGATCATGGCTGGCAAGAACCGTTGCCGTGGCACGAGCCTTTCCCAATCGGGACTGATGGGTGAGTGGGACCAGGGCCCGGATGAGTGGGACCGGCAGGCAGGAGTGGCAGGCGGCATTGGATTGCCAGTTTTGGCCTAATCCCCACAGGCCATTCCAAGGCACCCCACAGTGCACGAATCCGTGCACCGGGCCTCTAGTATAGAATATCTCTGTTACTAAGATAACAATTCTGAAATATGAGTCAACTTATCTTTATATGATAAGGAGGAACTATATCACCTAATATTATACCATTTGGCTAGATCATAGTAGTTTTAAAAATGAGTCATTGTCTATAAAATAGCATTTTCAGAGCTTATAATGACAAACATTACAGAGAAGACCATTTTAATGTTTCTTACTTGGTATCTTAAAAGAGAAATACTAAAATTTAAAAATAAGAAGTGAGTGTGAGCTATTTTCCAGTTGCAGTTTGATATAAAGGAGGGGAAAAATAGGGATGTAAAAAAAAACAGAATTTGGATAAAAATAATAGAAGGAAGTTAAAGAAGGCAAATGGACATACTGAGCAATTGTGATAAGAATTGCATAACAGCTAAGTTTCCATAAGGTATCAGTGTGGGGCATGACACTGAAGAATGTGGCCCAGTTTACTCAATGCAACTGGAACATTTAGGACTTGACTTTTTTTTTTTTTTTTTTAACATGTTTTTTTTTTTTTTTTTTTTAAATAAAGATCTATTTACAAAAGAAACAGTTTATGGAAGAATATAGTTTAAGAAGAGAGAATTTGATGCGAGGAGTGGATGCCTTTATGGAAATATTGATAACCTTAGAATGGTCAATTGAAAGGGTATCTACAATAGCTATGGTTTATGAACTCATATGTAAGGTAGGCTTTTTGGCATATAGGCTCTAATATTCTTCTTTACTTCCACTCTAAAATTATGTTTATGTTTTCATGGGAAAGATTTTTAATTCACTTGGATGTATTAAAATTATACCTATGGTTTGAGAAAACACGCTATGATATTTATGTAATTATAGCAAAATAAATATGCTCAAAATTTAAATACTATATAATAAAAGCCTAATATGCTAAATGTCTGGTCGTCCTGTGGGCCATTCAACCAATCAAAGTGTAATATGCTGATGACATGCTAAGGCCACTCAACCACTTGCTATGATGTGCACTGACCACCAGGGGGCAGACAGTCAACCAGTCAACCAGTCGCTATGACGTGCACTGACCACCAGGGGGCAGACATTCCAACTGGTAGGTTAGCTTGCTGTTGGGGTATAGCTGATCAAGACTGAGTGAGACAGGCCCGACATGCTCTGGAGCCCTCCTGCGGTCACTCCCTGGCTGGCCAACCTCCTGCGTCCCTCCCCAGCCCTGATTGTGCACTGATGGGGCCCCTCAGCCTGGCCTGCGCCCTCTCGCATTCCAGGCTGAGGGACCCTCCCCCACCCCCAAGTGCACGAATTTCATGCACTGGGCCTCTAGTATAAAATAAAAGCCCAGAAATGGAAAATATTGGACTATCGTGATCACTCTGGAATGAGGCACATTTTAAAACTGATAAATGTAGTCTAATTTTGACTTGCTTCTAATTCTCTAAAAGATCTTAATCATGTAATTTATGATCAAGGCACTTAAGTAATGTCTCTACTCCTATCAGTTCCCAAGTATTATTCTCTTTCTGGTAACAGGTCCCAGGACACCTGATAAAACTTTTTTTAGTTCTATGATCTAATCCCTTTAAATTTTTCTGAGAAAATGAATCTCTTTGGTAACTGTCAGGAAGAAATTTTGTTGAAGGAACTATCTAAATTATGTCCCTGACTCCCATGTGCCAGCCAACATGACATATGCCTCCACCCCCAGCACTTGAATTAACTTAGTCTGAGAAGCTGAGGCAACTGGCAACACCAAAATGTCATTGTGTTGATGTCATGTGATCACCGGCAAACTCATAAACCTTACTCTTTTGTGTAACCAGGACCTTACTATGTTCTTATTTTAGGTTTTTAATGACTTAAAAATGTATATAACAATGACTCACATTTTACTTAAACAAAGTCTTACTTAAAATTTATTCCTTTGACCATTTTTGAATAGTCTATAGAAAAATCTGAAAAAGAAATGAAGTGCTACTTAACACCAAAATCAAACCACAGTAAGTACCTGTGTATGTAGTTACTTACTTGGAGCATTTCAGAATCTAGAAGTGAAAAGGATTGAAATCCACTTCGTTTTCCCCTTGGGGAGGGATATAACTTAATGGTTCCCCAAAAGACAGATGTCCTGATCAAATTCTTTGGAAAGTTGTAAACACTGCCCTCGTGACATGCTGTTAGACATGATGTCTAAACGGAATAGATTTCCAAGACAACTTTTAAAGCATAGTAGATTCAAAGTCACATGATTCAGAAGGAGTAACAAATAGATTTTCAAAGTAGAAAGCAGAACTGAAAGCATAGGAACTATTTTATAATGAAGTTTTAATTTTTAAAACTTATCACATTGCTGCAAAGGGGTCTGTGACACCTTATACACCTTTTTAATTTCCTGTATAACCAGTAAAACTACTTGTCCCATAGAAAGTTTAATGTAAATTTAATTGGCAGAAGAAAAATGTGATGGAGAAAAAAGTGGCAAGAAAAATGATAATGCATGTGGCACTACTTTTGAAACTGAAAAATTCTATCTTTTTAACACTACAGAAATATTTTACTTTATACTTAAAAATACTCCTAATAAAATTCTTCACATTTTTCTATTTAAAAATATAGTAAAATATATATAACCTAAAATTTGCCATTTAAATCATTTTAAGTGTTTAGTTCAGTGGCACTAATTATATTCACAATGTTGTGCAACTATGGCCACTACTTCCAACACATTTAGATTCTTTTATTCTTAAAGTGTTATTAAAAATACTACAGGAGATACTGAAGTATATTAGAGTTAGAAATGTAAAAAATGTAACTTTATACTTTCTAATAATTTACATTACTTGTGGTTTCTTTATTAATGGTTGGCCTTAATTTTATGGTGTAGTTTAATAGTTTTATTTAGAAAAATAAACAATATGTATAAGCACTATTTCTACAAAGCCCCAATGATTGTTGCAGGGGAAAAAGTTCGTTTAGGTAACCACCTTATTGGATGTTTTAAAAATAATTCAGTTATTTAAATGTATTAAAAAATAAAAACAGCCCTTTAAAACAAGCTTCATAAAACAGAACTGATCTTTTGCACTCCTGTTTCTTTAGTTTGAATTGAGGAATTTGGCTAATGTGTCATAAAGACACAAGCATATTGAAGCTATGCTTAAATTCTTTAAGACGGTGGTAATTTCAGATATCATTTATGGCAAAAATTCCCAAACAGAAACATGCTAGTTTTAATAACAGTATTTAATTAATGTGAAATTAGGCTATTAAGATAAATCAGGCAACTCTCCACCACCCCCTCACCATATGTTTAGTCTAAGAACTTGCTAGATTAAAATAAACCAAATATTTTTTGTGGCTTTTCAAGTCTCTTATAGGTTCCTTTCAAAGTTTTTTCCTTGAAAGATGGTACTTAATCACATATAGATTAAGGTGTCTTTTTAAAGAATCATTTTACAGAGTAAATTATGATTTATTATTGAAAAAGCAGCATCTGAAGAAGTAAGTTTCTATTAATTTTTTTCAGATAGCAATATCAGGCCCAAATGTGATACATTCCAAATTTATTTCTTGGCTTTTTATGTCTTTGCCTCATGAGGAGCTGGTTTGCAGGTGTAAATAGGAAATGTTACAAATAACTTACAAAATTGTCATTTTAATTATTTCACATGCTTACCTCTGAAATTCAGTATCAAGAATATTAGGAAGTAGAATCAATTGAAAAAAAGACTTCATCAGAATTTACTGTTTATTTTCACAAAAAAGTTATGATTATGTAGAAACCCTGTGGCAGTGTTTCTAAAACTAAAACAAGGAGAAATATGAAAATAAATATTATGATAATTTAGATTCCCAAAGAAGAAATACACTCCACATTGATTTATTAAGTCACTCATAGTAGAACAGACTTTGGATTATTCATTTGTTTTATGTTGGGAAATCTATTGATTTAATCCTTTAAAATCCCCATATATGAGTCTTCTACAAATTATTATTAAATTCTGCTTTAAAATCAGTTGATTATATATGTTCTGCATCTAAATTATTCTCCCTCCCAATAGGTAGACTAACCCATGTGAATTTAACACATACTTAGAGAACTATATAATGTGGTATATTAATTAAGCTGCAATATTTTATTATATAGTACATAGACTCTATGTGAAAGGAATATGGTAAACATGTGGTCTTAAGAATGCGAGTGACAGTGGGAAGCAGGGATACTGTTATTCAAATATGATGATTGTTTCATTTCAACCAGGTACTATAAAGTGAAGCATATGTCTATGTGGTCCATAATACAGGAGGATGTTAAAAATTTAGCTAAAAATCAAGGCAGGGCAGACTACCCAGTCAGCATCTTCTAGACTGCCTTGATTCTGAGAATCCTGAGTGAAAACATTTATCAAACACCCACTTGCTGTGTGTGTATACGTGCTGGGATTCCTCACTGTATTATGAAGGGAACATTGTATTAGTGTTTGATGGTTCCAAGCAGCAATAACCAACTGGTTAGAAGGCTTTCAAAGCCAAAGGGGCCCCATTTTGTAGATGCTGTAACTACCCTTGGTACACACCCTAACAACTGCACCTCTGTTGCAAACCTCCTAATGGTGTTCAAAAAGGGCAATAGATGTTAGTACAGCATACTTCTGAGTTATTCCAGGTCTTGATCCATCCCACTCAACAATCTATTGTTGTGAGTCTTACAGCAGGAAGCTCATATGTTTATACTTGCCTAAATATCCCAGTTTGCATGGTGGCCTTGGCCAGTTCACCTATTTTGTCTCTGGGTATTATTAACTATGCCCAATTTTACTCTCGATGTTTGGAAAATAAATTCATTCTTTACCTGCACCCTAGATAAGAAAGCCTGGTTAAAATGCTTTCCTCAGTTAGCCTCAAATGATAGCTTTCCCAGATAGAAACATCAAAACTTTCCTTCAGGAAAGTATCCTTGAGAGGAAAAATTTCCTAGACCTCATGAAATTAGCCTTTCCCACCTCCTCTACATCTGTATCATATTTTATCACTCAAGGAATGGTGGACACTTATAAGGGACATAGTCATGTATCTGGGTTTTTATGAGGACGAAGTGGCTAGACTTTAAGGTTTATAAACTTTATTTATTTATTTATTTTTTATATTTTATTGATTTTTTATAGAGAGTTAGAAACATCAGATGAGAGAGAAACATTGATCAGCTGCCTCCTGCACACCCCCTACTGGGGATGTGCCTGCAACCAAGGTACATGCCCTTGACCGGAATTGAACCCAGGACCCTTCAGTCCGCAGGCTGACGTGAGTCTAGCCACTCAGCCAAACCGGCTAGGGCAGGTTTATAATCTTTAGATATGTCCTCATGAAGTTGAACATGGTGGTTTAACAGCAGAATTTATTATCTCAAATTCTGGAGACTACAAGTCCAAAATCAAGGTTTTGACAGGGCTGGTACCCTCTGAGAGCTGGATTGATTCCAGGCCTCTCTCCTTAGTTTATTGTTGGCCTTCTTTTCCTCTTATCTCTTTGCATCCTCTTCCCACTGCATCTGCCTCTGTATTTAATTTCTCTTTTCAGGATAACACCAGTCTCATTGGATTAGGGCTCACTCTGATGACCTCATGTTAACTTACCTCTGTAAAGATCCTTTCTCCAAATAAGGTCTCATTCTGAGGTGCTGCAGTTAAGACTCTACATATATTTTTGGGGTGAGGACACAACTCAACCCAAAATCAGAATTTTTATGATCATATGAAAGTGAAAGAATCTATTAAAATGAAATGTCTCATCCATTACATGAGAGATTCAGATGTAAGAGGTAAATTGTAACTTTATTATAATATTTCTTTATTATATTATACTAGAGGCCCAGTGCATGAAATTTGTGCATGGGTAGGGTCCCTAGCGGCTGCCGGCTGCCAGCTGGGGCCTTCTTTCGTTCCGTGCCACCCCCTGGTGGTCAGCACATGCCATAGCAAGCAATAGAACACCTGTTCAGTCGAACTTCCAAGGGGACACTTTGCATATTAGGCTTTTATACATATAGATAACTAATGTGGAGAAGGAATTGCATAAACATAACCAAGGCATTGCCCTATATTCTCAATAATGATGTTTGAAATAAATTTTATTCTCATAGTCTTCTTGTCCCTCCATCAATTAACTAGGAAAATAGGAATGAAGGGATTAAACCCATAATAAATTTAATGAAAATCTAAATTTAAAAATGTATGGATAATAAGTGGGAAAAACGAGAAATACAAAAGCAGAAAGAGAAAAATGTTATCATAAAAATAAAACACAACTAGCATGTTCTTTCTGTTCTCTGGTTTTTAGGAGCAGAAGCTAGCTAGGTGCCAGAAGAAAATCTATGAACAAAAACATTACAGACTTTTCTGAGCTTAAATGAGAAGTTAGATGAGGAAATTTGCATTGAGCACTACTTATCATTTAAGCACCATTGAGCAATAAGCAGCATGGGTTTACACAGAAGAAATCATGCCAAACAAATCCGATTGCTTTTTTTATTGAATTACAAGATGAGCGGATGAATGCAATGTGGGAGATGTAATACATTTGGATTTTAGCAAAACATTTGATACAGCATCTCATGAACTCTAAAATGAATTCAAATCGTCAGGAATATTAACACCAGGGTGAGGAATGGAAATTAAATGAAGGATTGCAAAGAAAAAGAAGTAATAATCAACCGTGATATGGCAGCTGGGGAACACATCATTATAAGGTGCTACAGTGATCACAGGATTTATTCAGCACATATTAACATTCACACAGCTTTCTCAGACTTGATAAAAGAAATGGAATAAAGGATTCAGAATGCACCCCATGATTTCAGACATTCTATACAGTCCATTCAGATTTAGAGGAAGAAGAAAATAGATTTGGCCTCAAACATTTTTAATGATTTTGCAAATAGTTACTTCTGTCACTGCATCATTTAATTCACTTCATGCTCTAAGATTCTGTCATGCTGCTGATATTTGATCTTTTTCTGTGTCAGATAACAATTCTTTAAGTCCCCCAATCTACCTGGCTTTAAACTAGCGATTCATGAAGAAGGTAGCACAAGCTCTCTCGGTGGCCTGAGTTTTTTATGTTCAGGAAACTTGAATTCCACCACAGTGTGTGGACTTCATGTTAGATACCGCCTTCAAGGTGCAAGTTAAATATACCTAATTCAATAAATAGGAAAGGGTAGAAGCATTCTAACAAATTTCACAGTTAAAACTAAATTGTGAGGTTCTGCTAAAAGTAGGGAGGCCAGTAAAATGATAGAACCCTGGCACACTGAGAAATGCATATATCGAATGAGAAGCACAAGAGTAACTGGGAAAAGAGAAAAAGCATTCAGCAGTCACGCCAGAGGATGCAATAAGGTGACAGTGGCAGAAAACCGCAACTTGTATATGAGTTTACAATGTCAGCTATCACCCGAGACGTAACAGGATGTTTAATCTATTAGATGAGTTGAAAAAGATTTATTAATTTCAGAATATACTGCTTGTGTCTCTCCTGGAAACTGAATTAATTCTCTTTGGAAACATCCTTTTCTAGAAAAATGAAAAAATACAGAGAGAAATCAGAGCATAGCAACAAGAAATGATTATGAAGTGGCAGGTTCGGCTCATGATGAAAGATCAAAGTATATATAGTATTATTAAAAGGGAAAGAAACTATAAAGTTAGTCTGCAGGTGTGTAACATCTGTTAAGGTGAGAAGCAACAGATAATATTTTCTAAAGTGCAGGAAAAACACTTAACTGGAAAAACTGAGAATGAATGAATTTATGCCCACAGTAAAAATTAACATCCTGGGAGGGAGAGAGTATACATCTGAGAATGAGTCTTCAAATTTCACCCTTTGATTAAAGAATTGACTCAAAATGTGCCAGGAAATTAGAAATGTGATGGCTTTCTGAACAAGTATTTTCCAAGAACATAAGAATAATCTTGACAAACTAACGGATTCAATAACCTATTTGAATAAAAATTCAAATCCCAATATACACTTTTCATATGTTCATTATAAATATAACTATTGAATCTGCATGTTTTCTATCTCTCTCTCTCTCTTCCTCTTTTTTTTTTTTTAAATATAATTAACCCATCTGTTTTCAAGTGGTTTGTGGGTCCAGTGTCTCTCTACCAGAGCAGCGGGCACGTAGGCCAGATGACTCTTGAACAAGACTCTCTCTGCACGGATAGCATCTGTAGCCCCAGATACCACATGCCAGCACATCTTCCAGGATGCATAATACCATACACATACTTTTCTAAGTGCTCCTAAGGGCATCCCCTATCTCAGATAAGCTTGGGGAAGCGGGGGGGGGGGGGGGGGGGGCGGAGAAATTGTAAACATACTCACCAAAGTCAGCTCAATAGTTAAGGTTTTCAGGCTAATTGTCATGCCAGCTTGGGAATTCTAAGACACCTATGCTTTGTTCAACAGTCCAATGTCACAAGAGCCTTGTATTAGGATACACAAGATTATACTAAGTGGCTTCCAAAAAGTTTATTTCTTTTTTTTTTTTTAAAATATATATTTTATTGATTTTTTACAGAGAGGAAGGAAGAGTGACAGATAGTCAGAAACATCGATCAGCTGCCTCTTGCACACCTCCTACTGGGGATGTGCCCGCAACCAAGTTACATGCCCTTGACCGGAATCGAACCTGGGACCTTTCAGTCCGCAGGCTGACGCTCTTCCACTGAGCCAAACCGGTTTTGGCAAAAAAAAAAAAAAAAAAAAAAAAAAAAAAAAAAAAAAGTTTATTTCTTTATCTCTCTACATATCTGCCATGAGTCAGCTACACTCCTGTTTCAGACTCTGTTCCGATGGTATGCTCTCAAGCCAGAACGTTGATGGTCGTAATGACGTAGGGAAGAGGGACGTAGTATCTGTCTGCTGGCTCTTGAAGCTGCTCCGAAGTTACACCAGGACTTCTGTTCATTGTCATTGGCCCAGAATGCAGTCGGCCGCTCAAGTTCCAGAGTGTGGGCAATGTGTAACCTTTCTGCAGGGAGGGACATTTAATATGAATAAACAAACTCTGTCATTTAATAGTCTTTTTGAATTTCAAGGAACAGCATATTGAAATGCGTCACAAAGCTTCCCAAAGTGGAAATGGTACCTTGAATGGAAGTTAGGATCACTACACTGACATTCAGGATAAAAACATTAGGAAAACATGGAGCAGAACTGCTTTGCACTGGCCATATAGCATTGTCTGGAGAGGAGAGGGTCCAAATTACAGCACTAGAGCTTGTGTCACTGACTTCACTATTACTGTTACTGAGATCTTTGCTTTGTTGTGTTTATAAAACGTGTGATTCTTAATGACTTCAGTATTTATTGAACTAGGTCTGGAGATGACGAAAACAAGGAAGACACCACCCCAGCTCTTGAGGAGCTTAGACTAGTATGCAAGAAAGACACAGACCACTGACTATAATTCAGCGTGTGAAATTTTGTATTATAAATATCTGATACATAGCTGAGTACAGTTAGAAGAGCAGTTAATCATGTTTGAATGTGGATACGCAGACATCTTTATAGATAAAATAATATATGACCCTTGCATATAAATTTGGTAGACAATTTGAGGCCAATAATAAGGACTGGCAGGCGAGAGGAAGAGAGAATATTGTCAGTCTTGATGCAGTGTCTTATATATTAAGACCCTTACATAAAACTATACATTTTTAAGACTAGCTTCCTCAGGAACACTTGACTGTCAGATTCAGAGCTTCCCTAATTCAGCTTCTGTGCTTGCCACAGAGATTCCACTCAGGACCTTACCAAACTCAGTGGGGGGACCAGTCTGTCTCAGTAGTGTATACAGTTTATATTCCTCTTCTTTAACCCATCACTTAAGCTCTAGCTATCCAACCAAAGTACAGTGGTAACACAAACAACCTAACGCAACACTTATTTTCCCAATTTAGACATTTAGTTGCTTCTAGTTTTTTGTCGGTCTGTTTTGCATTATTATACATTTCAGCTAGATTTATCTTTGTGGTTTTATCTTACAGGGTTTGTTTTATTGTTGTTGTTACATGTTTAGAAGTGAAAGTGCTGGGTTGCAGGGTATGCTTTTGTGCCGTTATTTTAACTTTTGCTGGAGTTTAATCAACCAGCAGGGAAATCATACCTAGGTCATTTTAGAGACAATAACAAAGCCATCTTCCTGAACAAAAGGTAACCATGCGAAAACAAATCAATGACATTTTTTTCCCCGTTAAGGTAAGTGACTGGAAGTTCAGGGTGGTTTATTAAATATTAGCGTAGTTGACTTCTTTCTAGCCAGAAGAAGATGTGAATATACTCTGAACTTAGGAATATTGATAAAGAATTGAGGGCCTTGTCTTTTTTCTACTTATAAAGGAAAAAAAAATTCTTAGGATGAATAATATCTCACGTCCATAGAATCATAGAATTCCAAAGTACTTGCTGGGCATAACTGTTGGTATCAGAAGGGGATAAACACAGGGGCGGGGCTATTGTACAGCAGGAGAAAGGAGGGGACACCCTCCTGTGGATCTCAGGGAGGTAACACAGGGGAGGAAGGAGAGAAGGAAAAAACAGAGGGCAACAAGACAAAGGAGACAGAAGGTAAATAGTCTACTATGGAACAGGTTCAGTAAGTAGAGGATCAGAATGGGTATGGAAAGAAAAGGGGAACCTAAATATCCCAGTTGGGAAAACTGGTTAAAGACATTGAAACAACTGAGGAAGTTTGAAGGTGAACAATGGAAGTATCTGCTCTGGGCTGAATACAGCTTTCCTCTGGAGATGCAGGTCAGGGATACTTCATAGCTCTGTCTAGTTCATTCCAGCTGAACGTTGGCAGCAGTAATCCATGTGGCTGTTAGAGCAAACACTCTCACAGGCCGCGCCTGGCGTTGGACGCCACAGCTCTCTGCCGTCTTTCAGTTTTGGCCCCACTTCCTAACACTGCCTGTCAAACTTCCAGGTCTTGACTTTGGATTCATAGACTGAGAACCACATTATTTTCTGTCTGGCCATGTACTTGACTTCTCTATGGCAAAACAGCCTCTCAGAGAGAGAAACTAGAGATTAACCTGTTTAAACTCACACTCATGAGCTTGGAAGTTTTAGTGTACGATACTTATTAGCTGATAGATGTTGAACAAAAATTATCCTCTATATAATGCATAATTCCCAACACTAGCTAAATGACAACATGTCTGTTTTAGGCTCAATCAGTGCATATAATTTCCTATGAAAATACTAAATTATGTTGCTGATTTTATAAAATCAAAACCATTTAACATTTTTTACATTAAATTTCAAATCTGTTAACATATACACACTCTAAGAATAAAAAGTTCCTGACAATCGTTCAATGGGTTTTGTCTGCACTATTCAACTGTAGCATCCCTTTGAGAAAAAAGCACTTCATGTTCTCAGAATAAAGTTCTTTGTTGTTGTGAATATGCTTCCCCCATCTGAAAAGCCTGAGTTGAGTTTTATTTTGAGTTTTGTACCTGCTTCAAAGATTGTTGGCACCCGGGTAAAGCTTTATGAAAATACATGGAGGTTGAAAATGCCATTTCCTACTCTTGGTAAATGATTTTTAATTTGTTGCTAGAAAAGTGCACAAAAAGTACCAAAACCTTACTGACACCTCAACTCATATATCTCTTACATTTAGCAGGAAAAAAAATCACAAATATGTCCTTTTTTAACCAGAGCTCTTAGCAATCGAATTGATGGTGTCACTGTTCCCATTTGTCTCTCCATCTTTACTCTGGGATTCATCTCAGACTTGGGTGTATCTCTTACTGACTCTGACGCTCTCCCAAATACTTTGTGTACTAAAAACAAGTAAAATGACACTTAAAAAAAATTGCACTAAAAAGAAAGAAAAAAATCCAAAAAACTGTCTTCTTTCCAAGTTGATCAATTGAAGAAAAACTGAATGCCACTTGCAGCATTTATCTGCCTTAGTCCATCGGGGAGATGAAAAACAGCTACCCTTTGTACCTTTCATCTAATCAAAAGCTTAAATCTGTTCACATTCTTACCGCCCAGCACTGTACTATTGTATATCGATTGTGCCAACGGGCACCTCCTTGTGGAGAACAATTGATTTTTCTTTGTTAGCAAAGCGATTTTAATAGCCTTTCTCCGGGCTGTCATGTTTCAGGGCCCTAGAAGCAAGATGCACCTGTTACTAGAACTTAGTGATCAATTGCTCAACCCACAGAAAGTGCGCCTGTGTGCTGTGTTAAAAGACCTCCAGAGCAATTACTCAGAAGGTGACTTTAACTTGTTTTGATAAATAGGCTGCCTGAGGGTCTCAGGTGACTTATCTTAAGTATTTTGACCACGGAGCCTGACGTTCGGTGTTTTTTTTTGTGTGTGTGTGTGTGTTTTTGTTAAATTGCCATTAAGGAGCATAGTTACAAGAATAGATTTCTGCTGTTTAAGGTTACTGTAGCGGCCTCGTGCCAAACTTCCTTGCCAAAGAAACTAGCCCAAAGTAAAGGTCACTGCTTTGAAGAGTGAGTGATGATAATAACTCTGTTTGTATTGCCCTTGATATTTGAAAATGGCTCTTCTGGCTGTGTAGTGTGAAGAAAAGTCAAAGGTAGGATCTATAGCTTTATTCGGCACAATTACTGTCTGTTCTCCGTGACCAGTCGTGACCACTATGTCCTTAATGTTATACAAAGTGGCTCTTATTTTTCTTTTTCCTCTTCACGAATCTGGCTCAAAAAGTGTTTCTGTGAGTGTATGTGAACTATAGTCATGCTACATTCTTTACATTCTTTAAAAACTGCTTGAAGTCTTTAAAATGTGTCAGCACTTTAAGCTTGCAGCCGGCCTACACAGCAGTATTATTAGCTGCCATTATTTAGGAGGTTGCACATATTCTCTTGACTTTCAGTCAAATCTTTCAAGGTATGGAATACAGGTCATGTTTTCGAAATGTGGAAATTTGAGGGAAATTTGCAAAAGGTGAACATTAGGTTACATACAAACATAGATGACCAAGTCAGTATTTGAACGCAGTCCATCCTCTTACCCACAATGCTGTGCTGCCTCAGCACTGGGGTCAATGTGTAGGAGAAGATGTAACACCTGTGCTTGGATCCCAACTAGGGAAACATTCCTGTCACTCTAGGGCAGTGGTCGGCAAACTGCAGCTCGCGAGCCACATGCGGCTCGCGAGCCGCGGTTTGCCACTCTGTTGACTAATGAGTTTGCCGACCACTGACCTAGACTCTCGACTCCAATAATTACAGGCTGTTGTTCCTTGTGATTAAGCCCCTATCGGATAGGGCCTACACTAGGGTACGAGCCATCTCCTCAGTTCAGCAAACATTTCGGGGGGCAGCTCTATTTTAGGTCACTCAGCATGACAGATTTGGGGGATAAAGTAGCAAGTTGAGAAAAAAACAATCCCTGATTTCAAGAAATCAAGAAATTTGCCATAAGGTAGGGGGAGGGAATGGTCACTCAGGGGCTCAGCCCGCAGGTAGGAAAATGTTTGACAGTTTTGCTCAAGGCCTGGAAACATAACGGGGGTTGTTATGGGTTTAATTGTGTCTCCTCTTCAAATTCATATGTTAAAGTCCCCAGTTACCTCACAATGTGACCTTATTTGGAAATAGGGTTTTTGCAGATGTAGCCAAGTTAAGATGAGGTCAATCGGGTGGGCCCTCGTTTAATATGATGGGTGACTTTATAAAAAGGGAGAATTGGGACACGGGAGACAGAGGGAGAACGCCATGTGAAAATTGGATTTATGCTGCCACGGCCAAGGAATGCTAACGATGGCCAGCAAAGCACCAGAATCCAGGAGAGAGATTGTCGAACAGATTGTCCCTCCCCAGGAGGAAGCAAACTTCCCCAAGACAGGCCTCCCTCGTTTTACTGCGCTTTGCTTTCTTGCGCTTCACAGGTGCTGTGTTTCTTAGAAACTAAAGGCAACACCTCCCACATGATGACTTGCTTTATTACGGTACTCCCTGTATTACAGCGGTCTGGAACCCAACCCACAACGTCTATGAGGTATGTCTGTAGACTTAGGGAAATTTGCAAACCTTGATTTCGGACTTCTAGCCTCCAAAACGGTGAGAAGATACTGAAGCCACCCAGCCTGTGGTACTGTGCTATCACAGTCCTGGCAAACTAATACTAGGGTTTTGACAAGAATAGTGGTGATGAGACAAAGAGATGGTTGTTTTGGTTTTAGGTGAAGGAAAAAGCAAAACAAAACTCAAAGATTAAGAAGTTACTGCAGTGTGAGGAAGCAGTGAGGAGCCTCTGAACACATTTTGAGTGAGCAGGGGAGCGGCCATTTCAGAATTGTGCTTTTATAAAACTTCACCTCATGGACAGGAATACTGATACTGACGAAGGACAGCTTCCCCATGCCCTGGAATGTTTTGCAGGTGGAAGTCTTCAAGAAAGGAGAGACCGATGCTTGATTTGCAATGAGGATTTAAAACTGAACTTTTTTTAAAAAAATATATTTTATTGATTTTTTACAGAGAGGAAGGGAGAGGGATAGAGAGTTAGAAACATCGATGAGAGAGAAACATCGATCAGCTGCCTCATGCACACCCGCCACCAGGGATGTGCCCACAACCAAGGTACATGCCCTTGACCGGAATCGAACCTGGGACCCTTCAGTCCGCAGGCCGACGCTCTATCCACTGAGCCAAACCGGTCAGGGCAAAACTGAACTTTCTTTAAAGATATAACCAACTCTGGTCTAGCCAGAGTAGATAGAGTGCTGGCCCGCAGATGGAAAGGCCCCAGGTTCAATTCCGGGCAAGGGCATGAACCTCGTTTGCAGACTTGATGCTGGCGCTGGTCGGGGTGTTTGCAGGAGGGAGCCAATCGATGTTTCTCTCTCTTTCTGACTCTTCCTCTTCCTTCTACTCTCTCTAAAAATCAATGGGAAAATACCCTCAAATGAGGATTGACTAAAAGAAAATAGAAAGGAGCAAGTCTTAAGAAGATATAACCAACTTGGACCTTTATCTTTGTAGCTGAGGGAAGGAGCCTCAGTCATTCTCTCTGAGGAATTGGAACCAGGAATAATGATGCAATATGTTAGATCAGTGCAAAGAAGAGCATTTCAGAAGTGCTTTTTCTCTCTTCACCGCTTCAGGTCTTCTGTAACTAGAAGGAAGTCTAGATGGTGACTCAGGAGACTTGGGTTTAAGAGTCAGTTCCTCGATAAACTGTGTAACCAACTCAATACATTTCTCTAATTTCTTGATTTCAGTGTTTTTGTTTTAGAAAGTGGTGGACATAGTCAAGTCCCTTTCAGCTGTAGTAAAGTCTCTTTGAGGAAAGTGATGAGTTTACTTTCACTTTAGATTTTTTTTGTTTGTTTCATCTTGTATTTCTTTCTCAGCCCTTAGGTTATATTAACACAAACTTTTGAATAGCATTGAACTCTTCAGCTGTCCCCACTCAGTGATGATTCTCTAATCATTTCGTCTTTATGACATTTACATGGTGTCCACAGAGACGCCGATGATATACATATAAATAAAAGTGTTTCAATCACAGCTATACATAGGGAGTAGAGACGTAAATGGAAAACTAAAGTCATGGATTTAAAGAAAGACTATTAAGTGCAGAAACATAAGTAGAAGTTAGCATAGAAGTAAAGGGGAAAAGGAGATGGGCCAGTGCAGGTGGAGGAAAAGACGAGGGGAAATGTAGGCCGGCAGTATACAGGCGATGAACAGGTGCAACCGAGGAGGTGCAAAAATTAATGATTTATTGTGGAAAATTCACATCAAGCATCTGGTTCTAGCAAGAGGGACTAAGTTCATTAAGTGAAACAAATCAGTGCTGATTAGTAACATCTAGCACTTTTACAGGGGTTAAGAGTAAAGCAGGGCAGAGAGGTGATGTGGTTAAATGCCAGGTTTTCATGACTGAACAAATCCTTTGCCACAGCCGTTAAAGGAGTCGGGGGTCAGTCAGCTACATCCTGTTGGCCAAATCTGGCTGGCTCCTGTTTTGGGAAACAAGCTTTAACTGGCACACAACCATGCCCCTGTGTATGCCTGCTATTCCTGGCTTCTTTAGCACTGCAATCGCCAAGTTAAAGAGTTGTGATGGAGACCATTAAGCTCCTAAAGCTGAAAATACTATTATCTGGTCTTTTACAGAAAAAGATCCCCAAACTCTGCTCTAGAAGTTTTTTAACATGCATTTTAGAAAATTCTCAGCTCTGGAAATCGAGTTGCTCGGGTTAAAGTACTTTTTTTCTAGATAGCCCAGAGACCTCCTGCAGCTGTCCTTAGAAATTCAGCAAGTGTCACTGGAAGCTTTTGGTGACCTCTCAAGCCTACTTGCAACCCAGCCTCTGGTTCCGTAGCTGAGAGTGATGGTTCCATAGCTCTGTGTTACAGAGGCCAGCAGTAGACCATGAAAGTAAACCAGTGGGTAAGAATCCAGTGAAATGGGCCAAGGTGGTGGGCTTTACCAGCCTCTAAAGGAAGAGCTTAACTCTTCAGTTTTGGAATGGCAGAACCCATTTTGGTTTTAATTTTCTAATTTGTGGTTCGAAATGCCTCAAGATTTAGTCAAGGATTAAGCCTGTGGTTTAACTTCCTTTTTCCTGGGGGTGTAAACTGTTTGAGTCCAGCCACCAACCCATAGCCCTGCAAATGAACATATTTGCATTTTTCATGTGTGTAAGCCCAGTCAATGTTGATTGCTTCCAGCTCACTGACGCAGCCCCAGTGTGCTTTCCCATTTTGTTACCAAATAATAAAACCTCAAACAGAGGCACTGTCTTTGGGTTTAACAGGAAGCATGACTCACACCTCTAACTGCAAACGAAGGGAAACAGCAGTGATGCATGTAACTAGTTTAAAATGCTTATTAGCATCAACCTTGCAGCATGCATTAGAAACAGTGGTCTTCCCAGCACAGCCTTTCCCCTTGAGCATGGTGAAGGGCTGGAGGGCAGTCTTGCCTCCCTCGGTTGGGAATGTGTAAAACAACATACCCTGTTTTACTGGCCCCCAGCAGAAGAACCCCGGCACAAAAACTTACCAACTATGCATGTACTAGTCTGCATCTCTACTTAGACATCAGGATTATTTATTGTTTTTGAAATGCAAACAAAGAAATCTACTCACATTGGCTTGAACAATAAAGACAATATTTTGGTCCCCATCCAGGTTAGTGAACTCTAGGCAGTGCTTGAAGATCAGGCTCAGACTCTGTTTCTTTAATTTTTCTAAGCGTGTCAGGTCCCGGTAGGACAATGGCTGCAGGAGCGTCAGGATGGCCATCTTCTAACCTCAGGACCTGGAATAATAGGGTTTATCTTTACCCAAGCATTGAATACAAATACTAGGCTTTGCTGATCAGACAAAATTAGGTCACGTCCCTAAGTCCGACCCAACCATCAGTCACTGTGCACAATGCTGGGGCTTGGGCCTGACCCCTGACTATCCTGAAGGAAGCCGTGTAAGGACGAAGGCACTTCACTGACTGCACTAGGCTACTTGGCCCTCTCCCCTTGTTCCCCAGAGCTAAGAGAGCGTCACTGCCAATGCCACTGACATTGCAGAGGACGGCAGCAGGGACCGGCAGGGTGCTCCCGGGGGCAGTCCGCAGTGCTCTCTGTACTATGGGACCAAGCCTTGGCCTGAGATTTTGTGTTGGGGATTTAGGTTTTGCCAAATTACCTTTGTGATGTTGCCAAATCCCTGATCTGATCCCTGTATAGTATGTTAATTTCTTTTACAGAGGATGTTTTCTACAAAATTCCTGGGCTTTTGGGATTGTGTCCGCCCCCCCCTTTTATTTTTCTTTTTAGAACATTCTAATCTAGTTCATGCAACCTCATTCCAACACCAAAAATAATTCAGTTACTTCAAATGCCATATGGAATAAATAAATGTTTCAAAACAAATCAAACTTAATTCCCTGTAAAAATCATCAGCATTGGTTACTCTGATTAAGTGTGTGAGGCCAGCATAGGCCAAGGCTCCTGGCAGCCCTATAAAGGAGAAATGAGAGGAATTAGAAAGCGGGGACTCAAGTCACTCGGTGAATTAGAAAGTGATGGCAGAATTGTTATTTTTATAACTTCCCAGAATAAAAAAAAATGTGGTCTTGCATCTGAAAATTGGCTGGTGATCACAGCCTGGCAGGCTGCACAAGGGCACATGTACTGTATATTTGAGGGAATGGATCATCCAGACTCCAGCTTACATTAGCACACGTTGAAAATAACCAAAACGGGAGGAAAATCTTACCACCCAGCTCAGTTCAATTCAAGGAACAAATATTGATTCAGCAAGCTCTGTCCCAGGCTTAGCATTGAAAAATAATAAAGAGGAGGAAGAGATTGAGTCTGTCATCAAGGAGATCACTATATTAAAGAAATGAGGTAATCATTTAACATTAAAAATAATTTAAAAGTTCAATTTTAGGTGAGAGTAATTGTATTTCAGGGTGTCGGTGACATCTCCAGTGCATAAGGAAACTAATCTATGCCAGGTAGTGTGCCTGGGATGTTACATTCTTAAAAGAAAAAAGAAAATTTAAAGCAAACTATCGGTTAAACTTTATAATTTTCTTTCTGTTTTTTTTTTTTTTTTTTTTTTTGCAGTCATTACTCAAATATATTTTTAAATTGACTTAAGAGAGAGGAAAGGTGGGAGAGAGAGAGAGAGAGAGAGAGAGAGAGAGAGAGAGAGAGAGAGAGAGAGAGAGAGATGAAAAACACTGATGAGAGAAACATCAATCAGTTGCCTCTCATATTTGCCCCCACTGAGGATCAAACCTGAACCCAACATATATGCCTGGGAATCAAACCCACAACCTTTCATGTGTATTGGATGATGTTCCAACCAACTGAGACACACTGGCCAGGGCTATAATTTTCTTTTAATTTACTTTTAAAATGATGAAATAAAGGAAGGACAAATTTCCCCAAGTAGTAGAGCCAATATACAAACTGAGGTTTTCCTATGACTGTAAAGTATATCTATACCCCCTCCCCCCACCCTGAGGCCTTCCTAGGATCCTTAGCCAGATTAGCGGTTGGAGCATCTTGGTTAAACATCAAATTCAGGCAGAAGTGAAGGAAAAGTAAGGTCTTCATCTCCAGGGAGATGATATTATGGAATCAATCTCTGACCAGATTTTAATAATCTAAGATCTGTGAGATATAACAAAATAAAAAAATAAAAAATGAAAGAGAATAAATATATAGAGTATACACATACATATATACTATATAAGACAAAAATATAATGTAAATACATATATAGATTTGCCCTTTAGATTTGTGTGTGTATGTTTTGTTTCTCCTGTAGCACCTTGTCAACTTGGCTGAATTTAGGCACATTTTGGATAGAAGTGAGATTTTGTTTGGTATTTTTTTCTGTATGTCAATAATCTCCAAAAATTTTATTGTGAAACCCATCAGTAAACATTTTGGAATATGAACATCCAAATATATGTATTTTTGTAGTTATCACTATTGTCCCATTCTGTAAATATCGGTATAGCTCAGCTTTTGTGAAACTGGTGAAGGGATTAAGCAAAAAACAAACAAAAACCCTTATAGACAGACAACAGTATGGTGGTTACCAGAGGGAAAGAGGGCTTAAGGGGATTAGAAGAGAGTAAAGGAGGGATAAATGGTGATGGAAGGAGACTTGACTTGGGGTGCTGAACACACAATACAATATACAGAAAATGTATTATAAAATTATACCCCTGAAACCTAACTAATTTTAATAATCAATATCACCCCAGTAAATTCAGTAAAAAATCAGCAACAACAATAACAGTTGCAACAATAAGTGCTATCATTTATTGATCCAGGGACTTTCTCCCAAGTAATTCTTAGTGCTTTTTGTGAATTAACTTATATATGCTTGGAAGCAACCCTATGCAATAGGTACTTTATTAACCCTTTCTCTTTATTGAGAAAATCCAGGTATACCAGTAAATCTATGTGTTATCTTTTTCTACCCATACTCCATGGATCATCTTGCACATAGGAACTCCCCATAGGAAATGTCAGTAGAGACCAGGTATGGTTGTGACACACAAAGACTCAGTTGAATATTCTGAGGAATATTAGAGATGCTTGAATATATGTGAGAGTGTGTGAGTGAGTGAGTGTGTGAGTGTGTGTGTGAGTGAGTGTGTGTGCGTGCGTGTGTGTGTGTGTGTGTGTGTGTGTGCTGTATGTATTTAAGATTGGCAAGAGTCAATGTCAAATGCCATTGAACATTGCTTCCTGACTTTGATTTTTCACAAGGTTTTGTTTTTTGTTTGTTTGTTTTTGCAGTCCTGTGTCATAAATTAAGAAACACCCAAACCTGTAGAGAATTTTTATGAGTTTATTTGAGCCAAACTGAGGACAAGTGCCGGGAAGCAAGATCTCAAATGCTCTGGAGAGTGACAGTTTTATAGTTTTTTATACATTTGGAATAATTTTATTATTCAATTATAGTTGAAATACAAATATTATATTAGTTTCAAGTGTATAACATGACTAGAGGCCTGGTGCACAACATTCGTGCACTGGATGGGGGGGTCCCTCAGCCCAGCCTGCGCCCTCTCGCAGTCGGACATCCCCTGAGGGGTCCTTAGCGCTGCTCTGGAGGCGGGAGAGGCTGCCGCCACCGCCGTTGCACTCGCCAGCTGTGAGCCCAGCTTCTGGCTGAGTGGTGCACCTCCTGTGGGAACACACTGACCACCAGGGGGCAGCTCCTGCGTTGAGTGTCTGCCCCTGGTGGTCAGTGCACGTCATAGTGACTGGTCATTCAGCCATTCGGTCTATTTGCATATTAGGGTTTTATTATATAGGACTAGAGGCCCGGTGCACAAAATTCGTGCATGGGTGGGGTCCCTCTGCCTGACTGGCGATTGGAGCCAGTCAGGGCCATCTCGCCCAGTCCCGATTGGGGCCAATCAGGGCTAGTGGCCAGGGAGGGACCGTGGGAGAGACCACGGGAGGGATCATGGGAGGGCTCCAGGGAGTGTCTGGCCTGTCTCACTCAGTCCCAATTGGCCAGACCTTAGCAGCAAGCTAATCTACCAGTCAGAGTGTCTGCCCCCTGGTGGTCAGTGCACATCATAGCAACTGGTCAACTGGTCGACTCTCTGCCCCCTAGTGGTCAGTGCACATCATAGTGGGCGATTGAGCAGCCTTAGCATATCATTAGCATATTATGCTTTGATTGGTTGAACGGTCGACCAGTCGACCGGACACTTAGCATATTAGGCTTTTATTATATAGGATGATTAGACATTTGTATAACTTACAGTGTGATCACCCCAACAAATTTAGTTTTCTGACACCATGTATAGTTATCACAATATTATCGACTATATTCCCTATGCTGTACTTTACAACCCCATGACTAATTAATTCCCATTTTTTGCACATCCCCACAACCTCCTTCCCATTTGGGGACCATCAAAATGTATCTTTGAGTTTGTTTTTGTTTTGTTTGTTTCTTTTTATATTTTTTAGATTCCACACATACATGAAATCATATAGTACTTGTCTTTCTTCTGTGTGACTTATTTCACTTAGCATAATACCCCCTACGTCTATCCATGTTGATGCAGAAGGCAAGATTTCTTTCTTTATGGACGAGTAATATTCCATTGTGTATATGTATCCCTTTTTCTTCATCCATTCATATATTGATGGACACTTAGGTTGCTTCCATATCTTGGCTATTGTAAATAATGCTGCAATGAATTTAGTGATGCATACCTTTTTGAATTAGTGTTTTTGAATTGGTGTTAGCTTCTTTGTCTCTTCTCATACAGCCTTTGTTTTACTCACTTATTTATTTACTTATTATTGATATAAGAGAGAGGAAGAGAAAGAGAGAAACATCACATTGATTGGTTGGCTCTCATAAGTACCCAGACTGGTGATCAAAACTGCAACCCTTTGGTTGGGGAAAACATTTCAACCAACTGAGCAATACCAGCCAGGGCATGTGATGACTCTTAAAAATAGGGTTTCATAGGCATGTTAACCTAGGTGCACAGAAACAATACACAGGGCTTGCTTACAGTAAAGATAAACCTTTTACTAAAGAAATTGTATATGTGGGACCTGAGTAGCTACCATAGCTTGCCAGTGAGGAATTTATGAACAGATCTCCCTGTGAGGTTACATTTGTTAGATTTATTAAGCACCCTTTTTTTTTGTTCACACCTGTGATTAAACAAATAATGTTTAATCTTTCTGGATCTTTATTTCTCTTTACTAACCTTTACCTCTATCTACTGTGATTGGGCAACTCTGTATTGCTTTTCTCAGGTATTTTTCAAAATAACATTTTTTTCTATATTCTTTCCCATGTAGAAAATGGGGAGTAATATATGTGATAAAGAAATCATGCATGCGTATTCTACAAACAAAAAGAAAACACTTTTAATGTTTGGTGTATATGCCACACTAGTTCCAGGGTATTATTCTGGGCTCTAGACAAGTTTAGTTCTTCAGTTCAGGCCTCCTTCCACCTCCTACCCCTTCTACATCAGCACATTTTTTTATACATGGTAATTTAGTTTACTCTTTGCCAACTTTACATATGGTAATTAAGCCAGGTTTTATTTAAGAGTAATCTCGATAAAAGAACATTTCCAGCCCTTTGCAAGAAAATTTCTCATGATTTCCTTTGAAAACCAACATATTTATGAGAGGGCTTTGCAATAAATCCTTTTATTTTATGTCTTCTAAATTAAAACTACATTGTGTTTTGAAGTCTTTGAAAGTTATAAAAACAATTATTATTCACTGATTCCACTGTACAAAGATGCCTGCCCACAAGAAAGGGAAACCAATTATATAAACATTTAAGTGGAATGAAATGCATTAATGCTCTTATAAAATATGTAGGGCCCCAGTTCTGGGATTAGTATTGATAGAGAGACCACTGAGAGAGAATTCATAGGTCAAATAGATGTGAAACACATCTTTTAATATGTTTGTAAGATTACGACAAGTTTAGTTCTGGGGAGCCTGGAGTGTAGCATCTGGGAATAGAGTGAGACCAGAGAAAGTCAGAGAAGGAAACTAGACTATGGTGAGGCCACGCAAAGGGTGTAAGAATTTAAACGTAGGCACCATTAGACAATCCTGGATTTAAATCCGAATTTATCATTTTACTAGGCTGTAGTTTCTGGGATAATAATTATAGATACCATTTATTGCCTAGAGTTACACAGCTAATAGATTGCACAGTCAAATTCAAATCTCACCATTCTGGCATATCCACCATCATAACTGTTCAAATCGGGGAGGATAGTGAGTGTAATAGCATTGTCTGTAGAGTCCTTAGGGTGGTGGGGGTAATCCCTGAGATACTTTCAGGAAGTTTGCAAAGTCGAAAAAAAATTTAAATAACAGTAGTAGGGTTATTCACTTATTTCACTGCATTGAATCCTTCATTTATGATACAAAAACAATGGTGGATAAAATTTCTGGTGTCTTAGCATGACTAAAGTCCTTGGCACCAAACAGTACTAGTAGTCATTGGTTTCTTTATCACCATTCATTCACAGAGGGGTTGAAAGAACTTGTAGAAATAGGATCCAGAATAGAGGCTTAGAAATTAATATTGAACAATAATGTAGGGGGGGGCGGAAATAGCCAAGTAAGTGCTACTATATATCATAGGTTCTCTAGCAGATGATTTATTCATTATCATAGTTTATATTTTCCATAATCCTATAGGATAGATAGGATAAGATCTTTTTCTAAGATCTAGGAAAAAGATGAAGGAATGGCTTATCTCTAGTTAGGTTAATTGGCACTAGGTTAGGATTTAAAATAAATTATTCAAATTTTAAAATGAGTGTTACCTTAAAATGAATCAATGGAGAAGGGGCTGTCTATGATTTAAGGAGCTGGAGTAGTCAGCTTCTAAAATGGCCCCCAGTAATCTTCATCTCCTGATACTTACTTCCCTGAGTTATTTCCTTCCTTTGAATATGGGCAGGACCTAGTGTCTAGCTTCTAATGAATATCCCAGAAGGTGTTACTTCCAAAATTAGGTTGTGGAAAGACAGTGGCTCCCATCTTGGGCCTCCTCTCTTGCTCTCACTCTCATCGTTTGTCCAATGAGAGGAAGAAGCCAGTTACTATCAGTCTATGGCCAGCTCTTGGCTTCACTGACTTAAACCTCCACTGTGGTGTAATGCTGGCTTTCTCAATAGTGAAAAAAATAAAAGAAAAAAATAGTCAGTTACCAGATTGTGAAATTACATTTTGAATAAATAAACCTAAGTTTTAAGGGATAGATGCTTTAATATTCACCCTCTTAATCAAGTATATCTGCTATTTTGTTACCTACTTTTAGGATCATGAGAAACTTGTGTAATTTACCTGCATACCAGTTTTTATATTCTACTGAAAAAGACAATTCTAAATGAAGTTATGGTGAAGATATATTCAGAGTATTTCTCACCCCACAGATTCAGAGTCTTGAATCAGCGAATCTGATGAATTACAGCCATATATGTATTTGTCCTCTTCTTAATGCAAACACAGATGGGAAAAGATGCTCTTCTAAGTTGAAGAGAACAGCTTCTTAATACATAGGCAGATTTTTCCCTCTAACTTTTTTTTATGGAAAGCAATAAACAATTCCCTCTAACTTTTAATTGTGCTTTAGATAGTATACCATTTGATGTATCTTTCCATCTATCCATCCATCCATCATTTATTCAACATATATTTAGTTATTGAATATCTACTGAATTCAAGTGCACTTAAAAATGGGCAGGTCCTCCTTTATAGTCATCTCTCTACCACCACCACCCTAAGAGAAGAAAAAAGATTCTTAAGATAAAGCATGTATCTTAATAGTATGCATCAAACATTATTTAAACTTGGTGGTTATTGCAAAATTTCCATCAGGGATAAACATCAGTGAACTTTTTCTTGTTCTCTTTCCCCTCCTTCCTTCCCTCTCTCTAACCCTTTCTTTATCCTTACTTTCTCCTTCCTTTTGAAAAATACATGTTTCCTTGAGAGTCACATACACAATAATGGGTTTAATTTGTGTGTCTGCATGTGTGTATGGACCTGTGATTCCCATTGTGTTTATAGACCTGGCAAATACAAGCAAATACTCAAAGTTACATTACAAACATGTTCCTGAATCAAATATCCATAGGAAAGTAAAAATAGACAGATGCTTTTCAAGCAAGTGAAATGTATTCAAATGTTGGTAGCATTGAGAGTAACATTCATATAAGTTGTTTGCACAAGAAAATACATTGAACAAAAGTACATTTTGAATCTATTGACTCAAAACAACCAGAGGAACTAATTTGTAAATCTGATTTTAATTTCTTTCATCAGTGCTTACTTGAGGGATTAAAATACATGGAAAAGTCAAGCCTTTTGGTAACCATAATGATTGATTTTAATAGGGGAAAAATAGATACTTTCCATGTTCAACATTTATAAAAAAAGTGGCTCCTCAGTAAATAGATTTATAAGGCGCCTCAATGAAAAAGAATAATCCTAGTAATTTTTTTAGATTGTATGTGAAGTTTAGAGTAAATGATGCTAAAAGCATGCTAAAATAATACCTAGTCTCTCCTCCTATATTAAAATGATCGCAGCAGTTCTTCCTTACCATCAAAGCAGATGGCTCTAATGATTTTCCAACCCATCGTTAATTCATTTGCAAACAACAGAGATCAGTGGGCAAATGTGTACTGAGAATAAGATGTTACTGTTCATAAACACTTCCAAAGTTTGTTTTGTCCTATCATTACTGGAAAATGGTATTTACCTAAGTTGAATTATTTGTGTGAACCATCCCTGTGACAGTGCTGCAGTTATAATAAATTACCTGTAAAGTGAAATGAACATCACCTGGTTACTGTGGTTGTGGCAGTGCAATTGACCTCATGGAATAAGTGAGCACATCTGTGTTCTTTAAATTAAAATTTTATAAAAGAAACATTATGCCTTTTTCTATTTTGAGAATGTATACTTGGACATATTTAATACCTCCTCCACAAGATACAAAAATATTATATCTAATATTTTAAAAATTTGAATTATACATTTTATAATATCATTAATAAAACTTATATGAGTAGTTTAGATATCAAATAAGAGATTATTGAAAATTTCCAGCCCATGACATTCAGGATAAAGCCAATTTATCAAGGCTTTTGTAACATAACTAAACCATTTGTATATATTGATGGAGCAATTTTTTCAAGTTGTTTGTGAGCTCTAATTTTAATTAGATAATCATAAACAAAATGCATATTCTCACTTGTTAGGTAACATAAGCAATCTTCTGAAATTGAGTTTTTGAAACTTTTATCTTTATAAAACTTTGCATTGTTTTTATCAATATCTTTATGGCCTCAAGTTAGAAGGTGATTGGAGAATCTTGTCCATATTGTGTATTACAGACAGATCTGAGGGAGAACTATCCTTCCTCAGAACAAGCATTTATCACTTATTGATGTGAGTAATGTTTCCAATTAGGCTGTACAAGCCTTGTTTTCTTTCTTAACTGATCTTCCTTGAGTTAAAATGTTTCATGATTTGTGATTGATGGTTTGCCAGATAAACCATTTAAAAGGTAACAAGGATAGTCAAAGGTGTTGGGATGCCTCTGACTATAATAAATAACATGAGATACGTGTTAAGAAAACTGTGAAATTAGATATTGAAGAGCATTGATGCTTGGGGTAGTAGATGCTTTGATTCAAGCTGGAATTAGAAGTAAAATAAAGTTGTATTGTTAGAAGTAAAATAAGGTTGCATTGCTTACACCCAGGAAAGTTACAGGTGGTACTGGTGTTGGCCTGCCATCTATTTTGTCATGTTGCTCTGGTCCAATTATTGTTCAACTAACTTTCATTTCCCTGAAAAAAGATTTACTGGATTTTGATAATCTCTTTGAGTTGAAACAGGTGTATGGCCCAAAATTCTAAATAATCTAATCATGTAATAGCTAATATTATTAGCTTTGATTTTAATTTCCCCATGTATTTAAGAGTATGCTTAAAGTTTACAGAGTAAAATGTCCTCTCCCACATGTATGCTGCAGCAAAAGAAATCTAAAAAACTTTATAACTACATGGGTCAACCTTGGGACACTTCAATGTCAATCTCTCCTTTCAGAAATATGTTTTGCTTTCATCACTGAGCTCCCTTCTCTTACAAAGAAAGTCTAGAAGAAGAAAAATATTATTTTACTGGCTAAGTTCACAAAAAGCTTTTCCTAACAATGTGGATTCCTTAGATAAAAATATTTAACTTTGTTTTAGGACAAATTATAGAAAACAAGTATTTCTACTGTGAATTTTGAAAAGTAGTATTAGTCAATAAATAATAATTTGGAAGTATCAGTTCAAATAGAGGAAACGGTTGTTACTTTGTCGTTTTGCTGGGATCTATATCTTCATCTTGCGTAAGATGTTCTATAAGAAATCTCCCTGCATGTTAAGTAACTTAGCAGGAAAATATATTTTCTTTGAACTTGTTTTCCAACCTTTGTGGTTGATTAATTCATTCAAAAGTATTTATCAAACCCTTTGTACATGCCAAGCATTGTTCTAGGTGCTGGGAATAAAAAGCTGAATAAGAAAGTGTCATAAAGAAATATAGTTTAATCCTTTTTGGCCCACAAAACTTTATGCCATCATTTAACTCATAAAGGTGTATAGATTTTTGCTATTTGTCATATCCCCGTATGTAGCATAGCAAGTGAGGCAGTATTCAAATGCTGCATGTACCCAATGCTGATTGTCTTAATGCCAGGGCTGTCAGACACAGTATGATGCATGGAAATTCTAAAAATGTTATCATAGTTCATCTGAAGAGTAAACATGACCCTACAGAGAGAAAAAAAAACCTAGGAAAATGTTTAAAAGAGCGAAAAGAATTCAGTATCAATTTAATATTATGTAGTGATCCTGAACCAATATTTTAAACCTTGACTTTAACACCCACAGTGAAAATTGTAGTGAGTACCTTGAAGGTAACAGCTAGGTAACCTAGGCTCTTGGAATTAAAGTTTCCCTCTGAGAATGAAATTAGACACAGTAATCATGAAACAACTGAGATCAGCCAGCTATAGAAATAACTGATCTAAAGTAATAATCCGTGACCAAGGAGTCAAGAAACACCTGACAACAAACTCCCATGACTCGGGTTATTGGGTGACTGCCTTAGCATGGCTAAAGCTATCACATACTCAATTTTATTTGACTCTATCTATTAAAATAAAAAAGTTTGTCATTTTAAGAGCACTTAAAAAAAAGTTGAGTGACAGTAAAAATATCTGGTAGTTTTGAATTTCCTCATTTTGGCCTGAACACTCCATCCTATTTCTTTTTTCTTGCTTACCAAGGAGTTGCCTGATTATTAATCTAACTTTGATACCCATGTTAAGACAGGCTGTGACCACATCTTGATCTCAACTCTAATGGATAAAGGCTAACATCTGTAGCAGCTGGATTAACAGTAAATTGTGAATTGGGCCAGGTGTAATGAAGGGAGTTGTGGCCTTTGGTCAAAGAGGAGAAAGGCTGGCTTGCCTAGATAGGCATCTAACGGGCCATTTCTGTGGGCCACATTCAGTTTATAATCTCTGATGGATACTTGCACTGAAACAGTAATTTATTGAGAGTCACAATAGTTAAAGGAGACTTTTAAGATTTATTTCTTATTTCTTTATAGATGAAGACAAATGTAGCTAATGCTTAAAGTGTATATGTATGCATGTATATATCTATATATACACATATGTGCATTTACATATGCATTTTCACATATATACTATATCTGCATTTATCTATTTATACATGCATATATGTGGGTATGAGTATATAAGTATGTGTGAGTGCATATATGTGTGTATATATATGTAGATATATTTCTTTTTATATATCTCTTGGCTCAAGATAGTTCCTCAAGTAGGGAATTTTGTGCTTGTTAACTTGTTTAGGAGATCTTGTGTACATTAAAGGTAACAAAATACTTAAAGATAATTTGTGATTCCATTTAAAAAATGCCCCGAGTATGGAACAGAAGCTTAGTTTCCTCAGTTCTGAGAGAGCTCACTGATAAAAGTAGGATTTGCAAAGTCTTTAGGTCAAGCACATTCCCACAAAGCAGCCCCGGAAAGGGATTCTAGAGAATAAGATGTGTTGTTAGTAGTTGCTAGAAGTATCAAGCTTGTGATTGTCTCATGTTGCCCTCCCATAATTCTCCATTGTAGAGGAGCAAAGAATTGGAGTGGAGTGGAGGCCCCTCTTTTGCATCCTACCTATACCTGTGCCCTTATTGGTCCCATCATGAAAATGTCCTCCCTCCTGCCATGCTGATGGTTTCAGAGAGCTCTGTTTTAAGTTTAGCTTCCAGAGATATTCCTGTGTCAATGAAACTGGGTTAGGAATGGGTGATCTGGGCCAACAAAACATGATGGATGTTGATTAGTGACAGGGGATGGGATTGGCTGCAGCTACCTCTTTCTGTCTTTCTAGATGGTATGATATGTGGCTATGGATTTGGGAACTGTGGCAGTGATTTAGATGGTCTTTGAAAAAGGACACTAAGGAAGCTGGGGCAGCAATAGGGAAAAGGAAGTGTCTTAAGGATCGCCTTGAGCTCTGTCCACTACCGCGGCCTCTTCCACATATATAAATCAGTGGTTTCTTTTTTTGCTTAAGTCAGTTTAATTTTGATTTTCTATCTCTTAACATCTAGAGTTTTTAGGTGAGGACTGGTTTTTAGATGTAGTGTGGTCCTTTCTCCCTCTTTTGCTGTCATTGAGCCTGTACACTTTCCTGTGTCCCACTTTGGTGATGGATGGTCATGCTCTTTGCCATTATCTTACTGTGGAACAGTGAAGGGATTACATTTTTAAGTTGGGTAAAGAAGTAAACATTATTATTATTTGTCAATTACACATCAATAAAGCTGCAATTTAAAAAAGTGAACATGATGAAATTCTTCCACTCATGGGAAATGGGTTATACAATACTCTTAAAACAGTTCAAGTAACCTCAATATACCAGTAATTTACACTGAAGACTGGTTCAAAATCATTCATAGGGCTAACTTTTGCAAAGAGCTAGATTCCCTACAACACAATGACTTTTATCTCACCTTGACTGGAAACTATGAATTCCCTATTTCTCTGTGATTCTTTGAACAATAGCATTCTCATTATGGGGAAACTCAGGAAGTAAAGGCAGCAAGTCTCTGCATGAAGAGCTGTGAAATGCTTTGGTGGGTAACAGCAATCAAAATGGCAATCAACACGTTTATCTAACCCGGCGCCCACAAAAAATGTTGCAAAAGTACAAAATCCAGGGAAAACTAGAAAAAATCCAAAACAGGCCTGGAGGAGATGTGCCTTCCAACTTAGCCTGGTGGAGGCAGGTCGGAGCGGCGCGTCTGGCAGTAGTTTGAGTGGGATCGTTTAGCCCGAGTCTTCATGTCTGGTGCCAGAAAAGCAGCTGGCACCGTGGAGGAAATCTACTCTAATGGAGTAGGATGGGAGATACGGTGCCATTTAGCACAGAAAGGTCTTGGTTTGCAGTTTCACTACGGAATGCGTGTTATGTGGCACCAGCATGCTGTCTGGCACCCGAATGTTGGCTTCCTATTTAAAACAGCTCTTTGTGACCCTGTAAACAGGGAATTTCAGTGAGAAAAGCCAGAGCAAGTAGAGTGGACTGGGAGCTTAAAGGAGCCAATAGGATCCTACAGCTGATGTTTCATTGACTAATACGTGAAAAATCATATATGCGATAAACAGATTAAGTTGAAAACATTATAAATAACATCCTGCTGTTGGGAAACCGCAGTAGAGTCTCTTGTCTGACTGTACACCATAGTGGCTCTGAGGGGGCCAGGGTCTCTGGCCAGTTTGAGGTTGTTCTGTCTTTTCCTGGACTGAGCTCTCCCTCAGCACCTTCTCACAATGACAACAGTTTCAGGTATAGAAGAGAGCACTGTGCTTTGATGCCAGAAAATGAAGTTTTAAAGCTCATTGTAGAATGCTTACAAGTCCAGGATGAATACTGAGACAATAAAGAAAAACGAAGGCCAGGGAAAGGCATAATAGGTTTTAGAAGTACAAGTTAATCACCTCATGAATATGGCCTACTTTTAAATAGAAAAGATGTTTAAATTATCCTTCTAAGGGGTAAACTTCTTGGCATACTAGACTTTTAAAAGCTTTTCTTTTTAAAAATGTGTTTTTATTGATATTAGAGAAAAGGGAAAGGAGAGGCATAGAGAGATAGAAACACTGATGAGAGAGAAAATCAGATCAGCTGCCTCATGCACGCCCCATGCTGAGGATCAAGCCTTCAACCCAGGCATGTGTCCTGACCAGGAATCAAACCAGTGACCTCTTGGTTCATGGGTCGATGATGCTCAACCATTGAGCCACACCAGCTTGTCTTTCCAGCTTTTTATTCTTACTTTTAAAAAGCTATTCCCTGTAGATGAATTCTTTTTCTTAGACATTTTGTTTCTTTTCTCACTATTGTTTTCAACAGGCTCATTCTAGAAGTTAGTTTTGATGAGGAATGCCATCTTTTAGGAACCTTGGAGCTTCCTTCCAGTTACTAAGGAGATGTCAATTCAAATTTGCTGATTTATCTCTTTAAAAATAATCAGTATCAATAACTCAAAAACAGCAGTTTTTCTAAAACATATTGAAGAGCATGCTTTATCGGTGACAATGAAAGAGCAAGACTGGAGAGGAATAAATATGAGACTAAAAACAGCTGAACTTATGGATATAATCAGCTGATAGTACAAAGTATAGTGGAAAGTAATACTTTCCATTCACAGATCTCATATTTTATAGAAAGTATAATGAGAAGTAACACTTTCTATTCATAGATCTCATATTTTAAAAAGTAACATTTAGACCTCATGGTACAACTTTGGATTAGGCAATATTGATATTATTATAGATAGAAAAACTAAACAGTGTTTGAACAAGATTAAATATTTGTGGCTAGAATATATTTATGTGTTTTTATTATGTATAATGCACTATACAGACTTAACATGTGTGATTGATCCTATTGGATAAGCTTAAATAAGTAACACTTACAAGGAATTTGAAAATAAGCAATTGAAGAGTTAAGTTAAAGAGATTATATTGTGAAAGAAAATCCAAAACTGGCAAGCAATGCATGTTGTTGCTCTGCATCTAAACAAAGCTCAATAGGATGTGGGCTGCTGAAGAGGTCCAATCTCCAGAAAGAAAATCTTTCTCTAATAAACAGCGTATATTTGGTCTAGAAAAACCAAGGTCAGGGGAGATTTTACCAGGGAACAGAATTGTGAGAAACCCAGTTAACTGAGCAACTTATTCATTGTCAGGACAGAGAATCACTGCTCTCCCATGCCCCGATTATAGCCTACACTTTGGACTTGTAATTATGGTTTCCTCATATCCCCCTTCAAGATGGTTGTTAACAAAGATACCCTATTTGCCTCCCACCGTGGTATATTGATTACGTTGAGGGTGGTTAAATTAATCATTTTCATGGTTTGTTCATGAGATATCAGGATGTAATAACTGGACAATTTTGAGTTTTCTCCTGGTGGGATAGAGTGAGACTCTCTTGGTCAAATATGGGGTAGTTGTATCACAAGGGCCAGATAACTTCGAGTGTTTATTTTAGGATAGTAACATGCATAGATGCTGACAATCAAGGAGCAGAACATAATGAAGACACATTTTTATTTTGGTCTGCTGCCCAGAATCTCTGTGGGGAAAACCCCTTTCCTCTTCCTAGTCCATGGAGTTTATGTAGACTTCCCCGCCCCGCTCCATTTCTAAGCGGGAGTAAAAGACCTAGGCTCCTCCAGGGAAGAGTGTCTCATCCTCCAGTAGCAAATGGGTCAGGAATGGATATGAATACTCAAACAAAGTGATTCGAGTTATATCTGGAAAATCAGAGGGGACACTTGGGAAAATACATTCATTTCTATAAAATTGCCAGCAGTAAGAACAACATAAGGCTAGAACTTTAGGGAACATTTGTCACTTTCCTCCTAAGTATTAAGCTTTCTGGAAAAAAAAATGTTATGGTTCCTGCTCTATGAGTGTTATGAAGAATAAATGAAATTATGTTTACATAAACATCAATTCATGGCTTTGTCTAGTTTAGAATAAATAGGTATACATTAAATGTTAGGTAAACCTAAAGTATAAAGATGGAAGGAATGTAAGGATTTCAAATATCCAAAGGATTGCATCTCTACAAAAATATTGCCTATATTACAGTATTTGTCTGATCTATTATTTCCAAGTATAGCTATATGTGGATTACTTAGTATTGAACTAATCAAATAATTACTACAAAAGATTCTCTTCGTGACAAATACAGGATATAACAAATACAATAAATTCTGTAAATCAGTAGAGTGGTACTATATATGCTCATGATGACTCTGGGATCTGCAAGTTTTAGAAGCTGTTCAATATAGCATCAGCATTAAATGCATTTTATTTCTTCCAGATACTTTGATATCACTTCTTCATTAGCAGAATGGATGCTCTCTTCTTGGTATTTGCATACCTATACCCTTAGACTGGTAAAGTGTCAGTATTTTTATACATTTTGAAATCTCACTAAGATTCATCAGAAGAATGTTAATATGTTTTGAGCAGAGACCCATTTTCAAAGAATAATTCATCTCTATGTAGCCTGTCTTCATTTGGGCTACTATAACAAAATACCATAGATTGTATGGCATAACCAATATATGTATTTTTTCAAAGTTTTGGAGGCTGAGAATTCCAATATCTGAGTGCCAGATGGTCAGGTTCTGGAAAGGATCCCTGGTCCTGGATTCTGTTGGATGCCTTCTGGTTGTGTTCTCACATGGCTGAGACAGAGCTCTGGTTTCTTCCTCTTCTCAGAAAGCCACTGATCCCATCATGGGGGTTCCACCCTTATGACCTCATCAAAGCCTAATTACTTCCTAGTGACCTCCCTCCAACTACCATCACCCTGGGGATTAGACTTCAATACAAAATTTTGGGGATAACACAAACATCTCTGGCCATCTCTTGAAGCACACTATTACCCTAACTTCCATTTACTAAAAAATAAAGGCTGCAGATTAGATGCTATAATGATTATTACATGTAAAACATGTTAAATGCAAAAATGTGAAACCAAACTACTGTCTCAACTTCATGGGCAATATTTCTGGTACACAGCTGCTTTCCTTTGTCATTCTCCAAGAAGGTGACAGAGTAAATCTCCACTCAACTCTAAGAGTGACAATTTTACATTAGAGTCATGATTTAACCTGTGATTTCAAGGTACAAGGGTCATCAGCATTAGAAACACAATATTAGAAAGTTTCATTTTAATTTTTTTCAGGATGAATAGATGAATGGTATTAGCAAGCAGAAAAAAATTTCAATTATATATTCATTGGTATTTTTTTCTCTAATTAACACACATTGATTGAAATCCAAAGAGTGAGCATGCTGCTTGTGAGAATTACTAGTATCTCCTTTTTTTTTTCATGTAAATGAATTCCATATAAACATTCAAGTCAAGAACATTTAACATCTCTCTATATAGGCCATCCTCTAGTTCAGTCTCATTGTGACTAAGGATTAGGACTCAGTTTCCTTTGGTCTCTGCATGTTGCACAGTTAAAAATGAAAGTGAAAAAGGGCAAATGGCCATCGCAAATAACAGGTACCAGGTTCTCAAATATCTCAAACAAAAACCCTTCTTATCCTCTGTGAAAAAAGTAAGTTTTTGTAAAAAAAGATTGGATGACATGAATGTTTTCATAAGACTGTGTCAGGCTGTATAAAACTTGATCACACAGCCCAGAAAGATGGCACAGTGAGAGGAAAAAAGGAGAAGCAAGTGGAAGACAGAGATTTTCAATGGTTGGTTCTTTTACAAAGGAATTATTTTCTTTCCTTTCATTTTTTTTTAAATTTGAAAAATGTATGTTCTTTTCTTTTTATTAAATCTACTGGGGTGACATTGGTTAATAAGATTATATAGGTTTCAATTGTACATCTCTATGATACATGATCTGTATATTGCATTGTGTGCCCACCACCCAAAGTCAAATCATCTTCTGTCACCATACCCTCTACTACCCTCCTACCCGCTTCCCTCTAGTAACCACCATAGTGTTGTCTGTGTTTATGAGGTTTTTGGTTTGTTTTTCTTGTCTGTTCATTTGTTGCCTTCAGTTTTATATCCCACATATGAATGAAAGCATAAGGTTCTTATTTTTTTTCTGTTTACACACACACACACACACACACACACACACACACACACACACACACACAGAGTTTTGGATTCATACATTACCCCACAATATAAAATACTTTAATACAATCTTAAGAGGAGAAATAATATTTAAAAAATAAATTTTAATCTTTTTAGTAAAAATAAATGTTTTTAATTTAAATTTCATTTTAAACATCATCATTTGTTGAAAAATAAATTAAACAACTTAATAATGTATCACATTTGGTTTTGTGAATAAATATAAAAATATATTTAAAATGCATGTTATAATATGAAAAAGTGTAGTTGTGATCAGATATATAGAATTCTTTACTTTAAAAAATAATTGACTTTTAAAATACCTTTTACTTTTTTTTCTAACTGGATTATAAGGGAGGAGGTTCAAGCTATTCTTTGAAAGTTCTAAATAACATGTTGTATGCAGTGTAATCTTTTATTTCCCATAATTATAAGCCATATTTTAATATTGTTAGATTAGTTTATGCTTTTACAATTGATTTTTGAAGTAACAAACATGCACACAAATTTTGATCTGATGAAGAAAAAATTGAACCAAATTTGCAGAATTATATCATTATGCTCCTAGTTTCCTATTGCATTTCTACACCAGTGTTCTTGTGCTTCCGACCTTTAACAAATAGTCAATTATGGATATAAATTAAACAATATTTGAGAATTTTAAAAAGCAATGTGCTGTTTAAAACCAATGTACTTGCTGGGATTACCAACTGAGTAAGAAATTAAGTGATTGAATCATGAGCCAGCTCATCTGACCTCCACTGAGCACCAAATATGCTTACTTGAGGACACATGGAGGTTCTTAAACTACTTCTTTTTAAAGAAAACATTTCTCAAATAAGTATTGTATTTTTTATTAAAGTAATAGGAATTGCAATAGAGATCAATATCATATTTAATTATAGCAACCTCTTAGACCTGTGAATCAATCAATGGTTGAGCCAAACTATTCTCATCCAAATTCTTCAGTTTCTCCATGAGAAAACTGAGGCACATGCCAAAACCGGTTTGGCTCAGTGGATAGAGCGTCAGCCTGCGGACTGAAGGGTCCCAGGTTCGATTCCGGTCAAGGGCACGCAACATGGTTGCGGGCACATCCCCAGTGGGAGGTGTGCAGGAGGCAGCTGATCGATGTTTCTCTCTCATCGATGTTTCTAGCTCTCTATCCCTCTTCCTTCCTCTCTGTAAAAAATCAATAAAATATATTAAAAAAAAAAAAAAAGGAAAACTGAGGCACAAAGAGTGATGCCTTTGCCAACTGTTTAAAGGTAAATGTTTAGCATAAAAAGTAACTCATAAATATTTGTTGTGTATTGTTATTGTTAATGACGTAAGTGGGTTTTAATCATTATTTATTATTATTGATCTTAGTATTATACTTTTGTTGCATATTATTTCTATTATTGTTATTAAATTAGTAGAGGCCCGGTACATGAAATTCGTGCATGGGGCGGGGTGTGTCCCTCAGCCCAGCCTGTACCCTCTCCAATCTGGTACCCCTTGAGGGATGTCTGACTGCCCTCTCACAATCCAGGACTGCTGGCTCCCAACTGCTCGCCTGCCTGCCTGCCTTCCTGATTGCCCCTAACTGCTTCTGCCTGTCAGCCTGATCACCCCCTAACCACTCCCCTGCTAGCCTGATTGCCCCTAACTGCCCTCCCCTGCAGGCCTGGGTCCCCCCCAACTGCCCTTCCCTGCAGGCCCGGTCGCCCCCAACTTCCCTCCTCTACCAGCCTGGTCACCCCTAACTGCACTCCCCTGCAGGCTTGATTGCCCCCAACTGCCCTCCCTTGCAGGCCTGGTCCCTCCCAACTGCCCTCCCCTGCTGGCCATCTTGTGGTGGCCATCTTGTGTCCACATGGGGGCAGCCATCTTGTGTGTTGGAGTGACAGTCAATTTGCATATTACTCTTTTATTAGTTAGGATAGAGACCTGGTGGGGGCCAGCTGGTTTGCCCTGAAGGGTGTCCCAGATCAGGGTGGGGGTTCCCTTGGGGCATGGGGTAGCCTGGGCAAGGGGCCTGTGGTGGTTTGCAGGCCGGCCACACCCCCCAGCGACCCAAGCGGAGGCCTTGGTATCTGAGATTTATTTATCTTCTATAATTGAAACTTTATAGCCTTGAGCGGAGGCCAGGGCCGGCCAGAGCGGGTGGGAAGCTTGGCTTCTTCCATTGCTGGGGAAACCCAAGCCTCCTGCTCGCTCCGTGGCCACAGTCATCTTGGTTGGGTTAATTTGCATAGTTGCTCCTAATTGGCTGGTGGGCATGGCTTGTGGGTGTAGCGGAGGTATGGTCAATTTGCATGTTTCTCTTTTATTGGTGTAGATGATAATGAAGATAATTCAGTACCTCTTCTTAGGGTAATTTGGTGATTATTATTAATATCAAAGTTATAGCAAAATTTAAAATTAGAAGGTAAATTTTTAGCATTTTTTATTAATGAAGACTAGACTGTTGTTTACTTCTGTAGTGATATTGTGCTAGGTTTTGCACATAGCCTTTGAGACCCATTTTTTTTACTGATTTGTGCCATCCCATATTTTTTAAATATCTCAAAATTTCTGGCATTTATTTTTCACAAAACATATTACTAATTTGGTCTCAAAAGCTGATCCTAAAGTATATAAGTGTGAAATAAGATAATTATTAGTAACCTTTTTGACTATTCAATTCTTTGTACATAGAAGATCCAAGACTTGGAGAAAGAAGTACACATTTTCCATTCTGATTTTAGTTTGTTTTGTATTATGTATATCAACCAAAATCCAACAGAAAAGTAGAAATCACAAAGCATTTTATTAATTTTTTTGTTGCGAAAGGACGGGGAGGGAGAGAGAAACATCGATATGAGTGCAGAAACAAGTAGAAATCACAAAGTATTTTTTAAAAAGAAAATTAAATATACAGATTAGTTTACATAGCTGAAGGATGAGCTAAGAAGCCAACTATTTTCCTTACCCAGAGAATAGTACCCGCAGGAGGGCCAGGGGATGTGGAATTTAGAAAACATGGCAGGACGGCATGGCCTGTGTGGTCCTATGGGGGAGACATAGTCACTACTGACGAACTCATTCAAGTCAGTGAGAGGAGGACAGAGATAACTGGGCTTTTGTCTTCCTTGTGCTCTCCAGTCTCCCACTGTCCACTATTCACTGATCAACCAGCTGGACCAATATCAGACAGGAGCAGCACGTGTTTACCCTGCCCAGTCCCTTCTCTCCCACATTGTGGAAGGTTGCCAGTGATACAGTGCAGAAATAAGGAATGTTCATGGAATTCTGACTTTTTTATGTGCAATAGAGATAACATCACTTACTTCTTGTTCTGAGGTTACAATATAGTTTCTGCAAAACTTTTTTCATGTTTGGTCATAATTATTTATTTGAAGATATGCCTTCCTCAATAGGTTGTGATCTTCTTGAGGAGGGAAGCCATCTTTTCATTTGCAATGGGTACAATATCATCTTGTATATTCCACAGAGAAGTATGAAAAACTAATCCACCAGTTCCCATAATTAAATGATGCCTGAATGACAAAAGCTAGAAATAGAAGGGTAAATGTCCATGGTAGCAATTTCCTGTGCTTCATAACTACACATCTTCAGATTCTCCACCTCCTTGAAATGTTTTGCTAATGTTATTGCTTCCTTTACATGGAAGGAAGTCCACTCTATTCCTTAGTAAACTCAAACCTCTACATCTGAAGATTGGTACTAAACAGAAAACTTCTATGGCCCATGATCAGACTACTTCTTCATACACACACACACACTGAAAACTTTCCCCTCTGTTGCTAGCTTTAGTAGTTTTGATTTGGTTTTTATTATCTGGGTCAAGAGTCAGTAACTGCCGACTCAATTAATCTGGCTTGAGAACGAAAAAGCAAGTATTGCCCATATCTCCATATTATTTGTTAGAGTCATGGTCTCTATTAGACATTCCTAGATTATAAGCCAAAAAATATTGATCTTTCTTCCCTGCCTCAGTCTCAGGAAACATTTGCAAAGTGTTAGGAACAAAGGGGACTTCTAAGCTGCTTTCTCTTTGCTGGCTTGCCTGGCTGGATATGACAGGCAGAATGCTAACATTGAGGTCATTGGTGAAGCATGTGTTCTGTTGACTCTGGCTCCTGATTTGGAAGAGCTACAATCACTTTCATATCCAACTTCCGACAATAGGGTCCCACGTAAGCTCTGTAAATGAACACTGGACACATAGAGTTTTTCTGCTATGCATTTGTGTTTATTTTTTTCTGCAAATGTTTATTCAGTGCCCGCCTTTACCCTATCCTATAAAATAAAAGGCTAATATGCAAATAGACGGAACGGCAGAACAACCAGTTGCTATGATGTGAACTGGCCACCAGGGGGCAGATGCTCAACACAGGCGCTGCCCTCCTGGTGGTCAGTGCGCTCCCACAGGGGGCGTGCTGCTCAGCCACAAGCCTCCGCAGCAGCGCTAAGGATTTCGGCTGATGGCTTAGGCCCGCTCCCTGTGGGAGCACACTGTGGGGAGCAGGCCTAGGTCATCAGCCGGCCATCCCCTGAGGGCTCCTGGACTGTGAGAGGGCGCAGGCCAGACTGAGGAATCCCCCCACGAGTGCACAGATTTTGTGCACTGGGCCTCTATTGTTATATGTTAAGAATACAATGATGAAAAAAATGCCTTGTATCTGGTCCTCAAGAAGTAAACGGAATTCAGAGTATTGTGGAAGTAAGACACTAAAGTAGTTAAGTGGACAATACATAAATCATTCTAACATAGATGTACATGTAGGTATACTAGAGGGTTTGATGAAGAATTCACACAGGAGGTTGTGTTTGAGCCGATGGGATCAGGAACATATTCTAGGCAAAGATGATTTACAAATTTTCTCCTTGGAGGCGTAAGAGAGAGTATAAGGTTTTCAAAGAGCTACAGTTGTTGCTTTTATTGTATAAGGGGTAGAAGAGGAATTTGAGGAAATAAGACTGAAGGGGTAAACTGAAGCAAGGATTAAATTCCTTATGTGCTGCTAAGGAGTTTCAATTTTGATCTTGTAAATCATAAGAAGCCATTGAAAATTTTGGAGCATGGTAAAAAGATTTCAAAGATGTTTCTGTTAGCAGTGAAGGGAATGGGTTAAAGTGGAGAGTAAGTTTAAAAACAGGAAATGTAATGAGAAATAAATTTTAAAAAATCAATGAGGAGTCTTTCACTTGAAACTCATTAAATATATTATTTTAAGAGCAAGCCAGCGCACAATAGTCACTGTGCATCAATGGAAGAAAAACGTGGTCAGGGGCCCTGCCTTAATGGAATCACACAATGAGGGTGAAATACAATACGACAAGGGCAGGAGCAGGGCTGGAGAAAAAGGAGTTCATCTTCTCTGTGGAAGATTGAAGGTGGGTGAACTGTACATTGAGACAATAATATGTGGAAGGATAGAGACATCTAGGATGTTGTTATGAGTTGAATTCTACCCCTCCCAAATTAATTTGTTGAAATCCTGACCCGCAGTAACCTAAGAATGTGCTCTTATTTGGAAATAGTTGAAATGAGGTCAGACTGGAGTAGGGTGGACATCTAATCCAATGTGATTGGTGTCCTTATGAAAAGGACAAATTTGGACACAGGCACACAGGGAGAACACCATGTGAACATGAAGGCAGAGAGCAAGGTGATTTGTCTACAAGCCAAAGGGCAACCAAAGACTGGCAACAAACCGCCTAAAGCTGGCAGAGAGGCCTGGAATAGATTTTTCCACACCGCCTTTAATAGGAGGCAGCCCTTCTAACACTTTGATTTTAGACTTCTGGCTCCAGAGCTGTGACAGAATAAATTTCGGGGTGGCTTAAACAACCCAGTTTGTGGCACTTGGTTACAGCAGCGGCAGGAAACTAATATAGATGCTTCTCAGGTTCCTAGTGGGAGCAATTTTATTTCGTAGTGAGAAACATGAACTTGATTTTGTCCCATTATGTGTCATGAAGAAAGAAGCTCCTGTTGTTGTTGTTTTTTTTCTTCCTTGAGTTCTGACACTGTGTTTTCATTAGTGAACTTTTCCTATCCTTACCAATTTATTTGAAGTTGAAAAGGACAGAATCATGATTTCTAGTGTCAATATTGATTCCTGTTTCAGATGTTATTGGTTTACCACAGTCCAGCACTGAATCACTCACACTGCTCTCCCAAGAATCTGGGGAAAAGTTTAAGAAAATCCCTGCAGATTGTTCTGTGGGCTGGGCCACAGGGTTCTGGAATGAATGACAATTAAGTGTATTTCCTGCTGATATATGAACTATCCGTGTGTATAATCTGCCAAGCAACTTGATGGTTTATTGCTTTCTAATACTTTAAATGCCACCTTTTAAAAACCCCACCAGAGCCTGTTAGCACTTTTGCTTGATCTTTGCAGAATACTATGAAAATAATAATAAACTTCTAGGTAGAATAAGCAATCTGCCTGTGACAATTGCCCAAGTGCCTTCTGGCAAGTCTAGTCCTTTCGGCTCACTTTAAAATTGCAAAGTGCAAATTGCTTTGCAGTAGTAATCTATTCTGGGCAAAGTGAAGGGAAAAGTATGAGTTTCACGTAAGAGTTGAGTTGGTGATTGAATCATCTGAACTTCATCAGTGGCTTTGTGAAATTGGTTCTTTTAGAAGGAAGCCATTTTTGCCTATGAATTAGATTTGAAACTATTATTGTCTTCTATTATTCTTTGATAAAAAATAGAAATGGGAGAATCTATGGTGACTCATAATTTATGGTCACATTTTAGAGGACATTTTTGTTTAGAATACAATGTGGTTTGATAACTTGCCCTTTTCATTCAGAATGCCACATGTCCCCAAAGCAAGCAGTGTGCTGGCCTTGACCTGGTATAGAAATAAGCCCTTCCTGCTAATGTGAAGGATGAACAGAAACTGGCCCTTGTGAGAATGTCCTCATGGAGGAGTGTTTCCAAAGGACTCAAGAATAATAATGTGGACATTAACCACCCTCCAAGCCCGATCTACCTTGCTTAGTTTTCCTTTGTACTCCCATTGTCTTAGATGCCATTTCTTCTAAGTAGCAAGATTATCTCCCTCCTAATGTGGTTATCTCTCTGTCATTCAAAATTCCTTTTCTTGTACCCAATGATGCATTAAGCATAGTCAGAGGTTTGGGAAAAGTACAACATAGTACCTGTTAGCAGAGATATAACACAGACCAGGGTCTCTGACAAAAATAACTAAAAATAATGTTGGGGTTATTTTCTTTTTACTGGTATTTGAGAATTTGCCCAATCACAATAGTGCTCCATGTTCACATCCTGTTTAATCATTGATCCACTATGATATGACTTTTAATTATTCCTACTTATTAACTGAGGCCTTTCCTACTGTTTATGTTTTCATCCTATCTGTTATTTTTGCCATCATGATCCTTCTATTGCCTATTTGTTTGGCTTTTGTGATTCGGTATTTTCCTGAGTCTTCTCTATCTTTCTAACTGCTGCTTCCTTGTCTTCTTATTCATTTCATCTTTCACCTCAGTTTCTCATGCTTGTTGGAGTATCTCATCTACTCACATAGTTTCATCTCCCAAACTCACGTTCAAACCTCTCCCTAGGCTTACATATCCCATAGCCTACTGGGCATCACCACGTGATTGCCCCATAGAAAACTGAGCTGTAATATGTCAAAAAGTAAATTTGCCTCCCTCTACCAAATTTCTCTCCCCATCCAATACTTTCTAGATCCATCAGGTAACTTGGATAGAAATTTGTAACTTACTCCTTCCCTTTACCCACCATCCTATATAATAAAGAGGTAATATGCAAATTGACCATCACACCCTCGCACAAGATGGCTGCCCCCATGTGGTCACAAGATGGCCATCATAAGATGGCCGGCAAGGGAGGGCAGTTGGGGGTGAACAGGCCAGCAGGGGAGGCCAGTTGGGGCGATTGGGCCAGCAGGGGAGGGCAGTTGGGGGCTACCAGTCTTGCAGGGGAGGGCAGTTAGGGATGACAAGGCCAGCAGGGGAGTGGTTAGGGGGGGCGATCAGGCTGGCAGGCAGAAGCAGTTAGGGGCAATCAGGTAGGCAGGCAGGCGAGCGGTTAGCAGCCAGCAGTCCCAGATTGTGAGAGGGATGTCTGACAGTTGGACATCCCCCGAGGGGTCCCAGATTGGAGAGGGTGCAGGCTGGGCTGAGGGACACACCTCCCCCCCCAGTGCATGAATTTTGTGCACCAGGCCTCTAGTTTATATATAATTAATTATAGAACACTGCTGATTTTAAAAATCTCAATCTGTCCTCTCTAATCCATCCCTATTGGTTCACACCCTCATTATCTTTAATCTGGCTGCTTTCTCTTTATTAGATTCTTAATTGGTCTCATTTCACCATTCTTATACCAATAAAATCCGTCTTCATCCCAGCTATTAGATGATCCTTCAGAAATGCAGATTAAAAAATATAACACTCCCTGCTTAAAGACTTTCAATTTCATCTTATAATTTAGGAGCTATATCCTAAGCTTCTTAATTGAGGACAAAAGCTCTCTCACTTAGTCCTTGCCTATACCTCCAGTCACACCTCTATCTACCCACTGTTTTGCCCTTTTTTATTTAGCAAAGCCAAACTGCTTGCATTTTTGTCAGACACTATTTAGCTCCTCTGCTCTGTGCCTTTGCTCTCACTATGGAGAAGACCCCCTTCTTTTCTACCCTTGACCTTGCTAATTCTGAGAGCTCACTTAGGTGCCCTTTTCTTCCAGGAGCTTTTTATTGCAAACTGTCTCCTGTTCCCCACAGGACAGAGCAAGCATTCAGTAAATATTTGTTGAATGAATTACTCCACTTCGTTTTGTTGATCTAAGTCATAGACAATCTGAAAACATACCAACATAATATTAGAACTACTAATACTAATATTTTTCAGGTCAATGTGACATTAGTATTTCTGTATTGATTTATTTCATATGGGGCTTTGAAAGAGAGACTGAACTCTTTTCCCTTCTTGGAATAATTTTTCCCAACCTTTGATAATTAGTTCCTCTTTATAGCATCATGTTAGCTTTCTGTTTATTTGAATAAACAGAAAATATTTGTATAAAATTCCAAAAGATACAAATTGAATATATGCATTTGTTTAAATTTAAGGAATCAAAGATTAATTTTTTGCTAAAAGCTGTAATCTAAATAGTTTGTTCCTTAGTTTTTCTGGGAAAAGTAAGAGCAGTTTAGTAGGCTTAATCTTGAAATGAAGCTATGAATGCGTCATTGAGGTAGTGTATACAGTCAGGGAGACACCGATGCCTTTTCATTCGTCCCTAATTACATTGACAGGTTCAGCAGTTTATCTTCTTACTATAGAGGACAATATTGATGGGGCATTGAGTTTTGACTTGTTAAAAAGTTTGCTCTTTGGATTATACCCTTAAAGGTCTTGGGTCTTATGGAGTGAAAATGTATAGATTATGGTTCTTTTAAGAAGAAAAGCAAACATCTTTCTAGATTCTGTGCCCATTTCAGCAAGGATAGTGATGCTGAAGAAATTCTCTCACATTTGTTTCTGCCATTGTAATTAGGTCAGTGAGTTAAAAGAGTCAAATCACTGCTTTTTAAAACTGTTAAAATTTTACCTTTTCCCTGTTTTATTATGAAATATTTGATACACAAAAGAATGCATGTAATTTTTTTTTTTTTATGTTACGGAGTATATTATTAAAGGGATTATCCATGACAGGGTGATCCTCATTGGCAAGAAAACTCCATGAGTACCCATCTTCATTTCACAGAGACAGTTCAGTGAGCACTTAGATTTTATTGGACCTGCTGAAAAGACTCCAAGAGAGAAATAGGGAGGTTCCCCATTTCCGCGATGCTGTTTGGTATTCTTACTACCTAATATGAGTAAATGCTGAACTGGCAGAGGGAAATACGTGTACTACAAGTGATTCAATTAATTATGTTTAAAACTCTTCCCCCTCATGTGCCTTAGGTTTTCTGTAAGACAAAATTGTCCTCAGAAACTCCAACTAGTCACTTACCTGTTCATCACTATCTTACTTACTCTTCTATGAGAAAATGACTGGGGTTTTGGGGGAAGAATGGTTGTCAGCCCAGAAAGTGGTATTCTCATTATCAATGCAATATGGGAGAAGGACAGTTAAAAAAAAAAAAAAAAAAGGTATCCCTGTGTCTTATGGTCATCCATCTAGCTAGTACTGATTTAAAACATAAAATAGGTAAAGCACTGAATGATGCATGGAGTGGCAGATGATGGGATTGTCTTGGATTGTCAAGGGCCAGTTTCTGTTCATGCCCAATCTCATGCTCTTGTGCATTTCAACTGCCATGTTTCATTTGTTGTAAAAATGCCATTATCTTGACCAGTAATGCAGTTTCTCAGATATTTGGAAATCTTTTAAGGCTTCTTTTTTGGAGAGCCTGTGCTGGAACACCACCGACCGTGCCTTGTGCGCATTGTATTAGGCTAATGTAGGGTGGAAATAGCAAATTGACTTTGAAAACAAATTTTCAAGTGTGCTCTTTGTGGGTGAAATGCTGTTTCACTTATTATGGTTTTTTCAGGCTGTAATTTATTTGTAAATGTCTTGACTGCACTTTAATGCCACTCTGTCTCTGGGGGTGAGTCTGTGTGACAACCAGTTACAGAGATAACAAGGTTAGGAATACATGCTCAGTGGTATTTGTCTAAAACCTAAAACTTTTTTGTTGTTGTGACAGCTTCACAGGAAAAATTATTCAACAAGGTTTAGCAGCATAAGGGTAGGGAGGCTACAAATTATCATATAGTTGCCATAAGACATCCTCTCTCTCTCTCTCTCTCTCTCTCTCTCTCTCTCTCTCTCTCTCTCTCTCTCTCTCTCTCTCCTCCCTCCCTCCCTCCCTCTCCCTCTCTCATATATTTAAATGAGAAAGTCACAAGCTGACAGTGAGTCATGAAGCATCCACCTTTACAACCTTTCTGCTAATGTGGACTTGAACGCCTGGTGGGGGTGGATGGAAAAGCCTGAGAAACAATATCACTGCCAAGTGACAAAGGATTTATTCTCGTGGGAACTACTTTCTTTCTAAAAGATAAAGAAAGTGAGCCGAGTATATAGGATACTCCTGTTATAGGAGTGTTCATGGGCTGCTTGACTTTGGTGACAATCTTCGTTCACATGCAGATTCTAAGAAGGAAAGATGTTCCCGGTCAGGGCTCAGCAAACCTCTGTACAGAGTCAGATGCTCGATAATTCAGGCTTTGTGGACTGTAAGTTTTCTGTCGTAACTACTCATCTCTGCTAATGGGCAATATCATGGACAATAAACAGATAAATGAGAATTGCTATGTTCCAGTAAAACTTTATTTAGAGAATACAGGTAGTGGGCCAAATTTGGTGCACAGATTGTAGTTTGCCATCTCCATTTCTAGGTTAAGTGGACCAGGGCTTTGCAGATGCTTGCACTACTGTGCTTATTATCTTTTTAAAAAAGCAGTGAGGCCCTAGCTGGTTTGGCTCAGTGGATAGAGCATTGGCCTGCAGACCAAAGGGTCCCAGGTTGGATTCCAGACCAGGGCATGTACATTGGTTGCAGGCTCCTCCCTGGTAACGGCTACTGCAGGGTTGATGTTTCTCTCTGTCTTTCCCTCTCTCTTCCAATCTCCCTAAAAATTAATGGAAAAATATCCTCGGATAAAGATTAACAAAACAACAACAACAACAAAGAAGCAGCAAGGAGCCCTTAGCCCATGTAATCCAAAATATTCTGTCCCATAGCTTTGATAAAGTTACAAATTTAATGCACATTTCACTATCATCCTCCACTATTATGCCTTAAAGGTGATTTGAATTTAAGAGCTTTCTTAAAGGACCTCAGAACAATCTTTTAGTGTTGACAACACCCAGATAACTGAAATCCTTTGTCGAGAAAGCTATTACTGTCTTAGGCTAAAGGTTGAAGATAGAGGTTGATAGTATTTTCAAATATTCGCCTTCAAGGGCCGAGGTTTTATTTTCCAAGTAGGTGTACTGGTTGCTCTCTCTCTCTCTCTCTCTCTCTCTCTCTCTCTCTCTCTCTCTCTCTCTCTCTCTCTTTGTCGTTTACTTTGTCTTTTTCCTTTTAATTTCTTGCCCTCCTCCCCTCCCTTCTCCACTTGACTGTATCATACTGGGCTATTGGTTGCTGAGGTGCTGCGTCACCTTCTGTAACGTTGCTTGATCTTTGATTTCCTGCGAAGCACAATGAATCTTACATTAGACTATTCTGAGTCAGGTGGTGCACCATCTGTTCCAGGCCTGGGAAACAGGAGTAACAGAGAGCAACAACTACCCTCGTTTTCAGTAGAATATTCAAATTCACACAGTGAGAGAGAGAGAGACATTCTGATGTTAGACAGCGTCACATTTTATCTTTCTCACAATTACCTAATCAATTTGACATGAACCTTTATTAAAATCATTTGACACATTGGTACGCTCACAGGGTAGGGTGGGTTTGCCTTTGTTGTTCGGGGGTAATGTGAAATTTAAGTGGTTGGGAATGGTTGTGTAATTGTAGATAATAGCTGCGTTGCATGATGCTACTCAGAATACTTGAGAGCAGCTGGCAAACCTGGATATAGAAGCTGATAGCAGGTAGCAGAGAACAAATTGAAAGAATGGAGGCAACTAGAGGTCTCCTGGCTGCCAACTTGTGATAGCGTTTAAAAGCCTGAACCAACCTTCTGTTAAGAAAATGAGAAACCCATTTACCACACAGCTTTAAGCCCTGAGCTAAATAATTAACTATAGATAAAACTCTTAACTATACATTGCTTTGGTAGTAATGTATTCAAATTAAAAGCAGATTGCTTTTATAATACACATGTCAGTTTAAAGGCATAGTAGCATATACTCGAGTTGCTAAGACACACGACTCTAATACATGAAGGTCCACCCCCATTAGCATTTGGATACCCTCAAAATGTTCTGATGGCTTCCCCAAATAACACATAGATTACAGAAAAAAAACAAAGGACATTTTTAGAAACTACTTAAAAGAATTCACTGCCCTTCCTACACTGTTTTACATTTTAACAGATATTTTTGAGAACTGACTCTCACTTGGAATCTAAATCACTCCTCCCCCTTCCCCTGACAAATTCTGCTAAAAGTGAGGAACCTATAAAAATAAATGAGATGGAAAGAAGCTACTCAGGTGAACTCTCTCAACATTTGGCCACCCCCCTCAAAAGCTCTGGAAAGTTCTATTGTGGTCAGTTGCTGGAGGTTCTTCCTGTCAGTGTTGACCCCAGCCTATCTGGTAATATACTTCAATACAAACTCAACAGCTGGAAAAGGATACTGGACTATGGAGGCTTATACAATTACAGGAAGTTATCATAGGGTGGATATAAATAATTAGGTGTCTGGTCATCAGAAATAATTTTACAGCATTTTTTGGCTTTAAGAAGATTATATATTGAAATCCTTATTGTTGAAAGTATTATGCCCCCCTTTTCCCCCATTGACAGTATATTTTGAGGCAAAAGGCAGTGGGAAGAGAAGATGTGATGTCATATTAGGGAAAAGGGACATGAAGTTGTTAGTGCAGCTCTGTTCCCTTTTGTAGAGCAAGATTTTTTTTTAGTAGCACAGGTCACAACCTTACCATATTTTTCTACTTTATTTCTTCATAACTAGAATTAATGTAGAGGCAGTCTAAACCCAACAATCTGTTCTATACACACACACACACACACACACACACACATATATATATGATGAGATCAGTTCTGCTTCTAGAACCCTAAATGTAATCTCTACACATTTATAATCACTTCTAAGACACACAGGAAAACAACTCACTGTTGCTATATACAGCATGTTGTTTATTTTCAGAGGTAAAAGTTTAGTATGGAAACTTTTAAAATCTGTTCTGCTTGCATTAAGGTTATTTTTAGACTTCCAAAATTCATGTTGCAATTTTACATGATTTAAAAGAAAAATCTAAGCCCTTTCATTTCCACCCATTCACTACTATGTGATCCTTCCAAGGGATTTCTGAACTGAAGGCCTTTGACTTCTCTCTATGGAGCCTTTATGTTAAAAATCTCTGTGGTTCTTGGACCAGAGAATTTTTCACAACACTAAAATAAAAATAGGCATTCTAACCTTTGATCTGTACCCTGGTCTACACAGCTGCCTTTTACATTACTCCAACATCCACATCACCAACTGGGGCAGCCTGTCAGGCTTTTCCAATCGATTCCAGGGAACGCACTGCAGATTTCTCCTTCTGATTGCACTCCTGTTTCCATTTACTTGAGAGTAATGGAATTCAAGGACTTCAAAATGTACACAAGATCCAAAAGTCTGTGTGTGTCCACTCAAAAATGAGAAACTGAAGCACTTATCCATGCAGATCAAACCGTGTGATCACCATGACCTCACAATTCATCCCCTGGCACAGCTCAAGATTAACTTTGACTCTTTTTTGGTATGTCTCTAGTGGTTTTCCAAATTCTTTAAAATCTGTTTTAGTGTTGCGATGAGGAATGGACTTCACAGTGCTGGTGATGAGCATATTGGCTAACTGATACCTAATTAGCACACAGTGCTTCTGGGTCTACCTTCTTGGGGATGAGCTTGCTTTGAGTACCATTGCATTACATTGTTGAACCAAGTCACATTGGTAGTAGATAACCACTTTTTCTCCTGTGTAAAAGTGTCTTTGATGTCCTTCATGTATTCTTCCAGGGACTTATTGCTGTTAAATTTGATTTATTTAATTTGGATAATTTCACAATTAGAACAACTGTACTAACTCTACACAGCAGGTAAGAAAAATCTCTATGCTTCCCAGTCAGTAGCTCGAGTCTGTTGATGCCTCACTCTGTCCATACTTGTAACCCCATCCTTTCTTTATTACCTCTTGGTCCAGTTTGCATTCTATTCTATTTCAATAACTCTGTCACCAGTGACCTATCTCTCTTGCACCTTTGCCTATTCATTGCATCCAGCCAAATCATTAACTTGGGTTAAGATTAATTGACCCTCTATCGGTACAGTTAGTCCTGTACCTGGGTAGTACAGCACAGCTAGAGAAAATAATACAAGATAGCAGACTGGTATAGATCATTATACTCTTGAAGGCAGGAATCAAAAGTGCCTTGCCCTCCATTGTATACATAGTACCCCACAAAGTACCAGGCACATAGGCAATGAATATTCATTAAATAATTGTTTAATGAATGCTAAATGAATCTATTTATCATTACCCTGCCTCAGAAAGGGGCAAGGTTGAACTGAAGGTTTCTGATCAGTGTAGTCCATGTGGAATACTTTTAGGCATAGGAATGCCCACTCCAAGAAGGAAATAGAATCAGATGTCAGATGTTCACTCTTTGATCTTTTTGACCACTGTACCCTGACCACCTGCATGGACATACTGAATAATACATTCCCCCCCTATTTTGACTACTCTTTTCCTTCGTGTATCATTACATATGACCAATGCCTCTGCTTTGGCTAAACTCAAGACATTTGCCCTTTCTCCTTATCAATCCATAACCTAAGCTTGATCTGCAGACCTGCAAGTGTGTGTAATGTTTTGTATTTTTACAATTTGGAAAATGGAAGTAATAGGCCACCAGAAACACGTTTATTTCTATGAAAAGTAGTTTATCTTGTCTAGGTCATTTCTGTTTTCTTTAAAATTAAAAAAATATTTTAGAGAGAGAAAGGGAGAGAGAGGAACATCTATTTGTTGTTCCACTTATTTATACATTATTGGTTGATTTTTGTATGTGCCTTGATCAGGGATGGAACCCTCAAGCATGGCATATTGGAATGACAATTTAACCAACTGAGCACCTTGCCAGGGCCAACTTTTATATTTTTTCCATTTAAAAAATTTCTTTTAATGCTTTCTCTTTTAAATTAAAAAAATGCATGAAGTACTATAGTGCTGATTATAATAAATTTTTAGATTTGACACAAACTTTGGATATAATTAAATTGTAATGTTCTTGCGTTTCTTTATATGTAAAGGTGAGAATTTGAGTTAGAACTTTCTATAATAATAAAAGAGTAATATGCTAATTAGACCGGGCATCTTTCCAGGTAAAGCTGCAGTGGGTGGGGGCCGAGGCAGAGGTGGCAGAGGCCTCTGGCCACAGTGGAGGCCAGGGCCAAGGCCCTTGCATAAATTTCATGCATTGGGCCTCTAGTCCTATCTAATAAAGAGGGAATATGCAAATTGATCATCAAGCTGTCACAAAGATGGCGGCGCCCATAGCCACAAGGTGGCAGCACCCAATCCCCTCAGCCCCGCCAGAGTCCCATAGTTCTTTCAGCCCAGCCTGGGTGAGGAGGAGGAGCACAGGCTTACAGTGCGGCCAGACCCACCCTCAGCCCCCTAGCCACCCAGGGCCAGCCTAAGGTGCAGGTAAGCCTCGGATGGTGGCTGCCCAGCCGCCCAGGGCTGCCTGAGGCTCAGGTAACCAGGGCCGGTTGAGGCTTGCGCTGTCAGCAGTGGCAGCAGCAGAGGTGTGATGGGGTGTCGCCTTCTCCTGATCGCCAGGTCGCCTCCCACCCTGAGGGCTCCTGGACTGTGAGAGGGGGCAGGCCGGGCTGAGGGACCTCCCTCAGTGCATGAATTTTCATGCACTGGGCCTCTAGTCTTAATATAAAGAAATATATTTCAGTAAGGATGTTTTCTGAAGTAATAAATAAAGAGCTGTGACAGTAGCATTATACAGGCAGTCCTCGGGTTACATCAGACTTAAGTCGTTTCATGGTTACGTCACCATCTCCCACTTATTTATAAAAAAAAAAAATTCCGTCATTTCGATGTATGTACATATGTGCTTTATGTTATTATTTATTTGCCACAAGTAAAGGTCAGGAATTGTTGTCTTTCTATTAAATTTTTTTACTGTTTCACTTCATTACTGCTGTGTATGTGCTCCATGTGAGTGACGTAGGTGCTTATGTAGGTGGGTTCTGACTTACAGTGAAAATCGCGTTACATCGCGCCATAGAAACGGATCTCCGACATACCCCGAGGACCTACTGTATATTTTTTCTTTTGGGTAAATTAGATTTTCCGTGCCACCCTTTAGGGTTCCCCTGGTAAAGTTTATTTTAACAGTATAATTACTCACTAGATTGAATTACTGGGCTTTGATTGAGGGAATAGTTATCAGAGATCACAATCTGGTACATAGTAAGAACAATTTATTTGAGAAATATCTTCTCTCTAATATATCTCCAAGGTTGGTTATGGGTTTGATTATGCCATTGAAAAGAGAACTAAAGTTTCTAAAGGATCAAGGAATTTAGCAATAAAATGAAGTGTGTTTTAGATTCTAAAGCCTATAGGCCTTGCCTCATGTAAGTCACTTTTTTAGACTAATTAAACATGGTTTGAGTAGAAAGATTTTTGTCCTTAGTCATTGAAGGAAAACATACACTGACTGAATCTGGGTTTTAAGGCTCCTAATTGCAGTTATCCTTATGTTATGGGTACCACAGCGTGATAATTGATCTTTACTCTGCTCTTGCTTACATTGTGATCAATTAGCAGCCAAAGGTGGAAGTTGTTTAGTCAGGAAAAAATGCTCTCATGAATTCCTGGGTTTTAAATATTAAATGGTGGTTAGAACTGGCATAGATTTCCACCTTCCTGGTGTCATTTGGAACTACTTTTGCATAATTAAATATATATTGCTAAAAGAAAAAAAGTAAATAGAGAAATAGAAGTATTAAGGAAAATTAATGATATTTGTTATAAAAATTCTAAAAGCTACAACTGATTTATCTTTAACTTTTAACTATTCTTAACTAAAATGTGATTTGAGTGATCATTAAATGAATGAAAATCTTAAAAATCTCCTTTCCCGACTGGCATGGCTCAGTGTTTGAGCATCGACCTATGAACCAGGAGGTCACGATTTGATTCCCAATCAGAGCACATGCCAGGGTTGTGGGCTTGATCCCCAACCCCCTGGGTGGGGCGTGCCAGAGGCAGCCAGTCAGTGATTCTTTCTCATCATTAATGTTTCTATCTCTCTCTCCCTCTTCCTTCCTCTCTAAAATAAAAATGTATGTTTTAGAAAATATATAAGCAATAAGTGATTGATGGTTATAATGGGTATTTGTCTTATGTAAAATGATAAATAATCAACAAAACTGATTTCTCCTTTTGGGAGTAAAACACAGTGAATGTAGTAATAGAATTTTATATCTAAAAATGAACCACAGAAAGTGTCAAACCTAAGTTTTAATTAACATGATACTAAGTAATGAAGGAGAAGGTCTATTGTAGAAAAAGAACAAAACTTATTTACTACAGGTTGTGCTACTTGTGTTGTTACATCTAGAACTTTATTAGGACAACCCTTACTTAAGTAAAATGCTCACTTGTGTTGGGATATATATATATATATATATTATGCTAATTAGACCAAATGTCCTTGCCGGCAGCCAGGAGAAGGAAGGCCTACTCTTTTTTAAAAAAATATATTTTATTGATTTTTTACAGGGAGGAAGAGAGAGGGATAGAGAGTTAGAAACATCGATGTGAGAGAAACATCGATCAGCTGCTTCCTGACACCTTCTACTGGGGATGTGCCCTTGACCGAAATCAAACCTAAGACCTTTCAGTCCACAGGTCAACGTTGTATCCATTGAGCCAAACCAGTTAGGGTGGAAGGAAGGCCTATTCTTGCACGAATTTCATGCATCGGGCCTTTAGTGTATATATACTATCTACTATATATATATATATATACTCTTCACTAGAACCAGTACAACTATGGACTTGTCCTATCCATGTTTTGTAATTCAATGTGGGTGTTTTCCACTTTGTGGTACAATTTCATTTGCATTGATTTTCTACATCATTTCCTTTTTTTTCTTTTGCACTAGTGTTTGTTTTAAAATATTTTATTTATTAAAAATTATTGGTTGTAATAATCACCATCTTTGAACCATTAAACCTAAGTTTAGAGGCATGGTCATGAAACATGATTCTAAAAATAATTTAAGCATAGCTAAATTAGAAGAGTTCTCGAAACTTGATGAAAAAATAAAAAACAATTTTTTCACCCTCACCTATGGCTATATCACTTTTTAAAAATTGATTTTAGAGAGAGAGCAGGGGCGAGAGAAACATCGGTTGGTTATGTCTTCCTTATGCTCTGCAACAGGGATCAAACCCACAACCTAGGTGTGTTCCCTGACTGAGAATCAAGCCTGTAACCTTTTGGTGTACGGGACAATGCTCCAACCAGCTGAGCAACCTGGCTAGAGCCAAAAACAATTTTTTTGAAGAAAAAAAAAAGGAATAATTACTTTTATGTATTTATTTAAAATTTTCAGTTCTTTTATAATTGAAAAGAATTTTAAATTAGCACTGGTTTCACAGTATAATTTTTACTAATTGACTCTTTTCTTTTTTCACTAAGAAATCAAACAAAACAGATTGTCCCTAAGAAAAATGTACTACTTAACTATCTCCCTTATTATACTGACTATCCCATTTTATATTCCAAAATGAGTTTTTTCCATTGTCATATAAATAAAGGTTATTTTTACTTCAAATAGAACATTATAGAAAGTGAATTAACATTATGGGAAATCTATAGATTGATCTAAAATTTCAAAGACAGTTTTTCAATACTCACAAGAAAAAAATTAAGAAGAAGAAACATCTGTTCTCAAATACATAAATCCATCTGGAAAATTTTTCAGAACTGTTATATAACATTCATGTCAATATGCGCTGATATGAACTTCCCAGGTCATCAAGTTCATGGAACATTGCTGATGGCTAATTCCTCCCGCTAGCACTCCTGGGAATATCTAAAATATAAGAAACATTTAGCATAGAGTTTCTTAACGGAAAATTTCCCTTGTTTTCTTTCTTTCATGGCATTTCTTGAATTCCTGCTTTCCCCATTGTGTATTATTTATTACAATTGAAACTCAATGGCTAGTTGTTAGGTGTCTTCAAATATATAGGAAGAGCCTTCTTGAAACACTTGAATTTTAAATAGTTTGAACTAATAACTCTGGGGCAGAAAATATGATTTAAATATATAATAATCCATTTTACTGTGATACTTTCAAATGTATTGGGTAAATAATGGTCTATTGCTTTTTATTTAAAACTGGGCTGTTTTGCAATATTGCACAAATTATTAAAAATAAAAAAGATGTTTACTTTTGGTTGTAATTTTTTTTATATTGATCTGTCAAATAAACTGTCATGGCTTACATCATTCAATTGATTCAAGATGCTTCTTAAGACACTGTGCATGTGCTATGTGTTTAGACAGACACAAAAGAAAGAAAACAGGGCCTGATCCCTGGCAACGTGTATCCTGATCAAGAGACAAAACTGACATTGATGATGCAGAAACAGAACAATAATTTTCTAACGGGAGGAAATATATTCTGACTTAGTCAGAACAAGCTTTAAGTGACAGAGAAATTTGAGCCAGTCCTTGTGAATAAACTGCATTTCTGTAGGTGGATAGGAAAGAGAGAAGCATTCCATGTGGGAGAAAGCAGGAATATGGAGGTAAAAAAGAATCCTATATAATAAAAGCCTAATATGCTGTGTCCGACCGTTTGTTTGACCATTGGACCAGTCGCTACGGCGCACACTGACCACCAGGGGACAGACTCTCCGACTGGTAGGTTAACTTGTCGCTGGGGTCTGGCCAATCGGGACTGGGCAAGAAGGGCCGGACATGCCCTGGAGCCCTCCCGCGGTCCCTCCCCAGCCCCGATCTTGCACTGGTGGGGTCTCTTGGCTTGGCGTGCACCTCTCACAATCCAGGACCCCTCAGAAGATGTTGGAGACCTGGTTTTGGCCTGATCCCCGCAGGCCAGGCCGAGGGACTCCGCTGGTGCACAAATCCATGCACTGGGCCTCTGTTTATGCATAAAGGCAGATTAGTCAGTAGAACAATAACCCTTGATACCTATACAAAGGATGTATTAGAAGGAAAAACCCAAGAAACTCCCTTTGCCTCAATTCTCTTTGATACCCCTGCCATATCCTAGGAAAACAATGATACTGCTGTGTGAGTTTTTTCACATTTTGATTTAAGCTTAAATGAACTTTCACAAACAAATATTCAAATATATTTGTTTTCTCCCTTTTATTTTTAATGTAATCATTGGGTAAAAATTATACTGTGACCTTTTTCCACTTAAATCCAAATATAGCTACTTATCAATTCATATGAACCTAAGTAATTTTTTTAAGTAATGAAAGAACCCAAAATCTGTCACCCAAATTAAGCCATTTTGACATATTGGTTATTTAGAATTAATAAATAACCAACATGAAAGCAGTTATTATGAAAGTGGTGTGTTTTTCTTCCTGAAAGCAGAAGGTAAAACTTTTATGTGAAAGGTACCCTCTCCAATTCAGGAGGAAGGGAGTTAGTCTTATCACCAGAGATGGGGAATGTGGGGCCAAGATATTTGTACAAGCAAATTTTGTTAAACTAATCTTTATAGTCCCATTTACTACCCTGAGCCCAAACCCCTTAGTCTTGTCAATTCACAAATTTATTTTTTCTTTATCTAAAAGGTATAAACCTTCCTGTGCTGGTCACATCTCTGGGTCTTCCTTATTTTGTGAAGGCTCCCATGTACATGTACAAATTTTAAAAAATGGTATGCTTTTCTCCTGTTTTTCTGTGTTAAGTCAGTTTAAATCTTGGGGCTAGTCAGAGACCCTAAGATAGTAGAAACAGTTTCCTCCCCTTTAATAGCTTTCTGATGGTCTTTAAAATGTATCAGAATGTGGTCAGCTGTTCACCATTTGATGACTGTCCTGTTTGTGTCTCTATTTTTTTTTTCAACTGGGAAGGGACATGGAATACATAAAAATATACTGTAAATATATAGCATTACTCTAAATACAACTGAAAATCACTTATAAACTTGTACATTTATACCTGTGTGATAAATCCTCAAAAGGAGATTTGCTTGTTCAAAGTGTGTGTCTTTTTAACTTAGTAGATTTCAAAAAATTGTGGAGGTTTAGAATCTTACCCACAGAAGGAGTGCCTACTTTCACGTGTGGTCTGTTGAGTGTTTTCTTTCTGTGTCTACAAATTTGATGTGTGCATAATGGTATCTCACTGAATTCCCTGATGACTACAGTAAGTGTCCTTTCAAATTTATTGGCCATTTGTCATTTATCTTCTAAAAATGTCTGCTCATACCTGTGTTTATTTTTCTGTTCGTTTGTCTTCTCTTCATCTTATTATGAAGATTAAGTTTTTTTTTGTTTTCACATGTGTCCATAATTTTCTCCCAGTCTCTCTTTTAATAATTTATCTTTTTAGATACTTTTTTTTTTAAAAAAAGTTGTCAAATATGTAATTATTTTCTTTTCTAGTTTTGAGTTTCTGACCTGGTAACAGTTTACAAGAATATTTTCTTAAATTTATTTATTTTTAAATGAACTGGTTTTTGGGGGAGCACCTACAACTTTATTTCATCTAGAATATGTTACTGCATGTTGTGAAGACGTGATCTATTTGGTTTATATTGGGGTGGATAGCTACTGCAGAAGAACAATATAGCAAATTAAAGATCTTTTTCTTATTCATTTAAAATGCCACATTTAGAACTTATTAACCTCCCAGGTACAATTAAATCTATTTCTAGACTGTCTAGTTCATTTACTAATTTAGCTATTTATTCTTGGGTCAATTTCATGCAGCTTTGAATAGAGTTAGAATAATCTTAACTATATGTAGAGTTAATAGCTCCTCATTTGTTTTTTTAACGCTCTAAAAGCAACTTTTACTGATATACTTATTTATAAGAAACTTAAAATCAATTTTTAGAATCTATTCTCCCCACCAAATTCTCTAAGAATTTTTATTAGAACTGCATTAAATTTATGAAATAATTAGAAAAGAACATATTTTAATTATTTTGCATGTTCCCACCCAATTTTTTATGAGATATTATAGAAGTTTCTATATGTATTGTACCTATCATTCAATTTAGACTTAAGGACTTTAAAATTTTGATTGTGAGATAGAAAACCATTAACAGCCACAGATTAATAGAATTAGAAGTAACCTGTACATTAAGGTGACTTTAATATTTGCTTAATATTTGGTCTCAACAAGTTGGTAGTCAGCAATTGACGTTGTGATTTCCTCCCTCTTTTTATTTTTTAAAACCTTTATTGTTGCAAGTATTACAAATGTCCCCTTTTTTCCCCATTGACCTCTTCTAGCCTGCCCCCCCCCCCCCCCCACCCAAGGCCTTCTCCACCCTATTTTCTGTGTCTATGGGGTATGCATATCTGGGTTGACTGATCTCTTCCCACCAATCCATCTGCCCTGCCTTCCCTCTGAGATTGGACAGTCTGACCCATGCTTCTGTGTTTATGGATCTGTTTTACACAGTTTATTTTGTTCATTAGATTCCACATATGAGTGGGATCATGTGATACTTGTCTTTCTCTGACTGCCTTATTTCGCTTAGCATAATATTCTCCAGGTCCTTCCATGCTGTCTCACAGGGTAAGAGATCTTTCTTTTTTACTGCTGCATAGTATTCCATGATATAAATGTACCACAGCTTTTTAAAAATATATTTTTATTGTTGATAGTGTTACAGATATCTCCTGTTTTCTCCCCCTTCCCGCCCCTCTTACCAGTCCTTACACCGCCCCGCACCAGGTCTTCACCGCCCTATTGCTGTGTCCATGGGCTATCCATATAAGTATATACGTTCATTGATACCACAGCTTTTTTATCCACTCATCTACTGATGAGCACTTGGATTGTTTCCAGATCTTAGCTATTGTAAATTGTGCTGCTATGAATACAGAGGTGCATATATTCTTTATGATTAGTATTTAGGGTTTCTTAGTATATAGTCCTAGAAGTGGGATCACTGGGTCAAATGGCAGTTCCTTATTTAATTTTTTGAGGAAATTCCATACTGTTTTCCATAATGGCTGCACCAGTCTGCATTCCCACCAGCAGTGCACGAGCATTCCCTTCTATCCGCGTCCTCGCCAGCCCTTGGTAAGGAGGTAAAAGCCTTGTACTCAGGAAACTACAGGACATTGAAAAAAGAAGTAGAGGAAGATATAAACAAGTGGAAGAATATACTGTGTTCAGGGAGTAGTAGAATCAACATCATTAAAATGTCCATACTACCCAAAGCCCTCTTTCTGTTTTTAACTGTCCAGTAAACTTACAAAGAAAAAACTATTGACCTTCGCAAATTTATTCAGCTTCAGTGCAATTCTCTCTTATTAAGTTTTTAAATTTTCAGAAGAAACTTTTTGATTTTCTTTTCCAAAACCAATCATGAAGTCAGGAAATAAAAATAATGTTTTTTCTCAATTTTGTATATTTATGCTGCTTTTAAAAAATTGTTCCTATTTTATTTAATTAAAGAAATTTGAATAAATGTAGTGATAGTGGTAATCTCATGTATTTCTAATTTTCTTTGTCTTTATTATTTCATAATTTAACAAATATTTCCTATTAAATTGTATAAATATTTTCTGTACCTTAGTGTTCCCTCCCCCCACCCCCAGTTCTGCTTTTCTTAAAAGTTTTGTTATAAATGGTTGATGAATTTTAGTAAATGTATTTTGACATCTATTAATATAACTAGAGGCCCAGTGCACAAAATTCATGCACGGAGGGGGGGGGGTGTGTCCCTCAGCCCAGCCTGCACCCTCTCCAATCTGGGACCCCTTAAGGGATGTCCGACTGTCCGTTTAGGCCTGATCCCGGTAGGCCTGGGATCAGGCCTAAATGGGCAGTCGGATATCCCTCTCACAGTCCAGGACTGCTGGCTCCCAACTGCTCGTCTGCCTGCCTGCCTTCCTGATTGCCCCTAACTGCTTCTGGCTGCCAGCCTGATCACTCCCTAACCACTCCCCTGCCAGCCTGGTCACCCCTAACTGCCCTTCCCTACAGGCCTGGTCACCCCCAACTGACCTCCTCTGCAGGCTTGATCGCCCCCAACTGCCCTCCCTTGCAGGCCTGGTCCCTCCCAACTGCCCTCCCCTGCTGGCCATCTTGTCACGGCCATCTTGTGTCCACATGGGGGCAGCCATCTTGTGTGTTGGAGTGATGGTCAATTGGCATATTACTTTTATTAGATAGGATAGAGGCCTGGTGCACAGGTTGGGGCCAGTTGGTTTGCCCTGAAGGGTGTCCTGGATCAGGGTGGGGGTTCCCTTGGGACATGGGGAGGCCTGGGTGAGGGGCCTGTGGTGGTTTTAAGGCTGGCCACGCCCCCTGGTGACCCAAGCAGAGGCCCTGGTATCTGGGATTTATTTATCTACTACAATTGAAACTTTGTAGCCTTGAGCGGAGGCCAAGGCAGGCCAGGGCTGCAGAAGCTTGGCTTCCTCCATTGCCGGGGAAACCCAAGCCTCCTGCTCGCTTCGTGGCTGCAGCCATCTTGGTTGGGTTAATATGCATACTTGCTCCTGATTGGCTGGTGGGCATGGCTTGTGGGTATAGCAGAGGTACGGCCAATTTGCATATTACTATTTTATTAGAGAGGACTAGAGGCCCATTGCAGTAGGCCTTCCTTCCCCTGGCTGCCTGCACTGGTTTCCTCTAGCACCTGGGACCCAGGCCTTTGCTCTGGCCGCAGCCTTCAGTCTTTGTTCCCTGCGGAGCGCCACTCCTGTAGCTCCCTCCGCCCCCACCCTCCACCTCATAGCAGGCATCCCACCCCGCACGGCTGCTCTGTGCCTGCATGCATGCTGCCCAGAGGCCCTGAACAGCTGGGGGGCGGGGCCGTCGCCATCTTTGTTGGGTTAATTTGCATACTCCTGATTGGCTGGTGGGCGTAGTGAAGGTATGGTCAATTTGCATGTTTCTCTTTCATTAGTGTAGACTAGAGGCCCGGTGCACAAAATTTGTGCACAGGTAGGTTCCCTAGGCCTGGCTGGCAATCAGGGCTAATCGGGGCCTTCTGGCTGCCAGCTGGGGCCTCCCTTCCCCTGCTGCTGATTGCCAGCCAGGCCTCCCTTCTTTGGCTACTGGCTTCCGGCCAGGGCCTCCCTTCCCCGGCTGCCGGCCAGGGCCTTCCTTTGTTCCGTGCCGCCCCCTGGTTGTCAGTGCACGTCATAGTGAGCGATTGAACTCCTGGTCTCCCAGTCGAACTCCCGAGGGGACACTTTCCATATTAGCCTTTTATATATATAGATTATTGTATTATTTTCCATATGGGTAACTGTAAGCCTACTTTTGCCTCACCCTGTATATCTACCATCAGAGCAACATTAAATAATCACTACACCTGTACAGAACAGTTCACATGACGGAGTTCCCAAATCACTACAAAGGAAGATGTTTGCAATTCATTTACTGATCCCGTTCCTGAATTTTAGTAGTTTGGAATATTTATTTCTGAATTTAGTAATTTTATATTTTGAGAATCATTACTTAATACTTTACTATAATTCCCAGCCATATAAGTTTGAGTATATATGTGTACATATATATCACTGTTACTGAATTTTGTTTACCCATATCTAGTCATATCATTAGGTATCACTCTTTTTTTAAAAAATATAATCCTCACCAGATAATATTTTTTCCATTGATTTTTTTTCTCTTTTTTAGAGAGAGAGAGAGAGACAGAGAAAAAAAATGTGTGGCCCTTGACTGGGATTGAACCAGGGACCCTCCAGTCTGCAGGCCAATGCTCTATCCACTGAGCCAATCCAGCCAAGGCAGGTAGCACTCTTAGGGAGCCCCTGTGCCTCAGCTGCGAACTTCATCAGGGCTTCTCAGCTTTTTTCCCTTTTCCCTTTTCCTCAGCTAGAGAGGTCTGGAGCCGGCGTTGTCCTTCTCCCACCTGGAAGGCTAACGGGCTGGGTTGGTGCTCCCTCCCCAGCTCAGGCAGGCTCTGACTGTACCCGCGTTAGGCTCGGGTTAACTAGTTTCCCCTGTGCTCGGGCCTTGTTAAGAAAACAGCCTATTTCAGGGGGGTTTCTTCCCCCCTCCCTGGCGGACGCTGGAGGAGCGTTTTCTCCGCTCTCTGCTGTGGAAATCCGGTCAGCTGCTGGAGGTACAGTTCACAATATTGTGGGGCCCCCTCTGAAGGTGCCCCCCCCCCCAGAGTTTTTAACTCACTGTCCTTGCCCCCGCTTCCCCGCCTGCTGGGGTTCTTGGGGTGCTTTCCGCGGGTGCATCTCTCTGCTCCAGGAGCCAGGATGCCCAGTACTCGTTTCTCCTCTCCAATCTTGGGGCTGACGTTTGCCATGTGACCTCCCCTCTGAGGCATCAAGCAAGGTTGTTGCTTTTTTCAGTTTGTTCAGCTTTTCACTTATTAGGATGGACTGGCATCTTCCAAGCTCTGTATTTGTGGAACAGGAAACCAGAAGTGCATTGGCTTTCAGATAATAAGTTTATCTTTGCCAAGGGTAGAATTTTGAAATCAACACTTCTTTTCCTCAAAACAGATTATAAATAATATATTTTGCTGTCCAGAGTCGAAGTTTAGAAATCTGTTTCTAGTCTATCTTGGCCTTAGTGTCTCAAAGCTTGTAAAATTTTGTCTTTAGCCGTAGAGTACAGTTATGTCATTAGCTGATCTAGATGTAACTTTTTCATTTATCAAAATTGAGATTTTGGTGAGTTTCTTCCTAACTGAAAGTTTGAGTTGTTGCTCTGCTAAGCTAAGGTCTCATATCCTCCTTGAATGAAATAATACATTTTAAGCATATGGAAAAAAATTATATAATAAACATCTTTGAACACATTACTGAAATCATAATTTTTCCTTATTTTCTTTCCCTTACCCCCTATTATGGTTTGTTTTGTAAAAATATTAGAGTGTCAATAGTGAGTCTCTGAAATCACTAAGTTCTCTGGTCATATTTTCTTATCTCCTTTTTCAGAGATAATCATAATACTCAATTTGTTATTTCTATGCAGATTTTGTCTCTCTATATAAATGCATAAATATAAAGTGGGGCCAATGTGGTTTTACACTTGGGACTATGCAAAACAATTTATTCTTGTATTATTATTAATTATTGTATTTTCCATATGAACAACTGTAAACCTACTTTTGCCCCACCGTGTATGGTATTATTATATGGTTTATAAAATTGTGAACATAGCATCATAGTGTATTTATAATCCATGTCTTTGCTTTTTCTCATGTAATATTAGGTTTTTGAGATTTATCCATATTGATTCATGTTTCTATTTAGTTCAGTTTCATTCCATATTAACTACATGAATAAACAATAATTTTAAAAATGGGTTACTTCCATTTTGGGGTAAGAATGAAATGCATATTTCAGTACATGTCTTCTTGTATGCACATGCTAGAGGTTTTATTAAGTGGGTGTTTCTGTATTGGTTTTTTTTCACATCCTTTGACTATGTTTTTTTTTTTTTTTTTTTTGGTAACTTCACTTTTCTTCTTATAGTCATTGACTTTATGGTGTTTACATGGTGATTTGTAATTTTCACTTCCTGCCCCCAGGTATAAGAAACCTTTGTTTGTGGCAATCCTGAGAACCTTCTGCAGGTGGGGAGGCGGAAAACTGTGAGTGTTCTGCTGGGAAACAGGGAGAGTTCTTCTTTGTTTAGGTCTGTTTAGCACCAAGCAAAAGAGAAATGGCTCATTTTGATCAATGGGCCACAGATGACTCAGTTTAAGAGTATACTGTCCTCTAGATTTATTTTAATGGATTAAATGCGCCACCCTCAAAAGAAACCAAAGAGTAGCTGTCTGCTTCCCTACCCCTAAAACACAGTCTACCAGTGTCTGCCACCTAACCTCTCAGTAGCCTTAACCCTAAGTTTTGTTGATAACATTGGTTCTCCTGGGACAATATCAACAGTAAAATACCTAACTGTGCTATTACCATCCAGATTAATTTATTTGTTAAGTCTCTTTAACGTGGAGCTGAGGGAAGGATGAGGGGCCCAGGAATTCAATTTCAGGATGCCATTTTCCCAGAATCTTCTTGCATTCCAGAAACTAATTTTTAACTTCTTAAGGAATAAATATTAAAGATGCTTAGAAATATATTATCTCATTATGTTCAAGCTCATTATCTTCCTTCCTCTGACTTCTTAGCGTTTCCAATTTGCAATTATGAGATGGAAATTAATCCCAAACTAGCCATCTTTGTTATTGCTCATCCCCCCCAACCCCCCATTACAAGGTTTGAATTTTAATAAGGTTACCACACTTGACACAATAGTGCTTCTCAGTCACCTGTGGATTCCTATTAGTTCTAGTGCCATTGTATCCCATTGCCCGGGAAATTCAAAATAATGCACTATAAGAAGATGTTTCTTAAAATAAGGGAACAAGTGTAGGACAGATTGGACTCTAGTTCAGTGCCTCTCCTATTTTGTTGTACATATGAATCACTAGAAGAATTGTTTAAAATATGCAGTTTTATGAATATCACTACCAGAGATTCTGATTGAAGGTTAAGAAATTTACAATTTTTTGCCTGGCCAGCGCGGCTCAATGGTTGAGCGTGGATTTATGAACCAGGAGATCACAGTTCGATTCCCAGTCGGGGCACATGCCGGGGTTGCAGACTTGATCAATAGGGGGCATGCAAGAGGCAACCGATCAATGATTCTCTCTCATCATTGATGTTTCTATCTCTTTCTCCCTCTCCCTTCCTCTCTGAAAGAAATAAAAATATATTAAATAAAGAAATGTACAATTTTTAATGAACATTCTAAGAGTTTCTATATAAGTGTTCTCTAGACTAGAGGTTGAGAATCGCTGTTTAGGGAATAGCATTGGGTTTTATTTGAAGAGTTTAAAATAATTTACTAAAAGAAAAAATCCGAGTGATGCGAAAATTCTCCATTCAGTTTTGTATATAGGATTCTTAAATTTGGGAATCAATGTACATATATATAGAATATATTCTGAAGCTACTCACATAAAAATAAATTTCTTTCTCCTGTAAGATCCTTATGTTGGTTCTCTTGTGCATATGGTCTGCATTGTATACTCTTGTGCTTATTCATTGCTTGCCTTAGAATTTCCTTTGAGTAGCTTAGTGATAATAGAGTTCTCAAGGGGGAAGGGGGAATCCATGGCCACGTAAATTTGGCCAGTTCACAATGCATATTAGAATATTCAAGGCTCTGAGAAGTCCTGTAGTGGAATATGTGATCCTTTGTGTTACTGTTAATAATGAACATCATACTTTGGTTCTAACCTATTGATTTACAATTTCTTAGAAAACTTCTTTCAATCAATTAAAATTTGTTTTGGTGATGGCCAAAAATAAATAAACTCTGTTGGCTCAGATTTTGCCTTTTCTGTCTCCTCAGTGTTCAGCTCAGTGTTTAGTACATAGTAATCAAGTAAGAACTTTTTTCTCAGTAACCATTTGTCTTATGAGTAAATTCATTACATTTGTGCAGTAGGGGTAGCACTCCATTGGAAAGTCTGTAAAATCCATGGGTGACAAAAAGAAAGCAGCAGGGCTTAATCCCTGACTTGGAAGCACCCAGTGTTTTATGTGGATGGGAGTTCTATTTTGAAAATATCTTTTCATACTAAGAAAATAATCTTCATATTGCAAAACAGCAAAAAATTCATGCAGAAATAGTTTTCATGGCCTCTGCCATTGGGATTGTTTACCAATGGGAAGTCATTAACAACCTGGTGTCAAAGATTGAAATATCAAAGAGTAGGATAATTCCAAACTAGAATTGTTGTGCGAGCATGACATCATCCCCTGGTTAAGTTCTCAAATGCATTATTAAATAGTCACTTCGTGAATCCTTAGAAAAGAATTCAGTGGTCATAGGATAAATTTTCTAGGAATTAATGCCAGACCAGAGTCATTCCTTTTTAGGCAATGTTTACTGGACTAGAAAATCTGGGGAATGCTCTACTATAGACATATAGCTTGATTTTGGTAAGAAGATGGCATTTGACAGTTTCTCGTGTTTGTATTTAAAGACAAGATGAAAGTATAACTATTGGGAGAGTGGGATTTGTTAGCAGCTTTGCAGAGATGTAGGAATTGGAAAGAGCACTGGAATACAAAGTTTCTAAAATCTTCATTTCTAATCACCTTATAGCTATTTAATGTTCCTACAGTGTACTCTTAGTCTCCTCCATCTCTGCCTCCTCTTTCTCCACCTCCCCTTTCATTTTCTCCTCCACCTCCTTCTACTTCTCTCTTTTTTTTTATTTTATTTTTTCTTTTGATTAAGGTATTACATATGTGTCCTTATCCCCCCATGCCCTCCACGCCCTGCTCATGCCCTCACCCCCCTGGTGTCTGTGTCCTTTGGTTATGCTTATATGCATGCATACAAGTCCTTTGGTTGATCTCTCCCTTTTACCCCCATCCTCCCCTACCTTCCCTCTGAGGTTTGACGGTTTGATTGATGCTTCTCTGTCTCTGAATCTGTTTTTGTTCATCAGTTTACGTTGTTCATTATATTCCACAAATGAGTGAGATCATGTGATATTTATCTTTCTTTGACTGCCTTATTTCACTTAGCATAATGCTCTCCAGCTCCATCCATGTTGTTGCAAATGGTAAGAACTCCTTTTTTACCGCAGCGTAGTATTCCATTGTGTAGATGTACCACAGTTTTTTAATCCGCTCATCTGCTGATGGGCACTTAGGCTGTTTCCAAATCTTAGCTATTGTAAATTGTGCTGCTGTGAACATGGGGGTGCATATATTCTTCCTGATTGGTGTTTCTAGTTTCTTGGGATATATTCCAGAAGTGGGATCACTGGGTCAAATGGGAGTTCCATTTTAGTTTTTTGAGGCAACTCCATACTGTTCTCCTCAGTGGCTGCACCAGTCTGCATTCCCACCAGCAGTGCACGAGGGTTCCTTTTTCTCTGCATCCTCGCCAGCACTTGTCATTTGTTGATTTGTTGATGGTAGTCATTCTGACAGGCCTTGTCGTTTTGATTTGCATCTCTCTGATGATTAGTGACTTTGAGCATGTATTCATGTGTCTCTTGGCCTTCCTTATGTCCTCTTTCGAAAAGTATCTATTTAGGTCCGTTGCCCATTTTTTGGTTGGGTTGTTTTGTTGTATGAGTTCCCTGTAAATGTTGGAGATTAATTCTCTTCATCATACTCCCAGGTAACCTTTTTTTGGAATTCCCTCCCTTCAGATCTTTCCAAGTAGCTCACATTTTTAGATAGGAAATGGGAAGAATTTGATTCACTCTTTGATGTATTGGAAATTAGAGCCTTTCAAAGGCATGATAAGACAATTTCTGTACTTCTGGGCGGGGCGGAGGTGGGGGAGGTGGGAAGAGCTTCATAGTTCATTCAGTTGCTGTTCAATTAACCAGAAAAAAAGGAAAACACATTCTGGGGTTATTTATGATAGTTGACTATTAAATAATTTCAGCTAGAGTAAATATATAAAGATGTATTGCATATCAATTTTCACAAAAATGTTTGCACACAGAATTCTATTCCTTTGCCCTCTGTGAGCAGAGTTAATTACACGAATGTGAGTTCTAGTTGAAGAAAGCTTAATCTACCAGAAAGTTGGAGGTTACTGGCCTGGGAGTTCTATTCTTATACGACTAATGCTTCTGAAATGAGCTTCCATTTTTAATCTTTCACATTTTTTAATGTAAACTTAAAAAAAATTACTTTCTTGTTATTTTAAGAAAGATACATTGTATCTTCATTTTAAAAAGATAGATAATTTGCTATAACTGCGGCAGGATAGTAAGACACTAGGAAAATTGCTGAGCAAGTGGAGACTGAGACAAGATAATTAAACAAGGCCAAACAATCAGAACAACTTATAGACAGCTAATAAATTGCAAGACATTATCTTCCCTAACCTAGGGCACCTGAGAGCAAATGGTTTATACCTCTCCTCCCTAATCAGAGAATACATATCTTAAATCACCTGATCAGGGAGGCAGAGGACAGAGGCCCCGTTAATGCCATTTGTGCCAGCCACACCCAAGGATGTGAAGTCAGGAGAACAAAAACCAAAAACTTGATTAGACCCAGACAGACCCAAGATAAAAATAAAATGGTAAAGTTGACCAGAGAATCATTCCAAACTCTCTCTGCTCATCTTGATGCATCAGCGAATTAAAAACACACCTGGAAAACTAATGCGTTACGCTCCCCTGAGGTTCTTGCCCAACAGAAGAGACAAGGGATGCCAGCAGGGACTGTCTTTGGAGCACACCCATGCCTTTTCCCAGGCATGAACTTCTTACTTTCTTTTTCCTAATCTCTAAGGGACCCCATGAGACTTGCAACTAAGGGAGCAGCGGTCATCAGCAGCTTGTCCTGGGTTTACCCCTAAACCTGTCTCCAAGGCCCCCTTTTCTCTGACATCCCAGTGAGCTGACAGCAGCCCGTCTTGGCTCACTTTCCTATAACATTTCTAGGGAGCCAAAGCTGAGCACTGCCTAGGCCAGCCGTGGGCAAACTACGGCCCGCGGGCTGGATCCGGCTGTTCTATCCGGTTCTCTTGCTCTCCCCTCCGCTCCTTTACTTTGAATTTATATTAGTTCACACAAACACTCCATCCATGCTTTTGTTCCAGCCCCCCGGTCCAGTTTAAGAACCCATTGTGGCCCTTGAGTCAAAAAGTTTGCCCACCCCTGGTAGGCTGTCTCCTGATACTTCTACCTAAGCCCTTCCTTTGTTTCACTGTCCCCAGCTTTAATAAACACCATAAAAATCACTTGGACTCGTCTTGTGAAATCTTTCCTGCATGAAGTCAAGAACCCACACACTATAGGCCGGCCTGAGGCAGACTCTCTGGGCTGGGTCCCTTTCCAGTGACACAACTAAAATAAAAATGTATTTATTCTTGCTTTTCTGTCACTTCTCAAGGAGAACTTGACCTTGCCCTGTGAGCTCCTGGACAGAATTAGGTATCTTCTTCTGTAGTTGTATTGTTCCCACCACACTCTGGCTAACCTTTTCTTCGGTCTCTAGTAATTCTTACATACCTCCAGGCAACACAGCACACTGGTTAGTGCTCATACTGGAGTCCAGCAGACTTAGAGTCATTCCTCATTTTTATTTATTTCCCACTTTTTTCATCTGTTAATACCTGGCACATCACCCAGAATCCACCTAGCACTCTACCTACACTTCAGGACTGAAGTGTTTATTCTCCAGCTGCTGAGGGTGTTTTAGCTGAAACCCTTCTGGAAGTTACCCTCCCTCACTCAAGCCTCACCTTCCCAGCGGCAGCCCACATCCAGTGACCCCATTTGCCCCAATTTGTACAACTCTTCAGGGCCATCTCAGCTCCTGAGCTCCCTGGGAAAATGGCTGACACAGCTCCCTCATCTGTCTGCCCAATCACACTTCCTGCTCTTCCCTATAAGTGCCAGCCCCCAGGCACATTTCCCAATAAACGTCCTGCATTCTACTAGTAATCTCTATCTCGGAATCTGACAGGGATCCTGATCTGGGACAGTACAGACCTCATAGGGATGGCTGTGAGGTTTAAATGAGATAATTTCCTAGTAAAAGTTGACTATTCATATCATTTTTAAAGCGGTACCGAATCATACTTTCGATCCAAATGCTTTGCAGTTGTGGTCAGTTACTAAATCCTGGAATCAGACTGATGAGGTTTAGTCTCCTCCACCTCTTACTGCCCATGTAACAAGTTGCTTGACTTCCCTGTCTCAAGTTTTTTCTTTGGGAAATGAGTAAAGATGGTTGTTCTCATATCACGAGGTTATTTTGTGGATTAAATGAGATACATACATGGAAAAGGCTGAGAATAGTGCCTAGATCATGGCAAGTTCAATGAATATTAATTATTATAGTTATAACTCATAACTCATATGATCATGATCACTTACTATGATTACTTAACCTTATATGACCTGATAAGTTTTTTTAATAACAGCACTTGCTCCAGAACCCTTAGAGGTTGAGGGCAATAGAAACCCAGAAATTGTTATAGGCAGATTATTCCTGATTTAAAATAGAATTCCATAAGGACAGATGTGACTAAGCAGGAAAAAAAAACTGAATTTGAGAAAAAGAGAAGTAGTTGTATAACATTACTTAATCCACAAACTTCTAAGATTAAGAAACATTCACTTTGAAATTTTAAGCAAGTAATGTATCTTATTCTTTACTAGAAGCCCGGTGCACGAAATTCGTGCACGGGGGAGGGGAGTGTCCTCAGCCGAGCCTGCACCCAATCCCTCTCACAATCCAGGACTGCTAGCTCCCAACTGCTCGCCTGCCTGCCTTCCTGATTGCCCCTAACCGCTTCTGCCTGCCAGCCTGATCACCCCCTAACCACTCCCCTGCCAGCCTGATTGATGCCTAACTGCTCCCCTGCCAGCCTGTTTTCCCCTAACTGCCCTCCTCTGCAGGCCTGGTCCCCCCCAACTGCCCTCCCCTGCAGGCCTGGTCCCCCCCAACTGCCCTCCCCTGCAGGCCTGGGTCCCTCCCAACTGCCCTCCCCTGCAGGCTTGATCGCCCCCAACTGCCCTCCCTTGCAGGCCTGGTCCCTCCCAACTACCCTCCCTTTCTGGCCATCTTGTGGTGGCCATCTTGTGTCCACATGGGGGCAGGATCTTTGACCACATGGGGGGAGCCATCTTGTGTGTTGGAGTGATGGTCAATCTGCATATTACTCTTTTATTAGATAGGATAGAGGCCTGGTGCATGGGTGGGTGCCAGCTGGTTTGCCCTGAAGGGTGTCTCGGATCAGGGTGGGGGTTCCCTTGGGGTGTGGGGTGGCCTGGGCAAGGGGCCTGTGGTGGTTTGCAGGCTGGCCACGTCCCCTGGTGACCCAAGCCAGAGGCCCTAGTATCTGGAGTTTATTTATCTTCTACAATTGAAACTTTGTAGCCTGGAGCAGAGCCAAGCCTTCTGCTTGCTTCGTGGCAGCAGCCATTTTGTTTTTTGGATTTATGTATCTTCTATCATTGAAACTTTATAGCCTTAAGCGGAGGCCTGGGCCAGCCAGAGTGTGCAGAAAGCTTGGCTTCCTCCATCACCGGGGACAACCCTAGCCTCCTGCTCTTTCCAGCTCCGTGGCTGCCGCCATTTCTTTTTGGGTTTATGTATCTTCTATAATTGAAACTTTGTAGCCTTGAGTGGAGGCCTAGGCCGGCAAGGGCAGGCGGAAAGCTTGGCTTCCTCCATTGCCGGGGAAACCCAAGCCTCCCTCCTGCTCTCTGTGTCCATAGCCATCTTGGTTGGGTTTATTTGCATATTCGCTCCTGATTGGCTGGTGGGCGTGGCCTGTGGGCATGGCTTGTGGGTGTAGCGGAGTGATGGTTAATTTGCATATTACTCTTTTATTAGATAGGATTCTAGATAATCTTGACTTTAATTGAATTGATAGTATGGATAGATCAGGTGAGGTCAGTCTGGGCAGATTATGACACTAAGGACTGAGCAATAAACTGGGGAGGAAAAAGGGAAATAGAACATAGAAATAGAAGATGTGGGTTCTTGACTCCTCAGGCATGTGTTTATGTTATTTATGTAACATATATGGCACATATATAATATACATGATATATAATATATACTACATATCCATATGTCATATGGTATATAAACATTTATGATTGAAATATATGTACTTATACATAAGTATATAACGTATATGAATACTTATACATTTCAATAAATGTTTTTGGAATAATTTTTTATTTACAGAGTAATTACAGAGAACAGAGTTTTCATCTCCCCTTCACCCTGCTTTTCCCAATGTTAACATGAGCATGGTACATTTGTCAAAACTCAGACATTGACATTGCCCCAGTGCTCTTCACTAGACTAGAGACTTTACTCAGGATGAATCAGCTTTCCCACTAATTTCCTTTTTCTGTTCCAAGACCCAGTCAAACATACAACAGTGCATTGATCTGCATTGTCCTCAGGTTGGTGGCAGCTTCTTACTCTTCATGCCCTTGAATACTGTTTAAGCAGTGTTCCTCCATTTGGATTCCCCTGATGTCTCCTCATGATTGCACTGGGGGGGCGGTAAGTTTTGGGGTAGCATGCCACAGTGATGATGGGATGCCCTCCCTCCTCGGTGCCTCTTGTCAGGGGCGCTTGGGGATGGGAAACTTGTCCCTTGGTTATGGTGGTACGTGACTTTCCTATTTCTGCGGTCACAAATTCACACCAATTCAGTGTCGTAGAACATCACAGTCTCATTTTCTGGTCGTTCTGTGGGCTGGAAATACAGCACAGATATGACGTCTGACACCAGGTGTGGGCGGGGCTGCGTTCCTTCTGGAGGTTTCAGGAGAGAACCTGGCCCTTTCCGGTCCCTGAAGGCTGCCGTTCCCCTTGGCTTGTCTTCCTCCGTCTTCAAAGCCCACCTCTCCGCATCGTCTTTTTTTTCTCTACTCTTTTTTTTTTATTGTTTGAAGTATTACAAATAGTAGTACATATGTCTACTCTTTTTTTTCCCATTGACCTCCCCCCGGCCTCCCCTACTCCCCAGTACATGCCTTTACCTGTCCTCCCCCGCCCCTCCGCCAGTGTCTTTTATCCATTGGTTATGCTTATATGCATGCATACAAGTCCTTCGGTTGATCTCTTACAGCCCCCCCCCCAACCTCCCCTGCCTTCCCTCTGTAGTTTGACAGTCTGTTCAATGCTTCTTTGCCTCTGTATCTATTTTTCCCCATATTTCTTTCCTTTAAAAAATCTTGCCTCTGCAGACTAGAAATAAAGATATAATAACAAAAAATGTTTGAGTCCCAATTTCAATGTCCAACAGTTCTGAGTCCCCGTTTCAATGTCAAACAGTTCCTTATGTGTACATGTCAGCAATGATATCTGGATGGTGGGCCCATGGTGGCAATGCAGGTCCGACCCTCTCTGGTTTGGTCCTAGGCAACCTGCTGCGACGCACAGCTGCTGACTGCTAGCGTGGCGAGGCGTCGTCAGCGTCTTCCATCTCTGGACTATTTCTCCTCTTGTCTTCGTGGTTGGAGCAGACCTGTCAATTCCTCTCTGTTGCAGGAATCCACATGGTCTTGGAGTTGTTTTCTGAAAATATACAAACATATTCTCGACCAATCTTCTAATCTCCCTCTGACTCACATCTCCTGCCTCCCCCTTCCTCTGTTAAGGACCCTGTGATTACACTGGACCCACTTTAGTTAATCCAGGATAATTTACCTATTTCAAGGTTGGTTGATTAGCAACTTTAATTCTATCTGCCATCTTAACTCCCTTCTGCCACAGGTTTTAATGAGTAGGATGTGGATATCTTTTTTTGGGGGTGGGGAGGCATTACTCTAGCAACTACAGGTAGTATCTGTAAGGTTGCTCTACTACAAAGTTACTATTTTTCTGATATATTTTTGATTCTCAGTTTTCTTATCTGTGGAAAGGGGGTGATCGTCATTTTTGCCTTGTCAGCCTGCTCAGGCTTAAATGACCAAATGTAGTAAAAGTGGCATCTGATCTCCAAAATCGTAGCTGAAGCTGAATCTAAGGAATTTTCTACATCTTTTTCCAAGGCAGGAATGGGATCAATTATTACTTGTGATATAAAGAAAGGTTTGTATCAATGTTATTACCTTTGAAATGTGTGAAGATGTCTCTATGGGTACCAGGGAGAAGCATACTGTCCAAATTCATCTAACATGTAGCAAGTTCCTTATTAACAACTAGTAGCCCTGCACACGAATCTGTGTGCCAGTAGCTCGCCAATAGCTTGCTGACACCCTCCTGTAGCTCTCGGCCCGCAGCCCTGCCCTCCTGTAGCTTCCCCGCCCCCCTCATGCCTTGCTGCCCCGCCCTCCTGTAGCTCTCTGCCTGCTGCCCCACCCTCCTGTAGCTCTCTCCGCCCTGTCCCCCTCATAGCTTGCTGCCCTTGCCCCTCCTGTAGCTCTCCGCCACCCACCTGTAGCTTGCTGCCCCACCCTCCTGCTGATCCATGATCCAGTCGTTACACGGTCAGTCATTACGCTTCATGGCATAACGACCATTTGCATATTACATCTTTATTATATAGGACTAGAGTCCCGGTGCATGAAATTAGTGCATGGGGGTGTGTGTCCCTAGCCCAGCCTGCACCCTCTCCAATATAGGATCCCTCAAGGGATGTCCAACTGCCTGTTTAGGTCTGATCCAAGTAGGATCATCCCTCTCACAATCCAGGACTGCTGGCTCCTAACTGCTCGCCTGCCTGACTTCCTGATTGCCCCTAACCACTTCTGCCTGCCAGCCTGATCACCCCCTAACCACTCCCCTGTCAGCCTGATTGATGCCTAACTGCTCCCCTGCCAGCCTGTTTTCCCCTAACTGCCCTCCCCTGCAGACCTGGTCACCCCTAACTGCCCTCCCCTGCTGGCCTGATCACCCACAACTGCCCTCCCTTGCAGACCTGGTCCCTCCCAACAGCCCTCCCCTGCTGGCCATCTTGTGTCCACATGGGGGCAGTCATCTTTGACCACATGGGGGCAGCCATCTTGTGTGTTGGAGTGATGGTCAATTTGCATATTATTCTTTTATTAGATAGGATAGAGGCCTGGTGCATGGGTGGGGGCCGGCTGGTTTGCCCTGAAGGTTGTACCGGATCAGGGTGGGGGTTCCCTTGGGGCATGGGGTGGCCTGGGCGAGGGGCCTGTGGTAGTTTGCAGGCCTGCCATGCCCCCTGGCAACCCAAGCAGAGGCCCTGGTATCTGGGATTTATTTATCTTCTATAATTGAAACTTTGTAGCCTTGAGTAGAGGCCTGGGCCTGCCAGGGCAGGTGGAAAGCTTGGCTTCCTCCATTGCCGGGAAAACCCAAGCCTCCTGCTCTCTCTGTGACTGCAGCCATCTTGGTTGGGTTAATTTGCATACTCGCTCCTGATTGGCTGGTGGGCATGGTTTGTGGGTGTAGTGGAGGTACGGTCAATTTGCATATTACTCTTTTATTAGATGGGATTCTGAAGTAGCCAAGGGGCTTAAATGTATGACTCTTAAAAAAGTTTGCTCTATCTTGGATGGTTTCTGGTAAGCCTTTTCACAATGTCTTTTTGAACTGATCAATGTGATTACTTATGTGTAAAGTGGTTATTCATGTGCATATTCATTTATCCTGTGTAGGGAAATGGGCACGTTCACCTTTTTTTTTAAGTTGCACCATTTGGATTGATTTTCATGTTTTTCCACTCATAAGTCATCAATGTTCCCATGGTGTCCCCCCATTCCCAGGTACACATATACTCATACAAAGCTAGTGGTTTGCGTTATAACTTGACCCTATACACTTATTGAAATATTCTTTAGAAAAATAGTTGTGCCTTTTTAGATTCTATGCGTCTGGGATGTAAAAGAAAGTTGAGAACCAAAGTGATATAAACTTTATGGAGATGAAATTGATAAATTACTTAATCCACTATTACTGATACATACCTAACATTACTACTATTTAGAGTAATAATTTGATAAAAGTCAATTTGCTTCAAAGTTGATAAACCACTTAGGACATTTTACCATTTCAGAATTTTTAAGCAAATATCCCAGAGCTTGAAAGTCCTCAGGATACTCTGGACATGGAAAATATCATATGAAGAACACATACATCCATTTCTTGCCATTCAGATTCAGCCCAAATGTCAGCTTGTTAGAGGAGCTTCCCTGGCCATGCATTCAATTTGGGATCCACCTGTCATGCTCTGCTAATCTGCCTATTTAATCGTCTGCACTACAGTTGTTTAGGGGCATGTATCACCTCCTCCTAGCTAAGATGTAAGCCCCGTCGGCTGCAGAAGTCTTGTTTATGTTTACCTTTCTGTCTCTATCATGGAGAACAGTACCTGGTAACTAGAGGTGTTCAACAAATCTTTGTTGAATAAATGGAGGAGTGGAAATTTCAAAAAATAAGAACACATACATCTTCCTATCTTTAACTTGATTAACCTAATTGTGATAATTAATTTCATGTCAACCTGACTGGGTCACAGAGTGCCCACGTATTTGGTTAAACAAAATTTGGGAGTGTATCTGTGAGGGAGTTTCTGGATGAGATCAATATTTGAAATAGCAGAGTGAGTAAAAAATTGCACGTTCACTTTTAATGAAGGCTGTTTGCTAAAGATTCACCTTCGGCAAACCAGATAATGGGCTTTACCATGAGACAGGAGGTTCCTTACCAAAGAAAAAGGAATTTTTGTTTTTATATATCATTTTACCATCTATTCAATAGTTATTTTTGAACCCATTTTATTGGAGAGTTCATTACTTACTGCAGAGTAGAAGAAAGGGAAAAATAAAGTGCACTCATTAGCCTTGACCTTGTGAGCAACACTATTGACTTGTTCTTGTTTTGCAAAATTAATAGAGCTCATTTGCAATACTCAAATTGTACGTTCGTGTGTGGGCAATTCAATATGATGATGGCTTAGTATTGGAGTAAAGTTCCCACTCTTTCTATTTGATTACATTAAAAACAAAACACCCGCCCAGCTGGCGTGGCTCAGTGGTTGAGCATCAACCTATGAACAAGGAGGTCACAGGTTCAATTCCTAGTCAGGGCACATGTGGATTGCAGGCTCGATCCCCAGTGTGAGGTGTGCAGGAGGCAGCCAATCAATGATTCTCTCTCATCATTGATGTTTCTATCTCTCTCTGCCTCTGCCTTCCTCTCTGAAATCAATAAAAAATATTTAAAAAAAACCCAAACACTCAATATTAAAAGATATGTATAGAATATATAAGAAAGGACTGAATTTTTTAAAAAAAAGGAAGAGGAGGAGGAATGGATTTTTGCTTACCTTAATAAACACACAGTGGTAATTGAGACTTAGAGATTGGTAAAAATGCTACCTCAGTCCTACTATTTTATACATTTAGATTGGCTTCCTCCTTTAAAAAGGTATATGCACAGAATAGGACCTACTTGTGGGTGACAATGATGGTTGCTTAATAAATGTTGATTAAATGAAAAAATATCAAACTACATATGCTTAGTTACTTGTTTCATGGAGTGCTAGCCCTTTGGGGTTTCAGACGCCATTGTTGACCTCCAAGTCAAGTCTCAGGATGTTGTAGGAGGCAAAGCCCGGGGGCAGGTGGCTAGAGAAGGGAGTTTGGATTCCTTCTCTGACTTGCCACTCACATGAACTTAAACAAACCACCCTACTTCTCTGGGTTTGGCTTAAAAATACTTAATGCAGTTGGACAAAATTAATGATATTCACGTCTTTATAAAACTTTATTTTCAGGTGGGCCTCTTTTTGAAAGGAAAACTTCCCTGAAATGAAAGAGCTATTTTTAACACATGTAGGCCAGTAGAAGCAGAGCAGACTGTTGGCCTTTCTTTCAACACAGCCTTTGAAGCTGTTTCTAAAAACCAGGGCACCCACAAAATAGTTTTTATGCCACCGACATGAAATTCTACCAACAGCACCTTCAGCTACAGAATTTGATCTCCTGTCATCAAGGCCGGTATTTCTCAACCATGGGGCTGTGACACTCTGCTGTGTTAGTTGTGTTATTGGTCCTCTTTTTCAGCCAAAGAAAACGTGGCTGCTGAATCAATTTAACAATCTCAGTGGATTAATGTCATGTATCAGTTCTCACCAGGCATCCCCAAACTCAGTGGTGTACGATAGACATTTGTTATTTCTCATTTTGTGGGTCAGCTAGGCAGATAGTCTAGTCTGGAGCAGGATGGCTGTTTTCTACAGTGAGCTGGCTGCCAAGGCCCCACACAGGACTTTCGAGGAGGACAAGGCATGTATCCAACCATCAACAGCAGCATTGCTTCCACATCATTCGTAGACAACTGTTGTTAGTCAGGTCTCTGTTTTACGGCAGGTGGACAGGGCTTCCCTGGCAGTCTTTCTCCTTTTTATTCCTTTCCTATCCTTTGCTCTTCTCTTTATGCCCTTTCATCCTCCACTCCTAATTTAAGGGGCATGGCCTGGGAAATGAACTAGCGTTCCACTAAGAATATATCAATTGCATTGTATTGAATACATAGGGCTCCATTTTTAAAATTGATTTTAGAGAGGGGGGGAAGAAGAGTGAGTGGGAGATGGACAGAGAGAAAGAAACATCGATGTGACAGATATATCAGTCGGTTGACTCTTGTATACATCCTGACCAGGAATTGAACCTGAAACCTGAGTTTGTGCTCTGATCACTAATCAAACCTGCGACTTTCCCTTGTAGGGGAGGATGCTCCAACCAACTGAGCCACACCAGCCAGGGCATAGGTCTCTATTTTAAGAAGTATGGCATTGATTCAGAAGAATAACACCCAATTTTTAATAAGTGTAAGTACAAATTAGATTTGATCTCCCTAATCATGAAATTTAATCCTAGAGGTAGGTATGATTGCTTTCCAATAAAATCCAGAATAATAATAATATTTTTATTGCGATATAATTTACATGTACAGTAAACTTAAGATATAGGGTGTGTTGATTTGATACATTTATCTATTGCAATATGATACCCACATAATTCTTGTTTTTGTTTTTCTCTTGGTGAGAACAATTAAGATTTAGTCTCTTAGCAACTTTGAAATATATAGCAGTATTATTGACTATAATCAGTATGCTGTGCATTAGATTTCCAGATGTTCCCTAAACATCTCCCTAATTTCCCCACCTTAGCCTCTGGTAACCACCATTTTCCTTTCTATTTCTGCGTGTTTGACGTTTTTAAATTCTGAAATTGATGTCATTATTTGTTTTTGTTTGACTTTTCTCACACATAATGTCTTCAAGGTTCACCATGTCCTTCTTCCTCATGACTGAATGATATTCCTGTGTGTGTGTGTGTGTGTGTGTGTGTGTGTGTGTACACCCCATCTTCTTTACCCATTCATCCATTGCCAGACACTTAGATTGTTTTCATAGTTTGGCTATTGTGAATAAAGCTGCAATGAACATGGGAATGCAGATCTTCTTTAATTATCCTGTTTCCATTTTCTTTGTATATGTACTCAGAAGTGGGATTGCTGGATCATATGGTAGTTCTATTTTTAATTTCTTGAGGAACCTCCATGCTGTTTTCCATAGTGGCTAAACCAATTTACATTCCCACCAAGAGGGTTCCATTTTTTTTCCACACCCTTGCTAGCATTTATTATCTTTTTGTGTTTTTGATGATACCCATTCTAACAGGTGTGAGGTGATAGATATTTTATTGTGGTTTTCATTTTGTTAATTTTGTGTATCTTTTCAAAACACCAGCTCTTAGTTCTGTTGTTTTTTTTGTTTATATTTCTGGTATCTATTTTATTCATTTCCAGTTTGGTCATTGTTTTTTCCTTCCTTTTACTCACTTTGGGCTTAGTTTGTTCTTCTTTTCCAAGCTCTTTGGGATGCAAAGTTAGGTTATTTGGGATCTTCCTTGTTTCTTAAAGCAAGCATTTATTGCTATAAACTTTTCTTAGAACTGCTTTTTGCAGCATCCCATAGGTTTTCGTGTTGTGTTTTCCATTTTCATTAGTTTTGAGATAAGTTTTTCCCTTTTTTAATTTCTTCTCTGATCTTTTCACTTTTTTGCAGTATGTTGTTCAGTTTTTACAAGCTTTTAAGTTTTCTAGCTTTCCTCTTGTTGATTTGTTTCATACTATTATGGTTAGAGATGATACTTGGTATGGTTTCATTTGCTAAGAATTATGTTGTGACCTATCATATGGTCTATCCTGGAGAATGTTCCCTGTGCACTTATGACGAATGTGTGTTCTGCTACTGTTGGGTAGAATTTTCTGTCAATGCCTGTTAAGTCCATCTGGTCTCCTGTGTAGTTTAAGTCCTGTGTTTCCGTATTGATTTTTGGTCTGGATGTGTATCCATTGCTGACAGTAGATTATTTAAGTCCCCTGCTATTGTATTGTTTTCTATCTCTCCCTCAGAACTGTTAGAATTTGCTTAATATAGCTAGTTACAATGCTGAGTGCATATATACTTATGTTTGTTATATTACTTGATAAATGGACCCACTTATCTAGATACACTATCCTGTTTCCCCGAAAATAAGACAGTGTCTTATATTAATTTTTGCCCCCAAATACACGCTAGGTCTTATTTTCAGGGGATGTCTTATTTTTCCATGAAGAAGAATATGGTACACATTTATTGTTAAATGAAAATAAAGGAAATTTATTACCTGTATACGGTACGGTAGTACGGTAGTTGTCAACACAAACCAGACAAACTGTGAATCCTACAGTATCAAGAATTTACTCATTTATTCAATGACAATCATGTCATCATCTTCTGGAACATCATCATAACAATCCAATTCCTAAATTTCCTGGTGAATTTCTTGTGACTCCATTTCTTTCAGAATCAGTGGACCAAATCTCTCATGTTTAGCAATAGCACTGTCTTTAAATGAGTACTTCTTGTCAAGGTAGCCTGCTTGCAGAGCATTTGCAATGCAACTGTCAGTGATTTTCTCCCATGAATTCTTCACCCAAGTCACAACTTCTTGCAGTTTAGGTTTCACAAAATTTTCACGCTGATTTCTCTCCATTCTATTTTCAATGTAGTCATTAATTTCCATGCGCAAATTGTCTTTGAATGGCTTGTTTATTGCAATATCAAGAGTCTGGAGATAGGCCGTCATTCCTGTGGGAATCTTTATCTGATCTATTTTTCTTTCGTGAAGAAATGTCTTCATGTCTTTAGCACGGTGAGTGCTGGCTGCATCCCAGACTAGCAGACCTCTTTGGCTCCCTCGCATAACAAGCGGCAGCATTAAATCGACCCACTTCCTTATAACTGCTTGTGTGGTCCAGGCTTTTTCAGTTTCAAGAATAAAAACGCCCAAAACATGTTCAATCTTTTCCTTCTTGTCCTTAGAAATGATTAAAGGTGGGATTTTAGTGCCATCCAGACGAATTGCCAAAATACAGGAAACACATGCACTTTCGTAAGCAGTGGAGGGAATGTGCGCTAAGGAGGCACCCCGCTGTTCAATTGTTGTTTGAGATGATTGGCCCATAAACACTGCAGTTTCATCCATAGCAATCATGTTGGAAAGATTGTATTCAGAGAAGTCAGCATCATCAATAAAGGACTTGAATGCAAGTGCTCGCTTAATAACTTGAGTATCTTCCAACCTAAACAATGTTGTAGATCTTCTTAAAGACAGTTCACTTCGCTGAAGGAAATTATCCAGCCAGTGTTGTGATGCTTTGAAGTCTTCGGGGGCTATGTCAAACTGTGGTGCCATTGCAAGGGCAAATTCTTGAATCTGAGCCCTATTCACAACCAAAGCCTTTGCTCTCCTGTCAACAACCCATTCACAGATCAGGTCTTCCAGCTCGGAAAATAATGGTTGCTGACCTGATCCACACTTGCGCTTTTTAGCATTTCCCTTGTCCACTTGTTCAATGAGGTTACCATACTCTGCTCGCCATTTTCGGACCAATTGGATACTCAACATCTTCTCTTTGCAGAAAGCAGTAAGATTTTGGCCCCAAGAGTCTTCCACGATTCCTTTCTTGTACTCCACAAAGTAGCTTTTTCTTTTTGCACTCATTTCTAGGGGTAAAAAAAAAAAGGAATTGGGGTATCAAGGTGGGGGGAGGGGGATCACTCAGAATGACACAGGGGGGATCAGAGGGGGGAATCGAAATGGCACAGGAGAATCAGAGGGGGGATTACCATTTTAGTAACCCCTTTTGATCCTCCTATGTCATTTTGATTATCCCCTCTGATCCTCCTGTGTCATTTTGATTGTCCCCTCTGATCCTCCTGTGTCATTTTGATTGCCCCCTCTGATCCTCCTGTGTCATTTTAAGTGATCCCCCTCCCCCCACCCCTGTGCCACTGAACACCTTCACCAGACATCCCCCTACCTCTTTATCAGACATTTACCCCCTGGAACCTGCCTGGGGACTGTCACTGGGCTTGCTGGGGCCTGGATCTAGGCTGGAGCAGGGTCTGCCACTGACTGAGAACCTTCAGTCATCATGAAGGCGGCCGCGAGCATCAGGTAGTGTCACCAGAGACAGACCAGCACTCACCACCTTCGCTGCGTCCCGTCCGCTCTAATCTTCCTGTTCTTCTACACGCATCTGCGAAAGTCTCCTCCTCTCTCCCACCCTGCGCTCACCGCTCACTCTGACCTCCGCTCCGCCTCCACACAGCAGTGACGTCAGGACTCCGCGTAATGTCACTGGTTGCTAGACGCCAGTCGGGGCGGCCCTAGCGACCAGTTTACGGTAAATTAATTTTCATTCTGAGACAGAGCCTGGGGGCCTTATTTTCGGGGGATGCCTTATATTTCACTCAGAAGGAAACCTGAAAGTAGGTCTTATTTTCGGAGGATGTTTTATTTTCGGGGAAACACGGGTAGTATAAAAGCCTAAGCGACTTTTATGACTAGAATGACCGGTCACTATGATGCGCACTGACCACCAGGGGACAGACGCTCAACACAGGAGCTGCCCCCTGGTGGTCAGTGCGCTCCCACAGCTGGAGCGCCGCTCAGCCAGAAGCCAGGCTCATGGCTGGCGAGAGCAGCAGTGGCCGTGGCAGGCGCAGTGGAGCTGGGATGAACGGCCCCGCTGAGGCTCCTCCCTGGCTTCCTGCCACTTTGACACTGCCGGTTTGGAGAGGACACAGGCCAGGCTGAGGGACCCCATCCATACACCAGGCCTCTAGTCATATATAATGACCCCCTTATTTCTTTTACCATTTTTCTCTTAAGGTCTATTTTGTCTGATACAAGTATAGCTACCTCTGCTTTCTTGGGTTTTCACTTGCTTAAATATGTGGGGTTTTTTTTCATCCCTCAATTTGAGTCTGTGTGCATTTTTAAAGCTTGAGTTCCTTGTAGGCAGCATATAATTGAGTTGCTCTTTAAATTCATCCAGTGACTCTGTACTTTAAAAAAAAAAAAGGAAAGAAAAAAAGAAAAGGTTTTTATTGCTTTTAGAGAGAGGAAGGGAGAGGGAGAGAGAAATAAAAACATTGATGAGAGAGAAACAGCAACATGGATCAGCTGCCTCCTGAACGCCCCCTACTGGGGATTGGGTGCAACCACTGAGAGAGAAAAAAAAAAAAGGCTGGGTCACTCTGCTTTTTGATTGGTGAATTCAATCTATACATTTAGAGTAGTTATGATATGTAAGGTCTTTCTAATAACATTTTATTATTGCTTTCTGGCTATTTTGTATTTCCATCGTTTCTCCTCTTTCCCCCCATTGTCCTTGTGAATTGGTGATTTTCTGTAGTATGTTCTAATTCCCCTGTCTTTATCTTTTGTGAATCAACTTTAGGCTTTTGCTTTTTGGTTACCAGGAAACTTACATTAAACATCTTATAGGTAAAACAGTGTAATAGCAACTTAACCTTGACTCATACAAAAGTTCTGCCTGTCTATTGTAAACATGACTTTCTTAGCTCCTTTTGAGTTCCTAGATAGGAAAAATAACATAAAAGCATATTGTTGCTATCTCATTTCATGTTAAAAATGGACACAGAAAAATTACCATGCTTTATGATTTATTAAATGATAAATCCTAGTTTCGGAAATCCAATGAAAACGATACTGAAAGGGTTTTTTCCCCCCATTTACTGAAAGAAAATTCAAAAGCCAATGTCAAAAATGTGTGGACTTGTTTGATAGCCTTAATTCGTTAGTGGTCTTGTAATTGGTATCATGTCAGTTGTCATCATTCACTGAGAACATATCTAAATCCCTATCCTTTCACTCCTCAAAAATTGTCGTTTATTTGGGTGACAATTCGTGCATAATATAATAGCCCTGAGGTGCAATTAATTTTAGCTGTTGCAAACTTGGTAAGAGGGGGAAAAAAAGCATAACTGGTGTCATATTGCCTTGTGAAGGTCAGATGATGCCAGTTTATACCTTTGTTGTGAGACATGAACATTATCAATTAACATAAATATATTAATTAATATGTGGATAGGTTAGCTGATATACTAATGAAGCTAGTAATATTTTACCAACTGTAAACATTCTATCTTTTACTGTGAGACATATTAAAACTTTTTTAAAAATGAGAGAACCAAGATAAAATTTGAGTTAGTAATAATTGTTATATCTGAAGTACAATACCATAAAAAGCAAGATGCAGCCCTGTTCTAGGAAGTAAAAAATAGAACTTGATATGATCTGATTTATTTGATACCATCCATATTACTTCAGTGATATACTTTTTTTTTTTTAAAATATATTTTATTGATTTTTTTTACAGAGAGGAAGGGAGAGGGATAGAGAGTTAGAAACATCGATGAGAGAGAAACATCGATCAGCTGCCTCCTGCACACCCCCCACTGGGGACATGCCCGCAACCAAGGTACATGCCCTTGACCGGAATCGAACCTGGGACCTTTCAGTCCGCAGGCCAACGCTCTACCACTGAGCCAAACCGGTTTCGGCTCAGTGATATACTTTTATATTTTTGTCTCTTTTAAACATCTAGTGTGTCTCCCATTCTTTGCACAGTAGCTGCCGTTGCCTGTATGTAAGATCATCAACATCTTTCCTTTTGACTATTGCCATAATCTCACATATGGACTTATTTCAGTTTGTTGTTTAAATACTGCTAGAGGGATCCTTCTGAGTCACAGGTTTGATTCCTGACCCTCTGTTGTAACTTTAGGATACAAACCTAAAATCTGGCTCTACTTAAGGAGATTCTAATAATTAGGGGATTTAATAAATTACTCTCCTCTTACTCTTATCAGCTAGAAATGTCTCCATGGTGAGTAGACTGCATGAAGTTTTTAGAATAACGTTATTGAGAGTATTCTTAACTACCATCTATTAAGCACTCATTGTATCCTAGTCATTGTTTAAAGAGCATTTAGTGTATTATCTAATTTAATCATCTCTCAACAAGTCTCTCAGAATGTTGCTTTAATTATCATTTCCATTTTATAGGTGAAGAATTGCAGGTACTGAGAAATGTATTTTGTCAAAAACTAAAACTTTATTAAGTAATGGAGATGGGATTTGTACCTATAAACTGAATCAAAAGCTTATAGTTTTTTTTCACTAAGTATGAAGGAAGGAGGGAAAATAATGGAAAAATTCAGAAGCCACTATTTTACGCCTTGTTTTCTGTAAACACATGTAATAATGTGCATTTGTGGGCTAACTCTTGCTTTGGTGATTGGCTAACTTGGAAAATTTGATTTTTTCTTGCTTAACCAGAGTGTGTTTATTTTTCAGTGTTAGTTGAAAACGGAGGGGCATTATCTGATGTAAATTGACCTAAAAAATAATAGACCTCTTTGCAGTCAGAGTGAATGCCATGTGTGACTTCAGGACTGATGTCAGTCACTGTTGTGTGCTGTATGACCGAGACGGTACATGCATCATTTAACTCCTCTAAGTAAACAGATTATGCTGCTTTTTTCTTTACAGGGTTGTCTGTGGAAATAATTGGCTTTGAACAATGAAATCTGAAGCTAAAGTGGATAGATTTGGGAAGATTGGTTTTAAAACTACATTGTCAACTAGTATTCCATAGTTAGCCATTTATAACTCAGCATTAGTTTTCCCATTGTTAACCCTGCTAATTGAAAGTCACACGATGTCCCTTAGGCAATAAGTTTGGATTGCATTTCTTGTTTTCAGTTGATCTGTCCAGTGATGACAGCAAATAAAACATCTGTCTAGTTAGAACTAAATGGAAGAGATTAAAATTGCACAACTTCTTTTGATGAGGCACAGCTGTCAAAGTTGTACTATTTCAGGAGGGATGAGGCTTATATATTTTGTTCTGGGAGGGGAGAGGAAAAGAAGAGATGGAGAGAGAGCAGGGAAAGGATAACCTAAGTTGCGTAAGATTTTTGATAATGAGTAGAATGTGAAGAAGACATGACGTTGTGAGCATCAGTCTTAGCACTGGTTTAAGTTCTATATGGTCTTCAGGTTGCAGCTAGAATTTAGGCTCAAACAGTGGAAGACAGGTTTGAGGTCTTCACTATAATCTAATTTCTAAGATATGTGCTTGATGTTTAATATGTTTGATGTCTTTTAATTCTTATACCCACCCTTCAAGTTTATTGCCATTATATAGATGAGAAAACTAAAAAAAAAAAAAAAAAAAAAATTCCCGAGGATTTAAAAAATTAGGTAACTTGCTCAATTTGTTATAATTGTGTATCTCCAAGGCCAAAAATATGATTCCAAAGGTTTACCAGAGTCATGTTTTAAACTATCACTAGCAAGAATGCTTGAAAGACTTTATTTTATATAATCTCTACTGTGAAAGTTAGACTCCACAGACCAGGTACAGGACTCAACCCATCTACCATGTTCTAGTTAGCTCAATTCTGGCAACTATCTTTGACTATTAAATATTTTACCATTGACTATTGCCTATGTCTAGATTACTAGGAAACTTAGAAACAAAGCAAAAGAAAAGAAAAACCCAAGAGTAAATACCTCTTATGTATTCAGAAATTTTGGGTTAATCATTAAGTCACCAACACAAATATTGGAAAAAAAAATCTTTTTCTTTGTACTTTATTTTAATAATAGTGGATTATTTTATCACTCAATTGCAAACATTAAAACATTTATTGTCTTTGCTCTTTTACTTGTACTTGTTTGGTTGATTCCATTAGAAAACACACAAAGATCACATTCATTCACTCATTTAAACATGTTATAAATGAAATATATTTTAGCCTTACAGAGTCTTTCAACAAAAATATTAAATAGACCACTTATACGACTGCAGTTACCTGAATAAAGTGAACTGTCAACAAATCCCAGGTGTGTTGCATTTCGGCATGTACAGAATTGGGTGTTTCTGAAACAATATGCATAGTGGAAAACAGTTTCACGTACATGTAATATATATTTTTCTAACAAGCTTCAGAAGGACTCAAGCAATAAGTGTGCCCCTATAAAGAACATAAAGGTGAAATAGTAACAGGGGAGGTTGTAATTATGGAATCAAATATTTAAGTAAACACGGAGAGCGTCATGCATTCGGATAACACCGTTCACAGCGCTACCTATGGTAGTTGCTTTGCAGGGATGTGAGATAAGCACAAACAGTTGAGTAATTGGAAAAAATATAACATTGGCTTTGACTCAAAATTAGTGTCAACATCTGCAAATTTTTTTTAAATTTCTTTATTGATTAAGGTATCACCTATTTGTCCTCATCCCCCCATTCCCATCCCAAACCCCTCCCCACGCATGCCCCCACCCCCCTGTTGTCCGTGACCACTGGTTAGGACCAATACAAGTCCTTTGGTTGATCTCTTCCCCTTACCCCCACCCTCCCCTACCTTCCCTCTGAGGTTTGACAGTCTGATCAATGCTTCCCTGTCTCCGAGTCTGTTTTTGTTCATCAGTTTATGTTGTTCAAATCGGGACCCAGGTAACAGACAGAGACTTGGCCGACAGCAGCTGCGCTCTCACTGCAACAAGACTTGTCTGAGTTGTCTTGTACCCATGGTGTGGGGAAGTGGGTTTTTGATATCTAAATCCAGCCTAGCACCAGGAATGTTCAGGGCCTACTCAAGAAGGCAAATAATCCTTTCCACTAATATTTACAGGGTAAAATAAGATTGTTGTTAGAGTATTAAATTTGACAGTAAAATAATAGTCAAGTTCTCAGACTAATTTAAATTGGCTAAGTGAAATAAGCGAATATTCTCAAAAAATCAATGGTACTGGACAAAAAGCTGTTCCTAAAGTGTTAACTAAAATTTTTATTGGTAGTTCATCTCATGGTAAAATTGCATAACATGTAATGAACCTAAAGCAGTCATATTTTAGTGCAAAAAAATAAAATTTAAAAGCTATCAAGACTATATTATAAAATTTCCAAAAGCCTCCTAATATTTAAATAAAAAAAGGGGGGATAGTAGAAGAATATCATGTAAGGAAAAATATCCTGTATGTAAATAACATCTGCTAATTTCTAACATTTTTGTTTTCTCTCATTATCTCTGAATGTGCACCTATGTTTTCTGTTTGTATGTTATATTTTTGTAGATTATTTCAAATACCAGTGTATTAGTCAACAAATTTCTTTATTGTATCTTAAGTAAAATGATAATGATGTATTTAACTTACATGTGTTCTGGAGTCAAAATGTCTGTATTGAATCCTAGCACCACAAGGTAACAGATGTGTAATGCTGGGCAATTTACTTTACCACAGTGTCTCAATTTATGGCTCAATCTGTAGAATCCTATATAATAAGAGGCTAATATGCAAATTGACCCCTGGGGAGTTCCACTGGGAGACCAGGAGTTTGATCGCTTGCTATGATGTGTGCTGGCCACCAGGGGGAGGCGTGGAACATGCGGGTGACCAGTGGCTGAGGCAGGGCGCTGAGGGAGTGAGGGAAGGGGGAGGCAGGGAGGCCGGGAGGCAGGGAACTGTGTGGTGGCGGTGCGTAGGCAGCCAGGGAAGGAGGAAGCGGGAAACCAGGGAAACTGATCAGCTCTGATTGCCGGCCAGGCCTAGGGACCTTACCCATGAATGAATTTCATGCACCCGACCTCTAGTGGGATAATAATGGTAGTGACCTAAAAAAGCTGTTGTAAGGATTATATTAGTATCTGTAAAGCATCAATACATAAACTTTAATAATGATGATGGTTATATTCCATGAAGAATGATGTTTTACTTTTCTGAATATTGTGAAATAAAAATTGGGCCAATTTTGAAAATTACATATTAAACAAATAGCCTATATTCAACTTCTTAATTATATCTAGTAGGAAATATATTACATATGATTTAAAATTGTATGAAATTAGCATAAGAAGCAAAACTTTGACAAACACCTGATTACTATTGCAATAATTGTATTTTCATAAAGATTGGCTGTCTGTACAAACATACATTAAAATTTATATACACATTACTTAAATATATTCTCCCTAATAACATTAGAGATTTTCTATTTAAACAGAAACTTATCTGTTTATACATATTTTAATGTTTAAATAATACTATTTATTAATTTTACTAATTATTATTAGATTTTAGGACAAAATTGGGTGGCCTTAAAAATTAATGGTCATGTCTGATTTTTTGTTAAACAACCTTAAAAAAATTCACTATGTAGACCATTTTTTTGGTCTTCTGGTAACTGTATATAAACATTATCTAGATACTTTTTTCTATCATATCAATGTTCAGAATCATTAAACAGAAATTATTTGGAGGAACTGGTGAAATCCTAATGAAGTCTGAAGTTTAATTAATAGCAATATCCTAATATTGTTTTCTTAGTCTTGATGAATCATGACAATCTACACTAATAAGAGAGAAAGATGCAAATTGACTGTACCTTCACGATGCCTACCAGCCAATCAGGAGTGAGTATGCAAATTAACCCAACAAAGATGGTGGGTTAATTTGCATATGCAGGTGCCTAGCAGCTGGGGGCATTCTGCACTGCCCCTAGCCACCCCAGGCCTCTGGGCAGCGCGGGAAGGTGGAAAGGAGGCTCTGGGCTGGAGCAAAGGCAGAAAGGCGGCTCTGGGCCGGAGCGAAGGTGGTGCCGACAGCCAGGGGAAGGAAGGCCCATTCTTGCACAAATCTTCATGCATTGGGCCTCTAGTGTAATAACGGTAGGAGAAACTGAAGGCTGGGATGAGAGATAATATAGAAGTTTTTTCTATTATCATTATAACTTTTCTATACATCTAAAATAATTCTGAAACAAAAAGGTCTATATATAAAAACGATGAAGGAAAAGTTATTACTTTAAAATAAATTTTTAATTCTCACCCAAGGATAAATTACTGATTATTTTTAGAGAGAGAGAGAGAGCAAGAGAAAGAGAGGGAAAGTGAGAGAGAGAAAAAGAAACACTGATGTGAGAGAAACATCAAGCAGTCGCCTCTCACGTGCTCCCTGATGAGGATCGGACCTGCAACCTTTTGGTGTACAGGACGCCATTTCAAGCAATTGAGTCACCTGGCCAGGGCAGGAAAAAAAAATGCTTTAAAAAATGTGTTATTATTTTAAGAGTAAGTAAATAGAAATAAACTAAATATTTTAAAAATAATTAAATTTTAGTGGCATATTTACTTAACAAAATATAATGTAATCATTAAGAATTTTACTGCCTGGCTAGTGTGGCTCAGTGGTTGAGTGTCGACCTATGAACCAGGAGGTCATGGTTGGATTCATGGTCGGGGCACATGCCCTGGTTGTGGGCTAAATCCCCAGTGGGGGAGAGGGTTGTGTAGGAGGTAGCCAATCAGTGATTCTCTCTCATCACTGATGTTTCTATCTCTTTCTCCCTCTCTCTCTAAAATAAATAAAAATTATATTTTAAAAAATTTTATTGTTAAAAATGCACTAAATGCATTTTCTGGCACCATATTAAGTAAAATTATATATAAATAACAGTGTCTGCAGTGAGATATAATAATGAAAACTAGTACATAAAAGTGGTCATGCTAGGACAATGGGATTCTGACTTGTTTCTTTTGTCACCGTTTTCTAAATTCCTATAGCGTTTCACTGTTTCATTGTCAAAGGTGAAAGAAAAGCTCCAAATAACTGAGTTTACGCACCAGGGATGTGAATTAAGTCACATTGAATAAAAGACAAAATAAACCATGACTCCACAAATTTACCACAAATTTTAATGAAAAAAGTTTGATCAAACAATTTTAGTAGATATTTTATCTTAAGGATATTCCTTATTCAGCCAATACCTTATTCTATAGTCTTGGATATTGAATTTGCTTTATTTTTCTTAATTGAAACTACTCTCACTTTCCAAATGTCACCTCATGCAAGAGTAATTATTTTAATTTTCTTTATTGATTAAGGTATTACATATGTGTCCTTATCCCCCCATGCTCTACCCCCCTTGCTCAAGCCCTCAACCCCCTGGTGTCTGTGTCCATTGGTTATGCTTATATGCATGCATACAAGTCCTTTGGTTGATCTTCCCCCCTTCCCCCCACCCTCCCCTACCTTCCCTCTGTTTGACAGTCTGATCAATACTTCTCTGTCTCTGGATCTGTTTTTGTTCATCAGTTTATGTTGTTCATTATATTCCACAAATGAGTGAGATCATGTGATATTTATCTTTCTCTGACTGGCTTATTTCGCTTAGCATAATGCTCTCCAGGTCCATCCATGCTATTGCAAATGGGAGGAGTTCCTTCCTTTTTACAGCAGTGTAGTATTCCATTGTGTAGATGTACCACAGTTTTTAATCCACTCATCTGCTGATGGGTACTTAGGCTGTTTCCAAATCTTAGCTATGATAAGTTGTGCTGCTATGAACATAGGGGTGCATATATCCTTTCTGATTGGTGTTTCTAGTTTCTTGGGGTATATTCCTAGAAGTGGGATCACTGGGTCAAATGGGAGTCCATTTTTAGTTTTTTGAGGAAACTCCATACTGTTCTCCACAGTGGCTGTACCAGTCTGAATTTCCCCCAGCAGTGCATGAGGGTTCCTTTTTCTCTGCATCCTCTCCAGCACTTGGCATTTATTGATTTGTTGATGATAGCCATTCTGACAAGTGTGAGATGGTACCGCATTGTTGTTTTGATTTGTATCTCTCGGATGATTAGTGACTTTGAGCATGTTTTCATATGTCTCTTGGCCTTCTGTATGTCCTCTTTCAAAAAGTGTATATTTAGGTCCGTTGCCCATTTTTGATTGGGTTGTTTATCTTCCTTTTGTTAAGTTGTACGAGTTCCCTATAAACGTTGGAGATTAAACCCTTATCGGAGATAACATTGGCAAATATGTTCTCCCCTACCATAGGCTCTCTTGTTGTTTTGTTGATGGTTTCTTTTGCTGTGCAGAAGCTTTTTACTTTGATGTAATCCCACTTGTATATTTTTTCTTTAGTTTCCATTGCCCTAGGAGCTGTATCGGTGAAGTTATTGCTTCGGCATGTATCTGAGATGTTGCTGCCTGTGGATTCCTCCAATATTTTTTTGTTTTCTCATCTTACATTTAAGTCCTTTCTCCATTTTGAGTTTGTTTTTGTGTATGGTATAAGTTTGTGGTCTAGTTTCATTTTATTGCATGTATCTGTCCAATTTTCCCAACACCATTTATTGAAGAGACTGTCTTGACTCCATTGTATGTTCATGGCTCCTTTGTCAAATATTAATTGCGTATAGTGGTTTGGGTTGATTTCTGGGTTCTCTATTCTATTCCATTGGTCTATATGTCTGTTCTTACGCCAGTATCAGGCAGTTTTGAGAACAGTAGCTTTGTAGTACAGCTTGATATCTGGTATGGAGATCCCTCCTACTTGGTTCTTCTTCCTTAGGATTGCTACAGCTATTCAGGGTCTTTTTTTTTTTATTCCAGATTAATTTTTGGAGAGTTCGTTCTGGGTCTGTGAAATATGCTATTGGTATTTTAATGGGAATTGCATTGATTCTATACATTGCTTTGTGTAGTATGGACATTTTAATGATGTTGATTCTACCAATCCATGAACACGTTATGTTCTTGCATCTGTTTATGTCTTTCTCTATTTCTTTTTTCAGTGTCTTGCAGTTTTCTGAGTACTGCTCTTTTACCTCCTTAGTTAAGTTTATTCCTAGGTATCTTATTTTTTTTTTTTGGTGCAATGGTAAATGGGATTGGCTTTTTTTTTTTTTTTAAATTTCTCTTTCTGTAAATTCACTATTGGTGTATAAAAACGCCATAGATTTCTGGGCGTTAATTTTGTATCCTGCTACATTGCTTGATAAAAACCCTCAGCAAAGTGGAATAGAGGGATCATACCTCAACATAATAAAAGCCGTGTGTGACAAACCTACAGCCAACATCATGCTCAATGGGCAAAAACTAAAACCATTTCGTCTAAGAACAGGAACAAGACAGGGATGCCCACTTTCACCATTCCTGCGACATAGTACTGGAAGTGCGAGCCATAAAAATTAGAGAAGAAGAAGAAATAAAAGGAAAAGAAGACACAAAACTGTCATTATTCACAGATGACATGATACTGTACATAGAAAACCCTAAAGCCTCCATAAAAAAATGATTAGACTACAAGAGTACTTTTACCTGTATCCAGGAGGATGCCTTAAAGCCCCGTTCAAAACTTGTTACCTGGGCACCTTCACATAAAAAGAGTTGGAGACAGAAGGAACACGTGCACATTAGAGGTAGCACGGCAAAGGGCAATAGAAGCAAAAGGCGCACTGTGGTTCTGGAATTAACCTGGAGAAAGCAGTCATGCCTGTTCTCTCTCTTTGAGCATTTGTATTCTGGCATTGTCAGCAGTAGCACTTTTGGTTTTCCTGGAGCCTTTTATCTCCCGACACCCGCAAATATCCTCTTTTTGTACCCAGAAATTCTATCCCAAGTGGCTCAGTTGACAGAGTTTTGGCCTGTGGGCTGAGGGGTCTGGGGTTCAATTCCGGTTGAGGGCACATGCCTGGGTTGCAGGCTCAATCCCCAGTAGGGGGCATGCAGGAGGCAGCCAGTCAATGATTCTCTCTCATCATTGATGTTTTTCTCTCTCCCTCTCCCTTCCTCTCTGAAATCAATAAAAACCTATTTTAAAAAATCAACTTATTTGGTAATACAAACTGATAATTTCCCTTTTGTCTTCTAGTTTTTATTTGTTGATATATACATAATTTAGAATAGAAGGATGTTAAGTAAAACGTTTAAACAAATATAAAGATTATAATGGATTATTGATAATCAGCTATATATGGATAAATGCTATATATTTTTATTATATATTTAAAATTAGAATACTTGAAACATGAATACTACTTCAATATAAAAGCAATGTGGTTGAAAATAAGTTTTCATTTGCAAAAATTTTCATAACTAGCGGGCTCTTAGTTGGAAATATTTTAGTAGTTAAAAGGGGATATGTCTGTGATGTGTATGTAACTATGAGGAAATTCTTGACTGAAAGAGGTCTTCTTTGGACTGAAGGGAGATATACATTTAGAAGCAAAGACAGACTCCACTGGACAATTTCCACCACCAAACAATAGGGAAGACATATCCTTGGAAATCACGGTGATAGGTCACTTCTTCCTTGGAGGTATTCTATCCTTAAAAAAGTAAAATGTGGTATACTGAACCCCTTTTATCTGTGCTTAGAACTTGCACAAGACCCAGAAATAGAAATCATTCCAGAAGCCCCTTTCAATGGAGAAAATCTTTGATCAGAACTCACCACTTAAAAGGGTGTGCAAGGAGGGATCCTTGGAAGATTTTCAGCTTTTGATGAGATAGCTCCTTGGATGATTGTCAAGACCTGGAGGGGTCCATAATGAAGAATCATGCTGCTTCCATTAGTGTATTTTTTGCTCTTCATGTTTGCAGACAAACCTGAGAATCTGTCCAATTTCTACTTTGGCTAAGGTAGTCTTTATTTCAGTAGAAAGGCTAGTCAACTTGGCACATTTGCAAATGAGAAGAGCAAATGAAAGCAAGTAACATTTAGATAATGCTCATAGCCAATGGGAGATAGCTTTGTGTTTGTGACAAATGCATTTTTTTTTTCATAGTAGTTTACCAAAAGGAGTAATATATTTGGGAAATGGTGAAAAACTTATGTCTTGTTTTATAGGTATTAATCACAAGGTGATTTTTATGGTTAATGTTGTAAAAGAAATTTAGTTGGGATATGTGTATCTAAAAAAAGAATAATACCTTTATATAGTCTATACAACTTAATATGTCACTCTAAAAATTCAATATATTTAATTGCTAATTAGGTTGATGAGAAAGGTAATAGTTTTGGGAGTTTCATCAACATTCTCTGATTTGCTCTAAATTTAAAAACCAAAGGTTCTCTATGTATCTTAATTTTGAATATAATTTTGCCTTGAACTTGTAAATGTAGTATTACAACATGTACCAAGTATATTTGTTATAATGGTTTCAAGAGAGCACTATATTACTGCTACCTAGTGAATTTGTTTTACCTAAACTTTGTTGCTATGTTTATAATAAGAAATATTGTTCTTTATTAACATAATAAGTTAGAATAAAACCTTGCAGAAGTGAAAAAATTAAAAAAAAATGAAAAAAGAAGTCACAGTGTCGTTTAAGGTTGTGTGAAGTGATTATTGGTATAAAATTACAGTGCTCCTTGGTATTCTGTGACCTCGTGTCTCCAAAAGGATTTTATTTATTATAATGCTTAAATTTTAAAAAAATGTGTTTATCTTAACAGTGATTATGAAATGTATGTTAATTAATGACCTCTTAAAATAATTTATTGAAAATAGTCACATTTCATACCTAGTGAAATTTAACATTCTAGTAACTGGCATAATATGACTTGTAGGCACATAAATATCTATATGAGCAGTACAAATTTTAAAATGTAATTATTTTTAGGCCTAATTAAAAAATATTGTCTCTGTAATTGATATTAGCTCCTATTACCACACACAGCCAAACCTATAGTTTTTGCGGCATGATCAGAATTAAAACCCACTACACATGAATGATTTAGTATGATGTCAATGAAAGATTGTTTTGGTAGGTGTTACGAAGTCATAAATTCCAGGGAGACAAGGAACCTAAATTACAAAGGCTCAAAATTTTCATGCTTTTCAGAAATGTCTTCTTTCTTGTTTCAGGCTTTTATTTATAAAAGATGGTTGAACATGACGGTATTATCTTCAAATTGACAGGCAGAAATGTACAATACTTTGAAAATGCAGAAATAAAAGACTGAATAGCCTTTTAAAATAAAATAATATTGATTGATACAATGGAAGGATAACATTAATGGAAAAATGAATTTTTAAGGCATCCAAGACAGTTCAGGGGTCTGTTTTTTTTTTAAATATACAATAAGATTTATAGCGATTGAAAATCGTTCTTTTTTTTTAAATTACTGTTTACATTCAATATTATATTGATTTCATGTGTACTGCATAGTGGTTAGACAACCATAAACTTTACCAAGTAATCCCCCGATACTTTCAGTAGGAATGTCTCTTATACTCTGGTCAAAGCTAGAGAATCTATGGATAGCATCTTTATTTAACACTGCAGTTGGTGAAGAACATCCTTGAACCAGAGGATAATCCTGTACTATATGTTCAATTATGACCAGGAATACAACTTTGCTCAGTAGTAATTCACAACTTAAGATAGCTTTCCATAGGTTCCAAAAGGGGAAACTATTTCAAATCAATTCTTAAGACAGAAAGAATCTCTGGGGTTCTACTTAATAAAAATTATATGCTGGCTTCCATAAAATAGTTTCTCTGTTGAGGTAAGCCAATCAGTTGAAAAATTAAATTAGCCATAATAGTTTTGGGGCTTAAGATTTCCTTGCAATGGCTCCTGTCCTATGCATCTCTGTGCAGTGAGAATTCTTACACTCAAAAGCCAAAACAACAACAACAAACAAACAAAAATTTTTATGGCTTGAGAAGTTACTGTTTTAAGTAATCTGGCTCAGAGGTGGAGTTGAAGTGGAATATTCCTTCAGCCAGTTGCACAGACGGACAGTTCTGGATGAGATTCTGCCCCCTTGTAGTGGAATGTGATGTACATTTGATTCCCTGGCATGCCTACACTAACACCCATCTGTTAAGATGGCATTGTTCCTTTAAATTTTTTTTTAAAAATAAGTGGTCAGGTTCCAGAAGTCCTAGGTGTTTGGCATGTGTATACATTTATAAAGGTATTTTCCAGAAAAAAAAATCAAGAGAGCTTAGCTTACAGTGTTTTCTCCTAGAGCAATGGTCGGCAAACTGCGGCTCGCGAGCCACATGAGGCTCTTTGGCCCCTTGAGTGTGGCTCTTCCACAAAATACCACAGCCTGGGCGAGTCTATTTTGAAGAAGTGGCGTTAGAAGAAGTTTAAGTTTAAAAAATTTGGCTCTCAAAAGAAATTTCAGTCATTGTACTGTTGATATTTGGCTCTGTTGACTAATGAGTTTGCCGACCACTGTCCTAGAGAATAGTTTCACTTGTGGGGCCGTGACAGGCAGTTCTGTCACTAATATATAATTTTAGGTATAAATATTCTTTTTTATGTTTGACATTGAGAAATTTGTGTGTGGAAACAATTCATTGAGATTTAGAACTAATATTAACTCATCTTATATGTAAATAATCTCTAGTCAGTGCATCTATCCTCTTTCATGGGTAATTATGTTTGTTATTCATATTATTTTTATGAGTTTTAACGAGTATTCCACAGGACAGTTTGTTAAAGTAGAACATCCAATAGGACTGTTGTGACCAATTCTGAGATGGAAATCCCTATCTCATAAGCTTGACAGGCTGGCATTGATTGAGGTGAAAAAGCCCAGAAGTGGCTTAAGTTAGAGGGAAATGATGGAAATCCCGTGGAGCTCTGGAGCCCACAGGGGGTGATTGGGTAATGTGGTTACTGAAAAGAAGACATCCAGTTGCTTAGCTACAGGATTCTGGGCGGCAGCTCTGTTCCCTCTCACATTTCCTGGTGTTTGTTTTTGTAAATGCAGTTTCTTGCAAATGAGAGTGTCTGCATGCAGATGTCCACATTGCATTGTTTTGATTTGTAAAATGAAACAATATTAGAGGAAGGAAGAAAAAACCTGGGAGATGTAAAATTTGGATAGCAAGCTTCTTTTTGTATTTTGCTGCTTATGTAGATTAAATAAAGTAATATAAAACATTGTAGACACTTGTGGTTTGGATGTGTCTTTTGTAAGATGCAGCGTTTTCAGTTACAGCACTACAATAATATTTTTTTATCTCTAAGAATAATAGCTACATATTGAAAACACAAACACCTGTTGCGTATACATGTATAGAAAAACATTGATATCCCATCTACTTGATAGAAGGTTTTAAAAAAATCAATTTCAAAATTACATATATGTATTTATGCACATATTTATATATTTAATCTTTGACTATGTTTGAGTTAAATTCTTCATTTTTTTTAAAAAGTATGCTAGTTCCTAAATTCTTTAGAACTAAAGTGAAATAGAGGTTTTAAATAATATTCTATAATTAACATACCATATTTTGTAAATATCATCATCATGTCATTAAATGTTATTTATTTTATAGAAATAAAAAGTTATTGAGTTGTTGGGGTTAAAATAACAAGAGATATTTATCGGAAAGGTATTTAGTTATTCTTAGAAGCTCATTGGTAAGAAAGTTGTGAAGTCAATTCAAAAGTTTATGAGACTTATAATAACACTAGAGGCCCAGTGCATGAAATTCATATACTTGGGGGTGCTGTCCCTCAGCTCAGCCTGCGCCCTTTCACAGTCCAGGAGCCCTCGGGGGATGTCCAACTGACGGCTTAGGCCAGCTTCCTGGAGGGAGTGGGCCTAAGCCGTCAGTCGGACATCCTTAGCACTGCCAAGAAGGCGGGAGAGGCTCCCACCACCGCCACTGTGCTCGCCAGCTGTGAGCCCGACTCAGGGCTTCTGGCTGAGTGGTGCTCCCCCTGTGGGAGCACAGTGATCACCAGGGGCAGCTCATGCATTGAGCATCTGCCCCCTGGTGGTTAGTGTGCGTCATAGCAACTGGTTGTTCTGCCGTTCGGTCATTTTTCATATTAGCCTTTTATTATATAGGATTTATTTAGGATAAGGTTAGTAAGAAAGGATCAAAAGAATAATTTTGATTATTCTTGTATCTTTTAGAATTATTTTATTTTGGGACACTATAACGCCCTAATGCCTTCGAAAATTTGTGTTTTGTTTTTTTCAAACTGTTGAGTATATATGGCACTGAATAAAGAGCATTAAGATAATAGTGAAAGAAAGTCAAGGAGGCTTTGCATAATAGATCTAAGCTGTGAAATGAAATGTAGTTACTTCTCTGTAAAACCACATAATGTGAACTTCATAATTGCTTTGGCTATAAAAACAACAACAAAATTTTAAATTTTGTAAACAAACCAAAATACAAAACACAAACTTAAATTACAAGTAGTAGTCATTTCATGGGCAAATAGACCTTAGTGTGAAAATGAGAAAGGATGAAATAAATTTGGGGAATAATAAACCTGAAATTGGTATCTTGACATCACCAATGCCCCTACTTGATGCAAAATGCTAGTTTTACTTATCTTTGTCACAAGCATCTTTTCAACCAAAGAAAGTAAGAAAACTTTATAAATAAAGAAAAGTAATTTTGAGTGAGATTAGTTGTGGAAGAACAGGACAATAGTCAAGAAATTAATTTGACATTGCCTAAGTCTGATATGATAAAGGCCCCCTGTGAAAATAAAATAGTAAGTAAAATTTTTTATGAAAGACACACATATTTTATATATTGCCCAAATTGCCTACTATATACCTACACATGTATTTACTTATATACCTACAATATACATGTATACATACCTACATACATACATATATACATACAGGGTGGTGCAAAAGTAGGTTTACAGCTGTGAGTACACAAAACACAGTTTCTTCTTGTATTATTTTCTATATGAACAACTGTAAGCCTATTTTTGCCCCACCCTGTATGTATGTGTGTGTGTGTGTGTGTGTGTGTGTGTGTGTGTGTGTAGAGGCCCAGTGCACGAAATTCGTGCACGTGAGTGTGTGTCCCTCAGCCCAGCCTGCACCCTCTCCAATCTGGGACCCCTCGAGGGATGTCCGACTGCCCGTTTAAGCCCGATCCCGGTGGGATTGGGCCTAAACGGGCAGTCGGACATCCCTCTCACAATCCACGACCGCTGGCTCCCAACTACTCGCCTGCCTGCCTTCCTGATTGCCCCTAACCGCTTCTGCCTGCCAGCCTGATCACCCCCTAACCACTCCCCTGGCAGCCTGATCGACACCCAACTGCTCCCTTGCTGGCCTAATTGCCCCCAACTGCCCTCCCCTGCAGGCCTGGTCCCCCCCAACTGCCCTCCCCTGCAGGCCTGGTCACCCCTAACTGCCCTCCCCTGCAGGCTTGATCGCCCCCAGCTGACCTCCCTTGCAGGCCTGGTCCCTTCCAACTGCCCTCCCCTGCTGGCCATCTTGTGGTGGCCATCTTGTGTCCACATGGGGGCAGCCATCTTGTGTGTTGGAGTGATGGTCAATCTGCATATTACTCTTTTATTAGATAGGATAGAGGCCTGGTGCAAGAGTGGGGGCCAGCTGGTTTGCCCTGAAGGGTGTCCGGATCAGGGTGGGGGTTTCCTTGGAGTGTGGGGTGGCCTGGGCGAGGGGCCTGTGGTGGTTTGCAGGCCGGCCACGCCCCCTGGCGACCCAAGTGGAGGCCCTGGGATCTGGGGTTTATTTATCTTTTACAATTGAAACTTTGTAGCCTGGAGCGGAGCCAAACCTTCTGCTTGCTCCATGGCAGCAGCCATTTTTTGGGGGATTTATGTATCTTCTATAATTGAAACTTTGTAGCCTTGAGTGGAGGCCTGGGCTGGCAAGGGCAGGTGGAAAGCTTGGCTTCCTCCATTGCCGGGGAAACCCAAGCCTTCCTCCTGCTCTCTGTGGCCGTAGCCATCTTGGTTGGGTTTATTTGCATATTTGCTCTTGATTGGCTTGTGGGTGTGGCTTGTGGGCGTGGCTTGTGGGTGTAGCGGAGTGATGGTTAATTTGCATATTACTCTTTTATTAGATAGGATACAAGTAGTAATTAGTGTATATATATACATATATATGTATATATACACACATATACATATATATGTGTGTATATATACATATATACACACACACACTGAGTGGCCAGATTATTATGATCTCTGAATGCATAATAATCTGGCCACTCAGTGTATATCCTATATAATAAAAGGCTAATATGCAAATTGTCCCCTCGACCAGGAGTTCAACCAGTAGGCTGGCCAGCTAACCGCTCATGTCCCCTCCCCCTGGCCAAGCTGGCTGGACCCCACCCATGCACGAATTCATGCACCAGGCCTCTAATACACACACACACACACACACACACACACACACACACACACACACCGAGTGCCAGATAATTATGCGTTCAGAGATCATAATAATCTGGCCACTCGGTGTGTGTGTGTGTGTGTGTGTGTGTGTGTGTGTGTCAATTTGCATATTAGCCTTTTATTATATAGGATATACACTGAGTGGCCAGATTATTATGCATTCAGAGATCATAATAATCTGGCCACTCAGTGTGTATGTATATGTATATATATATATATACATATATATATATATATACATATATATATATATACACACACACATATATATGTATATGTGTGTGTAGATATACATATATATGTGTGTATATATATATATATATATATATATATATACACTAATTACTACTTGTGTGTATATACACACACACACACACACACACACACACACACACAGGATGGGGCAAAAATAGGCTTACAGTTGTTCATATAGAAAATAATACAAGAAGAAACTGTGTTTTGTGTACTCACAGCTGTAAACCTACTTTTGCACCACCCTGTATGTATATATGTATGTATGTAGGTATGTATACATGTATATTGTAGGTATATAAGTAAATACATGTGTAGGTATATAGTAGGCAATTTGGGCAATATATAAAACTAAAAAGAATAATACAGACATTTAATATTGACTCTTCATTCATAAATAAATACTACTAAGATTTTAGTCTATATTCTTTCCCATAGTGGCTACATCAATCTGCATTCCCACCAATAATGCACAAGGATTTCCTTTTCTCCTCATCCTCTCCAACACTTGTTGTTTGTGGATTTATTGATGATAGCCATTCTGCCATGTTTGTGGTGATATCTCTGTGCTTTTAATTTGCCTTTCTCTGACGATTAGTGGCATTAAGCATTTTTTTGTATGTCTATTGTCTACCTGTATGTCCTCTTTAGAGAAGTGTCTATTCAGGTTCTCTGCCCATTTTTAAATTGGATTGTTGTGTTTTTTTTTGGGGGGGGGGGTGGTGTTGAGTTGTATGAGTTCTTTATAAATTTTGCATATTAACCCCTAAACAGATGTATTATTGGTGAATATATCTCCCATTCAGTGGATTGTCTCTTCATTTTATTGCTAGTTTCCTTAGATGTGCATTTTTTTTAGTTTGATATAGTCCCATTTATTTATTGTTTATTTTGTTTCCCTTGCCCAAGGAGATATACCAGAAAAAAATACTGCTAAGAAAAATGTCAGAGACTTAACCACCTGTTTTCTTCTAGGACTTTTATAGTTTCAAGTCTTACATTTAAGTCTTTAGTCTATTTGAGTTTATTCTTGTGTATGATGTAAGAAGGTGGTCTGGTTTCATTTTTTTATTTTTTTTTTGCATTTATCTTTCCAATGTTCTCAACACCATTTACTGAATAGACTGTTTTTACCCCACTGAATATTCTTGTTTCCTCTGTGATTGATTATTGACCAAATAAATGTGGAGCTCTCTAATCTGTTCTATTGATCTATATGTATGCTTTTATGCCAGGGCCATGCTGTTTTGATTACTATGGCCTTTTAATATAGTTTGGTATTAGGTAGCATGAAACCTCTAACTTTTTCTTTCTCAAGATTGCTGTGGCTATTGAGGATCCTTTGTGGTTCCATTTAAATTTTGGATTATGTCTTCCAGTTCTGTGAAATACACCATTGCTATTTTAATAGGAATGGTGCTCAATCTACTAGTATAGATTGTTTTGGGAAGTATGGACATTTTAATGATGTTATTTCTTCCTATCCATGAGCATGGTACATGCTTCCATTTATTTGTATCTTCTTCAGTTTCTTTCTTCAGTGTCTTACCATTTTCTAAGTACAGATCTTTTACCTACTTGGTTAAATTTATTCCTAGGTATTTTATTTATTTTTTGATGCAATTGTGAATAGTATTATTTTCTTAGTTTGCTTTCTGGAGTTTATTATTGGTGTATAAATATGCAACCAATTTTTGAATATTTATTTTGTATTCTGCTTTATAATCTAGTCTTTCCTTTTATTGTATATTCTTTCAAAAATTACATGTATAGCATTTTGCTTTTTACTTAATATACTTTAAGTATTTCCCTTGCCATTTAATATCCTAATATATTAATAAATCTAAATCCTCTTCTTAACAATGACAATTATTTCTATTTAATTAAATAAAATGGTAATAGTAATCTAAATGTTGTCAGTGTCTTATACCTATTTTCACTTCCTGCCTTTAATGTTATGTGTATTTGGTTATCTGAAGGCAGCAACATCAGCATCTATAATTTTATTTCAAAATAGCTGTGTTGCAATTTGCTGCATGTGGTTAAGAAATAAAGAAGCCTAAAAACATACTATATCAAAGCTTGGGTTTTATTTTTAAATGGTATAAATATTCTTACTTAATGCAGGCTTTTTTTTTTCATATAACTTGACTTGATAAATTTGCATTATTAATGAAAGACAAACAGCCTACAACACAACTCCCTATACTCTAGGTATTTCTACAAATATCTTTGGGGCTATTTATGTTGAATATTACTTATAAATTATGAATGCTATTTTCTTTCTTTCTCTTTCTTGCCCACAATTACACTGTAGGCACTGTTATAATTGCCTGCATACCCAATAAATGGCATTTGTACATCTTACTGGAAAAGAACCCACCCTGGTGGGTTGTTGACAGATGTTTTTTCCAGTGGCTTCCTCCAAACAGGAATATTAGGTGCAAGATTCCTTCTGGGATGTCTCTGTGGAAAAATCAAAGTTTTTATTTTATCATTGAGTCATATTAATACCATCAGAAAAGTTGCAAAACCAAAAATTGACAATAATCACTGCAGTGTGAATTATAATACTGTTTTCATCAAAAGTTTAAGAAATAATTCTACTTTTTTTGTTTTAAAAATTTATGAAACAAGTATTTGAAAAATCACATGTATCATGAGTAATAATTTCATAGGAATTTAGCGTCAGAAGAGGTCATTGCTTACACAAGAGATTTTACTTAGAGATCATCCATTATATGAATATTTTTAAAAAAGCTATAAAGAAGGTCAATTTATGGTATCACATATATAAATGAGAATCTCTTAATCTAATTATCCTGTTTGTAGGCTATAATTAATATGAACCAAAACATAATTAAAATGTAGAAAAAAAACCAGGATAAGATTTAGAGAGTGAGGGCCAAGTAGCCTTTGCATGGAGAGGAGAATACTTCTTTAAATTTACGGATTCCCATCATAGAAGGCCTTTCACAGGTTATGGAGGAGGAACAATGAACAAACACTGTCCTGCCTCTGTCTCCGTCTTTGTTTCTGTTTTCTCGTGGGATTTAAAAGTCATTATAGGTCTACATATTGTGGTCCCTGGAACTTTTCCATCCTTTTAAAATATCAAATGCAAACTTTCCTAGCACCCTGGATCTTTTTAAAGTGAAAATGTTCATCCTTATGAAGAGCTGTTTTTCTCACGTTTTAAAGATTAAGCTATATTGTGTTGACCGTATCTATTCAGGGTGGACCAGACAATATCAGTAGACAATAGCACTCCGGTCCCAACTTATTTATACCCAGCTCTTCCACAGAAGCGCACAACCAATTAAGAGGTTTTAATCAACATGGGAAAGTCCTTTCCAAATCCAGACAGCTGTTTGGAATAATTATTTACTTTTTACTTAAGCAACCTGCTTTCATTTTTCTCGTCTGTGTTATTTCTATTCTAAAAACTACAATGCCCCATTTCCAGGTTGTGAAATACGAATCTGAATTCCCTAGCAGAGGGAAGTGTGACATGAAATAAATATGTTTTTGTATGCAACAAATGAGGGAGTGACATGTTATTAAACGAAAGGGTAAAGTTAAATGGTGTTAGAGAGTCCCAACACTACCTTACTACTCAGTACTCACACATAATGTTTTGCTGCTTCAGCTCAAGGCTGGATATTTTTACTTTTATTTTATTTTTTTTTTAAGAGGAAAGGTGATAAGCAAAAAGAAAAAGATGCAGTGATATGACAATATATGGTTTATTCCGAGTTTGTTCAGAGCATGGCTATATCCAGGACAAGTTGGGAAGGGCCTTGAATAATATGTTGAATATAGTTCCCCTGAGCGTCTGTTGGTTGTAAGTCCCTGTTTGAGTGGAGTAAGTCTGGTGTTATGACAGACTATCTACTCAAGTTAATGATTCTGCCTCCCTCACTATTACTTCAAGTGGATAATTCATTCTTCACTTTCCATCTGAAAACATCGATGTAGAGTTGGACAGGCAAAGAATAGCAACGAGGCTGCTTTGTAATGAACTCAGGGATCTTTCTATATATACTAGTACAATGTGGGAAAAGCACAATGAGATCTTTTCTTTTAAGGCTTATAACTCGCCCGAGAGTCACTTGCCTTTCCAGAGCCTCAGCATCCTTGCAGGAAAAAGTGTTTAGTTATCCACAGTGAGGATTTTGAAGGTTGGCACTCATGTGGGTGAGGATATTCTGATACACACTTTTTTCTACGTCCCTCCCACCACTGACTGCCCCAAGATTTATCATCTCACACCTGAAACACATCAGGGTATGCAGTCTAACTAAGAGGTAATGTAGGATGGTGGTGGGAGAGAGCACAGACTTTGAATCAAACCACCTCGATTTGAATCTTTGAACCAGCACTTATTAGCTGTGGGATCTTGGGTAAGTTAGCCTCTCTAAGCCTCAATTTTGTCTTCAATAAAAGGGGATAATAGTGCTCAACACACAGAATCAAATGGAATCAAACCTATGAATTTCTTGACCTTGTACCTGGCATAGAGTAAGCACAAATTTTATTTTACTAAGATATTTTCTGGAGAAATGAAACTTCAGCTCCCATATAGAACTCTATAAGTAGCTTTCCCCCAGTTTAAAATTAAAATTTAGATTGCTCTAGACAGTATATTCTCTTTCTCTTTTTGTCTGTCTCTGTCTCTCTGTATTTATATGTTTACATATACATATATACAAATAACTATAGCCTATGTATTGATTTATTTATCCTTAATATATCTACTTTTTTCTTTTGCTTGCTAGAGAAAATTACATGACTTCACAAAACTTGGATTTATAAGATTGTTAAAAGAACACCATGGTAATAATATTGGGATAAGAGGAGAAAAAAGGAGATTGGTAGAAAATCAACATATCGTATAAACCCAACAATGGAGTGTAGTAATGAAATTTGTATATGAAACATTAATCTGTCTTCTTCCTGGAAAGCTTTACTTTTTCTGCAAGAACTTAATATCATCCCGGAAAAGATTCTTGCTCCGTCTCCCTTGTTAACGTATTCCCTTGTTGCACATATAATAGGAGCACAATAGCTGAATAAAACAAAGAGTGACTTTACGTTGCCAGCGCTCCGTTGTTTGTGTTCACCTGTGACATTTACAAGTGAAGACACACAGAGCCTTCTTTTGTTTCCTGGATAATCGCTCAGGTGTTAAAGGAGAAGTGGATTCAATTTTAAATGGCATGATTTTCTCAAGCCTTGGAAAAGTAATGATGGATTTTCTTCTTTTTCCAGAGCTCAAATATACACACTGCAAAGTCGTGTCTAACTGTTTAATTTTACAAGACTGGAAATATTGGGTTTAAAGCTTAGGTTTTAGTTTAGGTTTATTCTTGGTATTCAACCCTGTCTAAACGTTCACAGGCAAATCGGAAATGAAACACAATTGAAACTAAACGAAGTTCTTTTTTCTGCCTGCAAGGGGACCTGAACATTTCATTTTGTGTTTTCCGACTGAATCTAATGAAATGTGATTTTATACAGATTCCTTGTGTCAGTTATTCCCTGTATTCCCTCTAAACGGATCAGTGCATTCAACACGAAGCCTCATTAAGGATCAAGCCAGTAGTCTTTAAAAAGTACAGGGTTTTGGTGATAGACAGATGGTGGCTTTCATGATGTCAGGAAGTGTCAGATATTATGGTTGGCTGCGGAGTGGTGGCTACTATCCAAACAGATTGGGAAACAGACAGAAAGAGCAAGAACACCATTTGTTTTATTTAGATACATTGTGAACAGAAGGAAGCAAGACAGAGCATACTTTTACACATCTTTTTTCCACTCCTTGTGAAAACAGTTTAGGATTTGTTATGTTATATTAGCCCTTTCATTATGCAAAAACATGTGAAAGCCATCTCAGCGAGGCTGGTAAAAGAATTTGTCTCATTGTGATTTTCTATGAAGTTTATTTTATTTTTAGGGAATGCGATTTAAAAAAAAAAGCACCCAACTTCCTCTCATTGGAAACACTGAATACTCAAAGCAGGGAGAACTAATATGAGGCCTTTAGCAGTGATACACGGTTTAGAGAGTATGAGGGAGGATTGACTTCATGCCTCAAATGAAGGACTGACTCTCAGAATTTCATCAAAGAGAATTTTAGTTCCTAAGTGCTTCACAAACGATAGACCTGTTTCTGTAAGGATTTAATTCAAATGGGCAGCCAGAGGGCAGTATCAGCTCCAGACAAATACGCTGTCCTTCCAGTTACAGGATTAGAGCTAAGTCTTCATCCAGCTCTACACCGAAGTAACAGGCCCTGTGATACATCAGTGGTGGTGTGTGTGTGTCTTCATCTTATTCTAAAAGAACGTGGAAGTTTGCTAGTATATTCAACAGGTAAATGCCTTTAAACTTCCTTTCCTGCAACTTACCTATATTCATCTATTACCATAATCTCTTATTACCCCATCCCTAGGGAGGTAAAAACATTTTGGCATTTTTGATGGATTAGCGATCTAGTATCATAATGTTCTGTGTTGTGTCCCCTAATCATGGTGAATGTATTAGAAACTCGGTCCCTAATGTAACCCCTCATATAATTGAATATGAGGGACGATACTAAAATCCTAAATAACTGAGGAAGGACATGTGTTACCCAATGAAACCAATGATCTTGGGTTATTCAGGATCCAAGGGTTTAGGACCAACTCTGGAAGACCATTCTGGACTCGTAGTTTTCACACTGTACTTCACAAAGTCCTGAAGTTTCACAGAGGTGCTCTAGGGTCTGCCGTACGTGTGTGTGTGTGTGTGTGTGTGTGTGTGTGTGTGTGTGTGTGTGTGTGTGAGAGAGAGAGAGAGAGAGAGAGAGAGAGAGAGAGAGAGAGAGAGAGCGAGCATGCATATGCACAGGATTGGGGATGGGTAGTGAGAGGTCAGGACTCCATTCTGTTATCTCTGCTTCATCTAAACAACTGGGTAAATGAAGAGCCTGTCCAGCCTAGGGACACACAGTAGCTGGAATGTGGCTTAAGAGACAAACATTCCTGTAATGGACAAGTGTAAAGCATTGGGCTTGGCTGAGAGTTGGGGCAGGATTGCATTTTAATTGCTCTAAGTTCAAACAGGAGTCAAATTCCAGAGCAAGGTATGGGATAACTATGATAAAGTAGATGGAACTCACTCACCCCCCACCCACTTTTTCTTTTTGTCCCCCATCTCCCACTATAATTTGAGTCCTGATGTGACCAAATAGCCAGAGGCTTTAAAGAGGTAGGAAGTTCTGAAAATAAAAAATCACAGTTACCTTCCCAGTATCACTACTAAACCCACCCACTAACCAACTAACCAACTAACCAACCAACAATACTGCACAGGCAATACTTTAGCAAATAATATGTAAGGCAGCAGAGGCACCTCTTTTAAAAATGAGCTAACCCACAGCCACAAAAGACACGTAAATTCCTTTTCCAAACTATTAAATTTATTGGGGTGACGTCGGTGAATAAGATTATATAGGTTTGAAGTGTACATTTATATAATACATCATCTGTATATTGCATTGTCTGCCCACCCCTCAAAGTCCATACTTCTTCTGACACCCTATAGTTGACCTTCTTTACCCTTGCCTCCCATCCATCGCCCTTCCCTCTGGTAACAACCGTACTCTTGTCAGTGTCTATGAGTTCTTGTTTGTTCATTTGTTCCTTTCAGTTTTGTATCCCACATATGAGTGAAATCATATGACTCTTTATTGGGTAGTATTGAAATCACCACATACTTGCTGAATAATGGTTCATATTTGTTATCTGTTCATATTTGTTATCTGTTCATTAAAATAAAAACAAACTCTCAAACGCTTTCCTTTGTTTGTTGAGACAAGCACCATAGGAGTGAAAATACTGGGACACCTACCTGATGGGAAGCCCATCCGTGGATTGTGGGTAGGGACTGGAGCAGACAGAAAAGGAAGGGGTAAGGCAGACCTTTTATGCTAAAGGTATCCTGACTCAAGACTTAGAGTGAATATCATATAATTTCTGAAAAGTTTTGGTTTTTGCTGTAAATTTTATTGCCTTAAATAAAATTCTTGTTTTATCTTAAGAATCTGAACCAGTGGACAGGTTAAAATTATGTTTCTCTAGAGCATGTTTTAATATCAGCTCTGGCTGGGACTCATCAATTGTTGAAAAATGCCTGTAAAGAGAAATGTAACATAAGAATATGTGCTGAAGCCATTAATTTATATCATGACATTAAAATATCTGGGAGTCACCTTAAATCTCACTTGGACTTTCCAAGGTAGTACACTTTAAGGTTTGTGGTATCAGAAGGAAGCATTTGATATATTATTTATTGCTCAAATGTTATTTCATTAAGTTCCAAACAACTACATGGAGCGTAATATGTCAAGGAAGATACCACTGATTAGCAGGTCAAGTTACTATTCCGAAAAAAAAGTTGGGGCTTTTTAAAAATATAATTTTCTACTAAGTTTTTAAAAAATAGAATGTGATTTGTAAAAAATAAATTTGGAAGTACTAAATGCTTGAGACAGAGTTAGCTCATTTTAAGCTTTGCAAAAAATTAGGTTTTTTGGTGTGTTTTTTTCCTGATTTTGATGACATGAAAAAAATTCCTTGGTTTAAAAAAGTGGACAAAATTACTTAAGTTGTTTGGTATTAGATTCATGAATTTAAACTTAGTGCTGAAAATTCCTGACCTAGATAATTTTGTCAAGATCACATGGGTAATTATGTTACCATCCCAACTTCAATAAATTTATACACACACACTGGTTTAAAACATTTAAAATCTATGTAACTTGTTTTTTCCACACACCTAATAGTGGCATGAAACTGTTTAGTTGTAATATATATATATATGTATATATTCTAGAGGCCCAGTGCACGAATTTCGTGCACTGGGGGGGGGGGAATCCCTGCACCCTCTTGGGGAGTGGGCCTAAGCCAGCAGGCAGACATCCCCCTTGCAGTCCAGGACCCCTCACTCCTTACCACCCGCCTGCTCGCTGCTCCTTACTGCTTGGCTTGCTGCTCCTTAGCGCTACCGTGGAGGTGGGAGAGGCTCCCGCCACTGCCGCTGCGCTCGCCAGCCATGAGCCCGGCTTCTGGATAAGCGGCATTCTCCCTGTGGGAGTGCACTGACCACCCAGGGGCAGCTCCTGTGTTGAGTGTCTGCCCCCGGGTGGTCAGTGCGCATCATAGCAACTGGTCGTTCTGGTTGTTCCGCTGTAATAGTTGCTTAGGCTTTTATTATATAGACTAGAGGCCTGGTGCATGAAATCTGTGCACTCGGGGGGTGGGTCCCTCAGCCCAGCCTGCGCCCTCTCGCAGTCCGGGAGCCCTCGGAGGATGTCTGCGGGGAGCGGCCTAAGCTATCAGTCAGACATCCTTAGCACTGCTGTGGAGGCGGGAGAGGCTCCCTCCACTGCCACTGTGCTCGCCAGCCATGAACCTGGCTTCTGGCTGAGCAGCACTCCCGCTGTGGGAGCGCACTGACCACCAGGTGGCAGCTCCAGCATTGAGTGTCTGCCCCCTGGTGGTCTGTGCACGTTATAGCAACCAGTTGTTCCACTGTTTGGTCAATTTGCATAATAGCCTTTTATTATATAGGATAGTATACTTGTTTTATTTTGATGATACCAGAGTCTTCTTGAAGTCCTATGACTTCAACCACAGAATTTATGCCTTCTCTGGGAGAAAGGGAGACATATTTGCTGATTGTCTCATTTTTTGGAAAGCTGAACTATGGTAAATTGGTTAGGAAAAAAACCTGAAATTTCTTCACATTAAGTAATATGCAGAGATGACATGTGTATACTACCAGAGAGAAAAAAAAATCTACATTCTTGCCTAAATTGACATATTTACATATTTCCTTATGGTCTATTTCTGTTTGACAGAAGAGTTTTGTTTAATTTAGTTATGTCATATATAATGTACAATCTCATTTTATATTGGAATTTTAATGGTATCTTTGAGTAGAGAGATTAATGCTGATTTTTATGCTCTTCATTGTAACTTCTCCAATATTCAGATTTTTGTTATAGTTATTACACTCAGTTTTGATAACTCTGTGCTTTGTTAAAGTAATATCTACTTTGCAACCACATAAATAACAAGTGGGATACAGCACCTAGAGGAGATAAAAAAATCAGCATAGAAAATTAACAAGTTTCAAATAGATTTAAAAAAGGAAATATGTAACATGAAGAAAAGGCCATAATATTCTAGGACAGTACTTCTCAAACAGTCTGTGGTAGAGGACTAGTTTCTTCTTTTTTCCCCAATCTGTCATAGACTGACACTTTCATGAAATGCAATACAGATGAATTACTTAGGAAATAAACTTAAAAAACTTATATATATGCAACATGAGCCTCAATTTTTGTATTATTAGATTCAAGAGACATAAAATTGCATTTCCATAAATATAATCAGAACAAGCATAATGTGGGGAGAGAGGAAAGAGTCACAGAAGCCTGTACACATTGCTCATTGCAAGTGTGGTGTGGGTGATGAAAGTTTCTGTACTGATCTCTTTGCAGACCAATAATAAAAAGTAGGTTACGAACCAGATTTTGAGAGAGTTTTGCATTAGGTATAAGTTTATATACTAATAATGGTATAAAAATATGTCCTCTACATTTGTTTAGGGTACAAAAAATGGAACAAAATTAAGTTCAGCAAGAGGCATTGAGATATCATGTAGAGAGGCATGGAACTAAAATAAAAATTCTAAACGTATTTCTTGTATAGCTTTATTTTTATCAAGGAACATTAAAATTTTCTTTTTATCTCTGGATTCAAAATGACTTCAGTGTAATTTTTCCTGTCACACAATGTACCCAAACCCAGAATATTACATTGACATATTTTTGAAGGCAGTTACAGCCAATGAGTTTTACTTATATTATTTTCTAGAACATTGTGTTAGAGTGGCCATGTTGAAAAGTAATATTACTTAGAAATACAGCATGGGAAGTCAGTGGTTGTACTGTTTAGTTAATATTTGCTTTTATATGTTAAATCATAGACAGCAGGAAAGTGGTTTTCAAATGAGCAGCTAAATGGATATATGGATGCCAATGGAAGTTAAAACATTAATTAAATATAGACCAACAAAATTTATTATTTTGAAAATGTTTATTTTTCCTTGGAAAATCATTAATTTACTTGTTAATTCATACTAGTATTTTTATTGATCATTGATTATAAGTCTATAATTGTGCTGGGAGCTAGGATTATGGGATATATGACCCTGAGTGTAAAATTGCTCATTATCTAGGGAAAATGGACAAAAATTGAAGTCTGCTGGATATGAACCATTGAAGAAGCAGTATTTATAATGAAAGTTCTGTTTCAGGAAGAGTCAAAATGTTTCACATCCTCTCCAAGGATTAGGCAGATATATTGAGGGCCTCTGACTTCCCACAATGATTGATATATATATATATATATATATATATATATATATATATATATATATATATATATATATTCCAATTTTGCCTTCTTTTCCTGTTGAGATTATTCCCCACCATTAGAATCTAATAATAATCAACTTGTGAAGAACTAGTAATAATCATGATTTTAATAAAATAACTGTGATTTCTTGACTGTCTATTGTTGGCTACTCACTGCAATTTTTATGTAATCCATTCAATGACTGAGAGATATGCCCATTTTACAGATGATGAAATTAAGGTAATTTATCTAAGATTATACAGCAGTTATGTGGCAAAATGAGAACAAGCAGAGACAATTTTGCAATAGTATTCTGTAGCATTAGTCCATCATTGTGATTTTTCTATAAACTTCCTCCCTGATGTCCAAATCTTTGGACTGGTGCCTAACTGCTTCCCATCCTATTTCCTTGGAAGAGAAATACCCATGATTTCTCCAGGTCTTTATCTCTATGTTGGCTGCTTTTCCACAAAGAATTGATCTGTCACATTATTGTAGTACTGATGGACTAGGTTTCTCTAAAGATAGGAGTGTATTTTTTTAAACATTATAAACCATTTCAAGTAGCCAAGTATTAGAGATCAAGACTTTTAAAAGCTGTAAAGCCCTACTTTTCTTGGTATCATAAATTTGGATGAATACTCTACCTTTTGTTTGGCAAGCCTTGGGCATTTTAAGTTAATGAATTTCTCAACCACTTGACAGGAGATTTAAAACTAAGTTTACTCTCAAGGTGTAACTTGAGACTGAGTTATACCACTTTTTTTATTATTCCTAATGGCACTGAGTCAATCCACAGATATTTCATGCTGCAGTTTTCTGTTATGAAAATGCATAATGTTAATCATTGTAATACTTTATAATCTGACCATAAACCAATGTTTATAGTCAGTTAATCATTGTATTACTTTGCTTTAGGTAATTTAGTACATTACCATAATGTAGCAATCTACTTAATATAAATTTTAAAGTGAGCACAATAAAAGTTGTATAGGATTAATGTATTATTCATTCTAACCTGAAATTTTGAAATACAACTGAAGTTTGGACAGAGTTCAGATGTCCTATGCCAGTGGTCAGCAAACTCATTAGTCAACAGAGCCAAATATCAACAGTACAACAATTGAAATTTCTTTTGAGAGCCGAAAACTGACTTCTGTGCATGGGCCACGAAGTTTCAATCACACTGTACGTGCGCGCCCGCACGTGGTATTTTGTGGAAGAGCCACACTCAAGGGGCCACAGAGCCACATGTGGCTTGCGAGCCGCAGTTTGCCGACCACTGTATGCCTTTGGTTTCCTCTATCATTGCTGGGAAAGAGTGAGACGTAATGAGGGCAAAGAAGTAAACTATTATTCTGCCTCCAATTATTTGTGCCTCTCTTTCACAATTTCCTGTAGGCAAGTGTAGCTTTGGGTACCTTCATAACTCGGTTTTTTGAAAGCCTGAACTCCAATTAAGGGAAATCTACCCCAAAAGGAAAAACAAACCAACACCCCTCCCCCAAAAAACAACATCAGTAAGTTTGGGAGTAGCTGGTACTGATTTCAATAAAGTAAGGTAGCGCTTCTCTAATAAAGGACTTCAAGGAATTTTTCATGAACACTTTTAAAATCAACACAGTCATTTCAAAACATTGGGATTGGACATTTGTTTTAAAAAAACATTTATTGAGTGGCTATCATATCCTAGGCAATAGTGCTAAATGTTCTGTCTTGCATCATTACTTTTCATCCTCATCATAGGCCCACGATAAAGATTGCATTCTCAGAACATAACACTTGGAAATCTTCAAATAATGTCAAGCTGCGGTGTTAGTTGGGATTTTTAGAAAACAGTAAAGAAATCTGTACAAATCTGGACCTTTCCCTCCATTCTTTGTCTGATGATGAAGAATATGGATACTATAGACATATTAATGCCTCCAGGCCACCAAAGTTTAAGCATAAGTACAGGGTGGGGCAAAAGTAGATTTACAGTTGTTCATATGAAAAATAATATAATAATTAATAAATAACAATACAAGAATAAACTGTGTTTCAGTCACTCACAACTATGAACCTACTTTTGTTCCACCCTGTATTTGATGTATCCACACAGATGGGACTAGCTGGCAGATTCAAGAAATAGAGTATTGTTATGAATCAGTAAAAAAGCTACATCTATGTTACTTTCTGGTCACCTCCAATGTGGATGGATGTCAGTTAAGGAGTTTCCAGCTATCAATCTCAATATTAACCACACTTTAGTAACATTTGCCAAACGAAATTTTGGTGTGTATAGAAAAGTTATGTGGGAATTTCTCTGTGACAGCTGCCTTTATGTGGCCTACTTGGATTTAAAAAATATTTTTAAAAACTTAAGACAGAATCTGTGTCTTATACTATTTTTGTTCCATTTTAGTCCCTTCCAGAGTGTGTTGAATATTAGAGAATAAGACATATTAATTTGATTAATGATTGAAAAAGTTTTTTGGTCTGTTTCCAATGTCTGTAACAAAAGAAGTTTCTCTAATGAATGTTTGGACTTGGAGATAAAGAAATGAAATAGCCAGAAACTGCGTAAGTTAGTCCACTGTTTCCTAAACTTGCTGAATGCTTGAATAACCAGGTGGTCTTTGAAAAGTTTCAAAGCCAAGGCCACACCCAAGACAATCTACACTAATAAAAGAGAAACATGCAAATTGACCATACCTCCACTACCCCTCAAGCCACGCCCACCAATCAGGAGCAAGTATGCAAATTAACCCAAACAAGATGGCTGCAGCCACAGAGTGAACAGGATACTTGGGTTTCCCCGGCAATGGAGGAAGCCAAGCTTCCTGGCCCGACCAGGCCTCCGCTCAAGGCTACAAAGTTTCAATTATAGAAGATACATAAATCCCAGATACCAGGGCCTCCGCTTGGGTCACTGGGGGGCGTGGCCAGCCTGCAAACCACCACAGGCCCCTCGCCCAGGCCACCCCATACCCCAAGGAAACCCCCACCCTGATCCAGGACACCCTTCAGGGCAAACCAGCGGGCCCCACCCGAGCACCAGGCCTCTATCCTATCTTATAAAAGAGTAATATGCAAATTGACTATTACTCCAACACACAAGATAGTTGCCCCCATGTGGATACAAGTTGGCCACCACAAGATGGCCATCAGGGGAGGGCAGTTGGAAGGGACCAGGTCTGCAAGGGAGGGCAGTTGTGGGTGATCAGGCCAGCAGGGGAGGGCAGTTGGGAGGGACCAGGCCTGCAAGGGAGCAGTTGGGGGTGATCAAGCCTGCAGGGGAGGGCAGTTAGGGGTGACCAGGCCGGCAGAGGAGGGAAATTGGGGGCAACTGGGCCTGCAGGGAAGGGCAGTTGGGGGTGACCAGGCCTGCAGGGGAGGGCAGTTAGGGGTGACCAGGCCTGCAAGGGAGGGCAGTTAGGGGCAAACAGGCTGGCAGGGGAGTGGTTAGGGAGTGATCAGGCTGTCAGGCAGAAGCGGTTAGGGGCAATCAGGAAGGCAGGCAGCCGAGCAGTTGGGAGCCAGCAGTCCTGGATTGTGAGAGGGATGTCTGACTGCTAGGATTGGGCCTAAATGGGCAGTTGGACATCCCTCGAGGGGTGGGTCCCAAATTGGAGAGGGTGCAGGCTGGGTTGAGGGACACACACCCCCGGGCACAAATTTTGTGCACTGGGCCTCTAGTATATACATAACAAATGTTGAGTAGAGATTATATGATATAGACTGCGTATGAGTGAATGTTGTGGGACTGGAATGTAAGACTGTAAAATTTCTCTCACCATATTTTAGAAAACAGAAGTCAAATAGGAGTATTTAGAGAAACATGATAAGCTTAAATTATAAGATTCACTAAAAAATAGTCACAATAGAATATTTGATCTATAGAATATTTAATGTTTGCAATAATGACAATACTATGTGATTCTTCACTGTGTTTTTTATCTATTAATTTTGATTGCTAATGTCTTTAGAAGAAGCTTATGTGACTAGTCAGAAAAATCAAAATTAGTACATGAAATCCAACTCTTTCCTCTTTGCCATGTGTTTTTTCCCACCAGAACTTTAGTTAGTGAAATATATGCAGACTTAATACTGATATTAATAATAGCTATAACCTTCAATTTATTGAGCATCTATTTTCGGTTCTTTTCATAGATTGTTTCCATTATTGAAATTGACTTTGATATTCCTCTCTTGTATTGAAAAGAAAATGGACATTTAGAAACACTAATCAACTGACATAACTGATGAGTGGTAAAGCTGGGATACTAAGCTAAAGTTGAAAGCATATGATTTTTAGCTTAATTCATCCTTATTTTGTCTAGTCACAATAACTGTTTGTTTCCACTTTATCCAACTTTACTATTCTTTCCAGTACATCTGCCACTTCTTAGTAGACTATGAAGATAGAATTCAAAGAATGACTTTGAATTTGGTCATGTGAAAATCCGGAAGGGGTGTGTACATGTATGTGTGTGGTTTTAAGTGCGCAAACTTTGAGTCTGGTTTTACACATGTAAGGGTGAGATAAAAACAAAAATGAGATGCTCGTAGGGCTTAAAACTGTTGAGTGTTTGGAACTTGGCTCTTTCCTGTGTTTGCTACAGCCAGTCTGCTGCTTTGTGTCACACTTCCCTGCCATATGCAGGCCCATTGGCTCTTTTCCTGGGGAAGTTGTTTATTTTAAATCACACTCAGAGACGCTATTGGCTAAACAGTGGTTATCCCTGTTTTCTGCCATCCAGAATCTAATATTGTATTATTATTGTAGAACTAGAGGCCTGGTGCACGAAATTTGTGCACAGGGACGTCCCTCAGCCTGGCATGCACCCTCTCCATTCTGGGACCCCTTGGGGGATGTCTGATTGCTGGTTTAGGGTTAGGGTTAGGGTTAAATTTAAGGTTAGGGTTAGGGTTTAGGGTTAGGGATAAGGTTAGGTTTAGGGTTTGGGGGTTAGGGTTGGGTTAAGGTTTGGGTTTGGGTTAGGGTTTAGGGTTAGGGTTAGGTTTAGAGTTAGGGTTAAGGGTAGGGTTAGGGTAAGGGTTTAGAGTTAAGGTTAGGGTAAGGTTTAGGGTTTGGGGTTCGGGTTAAGGTTTAGGGTTTAGGATTAGGGTTAGGGTTAGGTTTAGGGTTTGGGGGTTAGGGTTGGGTTAAGGTTAGGGTTAGGGGTTAGGGCAGCCGTGGGCAAACTACAGCCCGCGGGCCGGATCCGGCTGTTCTATCCGGTTCTCTTGCTCTCCCCTCCGCTCCTTTACCTTGAATTTATATTAGTTCACACAAACACTCCATCCATGCTTTTGTTCTGGCCCTCCGGTCCAGTTTAAGAACCCATTGTGGCCCTCGAGTCAAAAAGTTTGCCCACCCCTGGGTTAGGGTTAGGTTTCGAGTTTGGCTTAGTGTTGGGGTTAAGGGTTAGGGTTAGGTTTTAGGTTTAGGGATTGGGGTTAGGGTTAAGGTTAGGGTTAGGGTTTAGGTTTAGGGTTTGGGGGTTAGGGTTAGAATTAGGGTTAAGAGGTAGGGTTAGGGTCATGGTTTATGGTTAGGGCTTGGGAGTTAGGCTTGGTTCAGGGTTAGGATTAGGATTTAGGTTAAGGGTTAGGGTTAGGGTTAGGGTCATGGTTTAGGGTTAGGGTAAGGGATTAGTGTTAGGGTTAGGGTTTAGGGATAGGGTTTGGTTTTAGTATTAGTGTTATGTTTTAGTCTCATGGTTTGGGTTAAGGGTTAGGGTGTTAATGTTTGGGTTAGGGTAAGGGTTGGGGTTAGGTTTAGGGTTTAGTGTTTATGGTTAGGTTTAAGTTTAAGGTTAGGGTTAGGGTTAAGTGTTTTGGTTAGGGTGTAGGGTTAGGGTTAGGGTAAGGGTTTAGTATTAGGGTTAGAGTTAGGTTAGGTTTTAGGGTTAGAGTTTAGGGTTAGGGTTAGGTTTTAGGGTTAAAGTTAGGGTTTAGGGTTAGGGTAAGTGTTTAGGGTTAGGGTTAGTTTTTAGAGTTAGGGTTAGGACTAGGGTTTAGGGTTAGGGTCTAGGATTAGGGTTAGGGTTCGTGTAAGGGTTTAGTGTTAGGGTTTAGGGATGGGGTTAATTAAGGGTTAGGGTTAGGTTTATGGTTAGGCTTAGGCTTAGTGCTAGATTTAGGATTTAGGTTTAGGTTTTAGGTTTAGGGATTTGGGTTAGGGTTAGGATTGGGGTTAGTGTTAGGTTTAGGGTTTGGGGGTTAGGGTTGGGATAAGGTTTTAGGGTTAGGGTTTGGGGGTTAGTGTTACGGTTAGGGTTTAGGGTTAGGGTTAGGATTAGGGTTAGAGTAAGGGTTATGGTTAGGTTTAGGGTTTAGAGTTAGGTTTAAGGTTAGGGTTATGGTTAGGGTTAAGTGTTAGGGTTTGGGTTAATGTTTAGGGTTAGCATAAGGGTTTAGGGTTATGGTTAGTGTTAGGATAGCAGTTAGGGTTAGGGTTAAGGTTATGTAGGGAGTGGCTATAGGATTAAGCCTCCGGCTGAAATGAAAGGTATATGGTAAATCTTTTTCAGTGGTAATTATATATGAGTAAACATAACTTTCCAAAGTCTTTGGTAACTTAAGGACTTTGGAACATTGCTAAATTAAAAAAAAAATTTAAATACCTAGGTATTTTTAAATGACAAGGTACTGAAATATCAATCTGAGTTTGCCTCATATGAAAAATCTAGAGGATAGAATTGAATCTATTAATTGAATGTGCCTTGTGTTTTGTTTGAAATATATCCTTAGAGATGTGGACATGTTGCTAATCTGAGAAATGCTAGGTGTTTGGCTTGCCGGCTAGAGTTTGAGGCTTCTGGGAGTTTGGAGTTCAGGTTAGGTTGGGAGAAATTGTATGGTTGTGATGGCACAGTGCATGGAGTGTGGAGGTTCATCTTTGAGAGGAATGGTTCTTGTGTTTTCTCTGGAGAGATTGGTGGTGTATTGCGTGTGGTGAAATTTCATCCTAGGATATAGTATTTTGTTGGCCTAATTAGAGGATAAGGATTAATTCTATGGTCTGAACCAAATTTTTAATGCTAAGACCAGTTTGAATTTAATTGATACCTTTTAAAAAATAATTACAAAAAGTGTATAATATAACCTTTGGGTTATGTATATTTGATAGTCTTTTCAAGTTAAATTTCAAGAGATAGCTTTGGGACATTTCAAGGGCCCTGGAATGATTCAAGGACTTATTCTCTCCTTTTAAAAGAAATATTTTAAACTAAATTAGGCCAATCTAATATACTCAAAATCACGTGGGAAGCTTTACCAAATAAAAATTAATAACTGTGTTCTGTTTAAATACATATAAGCAATTGGTTCTAACAAAGTCCACAGTAAAATTTGCAAAAAGAATACTGTTTAAAAGTAAATTTAAAAAGGAGAAATTTTAAGATCTCTTCCACTACTATTTACAAAATAATCCAAAATTTATTATTCAGGCATTAAAGCTCACCGTTAATGAGACACCATAAAGAAAAAGTTACTTTTACTTGAGATTTATGCTTTGCAGTATTGGCCAGCATGTTTCTCTCCTACTAGTTTTTCTGAAAAGCAACCAAGTTGATTGTTCTGTTTAAAAGAAAAGTTTTAAAGAGAAACTCCCTAAATGTGGCTTAGAGATTGCTCTAGGAAAAAATACAGTGGGAAATGCCCTTCAAATACCTAGGAACTGTACTTAAAAATCAATGTATTAGGCCTCAAAAGGTAGAAATACAAAAGGATTGCCTCAAGACCTTAAATGACTTTTAAAGGTTACTAGAGGACATTAATTAATTAAGACCTTATCTAAAAATCTCTACAGGAGAAATAACAAATTTATTCAATGTACTTAGGAATCCTAAGAAAGTTATTAAGTGTATGCAAAGACTTACAGAGTCAGTTTTCTAATTTCCTGGCTCCCATGTAAAAGCAGTTTGCAACCATCTAAAAAATATAAATGCCAAATAGTTTGGGGCCATTTAGTAAATCTTATCTTCCCTAAACCAAGGATACTTAAAACTAAATAATTTGCATTTTGCCTCCCAAACCAAAGCTTATGTCTAATCCAATTAGTGTCATTTACTATCCACACCCTAGGACAAATAGAGTTAGAAAATAAAGCTTATTTCAGACTGATTTAAATTAGCAAATTGAAGTAAGTGTATGTGGCAGGGGAACTAATAGTGGAAGGTTACCAGAGGCTTAATATTGTCGCAGAGGCTTGTCTCTCACCTGGAGATGGAAGCATTTTATCTGTGTTTGTGCTGATATTGGACCAGCCTACATTCAGGGAATGGTATTAGCTGCCCCATTAAAGGAGATGTTACTCACTGGTCAGCAGACTAGGAAAGGGGGCTGTCTTAACTGTGGCAAACTAGGGCATTTTGCTAAAGAAGTAATGCTAGAAATGGACGTCAAAAGGCTACAGGGAGTAGAAACAAGAGCCTGGACTATGCCCAAGATGCAGGAGAGGAAAGCATTGGGTAAATGAACGCCGCTTCAGGACTGATGTTGATGATAATTTAATGCCCCCTAGGCAGGGAAACTTGACGCGGGGCCAGCCCTGGCCCCACCAAACAGTAGGGGCCTTACGCTTGACCCCACTGCAGCCTTTCCAGCCTGCTCAGTCCCAAAGCCAATTGTTCGAAATCTTTACCGTGCCACTCCAGGAAGCCCAGGGTTGGACCTCAGTCCCACCTCCCGATAGGTACTAACCCCAGAGATGGGGCCTCAGGCCATTGCTATGGGAGTGTATGGTCCCCAGTAGGAAGAAGAAAGAGTGCCTGATGAACTAAAACAGCAGGTGACAGTTCACGGCCATCCTTTGACTTTTCATACTAATTTACTTCCCACATCACTTGGCAGATAACAGAATTGGCTTATGAGGTTGGTACCTTACCTGCTGATTCAAAGGTGATTGGAGACATAGTTATGTTGTTGAAAACATAGGAAAACTACAAGAAATTAGGTGTCGAGCTGTCATTTTGATTTTGAATGATAAAAGTATAGTTTGGAGTTAGAATTGAGGTTAAGCCAAGGCCACTCACTTTTACTGAGATTTCATTACTTCTGTGAGCCCCATAAGACTTATTAGTTAAATAGGAGAATAATAGTGCCCAAGAGGTAGGAATTTACATGGATTCAATGAGATCATATATAAAAGCTTTTAGTCAAAAACTGCCATATAGTAAATGCTCAGTGTGTTTTAATAGTAAAAACAACCAACAATGGTAACAAAAAGACCTGTATATTTTAATTGTAAGGTAGAAATCATAAGGTAGAAATCAGAGTAAAATTGTCATATATTAGTATATGGCCTCATTTTATAATATATGTGCACATGTATACTTATATATGTGTGTGCATATATATATTCAACATTAGAAGGTTGAACAGCTTATTTTAAACTTGTATGAACAAGGCTTGTAGAATTTCAACAACTGCTATTAATGTCAGCTCTGTTGTGATGTTTTCCATATCACTGGCCAGACTTTGAACCTTTATAGTTTTTACATTGCAACTTTTCCTTTTTAAAATTGTTCATATCTGTATATATTTATGGAATCCTGAACCTAGTTCTCAAAGCTTCCCCTTTTTGAAGAATATTCTATAAAATGCAATTGTTTAAAAAGTATGAAAGTCCACATATTTTAAAGCTTTTAAAGAACATATTTGTATTTGTCTAGATCTACAAAATTTAAAGCACTTATCTGTAAATACATGAAAAGAATAGGCCATTTGATCTTATAAAAATTGGGTGGTTTATGTAGTGAAAACAGTATTTTAAAAGTTAGTATCCATTTAACTAGATGTTTGGGAGTGGAAATTAGTGCCTGTATTAAGACGCTTCTGTTTAAAAAGAAAGAAAAATACTCACCAAATTTTAAAATGGAACATTTTATTTTACAATAGATACAAAATTGTTTTTTATTTTTAAGAAAAAAATATAATTGTTGACCACCAGATGGCTCCCATATTTTTAAAAATTCAGCAAGAAGAGTAGAAATTCTATTAAAAATAAATATAGATTTAAAAGGGATAAAGTTAAATAAAGAGAGTGACATAGCACAGGAAAAATTTCTCTCCTAAAAAAAAAATGTGTGAAGTATAAATGAACAGCATGATCCAATGTACTTTTCAGTTTTTTACTCCAGTCATTGAAAATACCATGCTACTGGTATTTCAAGATGGAAGAATAAATATTCTGTAGAAAAAAACTGCTCAAAATATATGATAGAACAATTTTGTGTTTTCATACTATGATTTAAGCAATATACATATCATATTTCATTAATTTAAGGATAAATCCATATGCTTTTGTGCTTATAAAATTTTCCCTGGGACTATATATTATTGACACGACATCTTTAATATACCACCTCTTTATATAAGTATCATCCCACAGGACATTTACAAATAATATCCCATTACAAATCAAGGTTCTTCATACAAGCAAGGTCATTTTGCCCTGTGTCAACAATGGAGTCAATTCTTGATGTGGGATGCTGATGCATCACAACATTGCTTGGATCACAGAAAATGTATTGAAGTATATTTTATACCAGTTTTCATATGTAAGCCACTGAGGTACAACACCCCGCACTTGTCACTCTGACAGCTTTTTTAAAAGGCTAAGCTGCCCAATTTGTCTTTCATTAAAAGCTCTAGTGCAGTTTTGTGATTTGTAGTCACTGAGCTGTTGAACTTTCAGAGCACACAGTTCTATTTTGAGATTTTTTTTTTTCTCAATCAAAAAGCATATGCTTCAGTGAGTCATCTTAACATAGTAGACTGGCAAGAAGGAGTTGACCTGTACTTCCACCCGCCACTGAATTTTCCCTACCTTTTCTTGTTTGCACAAAGCTTGCCCCTGGGCCTCCGACCACGGGGAAACCAGAAATGTGGAGACAAGGTCTCTTTAGCCCATATGGTTTTATTTGTGTTCTGCTGGCACAGTTATAGTCATACAGTAACCAACATAAATTTTTAGTTTTATTATCACCTCTAAAAAGAGACAGAAATGTGAAAATTGAACCCAGAAGGTTTGTATCACAGGATTAATTAGGCAGGGCCAACTGGAGTCTCACTCCGCCTGGCAGCGAGTGCCTCAAGAAGGTGCCTGCCTTCAATTATGGAGCGCATAAAGCAATTAAAAACCCTGTTTCTTTTTCCTGAGGTGTTACTTGTTACTTGATAAATCTCTTTTTAAAAATTCTCTGGGGATCTGAACTGGCTAGAGGTGCAATCTACCGGGGTAGATATTCATGAAAAATTGATTTAGCTCTAGCCTAAGTGCAATAGGTTTAAAATAAACCTGAAAGGAATGAACAGTGTGTTTCTTGGCTGACATTTTATTGGCCATTTTTTTAAATGCACAAAAGACTAGATAATTAAGAATTGAGACATTATGGATCCCCACCAGGACATATGAATCGAATTGGTCAGCCATCCCAGGCACTTTATCCTAAGTCACGCTACACATTTGATGAACCTTTTTCACAGGGTGATTTGTACAATTCTACGGACAACAATGTGGTGTGCATAAGTCAGAATTAAGTGCATGCTTCCCAGAGCCCACATCCCCTTTCTAATAGAGAATTGGCTCTATGTGAAATTATATCTTTCTCCCTGATTTATGTCCTAGTCCAGTGGGATTTGAAACTTGGATCTCTCTTTTTTTTTTAATTTATTTCTCCAAAAGAAACTTTGTTTTTTGTTTTTCACTGTGATTCTTCAGAATTACATTATCACCCTAATTCTAGAACCATCTATAATATCCACAAGTAAGCTTTAATTGTCTTGTGTACAGCTAGTTTTTTGGACTGGGATTTATAACTAGTACGTAAATCAGCTAGCTAACCCTTTCCTCTGAAATATAAATAATTAAAAATATGCAATAAGTACAGAGTATAACCGGTACAAAGAATAGTGCTCTATCAAGACATATGGGCTTAAGCTTTATCAGTGATCTCATATTTCCTGTTGAAAAGAGAAGCACAATATTTTTTAAATCAATAGGCTAAAAACCACGATTGTAAATACAGGAATGAGACTTTACTTTCATTTAAAAAGTATATTATGCATGATTTAATAAAAAAACAAAGGCAGTAATAGACTTAGGTCTATGTTATTTTCTATGGTTTGTGGTTCTGAATTTAAATTGTAAATTTATTTAAGAAAGTTAGTTATGATAAAAATTATTTTACCTCCTTTTTCTACTGATCTCTTTCTTCCTCTTAAGTTTGAATATAATGTAAAGGTTAGACAAATTATTTTAAAACAATTATTTCATAAATGCCAAGACAGTAAAATATTCTATTTGGTGTTTATAATCAGAAAAACCTTATGGCCATTAATGAAATTAAATTTGATAAAATGTGACTTTTAAAATCTAGATACCAGTCACTAGAATTTCTAAAAAGTTCTATTGAGCTTTTTAGTTATATTATGAACTATCTGTTTATCTAATTTACACTTCTTAAGAAAAGAATGATAGTTTGTTTCATTACAAAATAGGCTTGCTACAATATATTTTTCCTTCTTTGTGTAGAATAAAATGATAGCAAATATTTTCTCTCACCTTCTCAAGTTTTCCAAGATGCTATTTTCTTCTATTCAGGCCTGTCTTAAAAGTTTTAGCAATAGTTACAAGAGAACATACATGGTCTGTTTTCCGTTGGTCTTAACTACTTTGCATATTTCAGACTGTTTCACTTAAAAGACAGTCTTTGACATCATTATTATTTCTATTGGGACATTAGCTATGGAAGGGTCTTTGGGACATAAATAATTGTGAGTCTAAGACCGTTTTATGATCTCTTGTCCTCTCTTTTAAGCTCCCTGCTATGTTTGTTGCTTTCCTTTAAGTTCCCCCATGTGGTAGATTGAATCACCAGGTGGTCCAGTGATTCCCACCTCTTCTCCCCTTGAGTATGGGTGGGACCTGTTGATGTAAGGGACCTCACTCCAGGGAATTATGAGATTATGTGTTATGGCAAAGGTGAAGGGATTTTGCAGATACAATTAAGCTTCCTAATCAGTGGACTTAAACTAATCAAAAAGGGGATGACTCTTGTTAGGCCTGATCTAATTAGGTAACCCTTTTAGGAGGGACTCAGATCAGAGACTTGAAGCAGCAGATATCCTATGTCTCCTGCTAGTCCTGAAGAAGCCACTGTGAGCCCTACAGCTATAAGGAAATGAGTTATTTAAAAAAAAACACATAATCTTGAAAGATTATCCTGAGTTTCAGACATGACCCAAGCCTGAGTACAACTTTATGAGACCCTGGATAGTAAGACTACCTAAGTTGTCCTTGACCTCTTACCTATGGAAATCAGGATATGATCAAGTTTGTTACATAGCAATGGATAACTAATACATCCAACACTACTATCCATGTCATAGACACCTGTTTCCCAAATTTTACTCAGGATATTAATGCTGAGGTATATTGACTGATGTTACAGACCACACTGGATAATTGAACAAATATTTGTTGGCTTGCTGCAAACTGTTAATTAGGTTTCTCAAGGGCTTTATTCTTCTAATATGGACTGTGGATCTCTGAGTTATCATAAGCAGTATGTTCCAAACTTCTGAGGAAATATTTTCCCTCCATTTGGCAACTTAAGAAAGTAGTGTTCTAAAGAATCTCCTTTAGAAAAGGAATTTTTGGGTCAATCGTCATCCTAATTTAAAAATCGATTACCCTCCCATCCATCTCTAAGTTAGGAATCTGCTACTAGACCTGATTGGATAAATTAAGTTATTTTAATTTAATGGTGTTAGATGAACAATGTGATAAACATTCTGGAGTATTTTTGCATTAATTTGACATTGAAATAATAGGACTTTGACAAGAATAAATGTATCTCTATTAATGGATGGTTTCATAAATTCCAAAACGATTACTCCATCCACTGTAGAATTGTTAAAAATGTTAATTATAAAGAAAATTGAATTTTGTAATCCAGTTACACCTTGCTAAAGCCCAATATTGATTAACCCTTAGTCTATTATTTCAGACTTAAGGCAGTTGTCAACAAATGGTAAAACATATAGGTTACAGACTTTGTCTCCAAGATTTTCAGCATGACATTTCCTTTAAATGAAAAGCTGGGAAAGCAAAAGATGTTGCCAGAGAAGCTTTTCCTTCTCTCCAGAGACAGAGCCATTTTTTAAGCCTATTTCCCACTTACCTAATAAAGTTCCTACGGAGTCAATTTGCTTTCTTACCTCCTTAAATTGCTTGTTCCCACTAGGCCTTTTGAGATCATTGCCACAGAATCAATGTGAAGAATTTCTATATCCTTTTCTCCTTCTTTGTTGCCTCTGAAAACTAGCATATAAGTCGGAATGGTTGGAAAAATAAAATTAATGGAGGTGGGTACCATTAATAATGTTTAACTGAAATGATTGAAATGGTATGTCTTTTACTCTAATCTTCCTTATTAATTCTTTAGTCTAGACCTTTAACCAACTGTTGTAATATTGGACTCCTATATAGAAATCTGGAGTCAGTGTGTTTCAAAGTACCTTAATGTCTTGTTTTTCATTTGCATGAGCAAGGTACATGCTTATAATATTCTAGAAAGCTCATTGTAAACTGATAATACTAGAGATTTTATCAGTATTTCAAGGCATGCCAAAAACTTCAGATTTATCTAAAAGATCCAGTTGTACAAAGAGGTCAATGCCTTGGGCACTATCTTTTCCCTTAAATCCTTAATGATCTGGTATAGTCATATATGACAATAGTAATTCTCCTCTCCATTCCCTGAAAATTATAATGGACTGGAAGATAAATTTCTGTCTACATGTCTATGCTATTAACTTTATGATAATTCTAACTCAAGATTCCTAAATTTGGCATTGATGTTTGAGCCAATAATTTTTCTTATAGGGGCCGGGCCTATTTATTGGAGGGTGTTTAGCATAATCCCTTGTCTCTACCATTCTGGTTGTTACAATGTCTTCAGATACTGCCACGTGTTCCACGGGGAGCAAAAACCCTCCCAGTTGAGAACAACTAATTATACATCTTCTACAATTTGGAAATTGATTGGATTCACTTTAATTTGAGGGCATTGGGATAATATATTTTGAAGTTTGTCTCTCATTATGGGTGATTTGGTGCATTTTTGTTTATTGTGTTTGATTCATGTTAATAATTAGGACACAAATCAAAAATCAGCCCAGTGAATAGTGTTCAAGTGTAGCTATGTCGTACATATTTTTGATGCATACATTTTAACTTTGCAAGCACTTAATTATTGTCAAAATACTGAAGATACTTAGGGAGTGTGATACTTGGCAGCAGTTGAGCCATCACAAAAGCAAATTTTGGAGATTCGTTAAGCTTATGAAAATGTGCTGATTTGCTCTACCTGGGCTATAAATTAATGAATCGACTTTTGGTTTTATTGCTTAAAAGAATTACTTTGCCCTGGTTACCTTCACTTACTGTCTTCAGCTGCAGCAGGTGGAATCGAGCCGGTATTGCTTATGCATTAAGAACAATTTTGCTCTGGTTTGTGCTTTTGCCTCATAAGATTATTTTAGGAACAAATTATTGTGCTGGCCTGGTGGCTCAGTTGGTTTAAGTCGTCTGATACACCAAAAGATGGCAGGTTTGATTCCCAGTCAGAGCATATACCTAGGTTGTGGGTTCCATCCTGATCAAGGCACATATGGGAGGCAACTGGTAGATGTTTCTCTCTTCTAAAAAAAAAAAAAATCAATAAAAATCAATAAAAACATATCCTTGAGTGAGGGTTAAAAAAAAAAAAAAGAAATTATCTTATACTAGATGCCCGGTGCGTGAAATTCATACACACGGGTTTGGGGGTCCGTCCCTCAGCCTGGCCTGCACCCTCTCTCAATCTGGGACCTCTTGGGGGATGTCTGACTGCCTGTTTAGGCCCAATCCCACAGAATCAGGCCTAAACAGGCAGTCGGACATCCCTCTCACAATCCGGGACCGCTGGCTCCTAAATGCTCACCTGCCTGATGGCCCCTAACCACCTCTGCCTCAGCCCCCGCCGCTGTGGCTTCATCTGGAAGGTCGTTTGACTATCTGGTCTAATTAGCATATTATGCTTTTATTATTATAGATGCTCTTGTTAACTGGTCAGAGAATTTTACTTATCTAATTCTTTGTGGTCTGATGAAAATCCCGTTTTGCTATTTTTTTTTTCTTCTTAAGAATAATTTAAGCAGAAAATAGGTTGGCAAAAAAAAAAAAAAAATCTGACTAAGGGAAGTGGAACTTAGGCAGGCAGAACAGGGGAGGGGTAAACAAAAGTTGGCTGGTGGCCTGACTCACCCAAGTTCAGGCATCATGACTCTCAGGCTGCAAGGAATTTTAAGGAGCATGAGCGAATGAATCTTTTTTCTTTCAGGATTTTTCTAGGAAAACTGCCTTCATCCCAAAGAATGACTTACATGTCTTTAGTATAACATATCCTTGAAGTACTTTTCCCAACCTCCATCCCCACAGTACCAGGATATGAGTTTGGGTCAGGAGTCTTATTGCATCAAGCCATGTGCTGTGCTCAGAAAGTCCTCTTGGCACCCTAATTTAGTGTGGGTCCCAAGTTACTAGTCTAGAATCTTTTGTTCCATTTAGCTCCTCCAGTACCATTTTTCTTTGCAACTTTTTTTTTCTTTCTTTCTTTCTTTCTTTCTTTCTTTCTTTCTTTCTTTCTTTATTTTTTAATAAATCTTTATTCAGATTATTACAATTATTTCTCCTTTTTCCCCCCATAGCTCCCCTCCACCCCTTTCCCGCCCCACCTTCTGCCCTTACCTCCCCCCCCACTGTCCTCATCCATAGGTGTATGATTTTTGTCCATTCTCTTCATGAACCCCCCATACTCCTTTCCCCCTGAGAATTATCAGTCCACTCCCTTTCTATGCCCCTGATTCTATTATATTCACCAGATTATTCTGCTCCTCAGGTTTTTAATTCACTTGATTTTTAGGTTCGCTTGTTGATAGATATGTATTTGTTGTTCATAATTTTTCTCTTTACTTTTTTCTTCTTCCTCTTCTTTAAGAATACCTTTCAGCATTTCATATTATACTGGTTTGGTGGTGATGAACTCCTTCAGCTTTTTCTTATCTGTGAAGCTCTTTATCTGCCCTTCAATTCTGAAAGATAGCTTTGCTGGGTAGAGTAATCTTGGTTGTAGGTTCTTGCTATTCATCACATTGAAAATTTCTTGCCACTCCCGTCTGGCCTGCATAGTTTCTGTTGAGAAGTCAGCTGACAGTCGTATGGGTGCTCCCTTGTAGGTAATTAACTGTTTTTCTCTTGCTGCTTTTAATATTCTCTCTTTGTCTTTTGCTCTTGGCATTTTAATTATGATGTGTCTTGGTGTGGTCCTCTTTGGATTCCTTTTGTTTGGGGTTCTGTGGGCTTCCTGGACTTGTAAGTCTATTTCTTTCACCAGGTGGGGGAAGTTTTCGGTCATTATTTCTTCAAATAGGTTCTCAGTATCTTGCTCTCTCTCTTCTTCTGGCACCCCCATAATTCTGATTTTGGTACGCTTGAAGTTGTCCCAGAGTCTTCTTACATTATCTTCAACCTTTTGGATTTTTTTTTTTGCTTTTTGCTTTTTCGGTTGAGTGTTTTTTGCTTCTTTGTATTTCAATTCTTTGACTTGATTCTTGTGTTCCTCTATTCTGTTTCTGGGTCTCTGTATAATATTTTTTATTTCAGTCAGTGTATGTTTAATTTCTAGTTGGTCCTTTTTCATATCTTCGAGGGTCTCGTTATATTTATTGGCCTTTTCTAGGATATTCTTAAAAAGTCTTATAACGGTGGTTTTGAATTCTATATCCAGTCGTTTGTTTTCCTCCATTTCTTTCGTTTGTGATCTGATTCTTTAACCCCGCATTTTCACTGATTCCCTGAGTTGGTAAGGTAGATATTTGTGCTAGGTTTCCAATATGGCCCAGTGGGTCTGCTTCCCCAGTTAACCTGAGGTGGACACTCTTGGTGCACCCCTTTGTGGACTGTGTGTACAGCCTTGTTGTAATTAAGTCTTTATTGTTGTTGGTATCACTGGGAAGAATTGACCTCCGGGTCAGCTGGCTGTAAGGATCAGCTGTGTCTATGCTGGGAGAAGCCTGGTGCTGGAGACAGCCCTATAGGATTAGACTTGCCAAATTGCAATAGCCTCTGTGCTCAGCTTGGATGGGGTGGAGCCTCAGTCTTGGCTTCCTGTCAGCCCCGCCCCTGCGCGCACGTGCGCTTTCAGTCCTCCGCCTTCCCCAGCTCGAGTCTCCGCCTGAGAGTCCAGACTCCCCCCACAAGAGCGTGGGTCCCCAGGGGCTCGCCTGGAACCGGGGTTCACTGCAGTCAGAACTGGGGCACAGTGCCGTCAGGAGCCTCTGACTCCCCTCCACCAGGGAAAGCCCGCGGCAACCTCCGCAGCCCTTGTGCGCACCGGCGCGGGCGCGCTTTCAGTCCTCTGTTTTCCCCGGCTCCCGAGTCTCAGCCCGAGAGTCCAGACTCCCCCCACAAGAGCGTGGGTCCCCAGGGGCTCGCCTGGAACTGGGGTTCACTGCAGTCAGAACTGGGGCTCAGTGCAGTCAGAATCCTCTGACTCCCCTCCACTAGGGAAAGCCTGTGGCAACCCCCGCAGCCTTTGTGCGCACCGGCGCTCGCGCGCGTGTGCACTTTCAGTCCTCCGCCTTCCCCGGCTCCCGAGTCTCCGCCCGAGAGTCCAGACTCCCCCCACTAGAGCGTGGGTCCCCAGGGGCTCGCCTGGAACCGGGGTTCACTGCAGTCAGAACTGGGGCACAGTGCCGTCAGGAGCCTCTGACTCCCCTCCACCAGGGAAAGCCCGCGGCAACCTCCGCAGCCCTTGTGCGCACCGGCGCGGGCGTGCTTTCAGTCCTCTGTTTTCCCCGGCTCCCGAGTCTCAGCCCGAGAGTCCAGACTCCCCCCACAAGAGCGTGGGTCCCCAGGGGCTCGCCTGGAACTGGGGTTCACTGCAGTCAGAACTGGGGTTCAGTGCAGTCAGAATCCTCTGACTCCCCTCCACTAGGGAAAGCCTGTGGCAACCCCCGCAGCCTTTGTGCGCACTGGCGCGCGTGCGTGTGCACTTTCAGTCCTCCGCCTTCCCCGGCTCCCGAGTCTCCGCCCGAGAGTCCAGACTCCCCCCACAAGAGCGTGGGCCCCCAGGGGTTCGCCCGGAACTAGGGTTCAGTGCAGTCAGAACTAGGGTTCAGTGCGGTTGGAGGCTTCCTTCCCCCTTCCGCCAGAGGAAGTCAGCCAGGCTCTCAGCCGCCCTTCCTCTCTGCGCGCACAAAGCCCCTTTGCAGTACCTCCAATTCTCTGTGAGCTTTTCTCCTTCCTTCTAGTTGTAGAATTTTCACTCAGCCAGCTTTCCTGTGGTTCTGGATGGTGTCCGTTCTGTCTTTTAGTTGTAGTTTTGAAATTGTTGTGCGAGGCAGCAGTTTAGGTGTTTACCTATGCCGCCATCTTGGTTTCTCTCCTCTTTGCAACTTTTTGATCTTAGTTGAATATAGCACAGCAACTATCAGACATGCTGCCACTCTTTGAAATACCCAGAGAAAGAACCATAGTACTGTCATTGGCTTCCTCCCAGGAGAATCTTCTGTATGTAAATTCACGGACCAACAGACGTACATTTTGGGAAGAGCAATATCTAACTTTACCCACAATCTACTTCAGAAGCCTGTCAAGCAAAACTTGTATACTCTCTTTCATGCCTGTAAGTAGCTATTTTTTAGCTTCTGAATATTACTCCAGCAGTTCTTCCCAAAATAAGGAATGATCTCCTCAAGGGATAAAATGTCACTGTTGACATTAGAAGGAAGAATTTGCCTAGAATTTAAAAAGATAGTTTTTTGAGCTATAAAATCTTTAAATTTCCACCCTAGATTCCATTCCAGACATTTTAGCAAGGTCATTCTGATATGTCAATGAATAATTTCCTTTGGATTCATGATACAGCTAAATTATTACAAAGGCTGCTCTGCAGCAAATGTTACTTTGAGGTTACTGTGTGTATAGACAATGGACATAGATAGTGCCTAAATGGATGTTCTGTGGTTTGAGGATCCTTTCTGGAAAGAGTAAAATATTACTCACTCACATTTTTCTCTTCCCCTAACTTTGATACTTTTTTCCTTCTCACCGGCATTACAAGTAATTTAAATCTTTCAGACCTCTCTCTCTCTGTCACATACACCAGCTTCTTCCTGTCATCTTTTCTGACTCTTCAATTGAATCCACACTCTGTTTCTCCCTACTCTGTTACTGTTCATTCTTCAACTACCTCTACCAATCTGGCTTCTTTGGTCAGTATGCAAATCTATTTTTGCTAAGGTGACCTTTGACTTCCCTGTCATTAAATGTAGCAAGCAATTATCAGCTGTATCTTATTTGATTTCTCATTAGCACTCACCTTCCTGGCCCCTCCCTCTTGCATTGGCTTACAGGTCACTGATTTCCTTCTACCTTTATGAACATATTTCACAGACTTTATTACTGGCTTCTGTTCCTCTGTCTAGCAATTTTGGAGTTCTCGGGATTCTTTTCTAAGCCTCTGTTCTTTTATGTCACAAACTTGCCTATTAAGTTCCATTCATTCATTATACGGTTTCATTATCGCCCAACACTGGTAAGACTCCCACTTCAGTTATTTATTGTTGCATAACAATCCCAAAATTTAGTGGCTTTAAACAACAACTATTTTGTTATTTCTCAGTCTTGGTGTTGACTGGGCTAGAATGCCTGGCTTTCTTACTTTATATGAAATCATCTTTGGCTGCATCATCTGTGGCTCAGATGTGGTGGACAGCCAAGAAAGCCGGTTCACATGGCTGGCATTTGATCCTGGCTAGTGGCTGGGAGTTCATCTGAGACTGTCAATTGAGACATCAACATGTGTCCTGTGCATGTGGTTTGGGCTTTGTATAGCATGGTGGCTGAGTTCCAGGAAGTGTTCCAAGAATGAGAAATCCTAGAGGGAGGAAATAGATGCTGTAAATTCTCTTAAAGAGTACGTCTGTGATGGGGGCACTGTCACTGCATTCTGTTTGTTAAGCTGTCACAGGACCAAGGCAGATTCAAGAGGGAAGGAGAATGAACTCCACATGTTGATGGGATCAGCCATGAAAAGTATTTGGCCATCGTAAGTCTAGCTATAAGTTATTTAAATTTATCCTACATGCAAAATACACTCACCACTCCTCAGGGCACCCAGATGTGAGTAGTTTCTCAGGCTGTGTCCTGCTTGCTGGCAGTTGGGGGTCTCAAAATCCTCTTTTAATTCCGAATTATAATTGTTCCTTTCCATACAAGCTGGTATAACCTTGTGGAAGCTTTGTGGGCTTCCTTAGTATCAAAATACAGTCCATTCTATTAGACAAAAGAGACAGAAATTTATTTGAAAAAAGGCCCTTCAAAAGCCTGTTGTCTAGAAGCAAGTTTCAAAGAGGCACATCATTGAAATTCTTCTCAGTTCTTAATTAAAATTTTCATAGGCACACAATTGAGATTGTGATTCAGAGAGTGCATTTTTACTGGCAGTGCCTTGGACTATCTTGTGGAACAAACCAATCTAGATCATTTTAATATTAACTGTCAAATTACTTAAAATTTATTTATTTTTGAAAGGAAATGTGGAAAGATTTGATAGAGGCAACCCATCTTAATCTGCAGCAACCTAGTGACAACAGATATCTTGCTTAGAGTTTTTACTTTAAACCTACCTTCCCCCAATCTACCCACCTAGTAACAAATCAATTGGTGAAGTTTAAAGTACCTTATTATTTCCTGAAGTATGAAGCAGCATTTTTTAATTTCTCCACATCAGCTCTTTGGAAAGGATATAATTAGGTAAAATGATTTGCTATTTCTTCAGTTGCTAGATCAATTATTAATTTAAACTAGAGCTATATTTTTAAGACAATTATCATAGACAGATTTGCAAACAAGATAATGTTATCTATTACTTGATCAAAATTCAATGTGCAAAGTGTTGACAAAATAAGCTTAAGAAATATGACATTACTAATCAGATTTCATGGCATTGAGATTCTAAATGCTTTTAATCAACTAAGCAACATCAAAGCAAAAGTAAACAGGGTAAATGGAAACTAGACTATATTTCATGTAAAGAACTTTTGAAGTTATAAATAACTTGAGCCTACAAGAAAGGAAAGGAGAAAATATGTATATTGAAAGATACTATGATACTTGGTTTTAGAAAATATAAATTGCCTTTTAGAGTAATCTATTTTCATTATGTTAAGACTTGAATTCTATGAAAAGCATTATACAGTTATTCTGATGTCAAATATTTTTTATATAAACAAAAGTTGATTTTTTCTTCCTTAAAAACTTAAGCTTTTTAAAGTTTTTTTTTTTTTTTGTGTGTGTGTGTGTGTGTGACTGGCCAGTAGTTTGGTGAATAGCAGAGCTGACTTCTATTGGATCTGGTTGTGAGCATCTCTTGCCAATATTTTGTAAAATACATAGGCCGTAATGGGAGTATTGTTACCATGGAAATGAGCAAAACTGCAACTAAGGGTTCCCTGTCTTTCCAGAGAGCTGATTGTAATACATTTACCAGCTTTATATCTGGTTAGTTGGTAAAGACATACTTCATAATTGAAAGTCAAATACAATACCTTTGTTATATTTAGAGTCCTTCAGTCAAAGTAAATTCACCTTGAGTTAAATTTATAACAAAATGTTAGTTCAGTGGTTGACCTATGAACCAGGAGGTCACGGTTTGATTACTGGTCAGGGCACATGCCCTGGTTGCAGGCTTGATCCCCAGTGGGGGGCATGCAGGAGGTAGTCAATCAATGATTCTCTCTCATCATTGATGTTTCTATCTCTCCCTCTCCTTTCCTCTCTGAAATAAATACAAATATACATATTTTTATTTTTTTATTATTTATTTTTTTAATTGTTTGAAGTATTACAAATAGTAGTACATACGTCTCCTTTTTTTTTTCCCATTGACCTCCCCCCGGCCTCCCTTTCCCCCTAGTATATGCCTTTACCTGCCTCCCCGCCCCAGTGTCTTTTATCCATTGGTTATGCTTATATGCATGCATACAAGTCCTTCGGTTGATCTCTTACAGCCCCCTCCAACGTCCTCTGCCTTCCCGCTATAGTTTGATAGTCTGTTCAATGCTTCTTTGCCTCTGTATCTATTTTTTTCCCCTTTTCTTTCCTTTAAAAAATCTTGCCTCTGCAGACTAGAAATAAACGTATAATAACAAAAAATGTTTGAGTCCCAATTTCAATGTCCAACAGTTCTGAGTCCCCGTTTCAATGTCAAACAGTTCCTTATGTGTACATGTCAGCAATGATATCTGTATGGTGGGCACATGGTGGCAATGCAGGTCCCACCCTCTCTGGTTTGGTCCTAGGCAACCTGCTGCGATGCACAGCTGCTGACTGCTAGCGTGGCGAGGCGTCGTCAGCGTCTTCCATCTCTGGACTGTTTCTCCTCTTGTCTTCGTGGTTGGAGCAGACCTGTCAATTCCTCTCTGTTGCAGGAATCCACATGGTCTTGGAGTTGTTTTCTGAAAATATACAAACATATTCTCCACCAAAAGTTAATAAATGAATCTATTCTATATAATTGATTTGGGATCCTTTTTATTTTTGCCCAATTTTCCTTTGTCTTATTTAGACACCATGTGTGTTTTTCATGGGTGTCTTGCTGTTAGCATTACAAATGAAAATTAATTTTGTAAAGTAAAAGTTTTCTAGATGTAATTTACTTATAGGATATTTTTCCTTACATGTGATATTACCCTACTATCCCCCCTTTTTTGATTAATGGAGGCTTTTGTAAATTTTATAATGCAGTCTTGATAACTTTAAATTTTAATTTTTTGCACAAAAATATGACTGCTTTAGTTTAATTGCATGTTCAGGAATTTTACCATGAGATGAACTACCAATAGAAATTTTAGTTACCACTTTAGGAACAGCTTTTTGTCCAGTACAATTAAATTTTCTTGAATATTCACTTATTTCAATTAGCCTATTTAAATTAATCTGAAAACTTGATTATTATTTTACTGTCAAATTTAATACTCTACCAACAATCTTAGTTTACCCTGTAAATATTAGTGGAAAGGATTATTTGCATTCTTGAGTAGGCCCTGAGCATTCCTGGTGCTAGGCTGGATTTAGATATAGGGCAGCTGCTGTCAGCCAAGTCTCTGACTGTTACCTGGGTCCCAATCTGAGCTGGGCCAAGTCACTGTCTGTCACCTGTGTCCCTATCTGAGCTGGGCGTGGGAAGCAAAGCAGCCATGGGGGCAGGAGACCTCCCTCAGACGGGGTGAGAATATACATATTTTTAAAAGTTGGTTCAACTTCTTCATTCAATGATAGGTAGGAAAAAATGAGCAAAACAAAGCCACTATCCAAATGATGGAAAGATTTATTTTATAAACTTAAAAAAATATTTTCTCAATTTTTTCTTTTTTCTACCTATATTTCTTTCTCCATTAATAATTCTATATTTCAAAGTTTCTAAATGAGAAATTATGAGTTCATTAACTGTCTATATTGTAGGAATAGAATTTAAGACTGATATTCAATCATCTTAACTAGCTTAATATAGAAATAATTTCCAATCAAAACTTTGAATATATAATAGAAATAAAGGCTCAATATAGGAGATCTATAGAAACTATCCAGTATTAAAGAAACTATTTAACTATCAACTATTTTTTGTATTAATAGCAATTGTATTTATTTGTTCAACTAGGGGCCTGGTGCACAAAATTTGTGCACTGGGGGGGGGGGGGGAGGGTCCCTCAGCCCAGCCTGCCCCCTCTCACAGACTGGGAGCCCTCAGGGGATGTCCTACTGATGGCAGTCTGGCCTCCCTCTGCAGGAGGCGACCAGGCTGATCAGGGGAAGGCGCCAGTCCCATCAGCCCGCTGCTGCAGCCACTGCCAGCCACCGCAGCCGCCAAGGTGTTTTCATCAACACGTACGCCAGTCCCTTCACAATGAAAAAATGACAACTTTCTTTAGGCATTTTCAAGATGTGTCTTTCATAGGATATGAGATTTCTTTGTTTCTTTTTTTTTTTTAATCCTCACCTGAGGATATGTTTCCATTGATTTTTAGAGAATGTGTAAGAGAAAGGGAAGGACAGAGAGAAACATCAATGTGAGAGGGACACTTTGAAAGAGGGAAAGATAGAAACATCAATGTGAGAGGGACACTTTGATTGGTTGCCCTCTGCATGAGCCCTGACCTGGGCCCTGGCCAGGGAGGAGACTACAACCTAGGTACATGCCCTTGGTCAGAATCGAATCCGGACCCTGCGGTCAGCAAGCCTAGGTATTATCCACTGAGCCAAATGTGCTAGGGCAGGATATGACATTTCTATACCCTCCAGCAGTGGACCTTCGTTTTTTCCTCCAGGAGTGTGGTGGGAAAACCCTAGATCACCTTTTTGGATTCTTATTACCCCAGTTACCAAGAGCATTACCAGTGGTGTACAGGGAGCTTAGCCAATGAGCATCAGAAAAGGTGTTTCCTCTGACTGCTGGCAAGCCAAGGCTGGCACCCCCCCCATCTCCGGGCCTGCTCAAGCCTCCGCTGTGGCTTGGGCAGGGTCCCCAAGCTCTGATCAAGCCTCTGCCACAGCTTGGGCAGGGCTGCCCGGCTGTGATCAAGCCTCCACTGCGGCTTGGGCAGGGCCCCCACCCCCCAGCTCCACTCCAGCCCTGCTCAAGCCTCTGCTGCCTCGGCCCCGGTTGCTCAGCGCCAAGGCCTGTAGGCCAGGAGTGGCCAGGGGCATTCTGGGACCCCAGCCGCTCAGGGCCTACACACGGGCCTACAGCTCTGAGCGACCTGGGTCCCAAGGATGTTCCTGGGACCCAGGCTGCTGGGTGCCTGTGTATGCAAATTAACCCACCATCTTGGTTGGGTTAATTTGCATACTCACTCCTGATTAGCTGGTGGGCATCGTGGAGGTATGGTCAATTTGCATCTTTCTCTTTTATTAGTGTAGATGGCTGTGTATTCTTCACTCTTTGTGTGCTGTGTTCAGGTGCTTATGTGAGTTCACTTCTTTGTGTGTGTATGTGTATCAGATTATACTAAGAGATTTTGCTCTAGGGGTAGCCTTCTATATTATATTGATTCTACCACCAAATGCTCTCTATTCATGCTAAATTGGAGAACATAATAATACATCCATGCCAAATGGCCAGAGGTAAATAGTCTTAGGTGCTCATTAAATCTTTCCTTTTGATTTATGATTATACAAAATTAAATAACTTTATACTACATAGTTTTGTCTAATGTTAAAATACAAATTTTAAAATAATTGAAATATAACATTATGTAAATTTAAAGTGTACAACCTGCTGATTTCAGACATTTCTAATATTTCAATATGATTATCACCTCTATCATGTCACATAATTATTTCTTTTTGTGGTGGGTACAATTTAGATCTTCCTCTTAGCAGGTGTGAAGTTTGCAATACAGTATTGTCTATGATCACTATGCTGTGCATTAAGTTTCCCAAACTAGTTTTTCACTGGTTGCAAACTGTCCCCTTGAGCAACATATCCCCAATTCCCTCACATTCTCTGTTTTTGTAAACTTGGCTTTTTTAGATTCCACATATAAGTAATATTATATAGTATGTCTTTGTCTGACTTATTTCACTTAGTACAATGTCCTCAAAGTCTACCCATGCTGCAAACAGCAGGAATTCCATTCTCATGGCCTGTGTATGAGCTAACTTCCTGTCTATCAGAGCTTACTGGCTCTTACAGTAGCATTTGGAAGCACACACAAAGAACTGGCCATGGAGTGGAGAGATGCGTAGGTTTAGCACTAGTGGTGTTAACACTGTTAGGGAGATCCTGGTTTGGCAGTGCATATTCTCATGGTGCACTTACTGCTTAGTTCAGCTAGTGTCCCTTTAATGCCTCTTGATGTTCTTATCTTTCTCCAAGACTTTTGTTTCTTGGGAGGTTTTTGATTACTGCTTTATTTTATTTATTTATTGCTAGTGATTGGTCTGTTGAGGTTCTCTGTTTCTTCCATGTTTAGACTTGAAAGATTGTATGTTTCTCAGAATTGATCCATGTTATCCAGGTTGTCCAATATTTTGGCATATATTAAAAATAAGTACAAAAAACTAACTCTAATTGTGCTGTCCAGCAAGTGAATATATTGCTCACTTAAAAAAAAGATACTCCATTCATTATTCCTAAAATAGTCTTATAGTGATTACATATAACTATAAACTTATTTTTAAAACTAGACAGTAATTATATGTATAAGTATTGATATACTTAATATTATGAGTATTTAATAATTATAGTATATTTTCCTCATTTGGAAATGTCTTTCTCATTGCTATTTTAAATTTTTTCCACTTTTTCCTTAAGTAATGCAATTCATTTGCCCTATTTAATTTTTAGAGTTTTTGGCATTTCTAGATAATAAAGATTACTACTATTTCCAATATATTTTCTATCCACTTGCTTCTAGTAATATTTTACAACTGTAAACTGGTCAACTCTTTATTAATTATGACATTAAAATATAGTATAAATACTGTTTTAATGACTATGAATACATTCTCTATCTTATTTTCAGTCCATAGTTTTTTCCGCAGATAAAACAAAGAAGTACGTACATACATGCACTTATCTATTGGAACCCAACCATGCCCCTTTGTTGTGTATGGCTGCTGGTGCACTGGAACAGCAGAGTAGTTGAGACCCAGATTCTATGTCCTGCAAAACCTAAATAATTTGTTTCCTGGCTCTTTATAGAAAAATATTATTGATCCTTGGCTTACATGGCACATACTTATGGTAATATATTAATTTTATTGCTTAACAGAATATGTGTGTGTGTGTACACGTATAATATCAAAGTGATTGCAATTTATTATTGTTTGGATAAGGCTAAATTTATTTAAGAATAAAATGTGAGTTGAAAATATGTACTAGTAAATAATGGTACAAATGATACCTAGATTTTAAAATTATGAATAAAATTAAATTGAGAAACCTATTTTCAGAATAAATATTCTATAGTATAAGCCCTTTTATTTTATATTAATTTAAAAGGTTGGCAACAGTAAAAGCATAGAATAATGATTTAAAGAGAGATTTCTCTCTGGCCATAGGAAATCTAGGGATTAAACTATTTATACTGGATATATACGTAAACATATGAGAGAAAAGACACAAGAATACACACATAAAGACTGAAAGATACACATAGCCATAGCAATTAATCAGTCAATGTACTTGCTCATAACATAGAAAAATTCTCTGTAAGAAAATGTTTTCCCTTATCACACAATTTCAGCATTAGTTTTTAAATATCCTATGTATATTCTATATGCGATATAACATTTTAAAGCTATTGCTTGATGAATAAAGAGCTCCCAATGAATATATTTTATATCAATAAAAAAGTGGGAAATAAAATACTATATATCCAAAGGTTGAATTAAAGTAAATTTCTATTGAGCAATTTAAGACTATGAACAACCTCCGATGTAAAATTCCAGGGAGAATTAGAAGTTAAAACTGTTTAAAACTCATGAGAATGCTGTGTGCCAATGGAAGGACATCTGTGGAATAGTTTCATACCTATGTTTACTCAATCATTTGTGGTTTCTTGAAAACAATACATTATTATTAATGATTTACAGTAGAAGTTTGAAATCTATTGATGGTATGTTTTCATCACATGCTTTTCGTTTGTCACCATGATGGTAACATGAAAGGAACTACTTCATTAAGTGGGGTTTAGTCAGATCTATATAACCTGAGAAAATGAGGACACCAATTTTATGATCTAATATGGTATAACTGAGAGCCTAGGGAGTGGCAGAGTATAGATGTAACACTGTTACCTAAAATTATCCAGTTTTTGTGGCCATGGCTCCTTCTCTAGATTTGCTGGTATGACTGAGGGCCTCTGTTGTTGACTAAGAAAGGATAACATTAGCCCTAGCTGGTTTGGCTCAGTGGATAGAGCATCAGCCTGTGGACTGAAGGGTCCCCGGTTTGATTCCTGTCAAGGGCACATGCCCGGTTGCGGGCTTGATCCCCAGTAGGGGGTTGTGCAAGAGGCAGCTGATCAATGATTCTCTCATCATTGATGTTTCTCTCTCTCTCTACCTCCCCCTTCCTCTCTGAAATCAATAAAAATATTTTTTTTAAAAAAGAAAGGTTAACTTTAGCAGATGCTTGTGAAACAGTGCAGGCTAGGACACTGAGAATGAGAATTTCATGTGAGTAGAATCATTGGTGGGTTACTAAGGATGGCATATGAGGTAGTAAAAATGGTGGTCTCTTTTTTGAAATGTAATAGCTTATCATAAATTAATGAAAATTAGGCTTACTTTTGGAAACTAAAGAGACAGTTATAGAGGAAAAGTTTGATGAAAAGAACTAGAGTAGCGTGTGCTTGTGAAGGATTCAAAAGTGGCCACTGAAAATGCGTTTTGATAGCATGTTATTTAGAATGTATCATACCTTTTATGTCTACTAGCAAATAAGTAAAATATAATGTTTGCTGTGTAAAGAAAGAAGCTGATGAGTCAGACTTAAATCTGGATTTTACCCCATGAAGAGAATAAAAAACACTCATAACTGCACCAGTACAAAGAAAGAGATTGGTGTGGGGATACCTTGTGTTCAGTTCCCTCAGCGTTGAACACTGAATATTGTTGTAGGAGCCAGAGTTCTTTATCAGTACCAGTAGCCAGGAAAGGGGTCTGATTGCTTCAGTGTTCCAAGCATCTAACACGGCCTGGGAAAAGGCAGCATTCAGGACAGTTTTTGAATGGGTGTGTTAGGATACAGATTTGTTTTTGTTTTTTTTGCAACAATTTTCTTTCTTTGAGGTTATTTAAATAGAAAGAAACGCAGTTCTTTTCTAGATCTCAAAGTTCAATATGAGCAAGTTAGTTAATGCCTTTTTAAAGATTCTTTGGAAATATAGGGTGATAGTTCATGGAATATTAATGTTTAAGCTCTTTGAAAATAAGAATTATAGACAGGGATATTAAAAAGACAAAGTCAAGAAAGTTTGACCTACAAAACTGTATAATGTAAGGTTTGGCTGATACAGTAACATTATTCTGTTACTTCCCACATGGTTCAGCCCTCTCTGCTCTTCCAGGTTGCCAGAGCAAATACATCCTTGCCCAAAAATGAAGTGTTTCATCTACTAGCTTAAAGGCTGTTTAAAAATAACGACTTAGCTTTTAGCAGTCAATGCTCTCCTCTGAAATACTCTGCTGATTCACAAAGCTGTCTGAGAAATTCATGATGTTGCTGCAATATCAGCCTGAATGAGGATGAAGTACCCATTTGGTGATCAGAAAATTTACTTTATGGGCTAGAGGGCTACTCCCCTTTGATATAAAGAAAGGCATTAGAAAATCTATTAAGGTTGAATTATATGCTGCAGCCACCATCTTTTCTTGTTACAATTAGTATTTCATTTTAATTGTGCTGCTGTGCAATTTCTTATGAAAAGATATTCCGTGTGAACTCTGAACAAGACTTTTTTATTTTTTATGACAACAGACTTTGTCCAAGGAATACTTTACCCTCTTCCCTGGGTTATAAAGAAAGGCCTAGAGGTTTTCACTTTATGTGGTCCGTGAAGTTAGGCAGTATTTCAAGGGTTTTGCCCTTACGTCTACTTCTTTTGTGGTCGTTCTGGTTGTAAAAGGAAAATGGATCTCTGCACCTTTTTCAGGTAGGCTGTATTTTGTAATGCCTAGTGAATTACAGTGTGGTTGTCTTTCGTTTATGGGGTAATTTTTTATAGGTGGTCATAGGAAACATGTTAATAGCTCCTTAGCGTCTTCTTTCAAAATGAAGAGGAAATGACAACTCATGTACTTCTTAAGAATCTTTTCTATTTTTTACCTTTCTCTACTTATTAGACATTTGTAATAAATATGCTGCATAGCCTCCCCATCTCTTCACTTATTGAGCAATTACTCACTTTTTATATGATAGGTCTGTAAGATTTTTAAAAAACGATGCTGGTTAAAATATGAATAAAACATTCTCTGTTCTAACAAGCTCAAGAGTATTTTGGGAAAAAGACATATAGCAACTAACTTATACTGCAAGAGTTTCGGGATTGGTTTCTTCTCACTAAGATCAGAGAAGGCTTTGCGGAAGCTCTAGATTCTAGAATTTAGCAGTGAGCCGGAGGAGAGAGGGCATTTTGGGCTGAGTTAGCACTGGCATAGTGTCATTAAAAAGCAAGAACAGTCCAAATAGCAATGAATAATCCTCTGTGTCTAAAGAACAGAGAAATTGATGAGACTGAAAATACATGTTGGATCTGGGCTTTTGAGAGCGGAATGTTTAAAAGATTTTATTCATTAAGTAGTGGGAGTCATTGAAGGTTTTTCAAGAGAGGTGTTAAAAGGTCTGACTTAAAGTTTCGGAAGGTAACGGATAGCTATGTAGAGGACAGGTGGGAGAGTCAAAGACAAACCCGGGAAGAAATGCTAGGTAGACATCTTAGTTTGAATTGCTTTCTTTACATAGATGTATTTTTACTACTGATTCAATGCTCTTTGGTAACCACTATCCTAGATGTTGGATGAGAACAACTTTCATCAATCATTGGTTACCAATCATTAGACCTTGGTAATCTCAAGTCTTGTTATGGAATGAACTGTGTTCCCCAAAAATTCATATGCTGAAGCCCCAACCTTCAATGAGACTGTATTTGAAAATGGGTCCTTTGAGGGGGGGGGGTAATTAAAGTTAATGAGGACCTAAAGGTGAGGCCCTAATCCAGTAGGATTGGTGTTCATGCAAGGACACCAGAAACCTTTATTTCTGTGAGCACACAGAGTCCAGATGAGGAAACAGAGACAGGTAGCCTTCTACAATTCAGGAAGAGTGGTCTCATCAGAAACCAAACCTGAGGACACCTTGACATTGGCCTTCTAGCCTCCAGAACTGTGAGCAAATATGTTTGTAGTTTAAGATACCCAGCCTGTGGTATTTTATTATGGCAGCCAGAACAGACTAATATAAGCCTAGAGTAAATGTCCGCTTGTCTCTAAATTCCATATTGCTTCTTTTCCTCTCTCTATGGGCATGGTTCTCTGAGGCATGAGAAACAAGAAGTATCCATTAGAATCTTCCCTCTCTCAAATTCCCATGGTAATTATGAGGGATAGAGGGAGTCCATTAGAGATAAAGGCAAAACAACAACACTTATTCCACCTGAATTTGTAAATCTTTCTTCATGATTATTCTGCTGAACATAACCTCTTCAATATAAGAGAACACCTTCATACCTGTCTTTGAGGTTGCAGTTTTCCATCCTGGACCTGATCTTGGGTAAGTTTGGTGTCTCTGGCTCCATGAATACACCGTTCCCATTTCTCATTTACATCCTGATGCCACCTTACTTTTCATATATCTTTTTCTTATTAAGATTCTGTGGTTTCTGCTCCTTTTTGGGGGGGAAGGAGAGATTAATTTCTCCTAAGATTTCTTTAAAAAAATTTTTGTTTTATAATTGAAATATATAAATGTATAGTCCTGTACCATGGAGTTTCATAAGTCCTTTGTATATTTCAAGTTAAATGTCTTAATATTTATGTGTTTGTGTTGTTGACAAAGCACCTTCTTATATATTATCTACAGGGTGGGGCAAAAGTAGGTTTACAGTTGTGAGTATATGAAACAGAAACAGTTTGTTCTTATATTATTGTTCATTAATTTTACCCCACCCTGTATGGCGCTTGTTTTCCTCATCAGTACTATTCTATTTTATATTTAGGATGCTGACTCTCAACGAGATTAAGTTTTCAAGTCAAATAAGCAAAGAATATTCACATAAAGTTATTTAAATGTGTCCTAAACTTCTCTAAGCAAGTCCAAAACTGGTCAAAATACCTCTAAGATGGAACTTTGAGTGTTACTTGCAATTGGCCTCTCTCAAATTTCTTAGTTTACAGCACTAGCCACTGGAAGTTGATATAGTATTTAAAGATAATTTGTTTTCAAAATTATATAGTAAAACTACTTGATTTTTAGTTCTGTACTGTTTCCTATTTTCAAACCACACAATTATCACACAAAATAGGAATCATACTGATAATATATTATTATTGGTCTTTGTACCGATTAAACTTAGGCTTAAAAAAACAATGGCACAAAATATTGTAAGTTAATACATCGCAGTATGTAGTCTTAAAATTTAGGAAGTAATATTGGTGACAATAACATAAGGAAGACTAAACATGTCTTAATGAAAATAAATGTTTATTCTGGTCTGGAAACTATTCCTTATTTGATCATCCTTGGAAAACATAAAATGTCAGGGCCATTATTTTTTATTAACTGGATCTGGCATGGGCATAAATAGTAAATTGAACTATGGTTTTTTTGTGGGTTTTTTGGTGGTGGTGGACATTAAGTGAACATTGGGCTGAAAAATATTCAGACTTACATCACATATAAGTACTTATGGATAAATGAAATCAATTTTTGGTAAAACATATATTTCAGACTATTTTGGTAAGATACAAATAACCTGTCTTGTCACACTAGGAATAGTTTGTATGTCTGGCTCATCACAATTTTAATTGTAAATCTCAGGAAATGCAGAATATGACAATTAAGTTAGGAAGTGCTCAATGGATTGCAGAGTAGTAAATTTTATTAAATTTCTTCATAAAATAACATTGACAAATAATCTAATACAGAGCTGTTTGTGCATTACTAGGTATTACTGAAGGAACAAATGGGCAGCTCCAGATTCCCTCAGAAGACGAACTCTACTTTGTTTTGCATAATTTACATGTTCTGTGGTGTAATCTTAAAAGTTACTTGGTTCTCTCTACAAGGAAGTAGGGCTTTAAAGAAACATCTCCTAGTTGAAAATTACTATTTTAGTACACTCTAGGAAACCAAATATAAGTCCATGTATAGACACCACTGGGTTCTGAACATGAGTTATAAATTTGAATAAAGAGGTCATGATAACAAATATGAGGATAATATTTGATATTAGCTGGAAGATTTTGGGAAAAAAACTAACTTGTTGGGGATTCATCTCCTTTTTCTTTAGCTAGCCTGATAGTTGCTGTTGTCAGAAGGCTTCAAGACCATGTGTATTGTATAACATGCTAGATGACAGCTATGGCTCTTGTACTTGGTTTTTCATGCAAGTCAAGGGTGTCTAAGGACAGCAATGTCCAACCCCATCCTCACTAGTAAGTGGTATAATATGGTGTGTTCGATTTAATAGTTCAGGTTCAATTATAAGTATCTTAGGCCATCACATTTGTAAACATTTACTACTGTCTAAAGAAGTAAACTAAGCCAAAAATCACCTCTTGGCATGGTTACTCTGAGACAGCAATGCACTTTTTTTTATTTTTTACAAGACTCATCTGTGTAATGCTCTGGGATATTTATCACAGCTTTTAGAATGCTATGGCACTTATTTGCTACACAAGCCTAAAACTAGAAAGAGTCAATTCAGATCCAAAACATGGTTGCATATCTGCCATTCATGTCAGACTCATTAATTTCTCTTAACATTTAAATGGGCACAGATATGATTATACATGTATATTTTCCCACAGAAAGTATATGAGCTTGATTCTAACATTTGGATCGCTGCCTTAATTAGCCCAAACTAAAAATACATTTAAATATTTTAATTTTTCTTGAATTTATCATAAAAGTGTAAACACATAAGTGTCATGAGCATGCTTCTTCAGGATTTCAATAGTAGTCCAAGATTTCAATAGTAGTCCAAGACTCTAACAGTTATTGGAGCACTTCTTTACTAGACTCACTCGGTCGTTTTATGTTTTGGTGTGTTGCTGTCCGGAGATAATAAGCACTCTTATGGACTGAATTCAAGGCATCTAGAGAGGTCTTCAGTCATGTGTCTAGCATTTTAGTGGATTAGAAAGACTAGATTATTGTTGATCAAGGATGGGATTTGTTAACTGGAGATCCATTTCTATTTACTTAATTATTAGCTCTTTTCTAGTGTAAAAACTAAGGGAGTCAGATTTTGGTTTTGTCTTTTGTTAACTACATGCTCATCAGCAAATTACTCAAAACTGTGTTTTATCAATAAATTTGTGTGAATAACAAAATGCCAACCTATTTACAATAGGTTGATCATATTTGTAAAATACCTGACATTACAACCCATGCGGTCATGTTTATATTATTCTTTCCTCTAAAACATCTTTTTTAAAAATACGCACACATTTTCATGTGCTTTCAGTAAAATTTAGTTCACTCCTTCCTCTAATTAAATAGCTTTAACATTTTAAAAATTCACTAAACTTTGTATTTTAAAAATAATTCCACTTACCTTTCTTATAGGGGTGTAGGGAGAGTTATCCAGATTTCAGAGTATGACCTTCAGGACCAAAGTATTACTAATTTTAGTGCCAGGGAGGTGGGGAGGGGAGCCTTAAATTCCAGAGTCTTGGTTTATCAGCTTATTTTCTCAATTTATTGTTGACACTATTACTCATCCCTCCCCTCCTTTTACCCTCAGATTATTTTCTTGATGGCCAGTTCCTAACTATTCCCAACTCAGTTTCCCTAACTCTAAAAGGGTATTTACCATCCTTTTAGGCAGGATATAAAGATTAATTAGTTAAGATTGCAAAGTGCTTTAACCATAAAACGTTGTATGAGATAATAGGATAAATATTAATAATATCCTGTTAGAAGTACATAGACAGCCGTAGTAAGGTAACTAAGAAAAATAAATTGCAGTGCTTTGTATAAAATTGAAAATCACTAATGGAATGAAAGTTTGTCATACTGGGAGCAGCGTTGCATCATGTATAATGTAGCACAAGGTCATTTTCAATTGTTTTAATTGCCATGAGCAACTGATCTTTAGCGCTGCTCCTGACAAGCTCTTGCACGGCCCTAATGTTCGGAAAATGGTGCCAAAGACCAGCATTATCCCCTCTTGCACATTAAATGGTATCGACCCCCTTCACTGGGTCCATCACTCAACAGACTCCTTAAAGTAATTCATGACCCAATTAACATTAATTAACTTTACAAAACCCCCTCCAAACTCTCTGCCATTTTAAGTCTTTAGACACTGAAGAAAGTAAAGAGCAACTAGCAAAAAAGTTATGAAGCCTCTTCTGAGAGCCATCCATTAGGGTCAGTAAAAGATTCCTAATTTCTTGTTTATTGCTTGCCACTCGGATAAGTTTATCCTGTACAAAGGTATCTTTAGAACCACTCAGTACTAAAAGAACCATTCATCTCTGTACTTCACATCTACTTTAAGACTGAGAGTGGCCGCTTCCAAATTCATGTCAGAGTAAACCAGAGTCACAAGTGATTACTGGGTCCTACAGAAATGCAAACCAAATACCTCTCAAGGTGTGCAGACCTCTCAGCTCCATTTCTAGAGAACTCTCCTGCAGGAATTGTATTTTTGCTGAAGTTCCAAGTTAGTAACACATGCCTTCTTATCAACCATAACAAGAATCTAACTTTTTTTCTTGCATTAATCTAACTTTTTTTCTTGCATTATTCATTTAACCATTATGGTGTGTCTATTAAAGAAATATTTCAAGAATTTTAGTTCAACTTGCTAACAATATAGTAGCTTTTATTCCAACTGCCTGAAAGTAATCCAGCTCAGATTTTTAAAATTCTGAACCCAAATCCTTTTTGCTATAAAAATAGCAAAGTTGAGCATTCACTGTTCTATAAAGCATGGATGTAACTACATCTGGAGGGAGGTTGATTGAAATATAGCACAGAGCACTAACCCTCAAAGAGAAAATAAGCTCCCTCCCCTCCCCCCTTTTTCTCCTAGATCAGTGGTCGGCAAACTCATTAGTCAACAGAGCCAAATGTCAACAGTACAACGATTGAAATTTCCTTGGAGAGCCAAATTTTTTAAACTTAAACTTCTTCTAACACCACTTCTTCAAAATAGACTCGCCCAGGCCGTGGTATTTTGTGGAAGAGCCACACTCAAGGGGCCAAAGAGCCGCAGTTTGCCGACCACTGTCCTAGATAATAGCCTGAGGGAAAGGGCTGGAGAGAACTGGTCTATGTATCTAATAAGTATAAATTTACTGTCATGGTCATCGGGTAGCTCAAAAATGTCCTAAAAGGAACACCACCTCTTTCAGATGTTTGAAAGAAGGCTGCCTATTATTCTGTATATCCCAGTTGTAAACTACCAAGAACAATGAAATCTTATTTTCACTGAAATAAGATTTGACTGAAAGAAGCTAGGTAAGTAGGGGTGGGACCACAGGAAAGGAAGCAACCCAACTAGGCAGAGTTACTAAGACACCCCAACTGGGCAGGGAAGGAAGCGTGCGAAGGCATGAACTTTAACATGTATGGCTGTTGCTAAGACAGACAGCTTGCAGATAACCAATCAGGAGCTAGCAAGGCTGTTTCCACCCCCTAAATTAAAAGCGTGCGGGCTGCCTCTTTGTCTCCTTCTTTCCCGGAGCCACACACCGTGGATACCTGACATTCCTGTTGTAGGGGAGCACACCCCCAGGGCCCCCAGGCTGTGGGCCTCCACACATGGACTAATAGACTTTAATTAGCTTGGATGCTGAACTGCGCTTAACTGTAACATGGAAAGGAAGCGCTGGACACCGGCCTGAGAACTCTAGCTGCACCTTTTCCACGACTGGCTTCCCCAATAAACTTGGATTCCATTACTCATTTTTGTCCACGACTTCATTCTTCGATTTTCCTGTGACAAGAACTTGGACTCAAAACACCCACATTTTTTATATCAATAGTACAGCACACACTATTTCTGTGGTACTCCACCCATATCTTTGGATTCTAGAGCCCTACCTTTTCAGTATCTTCTGAAACTGAAGGTCCTCATGATGTTGATTTAATTTGTGACTATAGCTTTAGAAGTCATCTTTTTTCTCCTCTCTCTGCATTCATAGACCTAGACTCTCCCCTGGATAATCAAGAACACCTGAGGCAGCAAAACACACAAGCCCCGACCTGACTAATGGTCGCAAGTCCGGACCTCCGGCAGGCTGAAAACAGCTTGACCTAAGTTATGTTTCATCTCCTAAGGTGGGATGGCCTCTTGGCTACTTTTCCCTGAAATCCATCAGAGGGACACGAGAAAAAAACACACCCCAGAGCTGTCCTAAAGACCTAAATAAATGATTTATCACCCTTAGCTTACCTCTAACCAATCAGCTCCTTACAGGATCCAGAACCCCTAACCACGGCTCTATATCATCTGTAACCTACACACCATCAGGGAGTCTGGTCTTGCAGAGCATTAGCTCACCCATTCTCTGGATTGCTGCCAATCCTATAATAAATTATTTCCTTCCTCCACTGTAAACTCCTGCTCATGCATTTATTTGGGCCAGAGGCAGAAAGGACTCAATTATTGGGATTTGATAACGCTTTCAACAGGATTATACAAGAATTTCCTTCATTATTTTATTGGGTCTGTCTGAAAAATATTGGTATCAAATCTATAGTCACTTCCAAAGAAATTGAAATTATAAAAAGATGTATTTCTAGTCTCATTCATAGAAACTGCTTATTATAAGATTCTTTTTCTCCAAATATAATTTTAGCCTCTTTGTCATAACAAACATTTTTTATAGAGTCAAAATATGGTATATGAACAACTCCAATGATTATTGTAGTTATCAAAGAACACAGTATAAAGCAAAAACACAAAACAGAAAACTTAGAAATTAAAATATAAACTAAACTGTGCACCAAATATTCAAAACTGCAGCATATTGTGAAAATGTTTGAGTCGTTGACTTTTGTCAACTTTTGAAGAGAGTTACTTGTTTTCCTCTCTGCATTTGATACATTGTCATTTTGAATATTTTCTTTCCTAATAACAGAATATCTTACCCTCTTTAAGCACTCTAGCCAATGCATGGGGACAATAAATAATATGCCTGTATAAGCTGACGATAGAAATTTTAACTCTTACATTTAGGAGTTCTATTTTTTAAAATCCTGAACATGGGAACAGGATAGAGCACATTTATCATGAAGTTTTAAGTAACTCAGTAGATTTTATAATATCAATTAATTGATGCTTTCAACTAACACATGATAATTTCCCTGAAGCTGTGTTAGAAAGTAGGAATAAATGACTAGACACAAGCGTATTTGAGAATTTCATAACATATAAACAATAGTTATGTAATACAAAGTAGTAAGTACAGTGATAGCAATGTGAATGAAATATCATAATTACATAGTAACTCAAGGTCACTTAACTCAGCCCAGGGTGGACAGAGAAAGCTTTCCATTAGAGTTGTCTTACAGTTTTGGCGGCAAATAGGTAAAGACAGATGGCCTATTGGAGTGTCTCTGGCTCCAAGAATACTTGAGAACTGTTATTCTTGTAATTTATTTTCAAATAGTATTGGTAATCATGTCTAGCTCCAATAATTCAGTAGGAAATTCTACTTCCAAAGAATATTTGCTTCCCTTAAAACTAAGGAATGCCTGGATATTTGGAAAGTCATAATACAAGGCCAGTCATTATCCCTCCTTCAGTCATTACTTCCCAGATCAGGAATGTGCAAGTATCAGTGTTTCAGAAGGCTTCTCCTGGGCAGCTACTGGGCACACACTGAGGTAGCCTCTGCTCTTTCACTTCATGGTGTTGTTTGGATGAGAAACCAAGTCGTGTTCCCTCTTAAACTTCAAAGTCTAAATTGTGCATCATCCATTCAGTAAGCATGTTTGAGTAGTGATATAAAAGATGTGAAAACAGAAGGACTCACCTTAAAACACTCAAGCCCTAGTGGAACAGACAGAAACATAGGAAGAGAATAAGACACTAAAAATATCTCTTGGCACAGATACTTACAAAGGGCTACGGGATTATAGAAAACTGATCTGAAGAGAGAATATTCCACTGGGGTCTTTCAAGTTGGGAAGATGTTAACAATGAAAAATGGGATGAGATTTTTAGGCATATAAAACAGCCAGAGATATTAAAATTCACAGTTCTCTCAGAGAACTTGGATTATAATGTGCATAGAAAAGAGTTTTATTGTGGAAGATTATATCATCTGCAGTTAAGTTTTGAAGGCTCTTTTATGCCATCATAAATGTATTGGCTGTCATTTGAGGGCAATGAAGAATGAAGATATTTTAAACTAGGAAGAAATATCGTCAGGTGTCTTTTAAACAGTTTCCTGAAAGATTATGGCGGTGGGATGGCAAACCAGTGTGAAGTCTATTGTACTGAAGCTTGGAAAGTTGTAAAATTCTAAACAAGCAACAGGATTTTCAGTTTTTGGTTCCACATGTAAGGGATGTGGGACTCAATCATCCTAGCAAGTAAAAAGGTAAGTAGGCTGAAAAACCAACAACTTCTTGGGTCCGTAAGAGAGGGGAGGACACAGCACAAGTTGCTGTCCCAAGATTAGAGAGACAGACGCATTCTAGGAGTTGTGGCTTACAGAACAGAGACTCACCAGTGGGAACTTTTCATGGAACCAGTGCCAGTGTAAGAAAACCCGAACTGTAGCTGAGGAATTGTAAGATGCTCGGTGCAGACAAGTTTGAGAGTTAAAAACTCCCGGGGGATGCAATCACGGGTGCGGGAGGAAGTGGGGGTAGGGGGGAGAGTGAGCTTCATATTATTGTGAGATGTATCTCCAGGAACTCAAACTGATTCTCACAGTAAATATAAAAGATAAATCCTCTCATGCTTCCAGCAGGGGAAAGGGAAAAAGAACCATTTTAAAATACACCAGAGTACCCCTTTTAACAAGGAGAAACCAGCTCATCAGAGCCTAACTTGATGGGGTATTTTCAATCCCTAATAGACCTGGAAGAAGGGAGATACCCAACTGCAACCCATTTGAGCTGTCCTATCCCACCTAAGATGGTGGAAAATAATTGAGAAATTCTTGTGAAGTTCACATCCAGTGGCAAAGGATCGCTAAAACACTAATCACCAATCTTAGAACTAGAGAATGCTGCCCTTCCCTCCATACCTTACCAAAACGTACGAAAGGCCTGCTTATAGCAAGCCCTGTTCCCCATTACCTCACATCTGGCTATCATGTGAACATTACAAGGCGGACCAAAAGGCACAAAACAAAATTGGAAGAGACAGAGCAAGTGTGAGAACCAGACATGGAAGGGATGTTGGAATTACAGACCAATAATTTAAAACAACTATGATTACTGTGCTTAGGTCTCTAATGGATGAAGTAGATAGCATGCAAGAACAGATGGGCAATTTAAGCAGAGAGATGAAAATCCTAAGAAAGAACCATAAAGAAATATTTGAGATCAAAAACACTGTAACAGACATAAAGAATGCCTTTGATGGGCTTAGCAATAGAGGACATGGCTAACAATTTTCTGAATTTGAAGATAAATCAATAAAAGTCTCCAGAATTGAAAAGCAAAGAGAACAGAATATCCAAAGACTGTAAGATAACTATAAAAAGGTATAACACACATGTAAAGAGAATACAGATGGAGAAGAGAAAGGAAATCATACAATAAAAACTGAAAATTTCTCAGAATTAATGTTAAGACACCAATCCACAGCACAGAGAATACTAAGAAGGTTAAGTCAAACACACATTCCCCCATCCTCACTAACCTAGGTATTAGAAAACCAAGGATAATTTCTGAAGAAGCCAGTGTTTCTACAAAACATTCAAAGAAGTGTTAATACCAATCCTTCTCAAACTCTTCCAAAAATAGAATGGAACTCCCACACTCATTTTATGAGGCTAGCATTACCTTGTTGCCAAAATTAGACAAAATGCTACAGGAAAAGAAAATTATAGGCCAATATTCCAGATGAACACAGAGGCAAAAATCCTCTACAAAATGGTAGCAAACTGAATTAAACAATACACTAAAAGGATCATACACAATGGTCAAGTGGGATTTATTTCATGGATGCAATGATGTTTTAATATCTGCAAATCAGTGTGATATACTAACAAAATGAAGGATAAAATTATATAATCCTCTCCACAGGTAGACTTCTGTATATTTGTGTACTTTTAAACATCTACAACAAATTATTGTCAAAAACTGTCAGAAACTTTATTTTCAAGAAGTTTCTTTAAGGTATCTGCCAACTTAATTGGTGCATCAATTGGCAGGTGCAAGTTAATTATATGGGTACTTAATTGCTAATTTCCTATGCAAAGCAATATTTGAACTTTTAATTCTCAATTGAGCATGCATCAAAATGGGATTTTAACTGCTCAAAGTCACTGCAAAATTTCTCAGTGTATTTTTGTGCCTCTCCATAAGCCTGCTGTGATACTGTCAATATAATCTCTGGTTTGGAAGCATAACATTGGTAACATCATTTGATAAATAATTTGTTTAAAAAAGATTCTCTTATTTGTGTAAAAATAAATTTCTAGACATGCTCAAAAATGTTTATTTTTTAGTATTATGCTAAGTGAAATACTTGAGAAAGACAAGTATCAGATGATCTCACTCATATGTGGAATCTAATGAACAAAATAGATCCAGAGATATAGAAGCATGGAACAAATTGTGGAATCTCAGGGGGAAGAGATTAACCAAAGAACTTGTATGCATATATGCATAACCTATGGACACAAGACAATAGGGTGGTGAAGGCCTGGGGTGGGAGATGGGCAGGGTGAATCACTGGGGGAAAAAGAGGGCATGTAATACTTTTAACAATAAAGATTTAAAAAAATGTTTACATCTTAAAAATAAAAGGATGCTTGTTTTATAAAAACTTCCAAGCTGATAATTAGAAGGTGAACATTGAAATCACATCTACAATCATTTCATACACACATATGTAAACAATGTTAAGTCTGTCTTTACAGAAAGTATGTATGTATGTGGAATTCCTTCATTTATAGATAAATGTGGGTCCAAAACATTCTGTTTTGGATCTGGTAGGCAGAATTCTAGGGTAGTTATCAAAATTTCTGCTCTTGGTACACGTTCCTCTTATTTCCAATCAAGTCCCAATTCATCTATTGCTGTGAAGGGATTTGCAGATGTAATTAAGATCCTATATCAGTTGATCTTAAATAAGTTTACCATCATCTTCTCAGCCCTTTAAATCTGAATCTAGACGTCAGAGGTAGAAGTCAGAAACTGAAAGCCTGAGGAGGCTAATCCTTGTGGGCTAGAGTTTGGAGGCGGTGCCTTATAGGAGCCGAGAATGTCCCCCACTCCCCAGCTGATTGACAACAGGCAACAGAGGACTCTACTGCTGTCACATGGAACTGAACTTGGCTATGAATAAAAATACGTTTGGAAGGAGATATTTCCCCAGAACCTCCAGCAAACACATTGATATCAGAATTGTGATAACCTTAAGCCGAGAATCCAGTCATGCCATGCCAGACTTCTGACCTACAGAACTGAGCTAAAACTGGATGCTGTTTTAAGCTGCTAAAATTGTGGTATTTGTTACACAGCAATAGAAAATGAAAATAATACCTTATTTTTTAATGTGATAATAAGCATTTGTAGTTTTTCCACCTTAATACATAAAATTCTGCTATGGATTCATCATTGTTTCAAACCATTCTTTATAAGTTTAAACAAGATTTGCTTTTATCAGTTTCTTTAAGTGAAATTACTGGGTATCTGTATACTGTTATGCATTAAAATTTTAAGGTTTTTCTTTTCAAACTTCCAGCATGCGTCAAAAAATGTCCTCACAGTTTATAACTCTATCAGAAGCATTTGAACACGTTAATTTCTGTTTTCTACTTGTCAACTGTGTGACAATTTTTGCAATCTGACAGCTGAAAAGAGGTGTTTCTTTTCCTTGGCTTATATTCCTTTAATCGTGAAAAAATATATTTCATATATATATATATTAGCTATTTAATTTCTTGTGTTGTGTCTTACTGATTTATTTCAGCTGTTCATTTTTAATGTGACTAATTTAAATGTATCTGTGAAGTTATTTATCCGTTAGGAGTAATATTTACCTCTTCTCTGTTACTTATGCTGGAAATACTCCAGTGTGTAATTTGCCTTTGACATTTGTTCTGGTGTTTCTTTTTAAGTCACAATAACATTTTAAACAATTTTTAGTGAAAAATTGTATATCAATCTTCTTTATAAAGTTTTCACTTTCAGAGCTCTTCCTCTTTATAATTAGCTTTTAAAAATGTTGTATACCAAATATTTTGCAAAATAACCTTACAAAATTCTACCTACTATTATGCGTCAATATTTTAATGCACTTAATTAAACCAACTGCAGAGGAGAAGTAGAAGTGTGTCTAATAGTCTAAATAACTATTATTGCCCTTAGTAACAAGAGTGTTTCCATTTTTATAACCTTGTCATGCTTGCAGGAGTAAATAGGGGGTTGCTAAAAGACCTTTTTGTTCCTTTAAGAGAGCATTTTTACCACAGAAGCAAACCAGTTGACTGATAGGCTTCTTATAGAACCCAAGAAATGTTTTAGAAATATGCACTTAATATTAAATTAGCTTGTGATGGAAAATGCAGTGCTTGCCAATTTCTCTCATGGTGCCCTCCTCCAAAATAACTATTTGAGTCCAGTAATAGATAAAAAGGGTAGTACAGCACTCTATTTCAGAAATGTAAGGTTGGTTTAATATCTGAAAAAATCAGTCTAACTTATTACACTTGAAGAACAAAGAGGAAAAAGCATACAGTTAATAAAAACAAAATCATTTGATAAAGCTCTCATTTATGATGAAACTTCTTAGCTAACTAGGAAAAGAAGGGAAACATTTTAATCTGAAAAATACATATCTACAAAAATTCTACAGAAAAGACTGTACTTAATAGTGACATTTTGAAAAACAACAACCAACAAACAAAACTCCTCTAAAACTGGGGACAAGATGAAGATGCCCTCTCCTGCCACCGGTATGCAGCATTGCGCTGGTGATCACAGCTAATCCTTGGCGAGAAAAGCCATGGGAAGGGATGGGGAGGAACAAGTACAATCATCATTCTTCACAGATGAATGTGACTTTGTAGGTAAAAAGTTCAAGAGAACCTACATACAAATTATGAAAACAAAAAGCTAATTTAGTAGATACACGTAAAACATTTTATAGTCCAGTTCACAAATAGGTAGAATGTAAAATTTTAAAATAACATTTATAATAATCACAAAGATACTAAATAGCCCCAATAAAATTTAGTAGAATAGTTACAAGAGCTCTAAAAAACATATTGAGGGAAATTAAAGATGATACAAATAAATGTCACAAAATGTCATTTTCATGGATTGCCAGTTCAATATTGCCAACATGTACTTTATATATAAACAAATTGCAAGCTTCAGTACAATCCTGACAAAAATTTTATCCAGTTTTTTTTTTCTTCAAGTGATCATGGTGATTAAGGTTTTTGTTTTCAAGTGGTAAAGTTGATTTTAAACTTTAGAACTGAGCCTTGGCAGTGTGGCTCAGTTTGGTAGGAGGTAGTTCTGTAAATAAAAAGCACTAATAAACTCATGAAGACAAAGAAAAGTGGAGGATATGTCCTGTCAGCTATCCAAGTTTATATGAAACTGCAATAATGAAGAAAATGGGGAATAGCATAAAATTAGACAACTAAATCAATGAAACAGAAATAGATCTAAACTTCAAATATCTCTTAGTTGAGATGCGAAAAAAGAGAGAGAAAAGATGGTCTGTTTAAGAAATGCTGCTGGGTGAATTGGATAAGCACATACCAAAATAAAAAAAGGAATCCTAAGTTTTACCCCATACCATAAACAAAAATCAATTTTAGATGAAAATATAAAGTAAAAAGGTCAAACAATAAGGATTTTAGGGGAAAAAGAGATATCTGACATTTGAATATGGACAGATGTTTGAGATCAGAAACAGCATGAACCATAAAGAAAAACAATGATAAATTGGACTACAACAAAATAGCAACCTTTGTTTACCAAAACACTACTAGAAGAGTGAAACAACATACCACAGGGTCGGGGAAAATATTTGTGATGCATATAGTTGATAACTCATACAGATAAAACATAAAGAACCCCTATCAATCAATGAAAAAGGTATAAATGCATTAGATTTTGCCTGTTCAAATTTAAAAGACTTGAACTATCATTCCATAAAAGAATATCCAAATGAGCAACATGAAAAGATGCTGAATTTTATTTGTCACCAGGGAAATGCACATTAAAATAAAAATTGAAGTACATTTATTTGAAAAATACAAATAAATTGGTTTTGAAAGCATCTCTATTGTTATTGAACCAAGAAGCAACACTGACACTTCTAGAATTAACTGCTATGTTCTTGAAGGAAATTTTATTAATCTTCAAGGCTGATTTACATATTAACATTTCCCAAATTCATGGCAATAACTTTGTTGTAAGGTGTTCTAAGAAAAGATCTAGTTTGAGGATATAGGTGATAAATGTCAGGGACTATCTTAGTTTATTGTCTACTGTCACTGTTTGTATGATAAGTTATATCAGCACCCTATTTAGAACACTTTTTCCATAATTAGTATGTAATTTTAGATTCTTGGTTTTTATAGGACATGCAAAAATGTTTGCCTTGATGTACTGTATTCTGTTGTTTTAAATGAAAAAAAAAAGTAATTCTCCAATAAAACCAAACCAAACCAAATTCACCACAATTATACACAGCTCTAAATGTATCAGGATAAAACTTAAAAGCCAGGAAAATATCAATAATTCGTGGTGAGGGTATGCCGTAATCAAGACTTTCATATATTGCTAAATGGAGTTTAAACTGGTACAGCCACTTGGAAAACCAAGAATACACAACTTTATGATACAACCCATAGTGTTTGTAAAATCAAGCATACACAACCCTATGTAACCAACAGATCTATTGCTATATCTAAAAGCTGAGAACAATTCACAAGTTCATCAACAGTACAATGAATACATTGTGGCATATGCATATGGTGGAATACTACACAGTAAATAACACAAAGGTAATCTTTAGTGAAAAAAGCCAAAAAATGAAGGAGTGCCTATTGTGTCAATTTATTTGTGTATAATCAAAAATAGTAAAAATAAATAGGCAAACTAATAAATGGTGTTAAAAGTCAAGATAGTGATCATCAACTCGGGGTGGGGATAAGGGTGGCGGTGAGGGTAATGACTTGGAAGAGACATGAGGCATCTTCCTGGGTGCTGGTGATACTATATTTCTTGAGAAAGGTTCTAGGTTTTCAGCTATATTCCCTTGGTGAAAATTCACTGAGATAAATACTTACAATATACTAGTAGTCCTGCGCATGAATCCATGCACCAGTAGCTCTCTGCGGGGCCTGGCCACTCCATGCCTGCTGCCCAGAGGCTCTCCGTGGCCCAGAAGCCCATCTGCAGCCGGGTGCAGAACGCTTGCCTCGTTACCGCGGCAACAAAGCAAGCATTCCGCCAGGCCGCTCACGCTGCCCGCTCTCAGCAGCCGCCCCCGCCTCCCTGGGACTGGGGGACTCCAGCAGAGCTGTGAGGACTGGGCGCTGCCATCTTATGGCTATGGGCACCACCATCTTTGTGATGGAGTGATGGTTAATTTGCATATTAACCTTTTATTAGATAGGATGTAACTTTCTGTATTCTTCAATTGAAACTATTTTTTAAAAATTTGGTTCTCAAGTAAATTAGTCCAAGAAGAAAGTGAAAGCTTTTACTTCTCTAAAGAAATAATATATGACCACATATTTTATGTAACTTAGTTTTTAAACTAGAAAACTATAATTTTTAAAACAAATGTTTTTTAACACAGTGACTTAGAAGTACAATTATTTTTGTACACTGAACTTGTATCTTGTGAACTGGCTTATTTCTTTTATTCTAATAGTAATATTAAATGCATTTGAATTTTCTGTGTACATGATAACATTGTAAATAAAGACAATTTTACTTCTTAAAAAAAGAATTCACTGTGGGAGATAATGCCAAAATAATTAGTACTCATTTGAATGATTATGTGATAATTATAGAGGAAAAACTATTTAGTTGACATATATTACTTTAAAATAAGTAAATTGATTTATAATTCTAATTTGAATGATAGTTTTAAAGCTAAAATAAAGATAAGATAATAGAGCTATTCTCTATAATTATAAATAATCTGTTCCTGGTTATGTAGCCTTAAAATAGAACACCATAAGGTGAAATTCCAAATATGCATGCAAAATCTTAGAAAAATGGGGAATTATACCAGAAAATGAAGTATTATGCATGCTATTTGTTTAATCTTGCTTTATTTTAAAAATAGTTTAAGGTTTCATATTAGGAAAAGGTAAATATAGTAAATGAATTTCATATGAATTGGGGAAAGTTTATTTATCATTTATATATTTTTAGTAAGAATTTAACATATTTTAAAATTAGAGGTTTTTTAATGAATACTCAATTAACAAATTATCAAAAGGCTTAGAGGTTGATGGCAATACATATTAGTCAGCATATTTAAAAGCACATATTTATACTTTGAAAAGTAAACAAAATTTTCTTATTTTTATACTTAGAATACTGAGCTGGATAGAATTTTTCTTTATCTTTTTTTTTCCTTTATAATTGCTAGTCCTAGGTAATTCCACAATTTTTTTTTTTTGCATAATGCCTTTATAGACACATATATGAGATGACACTATGGATTAAATGTGAGACTTCAGAGTAGGGGATATTGAGGCTGGTTGAGGCTTCCCTATTTCCACACCTATCTGGTATTTCTGCTCAGTCTCTCAAATAATTTGTAGTTTAACTAGAGAGACCTTTCCTATATTGTTAGGTTCTAATCATGATTTTATTTAAAACATTTGAAATATACAAGTCTCTAATGCACCACTCTTAATAATGCATTTCTGGTGACGCTGCCCTGTCCCTGGCATTAGGGCCATGTGGCCAAGGTCTCTGCCTATAGACCCACTACACTGTTCTGGCCCCAAGGGACTGGATTGAGCTCAACTGCAGCTAATCCTAGGGCTTTGGAGCATTATGAAAAAAGCATTTTCTCTTTCATAGCAGAGTTGGATCTTGGAAGTTGTGAGGGGCTACTGTCACCATCTCAGGACCATGAAAAATAGAGAAGAGGGGAGATTAAAACACTGGTGAAAACAGAGCCCTGTGGCAGCTAAGCAACTTCTTCTCAAGCTGTACATGAAATTAGACCTCATTTGGATTTTTCAGTCCTGTAAGCAAATGAGTCCCCATTTTACTTAAGCCTTCTACATGGGATTTTCTTCAATTTTCAGCAGAAAATATCTGATTTTAATATAACATTTTCTTCTCCCCATTAATTTATTCATTAGTAAATGCTTATTGAATGTCCTGTTATGTTAAAGGGACTATTCTAATTTCTTATATTGTTCAGTGAACAAAACAGACAAAATACTATGCCCTTGTGACTTTATAGCAGAGTGGGGCAGATAGGCAATAAACCATAAACATTATGCTTAATATTATAGTACAATAAAAAGTAGTAAGTGTCATGGAAAAAGAGAAGCTAAGAAAAAAGGGTTAGGAATGCCGGATGACAGTGGAAGGTGGCAAGCCAACAGGTAATTTTGTAGGATGGTCAAAGGAATTTTTTTCTTAAGTCTTATCCCAAAATACACTCTAGATTTTTTTATTCCCATGTTTAATAATTCTCTTATGGCCTTCTAGGATGGTCACTGGGGATAAGTCACTTTTTGGCACTCCATAGAGAGGAGGTATTTATTGATCTTCGTTAAGAAGTTCGTTGCAGCATCACTGTCTCCATGGAGGTGATATATTGCAGTCTTCTGCCTGCTCCGTCTGCGGGGCCTCATACAGCAGCTGCTCCAGGTTCCTAGGTCATGACCTCAGAGTGCCTTGCCTATGGCCTTGATGCTTTTCTATTGCATCAAACCGCAGGCTTCAGGTAGGCTCGTAGTGGTACTGTCTCATGGCCATTTGCTGGCTCACCCTGCACCTTTATGGCTCACAGCAAAGAAAATGGCACTGATGTTGCCAGGGGATGCTGATTTCCTGGCACAAAGAGGCTAGGGAATGTAGTGCTGTGTGAGTGTCTGCTCGCACGTGTGTTGGGGGCGGTTAACAGCCTTGCGATGACTTTGACCAAGGAGAGACTATTAATGGGAATGTGTTCTGAATACTGCCCTGTTCTCTCCCTAACAGATTATTCTGAGAAACAGCTTTTCCACTCTACCTCACCAGCCTGTTCTTTATGTGGTGGAGCAATCAACTGTTCTTTTTGTGGATCTGTGGTCAGTTCCATGAGGCTTTATTTTGTTGTTGCTTTACCTCATTGCCCTTTTCCCCCATCCTTATGTCTCCGAGATTGCAGCTTCCTAATAAAACGTTAGCGTGTGAATTTTGCCTCAGGCTCAGTTTTTTTGGGGGGACCTCAGCTAACACACGATTGCCAATATTATAGAGAATAGAACAGTCACATCCCAAATGAATCTTAAATTGCTACAGCTCATATTTTTCAGTTTTAAGCATTTCCACATCTATGAACAAGAACTCTGGAAGGTATAGTTTTCCTAAGTACAAAATATCCTTCTGAAGTACCGCTCTTCACAAAGAATGTAAGGAAACAAACCTAATTTCAATAAGATCATTATTTTCCTCACACTTTGGACATTCACTTCAATATTCCAGAAACTGGAGGTAGCTCTTGAATTAGGGTAAGTCTAGAGAGATTGATACTAACACGGAAAAGTCATGACATTTTAGAAATCATATTCTTTCACCACATACAGTGGGGTGGCCCAGGTGGTTCTGCAGTGTGGGTCCTTGGGGTGAAGAAATGCAGAGGAACTAAGAAAACATTTAGCGATGAGGGTTCACGTTAACTCAAGTTAGTAAGTAGTAGAAGATGAGTTGTAAAAACAATAAGGGCCCAAAAGTAAGGGGGAAAATATGCCCCAAAATGACTTCAATGTCATGGGATTTACTAGTAAAAGCCTTAAAGATGTGAAATCACCATTGAGCAAGAAAGCAGGAGTGGTATGAGCAAGTATAGGACACTAAGTTTGCTGCTTTTATGAGCTAGATTAGATCCTTCAGAGATGACAGTTATATCTATAACCAAGAATCATTTTTCCTTACTATTTATGAGTAAGTTATCAATTCTCAAATTTTTCTCAGTGTGTAATATATCTGCACCTCTTAGTTCTAGATTATTTTTATGTCTACAGTTGTTGAGGTCCTTTAAAATCTCAAACTTATTTTCAATACTCCCTCATCTTTCCCCTGCCTACTGTGCCTTCCATTTCCTGTATTTTAAAAATTGCCATTCTTCTATAGTTTTATGCATCAAGTATAGGAGGATGGTGGTGATGGGGTTTCAAATAAGTCTACAGTTGCTCCTAGAATTCAATCAAATGTTATCAATAAATGAGGGTGTCATCTGAGAACTAATTTTCTTGCTGTATTTTTTGGGGTTAACTTTGCTAATGAATTGTTGAAGGCTACAAAAATGAGTTATTAGGGACTCTGTGGGACCTTGAGAAAATTTTTTGGCCTCTGTAGCTGACTAATCAAGCTGAGCCAATCAGTAGGTTATTATCTGGAGATTAAAAGTCAGTTTGTAGTCACCACAAAACTCTTCTTATCCTACAAAGGTTGTCTGTTAACATGGCCCCATGTGCTTAGGGATGTTATAAAGAGGGAGAATGTTAGAATGGAAACTCAAATTGGTTTTATTAAATGTAGGAATTATTGAGCATTTCAAGTTGAACTTGAGTTTGTGACTTTAGGCTCAGAATAATGACTTTCTCTTTTTTCAAGAACAATATTTTAATAGCTCATTAAAAAAACAATTTCCAAAGTCTATTTCAAAAGCTATTTGAGTTAGCACCTCAAGTAGCTCTTTCAAAATAAACTGTGATGAATAAAATATGATTAATAATTAGTTACCTGTGAACTAAATTTTCCTCATAATAAAGGATTAAAATTTCAGAGTAAAAAAAAAAAGCAAACTATGTTTATTCCATCTTCTTTAGAATGCATGTCAAGATTTACACTATATCCAAATCATTCTTTGTTTATGTCTTTAAAATTTGTACAGTGAAGAAATTGCTTCATGGATAGGGTCATTGAAATGAGAAATCTGCAAGCAATTGAGACTTGGTTAGGTTTTTTTTTTATCAAGTACTCAACAAAGTTCAATGACATTTTTTTTTTTTTTTCAAATGGTACATCAGCTATCCAACTGAGTTTAATTTTCTAAGAAAAATTATTTTGGCCTTAAAAAAAAAATCCTGAAACCCAAGGGAGACTTTCACATTTGAAAGGTATGAAGATAAATAGGAAGGCATGATAATATGGAAGTTTTAATGATTAGAAATTAAAGAAAAATAAACTTAATTTAGTTCCTTTCTTTACTTTCCTTCTCTCTGTGTCCTTTAGACTACATTCCTATTTTGGGTGACATTAGAACCAAAGGTGCAATATTTATAGAAGGATGTTACTCTAGTGATAACATATTATAAAAAAAGCCTTGGCAATGATCTGAGACACAGCAGGGGAGCTGCAAGAGAGCTATTTTTGTAATGTTTAAAATTACACTAAATTAAAAAAAAAAATCCCTGCTGGGCTTCAAGCTTTAAATAGCATGGTGTGGAGTAACAGTTCAGAACATTAGATTCTGATAATTTATTATGTAGAATGGAGCACATGTTGACAAATAATATTTACATATGGAAAGCATTTTAGGACATTTTGATGTGTTCAGCATCTAATGGCATTTTTTAATGTTTTCTAGTCTAAAAATAGAGGATTATAAGATGGGAATTATCTATTTAAATAACAATTCAAAATATTAGGCTTCTTGAAAACATTCATAATTACAGCTAAATTAAACATACATGTGCGCGCGCGCGCGCGCGCACACACACACACACACAATCTCTAGTGCTATGTTTAATGTCCTAGATCATTACTACAAATCAAACTTGGATCAGACTGTTATTATATAACTTTTTCTAATTATCTTATTTTGTCACAGCTTTAATGAGATATTATTTACATACTATGCAGTTCACCTATTTAAAGTGTAGAATTAAATAATTTTTAGGATATTCAGATATTTGCAATTGTCATCATGACAGATTTTAGTGTCTTCTTATAACCTTAATAAGAAACCCCATACCCTTTAGCTATCATTCCTTATTCTATACCCCCATCTTCCAGCCCACAGTAACCTATTATATGTTTTTATAGATTTCCCTATCGTGAACATTCAAAATGAATAATATAATATGTAGTTATTAGTATCTGGCTTCTTTCACAGACTATAATGTTTTCAAAGTTCATTCATGTTGTAGCATGTATCAGTACTTCATTTCTTTTTATGGCTGAATAATATTCCATTTTATGGATACACAGCATTTTGTTTATCCATTCATCAGTTGATGGACATTTGAGTTTTTTCCTTAGATTTGGCTATTATGAATGGTACAACTATGAAATTAGTGTACACATTTTTTGTGGACATATGTTTTCACTTCTCTATGGTTTCATACATTTTTAAAAGTCATACGTTTTATGAGGAGAGAGTATCTTTTATCCTGACACTTATACAGATTTTGTAACATAGAAATGCACACATGAAATCTATATGTTGATGTTGACCAATGTCACCCCAATGAAATGTAATAAAAAAATACAAAACAAAAGGTATCTTGTTATATAAATATCCTATTAGGAGACTATTATCATTTTTTAAACCTTATTTTCTAGAATTTCAAGATATCTGTGTTATCAGACACCCCTGCTTCCCCATAGTTTGCTAGGATTCCCAAGGACAAGGCCAAAGTCACTTGGCAAAAGCTCTCTATCCTTTCTATGGGATTCATCTCTCATACTTTAAAGAAATCTCAAGACATGAGGATGAAGGCAAGTACTTTAAAAACTAAAGTTTTGACACATGATATTTAGGTGTCTATAAGTAAATTCTATTAGCCATTGAATTTGAGTATTGAGAGACTCAATGTAAAATAGAAAGATGCTCATGGACTATTCTTTTTGTGACACCTAATGCCCAGTTCAAACCATACTTCACAAAAAATTTAAATTTCCTAGGCAGCTATATCATCATGCTCGTGTATGAACCTTAATATTAAAGATTTTTGGTAATAAATGTATTAGGTATTCAGGTTTAATTAAAGTAAGTGTAAATTGTTTAAATTCAAGACCAGAATTTGGCCCTTAATGTGTCATTTGTATTTATTTAACACTAGAGGCCTGGTGCACGAAATTCCTGCATTTAGTGGGGAGGGGTCCCTCAGCCCGGCCTGTGCCCTCTCATAGTCTGGGAGCCCACGGGGGCTGCACTCACCAGCTGTGAGTCAGGCTCAGGGCTTCTGGCTGAGCGGCACTCCCCCTGTGGGAGTGCACTGACCACCAGGGAGCAGCGCCTGCATTGAGCAACTGCCCCCTGGTGTTTAGTGCGTGTCATAGTGACTGGTCATTCCTGCCGTTCAGGTTGATTTGCATATTAGCCTTTTATTATATAGGAGGATACTCAAAGTTATAATTAGAATTCTTGTTGGAACAAAGTAATCTTAAATATAACTGGTGAGATACCACAGCAGCAGAAGAAATGTAAAACAGAACAAAATAAAACTCAAAGAAAGCTTTAACCAGACAGTAAAACTGAACTCTAATGAGGTCTGCTGGTGGGGGTGTGTGTGCATGATTTTTCAACTGTTTTATTATTACATTTTGTATTTTTCAGGACTTACATTTTGTGTTATTTATTGGAAACAAGGCACTAAATGTTCTCTTTTTTTCAATGTTCTTGTACCAATAAAGCAGTAATAGTATAAAAAAGCAATCATGTCTCATAAAATAGAATTACTATTCTTGAAAAACTGAGCAAACAACTCTATTTTAAAAATGTTTTTGTACATTTTGTGTCCTGAATACTTTTCCAGCATCATTTACTTAACTTCCCAAAGAATGATTTTATATTACATATGAAACAATGTATATAATATAAATATGTATAACAAACACTGACTACATATGTCATAAGTGTCTGTTAAATTAACATTTTAAATCCCCTAATTTTTCATGCCCATTTCTCAAAATTATTTGTTTTTTTTTTTGTTTGTTTTTAATAGTAAGGGCAGAGTAGGGAACAGGATGGGATAACAATGTATTTTCAGACTCTTCTGCAATGGAAACAACACAAACTCTCCTGTGTAAAATATATCAATTTTTTTTGGAAATAAATGCTGGTTGTTGTTACACACACACACACACACACACACACACACACACACTTTTGGATATAGCTTAGTGACATCTATATAATTAGAAGGATTACAGAAAATTAAATTCTTAAATAATTGAATAAACTATTATATCCCAAATTCAATTCAGATATAGTAGAGTAAGACTAAACTTCACCTGATTCTAAGTTTTAGACTATATTTACATATGTTCTCTATCTGTTGAGCTAATGATATATACACATTCATACACACATCTCTATATTAAATCGCATTTAATATTGGCAACCATCCTATTTTTCCATTTCACAGATTTTCAATGTGAATCAAAAATGTTCAGATAAAAACAAAGCTTTGATCTTTTTTCCTTCTTCAGAGCTGGTGCACACCAGCGCTCTGATTTTTCCTTTATTGCTTCAAATTATATCATTTCATTAGTTTTCATATTATAAGAGAAAGCAGGACTTCCTAGGGTGGTTTGATGAACTTTAGAAAAATACCAATCTGGGGTGGAACTACTGACATTGGTTAGCCCGGGAGATACAGGTCCTCACTTGTGAAGTTGGACTGCCAGTAACTATCTGGCAGATGAGTTCCCAGGCTAAGTAAACAATGAGAATCACTAAGAACAGTAGGATCATGCTGGGTGCTCATTCATATTTGGTCATGGTAACAATAGTTTTGAATATATTCGCACTCCCCGTTTTGTGTCCATAGGAATGTATGTGTCCTTGTGTGTGCATGAAATTATTTGATTTTGTAACTTCAGGTAATCCTTTAAAACTTGGAAATTAGTTTCTACATTTTTTCTTTCGTTGTGCTGATAGTTTTGGTTTTGACTTTTTAAAGTGATTCAGCTCTAAGGAAAATTTAATAAAATTTTGTTTCCACATTTGAAATTCTGTATATGCTGTGGAAGCATATACTTGGCAATAAAAATAGAGATGTTCGATAAACGAGTGAACACATTCTCTAAGCTTAAACAGAAAAAATAAAGATATACTTTCTAGCAAGGGGACAGACAGACACCAATCCATTGGAAGTGGCAGAGGCTGTTTGCCCACTCGCCTTTTCTTCCCTGTAGAGTCGGTTCACCTGCCAGTTCCCATTTGCTCACTTAGTAAATAAAATACTGTGTCTATAAAGGGGTTATCCACAAAAAGGTGGGACAAGGTGAAAGTCACTGGTATCCTTGAGTTGTCTGATATAATGTGACCTGAAATTACATAAAAAGGTGAAGTGATGCAAGAAGGGAGGGCCCTGAAACAATGTCAACCTTCAGAAGGACATGCACTCTTGTCCCATTTACAAAGAATGGGAAATTGTAGGAGTAACATGTTTACTAAATGTCTTTAATGGTCATGTGACCAACACATTCTATAGCTATTTTATAGAACTTGCAGCGAGAAAAACTACTAACCATTTGGGGGAGGAAATAACGTGAATTATTTCATTGAACATTTAGTAGCTCTTATTATACAAGTGACACTGTTTTAAGTGCTTTTATGTGGATTAATTTATTAAACCGAATAAACGCTCTATTGTAAATAACAACATAACTTCAAGAGAGAAGCTTAGTAACTGAGAAGCTAAGAAACGGGTCCAAGTTTACCCAGAAGGAAGGAACCGTGCTTCTAACCCAGACAGCCCAGTGCCAGAGTCTGGCTTCCCCCGCCCCCCGCCCGGGGCTATTATGCTGAAGGTATTGGATTTTCTCACCAGCACAACCAGGGGCAGCCAAGGCTCAGGAAAACATGAAGTCAGCTTGTATCACTCCTTTCACTAAATTTCATGGGCCTGTACTTTGCCTTAGGAAAGAGGCGAGTTTCTGGTGTGACATATTATCATCATACTTTATTCGAAGCTTTTTTTGACAGTGACACTAAAAATTGCTTTGACAGGTTGACACCAAATTTACACTTTGCTGATAGTCTATTAAATATTTAAACTAAAAGATTACCTTGGCCTGGATTAGAATAGGAATGAAGAATTTAGAAAAGGGGATTTTTAGGCTTTTTATAGGAGGGAAATGGAGGATTTAGCAACAGATGGAGTTACAAAAAGGACTAGTTTGCTATTCCTGTGTTGCCAGCTGGGTATTGCACCTGAGAAGTTTACCAACATCCTCAACCCATTTCATCACTAGAATTTTATTAGATCACCACGAGGTCATTACTAGGATCTCAGGTCCTTAAAATGCATTTGCCTATTTTCTCAACTCTACTAATCTTAAATGATTGCTACCTCTTTAGGAAACAGAAAGATCTGTGTGCTTGAGTAAGGTGGTTAATTTCTTGATGCTTCAGTGAAAGTGACTATATATTGACTTTTCCATGGAAGTAGGTTAGTATCCTGTTATGCCTCACAAAACATTGGTTTATTACCTAAATTTTCATAATTAACATATTTGACACAAGTAATCATTCCATAGGTTAATCTAACATCAGTCTTATAATGGGGGGAGGGGAGAGCTGGAACTAAACTGAATGCAAATCAATTGGAAATTGCGCAATTCAGGGTTAGCAAACTGGAGATAGGTTTATGGTTCTTACCATATTACTTCTCTGGGAAATTTTTATTTTAAAAAATAAGAGTTTTAACTTTATAGAAGAAAATCATACAAAATACAATAAAAGAAATATGGTACCATAAGTGACTAATGAAACAGCCCATTGTTTACCAAAGTACTTCACCAAGTTTGAATGTATCAACATAAACAAATGTAGTAGTATCTATTTTGTAATATATTAAAAATTCTAAAGATTTTGATAAAGTAAAATATGTATCATCATTTCAAAATATGGTATTTATAATCTAATTCCCCAGCTATAGGTATTACTTCTCCATGCATCTAAGAATATCTGAATATTCCTAATCAATGCCTTTTCAGTTTCTTCAAAATATTTTTGTTTCCCCAGTATTAACTTCTGATCTGCAGGGCTATAATTTTATTAAGGAAGGGCAGTAAGTAAATATGATAGCATTTTTTTGGGTCTAATATCAGCTTTCACCTTCTTGATGCTTTTATCCTAAAAAAGGAGATAAGTAACTATGGAAGCAATGGGTAACTAAAGATAGTATTTCTCAAAATCAGTTGAAATTATTGATATTCATTGAGTGTATGCTCACAATTCATGAAAAATTCAGCAAGCATTTCTTGAACCCCCCATGGAGCAGTTATTGTGCCAGACACTGGGATTAACAGGAAAAGAAGACCCAACTGTCCAGATATTCCCAGTCTACTATGATAAAAAGGTCATGCCTTTCTTTGTATACGGATACTGATGTACAATTCATTATTGTAGAACAATGTATACACTGTTCTGTATGTGGAAAACCTAGGTAAGTTAGTCCTAAGCAATGTCACACACTTCTGTCCTCTAAAAAAAGATGATGGCCCTGCTTTAGGGCAGAGGTTTTAGAAGTCATTATCAGATACCTCTCTTCTGACAGGATAGATATCACAAGCCATGGTAGAGCTGAGGTTATTTGCCAAGTAGCCTTATGCAGGAGTTTTTATTACATGTGTATTCAAGGCTAATGATTATCGATTCAAAACCAAAGAAAACATTAAAGGATGTATAATGTTGTTAAATTTTTATTTCACTGGCTAAGAAATTGATTAATAAGTGGTCATACTACTTCAGTCTTTAGCATATTTTATATGACATCCATAAACTAAGTCCCTCTTCACATATCTACAACTTTATAGCTTCAAATATCAGAATGCTTCCATTTCATTAGACAGATAACTACTTTTTCATGTAGTGCCCTTTAAAGTTAGAAAGGTATACTTAGGACATCTTTCGATAGTTCTTTGAATACCGTTGATAGTTTTTTGAATACTGTTATGACCTTCCATTTCAATATTTTAATGAGGTTTCTACACATTTTAAAACACTAGGTAATTATTGTATAACAGTTTATTTTTAGAACTCTATAAAAATCTAACTATTTAGATGTAACTGCTGATCATATTCATGTTGTTCTCTTCTTAACAGGATTACAGGCTTGTGTAAAACAGAGACTCTGTTCTTCACTTTATCCCCAGTGAGAAAAACATAGGACCAAGAACGAAGCCTTTATTAACGGTCCTGAACAACAATCTAGTTGACTATCACTTTTGCTCTGAAAACTACCTGCTTCTTCTAAAGTGTTCAGGTTTTAGCAGCCTTGTTTCTTTGATGTACAATTCCCTCTGGATACAACTGATGGGTCCAGATGAGGTGATAATTCCCAAACTGGGCTAATCAGCATCCTTCTACAGAACATTAGTTGGGACAAACAAAAGAAATGGTTGCAAAGTGAACCCAGGCAATTGTGACAAATACAAAAAGCCTAGTGACTTTATGTATTGATTAGATGATTTTTTATTTTGAGAATCATAAAAAAATGATGGAATTTGTATTGAAAGATCAAAATGTTCTGAAGCTGGAGTTATTCCCTACCTCATAAATTACTAATTTTAAAAATTATATTAAAAATAAAACTTTTAATTTTAATTAATTTTAGCTATAATAGACAAACATACTATTTTCTAATATAAAGTCATTATAAAAATCTAGCTAGCACAAAAGGCATATTATTAAAAATTTGGAAAAATTCCTGTAACCATATTGTATAGAAATAACACATGTATTTTTCTTAGGCACACACATATTTTAATAAAAATGGGATTGTGTAGTACCCAGCTTTTGTGTAAGTTGATTCTTTTCCTTTATACTATTAAGAGAACATATTTTTAGGCCAGCAAATATAAATCTTCATCATTATTTTAATGCCTAAATTACACTCAGTTATGCAGATGATAGTGTAATTAAATAGTTTAACATGTTTTAAAGTTTTTATTTTTTAGAGCATTTTTAGGTTTACAACAAAATTGAGAGGGAGGTATAGAGATTTCAACTATACCTCCTGTCCCCACAGATACATAGATTCTCCATTACCAAGTAAGAACCTATAGTAATACATCATAATCAACTAAAATCCATAGTTAACCTGGTATTGTATATTCTATGGGTTTGGAAGAATGTATAATGACATATATCCATCATAAAAAAAATCATACTTTTTTTTACTGCCCTAAAAATAATTTGTGTTCTGCCTACATATCTCCCTACTTCTACCCCCAGGGCACTGATCTTATTGTATCTCCATAGTTTTGCCTTTTCCAGAATGGCTTCACTTAGTAACATGCATTTAAGTTTCCTTCACATGTTTTCATGGCTTACTAGCTCATTTATTTTTAGCATAGAATTATATTCCATTGTTTGAATGTATACCACTTCATCTATTCATTTAATTATGAATAAAGCTGCAAGAAACATTGTGTGCAGGTTTTGTGTTGGACTAAGTTTTAGCTCCTTAGGGTAGAATTTTCTTTTAAAATAAGTAATGCTCAAAATAAAGTTCATAAATTCAATTTTTACATCCATTTCTACTCTCGACTTTGAGAGTAAAAACTGGAACAACTATTCAGAGACCATCATTGCCCTGAGCATCTCTTTGACAGCATCGGAGTAAGGAGATGTTCTGAAATTTGCCGTGTTTGGGTTTAATTTTATAAAAACTTACATTTGCCACAGCAAATTACCTTAAGCCTTTGAACCTACTGATCTTCCAGGTATTTTAAATCCTCTTTTGAACTTGATTTCTAAGCATCTGTGTCAAAGCTCCTTGAACTCTGAGAGAAAATTGTAACTTAGCAAATTGATTTCCATTTGGCTTATTGAGAGATCAGATAGAAACTAATGAGAAATTGTGGCAGCCTTTTGACTTTCATTGAATGCAACCTGTCAAAGTATTGTTTTTATTTACTAAACTCTGCTAGGCATTTGAGGAACAAGATGCTCTGATAATATTTGGAGTGATTTCCTGTTTACTCTGGCACAGTGACATTCGAGCAAGTCAGTTTGCAGTGAGGAACCCTCACAGGCTGTGTGATCCAACAGCTTCTTCCACGTTTTCCTTCTCTTGCCAATAGGAAGACGAACGCCATGTTTACCCCTCAGCTTTTGAGTTGTTACTCGGCATACAAACTGTGGCATCAGATTGGCCATCTGAGTTTTTTCATGTGAAATGCAATGATTTTTTTCAATGCCATTTAATCATCCTGAATATATTAGGGAGTCTGTTTTTTATCCACCTGAGTTGCTTTTCTTTTCCCAGCACTTTTTATTGTTCTTTGAAAAAAGTAATGTTATGGTAGACAGTTGGTCATGTATCATGAAAGAACTGTATTTACCTAGAGAAATTTACAACCACTCAGAACACAATTACCAGGTTGGTTGAGAAAATATGGCCCTCATGCTACAGAGAAAAAAACAACTACATTTTACAAATTTTTGAGTTAATGAAACTTTTAATGCAAAAAAATGAAATTGTAGGTATATGTATGTTGATGAAAGCTATCTGAACATAATATTGTTTTAAATTACTTCATAGAGTATTGCAAGAAGACTAGGTATTTTTTAGTCATGATTTTGGACAAGCTACCCCTCTGATTACCACCCTTTAAAAAGTTTCCACCTTCAATATTAAAAATGAAAATTTTATAATCAAGGTTTCAGAATGTTGGGTAGAGTCTAGCCCCCATGCTAAAGTACAACTGCCAAAGAGGCACAAGACAGTCTCTATTGGTAATTTACTCTTCAGAGCAAATCAGACTCATATATCCTTTTAGGAGGGCAGATTTGATTGGAAAAGGAATATAGAGAGATTGTGAGGACCCTGAATGTCTATCAATAAGGCAAAGGATGCCAATAAATGGGAAGGCGGGATTTGGGGAGAGGGTGGAAGGAGGAGAGAAATGGAAGTTTCTAAAGAAAAAGAAATGTACTTATTTTACTTAACCTTTCTCAGAAACGGACTCTGAGAAGATTCCTATGCAAGTAGTTGATGTAGGAGGCATAATTTGGGAGGCACTGAAAGGGAACTGAGGAGTGAGAGAGGAAAGAGAAGGTATCCAAGATAGCAGAACCCGAGACTAAGGCTTCCTTGAAGGTAGTTTATTATTTAAGAAGTAACAGGAGTGAAGAGGAGTAGGGGTGAAACAGGAAAGGAGGAAAACACACAGGAACTGAGTATTGAGGTGGATGAATAACGGGGGCTCCATATCTCAGGACCTGCTGCGGAGCCTTCTCACAGGCAATCCAGCCCTGTCCTGTGTCTGTGTGAGCAAACAAAGGTAGACGCATTGATCCATTTACCGAACACACAGCATGGTGTGGTGGGAAAATAAATTTCAGTTGTGGAGTCAAATGGACCTGGGTTTATATCTTGGTACTGTCCCCTTCTTAGTTATGTGGAAGAGTTAAACAGACAAACAAACGAAAACCTTCCTGAGAATTTTGGCATATATGTGTAAAGTAAAGGGTACTACTATTTTATTTTTATTTATTTATTTATTTTTAGTAAAAACCCACATAATGCCCTGTCTGGTGTGACTCAGTTGGCTGGAGCGTTGTCCTGTACACCATAAGGTCATGGGTTCGATTCCTTATTCCTGGTCAGGGCATATACTTAGGTTGTAGGTTTGTTCTCTGGTCGGAGTGTATATGTGAGGAAACTGATCAATATATCTCTCTCATATAGATGTGTGTTTTTCTCTCTCCCTCCCTTTCTAAAATCAATTTTAAAAACAAACGAATAATTACTTCAGAGTTTTTCAACAATAAAAGGTTCTTCCAAATATACATCTTAAATTATTTTTTTGCCTAAAAATAGCAAAAAGGAAAATAATTTACTTTGAGATTCAAACTTTTCTTTTGTGATTCAATTATTGAAATAAGTATTAACTTCATTACTGTTTTAATCTTATAAGTTTTAGATGGAAGGAGGAATATAATATAAAGCATTAAAAATGACATTAAATAATTTTAATTCCTTAAACATATTTGAGTGAATTAATTTTAGAAAGAGCCAAATGTAATATAAAATATAAATTAATGCATTTATAAGTTTTATAAAAGAATATAGCTAGGAGACCAACAACTTGGAGATTGGCTCTACAATGTGTTTTTCATTTATTCCTGATGCCTGGATGAATAAAACCATGTCACTTTTCAGCAGGCTCTTCAGAGCCTGTGAATCATGATGAGTCACTTTCTTTGAGTTTGTGAAATGCTTTTCCTCATTTTTGCCACTTCCTGAGATAGATTGTAAAAATGAACCAAACGATAACATGTGTACAGCCTTGATATAGACCTAAGAAGTCAGAAATCAACTTTGATATTTAAACAACATAGATATTTAATCATTAAGTTATAATAAAACAAACTTTCAGCAACGAAGTTCTTTAAGTTTCCAGTCTTGCTCTTTTAAATATGAAGAATTTCAGTTAAATGTAAAGAGATGTTCATTTATTTGATAAGAACTTAATGGCAAAGGAGGGAGAGGAGAACAAAATTGTGTGAATGTGAAGTCTTAGATGTAATTCCTGCCTTTTCATCATGCCATGCTAGGGAGGAAACGTCCACTCCCAAAGGGCGTATCACCTTCACTCCACTGCCTCGCTTATTGGGGAGGTTTTGTATCATCACAAAGACCTTCGCTCCAGGATAAAGCAGCTGTTCTGGGTGCTTGCCAACTGCAGTGATGGTCTAACAAAATCTGTCAACAGAGAAAACACACCACACCCTCATACTCATGTTGTAACTGCTTCCTCTCTTCCATTTCAGCATACCCCTTGGGACACTGATTTACACAGAAGGCCACGAAGGGTGACATACGTGTTAGCATATGGCACTGCCCTCCTGGGGTAATGTACATGAAAGCATATGGCACTGCCCTCTTACTCATCAGCAAACACAGGAAGAACTTTACCCTAGTTACCTTGTTGGTTTTCCATATGGTTCCAAATTATCCCTGCAAGTGGATAATTTGCATTCAATTTACCTCCAAAATTCTTTCTAGGTATAAAGATATGTCCTGGCTATATAAAATTCAGTAGCTAGCCATCCAAATACACGTTTCTAAAGAAGCAGATGACTATAGTCACGTGTGTGTGTGTGTGTATATATATATATACACACACACATATATACATATATACATATATACATATATACATATATACGTATATATATATGTATACACACATATATATGTACACATATGTATATATATACATACACACACACACGCACTGAGTGGCCAGATTATTACGATCTCTGAACGCATAATAATCTGACCACTCAGTGTATATCCTATATAATAAAAGGCTAATATGCAAATTGTCCCCTCAACCAGGAGTTCGACCAGCAGGCAGGCCGGACCCCACCCATGCACGAATTCATGCACCGGGCCGATAATATATATATACATGTGTGTGTGTGTGTGTGTGTATATATATGTATACACACACACACACACACACACACACACACACACACACACTGAGTGGCCCAATTATTATACGTTCAGAGATCATAATAATCTGGCCACAATCATAATAATCTGTGCATTGCATGCACACATCCTTAGGAGAAAAATACTATTTTTAATTGTTTTTTTCCTCATGTTTTATTTTTAAGTGTTTTATTCTGACACATAATAAAATAATTTTTAGTTTGTGGTTCTCTTTTACATTTTTACATCCAAGTCTCTTTATTGTTTTGGCTAATTATTCTTACTGTATATTTCATATTTTAGTTTAGAACCAATTCTCCCAAGAAGCCCAATATCTTAAGCTTAGAATATATTACTTTTCTCGGGACTTTGATAAAACTCTGTTCTTCCTCACCATTGTACTTATAATTGCCTTGACACTGTTAATCACAACACATAAATGTCATGCAGGAGAGACCATGTTTATATTTTTCATGATGGTATTTCACTCATGACTAGCATGGGTCTAAGGAAGAGGTTGGTGATTAATAAATATTGGGTGAATGAATGAAGGAATGCATTCATATAGGTAAAAGATCACAAAGACCTGGTGAAACAAGCATCATTCCTCCACTGCCTATTGTACAGTCTGAAAGATTGAAAACTTTCCACAGGTTTTGGATAATTATAGCAGGAAATGTTTTACTCCCCCATGACCTGGAAATTAAGTCCTATTTTGACCTTTTAGAAATTGCTTCCTCAAAAGACTAGATCAATTAGGATGTCCTTTAATGTATTTTCCTAACCTAGAACTGCTAAAATATCCTAATAATTCTTGAGATCTTTGTAGATGTTTCACAATGGGGACTTTGACCAAGTCCCCATTTGGAAAATCCTGGATTAAAGCAGATTTTTAAATTTCTTTAACAATTAAGTATATGTTTAACGTAAATATCAAAGCCCAGTTGACCATTGCCTTATTTACAAAACTATTTAAGCAGAAAAAAGTATCTATATACTGGGAAATATTTAGGAATTAGTCTTTAGTAGACATAATATGGTAGCATGCCATCCTGCCCACTGCAAGGTGAGTCAAAGAGGAGGGTTTTCAGATTTTTAAAGATGTGACTTTAGGAATTTGAAATTAATCTTAGAGTATACTTATTATAACCTCTTTAAAATTGTAATCATGCTCTTCTGGTGAGAAAATTTTGGCCATCAATTGTTCTTTTATTTTCTCTTTTCCCCCATTGTATATGCTCCTTTTGTGTATCGAAGTTGTAGATTTCTGTATTCCCTACCCCCACACCTCTTTCTGCCTCTCTAATTTATCTAACTTGAAGGAGCAAACCCAGTCATTTCTGAACTCTCTTCCTTTATCCCTCTGCAAGGCTGAAGACTGTTTTGATTCAGCTTGCTGCTTTAACTGTTTTCTTTTTCTATTCGTTCTCCTTTGTGTTGAGCAATTAAACACCATATGCTTTTCTTTGACCCTAAAATGTATCTTTCACTTGATGTATTCAAGTACCAGGCAGCTTAAATGTTACTTAGATATACATTTATGGCAGGGACTTGACAGCTCACTGTCTCCTCAGTGGCCTTTCCATATTGTCAGACATAAGATTGTGAAAATACTGTATCTACCAGAATATTGCCTCACATTTGTATTCATTTATTCTTGCCCCTAGAGCTAACTTAGTTGACTCAAAATGGCTTAGTGTCTCTTTAACAGACAACTATATCCTTTTTAGTAGCCATTTCATTTCTAAATAATACTTAAGTGGTCTTTATCCTTGGCCTGCTGACTGGTATAACTGCAAAAGCAAGCCAGAGAATATCACAATATTCTCTGGCAAGCTCTTTTGAAATAAAACACAAGTGCTGCATATCTAAAGCTCACATAGTGTTCTTTTGTTGCTCGTGTCTGAATAACGATCCAACACAACTCTTTCCAAGGCATTTATAATAACGCCTCCAAAAAAACACACATGTAGTCCTTACTGACTTTGCTTTTGAATTTGATTCTCATAATGCAATTGTTCTTTACTGGATTGTCTCTGAGCTCAATTACAAGCCATATTGAGTTTATCTTGGGCACACCTGGCCTTTTCTATTCACATTCTAGTTCCCCTATTGTAGCATACAGCCTTCTCTCTCTCTGTTCACTCTTTGCTCTGCATTATCCATCATAATCTGCTCCCTGGAAAGCAACTCTCCTGTCATTCATGAAAAAGGGATATTTAATTCAATGCGTTATATGTGCTGGGGGCTCTTGCATTTAAAGCAGTGCTTCTCGCTGTACAATAAATGGTTTTGTTCCATGCTATAGGAGTTGTAGTACAAGTGGAATCAATGTTAGAAAAGGTGGGGCTTCTAAATCCCCTAATCAACACATCATTGCTTGAGCACCATGGTGGCCTGATTCCAAGGAGTTTGGTGATCTATCTCCATAAAAGCCTGAGAAGATATCTTATTTCCATTTCACATCTCTTTTTCTATTCACTGTGACAATGCCAAAATTCTAATGAGAACACTTTTTTTTTGGGCGGGGGGGCATAGAGGGGTAAGAAAATAAGCTGTTGTTAAGGGTCTGGAATCAGCTCACCTGAGTTTCTGTTATGACTTTACTCTTTACAGGAAGCATATCCTTTGGCAAGCTATTTAAATTCCCTCAGCTGTACTTTTTTCATCCAAAAAAGGACAGCTTATTTGAGTGAGACACTTCATGTTTTCTCTAAATTTAATGAGATAATTCATGTAAAGCAGTTAGCACAATACCCCACAATAAATGCTAACAAATCATAGTTAGTATTTTTTTTATCTTATTCATATACTGATGCTAACAATTTCTACTATTTTAATTTGAAACATGAATTCTAGTATCTGGGAACCACTTTATAAAGTATATAATTTTTTAACCACTATGCTGTACACCTGAAACAAATACAAAATTATACTGGATGTAAACTGTAAGTGAAAAATAAAATTAAGAAGAAAAAAAAGATAAATGAATTCAAGTCTTCAACCAAGACGGGGTAGGCTTTGATTAATTTCCATTACTGAGAAAAATCAGAGTTAATTTCCCCCCTCTCTATTTTTTTCCGCGCTATGATGCCATTGGTTCCATGTCTATTGATAACACCTAAATGTTTGCCTTATTGTGACTATGAGCTAATAACAATATCATCAACTAAATTCTAATTGAAGAAGCCTTCTGAAACGTAACTGAACTGAGCTGTATAAAATAAATACACATGTTTCTATGCCCTTTACAATACAAAAGGTAAACTACCTATTGAAACCTTCCAGGGAAGAAGCAGAATACATTAAGAATAAAATATTATGGACTTGTATGCATGCATATAAGTCTAACGGACAACAGGGGGGTGAGGGCATAAGTGGGGGGGTGGGGGTAATGGGGAAATAAGGACACATATGTAACACCTTAATCAATAAAGAAATTAAAAAAATAAAAATATTACAACAACAAAAAAAGCTTATGTACATTTTAAAAGTTTGGGCTTCTACTGGACAGAAGTCACCATATAAACTGATAAGCATTCACATGCATAACAAAATATTTCTAAGTCATATAAGTACCATGTTAAATGAGCAAAAGCAGAAACTAGCTGGATGAATATATGAAAAATGAAGTTGACTGGTAATCTGGTAAGTAAGTATTTCCTAATGTACAGTGATCGCAAATGGACAAGACCCCAGGGGCATCATCACACGTAATGTCAGGTACTGTATTACCTGGGCAAAATGATGTCTTGCCTAGGAATATTCTGATGGAGTAATAATATTTTATGCTTAGTTATCATTATAGACTAATTGCATTTTAGCAGGAGATTTTAAGCACAAAAAAATCACTAAGAGTATATGGAAGCAAACATTTTTTTTTTCTTTTTCAGGTAGAGGGCATTTTATAACAGGAAACAATGATAGGATATTGTAAACATTTTCTTTTGCCTACCTTTGTATTTCAGTAGTTCAATATAACCACATTTCTCCAAAGACTCATTCTGTTATTGAAAGTAATGGTGGGAACCAACTTAAGAACATGTAAAATGCAAGATTTTTTAATCAATGAGAAGCTATTAATTTAACCAACCCTTCCTGTAATAATATTGAGACAGACTGTCTGCCTGTTTTTACATTATAGCTTGCTTTGCAATCTGTGTAGAATTTAATGAGGTGTGTAATTTTTGTGAACTTATTGATTCTGAGAGATTCAAAGATTTTAATGCTACTGAACTTTAGTATTTTTACCTTTCACTTATCTTGTACAAAGACAATAATATTTTATTGTCAGCTGTTGATCTCTCTGTATTGCTGTTACACATTTAACTACTTATCTCTAAATGCACATAGGAAATGTTTTCAGATGAATATACAATTTAACCTGCCCCTCTCCCTATTAAAATTTTTCCACATTTTATATTCAGGTATTTCATAGTTAATTAATTTGCTATTTTGAATTGCATCATCTAGAACTCCTAGATTAATGTGCAGACCTATTATGTCTTATTTCATCTGTATAAGAAGGAACCTCATGTCTTGTCCCTTGACAGTTAAGATAGCTTCTGAGCCATTTAAGAAAGCATACAAATCACTAGGACAAACTAGTCTACTCTCTATTTCTTCTGGTAGTCTAGGAGGTCTGATACCATAGAATATTTCAATAACTTACATGAAAAAAATACCACATGTAATTTTAAAATCAGTTTTATAGCACACATTTTTATGATTAACCACATCAAAGTATTAATGGCTATTTATACAGTACAAACCAGAGAATGTTGGGTATGATTGCTTTATTTTATAATGAATTATTTGAATTATATAAGGGTAATATCTATGATATTCATATATTGATAACATCCAAGTTTTAATATATTCATAAAACTATTCAAAGAAAGGATGCTCAAATTCTAGCTCATAGGCTGCTTAGAATTCAACTTAGTGACTACAGGACATATTTTATCACCAGGTTAACCATAAAAATCCCTAATGAGACGTGATCTTGCTGGTAATTATAATAGAGACCAGAAGAATTCTGCTTTTATTTAATTTTTATAAAAAGCAATTCTGGGTACATTTTTATTTTAAGAAAAAAAATCAAGGTAGAGGAAGGGTTGTTCCCTTGCTTAAAAGATTTAAAAACTTTTGGTTTAATAAATATTGATACCTATTTTAATTCCTTGGGATCTATCAATTAAAACTAGAATAAGTAGTCTAGAATTAATACTTTGATATAGATGACTAACAAACTAGAAATCCCCCACACTCCTAATGGCAAGTTGATGGCGTTAATGTTTGTTTCCTACCTATAACCAAACATCCCCTTTATCTCTTATTGATTCATTATGATCAATAGCATTTAGTGTAGAACCTTTGTCTAAGGCATGTTAAAAGTCAGAGTAAACTGCATCTACTCTTCACTCTTTTATTCCTCTAATTGTACAATTTTTCAGTATTACTTAGGCATATTTTTCCTTGCAGAAATTAGATTGCCTTTTTCTTAAGAAAGCATTCTGTGATCTTACCCATCTTAGTATACTCTGCTAGGTGACCATTACAAAGAATGTCTTAAGTTGCTCAGGAACTGATAGCTTAGGATTTGCAGTGGCTACTCAAATTTATCAGATATTTTATCAAATTGTTCCAAAAAGCTATCCTTATTTTAATTATGTAAAGAAAAAGTGGATATATAAAGTTCCTGGAAATTCAGAGGCAGAAAAGGTTATTTTCATTTTGGGAAATCACAGAATGTTTCATGGAGGAGGTGGCCTATTATTGTTTAATTTAGTTACCCTTTACCCCAAGTGAAATAGATCATGCTCACTTACAGCCGTGGTTCTCAATCTTTAGCATATATCAGAATCTCTAAAGGGCTTGTTAAAATGCAGATTTTTGCACTATAGCTTCAGAATTTGTTATTCAGCAGACTCCAGATAGGATCTGGAATTTACTTTTCCATCAAGTTCCCAGGCCATGCTGATGCTGCTCATCTGGCTACTACACTTTGGGAACCATTATTATACCGTAGAACTGGACTTAGTATACCGTAGAACTGGATAATGAAGTCAACTGGACGAAACTATCTACCTCTAATTCTTGGGGAAACCTTAGTTTCAATATTTCCAAATGTCTCCCTAATTTATTGTCACCTTTCTCCTTTAGCATACTCAAGTAACTGAATATTATATTGAATTCCCTTGAAATGTGACATTAGTTCTCTTTTGGCTAAATATTTTCTCATGCTTTTCAACTTACTCTAATATATTTTTTTTCTAATTGCAGTTTGTGCATTGTTTCATGGTAATCTATTCATCAACTTCTGTTTTTAACTACAGGATCCTAGATGCTAGGCTAAAATCAACAACAGCAACAATAAATGGTTTTCGTTTTGTGGTGTGGAACACCTACAGTTAGAATATATGTTTCTGACAACAACAGTAATATATACGTATTTCTCTTAGCCTGGTTTCATCAGAAAGCAGAGCCCAAACTCAAGAATAAAGTGCTACACCCTCATTGAGGGATGCCTTCCCAGGAGCAGAAATAAGAAGAACAGAGTGTTGCCGAGGAGGGTTTTCAACCTGCCAGCGCTTGGTATGAAGCACAGATCACAAAACCGCCTGGGGTTGTCTCATGAGAGGTATTATGAATGACTGCTTTTTAGGGCAGTGCATCACGAAGAGGCAGAGGAATATATACACCAGCCTCTTTCTCCTGCTGGTCACAGGTAAGCCACACAAGGCATCAACTTCCCCTGCATGTCCTTACTGTGCACGTGGGAGCACGACAGGTGTTGATATTCCATGACTCATTCTCAACAGGGAAGGAAGCCCCAAGGTTTTTGCCCAGAAAAAGGTGCTCTGAGGTCATGAAGAAACACCCCTGGTGCCTGGGATAGGTACAGATGGCCAGACGCCTGAGGAAGAGATGAGGCTAAAAGAATCTAAAGTGTTTCATAACAGATGATACAATACTCATTGTAGAACATTCTCTTCCTTGTTCCTTCCGTCATCTTATGATAGTGGTAGACATTTTCCGCTTTTGAAATGCATTATTGCTCTGACTTCTAGGAAACAATCTCTCTGGACTCTGCTCTTATCTGTTAGTGACCACTTTTCCATCTTTTATGCAGGTGTCTCCTATGTGGGTACCTTTTCTTTTACATACCACTTACATATTGTTTCAAGTTCTATCCTTGACCATCTTGTCTTCTTAATTTTCTTTTCTTTTCACACCTTCAAATGGCATCTATATGCTCAATGTCCCACAATGTATCTCATGCCGAGATCACTCTACTGATCCGCAGACCCATAAATCTAAAGGCACACTCTCCATTTCTACCTGGATGTTTTGTAGGAATTCAGCATTTTTTAAGGTTGAGTAATTTTTTCTTCCTTCCTAGAATATCTGTCTCTCCTGTATTTTATAACATACCATTAGCATTCACCTTCCATATCCAATATTCATGGAGTAGGGATGATTTAAAAATTTTTTTTCTTGATTCTATCTAGTTCTCTCCATCCCCATTACTACTATGCTTATGTGGGTCACCTTCATCTCTCGCTGGGAATACTACCACAGACTTCTAATTGGATGACTCCCTACTAAACTTTCTCCTTTCGCGTTTAACATTCTCCAGTTGTTTCCATGTCCTTCAGGATGAAAAGCAAACATGTAGGCATATCTTTACATGATTTGTGTGTTTTTTACTTTTTCAGTTCAAGCATTCACTACTCCCAGGGAGTTGCCTTAAGCTTCAAACTAAGTCATGTTCTGGTTCCTGAATCTACCATTGTCTGATGTCCTTTTAGGTCTTCTTAATTCCTTTTGCATGAACAAACATTAAATTTACTCTTTCTGACTCATGTTTGTAGATTTGTTAAGAGTCAGCTTTTCTAGGAGGCCGCATCTTAACAGTCCTAACTCCAACCAAGACTTGTTATGCTTCTTGTAATTTTGTTTTGTATTATTTTGTTCAGTTTTCCTCTAGGCCAGTGGTCGGCAAACTCATTTGTCAACAGAGCCAAATATCAACAGTACGATTGAAATTTCTTTTGAGAGCCAAATTTTTTAAACTTAAACTTCTTCTAACGCCACTTCTTCAAAATAGACTCGCCCAGGGCATGGTATTTTGTGGGAGAGCCACACTCAAGGGGCCAAAGAGCCGCATGTGGCTCGGGAGCTGCAGTTTGCCGACCACTGCGCCTAGGCCTATTCTAATCACAGACTACAGATAGGCAGTCCTAATCTACAGATAAGCATTTCCTCATTTAAATTGTGACTTTCTTGAGGGCTGGAACTGCCTTGAATAGCTCCTGACCCATTTTAAATGTCCACTATCTGTTTCAATAAGTTAATCAATAATAATAATATTTACTGATGAAATAATTTGCTACATATGCTGTGAGTTACCTTATCCCCTTTGTGCTGGGAAAAAACACACAAACTGAGGTTCAGAGAGGATAAACAAATTGCCCAAAGACGAACAGCTAGTAAGTAACAAAGCCAGATTCAACTTCAGGCATATCTGATTCCAGAACATTTGCTTTTGCCACAGACCTACATTGAAAGTGGAAGTATTAAAATCCGAACTCTGTCTTTTGCCCAACTAAGGGTTTACTTGACCTCTTTTAAAAGCCATGAGTTAATCTGCCACAAAGGGGAGGTAATACATGGGATGGCTTTGTTTTTTTAAGATAAAATAAGCAAATCTACTATACCAACATAGAGTTTATAATAAATATTTGTCATTATTCTTATTTTACTTATTTACTTAAATGTTAGCAGCCCAAGCATGGGAGTATAAAATATAAGATCACTTGATATATCATGAATAGATATAAAAGTTCATAGTTCACTAGAATTCAATAGATCAGAAACCCTCTGCTTTCCTAACAATATGGGAAATAAAACAGTCATATCATGAAATACTATTCACAACAGAGGCATTGTATTTGACATTTGTAGGAAATTACTGTGGAGAAATAATACTAAGTACAGAATTCTCAAAGGCAATGGAGCCTTTTATTGTAACTTTACACTTACAGATGAACTGACAAAGCAAAATTGTGTTATATTTACCTGGGCTGACCACCAAGGGGTCCAGTAGAATAACATTTCACATTGAAGCCTCAAGGAAAACCACCTAAGACAGCCTAGCACTTTTTGGCAGGCCTGTTGGTCTTCATTCTTGCTATATTTTGCCGAGGAGGATGTGTATATTCCAACAATATATAAGTGAAACATCTAACAAGCCTAATTTTCTTTATGATTTAACAGGGTTCAACTTAATAGGATTCAATAAATGGAAACTGAGCAGTCAGAATAATGAAGAGAGAACGTAATATATCTCATTCTGTTTGTGTCCTTTCTATGTTCTTTTGTCCTTTGATTGCACTGGTGGATAATATTATTTTGTTCCCAAGGAAATATGTCCCTTTGATTAGGTTGTAGATATTCTCTCATTTGTCACTGTTCTATCAAGCTATGCCATGTAACAGCAGGAACTCTTGATTATTTAATTGCTTGTAAGAACTCATTAAATTCGACTATCAATCATGGGACATATGGTAAGCATCACCCAATGGCGTGAGAGATTGTAGCAATAATCTGTCACTAGGGCAAACCCTTTTTCAGTCACACAGGCTTCAGTGTAGTTGTCGGATCATGATTATTTTTAATTAATATTGATTTACAACTCATGTTCATCTAGTAGCCTTAATCCACACTTTGAAGTTAATAATATAAGCATTTATAATTTTATTAGAAACAGACTCAATGAATCTTTTCTGCTTTGTACCTGATTTTCTTCTGTGATAATTGAATTTGTTCTCTTACAAACAGTACATAATAAATTTTAAAATCTATTATTTTTCCGTTGATAGAATTTAAATAATACTTCTTAATAAATAGAATTTTACAAAGTCAATATCAAAACTTGGTTATAATCACTTGTGGGGAAACAGCATCAGTAGAGATTATTTCTGAAATGGTCCTTTTCAAATTAGAGAAAATCAAAACAGCTAGGAGTAAAATGATCAAGTTTAACACTAGTGTATCTTTTGTTGAGTCAACATAGTTTTTTAAAATGTGTATTTATAGTGAAAGTTTAGAAGCATCTAGCCTCCATTGCAATCAAGATGAGGATGTACAGTTGCCTATAGGAATTCAGTGCAAAACTAAATGTAAACTGTAGTTCTATATCATTAGCTCATTTATTAGAAAACAAGGCATCTAGTAGGACTGGACTAGGTGTCTCTAAGAATAAAAGCACCACAAGGGCAAAAATTGAGTCACACTATTTCACCTATAGTGTTTAGAATGAATCGTTAGTAGGTGCTCAATAAATATTTATAGCATGAGTGAATGAGTGAGTGGATATGATATCATGCCAGTATACTTTTACCTCAAAGTGTTTCCTTGGGAGAAGAATGTTCATTTTGTTTTTAAAAATGTCTACTCAGTACTAAGACTATTAATTATTTTGCTCTACAATATGTTAACTCTTCCTATATAATAAAAGGCTAATATGCAAATTAACCGAACTACGGAATGACTGGTCACTATGATGTGCACTTGACCACCAGGGGGCAGACGCTCAATGCAGGAGCTGCCCCCTGGTGGTCAGTGTGCTCCCACAGGAGGATCGCCGCTCAGCCAGAAGCCAGGCTGAAGGTTGGTGAGTGCAGTGGTGTGATGGGAGCCTCTCCTGCCTCCGTGGCAGCGGTAAGAATGTCCGACATCCCCTGAGGGCTCCTGGATTGTGAGAGGGCACAGGCCGGACTGAGGTACCGCCCACCCCCGAGTGCATGAATTTCATGCACCGGGCCTCTAGTTATTAAATAAAGTATGTTTTTATTGATTTTAGAGAGAGGAAGGGAAAGGGAGAGAGAGAGAGAGAAACATGGATGTGAGAGAAACATCGATCAGCTGCCTCCTGCATGCCCCATGCTGGGGAATCAAGCCTGCAACCCAGACATGTGCCCAGATTGGGAATTGAACTGCTACTTTCTGGTTCATGGGATGATGCTCAACCAACTGAGTCATACCATCTGGGCTACAATATCTTATCTCCTTATAAGCAGTGTCTCATTTAATCGCATAGCAAGTTAATATTGATAGGATGGTAATATGTGCTAGGCACTGTGGTGCTTTACCTATGCTACCTCATGTAATTATTACCATAAGCATATATGGAGTAGGCACAATTATTAGTCCCATTTTACAGGAAAAGAAACTATGGTTTAGTTAGGTTAAGCAACTTCCTTAAACATACAACTAGTAAGTGACAGAGTCCAGATTGGAATCCAAATCTGCCAGACTCTTAAGTTTTCAATGCTGTGTTAAAAGTTGAGTTAGTAAATATGAGACCCTTTATTGCTACCCTCTTCTTCCACACATTGCTAATTGGTTACTGACCGTGTCCTCAGAATCCTTCTCCACATAGGCCTCCATGTAGGCACTGCCCCTTCGGTGTGGGACTAAAACCATTTCGTCATCCATGTGTTGTTCTAAACTGCTCCTAACCGCTAACAATGCAGGCACAACTACATTAATAAGTCAGAGCTTCATAGAAACAAAGCAATTATAATGGAGTCTGAGAAGCACGATAGTGAATCAGGATTCTGTGTGCACAAATGTGAATGCTTGGATTTCTTTCACTTTTTCTGTAACATTTGAGATCCTGAATACGTACAATAGTTAAGAACCATTTCTCAACTCACACCAGCTAAGGGGTGAGCCTAGAGAAACATGTTCAACCCTGAATGGTCGCTCAGTCTTAACTTTTGTTTGTAAGATGTGACTAAAATGTCTGAAGAGCTTATTTCCTTCCCTTTCTCTCTGATTGCTGGTAAGGGCACTAGGGTTCCCCTTCCTGGGGGCTAATTCTTGAGTTACGTTGTGTTTTTCCACCCTATTAATCCACCTGTGACTTTATCAATTGCATTAGGATATTTAATATCATATACTAGTATCTGCATTGATAAGGGTTCCTCAGTTTGTGCCCCATAGCACTTTGTCACAACATCACTTATACTTGTATTTACAATTTATACCTTATATACCTGTCATCCCTAGCAGACTCTGAACTCCCTGAGGTTAAATTTTCTTTTTTTAAACTATGCCATATAAGTTTCATCTTGTAAATTCTAATGTTCCTTACTTGAATGAATGGATTAGAGACACAACCTGGTGTACACCGATGTTCTACATTCCACTTTTTATTTCATTCTCTAATTGTCAGTTTACATGCTTGATCTTCCTCCCTCACCTTTAGACTGCCCACGGCACATATATTAAATAACCAACAGTAAATGTTTATTAAACTTAATAAAACTTATTTCTTTAATATTAACATTGAACCAAATAGTGAATCTGTCAAACTTTTGGATATGTTACTTAAGTCGATCATGCATGTTCATTGCCCACAATTCCCAGATACACCTTCTTATTGACTGTTTAGAAGTATTATGTATATGAAATTAAGGGTATTTGAACTGTTAGGGTAAATTATATGCTTACCAGAACTAAGTACTAGACCCTAATAAATCTGTATGGATTTTTCTCTACTTGAAACAAATTTACAGTTTACAGAATCAAGAAACCAACGCTGCCATGTGGAACCAGTAAAAATGACAGAAAGAATAGGAGGTCCTGTATTTGTAGCACAAGCATTCCGTGATGCACTTGTCTTTGTCTGATTAATTTAGACATTTTCACTAATAGATTCAAAGATAATTGCCAGATAAACAGCTGTGCTATCCCTATAACAGGAGAGGAAATGAGTAAGGGATATTAAATAAGGAAAAATGTCATTCAGGTGCATTAATCTGGAAAAGGGAGATCATTGTAAGACGTTCTGTCTTCCTTGGTATTTGGATATGAAAATTGGAGTATTAACATATAAAAACATGATAGGGCATCATGAAAGGGAATAATATCTTTATGAGGCAAGTGATTATTATAATGAAATTATTTATGGGTGAAAGAGTCTTGCCATTTCATTATCTAGTGTTTACTAAAACGTAAGTTCTACATGAGATAAAATGTTTAAGATCATTTTTCCATAAGTATATAAATGCTGAGTCAAAACAACATGTTTCAGATAATATTAGGAATATAAAATACTCATATTAGGTGTTCTTTTATTTATTTCAACTCATTCCTTTATTTTCAGATAAGAATATGTGTGACTGTCCAAGTATAAAATAATGAAACTATCAATGACTTCAAAATAATTTATTTTCTAATGTAATTGTTTATCTTTTTAAATCAAACTTCTAGAAAACACATATCCTATTTGTAAAACTGGATGCGGCAATTAGTCAGTATCATTAAATTTACTAAATTTGATTTGATGCCAAATGTAAATACACAATTGAATTCAGTAGTTACCTTAATAGGTTAAGTAATATATTAGATGCTTTTGTAACATTTGTATAAAACTGCTTTCCTGTTCTACTTGCTTGCTTCATTTTTCATGAGTATAGTGAGCCACTGTACTTAAATTTTTTTGCACATGTAAACTATTAACTCGGGCCTTTATAGACTTAGTATATTGATGAGAAATGCATTATACTAATTTTATGACTTTCAGATAGGTTAGTGCCAGTGATGTCAGCTCAAGAGTAATGAATACCATTTTAAAATACCAAGATGCAGGATTATTTTCAAACTGATACTGCTGTGGAAAAATACCAAAGAGGCTGTGAGAGTATGCCACAAATTACAGAGACCGTTCCAAGAAGTAAGTACAAAACTTGGCTGTGCAAGTGTTCAGAAAACCCATTTAAAAGACCCAAACTGTAGACAGAAGATAAAAAAAAGATTGATCAGCTGCATCCATGACAACAATAGATTGTCCATTTGTTAATTAAAAGTGCATTTTATATATCGTAATGTGATAAATAGTTTGGCTGTATAGGTTAATTCCCTCAGATCTGTACAGAAGGCTGTTAGCATTGATAAATTATGCACTATGACATTTACCATTTCTGATAGACAGTCTGAAGGAGTGCTGGCTGTACCTGCAGCTTTGCTTCTGGTACTTACCCAGCTATTTGGTCTGGCTGTAGTTAACTGTGAAGTATTCCTAATTCAAGTGGGACTATATTTCGAATAAGCATGTGCTTTTGTGGTTGTGTCATTATACTTCTAGAACCTAAGTCCCTTGGAGCATAAATATCTTGACCACTGTAAAACACAGAGTCTTTCTACCATATATAAACATTATTGGGTATCATGGGCATAATGAACTTAAATATTCCAACATGTAGATATATTATATGCCTAATATCTGAACATATTATGTAGTTATTATAGTAACATGGGATGTCAGGAACTTATTTTTATAAATTACCATAAGGATATTATAATTTTTCCACTTCGTTCTAGATTTTTTTTAAAGTCAACTTTTCTATTAACTTTTAAATTTTCCTTAGCTAGGTAAGGTTTTCAAAACCTATAAATATTAAGTACCTTCCTTTATAACTTTGCATGCAGAAATGGCTCACTTGGGAAAAGTGGAATATATAGTAAAGTAGAATTAAAAAACAGCAATAAATCTTAACAAAACAACGACCTGGCTAAGATTGAGAATCATATCACATATATGTAAAACATTTTTCAATGTATAAAAGGACCTTCATATATAATATTGTAATTTTGCCAACTATTGCATAAGACATAAAAGAGAAAAACCCATGCCTTCATTGAATTTATTAGAAGAATAAGACTTCAGAAGTTTAAATGGTTTGCCTATAATAAGTTAAAGTTATTTACTATAATCCTAAAATAACTATCAAAAAAATGAACTATAGCAAATAAGAGTAGGAGAAAAAAGAAGAAATCCAAACAACTCAGAAAAAGAGGAAAACAAAACAAAACAACAGATGAAACAAATAGAAAACAAAGAGCAAAATAATAGACAACGCTAACAATGTCAAAAATCACATTAAATCTAAATGGTCTAAATTTTCACATTGAATGAAAAAGCAGGGCCCAACTATGCCCTGCATAAAAAGAAAAAATATGCATATAAAACACAAAGAGGCTACTAGTAAAAATAAAATGGTGGAAATATAAATACCAAGCTAACACTAATATAAAGAAACCTACGGTGACAATAATAGTGTCTGAGAAAGTCAATTTCAGAGACAATATTATTGCCAGAATCAAAGAGTCATTTCATATTGATAAAGGGTTCAATTAATCAAAGGGGGAAAAAACCTAAGTGCTAATGCATCTAACAAAAGTGCTTCAAAATACATCAAACAAAAACTGATCTAACTATAATAGCAAATTCACAATTATATTTAGAGAATCTCTTTCACAAATGATAGAAGTAGACAAAAAGAAAATCAGTGAGAATATCTTATCAAGATAAACCCTATTCTAAGCTCTGGTCTCTATTCTTACCAAGGTAAACTCTATTCTAAGCCATGGTCTCATATGTCAAAACAATCAAATTATACAAAGTAGGTTCTTCAGTCACAATGAAATTAAATTAGAAATGAAAATGAGAGCATATAAATAATGGAAAGTCCCAAATATTGAAACTAAATACACTTCTAAATAGCCTCTAACTTAAATAGGAAAATAAAAAGTAAAATTAGAAAGCGTTTTTAAATAAATCAAAATGAAATCATAACACATCAAAAAGCAACACTTACAGGAAAATTTAAAGCACCTCAAGCCAATATTTGAAGAAAAAAAAAAGGAAGATCTCCAATTAACCCCAGCTTTCAACTTTAAAAACTAAAAAAGAACAAATCAAACCCAAAGTAGAGAGAGCAAAGAAAGTAATAATTATTAGGGCAAACATTAATGAAATAGAATGCAGAAAAGAAATAGTAAAAATCAACCAAACTATTACAGAGTTTATATTTATGGCTAAAAACATTTCCACAAAGACAACTCTAGGCCCAGATGGCTAAATTGACAAGTTCTATTACACATTTAAAAAAGAAATCACACTAAATTTGTACAAAATCTTCTAGAAAACTAGTAAGAATTATTTACTAACTTATCCTATGAGGCTAGCATTATCCTGATATCAAAACTTGACAGAGACATTACAAGAAAAAACCACAGGCTAATAACTTTCTGAACATAGATGACATAACGCTACACAAAATTTTAACAAGTCAAATTCAACATTATAGAAAATGGGTTATGTGTCATGGCCAAGTGAGTTTTTTTTTTTTTTTTTTTGCCAGAAATACAAATTTGATTTAACATTAAACAACTAATAAGATATCAACAAACAACATAAAAGATCACCTCAATAAAGTATTGTTCCAGGAGTTCAACAGTTTGTCTTTTGAATGAGGATTTTTGTGTGTGTACCCATTTCTAATATCCAGAACATAACACTTAAAATAGACACACAACTGTTTTTTGTCATATGTCATAAAATTTGTTCTTAAGATGATTTAAAAATGTTTCTCAAATATTTTTAGAATCTTAGGCTCTCCTCTAATGTTCTAACAGGAAAATTATGAAATAAAATTATGTTGATAGAGGCAAAATAGGCAAGTGGTGAGCAGAACTTAAAATAGTAGTACTTTATTATTGTACATCTAAATTATATTTGCAAAAAGCTATAGGCATTAAAGAAGGAGAAGAGAAGGGGGAGGAAGTGGAGAAAGAGAACAAGTAGAGGGAGGAGGAGGAGGGACACTAACAACAAAAAGCAGGGTGAAGGTGGCATCCCAGCTTGCATAAGAGAAAGAAGTTCTGAAAAATCTTGATTTTTGCTCATTGTTCCTTTTACAAATGCGCTCTCTTCTGTTGATAAGCAGGTGCATTAATTCTATTTTATTTTCATACAAAGCTCAATAAAAAATGACTATTGATAGCCAGGAAGATTTGTCTGCCTATTTCCTGGTTCTCTTAAGATCTTTTTCATGTATTATTGCTTGAAATACCTTATGATGGATAAATTTTTCCTCCCATTTAGAAATTACCAGAAAAAAAATCACATCTCTTGTTCTGCCCTTCACTTTCAGTCTTTATATGTGAAAAACCCATTGAGCTGTGTGGATTCTATTTTATTTTTAGATCAAAACGTAGGTGATAAACCCTGAACTTCGCTAACCCATATGAAGTAAGTAGACTTGAGTCTCTAGTTCCTAATGTTTGTCTTTGATGTACTGGTTTAGAAAAGGTAAAATAAATTTGCTATAGAGGCAGATAGTCTCAAGTAGAGTACTCATAAAAAGTGCTCTTTTAAAAAAAAAAAAATTGAATGTTAAAAGTATTTCCACTTTTGAAAGTGAAAGGCTATTTTTAAATTAAATAACAAAGAGAACAGAGCTGTTTAGCTGCTGAAATGAGTGTGGACGTACATCTTCAGATATTCTTCCAGAAAGGCAACGTAAAGCACATATAGAGATGAGAACCTTAATTAGCAAGATGCTAATGAAAATACAGGATTTCTCCTTCATACATTATAAAATTTATATTAAACTAGAGGCCCAGTGCACTAAATTCATGTACAGGGAATGTGTCCCTCAGCCCAGCCTGCACCCTCTTCAATCTGGGACCCTTTGAGGGATGTCCGACTGCCTGTTTAGGCCTGATCCTAATCAGGCCTAAACGGGCAGTCGAACATCCCTCTCACAATCCAGGACTGCTGGCTCCCAACTGCTCGCCTGCCTGCCTTCCTGATTGCCCCTAACCACTTCTGCCTGCCAGCCTGATCACCCCCTAACCACTCCCCTGCCAGCCTGATTGATGCCTAACTGCTCCCTTGCCAGCCTGTTTGCCCCTAACTGCCCTTCCCTGCAGGCCTGGTCACCCCTAACTGTCCTCCCCTGCAGGCCTGGTCCCCCCCAATTGCTCTCCCCTGCAGGCCTGGGTCCCCCCCAACTGCCCTTCCCTGCAGGCCTGGTCGCCCCCAATTTCCCTCCTCTGCCGGCCTGGTCACCCCTAACTGCCCTCCCCTGCAGGCTTGATCACCCCTAACTGCCCTCCCTTGCAGGCCTGGTCCCTCCCACCTGCCCTCTCCTCCTGGCCTGATCACCCACAACTGCCCTCCCTTTCAGGCCTGGTCCTTCCCTACTGCCCTCCATCTTGTGGCGGCCATCTGTGTCCACATGGGGGCAGGATCTTTGACCACATAGGGGCAGCCATCTTGTGTGTTGGAGTGATGGTCAATTTGCATATTACTCTTTTATTAAATAGGATAGAGGCCTGGTGCATGGGTGGGGGCCAGCTGGTTTTCCCTGAAGGGTGTCCCGGATCAGGGTGGGGGTTCCCTTGGGGCATGGGGCGGCCTAGGCGAGGGGCCTGTGGTGGTTTGCAGGCCGGCCATGCCCCCTGGTGACCCAAGCAGAGGCCCTGGTTTCTGGGATTTATTTATCTTCTATAATTGAAACTTTGTAGCCTTGAGTGGAGCCAAGCCTCCTGCTTGCTCCATGGCTGCAGCCATTTTTGTTGGGATTTATTTATCTTCTGTAATTGAAACTTTGTAGCCTCGAGTGGAGGCCAAGGCAGACCAGGGCTGTGGAAGCTTGGCTTCCTCCATTGCCGGGGGCAACTCAAGCCTCCTGCTCTCTCCAGCTCCGTGGCTGCCGCCATTTTTGTTGGGATTTATTTATCTCCTATAATTGAAACTTTGTAGCCTTGAGTGGAGGCCTGGGGTGGCCAGGGTGTTTGTAAAGCTTGGCTTCCTCCATTGCCAGGGAAATCCAAGCCTCCTGCTCTCTCCGTGGCCACAGCCATCTTGGTTGGGTTAATTTGCATTCTCACTCCTGATTGGCTGGTGGGCATGGCTTTTGGGTGTAGCAGAGTGATGGTTAATTTGCATATTACTCTTTTATTAGATAGGATTTAAAACATGTATGTGGAATTTTAGGCAAGACTACACAGATAAAACAATAACTCTAGGTTTAAAAAGGGAATAAATGTTGTTTTTATCCAGAAGATAAAAAGGCAAGTAAAAAGGTACAATGTAGATACTTTCAGTTAGTGATGATTTTCTCTTAGGGTTACACTTTGCCATAAATGTACCGGGTAGTCTTCCAATGTAGTATGAGAAGTATCTTAAAATTGACATGTTTAAATACCTACAATGATGTTTAAATGCTAGAAGTAATTCATAAATCTGTATTTCCCCTTTTAAATAATTTCTTCAAAATTCATTTCTGGCATATAGTTTATTCCTAAAATCCAGGTACAAAAATTCTCTCCATGGCATATCCCATCTTGTGTATGGATTCTAAGGGTACTTGATATCAGCAGGCTAACTGCCATTAAGGCATGAGAGAGTGTGATTCAAATAGAGCTGGACAGAGTTAAAAAAAGAAAGTGAATTAGCCTGAAGAGTGAATATTAGGACAAAGACCCTGATAAAAAGGACACTAAGAGCTAGCATTTTTCATATGCATTATGAGCAACTAAAATAAATATTAGAGTTTTATATGGCACATTTTTGGCATCATTTCTCTATATACTATCTCTAATGGGTACAGGGCATGGCCCTATTAGAATACCACAAGATGTTTTCATAGCAGTAGGATGAAACTCAAGTAGGTTTTGAGTGTGGGTGAGAAGGATGTTGTCAAACAAGAAACAGAATGAAGAAGTTACTTACTGTGAACTCATCAAGGAGTTAAAAATAGAACAACATTTATCTTTAAATTCACACTTTATTTTTGTTAATTTTATGTTTCTTATTTGGTATAATGTCATTAAAATGGCATTATTACATTTGATCATGATAACAGACATATGAAGGAAACCAGAAATGATTCTAATATCTATTTTAAATTATATTATTTTAATATAGTTTTATTTACATCTGGTAATATGAGATAAATGAAGGTTTTTCACAGTATCATGAACTAACATTACTTGATTAACAACAGTTTTTGTTAGTTTGAATTGAGTAGTATTTAGAATTTAATATGTGAACAGTTTTTATTGCTTATTAGGTATCTATTTTCCACTGTTTTATCAATATCTTGATATTCTAATAATCTATATAACATTCTAATAAAGAAACAGTAGCTTATTAATGTCTTTAAGGAACTATTTTTCGAATTGTACTATTGATTGAAAATTTAACAAAGATATCTTATTTTACACTCGGGTATGTAGTGATTAAAAACATTTAGTAATAACCAAATCTCAAACCTCAAATCTGTTACATAATGTGTTGAGAAAGAAAATCTGAAGGAAAAGAAAAGGAGAGGAAGCCAAGGAAGAAATGTTGTACTTACGTGTGCCTCAAAGCCTGGGAATAGCATGGAAGCAAGGTCCCTCTCTCTGGCATCAACTTAATCTCACCGTCCTTGCTATCTTGCATATATATTTGTTTGTTAAGGAAATTTAATCCAGAATTTATTATAACATTACCTATAATAGCTTAATACTGCCAGCAAATCATTAGTGTTACAAATAGGACTCTGGAGATTATAGGTGGGAACCCTCAATGTAGTAGAAATATATCCAGATATATTAACAGAATAAGTACTTAAAGTTTTGATGGTTAATTGTATGACTTAAAACTGAAACATACAATTGAATACTTTCTGTATTAGTGTTGGAAGATGCTAAATTTTATGAAAATACATCATGTTGATATAAAGCAGCTTAAAGAAGTTTTTAAAAATCCAATGGAATTCAGTAAATGAATGCTTGAAAGTGAAAAATTTAGCATTAGAATTTGAAACTTAATATTTTTTACTGATAAAATTATTTAAAACATTTCTATTAGTTGTGATCAATGAAAATAAATTCCTATTTATTGCCAAATTATAAAGAGACTATTTTTCACTATGTGTTTTCCCATCCATTTCATCATATAGGATGTCCATCAGGTATGGAATTGGATTTTACCCCACTTATGAGACACGAAGTTAGTCTGTAACTATTTCATGTATACTGGCAGAAGACAAGAGACTTCTGGGTAAGATACAAAAAATTTTATCACTCAGGGCACAGAAGTCAGCATGAACACCAGCATGTCTGCATTTATTTCTCTTATCCCCAAGTCCTAAATGTGTGACATAACATAGCCCAGAAGAAGGCTATACACACATTTGATTTTTGTCACAGCTCAGGGTGCCTGAGCTTGGGGAATCTATCCTTTTTTTATTATGCAGTAAACAAGCCTACTCCTGGTTGGTGGATGGGGGGCAGGAGGGAGTAACATATTTCTTAAGGTTACCAGTTGCATGGAAACCCTTGAAAGACCTAGGTAAAAAGAACAGTCATCCAACTTCTACCAGTTCACATAAGCCAATTATGTCCATCTCATCTCAAACCCACATTAAGTGAGGTCACCTCAGTAGCTGGAAATCAGCCTTGGTGAGAGTACTTACACCTGGAAAATCAGCAAATATTAAATTTGTTAAACATGTATCATTTCGAACAGTTGTGTAAGTGAACATATACTGTACATAGCAGGTACCTATTCTAATAAATTTTCAAAATATGTGTGTGTATGTGAGAGACAGTGTGTGTGTGTGTGTGTGTGTGTGTGTGTGTGTGTGAGAGAGAGAGAGAGAGAGAGAGAGAGAGAGAGAGAGAGAGAGAGAGAGAGGCGCATAAAATGAATTTACAAAGGGAGGTTCCTGTTGAAGAAAAGCTTAGCCGTTGACACAAAACCTGGCATCTCAGAGGGATCCCAGGGACATTCCATTAACTGAGCCAAAAGAACCAAGGCACTGAAATTAAATGAAATGTTTGCTTAAAAGGCAACAAACTGTTCTAGAAGTTGACAAAAAAGTTTTGCTTCAAAACATACATTACAGAACTGAAACTTAGAAAGACCGAATGAAAAAAGAGAAGAAAATTACAACTGTAGGTTTTGTGACTTAATGTAGTTACTAAAATGTAGGGATGGACTCACAGCCTTCATCAACTCAGGAGGTCATATTTGGGCTTTAAGAAACCCAAACACATATAAATTTTTATGTTAAAGCATGTAGGTTCAACAAAAATGTTAAGCAAAAGTCAACATTCTCTTCTAAATTATATTAATGAGTAATCAACAATATATTCTAAAGAGTTAAGATCACTTAGACCTGTTCTTTCCATTAGTTTCAACAACCTATTACCTGGGAAACCTTACTTCATCTCCTTATCAAACCATTAGCAACTATACTTTATTAACAATACCCATCACTACCATTTACCTCTCCCACGGATCACCATTGGATTAACCTAAGAAAACCATTCAGTTTTCTTCAGATCATGCATCAGAATTCACCAAAGTGAGTTTTTAATATGTTTTTTAAAGTTAATTGGGGGGGGGGGGGGCGGAGGGAGAGAAACATTGGTGTGAGAGTGAAACATTGATCAGTTGCATCCTGCACATGCCCAACCAGGGATCGAACTCAAAACCTAAGTATGTGTCCTGACAGGGAATTGAACTGGAGACTTTTCAGTGCATGGGACAACATTCATCCAACCGAGCAACACCAGCCAGGGCTCAAAGTGAGTTTTATATAATTTCTTGATTGATAAAACTGCTAGCATTTTTGGAATTCAAGACAGAACTTTGTTCAAAAATCTTTAACTTTACGATGCAAAACACAGTTTATCAGTGCATGGTATTAGCAACCAAGTTGCACTAGGAGCTCCCGTCTTTCTCTCGGCAGAAAAGCCATTTCTCTTCCATTTTAGTACACTTCTTTGAAGGAAGATCAGCTTGAATTTCTGAGGTCCTTGGGCTATAAGCATGTGGTGGCAACTTGCTGTTTTCTATTTTTAAAATCAATATTATCTCAATTTATGAATAGTTTAAGAAAATAAATTCCCGAGAGTGACCTGATTCACTTTCTTGAAAGAATTTGCATCCTTGCGAATTCTATAGAGTTATTAAGGGTAAGAAAACTGACCCTATTGGTCTTAGTTTTGAGGGAAGGGGGAACCCTTAAGCAAATCCCAATTCTTTAGACGGCATTAATAAATGTAAACAGGATGTTTCAGCACAGAAAGCATAAAACTGCCTGATATATGCAAGGCATATCTTTAATGATGTTTAAAAAAAGAGCTAAACATCTCCCTGGGAATTCTTAAAACATTTATCTTTTAGGCAGTTATTTAGCGTCACAAGTCTTTGTTGTTTAACAAGCTGCAGAAAATAGGTCAGCTAATGTTATATTAATCAGTAAATTAATATTTCAATTTGATATTCTTTCTAGTTAAAATGCTTGCAGCTTTTCCTCCTCCCCCCCTCCCTTCAGCACTGATGTTAAGTGGTATCATTATCATATTGTACCTTGGGGTGGTGAGATAACAGGGTCCAGTGATAGCTCTATTCTTAGAAGAGTGGGAGGTTTATCATGCCACTTACACATTCAAAGTGACACTCCATGGCTCCTGTGTGTCAAAGTGTCTTAGAGCGGAGTCACAGGATTTTCCAAATCGTAGTTTTCCATTTATATTCTAAAGTCAGACCTTTCAAATCTGAGTAGAAAATAAGCTTTTGCTTAGTAGAAATTCTATCTTCAGGAAAAAATATTGCTTAAATTACCTGGAAAATATAAATGTGGTCTTTCAATTCTGTTCTCCAATATTTTGTATTAAGTAAGCCAATGGTATTTAGATGCAAAGGGTTTGATGGCCTATTCTTTGCAAGTGAATAAAGTTATCAGTTTTACAGAAGAAATTTAACAGATATTAAGTGTTTTTATTTTCAGTTCTCAAAAAAAAACTGTCTTTTTTTCTTTGCACATACTGAGGAACTAACATATGCTAGGAGCTGGGTAATTTTGTATGACATTATGTCTGTGATGATATTAATTTTCTTTTAATAGCACTCACCGTGAACTTTACTGTATTCCTAGGAACCCAAATTTGGCATGATTAATGGAGAGAATGGCCAGGCTGCCTTAGAAGATGGAGAATATGCTGAGGAATGTATGTGAGTTTACTGTATTCCTGACTCTTTCCAAATGAAAGGTACAATACTTAACCAATGTATTTCTGCCTTGCTGAAATTCAGCTAGAGTTTGGCAGAAAAGGATGATAAACTAATTTACTGGCATTGAAAAATACATATGGAATAAAAAAAAAACACATATAAAAGCAGGAAAATAAAATGTCAAAGAACAACTTGGAGGTATAGAAAAACCTGTCAGCAGGAAGCTTGCCTAGAATTGATCTATTGCCACCTGATATATTTTCATTGACCTATAAAACTGAGTCCTAGGTGTGCAGGTCCACAAAGTTGTTTACATAAAATATAACATAACCTAATTGTAAAAAACCACCAATTAGAAAAACATATGGTTAATGAGCTTAGATTAGTACCAAATGATTATTTTCACTTTGTTCATTTTTGTCCCATACTTCTCTAGTCTGTATCAGGGAGAAAATGTCCAATGTGTGAAAGCCACGTGTAATTCTCAGATAAATATCCAAGTTTATAATCTAAAATTAAGTATGCTCATTTATCCTCCATGAATGTGTTACACAGAATCATATATTTTTAACATTATTATTGTTATTCATATTATTAGTATAGACAAATGTTAGAAATTACATGAACAGAAAACTGACTATGCAGAACTCATGTGAAATTAATATGTTGAGATGTTTTATTTACTCTGGTTAAGTTTTCCACTATGTCTTGCTTTTATAAGGAAATTTTGACTGAAAAGAGAAAGTTAATGTGGGTATAAGAAGTCAAAGATTGTTACTTTAAAGAAAGCATAGAAGTATAGATTCATATACATTGACCAAAAATAATTAGTACACTTGGGAGAAGATGGAGAAAGTAATTTACATGTATAAACCATGAACTATGGACCCTGTCCTCTGATAGACACTTGACATATAGTAACAATAACAATAATAAAATACCTAATATTGATTGAATGCTTATATATGAGATACTCTTTAAGTGTTTTAGATGTTAGTTCATTTGATTCTCACAATCCTATAGGTGAAATACTGTTTATTATCCCTGTTACACAAATGAGTAAGCCAATGGAAAGAGGATAAATAACCTGTCTAAAGTCTACACAAATGTAAGAAGTATCTGGGATTAGACCAAAATTCCTGTAGAGAATTTGGAATTTGTAGAGATAGACTTGTAAATAGATATTTGTGATCAGTTAACAAAAAAAGATCGAATGTTATATACAGGAATATTTTTAAACAAGTCATTTATTATACTATTTAATCCTCATAACAACCCAAAGATCAAAGTAATAGTTTACACCGCTTCCCAGATGAGGCAATGGAAACGAAGAAAAGTCAAGTAACTTGCCTAGGAACATACAGTATTTAGGTGCTAAAACAAGAATAACTCAGGTTGTTTGGTACCACAGTTTGCTCAGTCCCTATGGTAACCGAGTACTCAATAGTGAAATTAGGGAATGCAAATAGTGAAGGTGAACCATGCTGGCTGCTTAATTTATTGGCTACATAAATATATAATTCTAGGAACTAGGATGTTTGTGTATATTCTAAGGTGTCTGCTTTCCAGTTTCATGATATCTTAGGGGATAATTAATAATTATGTGGCTATTTGGAAATCATTAATCAGAGTAAATGCAGTTAGATATAAGTAAGGGATATTTTATCCAAGGTATGTATGAACTGATGAAAATCTATACATAGACATCAATTCATCCACTGCAATGCTTTTAAAAATGTCTGTATGTTGACATAGAATTTTAGTTTTAAGATCAAGGATTCAGCAAGCATTTTCTGACACCCAAGTTATGTTCCCTGGGTATTTCATTGTGTATCTCCAATAGGTACTCCATAATTATTTTTAAAATTTATTCCCATATTCTCCCTCTTTTGTCATCCTATTTTTAGATTTCCAGATTCTATTTAGTCTTGTCTCTCCCTGTATGGCTCTTCAATGAAGTAACACATTAAAATAGGACTTTGCCTTCTAGACACTCTACCACTGTCACCCATGGAGATGCTGGTGTTCCCCCACTTCCCAAAGCACATTAATAAAGTCTCCTTTAGGACTCAATTTTCTCATCCACCAAGTGTTCATTCTTTTAAAGTTGTGCCTTAGAAAGTAGCCTATCTATTGGGCAGCCAGAGTCTTACTGCTCCTTAGAGAACCAAAGAAGAGAATGGTAATGAGGCTCATGGACCAAGAAAGAAGTTTGAGAAGGTGGCCATGGGGAATTGAGAATAAGAGGAGAGGAGAAAGTCAACATGAGGTCTGGCTGCAGGCAGTGGAGCAGAACTTTGCCTTCAAAAGAGAAACAGGATTGAACCAGAGAATAAACATTTCTAGAAGCTTTAGGGCCTACAAAGGATTTTAGAAGCAGAGTTAATATTATGTCTACTACCTAGCTGACAGTCATACTTATGTGTCTAATGAATTAAAGGTTAGGTAAAAATTGATGGTTGAACATGGAAGAAAGTTTATTACAATCAGGCAGAAATATTTAGATACATAGAGAAGCAGGGGGAAATGACACAGCATTCGACTCAGAGAGTATGTCCAAATCAACCAGACTCTAACAGTGTATTGCACTTTTCTAGGCTGAGGTACAGTTCATTGGGTACTGGCCAAATTCCCTTGTGGTTGGTGATGTGAGGTAATGTGATGTCATGGGAAATTTGACTGAAACATAAACGGAAACTGATTTCCCAAGATTAACTCCAGGTCAAGAGTTTAGTTTCATCTTGTGGATTCCCAAACTTGTTTTTAAGTCAAAGGGACACATGTTTCTGAATTCTATGCTGACTCTTTAAGCTGAGTCAGACTATGCTTGGTAGGTCCCTGCACTCCTACAATGAGAACATTGATCTCTTCCTGTGTTTGAATTCAAAGCAAAGTAAAATTTAAATGGTGCAAAAGAAAAAGGGTCCTTCTAGTTGTACAGTGATGTGAGATGCCCACATTGCAGAGAACTATTTACCATAGCTCAGTCAGTATATAAACAACATGGACTGAATTCCTTAATATATCTGATTCCTAAGGCCACGTTTCATTTTATATGTAGGACAGTGTGATTTACTGAAGATTAGAATCATTTGTGTGTTTTTTAATGGACTGAATTCCTTAATATATCTGTTAATAAGAAAGATAAAGTTTCTGTTGAAGATTGTGAACACTGAGTAATCTAAAAAAATCTACTTGAAACTTACATTTCAATATGATAATTTTTGTTCTCAAACAAAAAGGGTACTGTTGTGATTGCCATTTAAAAATAATATTTATTAAAGTTGATACTAAAATCCCCTATTTCCTGACTTCTGAATCACCCTTTGAATAATATAAAGAATAATATCATTGTAGTTTCATTTGTGGTCTAAAAAGTGTTTGACTCACTAAGGTTGAATGTCAGGTAATTTCATTTAATGTTCAGCTTTAAAAGAGAAAAGAAGGAGAAAGATTTAGATGAAAAGTAGAGTGTGTGACCTTAGAAATGTATTTATAAGGTCTGACTGCAGCAGCCAAAAATAATAACCATTGAACCTAGTGAATAATTTAAGGCCAATGAGCTAACAGTGATCTTTGCAATGGGATATTAATACGTAAATATTTTAGTCAGCTTTTTCACAGCAGCATAAAAATTCCTTGTATTTTATCTACAATCTCACTCTTGGTGAAATTTCTGAGAGATTCTGTGTTCTCACTGATGTCTTCACATACACATTCACACTTTATAATTACATGATTTTACTACCCAAATACATTAAAGAAGTAAAAATTCTATTTTCTAAAATACGAAGTGATGATTCCTAAGGCCATGCTTCATTTTACACATTGAGACACTAAGAAAATTTGGTTCCTTTATCTAGATCTATTTGCTATGACAGTGTGATTTACTGAAGATTAAAATCATTTATTCTTTTTAAATCAATACTTAGCCTTGAAGAATTATTACTAAATGCTCAACAAATATAAATATTTGAATCTGCACAATGTATTTGCTGTTCACATATCTATAACATATAAATATCCATATAATTATATACATATCCAAACTAATATACATTTTTAATCCCTTTGTGTTTCTTTGATATTAATAAACCCAATAAATTGCTCTGGTTCTCATCCAAAAGCTTTATTTTTATTAATGTTTTTGCTTGCTTGTTGCTTAAAGGAAGGGATATTAGCTAGAATTTTAAGATGGGCTTTTATCACTTCTGGGAGACTCAGAAAAAACTGGAAAGGGCATTACTAGGTCTTATTCTAGAGGCTCAGCCACAAATTGAGCAAGTCACTTCATCTGTCTCAGTTCATTTTTCTCACTTTAGTTGGGAAGATATAATTGATAAGGTTCCTCAAGTTGCAATTATGAGTGAATAAACTATGTCAATAACTGAGTCCCCCAAAATACTGTAGGAAAATGGAATCTTGTAAAATGCAGTCATATTGTAATGGCTATTTCAAAATAATTTAGGAGTAACACTCTAGCTTTTTCTTCTGCAATGATTTTTACATTCTTTTGTAGACTTTAGATTATCGTAAGCCACAAATTTGGGCATAAAAAATACCACTCTCTTTATGTAAATCCATAATAAGTAAATTTAAGTCTATCCCAAGCTCAAGTAGAAGAAAAACTTGTAATTTATTTAGATTTTTCATAGTTGAAAAATATCCACCATATTTTTCCTCCATATCCACTTAAAATTTTTCTTTGGATAAAATAGATTCTAGACACTAGCACAGGGAGGCATCTGCTGAGTTGTTCTTGTACCTGGGAGTGATCCCAAACAGAAGCTCAAGCTCCTGGCATTGACGGTCTATTCACTAGCCATTAGGTCCTCAGAGGTCAGTAGCGACCTCTTTCTCAGTCTATCACACTTCCTCATGTCCAACAGCTTTCTCTCTGTTCCCTAATGATTCTTCTCCCAGAGCCACAGAAAATATTTGAACATTCTGTAAAGCTTTGGGGGTAGCTGCAAAGAAGCAGAACTATTTCAGGCCACCCATGACAAGGAGCACTGTCACCATGTCAAGTCCATAGCTGCTGTCCTGAATTGGGGTGTCATCGAAACTCTGCAGGGCTTGTCACATCCCTAGACTTGCCCTTGGAGTTGAGGTACAGTTCATTCTTGTTGGGACTACCAAATATCTGAGGATTTTATTTTCTGACCCGTTTGAAACTAGAACCTGGAATGGAGAACACATTAGATGTACTTTATCAAGCTCCTACCAGTATCTAAATATTTTTCTTCTCAACATGGGAACAATGTTTACCTTTTTTTCTGATTCGTTCAGTTTTTCATCTACTATATTTTTAATCTTTTTTCTCTCTATTTTTCAGATCTTAGCCTTTTGAAACTCAAAAACAAACAAAAAACTAGGCTCTTATAATAAAAGCGCTTCCTCTCAAAGCTATACTGTCTTTCTTGAATTTCAAAGATTATTATTTAATCTCAAATCAAACTATTTGACTGTCTACTTCTCCCTGGATGTCTTTTGTCTTTCCCTTTGGCAATGCAGACTGCTGAGTCATTAGAATAGTCTCTGATAACCATAACCCTTATGTCATATTTGTGCAATTCAGAAAAAGGCAGCCTCTCTGGGAGGATGCAGTAGAAACCACACATTATCTGGTGGATTTATTTTTCCTCTGGATACAGCCCTTGGAAATGGGACAATGCTTTTCAATCGAGAAAAAGTTTACTATCCTTCAAGTCAGTGCAGCCCCATGAGAAGCTACACGGCTTGGTGAGTGGACACAGATCGGATTTCAGCTCATGTAGGTCCCAATGCTAGATGCCCTTGTATAGAACCCCACAGACAGACAAACTGCATTTTGAGGGACAGAGTACAAAGGGGAAAGTACTTATAGAAATACTTCAGAAATTTATCTCACCATCTATATTTTTCAAAGCAAGGTAAACTTGTTACTACAGTCCAAGGAGTAGCATAGTGTCATTGTGAACATATAAGAAAAGTAAACCATGTCATATTAAAACAACAACAAACAACAATGCTATAATATTTGAATGAATGGATCCAGAAAGAGTTAAGTTTATGAAAATATTATATCATCGATTTCTTAAATGTATTAGACAAGTGAAGTCAAATTTTAAAAAGGTGGAAAGAATATTATTTTCTTATTTTTTTCCGTTATATCCCATTGTTTAAGAATTCTTCTGGTTTTATTTGATCACATTAGCCAAAACCCATTTGCCAGTGCTCACTAGATAAGCTAAACCCATTTTCATTACCTTTTAGTATGTGTGGTGTTAATACCTCGATTATGTACATCATTAAGAATTCATCTAACATGATTAAGTAAGGAATTCTGAAGACATAAGCAGTATAACTGGGTATAAAGTTATGCACCTCATAAATATATAACATACTCTATCTTACTTTCCTAATGTACAGTTTTAAAAAGTGAAACATGGACCTCAGATATGCTCTTTGAGAATGTGCTATTAGGACAAATACTTAAACCAATATATAGATCAAAATAATTCTTATAGGATTTTCTTTTATTGATTATCAATCCACTTTATTTGAACAGTCCTGACTAAGATCAAAATCACTTTGCAAAACTGACTTAAACCTGATGAAGTAGAAGCACCAGAGTACTGCCCTACTTCAAAAGTATATTTGAAAAGTGAAAGCAAATCAATAATAATTATATAAACCAAATTGTATTACCTTTCCTTATTAATACTGTAATTGTAAAAAATGTGTAGGTAGGAGGTTTTTTTAAAGAACACAACAGTCTATTAACTACATTTGGTCAAAGTATATTATTCTACTAATGCTTAGAAGCCAACTTTAATTTTTAATAAGTGAAAGGAGGGCTGTATAAATAAAGCAGAAGACACAAAAATAAAATGAAAATGAGGAGTATAAAAATTATTTTTCTACTAACTTTTTTTCAATAGTAGAGAGGTAATAAAATATGTATTTTAAACAGGACATTAATTACAGGCTATAAATATAGATCCATCAGCAGGTGAATCTATTGAAGACATATTAAATAACTGAAGACAGTGGATTAGTATCGTTTAACCTTCTTGAAAATTTCTAAACCATTTATTTCTACATCCTTACTAGCATTGATTGCAATCAGTTGAATCAGTAGTTTATGTTCATTTCCTTTCATTTGCTATTATTTTACACAGGGGAATATTTGCATTTGCATTGTATTCCTGACATAAGTAAAACCCATTTGCAAATTCATACCTGCTTTAATGTACTAGTAAATTCCAGTACTTCCTTCAATCAGTCATTCTTTTCATAGGAATGTTGATAAGAATCTTTCTTTAACAGAAATCCAAGAATAATTATTTTAAAGGATTAATAGTTAACCAAGGGTATTAAAAATAAAACCTGGCAGTTAAAAAAATATACTGTTTCTTACTTAAATATTAATCTCCAGGTGGGGGAAAAAGAGAAATAAAGAAACTACAGATTAAAAAGTACATTAAGATATTCATTAAAAAGCGTTTAGTGAAACAGTCAGAATCCCAAACACAAAACCACTCAATAAATCTAATCTTAGTGCCCAGTCTAATGTAATGCTGTGGACAGGACTGAGGTGATAAGAAAGAAGTGTCTACACCGCATGCTGAGCAAAAGGAAAGCTCCTAGCCCTCACTTGCATTCATTTCGTGCCATCCAGAACATAGATGCTTGCTGCTCTAATCAACTATACTCTTAAATTATTTTATTTTTGCTGTTACATATATCTAATGAAAATATCATTTTTTTCTGCACAAATATGAGTTAAATGCTTTGTCATTATTTAAAGCACTTTTATTGCTTCAGGTTTCTGGAGCCAGATTTGATTTTAATATCAAAGTGCCTATCAGAAGAGATACAAAACTTACTATGTTCTACTCAGGGAAAGTTGTTATTCTTTGTGTGCATATTTTCTGTAAGTGAAAATAAATTCTGATCATCTATTTTATAACATTGCACTGTTCCATTTATATCTTTTAGTTAAACTGGGTCATACAAAAAATTTACTCCATAGTATTTTTCTCTCGTTTTATCTTGGACTTCCACATCAGTTTGCAAAATTAGCCCTGCAAGTTTCTAAGTTTACATTTTACTATTTTGCCTTGCTCACTTTGAAACAGGTGTCTGTTCTTATTGAGAAATAACTTGGAAGATAAATTGGCAAGTCTAGATCATCTGAAAATCCATCTAGGTTCGTGGTCGGCAAACTGCGGCTTGTGAGCCACATGCGGCTCTTTGCCCCTTGAGTGTGGCTCTTCCACAAAATACCACGGCCTGAGCGAGTCTATTCTGAAGAAGTGGCGTTAGAAGAAGTTTAAAAAATTTGGCTCTCAAAAGAAATTTCAATCGTTGTACTGTTGATATTTGGCTCTGTTGACTAAGGAGTTTGCCGACCACTGAGCTAGGTTAACCACCCCTCCCAGGTTTTCATCATCAGTAAACTAACCTTCTCAGCCTTGGTGGACCGCCTTCAGGGAGAGGAGACTCATGATACTAGGTTCTGAAGCAGCTGGTCCCTACCTTGAACATTCCTGATCATGAGTATATGTGTTTTCTTTACTGAACAATAATCTATCTGCCTGAAACTTTTATGCAATGACTCTTCTTTTTTTACTTGGAGCTCTAAAGAACAATCTGTTTTTCAGATGGCATACCTTTAGGAATTTAAAAACAACTTTTCTGTCTTCTCTAAATATTTTCTTCATCAGACTCCTCCCAGTTCTTTCAAATTTCCCTCATAGAAAATGACTTTTAAAATGATCTATATCTGTCACATCATTATTCACCACATTTGCTCTACTTCGCCTATGTTCATTTCTGAATGTGTTGTCAAAAAGAAAAAAAAAAGGGACATATGTAATACTTTCAACAATAAGGATTTTAAAAATTATATACAGGGTATTGTAGTGTGCACTATGATATCAACTATAACACCGGCTTCATTTTTCTAGTTGTCCCATTGCAGTTAATACCATTGTTAAATCGTAATATGATTTTCTGATGTCCTATAATTCAGTTGGGTTACTATGTTCTTTCTAACCCTCCCACCCTTAGCATTGTTATAACAACCATTTATGTCATATCTGATTTAAAGTGCCTTGAATTTAGAAAGCCCTAACATGGTTTTTCTGGGGGCAATTATTGCTCATTAAGAGTCCGTACTTTATATTTATTCCTATTAAATACCATCTTGACAGCCTAAGGCAAGTGTTGATTTAAAATTAAGTTTAAGTCATACCTAAAGACAACTCAACTAAAGAAGGTGAAATGGTTGGGGAGCACTTGTGAACTTTCTTTCTCAAACTTTGTTAATTCAATTTCAGGAAGACCACTGGCAGAGTAATATTCTTGTAACACAAAACTAGGCAGTGATGATATTTTCTTTGATTATAGGGAAAGTAATTTGAATTCAGTTTCTTTATAGGATTACTAGAGGCCCAGTGCACGAAATCATGAACAGGTAGGGTCCCTCTGCCTGGCCAGTGATCATGGCCAATTGAGGCCAGCTTGCCAGGGGGAAGGACTGCGGGAGGTTGGCTGGCACTGGGAGGTTGGCTGTGGGAGTGCACTGACCACCAGGGGGCAGATCCTGCTTTGAGTATCTGCCCCCAGTGGTCAGTGCACATCATAGGGCCCGGTCGTAATGGTCGCTTAGGCTTTTATATATATAGATATTTTTGCTATGTGTACAACTGTGAATACCAACTAATTTATAGCCATTAAAAAAATAGAGACAAAATGGGCTCTCCCCTTCTGTACTTCCTCAGTCATAGAAAAAGAAAAACTAAATAATATTTTTTTCAGAGTGAGGGGAGTATGTTTGGCTAGTAATATAGGAAACTCTTGGGTGAAGGCATTGAGGAGAAGATGGTGAGCAAACAGTTTTCCTCAGTAGTGAAAGCAAGTTGTTTAACTATGGCTCAAGGCGTGGGTAAAATAATTTTCCTAGATTTGGCCCTTTCACAGAAGTTCAACGTGGCTGCTGGATGGAAGAGGATCTAAGCATTGCCTGGGGACTCTGGTTCTGGACAGCATGGGTCCAGTGATTAAGCAGAAGTAGAATTAATTTCATTCTCACCCCTGGGTAATGTGAGACCTCACTTCTAGTCAGAATTAGAAATGTCTTTTAGTTTTAACAGGCCAAATTGAGTTCTTAATTGAAAAACAATTGAAAAATATATGACAATTGGTATGATTTTTGGACCACTATATTTTTCATAGGTGTAGACATTTGCTTTACATCTAGCATTGTAGAAGAGTAGCTCACAAAAAGAATGAGATGCATTCATATATGTCTGAAATAGAATAACTCAAAAGAAACTACATATTTTGTCAAAGATGTCCAAATTTATAGTCCATTATCTTTAATATTGAAAGATATTTATACAGTTTTCCCATAAGGACCATAGTGAACAATTTTCCATTATTTTTACATTTCTTTTTGATAAATTTTCCAACTTGTTTTGAACAGTGTGAATGAGTCAGTTATTTGTATATGAGTTCAAATTATACCCTATTTTTAAAGAAAACTCCTTTTGATCGATGTTTCTCTGTCTCTGGATCTATTTTTTGTTCATCAGTTTATGTTGTTCATTATATTCCATAAATGAGTGAGATCATGTGATATTTATCTTTCTCTGCCTTGCTTATTTGACTTAGCATAGATCAGACCATCAAACCTCAGAGGGAAGGTAGGAGAGGGTGGGGGTAAGGGGGAGAGATCAACCAAAGGACTTGTATGCATGCATGTAAGCCTAACCAATAGACACAGACAACAGGGGGGTGAGGGCATGAGCGGGGGTAGAGGGGGTAATGGGGGAATAAGGACACATATGTAACACCGTAATCAATAAAGAAATTTAAAAAAAGAAAAAAAAGAAAACTCCTTTTGCTTCCTATATATTCTATTTCCTCTTTTCTGTTCTCAGTGGAATCACTAGTTTTCTTCTGTAAAATAAAGCCAAATAATAATCCTTAAATTATTGCTAAAGAGACTTTTAAAAATAGAATTAAATTATTTTATTTTGAGGGAGGCAAGAGGATGGTATATAGGAGTATTTTAACATCTTTATAGAAAATTTAAATCCCATTCTGGAGAACAAATTATAAAAAAGTACATAGATTAGTGTAATTTTCCTTTCCCACACATAGGTACTGTAGTGGTTAAATAACTAGAACAAGACATATCTATAGCACTGCTGCAAATCCTAAGGGAACATGGTGTAGGCAACTCTTTCCTGCTACTATAATGCATCAAAAATTCTTAAAAATCATTTCAGTGCAAAATAAAAAATAAAAAAATGAAATGCCTTAAAAACAACAACACATGCCTATAGTATATGACCAGTGGTGGGATTAAGTTTAATGTGGAAGAGCCCTGGAAGCCATTTTTTGAGTTACATGCAAGGAAATAAGAATCTCCTTGTGTATGGCTATCACATCTCTCTACAAGTTGGTTAGTTACCCATCTTCTTCATTTATTCTTATCTTTTAAGTCAGTGAATTTACCACAATTAATTTTTTCAAAATTTTTGAATGCCTTGAGGGATGATATCCTAAATGCCACAGATAATCTTGAATTCCTTAATCATTTGAAAAACTTGCATTAAGAAATTATGTTTCTTTTTTAAAAGTATGTAACCCAGGTTGCTCCAAGGCACTAATATATATTCGTGAGCATTTAAACATTGAAGAATTGAGACCATTCCCTCAGTGGTATTCTCCTTCCCACCCTTACAGCACCCCTGGCCTCACTCAGAGGAGAATTCCTATAAATCGGTGCCATTTGATTGTTTTGCGAGGGGCTAGGGACTTCAAAATCCCTCCCCCCTTTTTTTTTATCCAAATGAGAACATATGTTCTGACTTTAATACAAAGGTGGTGAAAGGCCAAAGAGAAATTAGGTGTTTTAGGGTAATGGAAGTGTCTCTAGTCCTTTTTATTATGCTTGCAAATACATGTCTTATACCAAGTGTTAAACCTCATGAATGGGGTAGTTCTGAAAAAGAAAAATTTGTATTTTACTATATGGTAATAAGCTCATTTAAAAAAGATGGATGACTCAATCAAAAGTTGTAGCAGTTCCCTCTTAAAACTTCTTTAGCTGTAGTATTGTAACAAGGACCATTTTTAAGCTGGGCTCACACTCAGATGACATACGATCGCTGCCAGCTGCATCAAGAGGCAGAGTCTGGGTAAAAATAAGTTATTTGACCAGCACAGAACAAAGCTGAAAATCTTCTGACACCTGATCCCTTCAGCAGCTGTGGAAATCTATTGAAAGGGTTCTCCTTCTAATGCATTTGTCAGAATGCTAATTGGAAAAAATGACTTCATGTCATGAGTCATACGGTCACCTCTGTGGACCTCATTAGACTGAAATGAGCACACTCAAGTCCAGTGCAATCATTCAGATACAGCTATATGTTGGTAAAGAAGATCTTTTAGTAATCAGGCTCCTGGCCAATTTTGAACGTTGTCAAGTGAAGAAATGTGGAAAAAATCGAACAGAGATGTTTAATGGAAGATGCAGATAACCAGGCATTTTAGCTTCCTCAGAATTTCAAAATATGTAAAAATTTTGGACTATTAGAAATTCAACCCAGTTAAGCCAAATTAAGTTTAGCTAAATTTTAAGCTGCAATGCTATTTAGAATCACTCTGGTGCCATGAGAAATACCAAATTAACTAAGATGAGGCCTTAGGAGCTCATGATTTAGAAAGGCAACCTCTTTATAAGTAGTAATTTTTTAATAAAAGGAAAGTTATAAAATGTTTAATAATAATGTACCATTTTCTAAAGGAAAGCATGGAAGTAAATATAGATTTTAATTGTATTATGTGAAAAGAAGGAGAGAATGGAGGAATTAGGGAACTTATTGGGATAGGCAAAATTTGATATAGGAATGCTAGTATGGGGAAAGAATCTGAAGGCATAATGTAGACATATGTAGCTAAGAGGAAATTAAGTGGGAAGGTCTTCAAAGCAGCAAATACTGCCTGGGGGTGGGAATGGGGGTGGGGGAGGACTGCTGGAGAAAAGAGCATAGAAAATTGTAAACATTGGGTTAGAAGTAGTAGGAATTTGGTGCTGGTAAGACCAGATGTCAAGAAAGTCTTTGAAATGTCAGCCAAGAGACCATTAAGATAAAGCTATGTAAAAGATTCAACAAACGATTATAAATGAAGTTGAATTGCCTCTCACAGTATAGATAACATTCTTAGTTTTGTAAAAATAATTTTAAAATTTTGTAAAATGATACAAAAGCATTGAATCATTAAATCAATTAAGTATTTTGTTGGACGTTTTTCCACTTACAAGGAAAAATTGACTATTCATCTAAACTTTATTTCATCTAGCTGTCTTCCTATGAAATATACAACTCAAATGAGCGAACATATATTGAAAGATTATTATGGTCAAGAACTTAGGTGCTAATGAAAGTAATAATAGTGTGAAGGGGAATGACTGCCCTACCTTATGGTCCAAGTCCAACCTGGTCACTGCTGATAGGATAGGTCCGCTCTGGTATTTTGAAGAATAGAGCTGCCATTTGTTTCTAAAGTCATGGTCCTCCACATTAGCCTCAAAGTCAGTAAGTCCCAGAATATGCCATCTCTTTATTCTGATCTGGCTTTTTGTTTTGTTTCTTCTGAAATTCTGGTTATTTCTCTTTGTTTGAGGCCAATTATACATATGTTAGATTTTCTTACTATTTTTCTAGAATGTTTTATGTATTTTTGTACTATTTATTTCTAAGCTTAATTCACAGAGGATTTTCTTTTGATAAATCCTGTAGTTCACCAATTTCCCCCTCAGATGAGTCAAATCTACTGCTGAATCCATTTTAGCTGAGTTCTTTATTTCAGTTTTAATTCTGGATTGTCTGGTTTTCTTTCAAATATGCTAGATCCCTTTAAAAAATAAATTCCAGTTCTGTGATAAAATTATCTTTATTTCCTTACTTATTTTTATTATGACTCTTTAAGGCCACTGGTTATCATTTGTTTTCCTAGTTGATGTTCATGTTTAATTGTCTCCTGGTGTATATATCTTTCTTTATTTTAGCATATTGTTATCTAAATTTTCAGCATAATGTTAATAGGTTGGTAATAGTGAGTACTCATGCACACCACCTATATTGTACTAGGAACATTTTAATATATTTGCTTGATTAGCATGAAAAATCTACACATTCTTCTTACATCTATCAGTATGCTTTATGTTATGATTCATTTCAAAGTAAGATGGAAATAAATTTGCATAATATTTTTGATACATGTATTATTAACTAGAGTTTAGTATTTATATATACATATATTAGTTTAAGGGGTAAAAATTGCATACAAAATAATCTGTGCATTTGAAGATTTTTTAAGGATGGTTTATGTAACTGAAACTTAAATCAACGTATACATTACCAACATCCAGAAAGTTCCATCATGGCCCTTTCCAAGTCTATTTCTGTCTTTAGCTAGGTCTTCCTACTAATTAGGGTCACTAAAAGATGGAATAGTCCTGTGCTTGGTTCTTAGGTTTCTTCTCCTCTCTAGCTATAGTCATTGACTAATAGTTTCATCTAGCCTCAAGGACATCAATACCATCAATATCTGCTTGAGTCTGTACAATATGTCTTTAGTCCTGTGTTCTTCCTTGGGCTTCAGATTCATATAATAAATATCTACTTTACATAATCCACTCTATCCCCAGTCTTCCCAATTCAGTAAATAGCATTATAATTCTTCTCATTTCCCAAGCCAAAATTTAGAACATTTACTTGTCTTCTTTCCTTAACGTCCCATTATAATTCATTACCAAGTCCTGGCAACTCTACTTTTCAGATAATTTCTGACAACAGTTCTAGCTTACTTCACCTGCAAGAGCTTCCTAACGGATATAGCAGGTTCTACAAGTATTCCTAGAATCTAGTCTTCACATCATAGAGAAGCTTTAAAAGTTTTAGTGTAGATCTCATCACTCTTCCTTCTACAAGTCTCCGAAGTTCCACCATCACTTCTGCCATAAAACGGAAGCTCCCACAGGAGCCTAAGTGAAATCACCTAACCCCGTGGTCAGCAAACTGCGGCTCGCGAGTCACATGTGGCTCTTTGGCCCCTTGAGTGTGGTTCTTCCACAAAATACCACAGCCTGGGCAAGTCTATTTTGAAGAAGTGGCATTAGAAGAAGTTTAAGTTTAAAAAATTTGGCTCTCAAAAGAAATTTCAATCGTTGTACTGTTGAAATTTGGCTCTGTTGACTAATGAGTTTGCCAACCACTGACCTAGCCAATCTCCAACTTCCAATTCCCAGAATTCTTTCCCCTTACTCACAACACTACAGGTATACTAGGGTTCATATTACTTCCGGAACAATCGATTTCACTTCAACCTGAAGGCCTTCATTCCTGCTGCTCCACCTGCCTTCCCTTTAATAGTTTTTGGGTATCTTTTGAAATATCACTCTTTTAGAAAAATTTCCCTGCTCATCCAATTTAAAATATATGGGATTTCCCCTATGTCCTATTTATTTTCCTCAGGGTACAAATCACTATTGCTATTAGTTTGTATTCTCGCCCATTAAAATATATTTCTTCTAAGATTATCATGTTGGGTTTTATGCTGTGGAATCTGCATATTAAACAGTTAATAATGCATGGTAAATACTAACAAAATATTTTACATTAATGATAAAAATGAATAATTATTACCATTTGGTATTATAATTAAAATGCTCAGGGGTTTTTAAATAAACCCCAATTAATTTTATGTTGAGGTGGTAATAAAACAATTGTCAATCATTTTTCTCTCCTATATTTTCATATTTCAAAGTCAGATGATCCAGCTTGATTTTTGTATGAGTTTATTGTCAAAATATTGTTTAGGTAATTATCAGAATATGTATACAAATTTGCATTTGTTGTTCATAAAAATGTTTTTTTACTCAATATAAAGTCATTCTTTACAAAGGAGATACATAAAAGAGGTGATGGAAGATTATTAACAAAGGAGATTGGAGATTAATAACAAGTTATATATTCACACATATCTATATTACCAAGATTTTTAAATAAAATAAAATGTTTAATAACAACCTACTAAATTGGAGAAGATACTCACAAATGATATATCTGATATGCACAAGTGATATATCTGATATTCAAAACATGTAAGAAACTCATACAACTCAACATAAAATAAAAACTCAATCTGAATTAAAAAATGAGCAGAGGCCCTTAATAGATATTTCTCCAAAGAAGATATATAGATGGCCAGTAGACATATGAAAAAATGCTTAACAACATCACTAATCATCAGGGAAATGCAAATCAAAACAACAACCAGATACCACCTCATACCTGTCTTACTGACTAGTATCAAAAGCCAACAACAAAAAAATATTGGGAAGGATGTGGAGAAAAAGAAACCCATATGTACTGTTGATGGGATTGTAAATTAGTACAGCCACTATGGAAAACAATATAAAGATTACTCAAAAATTAAACACAGAACTACCATAAAATCCAGCAATTCCACTTTTGGGTATTTATCTGAAGAAAATAAAAATGATAATTTGAAAAGATATATGCACCCTATGTTCATTGCAGTATTATTTACAAAAGCTGAGATATGGAAGCAACCTATGCGTCTATCAATACATGAAAAGATAACACACACACACACACACACACACACACACACACACACACACACACACAATGGAATATTACTCAGTAATAAAAAGGAATTAAATCTTGCCATTTGCTACAATATGCATGGACACAGAAGAGGGTATATGCTAAGTGAAATAAGTCAAACAAAAAAAGACAAATATTTTGACAAATAGTATGATTTTTACTTATATGTAAATTCTATAAAACAGACAAACAAAACTAAAACAGACTCATGTAGAAACAGAGAACAAACTAATGGTTGCCAGAAGGGCAGGGGTTAAATAAAACCTTAATGGCTTGTAAATTGAGCTTTATTAATTTAATTTGGAACCAAATATGTAACATTTAACTTAAAAAGGTTGACATTTATTTAAGAGTGTTTATAGAGGGCCCATTATGTACTAGAATTTTTTTGTAGTTATGAGGACACAATGTCTCACAGACAGATGTGAACTTTCTTTTCTTAGTGTTCCTCGGTTTACTGTGTGCTGGCAGACATTCATCAATAAATAAAATTTATAATTTCAAATATTAAAAAGTGCTCTGAAAATAAAAGGCATGATCTGTTATAATTCTGATTATAAAAATCAGGAAATCTTTAATTTATAAAGTTCTTAGACTTTTAGTTCAATTTATTATGTTGACATTTCCATACTATGAAAACAACAATCACTTAGATCCAACAGTGTGCTGCAGCTAGCTAGTACTAGCTCCCAAGAGTAAATTGTGCACATCATAGATTCTGGAAAACTGCTAAAACTCGGGGCTCCCTTCCCTTCCCTTCCCTTCCCTTCCCTTCCCTTCCCTTCCCTTCCCTTCCCTTCCCTTCTTTTTTTACAGAGTTTTCTCTCTCTCTCTCTCTCTCTCTCTCTCTCTCTCTCTCTCTCTCTCTCAGCACACACACACATAAACACACAACTGATTATATCCTTTCTACAAAAGAAAGTATATCCACTAACATTGAAAAGCAACCATTTAAAACAAGGGAAAGGAAAAAGGTTTTCAGAAAGTAAAATTAACCCCAAATGCTTCCCAGCTGAAGGATATGATTGAACTAATTAATTTAGCAAAATCCACAAATGGATTAAGTAGGCAATAAGGCCATAGCTCCCAATCTGATATCTCTAAATGCTTTACTTGACATGATTAAGAATATTCCTACCATCGAAATGACGATAGTTTTCATTTATATAGTTTATCAGCTGCACTATAATGTTTCAGACTTGAATTAAAATTAGTATATTATCTGAAGAAATTATATCAGTTGGCCAAACCATTATTCTTTAACTCTAAAGTACTTTTAATTTTTTTAAATACATTTGTTCTGCTTGGATCTTAAATAATAGCCATTCGCCTGAATAAACATTGAGCACATTATAAATTATTGTGTGTTATATTACTGATGGCTTTGTTCCTTGTTCAGTTTGTAAATATTTTAAGCATATTTAAGTTTTAGAAGCTAAATTAACATTATCTTCTAGAAACATTGGAATGGTATCCACTGCACATAAATTCTGTTTCACTGACATACCTTTTTTCTAAATTTTGAGGAAACTATAATCATTGTTAAATGAATGGTTGCTGTGTTTTAATAGGTTTTATTGCCCGCTCCCCCCCCTTTTTTTGCAACAGGGGGTTGTCTATTGGTTTGTTCAGGTTCAATCTGTACAAACAATCTTCAAAAAGCTAAGCTTTCAGAAGTTCTGTTAAGACGGCACAACCAGAATGCAAAAGCTTTAGACTTTCAAAGAATGATGGCGTGAAGTTTAAGTAGCCTGTGGGGCAGAAGGGAGCTTTTCCAGGTGATTGGCAACAAAAGATAAGCTAGCAGCCGTAACAAGCAGGAACACCTCTGCTTCTGGATGGAAAGAACACCCGGCAGAATCACCGTCTTCACTGATTTCACATTATTTTATGGCTACCTGTTGTGAAGCCATCCAACAGCTAGCCCACTGACTGCATGCAGTGCCTTCCACTAAGACAGTGGTCGGCAAACTCATTAGTCAACAGAGCCAAATATCAACAGGACAACGATTGAAATTTCTTTTGAGAGCCAAATTTTTTAAACTTAAACTTCTTCTAACGCCACTTCTTCAAAATAGACTCGCCCAGGCCGTGGTATTTTGTGGAAGAGCCACACTCAAGGGGCCAAAGAGCTGCATGTGGCTCGCGAGCCGCAGTTTGCCAGCCACTGCACTAAGAGAAGCAGTTGGAGATTTTTTTAGGCCCTCGGAGAGGTAGAAGTCTTTGGAAAAGAAAAACTCTAGCTAGGCCAGTGGAGACATTGATGGCAACAGAACAAACTCAAACATCCGAAGCACATTAAATTAAAAAAACAAAACAGTTGAGTTCACGAGGAGACAAGCTTCTATGAGTTATAAGACCATTCATAGATCTCACTGATATAGAAAGAAAACTGCCAATTTGAGAATAATTGTATGCATTACTTTAAATAATATGTATGTTCCTAATAATAGGTATAATTATTAATCATTATGTTAATCATAGTGTTTTTTCAAACAAGGTCCATTCAGACAGGATGCCTGTTTGCTTTACATTTGAAATGGTATAAACCTGTTTTTCATCCTTTCTTAAGGTAGCAGGGATCCAGAATAATAAGCAAGGGATTCTAGGAGATTTTATATATAATATGAATATCCTATATAATAAAAGGCTAATATGCAAATCAACCAAACCGGTCGCTATGCTGCGCACTGACCACCAGGGGGCAGATACTCAATGCAGGAGCTGCCCCCTGGTGTTCAGTGCACTCCCACGGGGGAGCACCGCTCATCCAGAAGCCTGGCTCATGGCTGGCAAGAGCAGCCATAGTGGCGGGAGCCTCTCCCACCTCCACAGCAGCACTAAGGATGTCCGACTGATGGCTTAGGCCCACTCTCCGCAGGGAGTGGGCCTAAGCCATCAGTCGGACATCCCCCAAGGGCTCCTGGACTGGGAGAGGGTGCAGGCTGGGCCGAGGGACCGCCAGAGTGCACAAATTTTGTGCACTGGACCTCTAGTTACATATAATACTTTAAAATATTATAATAATATCACAACTTTAAAAATTATAATATTACATATAAGACTTTATACATATGTATACACACATAATGCATATACGTGCAGTCATTCCTCCATATCCATGGAGAATTGGTTCCAGGACCCCACGAAGACCAAACCTCCCAAGAAGACCAAATTTTGCACTGCTCCAAGTACCTTATGGAAAATGGTATAGTATTTGCATATTACCTACACACATTTTGCCGATACTTTAAATCATCTCTAGATTACTTCTAATACCTAATATTATGTAAATGCTATGTAAACAGTTGTTATACTGTATTGTTTAGAAAATAATGACAAGAAAACTTTGTACATGTTTAGTACAGACACAACAATATACATGTCAGCAACAATGTAACATTTTTTTCCTGAATATTTTGCATTCTCCATCAGTTGGATCTATGGATGCTGTACCCATAGATGCAGAGAGCTATGTTTGTGTGTGTATATTAAATATTAAATATATTAAATATGTATATATGCACACACAGGTATATATCTGTGTGTATATGTATGTCTATATAAGTATAGTGTACATTACATATCTATACTTGAATATTTCTGAAATCCAGATACATCAATAATTTATGTGTTCATTTATTATAATCATTTTTCTAAACAGATATTATAAACTTTCACATCTTATAATCAATGGTGCTTTAATAATGAAGGAAATGTGTTAAATCATCTCTTTAATATTTAATAACCCTTAACCCATATTTTAGCAACACAACAACAAATTTATGAATTTATTATTTATCTTTAAATATCCAATGCATTAGAATCATTTTACATTCTTCTAATATATCCAGGTACTTAAGAATATGAAAGAAGACACCTTTTTAAAAATATATATTTTATTGATTTTTTACAGAGAGGAAGGGAGAGGGATAGAGAGTTAGAAACATCGATGAGAGAGAAACATTGATCAGCTGCCTCCTGCACATCCCTACTGAGGATGTGCCCACAACCAAGGTACATGCCCTTGACCAGAATAATACCTGGGACCCTTGAGTCTGCAGGCTGACGCTCTATCCACTGAGCCAAACCGGTTAGGGCAAAAGAAGACACTTTTGTTGTTTGGCGCATACATATCTGGAGAAATATTTTGATTTTTAAACTTTAAAAACTGTGCACCTTACAATCAATAAGGTTGAACTTACAAGAAACTGTCTCAAATAAACACTTATTAAAATAATTATTTTTTTTTAAATATTTCATTTTGAGGAATGACTGCTATACTATAATGAAAAGTTAACTAATTTGATCTCGAATGTAATAAGTAAAACTTCCAAGCTGTATTTTTCCTATATTTACGTATTAAATCACTCAATACTCAGATTTCCTTTTGTGACTCTGATGCTAATAATGAAGAGAACAATTAGATAACTGATGAGTACTAAAAATAGAACCTGGAGTAAAGGAGTATGAGTTTCTGCATATTCACCGTGCCATTCTGGGCCAGTACTAGAGCTATTCATACTATAATATGGTCCCCCAAAAGTCCCTTTAGATCATAAGCTGCCAAAATACAGTACAGAAACCATTACAATCAAGTTTATATATACTTTAAAAAACACATGATCTCACTCACTTATGGAAAATAAAGAACATTATAACCTGATGAACAAAAGGATAGATACAGAGGCAGTAAAGCACCGAACAGACTGTCAAATTATAGCGGGAAGGCTGGGGAGTGTTGGGGAGGTGGGGAAAGAGATCAACCAAAGGACTTGTATGCATGCATATAAGCACACCAATGGAGCCAAGACACTGGGCGGGGGGTGGGGGGGTGGGATGAGGGCATTTGACAGGGGAGGCTGGGGGAAGGTCAATGGGGGGGGGGGAAAGGAGATATATGTACTACTATATGTAATACTTTAAACAATAAAAAATAAAATAATTGGTCAAATTGAAGTGTTTTTTAAAATAATAATATTTAACATCAGCCTGAAGAGATAGTTCTATCAAATGAGGACATACTTTTTCTAACCCCTTGTAAAATGACAAGAGAGAACATAATCAATTTTTTAAAAAATGTGGATGGTAATATTATCACATATTATTAAGATACCAAATTTTATTCACTAGCTTAAGAACTAGGTAATGTCTTTCAATTGGCTTCTGTTTTTATTTTATTCGTAGATATTTACGAACTATAATAAAGCTGACCTAATATATCAACTTTCATTAAAATATTTCCTTCAGAAAACTCTCACCATGTAATGACTGCACTTTTATTTTGTCAGTGTTATAGGTTCAGAACTTTAAGGAATTGCCACAGCCCTACATTAATATGGAAAATCTCTTGAGTGCACTTAGCTATTAAACCAAAATTTCAGCTCTATGCATTGAATTAAATGATAAGAGTGATAAATCAATTACCACAGAAGAGCTTTTAGTAGATCACATGGTTGTGCCATTTTGAATGAGAAGACAAATCATTGACTTTCTATAGTACTGATCAAACCTCAAATGTTTTGCACTGGGGATAAAAGGCAGGAAGGACAAGTGTAGGTAGAAATGGGTAGCTTATGAGATCTCTTGGCAGATGAAAATCCAAGATACAACAGGGAGGTTGGTAATACCTGAAATTTTACAAACCCAGGTTTAAAGGTGATACTTGATTGTGTAAAACACAGAGCACAGTGCTTGGAACACAGGGAGCGCAACTGTCTCCATGAATGTGAATGTGGTTGCAACTAAGGCAAATCACCTAAAAATCTGATTTTAACTGATGGAAAACGTCTAATTCCCTCCCACAAGCCCACTTCAACCATTAAAATAAAACCATTAGATTCATTCGTTGTCTTTGGGGGATGAGGGCAAAGTCAGAATTCAAATGTGCTACTCCAGAAAAGTAACATTGCAAACATCATTCACGATGGCACGTTTCACCCGTGAGGGCATCTGCAGAGTGGAAGGCTGAGGAAATGGCAGAGAGAGAGGCGTCTATAGAGGTAGTTTACAAGGAAAGTCTATGACGTTCACTCACTGTATAAAGGCAATACTTTTGTAAAGCTATGGTCTTTACAAAATCCAGAATGTCATTCTCAGATGGCAGTGGGAGCTCGGCTTACATGTGAATTGTATGAAATGTAAGTGGGAGAAAAGAAAAAAAAGAGAGAAAAGATTAGTAGAGTGAAGAAGCAACAAGTGGGAGAACCTGGAAGAAGGACTGACAGCTGAAAACAGAAAATTTATGCATATGGCCAAACTTGACTCAGAGAAAAGCATGTTGGGTATGGGACTATGTAACAAAGGTGTGATTGTTTGATGATAAAAATGAAACCTTATTTTGTAATTTTATGTTTTCTACATTGAATTAAAATTATATTAATCTAGTAGCTATATAAAATTTGCATTAAATGAATTTAAAAAATGATATGGATATACTTTATATATCCCCATTGTAAAACTAGTATAGATTAGTGATACTCTTTCTAGTTTAAAAACAAAGTGATGAAAAAATTAGCAACATCTTTACTCTATTCACATGTGTTCAGGTATAATGTGTGATTTTATGTAAGACATATATATTTATTTTGTTCATGTACCTTGTAATGTCCCTTTTAAATTTAATCCAGAAAGGCCATGTTGAATATTTGTTTAAATCCTCAAGATAAATAATTTAGTTTTTTACACACAGATGGAACTCAAATATTGTTTCACATAGTATTGGCATTTTACTTCTAATACTCTACATCAAAAGGAATTTTTAACGTAACAATAGAATAACAGTAAGTTTTTAAAAATGCAAGTTTTGTTTTCAATGTTAAATCCACAGTGAAGTAAGTTCATTGAAAGTCATTATGTTTCAAAATTTAACTATCAGTCAAAACTTGTTTGGAACATCAACATTACTTTTAATATATTGCCAGCAGTACTTATGACCTCTTTGTACGGCACATTATAGATGTGTCTCTCACAGTGCATCATCTACCACACAAATTGATCAATGAAAGTGGTTTTACTGCTTTATATATCAATAAAAGTTGACTTTGGTTTAGACATTCTAGAACTGTAAACTTTGATGCAATTTCATTTTTTTGTTTCAATTAAACCATTTGCCTATATTCCCTCATGTGATATTAACCACTGTGGTGCACCATTCCAAGTGCATTTTCATATGGCTATCATTCTAGTTAATTTATTTTATCCCCTAGACAAGAATTAAATATTTATCCACTTAATATTTCTGTTAACTTGCATTCTCAGAAAGGATATGTAAGGTTATAGCAATGCCTACCTGTTTCTCAGAAATCTCTCATAAACTCTTTCCAGTATTATGCAACAAGTCATTATACATAACCATATTTTTGGCTTAATTAATGTTGATCAAATCCTGTCATTTAAAAATTCCTTACAATGTTTTTAATATTGCAGTTTTTTATATTAATGGTTTAATATAGTAATATATTTTATTACTGTTTACATATTTTATTGTAGTTTATTATAGAACATTTCTTTGAATGCATTCTCATTGAAGGGCCCAATAATAGCTTTTAGAAGAAATAACCAACCACATATATTCAAAAGGATGGCAACTGCTTTTTAAAAGAGAAATTTGATTTTAGAGATAGAGAGGATGGGGAAGGAGAGAAGGGAGAGAGAGAGGGAAAGAGAGAGAGACAGAGAGAGATTTGTTGTTCCAATTATTTATGCATTCATTGGTTGATTGTTGTATGTGCCTTGACAGGGCTTCAAAATTGCAATGTTGGCATATCATGATGAGGCTTTAACCAGCTGAACTGCCCAGCCAGGGCCAGAGGAGGCCTCGCTCTTGATGGTTAAGCATATTTCGTTTCCTAGTGTTGGGAAACACTTATGAGGCTGTTCCAGTCCTAAAGCTGTTGGGTTGCTCAAATGTCTGTCCTGAGTTATTTGACGACTATCTTATCACTGACACAGATAAAAGGTTGAAAGCCATGACCTACAACCTAATCTGATTAAAATTTAATGTTGAAGTTAAAAGATTTGGATTTCACATCAAGTTCACTGTAAAATTGCCTTTTGATATTTGGCAAATATTTTTAACTTCTTTGGTTCCCAGTTTTCCAATTTCTGTATGATTGGATAATTTTTAGTAACTCCTAAGGCTGAAGTTCCACAGCTAATTTTAAGCAAATTTCTGTAAAGATTAAATCGCATGCCTAGTTTTTTAAAAGTTCAGTCAATTGCAGTAAAAAAAAATAAAAAATCAACCTATCTAATAAGAGCATCTTAACTATTCCTGAATTGAATAAGTACAGAACCTATTTGAAAACAAGCCTAGATAAGAGAATAGGATCTGTTCAAATTACAATAATCATGAAAATAACTTATACTCACTAAGGGAAGTGGTTCTCAAACTTTAACATTCTTTAAAATCACCTAGAAGTTTGTGGTGTTGTTTTTTAAACTTAATTTATTGGGGTAACATCCTATCTAATAAAAGAGTAATATGCAAATTAACCATCACTCCGCTACACCCACAAGCCACGCCCACAAGCCACTCCCACAAGACAATCAGGAGCGAATATGCAAATAAACCCAACCAAGATGGCTATGGCCACAGAGAGCAGGAGGGAGGCTTGGGTTTCCCCGGCAATGGAGGAAGCCAAGTTTCCACCTGCCCTTGCTGGCCTAGGCCTCCACTCAAGGCTACAAAGTTTCAATGATAGAAGATACATAAATCCAAACAGAAATGGCAGCAGCCACGGAGCTGGAAAGAGCAGGAGGCTAGGGTTGCCCCCGGCGATGGAGGAAGCCAAGCTTTCCGCACAACCTGGCCGGCCCAGGCCTCCGCTTAAGGCTACAAAGTTTCAATTATAGAAGATACATGAATCCCAACAAAAAATGGCTGCCGCCACGGAGCAAGCAGGAGGCTTGGCTCCGCTCCAGGCTACAAAGTTTCAATTGTAGAAGATAAATAAACCCCAGATACCAGGGCCTCCGCTTGGGTCGCCAGGGGGTGTGGCCGGCCTGCAAACCACCACAGGCCCCTTGCCCAGGCCACCCCACGCCCCAAGGGAACCCCCACTCTGATCCGGGACACCCTTCAGGGCAAACTAGCTGGCCCCCACCTGTGCACCAGGCCTCTATCCTATCTAATAAAAGAGTAATATTCAGATTGACCATCACTCCAACACACAAGATGGCTTCCCCCATGTGGTCAAAGATAGCTGCCCCCATGTGGACACAAGATGGCCACCACAAGATGGCCAGCAGGGGACGGCAGTTGGGTGGGACCAGGCCTGCAAGGGAGGGCAGTTGTGGGTGATCAGGCCAGCAGGGGAGGGCAGTTAGGGTTGACCAAGCCGGCAGAGGAGGGAAGTTGGGGGTGACCAGGCCTGCAGGGAAAGGCAGTTGGGAGGGACCCAGGCCTGCAGGGGAGGGCAGTTAGGGGTGGGTGATCAGGCCTGCAGGGGAGGGCAGTTAGGGGTGACCAGGTCTGCAGGGGAGGGCAGTTAGGGGAAAACAGGCTGGCAGGGGAGCAGTTAGGCATCAATCAGGCTGGCAGGAGAGTGGTTAGGGGGTAATCAGGCTGGCAGGAGAGTGGTTAGGGGGTGATCTGGCTGGCAGGCAGAAGCAGTTAGGGGCAATCAGGAAGGCAGGCAGGCGAGCAGTTGGGAGCCAGCAGTCCTGGATTGTGAGAGGGATGTCCGACTGGCAGGCAGTCGGACATCCCTCGAGGGGTCCCAGATTGGAGAGGGTGCAGGCTGGGCTGAGGGACACCTCCCCCTGTGCACGAATTTCGTGCACTGGGCCTCTAGTTTGGTAATAAGATTTTATGTTTCATGTGCATAATTCTATATCGCACCTCCTGTATATTGCATTATGTGCTCACTACCTGTGTCTAGTCTCTCTCTGTCACCATATATTAGATCCCCTTTACCTTTTTCATACTCCCCCAGGACCCTTCCCCTCTGGTAGCCACCATACTGTTGCCTGTGTCGATAGGGTTTTTTGTTTGTTGGATTGTTGCTTTCTGTTTTATATTCCAGATACTAGTGAAATCATATGGTTCTTGTTCTTTTCCATCTGACTTATTTCACTTAGCATCATACTCTCAAGATTCACCCATATATTTGTTGCAAACATCACTATGAAATACTGCAATTAGAAGTTTGCTGAAGCCCTATCCCAGAATTTGTGGTTCAGTAGGTTTGGGATGGGGCCAAAGGAGGAACTGATAAGTTCTTAAGGGATACTAATGATAATGGTCCAGGAACCTCACTTTGAGAGGACTAAGAGTATTACTGGTAGATTTTCAACGTACTCTGCACAATTAAAAGACACATAACTTAATAAATATGTGTTTTTCTCTACGTTTTATACATATATACATGAACATATCTGTATATATTAGTTTTAATGTTAAATATTTAGCTATTTAAAGTTTAACTACATAGTATCTAATTCTGTATATAATATACCCTCATTTAATATTTGTTAATTAAAATAGTTTCTAAATGTAAGGCTTATAAGGTATACTTGCCAACGATGCGCTAATACTGTCATAATGTGCTGCTGTGAGTAAAGAAAACATCAATTCTTATTTTTCATGCTTACATCAGAGTCTAAATATAAATGACCACCTGAAAATATCTAATCAAATAGAGGATGAGAACATGTAAATATTACTATTTAGGTCTTTAACTTGTAAATTTTATTATTTTATAAATTCATTTATCTCTAAGCCACTCTTAAATGACTTAACTTTTAAGGTGCTATTTAAATAAATCACTTGTCAAGTGAATTATGGGTAATCATTCTTTTAATGACCTGTTTAGTGCCTTCTAAATTTTGTACATGGAGATTTTTTAAGAGATTTTAAAAATTAATTTTTAGAGAGAGAGGGAGGGAGAAGGAAAGAGAAACATCGATGTGAGAGGAAAACAGATGTGAGAGAAGAACATGGATCAGCTGCCTCTTACATGCCCCCTACCGGGGATCAAGCCCATAACCTGGGCATGTGCCCTGACTGGGAATTGAACCACTAACCTTTCAGTGCACAAACGACACCCAACCAACTGAGCCACATCCACCAAGGCTATACATGGAGACTTTATTAAAGCAAAAACTCATGTACTGGGTTATTGCCGTTATCGCCATACCAAGTTTAATCAACTTATAATTTTACATGTTAAATGCCCAATGTTGGTTGTTTTGTAATTTTTTCAAAAGCACTGGTTATACAAAACTATTACACTTTAGATCTGTGACTGTGCATTGAGTGTATCTCATATATGGGGTAGATATACCCATGCATTTACATAATTACACAAATAAATGAAAAGAGAAAAATGGAAAAACATTTGAAAATCTTTCCAAGAAGTCTGTTTACACTATAATATAAAAGAATATATCAGATATACCTTCTACCTTCATATTTTTCTTGTGTTTGTACGTTTGTTTTATTTCATATCAGCAGCTCTGATTTATCCATTTAAATTTTTTATGTTCTTTCATTTTTTTGTGGCTTGTTTATTATCAGCTTATATTTTTTGGGGGGGAAAATTCTTTGAATTTTTTTTTAATTGATGAGATTTCATCCTGGCTTGTTAAAGAGAACCAGCTGTTTTCTTGAAAGATAATTTTCTGAAGCTGTTGTGTACCATAATTACACTGCAATTACACAGCAATATCCATAAAAGCAGATGAGGATTCTATGTGTCTTTTTACTTCATTAGAAGTTGCAAAAATGATAGATGCAGTCTATCTTAGTTTGACTATTGCCCTCTATTGGCAAATTCAAGCGCTGGTATAATCTAAAAGATAGCAGTAGTAAAAACAGAGATATATTTTGTTTTTGTTTTTTTAAAACAATATTAACATTTTGGGTCATAAGGTAACACCATCAAAAGTTTCAAAAACTTTTTTACAATCAAAATTTTAAATGTACTGTCAAAACCTGGCTCTTTAAAAAAATCACCAAAGCGAGGGAAATGTGGTTCGGGGCTTTGTTCCAGCATCAAATTACAGAGCACTCATTGCTCCTCCCTCACTCGAAATCTACTTGAATCACCCCCCTCTTTTCAGTGGAAAACTAGTTGGATCTTTTCCTTGTTCCCAGCATGTATCCTCTTCTTTGAAGCAATTCTAATAAAATGGAGATTTTGAAGTATCTTACCATTTCCAAAATCAGCAGTTAATCTTACCATTAATAGTTCAGTGATTAAAAAACTTCGAATATTTAGTCAGATGTAGAAGAAAAGCTCATTTCTAATAAATTGCTGAGAAGGCTTCTCATTTTAGGCCAGACAATAAGATCTGACATGTTATGAGTGAGGAGGAAGATGTGAGAAAAAACAGTTTTTTTCAAAACTGAGCTGTGATTATCTGAAGTGTTGCAACATTTCATGTGAGTTCTGTGGTGGGAGAGGTGCACATGTTCAAATAAACACCATCTTTCACATACATTTGGTTCTGACTGGCAGCTGGGGAATATAGTATTTTAATAACATTTATTTTGGCAGAAGTGGGAGGAAGTCATCTAATGTTGTAGCCAGCGAGGCAACCAGAGAAAACAAATCTTCTGAGTTCTTTCATGACCTTCTAGGAATCAGAACTTTAAACAGATAGGAACATTTTTTTAAAGTAAAAAATAATTTTGTTTTTCTAAATTTCACTTTTACCACTTCTACCAGGGAGACTGCTATCTCCTCATGTAATATTCTTCATGGAGGTGCTGCCTGTGCAGCAAACTGAGATAAGTTTAGCTGCAAAGTTTCTGGATTGATGTCAGATTTAGGAGCTGAGAAGGAAAATTAGTTTCGTTCTTTGCCAACACTAACACAAGTCTTGGAGCACATTTCCTCGGATGCACTAAAATGGTGACAGCTTCAGTAACCACTGGGGAAGTTTTCTGTACCAGAGCTCAGATTCATTTAACAACTCTGGCTTAGCATGATCCCACCTCCATTGCCTCTGCCTTTGCTTAATTAATAACAGCACTGCCTTTTTGAGAAGAAGATTTATCTCACAAAACAAACACATTTCAAGCAGAACCCATATTTTTGCAGGAAAAAAAAATGGTGTGCCTGTGATGGCGTGGCTTGTTTCTCGTTCCACGCCTTTGCCACATTGTTTGCACCCACACAGCATTTTTTTTTTTAAGTGAAACATGACTGCGTAATTGACAGGCTCTTTTCCTTTCTAGCAATTTCAGTCCCTGGCTGTGAACCACTGCTGATTAGTCTTTAGCAGTTGACAAAACGGTGCAGGTTACACATTCAGAAAAGAACCTTCCCACTTGCATGACAAGCACCTGGTAATGCATAGAATTGGATTCTTCATCATTTAAGCTGTTAGTCGAGACAAAAACCCCTTTTGTCTGGTGTTCACTTCTTGATTGGCTTATTTTCTTCATGCTAATATTTCTGAGCCATGTTTTAAGCATTTTACTTATCCTGGATCAATGTTCCTCTTCATGTAATGATACTCTGCTTAACCAAAAGCGTCCTTCACAAAATATATAATTATGTATTTATCCACTAAGCAAATGTGTATTGAGTACTCACTGTGGGCCAGGAACAGGTACACATGCTATAGATACGAGCATGAAAAACAAACAAACCTCCCTAGCCCCATGGAGTTTTCTGGAGGATGTCAGAAAATAAATAATTCAGTATTTATCATGTCAAGTGGTCCTAGCTCTAAGGAAAAATAAAGCCAGGGATACTTTTTAGGGTTCAAGAAGGGAAGCAGAACTTCTATGAAATGATGTAGAATCAAGGGGCTTGTTATAGGAACTTAATTAGCAATAATTGATTTGACACAGTTATGGAAGCTGATACAGAGGCCATTGCTTTAGCATTTAGTGGAGGGCCTGAAGTCTCCCTTTGTCTGCAGTGCTAACAGCTGGGAGAAATATCTGGATGTGAGGCAGAAGAGTGTAAGGACAGTTTGGAATCCAAAAGACGTTGGAACCCATAAAAACATACTAGAACCTATGTTTGTCTATCAGTACATTCAACCTTGATTATATGCCATAGAAGGTGGCACTCTCTCCGGTGGGACTGCAGGAAAGCTAAAGGTGATGATGATTGGATAAAAGTAGGGAAACTGGATTCTGTGGCCTTCGCTACTACAGCAGTCACACACTGTCAGCCAAGGCTATATACACAAGGTGCAGCAGCACTGGCACCTTCCAGAGACATTATAGGGTAAAGGCCACTGATTCATTTTCACCTTTAAAAATCTCAGTTTCTCTTAGAACCAACCCTAAACCAGAGTCATACAGGTAAGAGAATGCTGGGAGACATCATATCAGTTTAGCTGAATTGACAGAGCGCAAAACCACATGCAGGTGGTGATGTCAAGTAGACCTTTGGATTTATGAGTGTGGATTTCAGCAGAATGTCTGGCTAGACATACCAATGTGCAATTGCTTAGCCTAGAGACGCTATTTAAAGCTATAAGACTGGGTTGAGATTCTAGAGTAAGATTTGGGCGGTGGGGGGGGGTGAGAGGGAAATCAAACTCTGGATGACATTCCAATGTTTAGAAGTCAGGGAGCTATAAGGAACTGGTAAAGACTCAGAATAATAACTGAACAGGTAAGATGAGAACTAAAGAGCTTCCAGAAACAATAGAAAATATGTTTTTAAATGAATGGAGAAAGAGCACCTCTTTCAACAGCTGATGACAGGTTAAATAAAATGAGACTGGACCTCACCTCACAATGTGGAGACCACTGATGACTTTGCAGGGGCCTTTTATTTATTTATTTTTTTTACATAGAATGAATCTAATTGAATTGGATTCAAGAGATAATGAGGGGAATTATAATGTAACAGTGTGCACAGTCAACTATTTTAAGGAATTTCGTTCTAAAACAGAAGAATAAACAAAAAGAAAGACATGGGACCAAATTTTTGTCTGTATGTCTCAGATTGGCTGAGTTGTATGCTTCTAGGGCATACTTACATGCTGATGACAATGTACCTGTAGAGAGAACATTGGTGAAGCAGGAGAGATGAAGACCATTTTACTGGCAGGATTATTTATTCTGAAAGGACTTTTTCCCCCCTGCCAAATCTGCAATACGGAGAAAACCACATTCATGTAAAAAAAGTGATTCTATTCCATGTCAGTATTATTTCCAGTTCTGAGCTTCCCAGAGAGGTATTAGATGAGACCAAGCATGGGAGAGAGTGCGAGTCAGAAAGAGGGGAAGGAAGAGAGAAGTCTAAGTAGTGAGGGCTGGGAAATGTCAAAAAGGAGCATTTCGGGGAATAAGGTTGCTTCATCGAGGAAGAGGTGACTGGGAAAAGAAGCTTAAGCATAGTTTTCAGAAATATTTATCTACAGCAAAGTCAAAAACTTTCTCCTAAAGGGCCACATAGTCTCCATCACTACTACTCTACTTTCATACACAACAGCTTTAACAATACATGAATGAAGAAGATTCTGTATTCCCATGAGCATTTAATTCAAAAACAGGAGACCAACCAACAGATGTAAGTTTGCAGACCCGAAACTATAAAATAAAAATCCAAACAACAGTGTGTTATCAAGACATTGAAATTGGCACCCAATTTACTGATGAAAATGCCACTTCAACAACTTGATGCATTCTATCCCAAACTCCCAACCAGATAGGAAAATGTACTTACTGCCACATAGAAAAATACTAATATCTACTGTTTCCTCCCCCAACTGTGTGAATATATAATGATAAAAATAATAGGAATAGTAAATATGGAAATGATAGAAAAGTTATCATTCACATATTCTAAAGATATTAATATCCCCAAAGTATTTCAATAAACATAATACTTCTGATTAGAAATATACATATTCTTGATACATTAAATTCATAATCAAGTAATAATTAATGTCCCCTTTAGTTGTGTGCATTCATATTTGTGGTAAAAACAACAACAAAACACCACACATAGATAGTTTACTAGAGAAAGTGAAAACTTTGTAATTACAGAGACCCAAGTTAGAATCATAGGTCTATCACTCCAATTATCTGTGAAATAGGCTGTTATTAATCATCTACCTTTAGTATTCTCCTCTATGAAATGGTGTTCTAAAGTTTATGTAATTAATATATTTGTGCACAGATTTTGTAAGTTGCATATGTATGGTATATAACAAATGTGCAAATAAACATGGCATTAATTTATATAGTTATACTATAGGCATGCATGTTGATATACAATATGTCTTCTTTAAAAAACTGATTTTTTAAAACTTTTATTTCAAGATATTTAATGATGCCATGATTATACTAAGTACTAGAGGCCTCGTGCACAAAATCCATGCACTCAGGGGTCCTTCAGCCCAGCCTGCGCCCTCTCACAGTCTGGGTGCCCTCAGGGGATGTCTGACTGATGGCTAAGCAGGCCTAAGCCAGCAAGCAGCCAGACATCCTTAGCACTGCTGCGGAGGTGGGAGAGGCTCCCACCTCTGTCGCTGGGCTCACCAGCCATGAGCCCAGCTTCTGGCTGAGCAGCACTCCCACTGACCACCAGGGGGCAGCTCCTGCATTGAGCGTCTGTGCCCTGGTGGTCAGTGGTGTCATAGCAACCAATCGTTCTGCCATTCAGTTGATTTGCATATTAGCCTTTTATTATATAGGAAGAGTAATAATGTTGCAATCCTTCAAATATTTCTGGATATTCAGTGACAAATCTCCTCTCCATGAAACCTCTGAATTAATTGTTCCCTTTGCATTTATTCTATTAATCAGGGTAATTGACACAGGCTGCCAAAACATGCAAATGCCATAATGTCAGTGACTTTAAACAACCAGTGAAATTCTTGCTTAGCTTTCCAGCTATACTGGAAATCAGCATCCAGGATGCCTCCTTTGCAACTTTGCCTTCTCAGGATCCTTCACTCTCAATCACATCCATGCACAGGAAAGAGCATGGGGAAAAAGTACAATGCTATGAATTGCGTTGGGCTTGATGTGACACCATTTCTTCCTACTTTGCCAAAACTCAATCGCAAAGCACCAAAATTACTGCTTAGGGAGACTAGGAAATGTAGTTTTTGTACACCCAGGAAAAGGAAGGAGAGTAAAGAACATTGAGGTTTTTTTCAAAATGACACTTAAAATGAGAATAATATTTATAAGAGCAGGGGAAATCCATTACAACATAACAGTTGGAAATGTAAAATATATGAAATAAATATGTGACATTTTGGAAAGTGTTATAATCTTGAAGACAATGTAATTTCTATGGACCATGATTTACCAAATATTTCAGACAGAAAAAAAGAAAACATTGTCATAGAAATGTTTTACTGAAAACCTGTAACATGCAACACGAATATACCTAGAGATGATTCTCCTTTATTAGCTAAATTGGCACAAATTCCTATCAAAGGCCCAATGGGACACTTATAGGTCTTTTTGTGTACCATTTCATTTAAATAGACTTTAATATAAATTATTTGTCTCAAACACCCTTGATCTGATTATAAACTTTCAATGCCTAATACCCTAGAGTTTAGGTTATTAGTCTCTTAGTCATTGAGACAGCATACATACTGTCAGTCAGTGTTGTGGTCTTTCTTTTATCCTTAGAATATGACCTTAGGTCTAACCTCCCTTGCAAAATAAACTGAAGGAGTCCCTAGAAGCTTACAGGATCCAAGTTAAATGCTATGCACCAACACCCACTTTGGACGTCACTGTAAAGATCAGGTTAATATAAGCATGCCTTGTTTCACTGCACTTTGCTTTGTTGTGCTTCACAGATGTTACCCCCTCCCCGTTTTTAACAAATTGAAGGAAGACCCTTCACCAGCAAAAAGCATACAACTCACTTTATTGAGGTGGCCTGGAACCAAACCTACAATGTACCAGCGGTACACCTGTAAGCTCTAATTGATGGACAAAGCTTCCCCACAGAATGGGAAATAATCACCTATTCCAGAGGGGACAGGATTAGCAAGGTATAAATAACTGACAAGTGCTCTGAGTCATGGTCTCCTGAGTGGAGGTCTCATCTCATGACGCTACATATTCTGAGTGGGAAATGAGGGACTTTCAGAAACTGAGCCTGAGAATCAAAAGCCTTTGTCTAAGCTGCTAATGTCATGGTGATTTGCCTACCAGTGGTCGGCAAACTGCGGCTTGCGAGCCACATGCGGCTCGCGAGCCGCAGTTTGCCGCTCTGTTGACTAATGAGTTTGCCGACCATTGGCCTAGCCCAGCCGTGGGCAAAGTACGGCCCATGGGCCGGATCCGGCTGTTCTATCCGGTTCTCTTGCTCTCCCCTCCGCTCCTTTACTTTGAATTTATATTAGTTCACACAAACACTCCATCCACGCTTTTGTTCCGGCCCTCCGGTCCAGTTTAAGAACCCATTGTGGCCCTCGAGTCAAAAAGTTTGCCGACCACTGGCCTAGCCTATATGTCTATTTTTCTTGCCTAAGCAAGCATCGTACCAAGTGAAGTCTGCTGAGTTTTACAACTTTGAACACAACATCACCGACTCTGGTTGAGCATGACACATAGTGAACATAACAGATGAGCACAAAAAACAATCAACAAGATAAGAAACAACTAGTATATTAGATAGTAATAAATACCAAAACAAACAAATAAGCCTCGTAAGGGATTATGGAAAGTCACCGTAAGGCAATGACCTTGTAGAAGGGGCAAACTACAAAAGACTCATTATGAAAACGCTGAGAACCCAAACCAAGAAAGAGTCAGGGAAATTTTCTTCCGGAAAAACAACAGGAAGTGCAAAGGCCTGCAGTGGGAAGCGTGTCTCTGCTGCTTTTCTCTGTCCCAATTAAGTCAACAGATAAAAAAAAAATTCAGTGGTTAGAGGAATTATTATTTTTTCGTTTAGGAAACTTCAGTAGCCTTCAGAGAAAACCCATGACTTTAACTATATGTCATCGGTACTCATTTCTGAAGTTAGAGTACATAGTTATTATGCCCAAACATTGAAAGCTTTTACATTACTTCCAAAACAGTCTTATAAGTAATATCTGCAATTAATTCATCTATGGAACAATTATTTTTCCTTCAAAAGTAGAATCATAGTCATACATATTAATGAGTAACATTTTTAAGCCTCTTTGAACCCACCTGTTATTCATCAAGTAATGAGATTAAAAATGTGAAGGTGTGAGAATAAGTATCAACTCTAGAGACTTTTTATCCAGAAGCTAAAGGACACTTGACTTAACTTCTTGGTCATTTGTGTGATCCAGATAGAGGGATCCTGTAAACAAGCCTTTTGAGCCCCCTCCCCGCTTTGCTCCGGACTCCTCTCAAACCAGACTAAGGACAAAGAAACATCACGGAGATTCACTGAATGATAGCACATTTCACTGAGAATAAATTTCATTTTCCCTTGACTGGCATACTTGGGGTCTGCTCTGGTAGCATTTTACTGGTAGACACTATTTTTAGTTTCCTATTGAGGCTATAGCAAGTTGCCACAAACTGTTTTAGAACAAGACAAAGTTAATATCTTACTGTTTTGGAGATCCGAAGCCTGAAACGGGTTTTGCTGGGCAAAACTCCAGGTTTCTAGGGCAGCATCCCTCTCTGGAGGCTCCGGGGAGAATCTTTCCCTTCTTCTCTTTTTAGAGGCTGCCTGTGTCCCTTGGCTCACTGCTCCATTTCTCGATCTTCAGAGCGAGATCAGACTGAGTCCTTTAGTGCGGCCATTTCTCAGGCTCTCTCCTTCTCCCCCCCATTCTCCCACCCTCTTGTATTTATAAAGACCCCGTGATTATGTTAAGCCCACCTGGGTAATCCAGGATACTTTCTCCACGTCCAGGTCAGTGGATTAAGAACATTGATTCCATCTGTAACCGTAATTCCCTGTTGTTAACATGGTCACAGGTTCCAGAGATCACAATGTGGACATTTTTCAGGAGCCATTCTTCTGCCTGCCATGGACACCTTGATTCAGGTAGTCCTTGATAAAATATAATGAAAAGCTGCCATTTGCAATCTGATAGGTATATGACTTTGCTGTGGAAGAACAAGGTCTCTTTCTTTCTTTCTTTCTTTCTTTCTTTCTTTCTTTCTTTCTTTCTTTCTTTCTTTTTTTTTTTTTTTACAGATTTTTCTTCCTCAGTCAACTTGGTGTTTCTTAGCTAATGTTTTTCTTCTTCTTAAGGCAGTGTTATGACTTTCATGTAGGCACTTCTCAAAATTGTATTTAATTATTTTTGTACGCTTCCTTCTTTCAAAGAGACTGCATTACATTTTAGCGGTAAAAGAGCTGCTGGTTTGTTGTTTTTAACTGAATTGCTTGGTCATGACACCTGGGTGCCGAGCCCATGACTTTGGCGCCCACTTAACCAACACATTAAATCTTAGCATGTGAAATGTGACATGGTCACATTAAAAAATGTTTAAAGAAATGTTAGGAACTAATTTCTTTGATTCTCCACATCCTGTATTATTTCTTCTGGAATGCTAGGATATTATGACTATTTTAATTGGCCCTAGGAATACTCTTCCCTAAATGACACTGAAGAAAAACAAAACTTTTAGTGGACCTAATGAAAGTATAAAATATTAAATTATGTAGACTACTTAGAAATATAAAAACAACTAACCTGTGCATGTGTCTGGATTTTACCAGGTCATTATTTATACAGTAAAAGACACCTTACAGAAAACTCTAGGTGCTTTGAAGATGCCCTTGTTTTGCTTCTTTAGACATAAGTCATTTTGGTTTATTTGTCCCATCATATGCTGATTTCATGCCTATAAGAGTTGACTCAAAATAAAGTAGTATTTAAAGAGCAAGGAAGGAGAATAGAAATCAATATCTGTCTTAAATGTAAAACATCAAAGAGATTCCACACAAATGATAAGAAAGGAGAAGGTGAAGGACTTAGTTATTTTTAATCAAGTTATTTTGAATAAATAGTGATTTGTGATGCAACATGAAAACATGACTTTCAACACTTTGAGAAGAGATCCGATGACATCTGGGTAAATGCTATTGATTTTTCAACTGCTGAAAAACTTTATTTTTTAGTCTATGTGCTGCTGAAGCAAGCACAACTGCAAAAATAATTTTAAACTGAACAAACCTCTTTCACTTAACACAATCATGAAACATTTCCTCAGATTTATTTCAAATTACTCAGCAGGTATTACTCTACAAGAATTTCTCAAAAAAAAAAAAAAAAAAAAAAAACCCTCGTCTGTGTCTTTTGTACCACACACATAATGAAATGAAATGTATTATTTTATAGTGTTTCTGTTGGTCAAACATAGTATTTATAATAATTTTTATTAATTTTACTTCAGAGGTCTCAGGAAAGTAACCTGTAAGTATTTTATAAATGAGAAACTTAAAATACCTTAAAAGGGAATTAACGGTATGGTAGATCAGTAGATAATTCTGGTGTTTTCTCAGGATTCTTAAAAGGAAACTCTGCTCTCAAAGATGAACTCTCACCCTGAACTGCTGTTTCATCAGTTATCCATTCAACATGCATTTGTGCCACATTTTATGCAGGTACTAAGAAAATGAAGAGAATTCCCACTTTTAAAAATTGAGAGTTCAATGGGGAAAGAAAGTCGTGTATACAATTATATAAGAATCTTGCAGATGATATAATGGGAGGAGAAGCACAGATATGAAACAAATGGAGCAAATGGTTAACATTTGAGGTCCACACGGCTCAAGTCAAAACAAAAATTATGCTGGGATATTTTTTTTCCTCCTGCCCCTCAAAAAAATAGCTACTGTATACCCTCTGATTCTGGCAGAAAGCTATATTTTGCATCCATAATTTAGACCAGCCCAGCAGAATATGGGCTAAGGGTACTACTTTTAGTGAGTACTTTCTAAATTTGTGTTAAATTGATCAGATACATTCCAGCTGATCATGTTGACTGCTATACTTATATGAAACGAACTAATTCCACAATAATTTTTACACTATGATATGGATAATCAAATGGACTATCTTTCAAAAAAGTGTTATAAAGTATAATTTTTCAAAGAAAGTTGTTCATGGCAATGTGCATTAGCATGAGCTTCAGGCCCAAAACAAAAGGAGGTCATCCGGTAAGACTAACATTTCAGGCTTTTCTCGAGGGGATGGTATTTGTGAAGAAAATCACGTAGCGCCAACCAACAGGTGAAATGCTGTGTTCTGAACAGGTTAGTACTATGGGCCTCAAAGGAGGAAGGGACTGGTTGTTAAGGATAACTATAAAAGCTAAAAAGAACAATTTTGATAAATCGGGTTTTTGTTGTTGTTCTTTAGGCTCCTACATTTGAGAAGACTATGGTCTTAAGCATGGCCTTTGGAAGAACATTGTATACCCTGAAAATGTTTTTTACTTTGCTCCAGAACCACTGTATATGTGCAGGTTGTACAGTATACAGCCCTAGGGGCCTCATTCACATTGTATGATTCACTTCAGAGGGTGCTTTTCCAGAAGACAGCAGGAAAGTTTCACATACCATATTACTGCTGTATTTCAACAGCTGGAGTAGTGTCTTGAGGAAGGAATGCCTTTTTCTATTTTGCACATAGGCCCCAGGTTACTCTTCAAAGAAATCTCATAGCGTTCAAATAAATGCTAGAGGAAAATTTTCCTTTTATTTATTTTTCCTTTGATGTCAAGTAGATAAGCACTTGAAAAATAGATTGGAAAATAAAGTGGACAGTTCAGCCTTGACAAGCACATATATCAGAAAAGAGTTTGTCTTAGCACTAAGGGAAATATAGACACTGAAATTCCTCCAATTTTTTATTTTATTTTTAATATATTTTTTTTTATTTCAGAGAGGAAGAGAGAGGGAGAGAGAGATAGAAACATCAGAGATGACAGAGAATCATTGATCGGCTGCCTCCTGCAAGCCCCCTACTGGGGATCAAGCCCAAAACCCAGGCATGTGCCCTTGACCGGAATGAACCCAGGATAGGCTGATGCTCTAACCACTGAGCAAACCCTCCAATTTTTAATGTGACATTCACAGAAGAATAACCAGGGAAATTTTTTAAATAAAAAAAAGAATTCAAATATATTAACTGGACAAAAACGTTGCATAACCTTCTGTAAAAGAACAATCCAGGGTTTTCTTAAATTCCATTTAAATTCTATTACTGAAAATGCTCAAAAATGAAAAAAAAATATATATATATATACAGATGTGTTTAAATAAATAATACCATGGTTAAATACATATATATGTACATATACATATGTTTTTATCATATATAATGTGACACTCAACATAATGTATCCATAGTGATTTAAAAATAATAAAATGATATACATTATGTTATATTTTAGGCTTGTTAAAGTTCTAAAACAAATAAATCTTCAATAAATCCAGTATTTCTGTTATTATTTTGCTTTATGACACCTTTTTCCTTCCAAGATCCATCTATTCACATCCTGTGAAGGGATGATGTGTGAAATTTGTGTTTTCATGGTATTCTAAATATAAGTAGATTAAGAGGTATCTTTTCCCCCATTGTATTGGCCACATTTATTTTTTTAAAAATTAGTTAAGACTAAAATAATGTAAGGAATATAATTAGGGGGAAAATTGACTTGAGAGATGGAAAGAAACCTGTATTTTATTTCAACATCCTGGACCCTTAGCCATCTTTGCCTTTAGAGGCTGCATTAAAGAACTTCCACTTAATTAACTGACACTGCTGATCTGAATTAATGACAAGATCCCTAGCACCTGTTTTCAGCTTTCTCCAGGGAACCAGTTGAATGGAGAAGGCAGATTGAGAGAGTCTCGGTGGAGCAAATGAATCCAGGAGATAGCGTAAAGGCTAATTTCTATTGTAAGACCTTCATTAGTCATCTGTTGAACATCAGTTATTGAGTTGGGAATATTTCTTTAGCAAGAGGTGAAAATGCCTTTCTTTACATAAATCTGCTTAAATGTGCATGACTTAAGATTCCCTTTGACAAGAACACTTAAGATTTCAATACTTCAGTCATATCAAATAGCAATGAAAAAAACGTGAATGCCAGAGGATTTTGCCCTCAAAAATTCCATTGTGCAAAAATTAACTAAGAGGAAATCAGTTTTGCTTAACACTTATTTCCAGACTATTAATATGACAGAGCCCAAACTCTGACACTGCTTCCCTTTTATCCTTTTTAATTAATTCCATGGATGGTAGGGACACTCTCCCTCCTTTCACAGGCATCTAATTCTTTCATAGCCAAAGGACTAATTCTTTACTCACTTGGAGGAACTGAAAATAGTACGGATATAAAAAGTACCTCAATTGCTTTCAGTAAGTGAAAAATGTCTTGACTACATCTTAATTTCAAGCCTGAAACAATAAGAGAGACTTTTAAAGAGTAGCTAGTAGCCAGTGGAATAATGAAATAAGAGTTTTATTATGAGATAATCACGGTCAACCTAGAACTTGGAATCCAACAAAATTAATTTTTTTAAAATAAAATAAAATAAATAAATGTTCAGGTAAACACAACACTGATAACTTACCAACACTAACAGGAATAAGGAATTTCTAAAGAATGTTCTAGAGTACCAACAAGGAAACCAGATCAGAGATGTAAATCAATACGTCCACAGTCACAGCACTAGGAAGTGGTGAAACCCTATCTCTTCACACTTAATCTGGTGTTCCCAGCTGCTTGTGTTGTGATGCTTGTTCAAGTTCAATGGGCATTGGGAAGGGCCTGCCATCAAGTCAAATCTTAGAATAGTCATGATGAGAAGAAACTCACATTTACCTCTCTCTTCTCTTTGTTCAGATATCAAACTGGGTATAATGGGATGTTAAAATAGGACTCTTCAGGTTTCAGTTTTGTTGAACTCCCAAGAGCAGATACCAATGACTCTTTCATTGCATAGCAAGGTGCTAGATAGCCCTGTGGTAATGATGAAACAAGCACCCAGAAATCAGTTTTATATCCCTTAATCAGTCACTCTCATAAAGGATTTAAAAGGAGTGAAGTAAAAGAAGCCAGGAGAATTGCTGGCTGTTGGTTGGCCCTCCAGGAAATTATATTTAAGAGAGTTGATGGCTGCCCTCACAGCTTCTCAATGACCTTGAATATGTCAGAAGGCACAGCTGGTCCAGGGTGGAGAGGAGTGAATGATGGAAGAAAGAAGGCAACTGCACATTCTTTCTCCCATTGTTGGGCTGATGTGGGGGAACAAGAAGTTATAAGCTTGAGGAAATTAGGGTTTAATTATTATCTTATAATGTGGTGCGTGCGTGTGTGTGTGTGTGTGTGTGTGTGTGTGTGTGTGTGTGTGGTATGAAGTAATGAGGATTTTGTTTTTAAGTCTCAGAATGACTAGCAAAGTCTTATAAACTTCACACTAGTTTTTATCCAAATAGTGGGTAAACAGAAACTCTTGGAGTATGTTTGAGCAAGCAGTCATTGGAGGTTGTTTAGAAAAATTAAATTTCTTTTTGATGACATCTTATGAACCTTTGTGTTCAATGCAAGCTTATGAATACTTAACACATCCAAAGCAGAACTCTTGAACCTGCCCAATCCCATGCCAGAATCTTTTTTTTAAATCTTTTAGCCTCTCCCATCAATATGCTTCATCTGATTTATCAGGCCAAAAACTTAAACGTGCACTTTTACTCCTCATTTTCAATTCTCCCTAACCCAATCCATCAGGAAGTTGTGGTCTTTGTCTTTAACACATTTGGAATCATTACTTCTTACCACCTACCTATGCCATTGCTGTCCTATTCTGAGGCCTCTCATTACTGTCCAACTACTGAACTAGCCTGCTCCCTGGGCTCCTCTTTCAGCTGTTAGAGACCATTTTCTTTAGATCAGCCAAATTTGCTTTGACAAGTAGAGTGCAAACCATATCACAAAACTTCCTCACTAAAATTCTCCAACGCTATTTTATTTTACTTCAGTAAATTCCAAACTTATTTCCATGATGTTTAACCATCTATTGTCATCTCTGTCCCTCCCTGTGATCTCATTTCTAATTCTGCCCCTTCACACTCACTTGATAGACACACTGGCCCCCTTGCTGTTCCTTTGACAGATCAAACCCATTCCTTTCTCAGGGCCTTTTAGTTTGATGATTTTCTCTGCCAGAATTTGTTTTTCCCAGGTATTCTAATTGTTGGCTGTTATTCATTATTCATTCATATCTATGCTCAGTGTCATCTGCTTAAAGGAAGCTTCTTTAACCACCTTTTATCCTAGTTACACTTTATCCACTTAAACAATGTTCTCATCATAGCACTTGACATTCTCTCAAGCATGATTTTTTTTACAGGTTTGTGGTTTTTGTATTCAGCAGGTCTATATCCAATGTCAGTTCATTGCTTATTCTTTTTTTGTGTGTGTATGCAGCAGGTCTATATCCAATGTCAGTTCATTGCTTATTCTTTTTTTTAATTTCTTTATTGATTAAGGTATTACATATGTGTCCTCATCCCTTCATTAACCCCCCAACATCCTCCCCACTCATGCCCTCACCCCCCTGGTGTTCATGTCCATTGGTTAGGCTTATATTCATGCATACAAGTCTTTTGGTTGATCTCTCCTCCTTTCCCCCGCCCTCCCCTACCTTCCCTCTGAGGTCTGGCAGTCTGATTGATGCTTCTCTGCCTCTGGATCTGTACCTGTTCATCAGTTTATGTTGTTCATTACATTCCACAAATGAGTGAGATCATGTGGTATCTGTCTTTCTCTGACTGGCTTATTTCACTTAGCATAGTGCTCTCCAGTTCCATACATGCTGTTGCAAATGGTAAGAACTCCTTTTTTACTGCAGCATAGTATTCCATTGTGTAGATGTACCACTGTTTTTTAATCCACTCATCTGCTGATGGGCATTTAGGCTGTTTCCAAATCTTAGCTATGGTGAATTGTGCTGCTTTGAACATAGGGGTGCATATATCCTTTCTGATTGGTGTTTCTAGTTTCTTGGGATATATTCCTAGAAGTGGGATCACTGGGTCAAATGGGAGTTCCATTTTTAGATTTTTTTGAGGAAACTCCACACTGTTCTCCACAGTGGCTGCACCAGTCTGCATTCCCACCAGCAGTGCAAAAGAGTTCCTTTTTCTCCACATCCTCACCAACACTTGTCGTTTGTTGATTTGTTGATGATAGCCATCTGACCGGTGTGAGATGAAACCGCATTGTTGTTTTGATTTGCATCTCTCGGATAATTAGTGACTTTGAGCATGTTTTCATATGTCTCTTAGCATTCCTTCTGTCCTCCTTCGAAAAGTGTCTATTTAGGTCTGTTGACCATTTTTTTGATTGGATTGTTTATCTTCCTTTTGATAAGTTGTATGAGTTCCCTGTAAATGTTGGAGATTAAACCTTTATCATTGGCAAATATGTTCTCTCATGCAGTGGGCTTTCTTGTTGTTTTATTGATGTTCTCCTTTGCTGTGCAAAAGCTTTTTATTTTGATGTAGTCCCATTTGTTTATTTTCTCTTTAGTTTCCATTGCCCTAGGAACAGTATCAGTGAAGAAGTTCCTTCGGCATATGTCAGAGATTTTTCTGCCTGTGGATTCCTCTAGTATTTTTATGGATTCCTGTCTTATGTTTAAGATGTCCTTTATCCATTTTGAGTTTATTTTGTGTATGGAGTAAGTTGGTGGTCTAGTTTCATGTTTTTGCATGTATCTGTCCAATTTTCCCAACACCATTTGTTGAAGAGACTATCTTGACTCCATTGTATGTTCATGCCTCCTTTGTCAAATATTAATTGGGCATAGTGGTTTGGGTTGATTTCTGGGTTCTCTATTCTATTCCATTGATCTATATGTCTGTTCTTGTGCCAGTACCAGGCTGTTTTAAGAACAGTGGCTTTGCCCTGACTGGTTTGGCTCAGTGGATAGAGCATCGGCCTGTGGATTGAAAGGTCCCAGGTTCAATTCCAGTCAAGGGCATGTACCTTGGTTGGGGGCACATCCCCGGTGGGAGGTGTGCAGGAGGCAGCTGATTGATGTTTCTCTCTCATCGATGTTTCTGACTCTCTATCCCTCTCTCTTCCTCTCTGTAAAAAATCAATAAAATATATTTAAAAAAGAAGAACAGTGGCTTTGTAATACAGCTTGATATCTGGTATTGAGATCCCACCTACTTTGTTCTTCTTTCTCAGGATTGCTGCAGCTATTCGGGATCTTTTTTTATTCCAGATGAATTTTTGAAGAGTTCGTTGTAGGTCTGTGAAATATGCCATTGGTATTATAATGGGGATTGCATTGAATCTGTAGATTGCTTTGGGTAGTATGGACATTTTGATGATGTTGATTCTACCAATCCATGAACGTGGTATGTTCTTCCATCTATTTATGTCTTCCTCTATCTCTTTTTTCAGTGTCCTGTAGTTTTTTGCATATAGGTCTTTTACCTCCTTAGTTAAGTTTATTCCTAGGTATCTTAATTTTTTTGGTGCTATGGTAAATGGGATTGCTTTTTTGGTCTCTCTTTCTATAAGTTCACTATTGGTGTAAAGAAATGCCATAGATTTCTTGGCATTAATTTTGTATCCTGCTACATTGCCAAATTCATTTATTAAGTCTAATAATTTTTTGATGGAGTCTTTAGGGTTTTCTATGTACAATATCATGTCATCTGCAAATAAGGACAGTTTTACTTCTTTTTTTTCCAATTTGGATGCCTTTTATTTCTTCTTCTTGTCTGATCGCAATGGCTAGTACTTCCAGTACTATGTTGAACAGGAGTGGGGAGAGTGGGCATCCCTGTCTTGTTCCTGTTCTTAGGGGAAATGGTTTTAGTTTTTGCCCATTGAGTATGATGTTGGCTGTGGGTTTACCATATATGGCTTTTATTATGTTGAGGTATGATCCTTTTATTCCCACCTTGCTGAGTGTTTTGATCAAGAAGGGGTGTTGGATTTTGTCAAATGCTTTTTCTGCATCAATTGATATGATTATGTGATTTTTATCTCTCAGTTTGTTTACGTGATGTATCACGTTTATTGATTTGTGGATATTGTACCTTCCTTGCATCCCTGGGGTAAATCCTACTTGGTCATGGTGTATGATCTTTCTGATGTATTGCTGGATCCGATTTGCTAGAATTTTGTTGAGGATTTTGTCATCTATGTTCATGAGAGATATTGGCCTATAATTCTCTTTCATTGTATTGTCTTTATCTGGTTTTGGTATTAGGGTGATGCTGGCTTCATAGAATGAGCTTGGAAGTGTTCCTTCCCCTTGAATTTTTTGGAATAGTCTGAGGAGGATAGGTTTTAGTTCTTCCTTGAATGTTTAGTATAACTCCCCTGTGAAACCATCTGGCCCCAGGCTTTTGTTTGCTGGGAGCTTTTTGATGACTGCTTCAATTTCTTCCATAGTTATCAGCCTATTGGGATTATTAGAATCTTCCCAACTGAGTTTTGGAAGGTTGTATTTTTCTAGGAATATGTCCATTTCCTCTAGGTTGTCTAGTTTGTTGGAGTAGAGTTGTTCATAGTATTTTTTAACAATCCTTTGTATTTCTGTGGGGTCTGTTGTTATTTCGCCTCTCTCATTTCTGATTTTGTTTATTTGAGTCCTCTCTCTTTGCTTCTTGGTGAGCCTGGCTAGAGGTTCATCAATCTTGTTTATCCTTTCAAAGAACCAGCTCTTGGTTTCATTGATCTTTTGCTTTTTTTTTTTTTTTTTGGTCTCTATGTCATTTATTTCTGCTCTGATCTTTATTATCTCCTTCCTTCTGCTCACTCTGGGCTTTTCTTGTTGAACTCTTTCTAATTCTTTGAGTTGTAGAGTTAGATGATTTACTACCATTTTTTCTTGTTTTTTTGAGGTAGGCTTTTAGAGCTATAAACTTCCCTCTCAGGACTGCTTTCATTGTGTCCCATAGATTTTGGATTGTTGTGTTTTTGTTGTCATTAGTTTCCAGGATGCTTTTACTTTCTTCTTTGATCTCTTTGGTAACCCAGTCATTATTTAATAGCATGCTATTCAGCTTCCAAGTGTTTGAGATTTTTGGATTGTTTTATTGTAGTTTATTTCTAATTTTATGGCATTGTGGTCTGAGAAGATGCTTGGTATGATTTCAATCTTCTTGAATTTGGGGAAACTTTGCTTGTGACCCAATATGTGGTCTATTTTTGAAAATGTCCCATGTGCACTTGAGAAGAATGTATATTCTGTGGCTTTGGGGTGAAATGTTCTGAAGATGTCAGTTAAGTCCATCTGATCTAGTGAGTCATTTAGGATTGCTGTGTCTTTGCTGATTTTTTGTCTAGAGGATTTATCCAGTAATGTCAGTGGTGTATTAAAGTCCCCAACTATGATTGTATTGTTGTCGATCTCTCCCTTGATATCTTCCTGGAGTTTTGTTATGTATTTGGGTGCTCCTGCATTGGGTGCATATATGTTTATCAGGGTTATATCCTCTTGTTGTATCGATCCCTTTAGTATTATGAAGTGGCCTTCCTTTTCTCTTGTTATGGCGTTTACTTTGAGGTCTATTTTGTCAGATATAAGTTTTGCTACCCCAGCTTTTTTTTTTTCATTTCCATTTGCCTGAAAGATATTTTTCCATCCCTTCACTTTCAATCTGTGTGAGTCTCTTGTTCTGAGGTGGGTCTCTTGTAGACAGCATATATATGGGTTGTGTTTCTTTATCCATTCAGCCACTCGATGTCTTTTTATTGGAGCATTTAGTCCATTTACATTTAAAGTTATTACTGAAAAATATTTGTTTGTAGTCATATCTATTTTTGTGTCTATGTTCCTTCTTACCTGTTTATTTCTTCTTTTTACAGTATTTCCTTTAGCATTTCTTGCATTGCTGGTTTGGTGGTGATAAACTTTCTTAGCCTTTTTTCATCTGCGAAGCTCCTGATTTCCCCTTCAATTTTGATTGATAGTCTTGCTGGATAGAGTATTCTTGGATTCAGTCCTTTGCTTTGCAACACTTTGTATACCTCCTTCCATTCCCTTCTAGCTTGATGTGTTTCTGTTGAGAAATCATTTGATAGTCTGATGAAGGTTCCTTTGTAGGTAACTCTCTGTCTCTCTCTTGCCACCTTTAAGATTCTCTCTTTGTCGATGATATTTGCCATTGAAATTATGACATGTCTTGGTGTGGGTCTTTTGAAGTTGATCCAGCTTGGGACTCTCTGTCCTTGTGTAACTTTTTTCTTTCCCATATCCGAGAAGTTTTCTGTCATTATTTCTTCAAATAGATTTTCTAATCCTTGCTGCTCTTCTTGTCCTTCTGGCAGACCTATTATACATATGTTACTTCGTTTCATGTTGTCCCAAAGCTCCCTTAGGCTTTCCTCCTGCTTTTTTATTTTTTTCTCCAATTGCTGTTCAGATTGAGCTTGTTTCTGTACCTGATCTTCTAACTCACTAATTCGGTCCTCTGCTTCTTCTAATCTACTGTTGAAACTTTCCATGGTGTTTTTGATTGTAGCTATATCACTTTTCATTTCTTCCTGATTCTTGCATAGGTTGTTGATTTTCTCATCCATCCAGTGTATAAATTCCACGACCATTACTCTGAACTCTTTTTCGGTCAGGTTGCATGCTTCAGTTTCCTTTCTTGGCGACTCCTCATTTTCTTTCCTTTGGGGATTGTGTTGTCTCCCCATTCTATCACCAGAAGTTTCACACTTCGAGTTGCATGGACCTGGGCCGTGTGACGTGAGAACTTCGCACCACCCGAGTTTCACTGAAGTGCTCCGACACTAGGACGTGTGGCTGCCATGGGTTGATGGGAACCAGGCTTGCACAGGGTCAGTGTTCCCAGCATTCAGTGTGGTCTTGTGTGCTCACCTAGAATCAGGGACCCTGCCTGCACCACACTGTTAGTGTGTGCCAAAAATGAGTCCCTTAGCGCATGCCAGGAGTCAGAGTTTCCCTGTGTCTGCACCAAGAATCGAGTATCACAGTCTCTGTTGCCTCGTGTGGCTTCTCGCTGAGAATCAGGGTCCCCGTGTGCGCATGCACCAAGAATTGGAGTCACTGGCTCTTAGTGTGAATGCGCTGTGAGTCAGGGATCCCAGGCGCACACGGTAAGAAACAGAGTCAAGTTGGTGGTGCTCAGTGCTGCCTCTTGCTGGGACAATTTGGTTCCAGCTCACCATGGGGGACTGGGTTGCACATTAGCTCTGTGGCGTGCCTGCACTGCGGAAAACTGACTTCCGTGTGCACTTGCCCAGAATCAAAGTCAGGTGGTACTGCCACCCTGCGTGGGCTTCGGGTTTGTTCGCCCGATTGCGTTGCAGAGAGCGGATTCCATTCTCTCAAATTCCCATAGCAGCGCTGTGGTCCTCTCACAGGCTCTCAAGCTCAATTTCCTGTAGGGGTGCTGCAGCTCGAGTGAGGGGCGGGTCTATCCGTTACTATGGCACTATCCGGGAGCCTGAGGGGAGGGGGATAGGCTCTTTGACTCACAGAAATCTGCTGCCGGGAAGTCTGGATTCTTGTTGTCTGTTGGTCTGAAGCTGTGGTTGCAGTTTTCTGTCCCCAGTGGCTCAAGCATGATTTCTTTAAAAATGTAGACACTTGCATATAATTTCTCTTTCACACTAGAATGCAAGTTCTGGAAATGCAAAAACTTATTCACTGATGTTCTCAGTGTCCAGAGTAATTCCTAGCTTAGAGCAGATGATAAAAAAAATAGGTGTGTTGTTTTTTTAATAAAAGGAGTGATTAATGATAAGTAGTGATTTCTGAAGTTACGAAGTGGATTAAATTATAATTTTCACCTATAGAAATCTTAACATAACATTTTATTATAACTGTAAAAAGTAAGATAGATTAATTTTAATATAATATATGCTTCACACTTTTTACAAAAAAAGTACAGCTAAGTTATTCAATGACAGAGGAAAGAATAGTGGAGGCACTTGGCTATAAAATGTCACAAAGTTCTCAACACATTTATTCTGCCTAAGGCAAGGGAGAGACTCATTAGTAATTATAATCCTTCATTTCTAAAATGTCTTTTAGACTTGCCAAATGTCTGAAATTAAGCTTTATATCCCTGTGCAAAACAATGGTATTGAGACATACAGAGGCTCACTGTTTCTCTCAAAATGGTGTCCTTGAAAAGCAGGAAAATCCTGCCATACAATGCCCTAATACACCTTGACAATAAGGCCAGTCAAAACAGAATACAGTGAAAGTTGACTGATTCAGCAAGACAGCACTTTTTCTGGAAAGTACAGGTGTGATCACAGTAAGAATCACTACAAATGTGCTGAGAACATAATTTGGTCTTGAATGGCTCCATCATCTATTGGCTCAGAAAAGGGAGATAAAGAGACAAGAAATTAAATATTCTAGATAAAAGATGATGGTTCAGTTACATTTGTAAAACCTATACTTTAGCTAGGAAATAAGTTCCTATTTTTAGATTATAAAAAGTAAACATCTGATCAAGGGAATAATTTCAAATTCTGGCACACAAAACACGCTTTGTGAAGGATAAACTTTCCATGTTTTAGCCCCAGAAACACACAATACATACACTGGACAAAGTGACCCCATTATAATATGACTAAAACTCAGAGACTAGCTTTACTTATGTGTGCTTTACTCAGTTCATCACATTTCTATTGAGATTCCACCATTCTCAGCATTGAGGATTGAGGGAGGGGGGGATGTAAATAATGCCTTTTCTTGCCCTGAGGGGCTCTTTTCAAAAGGGATTATTTATCTGCTGCTCAGTAAGTACTGAAACAAAGACTATGGATACAACTCCAAGAAGCAATGATCTGTAATGTAGGGATCACAGAAGACTGGAAAGAGTGGACATAGGGGGCTTGAGTTAAACTTAATATCCCCAAACAAAAAACTAGCCTTGAGCCATAAATCAACAAAGAAGGACAATGATATTTCAGGAACTGGATATAGCATGATTAGAGGTACTGAAGTGACAAAGTGTGATGCCAGGGAGTTAAAAGCTTCCATGTTGATGGAGTGTAAAGTTCTAGGTGAAGTAGTCGAAGATGAGATATTGACTGGTAATCTCTTGTCAAGTCAAAGGCCATCACACATTAGTTGTGATTAGTGGGAGAAACAGAGTTATCGAAGAGCATCCACTTTGGAAATCTGGTACCCATTCACTTATACCACCATATCCTAGCCAATTGTCACAGACACCACTATACAGAAGAAGAGATTCTTAATCATAGAGCAAAGGGAATAGAAAAAATACCAGTTGTGGACGGTAAAACAAGAGACAGCTGGGAGGGTCCAAGATTCAATGGCATAATTGCCTACCACTATTCTGTTGGTTAATAGCTAGTTGAGTTCCTCACAAAGTCCTCAGATAGGCAGCACCGGTTTTACCAGATAGTATTTCCAGAAAATTCCATACTGGCAAATGTGGAATGCTGCTATATTCTTTACTAAATGATAAAGCTCAGTGAGAATAGAGGCTGTGGATACTTTGACCACCATGGTATAACCAAAAGCTACAATACTTAGCATATTATACGTGCTGGGAAATTAGTTATTGAATGAATGAGTGATCTAAAGACTTTATAAATTAAATTAGTTTGAAGTTGAAAAATAAATAGGAGATTGTGTGCAAGCCTGCAGTAAATTCCTAGAGGTGAGAGATGAAAACTTATTGAAGGAAGTGTGAGATCAATATAGTTTTAGTGTTCTTGAACATTTTAGGAGAGGGAATATATTTGCATTAGACACTATAGAAGAAAGATGAGAGGTGAGGTTATTAGGGAATAGAGAAGATTTTGTGCTGCTCTACTTGTGTGGAGGGTTCATGCAGATAATAAGTACAGAGATGGACTAATCTTCATAGACATGACTTCTTCTGCACAACACACAGTAGCCTAGATATGGAGGAGAGAGTTATTTCACAAATCATTTACACTTGTTCTAATAACATCTACATTTTAAAATTCTAAAGTGATTATCATAAGCATTTAAATTTAAAAATAAAATTTTAATATTATGTGTTTTGATCAAATTATAAAATAATTCAGTGGAAAAAGTAAAATACTTCTTTATATACAAGTTCATTTAAAATAAAATTTTAGAAGTGAGAAGTTCATTATTAAAGTCAGAAATTTCCTTGTACTTTATTTATTTTTAGTCTGCTGATTTATTCCTTGGAATAAAAGATTTAGATTTTCTTGGAAAAAGAGAAATACTGTTGTATAAGGTAGATATATAAAATGTGTTCTTAGATAAAATTACTGTGGTACAGCATTTTAGATTTTAAAAATATTTATTTTACCTACTGTGAAAATAAGCATGATAATAGGAAAGATGTACATGAGTCTTTTATGCCCTTTTTAAAAAAATGAAATTGTACTTGCACTTTGATAGTTTTTAAAAAGTTGTTCTGTGGCTTACTCATATCATAAGATTTAATAGTATATTAATCACTTGTACTCTAGGGAAAGGCAGCTTGATCAATATCAGAAATATAGTTTCTAACAGGGCAATGTTTTTGATAAGTACACTTTGAATAAACCTCTATTATGAACTGAGTCATAGTTCTTAAAACATTAAGCCAATAAGCAATAGATTTGGTTTGGAATAAGAGTGATCTCAGAATCACATCTGACCAGTCTAACCCAAAGTATGCCCATCTATACATCCATATCTATGCAATAAACCCATCTAATACATTATTAACACAGGCTGAAAATAATAATGGACCAAGAATTAATTTTTTATGTGCAATATGAATCCTTGATCTTGTACCTCCGAAGAAGCAAATAGATTTGTATAAGCCAGCCAAGAGTTTGGAGGCAAAACTAATGATTAAAAAATAAATAAAGGTAACATAATTTCAAACAATTTATTGGTGAAGTCCAATTATTAAAATAGTTTAGAATAATAACTTTTACAGTTACAATAAATGGGACAATAAGCCCAAAAGAGTCATCACATTAAGACTAGTTTGCTATTTTTAAATCACATTTTGACAAAAAACTATCAGTGCAATAAAGAATGTAGTTTGCAAACCCTAGTCTCTATTCTTCAGCCATAATGAACGTGTGTGACATATGCGAAATTGCCGCTAGGGGAGGGTCTTTGAAACACAGTTCTTCCTTTGTATATTGAACTCGAACTATCTCCATTTCCAATCCAGAAAAATACACACACACATACATATACATAGAAAACAAATTTCCATATGTGTGTGTGTATGTGATTTTTAAGGAGCACACACAGTTCTTTATGAACAGGGACATTTGAATTTTTCCTAATGGCACCAAAGACTGTAAGGTCCATGAGGGCAAGGCTTTGTCTTAACTGCATCATAAGCTCCCAGTGCCTTACAGTAATAGTAATATAGGGTCTTTATCAGGGCTTAATGAATGTTTTTGCACATTTCTTCATTTGAATGCAAAACAAACAAACAAACAAACAAACAAACAAAAAAAACACCCTGAAAACCAAAGAATTACATTGATTTTTAAATTGTTTTCATATATAACACTAACACCTTTTGGGAGGGGCTCAGTCATCTTAGACGAGTCATACAAAATTCTTCTAAAACTAATTCTGATAGTATGTAGTAGTGAGTGTGCAAGTCATTTCTGAACACTGTACTGTTTAATTATTTTTAAGTATTTGATGCAATCTTTATCTTTTTTTCATTTACAGCCTACATTCAATGTTATTTGTACTAGAAGCCCAGTGCACAAAACGCATGCACTTTCGGGGGGAGGTCCCTCAGCCCGGCCTGCGCCCTCTCGCAGTCCGGGAGCCCTTGGGCCATATCCCCACGGAGAGTGGGCCTAAGCCAGCAGTCTGACATCCTTAGCACTGCCGTGGAGGCGGGAGAGGCCCTGCCACCACAGCTGCACTCACCAGCCATGAACTTGGCTTCTAGCTGAGTGGCACTCCCCCTGTGGGAGTGCATTGACCACCAGGGGGCAGCTCCTGCGTTGAGCGCCTGCTCCCTGGTGGTCAGTGTGTGTCATAGCTACCAGTCATTCCTCCGTTCGGTCGATTTGCATATTAGCCTTTTATTATATAGGATTACTTCCAGGTGTGCAACATAGTGATCGGACAATCATACTTTATAGAGTGAACACTGTACTGTTTAAATGCACATTATTTGGGGGAGAATGTTTTTAATACTTCATTTGAAAGTAGCTTTTTTAACTTGTAAGCTGTGCTACTTACCATGTAATCTTTTAGAATCTCGGTTCCTACATTTGTAAAATGTGGAGACTCATTATTAATATCTTTTTTTAAAATTGTTGTGAGGATGTGGTAATATGCCAGGTACTTTGCACCATTTTCAATAATAAAAAAGCTATTCTTTTGCAGTTTATTACAAATTTGCTTTTCCACCCCCTCTGTAATGGTAGGTTTTCTCTGCTGATTCAAGACATAGATTTTTATATCAGAAAGTGTGCCTTATATAAAGTAAAATATGTCATCCAATCTTTGCCCTAATTTTCATTTATATGATTATTAGTGAAGGAATTTTTACTTACTTATTTTTATGTGTTTATGTATATATTTTTCAAGCTATTTTTTCCATTACCTTTTTTAATAGTAAATTTATATGATTTACGGTGTATTTCTTTATGATAATGGTATTGAAAAGTTGCCTGATCTGCCCTAACCGGTTTGGCTCGATGGATTGAGCATTGGCCTATGACTGAAGGGTCCCAGGTTCGATTCCGGTCAAGGGCATGTACCTTGGTTGCAGGCACATCCCCCTGTAGGAGGTGTACAGGAGGCAGCTGATTGATGTTTCTCTATCATCGATGTTTCAAACTCTCTATCCCTCTCCCTTTCTCTCTGTAAAAAAAAAAAAAAAAAAAAAAAAAAAAAAAAAAAAAAAAAAAAAAAAAATCAATAAAAAATATTAAAAAAAAGAAAAGTTGCCTGATCTATGTTTTTAAGAGTACTGTCCTTCTTGCTTTCATACCTATTTAAAAAATATTTGTATATTTTTTTATATCCCAGTCTGATTTTGTTTTCTTATAGTGTAACTACCTATATTGTCATACCTGGAAAGGCACTCTCTAATTCAACCCAGAATATTTAAGTCCTCTATATTTTCTTCTATGACTTTATTTTCTTTTTAATCTTTAAATTTTATCCACCTAAAAGTATTTTGTTAAAAATATAATTCTGTTTTTAAAATTGTCATTTTTCTAATACCATATTAAAAATTATATTTTTCAATGAATTTGAAAGACCACATTTTCTTGTAATATTTAAATTACCTTCCATCTGATTTTTTACTTTTTTTTTTGCTTTATTTTTTGTTTTATTTTTTACTTTTAAAATTTATTCTTTTGCTCTATCTTTGCCTATGCCAGTTATATACTGCTTTCACCTCTGGGGCTGTTGTTTATGTTCCTTCTCAATTTTCTTTTTCAAACTTTATATGGTGCTTTATTCACATTTTTTTCCTCCAGATAAATTTTAAAGTTATCCTAATACATTTCAGTAACACTTTGATGATTTTAATTAGCATTACAACATATTCACAGATTTACTTAATATTAAAAAAAATATTTTTATAATGTCTCAGAGGACAGAAGTGATCATGCTTCTCTATAAACATATTTCATAAGTAGGCTATTGGTTCTTAATTATAAATAACTTTGGAATAATTTTCTTTAAATAAAGAGATGTAATTTTGTCTCATGTATATCCTTGAACATGTTCATTATAATCCATAATGCTGGATTTAGTAAATTTTGTTTCCAAATGGAAACCCATTACAAAGCAAAATCTTATATTATATTTTGAGAAATATAACCGTTTCTATACCTTCAAAAAAATAAAGTTAAATTAATAAAATAAATAAATAATTTTTAAATTTATTAAGAAAACAGTGAATCAATTCACAAATATAATTTAAAATCTGTCTCTAGAGATATTTTTCAATATTAAATACTTGAATTGCTTTTTCTAGGGAAAAAGTGTTCTAAGAGATATAAGTACATACTAGATAAAATGTATTCTCCAGAATGAATCTGGGTCTAGCTTTTTGGTCTGATTGATATCAATGATCTGTCTAGTCGATGGTACCAATATTAATGAAAATTTCCCATTATTTGCTAATCATGAGAGAGTAAAAGTGGATAAAAGATGAGCATTCATTCAATGGAAAGTCATAATACAAATAATTCACTGATGACCTTACCATAAAACATTTAAACACATTTTATTCATTGACTTCCATCCTTACTCTATAGAAGCTAAAAATGGGCGTGGCTTGTTGATATGTAAGATTTGCAGCTTCTGAACTATGCATACTTTTTTTCTTGTAAGAACAATTGATTAATCTGTATTCCTCAAAGAGATAAATTTTTGCATCTATAAAATAATCTGCTCTTTATGGACTGTTTTTAAGTGCTTATTCATTAAGTTTATCAGACACAGTTTTGTTTTGGCCTTTGTTTGCATTGAAGTCAATTTTTGAAATAAAAATTAATATTAAATAAAAATAAAGTTTGGGGATACATATATTATTCTGCTGCAAATGCTTTTTAAACCTTGCTCTTGGAGATGAATTTACAAGTAGATATCACCAACTTAAGTGTTTTAACCAATTCCAAGATTTTGGTTTATGGCTGCTTTAAAAGGTTCTATAAAGCAGTTTTGTTGCTATAGATTTTGAATTCACAAACCACTAAGTTCCACTGTAATGAACATGTATTATCACTTCATAAAACTCATTCAGCTTCATCATTCCAGTAAAGATATGACAAGGCTGTTTATCAGTAGGTAATAAGACAGATAATTTAACTGTACAAGCTCTAATTGGTCTAATTCACTAACTGACCTCTCACCACTTGATTCACTAGTACAATTGAGCTCTGATAAAGCCTTTAATTGTAAATTGCACACAGCTGTGAGCTGCTTCTCACGCTGGCACAAAAACACTATCATCGACTGTTTCATCTCTGCGACCTGCTAATTTGGAGCATATGTAACTGTTTTTAATGCTGAAGGCTTGACATACCACAAACAGCAGATGTTGCAGCTGCCCCTGAGATGCTTTATTTAATTCAATTACGTCTTTTGGAGATATGTAAAAAAACTAGGCAAGATGAGAGAGGGCAGGAGAATGTTAAAAATGGAGCCCCTGGTTGAGGCCCAGGTGGCTCGATAGGCAAATGATTGGGTGAATGTCTAAATGATCTTTTTAATTGAGGAGACTGACGGCTAATCAGGGTCATGAAGTGTTATCACACTGATGAGCTGAGTGGAGCCCTGGGCTGCTCTGCAATTAATGCCGCTTTTGTGAAAGGAGAAAAAAGAAAGATAATGTATACCATCTGGCAATTGTTTATGATAAAAGCAGCAGTTTGCTGCAAATTCAAGTTAAATGCTATTCATAACATTATTTTTGCTGCTGCTGAGGGCAAGGACAAGAAGCTCGGGCCTTTGTCTGACTTCTCATTCTCCTTCTTAACCAAAACATTCATTTTCTTCCACGTGTGTTATTATTAATTACTTGGCTGCTTACAAATGTATGGCCTGAATGAATCCCTGTTTGATATGCCAATAAAAAGCCCGGCTTATACTTCTTGGAATCCACTTGGACTTTCATGCCAATGTATCCGATTACAATAAAACAAAGAAACAGTTAAAGTCATGGCCAAAAAAAACAGAGAAAGCAAGTCAGTTTTTCTTTTTATCCTAAAAAGCTTGACTCTTTGGCACCTCTGGGATTTAAATGGAGGGGGGTGGAATTTTTTAACAACAGTGACAAAATGGGCAAAGGGACTTTTTTCCCCCAGCCTCAAGTAGATCAGCATTTGCAAACTTGAAGCTGATAGAGATTATTCAAAAATTGTCCAATATTTTCACTTTAGTTATCCCTTAAGATGTGAGAGAGAATATCATCAAAACTGACATAAAGGTAAACTTAAAATAAAACGTTGATTCAATTGTTAACGTAAGAGGTATACAGACATCTCTCAGACATAGCCACACAAAAAAAACAGATGTGGTTTTCATCTAGAGTCATTGACAAGACCAAGAACTAAATAAGCAAAAGGAAAGATAAAAGTATAAATAAGCTCAACTTTGATTTAGGAAAGGAAAAATAGTGCCATTTTTTTCAAGCATATAGAGACAAGAGTTTTTTGTCACTTGTATTTCAAGTTATCAAAACATTTAGGGGCATACCTATTCAGAAGTATAAAGCGAGAAAATAAAACAGCCTAAAATCAAAGAATTAACATTAGAGTGGTTACGTGGATTTTGAATTCTGAGACATGAATATGGTTTCTGCAGCCAGATTGCATGATTTTGAACTTCTTGGTGGCTTTAGATACAGTTGAAGTAAATGTTGGCCTTACCCATTATCTGCTAGTATAAAAAAAGTTAGTGTGAACTAACAAGTTCACAGAGAACTTAGTTGATGGAAGAGCAGACTATTTGTGTCTATGTCAAAGTATCTCTTTGCTTCAAAAGAGGGGTGTTTAGTTGATAATATTAATGGAGAGAGAGAGGGAAAGGGTACGATGAAAAATAAATCATAAAATGGTCCCAAAGTTACTTAAGTCAAAATCAGATCTGTCATTATAATAGAACATTTTTGGAAGAAAAATATGCAGCTGAAATTAAACAATGACAACAACGAAACACTCATGCACACACACATATGTTCACTAAAAAAAAATAATAAAGTTATTTTCATTTAAACTTTCAAGCTACTATTTTGTACATAGAGACAAATGAAAGCTAAATACAGTTTCCTTCTTGGAAAAACATGCTAAAACAGGACCTGACTCTTCATAGAAGAATCAGCTAATAAACCTTGGACACTTCTTATACAATAGGGCTGGAGGGCCAGAAAGAAAATGAACTCCAATAAAGGGTGCCAGGGTCAGAAGTCAACTTCCCGTGTATGGACTTAAGAAAGGCTAGTTTAATTTGAATTTTCTGAGAGAATGTTAATTTTAATAATAAACTAGCAATTAACAGGCCTTTATATTTTGACAGGGATTATGCTAAATGCTTTCTATGCATTACCAACTTTATCTTTGCAGCAGCCTCCCAGATGGATGTTATTATACTTGTATTCTATAAGCAGAAACAGGGACACAGGAGGTCCCACATTCTACAACAGTGGTTCTCAACCTTCCTAATGCCGCGACCCTTTAATACAGTTCCTCATGTTGTGGTGACCCCCAACCATAAAATTATTTTCGTTGCTACTTCATAACTGTAATTTTGCTACTGTTATGAATCGTAATGTAAATATCTGATATGCAGGATGTCTTAGGCGACCCCTGTGAAAGGGTCGTTCGACCCCCAAAGGGGTCACGACCCACAGGTTGAGAACCGCTGTTCTACAACAATATGCTTTCCCTTTCGTCTTGGAGAAAGTTTAGGAACATGAAAATCATTCTTGGTTTAAAACCTGTTTTTGTTTACCTCCTACTGTCCTAAATATCTTGTGAATTATTTTAATGGTGTATTTTGTAATGTTTTTTAATTATACATTTAGTAATACTTCTAGGCTCACCCTGAAATACTTACATATTTAATGTAGAAAATAGGCTTTCTTGGTCTCTAAAATTTCCAACACAAGGGAACTCAAAGACTTTCTGATCAAAGAGTCCATCCTCACCAAGGATCTAGAAAAGGTATGCTGTTTTTAAAATCTCCTAATTTTAAAATCAAGCTAATGGAATAATTGTTCTTGCACTGACAAAATAAAATAATTTTTAGCCTACATTTTTTCATACTCTTATACATTTATTAAGTATCTATTATGGACTAGGTCAGCAATTTTCAACAGATGTGCAGTGGCACACTGGTGTGCCTCAGGAATTTTTAAAACATGCAATAGCTGACTGACTCTTTTGCCTTAGATTGTCCAATAGAAAAATAATGACAGCCAATACAATAGCCATCCAGTTTGAATGAATCAAAATTATACCTTTTTTTGTCATATTAGCAAAACATATATACTTTTTAGTGTATTGCAGAATTTTAGTGATTAGTTTATGTGTGCCATGAGAGGGAAAAGGTGGAAAATCACTGGACGAGGACCAGAGAGTTCATGTAAATAAATGAAGCCTTTCACCCCTATTCCCGAGGGGTTTCTGGTGTAGTTTAGGAAACAGATGCCTAATAAACAGCAATAATAACGAAGCTAACCAACCTCTCCTGCCTGCACTCATTTGAACATCTGTGGGAGACTTGATTGTCACACAAGCTATCTTGCTTTTTCCAGCGAAGTGTGTGAGCACTGCTTGAGGAAATGTCAGCTGTGCTGAACATGAGCACCTAGCAATGCAGGACATAGGCAGAAAGAGGGAGAAGCTGGGGAAGAGTCCCAGAACAGCAGCCAAAAGCAAACAAGAGGTGGCTCAAGGAAGTCTGTCTTGGAAAAGTACACAAAAACACATTTCATAAACCCCGTCAGTCAACCAGGTGATAGAAAGAGGGTGGAAGAGGAAAGACAGAATTTACACAACATTTTAATGTTATAGTTCACTGCAGAGCATTGACAGGGGAGCACAATACTGAATGTTACAATGGTATATCACACTAACAATGGAGACTCTATGGGAAACTCATCTAAATTGGGGCCTAATGACAGAAAGCCTTTTTCTACCCTTGTATTAACTTTTTGACATTACTAATCTTGACCAATAGTACTGACAGCCAATAGATACATTATATTCAAATACAACAGGGTCTCTCTTCTCTTTCTCTCTCCTTGTTATGTTTCTCACAAATTTAAGGTGATTCTTATAGACTTAACTAGAGGCCCAGTGCATGAAATTCTTGCACGGGGGTGGGGAGGTGTCCCTCAGCCCAGTCTGCACCCTCTCCAATCTGGGACCCCTCGAGGGATGTCCGACTGCCCTCTCACAATCCAGGACTGCTGGCTCCCAACTGCTTGCCTGCCTGCCAGCCTGATCACCCCCTAACCACTCCCCTGCCAGCCTGATCGACACCTAACTGCTCCCCTGCTGGCCCGATTGCCCCTAACTGCCCTCCCCTGATGGCCTGGTCACCCCTAACTGCCCTCCCCTGTCAGCCTGGTCACCCCTAACTGCCCTACCCTGCTGGCCTGCTCGCCCCTAACTGCTCTCCCCTGCTGGCCTGGTTCCCCCCAACTGTCCTCCCCTGCTGGCCATCTTGTGGCAGCCATCTTGTGTCCATATGGGGGCGGCCGTCTTTGACCACATGTGGGCAGCCATCTTGTGTGTTGGAATGATGGTCAATTTGCATATTACTCTTCTATTAGATAGGATTTTGCTCACCAAAAAGAAATGGTGGGATCAAGACTCAGCACTGATGGAATTGTATTAACAGCTGAGAAATTAGGTGATTATTTTTAGGCTATGAGATATACAGAGCCCCTTGACACTGGGACAGAAGATGTTACATGTGGACTAAAGTTCAAAGGGATGGTGGCCTTTGGATTGATCTTTGAAGACTAGTAACACAGAAGGAAAAAGTAAAAGGTTTGCCCTGGCCTGTGTGGCTCAGTTGATTGTAGCTTCATTCTGTATATTGTAAGGTTGCATGTTTGATTCTCAGTCAGGGCATATACCTCGGTTGCCCTGGGTTTGATATCCAGTTGGGGCACAAATAGAAGTCAACCAATCTATGTTCTCTCTCTCTCTCTCTCTCTCCCCCCCCCCTCCCCTCGAATCAATGAGTATATTGTTGGGTAAGGATTAAAAAATAAACAAACAAATAAAAGTGTTTGAGATACTCCTAAGGTCATGCTGGCTCTATTATATACATCCTGGGTAACCTTTGATGGGTCATCAAACCTCTTTTGTCTCAATTTCCTGGTCAATAAAGCAGAAAAATAAAATACCAACCTCATAAAGTTATTTCAAGGATTAAAGGTGCTGAGACATTAAGACTCTTAGCATAGTGCCTGGTAAACGGTAACCACTCAATAAAGGTCAGCAATTGTTTTTATCCTCATAAGGAATAACATGAAAAAAAAGAGGCTAGTGGAGGTGGCACATGCTAATATTTGTCATTGTTAGTGTAGAATGAGAATATGATCTGTAAAATGCAGAAAAGGAGACTGGGCAGACTAGCACAGGGGCTATACTGAGAATGACAAGCATATTGAGAGTATATCCTAGGGTAGTTTAAAAGTCATAAAAAATGGCTGTGAATACTAGGAAGTCATTGATACCTCTTGAGTGGAACAGCAAGAGAGAGAGAAATAGAGCTCATAAATTCACACAACATGTGCTCAGTGCTTATTATGTTTTGAGGATTTGGAAACAGTATAAGCCAGTTGGGCAGATAGGAAAATTTGGAGTTTGGAGAGCTTATAGCTATAGAACTGTTGGCTAAATGGGAATGGATTTTAAACCCCTAAACCTCTTAAATATCTCCTAACTGGATTCTTTTTAAGTGTGTTTCTTCCAAAGAAACAGGTTTTCAAAAAATTGCCCTAGGTGTCCGCAAATCTAGGGTGCTTTAGTGCTTGCCCTAAGTGAGATCACAGGAATTATGATTATATATATTATAGGATGCCAACAATTACCAATAATAAACCAGAATATAGCCAGGAAACATGAGTAAAGATAAAGGAGAAACGAATAAGAATTAACCTTGGGTACACTTAGTTGGGAGGTGCAAGGGCAAGACAAGTCAAAGGAGTATTGGTCAGAAAGGAAGAAAATACATTACACTCTCTGATCAAAAAAACAGGATAAAACCTTATTTTTCAAATGGAAGGTAAGAGTAATAGTCAAATCAAAGAGGATAGAAATAGAAATATCATCGCATTTGGAAAAAATGGAGGGAACTATTGAGTTTTCAGTAAACAGTGGAGGCCAAGAAAGCTGCCAACACAGAGTAATAATACTGATTCATGACGTTGTGTACAGACTATCTCTTTCAATAATTCCTCTTCCTTCCACAGTTCATAGAAAGACATGGTATCCTCCTTTCCTATTTTGTCCCAATCGCTCAACACACTCTCTTACTTATGGTCCAGAAACCAGATTATAAGATCTTGAGAACAGAAGCTGTTATTATTTACTGGTGGCCTGGTGCACAAAATTCGTGCACATTAAAAGGGGATTAATTAGAGGAAATATTTTAATATTGCTATTTGCCCTTTCTCTATAATAGAAGTGTCAGAGATGAAAGGAAATTAGTAAAATGTATATGAAAATCTTCCTCCTGTCAGAGTCTGGGGTGTGCCGTGGGACCCAGAGTCAAGTCCCCACCCACCCGTGGCACCTCAAAAATTGCATGAGACCCAGACCCAGCTGGCCCCATCCCCATTGGGTGAGATTCAGACCCAACTGGCCCCACCCTTGTCAAGCCCCACTGGGTGGGGGGCACAGCCTCAGGTCCCCTGGCCTGGTGCCAGGCAGGGGGTGCAGCCTCAGGTCCCCCATCAAGCTCCGCAGGGTGGGGGGCACAGCCTCAGGTCCCCTGACCTGGCACCGGGCAGGGGGTGCAGCCTCAGGTCCCCCGTCAAGCTCCACAGGGTGGGGGGTGCAGCCTCAGGTCCCCCATCAAGCCCCACCGGGTGGGGAGCGCAGCTTCAGGTCTCCTGATGCATGCTGCGTGGGGGGCACAGCCTCATGTCCCCCAGCGCACCCTCAGGTCCCCTGGTCCGGCGCTGGGGTGGGAGGTGTGGCCTGAGGTCCCCCAGCCCAGCACCAGGGCAGGAGGTGCACCTCGAGGTCCCCCGTCAAGCCCCACCAGGTGGGGGGCACAGCCTCAGGTCCCTGGGCCCAGTGCTGGGTGGGGGGTGCAGCCTCAGGTCCCCCAGCCTGGTGCCAGGGTGGGTGGACGCGGCCTGAGGTCCCCCATCCTGGCGCCGGGGCGGGGGAAACAGCCTTAGGTCCCCTGTCAAGCCCCACCGGGCAGGGGGGTGCAGCCTCAGGTCCCCTGCCCCGGCCCAGCACCACGCAGCCTCAGGTCCCTGTTGATTTCTCATTAAAGCTCATTACAGGAACTAGGCCTCTGCTGTGGGTGCAGCCATCTTGTGTTATGGAAACCCCGCCTCTGATGTGGGCGCTGCCATCTTGTGATGGTGTGACAGTCAATTTACATATTCCCTCTTTATATAGATAGATTATGCCTGGTGCACATACTAGTACTTGACACTTAACCTGTTTAATGAATTGTCCAAAAGGAAATCTTAACTTGAAAAATAGTACTTTCATAATCTTCAATATTCCAGTTATCACTGTGTGGATGGCTACTCATTTTAATGACAGGAAACTTGCCAATTTGCAACTGTATAAATTTTATCTTCAGTGTATGGTTCATATACCTATTATAATTGTCTGGAAAATAAATGTGAACAATAGGTGTTGGAAAACTAGAGGCAGAATTCTTATCCAAAGGCACTAGACCACCAAATCTGCTCTTGTTTCTACTCCTTTATTCCTGACTCTCTGGGGGATAGAGTTTTAATATTGGTAGTTTTTTTTTTCATGCACTAAGAGAGGCTAACATTTAAATCACCACCTTAAATGAAAGCATGTAGATTATATAGTGTAAATTTTTCTGGAATGGTGATATAACCCTGAAAATAAAAAAAGAGAGTGGCACAGAAGTATTTAGCATTCCAGACCCAGTGAGACGCTACCTTGCAATGGCTGCTATACTCCATGTTAGAAGATCCGAGGCCAAGAGACACTGGAGTGAGACAGATTCCATCTTCTGCCTTGCGTAGTCATCCTTCCTGATATTCATATCCCTGTGGGTACTGTGCTTGGTCAGTCAGACAGGTTGTTTGGCCGATAAGATAGCACATTTTCAGCTCTGTATCCATTTCTCCAAATCAGGTTTATCTCACTCAACACAATATGCAAATTATAGCACATCCTTTTCCATCAGTTGCATACACATTTTAATTTACTCCCTTCTGGAAAAGATCCCAGGGAGCGTAAGTCACCAAATGTTGATGTGGTTGTGATATGACTTTACAGAACAAAGTGGTATCATGTTTTATGTCAATTACAAGAAAGGTGCAAAGAACAACATACCACTCTCAGAGATGTAGCCACTGAACACATGGGCCTATTGATGATATGCTAAACCCTGCCAGTTACCTGACAGACATGGCTGACCTGATGTATCCCTAATCCCAAAATATCTCTGACGCTTTCATTAACAAGGGAGTACAATGTCTAAATTAACCCAATCTAAATTAATCTATTTTGGGCTAGAAGACAAATTTGGTAACAAATATATTTGAGTTCTCTGAATAAAAAGTTTAAGAAACTAATGAGAACACTAAGGCTTCTCATATTATATTTGTAAACACAATATAAATAACATTACAAACCACTAAGGAAGGGAATATTATGTGTCATTGATTAGGTATGGACTTTATAAAGATTATTTAAATCTCTCTACAAACTATAAAGAAATTTTTATTTATTACATAAACAATTTATGGTTTCATAAAGTTAATTAATCCAAAGTCAAAGTAGCTGTAATCAAAAAGAAATCTAAGATTGAATCTAAATCTCATAAACTTTCCTTTTTGTCATTTTAATGAATAATCTGTATCAAGACTAACATAATAAAGGGGAAATTTTTCTCACCATTTTTTTAAAATAGTAAGAGCAAAAACCCTCACTTCATTCTGCTATTATGGCATCGAAATGTGATAATATTTCAAAATATCAGAAAGACGGTACTAATTATCAATTTATTGCCTCTCAGCTACAAATACACCCTTTTTGCCTGCTCTGTGAAAATGGATTTGGGCCTTTTTAATGTTATTTTGTGTGTGTTTTTTTTCCATTGTCAGCTGCAGGATTGTTAAGCTTTGTCAGTAGAGGGCGATGGAGAGACACTGAAGGAAAAAAGGGTTTTCTTTCTAGTTGGGTGTGCTCACTAGGACGGTCCTGAAGATTTTTACTTGTCCTGCACCAGACTCTTACAGTGTGAGGGGGTTCTCCAGCAGCTTCCCCTGTGCCTAGCTCCTGCAGTGCAGAGAGGCCAGTAATACTCAGATTCCAGAAGTTTCCCTGGTCCATCCCAAACAAAGAGCTTGTTGTTGAGTGCCTCTAGTAAGACATCTCCCTGTGAACACTTTCCCAGTACCCTAGAGGGCTGATCTCCTGTGTGGTCCAGAGGGCACATTTCCAACACGTCCTGTTAGTGTGACACCACAGTGATTTCTCTATCACCAGAGAGCCACAACTGTGCCCTCTGCAGCAAGGTCTTGATGTCAGCCTGGGACACAGAGGGTCTCTCTCTGGGGATAATGTCTGTTCCTGCCTGTATTCTTTAGACTATCTCCTACTTCTTATTTGCCAACCTCTCCTAACTCTAACCCCCTGTATAGTCAATAATTCCTTACATGAAACTTACACTTTTCAAATTACTGGGTCATTTTCCTGATTGGACTCATACTAATAGAGACTAATATGTTATTTTTTAATATATTTTTATTGATTTCAGAGAGGAAGGGAGAGGGGGAGAGAGATAGAAACATCAATGATGAGAGAGAACCATTGATCCGCTGCCTCCTGCATGCCCCCTCCTGGGGATCAAGCCTGCAATCCGGCCATATTCTCTGGGAATCAAACTGGTGATCTCTGGGTTGATGCTCAATCACAGAGCCACACCTGGCTGGGCTGATATTTTTTTTAAAAAGTAGGTTGTCAACATACCTCTACATTTTTGTCCCAAGTAAAGTATGTAGATTAAATGCTGTTCTGTATCATAGTCATTAATTCATTTATTCATCAAATATTTATCCTGAACATTCTAAGAGCTACAGATAAAAGATAACAATGCTATAACAATGCTATACTCCAAATCTCAAAGGACACAGGTTTTCCCCAAATAATAATTATGTATTGCAATAATACTATAGAAAATGCATGTAAATTGTTATGCAACTCAGTGATTTAAGTTTTATAATGGGCTGGTTTAAGCAAATCACCTGCAGGACAAAGAAGGTGGTCTAGAGTCATGGGAAAGCAGTGAGAATGGTGACCAAATATCTGGGTCCTAGTTCTGGACTGTGTGAACTTATTAGTCTCTCGGCTCCTTACTAGTTCAGTGGGGGGTGGTATATTGAGAAGACTAAATTCAATGTGATGTCATAATACCTAGAAATTACCTGCCACAGTGTCTGACAATTCAATAAATGTTAAAAATATACCATTCGTTGTTAACATTACGTATTTGTGAGAATCAAACAAAAATAATGGTAATAAAATATTTCAAAGAACTTTGTGTAGTATAAAGTACTATATGAAGGGAAAGGGCAGTTATTCCATGTTTAATATTAAGTCAAATGCAGTTAACCTATGCAATGCAGTAAACCCAGGATGAGTGTACAGGACAGATGACAGCAAGGTAACCTGGTAACGGCTGCAGGATAAGCTGTGTTATGACATAAAAGAGTTTAGAATTGGTTTAAGGGCACATTTGAAGAACAGCTTCAAAGTCAGAGAAGAGATATGAGTGGCGAGGGAAAACAGCAGCAGACAGCTTAACCTGGCATTTGGCACTCGGTGATGGGTGACTGAGAATAAGGTCTCTGAAGAGAACACCAGGCAGAGGCATAAATAGTACCGGCTCTGCAAATAACAGCTGCAGCTGCAAACCCATGTGCACTGTGTGAAAAGACTAAGTTCACGCTCTAGCTGGTTTGGCTCAGTGGATAGAGCGTCGGCCTGCGGACTGAAGGGTCCCAGGTTCGATTCTGGTCAAGGGCATGTACCTTGGTTGCGGGCACATCCCCAGTAGGGGGTGTGCAGGAGGCAGCTGATCGATGTTTCTCTCTCATCGATGTTTCTAACTTTCTATCCCTCTCCCTTCCTGTCTGTAAAAATCAATAAAATATATTAAAAAAGAAAAAGAAAAGACTAAGTTCACATGCATTGGCTATTCCCATCCCTAGCTCTGTCTTTACCAACTAGCTCTGTCTTTACCAAGCATCAAGGTAACGTACACATGCTGCTTCTTATACGCCAATGGTATTATTTTCACTGATTCTTAAAATGATTTAATTTAATATTGAAAATTTTGGATAAAACTTGAACAACCATTAAACTTCATTATTTCGGGGGCAATCAAGAAATGTGTTGCTTGTTTAAATAAATTTGTGGTTGAACCCTCTTTTTCTGCTTTTGATGAGAACCTAAACATTAATTTGTACATGGGCTAATTGGTCACATATACATATAATATATATGTTGCTTGAGTATAATTAACAAATGCTCTTTATTTGTATGTATGTGTGTTTTTAAACAAAATAAAAGTTACCTTATAAATGAAACATAAAAAAGATAATAAATTATTTTCAAATTAGTTAAGTCTCATTCTCATGAAAAAAAAATGTAATTTTCTACTATTTAAGAAAAATCAGTAGAATATAGAGGAATTTCCTGAATAATATAAGGTGGGATTAAAAAACCCCCAATAAGTACTATTAGGTTCTTTCATATTGAATCACTTCTTCCTTTTATATCTAACACTAAAACAACTCTCTCAAATGTCTCTGAGGAATTTCTAATCAATATACTAAATGTCTTGTTGCCCCCTCATCCCTATAAGACTTGCTTCTACATTTAATAGTCTTGATAGCTGCCATCCAATCTCTACCCCCTCCTCCAATTCTTTTTGACTTATAGTATATGACCTTTGATGTGAAGTTTTCCTGGTTTTCCTAGACACAGAGCCTAAAACAAAGCTGTCATCCCAAATATTGGTGGGTACAATTCCAGAGACAAAATAGTAAGGGGAAAAAAGTAAGTGAGGTAGAGAACGCCAGAAAGCAAAACCAGGGAATGTTTCACCAAGCTGACCACAGCCTCACATGTCAACACAACAGGTTGCTCAGCCACATGAGATGTCTTGAGTAGACCTTATTGGACTGTGTATCTTACAGCAGTCTATCACGAAAGAGAAAGAGACATATAGGAGTGCTGGCCGGTTTCCTATCTCTTATGTGTAAATTTTTTTTTCATGGGGATATTCAATTGCTCATATTTCTGGTTCATGCTGCTGTGCTCTTCCGAAGAGACCCCTCGATTGTGTTGTGATCTACCTGAATTCAGACATGGTGGAGGGAACTTTCACCTGTTCCAGTTCCCTTCATGACAGTTGAGGTGGGGCTGTTCTGCAGGCCAGCACTCACTGTGGGAGAGGCCCAAATTGCTGGTGATATTAGGAAAGGAGGCAACAATGTGGTAGCCAAGGACGCTCAACTGAGCAAGGGGCCGGGACCTAGAGATAAGGGGATCTGGTAACTGGGATGAGGGAGGAGAAAGTTTCATAAATATGGTCTTGGTATGCTCTCTGTCAAAAGATACACTCCAATATGCCCAGGATTAAAGGGAAATCTTGTACAGGGTACTATTATCTGTGCCATTCTAAAAAATAATGGCACAGATAATATTACTCTTTCAAGGGGGCAACTGCCTCATATTGGTCCAGACCTTGAGCCCTGGAGACAGGACCTCCCACGAGCTAGTGCCTTCTACTCCCCTCATGCAACATGAGCATCTCCCTTGTCTCTGACGATGACCACTACAATCAACACTTCCCCTTGGTTACAAACAAAAACAACTAACTGTTATATATGCTTTACTGAACTGTTAGCAAACAGTATAACCATTATACTCCGAGAATGTAACTACTGGAGGGGATGTGGCGGTAATGGGGGGATAAGGACATATATGTAATACTTTACTCAATAAAGAAATTTAAAAAAAGGATGTAACTACTGGACCTATAGCCTTGACCCAAGGAATACACCAAGATATTGTCATAAAAGGTATAACTCCTATTTTTAACACACTTTACAACTCAACCATGATATTGTTTTAGACCCTCAGCATTTTCTTTCTTTTTTTTAAATAAATCTTTATTGTTCAGATTATTACAATTGTTCATCTCCCCCCCCCATATCTCCCCTCCACCTGGTTCCCACCCCACCCTCTGTCCTTACCCCCGCCCCCCAACACTGTCCTCATCCATAGGTGTACGATTTTTGACCCCCAGCATTTTCAAATTTATTTTCTTGGCCAATGTCATAGAAATTGGGAATTTGATTATGGGACCAGCTTACAAAGATTCTTATACTTGTTTTTCTCCTTTTAATTCTAATAATAAAATACTTTTCTATTATGTTTAGGGAAATCTATGCCCCACTCTTTAAAAGCCGCCTCTACTATTTGAATCATATATACAGAAATCATAAGGCTCAAATGAATTGGAGTGGAAGTCCTCCACAGCAGGTGATAGTATAATGAAATAAATTTAAAAACAGGCTTGTTAAAATATTAGCAAATCATAACAAGTGTTAGCATGAGTTCTTAAAGATATCCATTCAAAAATTTGAAATTTGGTGCTACAATCAATCTCCTGTATCCTTCATTTCAAAAATTAAACACATCGTGGACTCAGTTTAAAACTTCACAACATGTCACAGAATAATTCCTAATAGATTCTTGGAAACAAGTTGAATTTGTCCACTTATGTATATAAAATATGTCATAGTGAAAAGAACCACCTAAGAATCCACGTTTATCTCTGAATTCGTGGTTGCATCACAGGTTTATGTGACAATCTAAATCTCCTGTAACACACATGGGATTTTGTTGAAATTTGTTCCCAGAGAAAATGTCTACATAACCAGATGTTCCATAAACTTGCAAATAAAAAACATCATATGACACTTAATAAGATTAAATTTAAAGTTTAGCTGTTAAATATTTCCTGATTCAAAATATAAATGAAAATATAAGATTAGAGGATACGCCAAATTTATTGGCAGCATCTCAGTGAAAGAGTCCTTGTTTGGAACTTGAATTCATTGGTCTTTCAGAAATTGGATAGTGATTATATTGTTAGCTTCTCAATGAATAGAGATTTATTTCTAATCAAATCATTTGCAAATATTTGTAACCAGTAGCTCTGATTGGAAAATAACTTTGTGGATTTTAGAAAACAATCTGTAGAATTCTGATTAAATTGAAGAGAAAAAAAAATCTCATAATACCTATTAGCCTTGCTTATGGAGTCTCTAGTTATTTTGAATTAGATTATTTTAGCCTAATCAAATGGGGTTATAATTTCAAGGATGAAAGAAATTTAATATTATATATATATATATATATATATATATATATATATATATACACATATATATACATATATATATAAATTTCACTGTGAGTACTGTACTTTGGAGAAATATATAAAAAGAAAAGTATATTTCTTCTTAATAAACTATTTCTTGAAGGATTTATTTTTGCCTTTGTAGAATGATAGAAAATTTTATTTTTCTTAGGAAAAAATGATTATAGAAAAATGCCAATGGTCCTTCACACCTGAGCTATATTGTATTCTCATTAATAAAAAAAAAATAACAGCAATGTACTGCCTTTGATTTACAAAGCACATTAATAATTGTGGCCTCAGTTACTTTCAAGGCTGAGAATGAAATAGTCTGAGCAGCTCTGTTACTGTTTTTATAGGAGAGTGAACTGAAATTAAGATTAAGATGTACAAAAGGGGCAAACCTCATCTGTGATTGAACCAATAACATTATTTAAGTTTTATAAACTCCAATTTTAACCCTTGTCTACTCTGCCATCTTGTCTTATAACCACCATGTAACCATCAAAATGTCTGTATATGTATATCCGGCTCAGTCTTTGTCTCTCTCTATATATAGAAAGCCCATCCTATATAATAAAGAGGTAATATGCAAATTAACCCTCACACCATCACAAGATGGCTGCACCCACAGCGGAGGTGGGGTTCCTGTAACGAGCAATCAGCAGGGATCTGAGGCTGTGTGGCACCAGGCCAGGGCAGGGGACCTGAGGCTGTGCCCCCCTGCCCAGTGGGACTTTACTGGGGACCTCAGGCCGTGCCCCGCACCTGGTGGGGCTTGATGGGGGACCTCAGGCCATGCCCCCGCCCCAGCCCAGGCCAGGGGATCTCATGCCTCACCCTCCACCCCGGCACTGGGCCGGGGGACCTCAGGTCATGCCCCCCTGCCAGGCAGGGCTTGATGGGGGACCCCAGCCCTGGTACCAGTCCGGGGGACCTCAGGCCATGCCCCCTGACCCGGAGCCGGGCTGGGGACCTCAGGCTGCACTCCCTGCCCTGGTGCTGGCCTGGGGGACCTCAGGCTGTGCCTCCTGCCTGGCGGGGCTTGACGGTTGACCTCAGGCTGCACCCCCCCACCCACGGAGTTTGACAGGGGACCTCAAGGCGTGCCCCCCCCACCCTGTTGCCGGGCCTGGGGACCTCAGGCCATGCCCTTTGCCCCAGACCAGGGGACCTAAGGTCGCACCCCCCACCTGACATGCTCCAGGGACCTGAGGCTGTGCCCCCCCACCCAGCAGGGCTTAACAGGGGACCTGAAGCTGCGCCCCACCCCCGCCTGGCGCCTGGCTGGGGGACCTGAGGCTGCACCCCCTGCTCAGTGCCAAGCCAGGGGGCCTGAGGCTGCGCCCCCCCACCCAGCAGGGCTTAACAGGGGACCTGAAGCTGCGCCCCACCCCCGCCTGGCGCCTGGCTGGGGGACCTGAGGCTGCACCCCCTGCTCAGTGCCAAGCCAGGGGCCTGAGGCTGCGCCCCCCACCCGGTGGGGCTTGACGGGGGTGGGGCTGACTGGGAATGGGTCTCTTGCAATTTTGAGGCTCATGCAGGTGGGCGGGGACTTGACTCTGGGTTCCATGGCACGCCCCAGACTCTGACAGGAGGAAGGTTTTTATATACATTTTACTAATTTTCTTTCATCTCTGACATTTCTATTATAGAGAAAGGGCAAATAGCAATATTAAAATATTTCCTCTAATTAATTCCCTTTTAATGTGCATGGATTTTGTACACTGGGCCACTAGTCCTTAATATAATTGGAAAAATGTGAGCAAATATTGTGCCAGATATGTACATATTACGCTTTGATTGGTTGAACGGCTGACCGGAAGACCGGAGACTTAGCATATTAGGCTTTTATTATATAGAATGAGCTCAGCTTAGCAAATTAATTCTAAATTCCAGATTTCAACAGAGCTCCTAGATTTGTCAGGGAATGGACTAGTCTCATACAAAAGAGGTGCTTATTTCACAATATCTTCTTTTTGGCAAAGTTTGATTTTAGCCATGTCAGTTTTGAAAGCTGCTTTTGCAAACATGCAGAAAATTTACCTATTAATGTCTACTACAGTGCACATGTTAGCCTCTGTGGGGAGCTGAATACTCCCTGTGGCATGTATGAAAGAAAAATTGTGCAACGCCAGTTCAACAGGCAAGGAAGACCATATTTAAGATTATTGCAATAAGGGAGGGAGACTGAACTCAGATTATCACTTTCAATAATTACATTTCAAAGTGATGGGTTTCTTGAGAAAAGATATTTCTGCGTTGTAAAATGGGAAAGAGACTGTGAGAAGACTTACATCTCAAAGAGGCAGAGAAAGAATGTGCAATGACAAGTTGTCTAAAGCAAATGTTCTCAGAAAAGGGAGGTAAGGGTTCTAGAGTTAAGAACAAACCTGTGTATGGTTTACTCATGCAGAGGGGACCCCTAAGGCTCTCTTTCTCACACTAGAGTTTGAGGAAAAAGAGAAAGAAGACTGAAGAACTGAAGTAGAATGTGACAAGCCAGAGGCTGAAGACCTAAGTATTTTCATCAACCATATCGGCTACACTTGCAGAGAATATGGAATGATTCTGCACTTTAGAGCAGTTATCTAAATAAATATAAATACAGCTTTTATTTAAATCAGTATCTTGACTAGATGATTTTTAAATTCATCTTCTAAACACAAAAGAAAAGTTGTATTAAAAATAAATTAAAGCACACATTTAAATTCTTGGGATTTTGGAGTTCAACGATTACTACCCTTCATCTCCTTACATGAGTGCTGAGCTACCTGGAAAAAGAAGACAAATTATGTAAGGCAGATAAGAGGAAGTGGTAAGACCTTGGGAGAGATGGGTTATTTCTGCAGACAATGGCACTTCCTGATGATAAAACACCAAACTAAAAAGACTCACCTACCCAGTCCTGGATGGACTTTCCACCACAGAGGCAGAGATGGCCCCCATAAAACTGATGGCATGGATGAGTAGAGTAGAATGTGTGCCCTTCCTGCAAAGAGCAGAAAAAAAATGTTAGGCTAATCAAACGTGTTTCTCCTTCCAAACTAGCCAATCACTCATTTCCCCTGTGAAAATGGAAATAAGGAGTTAGAGGGAGACTTGGAAGCTTAGCCAAGAAGGATTTGCTCCAGGTGAAGGGGACTATGAAGGGAGGAAAAGAAGTGCCCCTGCCCTCACCTGACCCACAACCAAACACTAATGGGTCTTTATTTGCAGACTTTATATATGGATTGGATGAGTGATTTACATGCTAACTGCTCATAGCAGGGAAAAAAGGTATTCAAAAAAGATATGTGGAATATATTTTAGTTGTCTCCTATTGTATCATTTTTCTTTCCAAGAGAAAAATTGGGCTCACTTTTAACCTAAGCTGTTCCTAATTAGGAAGACAAGTCTGCTAAAAAGATACACTGAGTTCAAAGTTAAATACAAAATTTCACTTATTTACTGTTTTTTATTTGCTGTTCTAGGACAATCTTTTTCTTATTCTTTTGACTAATTTAGAATGGACAGTGCTGCTGATTAAAATATTTGATTATTTAATGAGAATAGCATGGATATATCTTGGGGTAAATTAAAAATAAATAACCTGAGTTTTCTCAGACACCAACAGAAATACTCGGATGTGATGAAAGATAACTTGGAGCATCTTATGGTTATAATTTAGATCCTGTAACACTTCAGTGAAATAGAAATAAAAAAGTGATTTTCTCTCAGATATGATATTTCTTATGTAGTGAGAAAGACTGCCATGCAGTAATTTTTAGGACCTAAGTTTGGGCATTTAGAAAGTCTACACCATCTATAACATTTTCAAGGAGAAGGAAATAAAGGTTGAGTGGGCTTTCAGGCAGAGTCAAGAGCAGTGACACTGTTCTTGGTATGCAATCCAACATTAGTTTAGCAATACTAGAGAAGACGAATACCCACAACTTATCAGAAAGTGTTGTCTATATGGGAATAGATGAGTGCAATTGACGTGAAAACAGAGAGCTCAGAGAGAGAAAGGAGGCACTGTGGAAAAGTCACATGGCCTTTGAGAATCTATAGAGAGTTACAAGAGATGGAACGTGGAGCTCAATACTATTTCTAAGGTTATACACTGATTTAGTAATGAATATCTATGTCCATTTTCATTTCTATAACTACACCCATAGTTATTTATCTATATATCTGTGCTTTTGCACATATCCAGGTATATTACCTCACTTTAAAGTGGGGTGTTGTGTTTTTTTTTTTTGTACTTTCATTTTAAATAGCATTATGAGAATGGCCTTTCTCATTAGATAGAAAGTGAGCACATCCATGCAACATTTCTAAAATTAACATAATATTCTGCATTTGAGTGAGAAAAAAATCTTTACTTATCAATGGCATGTATTTTGTTGTTTTTGTTTCAGTGAGAAACATGGATTTATGTAACTCTCTAGTGGTTCCTATTGTTCAGATTATTCATATCACCTTGAAGATGGTACTAAGTAAAACTCAGGTTGTAATCACCTGGTTTATTTCATTATATCGACATCCACTGTTTCAGTGTGAGATGAGGTATGGGGAAGCTCACACTGGCGGAGTTTAAGTAGTGGTATTTTAATTGCAAACACATTGCATGATTAGTCAGAACTGCGAGTCTGGCACCCTAAGGTGGAGATGTCTTCTGGCTGGACTTCCTGGGCATTGGCATTCTGACCATTTCTGCTGCTAGCTATTAATGTGAAGGGCTTATGTGGGGTTGTAATCTTCCATTAAGCTGCCTGAGACAATTCAACAAACCATGTTCACGTTTCCTATTCTTCGGCTTTTTATAAACATATGGAGAAAACGTCACTTTCTCATAGAGAATAGGTTTTTTTTTTTTAGTTAATTATGTAAACTAAGGTTTTTTTTAAAAAGTTCAATTTCATAGCCTGCAGAAGATGATGATTTCTTAAGGAAGAACGGAACAATGTTAACTGATCTGGCTGGAAAGTACATTCTAGAGAATATTTTGATATTTGAAAAACTACTATGACTTTTCAGTTACTACCGACGCATTTACTTGTGGGAACTTTGATCTGTTTTTCCCACTTACATGTTCAAAAGGCATTTTTGATGACCAAAGAATAAATACATAATTGATAGCTCAAAAGCAGGGAATTTTCACTATTATAGGACCATGTACTAGTGACCAGATATGATAACAATCCTTTACAACTGTATATCTCTTTGCAGTTTTAAAGTAGTTTATAAGTATATAATTTTAATTAATAATATCTACTTATGTAATTTAATTTTAATTATTATGCTGCATTACTATAAAACCAACCTAATAAGATAGGCAATGTTTGCATTATTAGTGATACTTAACCAAAAAGGTTCACTAAATTGAAGTTAATTATACAAAGGTACCAAATTCATCATTAATAGAACTTATACCATAAAAATATTATGTCTCCCAGTCTTTTTATCATTCATATGTTCATGCTTTATGAGCCACTCAATCATCTTTCATTGACCAGAAATGAACTGAGTATTTACAATGTATAATCCAATGTCTGTGGAGATTCAAACATACTATCCTTATTTTTAAAAAATGATAATTTATTTAGGGATTAATATTAAAAGAGTATTGACACCTGGAATAATTGGTGTAAAAATAGAAGTTTTGGTTTAATGAACTCTGCAAGGCTGGAATAAGGAGATTTTCCAGGGGGAAGGCAATTAAGGGAGTTTTAAAGGATGAGTAGGTGTTTTCTTTATGAAGTAAAGCAGCAAGGACTTTCCATTTACACAAGAATCAGCATAGGTTTATGAAGCATCTTCAGGCCTAAAAACTGTCAGTAATTGGCTGTCTGGCTGGACAAATAGGAAGGGGCTGATAAAGAGTGGACATCTCTTCTTAGATATTATTCAGATAGCAATGGGCTTGAAGCATTTCAGATCTAGAGGAGATCATTGCGATCAGAGTCCAATTTCTTTATTTGACCCATGAGAAAATCTAAACTAGGAAAAACAAATGTTACCTGCCTAAGATAAAACTGGTTAGAAAAGTGGCAAAGCTAATCCATTGAGCAGGGATGGGTTTACTCTAGTCTGAGAACCAGTCCTTTTTGGATCAATCTGCAGGCATATTTCTAAGATAAGGAAAAATTAGATGAAGAAGTCAATGTGTGTGGAGTAGAAGTTTAAAAACCCCTGTGGATTTTGAATGCTTGACTCTTAGGGAAACAACCATACTTTTCTGCCTCTGGCTAAGTGGATTCTGCTACTACACAGAGGACCAGTATATTACCATTTTTTGTATTTACACTAAAGAGATTGGGTAGCAACAATTTAAAAGAATACACTTCACCCCCCACATTGAAAAAATTCAAAAATTAACTCGGGACTTAAAACTATTCAATTTCTAATCATCTTCTAAATGCCTTCAAGGGCAATTCAGCTGCTAGGAATTCTCAAGATGTCATTATTATCATTATGCTGAATTATTTACAAACTTGTATCAAAGCAGAAGATTAAATTGCTTTGGTCTTATGTATAATTCCTCTGATCTTTGGCAATCATTACTTATTTACAGCTTCCATAATTTCCCCCCTTTGCAAATAAAAAAAAAAGTTCCTTAACCACAGCTAAAAGGCACTATTTTACTTTTAGAGTAAAAACTGTCTCGAATATAAAAAAGTTAAAAAGAAAAACTATAGTCTCTAAAATTTAGAAGCACGATTTTCTGTGAAAAGCAGATTATCTAAACAGTTTCTTTCCCTGAGAGAGATATTCATAATATTTATTATAAAATATAAATATTATATTTTTAGCTTCATGTGAACTATTTGTAGGTATAGTAAATATAATTCTCTTAAAATAAAACTGGGATAATAGCAACAGTTAATGTTTACATTTATCAAAACAATGTGAAGATTACTTTAAGAAAATGTCCAAAAATTAAATAAAAATTATCCATATGACTGGAAAAAAAATATTCAACATGATTTTGAAATGAAATTGGCTTTAGTTTCATACTGTGGCTTTAAACAGACAAGCCTATGTTTAATACAAATGTGTTCCTAAAACCTGGGGTTGAGTAAGTTTGTACAAGAAAAATTGGTGCTGAATGTTCTGGTTTTCATATTGATCTAGAGCAATCTTTTTGTCTTTAACTTAGAACTATATACTAGTATCCCAGCAACTTTAGACAATGCCTCTGATGAATAATAATGAGTTGTTTTTTGTTTTGTTTTGTATGTGTGATTGTTTTTGAAAAAGAAAGTATTTATAAGATTAATACTTAAGAAAAGAATTAAATGAAAATGTAAATGACAACTATATTTGGAATCTTTTCTCTAAATGGAAAACCAGATTTCTCAGGATATAATTAATCCCCAAAATTAAAATGTTTTTGATATCTGATTACTTTTGTAATGTGTGTGATTTTTAGATCAGCAGGATCCTATTTATAATAATGTATTTTAGTAATAATTGACTCAAATTTACCGTTGGCTATTTGGAGAAATGTTGTGGTTTTCAGTAGGGATAATTAACAAAGAATAAGCAATAAACCATGAAACACGGGTCTAAAAATGTCCTGTATAGTGTGAAATGAGAGTTATAGTGTAGTCTTTTCTAGTCATTCCTTCCTCCTTGTCTGGGTAGAAGACACAAGACTTGGTGGAAAGAACCGAATTTCAGCCCATCTTTCAATTGAATGAAGTGTTGGATTTTAGGTATTGGATTGACTCTCTGTGTACATTTCTTTATCTGTAACTTGGAGACTACTACTGCTACTGATAGAATATTGTATGAATTATATATAATTATTAGCTCCATTCTAAAGGGAATAACCTGAGGCACAGAATAAGTGTTTACAGGAGGTTTCATTCTAAGGCAGAGCATATGCTCACAGACACTATGAAGGATTAACATCCTGAACGCTTCACTTTCATTTGGTTGTTTATATATTTTAAGGGCTTTGGCAAATTACAAAGGGCTTGGTGAATTAAAAAGCACGTTCCCAAAGTGTCATGGATTATTTATTATTTCTCTAAATGACCAGACCATTTTGTTTAAAATAACTGCAGTGTGTCAGTGCCATTTCCTTAATTTGATATGTAAAATGTTACTATTAAGAGAAGCTGGAAGTGTACCTGGAACTTTTCTTTATATTTTTTCAACTTCTTGTGAGCTTATAATAATTTCAGAATAAAAATTTTAAAAGAGAATCTTTTTCTCAGAGCATTTCTGTCAAAAAGTATGCAAGATAACCTATTGCCATATAGGAGGAAAATATTAGAACCTCTATTTTCATTACCCATTCAAGACAGGTTACTTATTCTAAGTCCCAATTGTATTTTTTTCATTTATTAAAATACAATAATGATAATAACAGTACTACTTTCTGTGAAGTTTATGTGAGAAGATTTGTGTTTTTTGCTAGCATGTAATGACTCTAAGAAACATTAGCTTGCTTTTCCCTCCCTTTGAGAAAATGGTTTCCAATATATTTATTTGCATTACTCTCCTATATAAGTAATTAGAGAAGTTAGAGGTAATTAAAAAGAATTGTGTCTATACAATATATTTTAAATTTATTAAAATTCCCAGATATTCTGCAATTCCTGCTTTGGGTAAATCATTGTTCTTGGTCTGAGCTACAATGTCATTGAGTAGTCCTGAGTTAATATTTTCCTTTTAAATACAAGATAATTATATATATGTATATATATATGTAGGTATATATATACATATATAGATATAGATATATAGATATCTCTATAATAAAAGCCTAAGTGACCGTTACTGCGGAACAACCAGAACAACTGGTCACTATGATGCGCACTGACCACCAGGGGGCAGACGCTCAATGCAGGAGCTGCCCCCTGGTGGTCAGTGTGCTCCCACAGGGGGAGCGCTGCTCAGCCAGAAGCCAGGCTCAAGGCTGGCGAGCGCAAGGGCAATGGCGGGAGCCTCTCCTGCCTCTGCAGCAGCGCTAAGGAGCAGCGAGCAGGCGGGCGGTAAGGAGCGAGGGGTCCCAGACTGCAAGAGGAGGAGCAGCAAGCAGGTAGGCAGACATCCCCTGAGGGGTCCCGAACTGCAAGAGGGCACAGGCCAGGCTGAGGGACACCCCCCCTCCCCCCTCCCCCCGCTCCCAGTGCACGAATTTTGTGCAACAGGCCTCTAGTATAGAGATATAGATATATTTTAAAACTTGCCAAATATCTTTTTTCCCCCCAGTTTTTCAATCTTGCTATCTTATTTCAGAATGGCTGGAACATATTGGGTAGCATGTCAAATTCTAAAAGAACTGAACTCTTTAATATAAAATGTGTTGATATAATCACTAGCATTGACTGAGCACTGACAGGTTGCTCTTCCAGGCTGATAAAGATTAAACTAGTGATCGCAATATTTTGGAAATTTTGAATTCAGTGTTTTCTCCTCTATATTATTTGCCCTAATTAACAATGTTTTACTTGCATTTGTGGAGTTAGGTACCATATCCCTTTTTGAGGAAAAAAATTTCAGTCAATGGGACAGCTTTTGTGGACAAAGAGTTAGACTTCCTTAATGTTGGTGTCCTCATAAAAATTTGCATGTACTCTTTTGAATTTCCTAGCAGCCTTAGAGTACGTTTGGGGCCACCTGAGTATTTCTGACCGGTGAAGAGTGACCAGAAGAGATGTTTGTCACTCCAGGGTTGGAGGTTGAGTCCGTTAGGAGCCCCTGTGCTTCATTCCCCAGGCTCTTCTGTAGCATCCTGACTCCGGAGGACATGACTACGAGCAGGAGGACCAGACATTATCGCAGGCCACTAAACTTTTAGAGTTTGCTTATCATGGCAGCTGGCTACTCTGATTTACACAGTGGTTTGGCTGTTGCAATATTTACATTTTACACTTAAATTTTATGAGCCAATTAAAGACTGATTTTAGTTCTTTTCAGAGATAGTAGTTAATTGTATGTTAAATCACACTTTTGTTAAAATGAGAATTTTTTATTAAGAATGGAATGAAAGCTAAAATGTTTTCAAATTGTATTCTTAATCAATGGGAAAACAGTGTCATTTAAAATGTATCTCCTCATACAGCCCTTGTTGCTCAAGACCTGCTAAAGTTTTCCAGATTGCCCAAACTAAAAATAGATCATCACAATAAAGAAGAAGTCTGCATATATTAGTTATTTTCTAAGTAAGGTGAATTATCTTCTTTAAATGAATCCAGATCTAAGGGTCCTCTATGATGAGCTGTGTTTTTAAATAATGTGTAAATTTAAAAGTCATCTTTACTTGCAGATGCAATGTCAGTAGTAGTTTTCTGAAGTGACATCCAAAGCTGTGTAGAATAATTCTCACTATTTAAAGAAAAAATTTTTTCATATAGGTATAGTAGTATGTTGTACTTGAATATAAAAAAAAAAAAACACAATTCTTTTACTCCATTTAAAAAAATGTTACTTTAAGAGAGAAAAACAAAAAATGTTACTTGTAGGTGAAAAGAACAAAACCCATTCCATCCCCAGAAACCCACCCAGGAAGTAAAAGTGTTAAGCTCAAAGACATGGGTGAAAATCATTCACCTAGGCAACTAAGCAAGAAAAAAAAAATTCTATAGAAATACAGAGCATATCTTTAAAGTTTATAAATCTGAGACCCATCAGGAAACTGAATAGATAACTCGTATGGACACAAAAAAGTCCCCGTATTTAAAGTTAATTGCTATGAATGGTAGCTAATGAAATACCAGTTAATCCCTTGGTAGTTCAATTTGGCCTCAAAGCAAAGGTGGAAAACAAACCCTTGTCCAAAGAAAAAGTTCAGTATGGTCTCTAGAAAATCATTTGAATTCAGATACATTCCCTTTACCAAATCTGCCTGGCTCTCCCAGGTAAACATTCTGAGACTTTTGTAAATAGCCAGGGAACCCCTGCTGCTCCAAAGCAATCAGAACCTCCGCTAGGCAACTGGTCCCAAATAAAGCAGATTTTCAGAGAGAACGGCAAAAATAACAATTAATCTCAGGACATATGTTTTGAAACCATAGCTTCGTTACAGTTGAAGAGCAGTTGTTGGCCTATTTAAAAAGTATTTTTACTTATTTAGTTTCTAAAATAGTAACAATAACCAACCAGTCTATATTTTGATTGAAGAAAGCACGGATGCCTTCCTTTTTCACCTCGAAGCAAATTTAGCAGAGAGAAATATTGTAGGATGTGACTTTAAAAATATACCTCATTCTGAAATTAATTTTAATAATAAATTATATATCCGTTTTTACGTACAACCGAGCACAAATGTTTGAATATTTAACCATTTAGCTATGTCTCAATTTCAAGTAACAGAAAGAAACACTGCCTTAAGCAAAAGGAACCTATAAGGAGGATGTTGGTGGCTCACAAACTAATTGAACCCCAAACTAAAATATGGTCAAAACACCAGGGACATCTTGAAGCTGAGTCAGCCTGAACCACAAGAACGTCACAGAACAAATAACTTGGTGAGAACCCTCTGTATGTGAAAACTGACCTCAGCATGAAAGACTCTTTGGCCTCTGCATCACTTCCCTAATTACGGTCAAATTGTCCAGCTGGCTTACCTCGTGACATATTCCGCTCTTTGGACGAACTAATATTCTGATTGGGTTGCCACGTGTGTGTGTGTGTGTGTGTGTGTGTGTGTGTGTGTGTGTGTGTGTGTGTGTGTGTGAAAGAGAGAGAGAGAGAGAGAGAGAAAGAGAGAGAGAGAGAGAGAATTATTCCACACATTCCACCTTTTTGACCTCCTAACATTCGTAGAAACTCTTCACACATTTTCATTTCTAAAGTGACCTGTTCAATATAGTCAAAAAAATAAATCACTTTAACAGCTAGAATAACCACATCTCTGTTCTGTGTCTGTATTCTTAAATCCAGATAGCCATTCATTCCTACAGCAGTGATATTCTGAGTATCTAGTATTATTGTGCAGTAAATTGAATATGCATTTTTTTACATTAGCCATTAAGAAATATTCACCTAATTTTAGACATATGGAATAAACTTATAAATGCCAAAGAGAATCCTTGAAAACAGATGGATATAATTCCTAATTCTTAAGAAATACTTTTCCTATTAATATAATACAAAATGAATAGTGCTGCATTGGGAGTCATTCCTATCCCCTGTTTCTCTCACTAATCCCCCATCGCTCTTCCCTCCCCCACACAGGCCTACTGAACTATTGTCTGTGTCCATGGATTATTCATATATGCATGTATGTTCTCTGGTTAATCTCTTCCCACCCACCCAACCCCTTCTCTCTGAGATTTGTCAGTCTGTTCCAAGCTTCCATGTCTCTGGATCTATTTTTGTTCATCAGTTTATTTTGTTCATTAAATTCCACATATCAGTGAGATCATGTGATACTTGTAATTCTCTTGACTGTCTTATTTTCTTAGCATAATACTCTCAAGGTCCCTTCATGCCATCTCAAAGGGTAAGAGAACCTCCTTTTTTATAGCTGCATAGTATTCTATTATATAAATGCACCACATTGTTTTTTATCCACTCATCTACTGCTGAGCACTTGGCTATTTCTAAATCCTAACTATTGTAAATAGTGCTGCTCTGAACATAGGGGTGCATTCTTTCTGATTGGTATTTTATCCTTTTGCATAACATACTCATCTATTAACACCTTTCCAATGACCATCTATTCTTAAATTAAGTAAAATATTCAATTATTGATCAAACAATGTTCTTAGTGACTCAGAACTGAAACTCTTTTCTTAAAATAGTATGGAGTCAATCAATAAGTAATTGCAAGTTGAGGTGGGATAGCCTGCCTTAGAAAAGATTTAATAATGGGGTTCATCCCTGACTCTATTCTATTATCACACTACCTATACTGGGCAACTTCCTCAAAGGAAAGAAAAGCCTCAGCTACCACTCTTTTGCTGATGTCTTCTAATACCATAGTCAAAACCGCATCTTCTTTTCTGGATTTAAAATTCATTCCCCCAACAGTGTTCTGTCCATTCTCCAGGCTCTTTTAAAGTCAATCAGTCAAAAAGAGAATTCATTTACTCCCTTCTAAACTTACAAACTTACAGTTTTTCTTAATGTTTTTTATATTGATGCATAAATTATTATTCCATAAAACATATTAGAAATTTGGAAATTGTCTAAGAATCTTTCTCTTCACACTTATTTAATCTACATATACCCAATTTATCAAATCCAATTGCTCTTAACTTTTAAATACTTTCAAATCTCTCCTCACTTTTTCAAACATATTGTTAATAATGTAATTCTGTGCTAAATATTTTTACCTGAATTATTGTAATGAATCATATTTAACTTTTAGATGCCATTTTTTAAAATATTTCAAATACCTTCTCCATATTTTTTTTGTTAGAGTGAATCTTTAATAACTCACTGGGAGAGGTTATGCTTCCCTCTCACTTGTAATTCTCAAGTGGTTCTCCTTTGCATTAAAGGACAAATGTTGAGCTTTTTTTGGTAGGGCATGTAAAATCTGTCCTCTCTGTAAAATCATAACTTCTCTTTTCCTTCAATGTAGTTGCATCAGTTGAAAGTAATGTGCTGAAATTGGCATTCTCCCTATTTAGTTCTATGAATCTTATTCAATTGATGTCAGTAGGATCAATCATAGTATGTGAATAAACTTTCAAAGCAGAATACAGTAATACCAGTGTCAAAATAGTAATAATGGTAAACATTTATTGAATTCTTGCTAACTAAATGCTAGACTAAGTGATTTTCATGTAACATGTAGTTTATTGCCATTGCCATAAGAATATGGAGAATCTGGCCATTATTACTGATGATTTCACTGTTTGCCTGTATTTGAGTTACAGCACAGTAAATCGCAACCTCCTTCTTGAAATACTTTTCCAGACATCACTGTCTATTCATATCCTTTCTTACTCTTTCCCCCACTCAAATTTCTTCTTATACTGGTATACATTGAAGTATAAGAAGCCTTACTTATCAAATATTTTCTCTATTTTTAATCACTTCTTAGGTAATCTTATTCAGTCTCCTGGCTTTAAATATATTTGAAAAGCTGGTGATTCCCACAGATATTTCATCTTAACTTCAGACTTGTGAATCTAGCAACTTACTCAAAATCTTTATGTATATAGTTAGTAGGCATTTCAAACAGCTCATGTCCAATAAGAAATATTTCCTCTCCAACCCTCGTAATCTACTTTTGTAGGCTTCTTCATCTCAATGAAAGACAGCTCCACTTTTCCAGTTTCTCTTATCACACAACTTGGAACCATTTTTCATTGTTCTTATACTTGAGCATCCTGATGCATCTGGAAATTTTGAGGTCAATAGCTTCTAAATAAATTGAGAATTAGTCCACTGCTCAACAGTCACCTCCACCACACATATTAGAATACGTCACCATCACTTCTTACTTACCTTATTATAAGCTTCTTATTCCCATTTCTACTGTGCTGCCAACATCTATACTCCACACAAGAGTGATCCCTTTTAAATGTAATTCAAATAATGTAATTTCTCTGCTCAAATTCTCAGTAATACTCAAAGGAAAAGCAATGTGCTTTACCAAGGCCTCGAAAACTGTACATGATCTCCCCTCCCACTGCCACTCTGACCTCATTTCTTATTTGCTCACTCATTCATTTCTGCCCAAGTTGCTCCTTGATATGGTAAGCTACATTCTTATCTACTTATTTGCTATTCATTCTTCCAAATGTCTGCAGAGTTTTCTGCCTTACTTACTTTAGGTCCCTATTGCAATACCTCCTTATCAGAACAGTTTTCCAAGCCTTCCAACTACAGAAAGAAAACATAAGCACCTTTGCCACCTTCCTTATTTTATATGCCACCCCTGTTAAGACCATATAGCTCTTCTCTACAACACTTAGAATTCTGTGATGAATTAGAGATTTATATTTGTTTATTGTCTATACAGTCCTGCCCACATCACCATTACTACAACTTAAGATCCATAAGGCACAAAGAGTTAGACTTTTCTGTTCACTACTCTATCTGTTAAATTAAGATCAGCATCTGACACCTTTAGAGTGATTGTGGTGAGAACTTTTACTGCCTAATGAGAACCAGTCTGTTCTTTTGTCACATGGGGGATTTACTCTATACTCTGGAGTTGGAGGTGGACATATCACATGCTTTGTCAAAGAAATGCGAGTGAAGATTCTCTAAGTCAGTGGTCGTCAAACTGCGGCTCGCAAGCCACATGCGGCTCTTTGGTCCCTTGAGTGTGGCTCTTCCACAAAATACCACGGCCTGGGTGAGTCTATTTTGAAGAAGTGGCATTAGAAGAAGTTTAAGTTTAAAAAATTTGGCTCTCAAAAGAAATTTCAATCGTTGTACTGTTGATATTTGGCTCTGCTGACTAATGAGTTTGCCGACCACTGCTCTAAGTTACTGCTAGGCGGCTGCACTTAATTGTTAATTCTTGCCTCTTCAGCTCTCTTTTCCCTCCTTGTGTGAAGATCTTTGAGGCTCATGTTCATGGGGAGGTGCCAAAAGTTTGAAGCAGCCTGGAATGCTGAGTGTACACATGGAGGACAGCTGTTCTGGATAACTGCCCAAACCCAGAGCAGATTTGCAAGACAGGAAAGTAAACTTGTGGTGTGCAGCCACTGAGAGTTAGGAAGTTTATGACCACAGCATAACCCATCCTGTCTCAACAGGTGTAATAATCAATAAATATGTGTTGAATGAATGAATAAATGATCCTATTTTATAGAGTCACAATGAAGGTATGTTATTGCACAGGGTTGTTGATGGCAACCTAGAGTCAAAGCCAGGCCACATATAATATTTAAAACATGTAACGATCATTTTAACCAAGAGAGATAAACTATTTATTTTAAAGTTACTTGAAATATAAATCAGTGACAAACAGATCCTAAGCTGATAACTGACTTAAAACAATGATGACAAAGACACACTATAGGAAAAATACCTGGCCTTCCCAAACGTTTTCTTCATATTCTTAAGTCATTTCAGAGTAAACATCTAGGACTCTGTTATCTTAGTGCCCTGAAGAGAAATTCAGTGTCATGAGGTTCAGTTTAATATGAATTACTCTATCTTCACAGGTCAGTGCAAGACTCATAAGACAGTATTTCTCTGTTTTTTGTATCTATTTTATTTTTTTATGGAATATGTTCTACTGGATTGTCTCTCTTATAAGGATTTAATAATTCTTACTTGAGATTTATTCCAGAAAGGGTTTATATGTATAAACAAAAATGTTTCCTTACTTATGGGAGAAAACAAAAATTAAATAAGATGATTATGTCTCTAACTACCTTGACGTTCAGCTCTTGAGCCAAACTTAGTATTTAATTACAGAAAGAAAGGCTCTTGACCATTTAATAAATTGTGTTGGGAAAATTGGAAAGTCATATTGAAAAGAATGAAACTAGACTGCTATCTGACATCATCCACAAAAATTAACTCAAAATGGATTAAAGAAAAAACCTGAAATGACAAAAAAATAGAGAAAACATGGGTACTAAATTTAAGGACCTTTGTCTCAGAGAGGTTTTTGTGAACTTGATCACAAAGACAAGGGAAGTAAAATAAAAATAAATTATTGGGACTACATCAAACTAAAAAGCTTCTGCACAGCACAATAAACCATAAACAAAACAAAAAGAGAACCAACTTAAGTGAAAAGATATTTAAAAATGATATATCTAAGGGGCCAATATCCAAAATATATAAAGAACACATACAACTCAACAATGAAAATCTTCAATCTCATTTAAAAATGGGCAGAAGACTTGAACATTTGTCCCAAGAAAACATATAGATGAACAACAGATATGCGAAAAGATGATCAATTCCACTAGCTACAAGGAAAATGTAAATCAAAGCCATAATGAGATGTCACCTCACAACTGTTAGAATGTCAATTATCAACAAGAGAAGTAATAACAAGTGTTAGAGGGATTGTGAAGGAAAAGGAACCCCTATTCACTGCTGGTGTGGATGTAAATTGGTGAGCCACATGGATAAAAAACAATATAGAAGTTCCTCAAAATATTAAATATAGAGCTACCATATGACTCATCAATTGCTTTTCTGGGTATCTACTGTAAAATTTGAAAACATGTATTTGTAAAGATATATGTTCATTGCAGCACTACTAACAGTGGCCAAGACATGAAAGAAACACACATAAAAAAAACAATGAAATATTGCCATTTTCAAAAACATGAATTTTGGAGAATATTATGCTAAGCAAAATAAGTCAAATGGAAAAAGCTAAGAACTTTATGATTTAACTCATATGTAGAATGTAAAACAGAAACAAATGAGCAACAACAAAAAACAACAAATTCATAGACACAGACAACAGTATGGTAGTTACCAGAGGGGAAGAGGGTGGTGGGAGGATGAAAATGGTAAAGAGGGTCATATATATGGTGACTGAAAGAGACTAAGCTTTGGTTGGTGAGCATACAATGCAATATACAAATGATGGACTATAAAATTGAACACCTGAAACTTATATGTAATTAACCAATTCTTTCCCAATAAATTTAACTTAAAAAAGAAATGCTTGCCTGGCCAGTGTGGCTCAGTGGTTGAGTGTCGATGTATGAACTAGAAGGTCATAGTTCAATTCCTGCAGGGGGCACATGCCTGAGTTGGAGCTCAGTTCTCAGTAGGGGGTGTGCAGTAGGCAGCTGATCAGTGATTCTCTCTCATCATTGATGTTTCAATCTCTCTCTCCCTCTCCCTTTCTCTCTGAAAACAATAAAAAAAATTTGCCTAAAAAAGAAGGAATGCTCTTGGTAGTATTTACTTCTTTTTTTATTTTAGATTCCAGTAGCCTCTCTCTCTCTCTCTCTTTCTCGCTCTCTCCTTCTTTTAAAATCTCTAATGTCTTTTAAACTACATTTTATGCTGTAAGCCCTTGTAGGTCTATTTCAAAATTTATAGGATGTTTATTTGAAATAAATGGATAATTCAAAATAAAGAAATAGAAAATGGCCATTTAAGTAAGATTTTATTAGTAAATTCTGGAACCAACATTGTAATATTTTTAATAAAATTAAACATGCTTATTCTGAAAATTTGGACAATAGCATGGAAGAAAAGTTTTAAAAAATGTCAATATTTTATAACCTAACAGTAAAAACTATTATAATGTGTTATGTTTCAATTTTTTCCTGCTATATATACCATTTCAATGTCTTTATTTATAATGTATTTTATTTCCCTTCCTTTCTTTATACTAGAAGCCCAATGCACGAAGATTCGCACAAGAATGGGCCTTCCTTTCCCTGGTTGCCAGCACCGCCTTCGCTCTGGCCGGAGCTACCTTTCCACCTTCCCACGCTGCCCAGAGGCCTGGAGCGGCTGGGGTGGTGCAGAACGTCTGTGGCATCACCATGGTGACAACGCAAGCACCCCGCCCTGCCCCCGGCTGCTCAGCATCTGCATATGCAAATTAACCCTCCATCTTTGTTGGGTTAATTTGCATACTCACTCCTGATTGGCTGGTGGGCGTTGCGAAGGTATGGTCAATTAGCATGTTACTCTTTTATTAGGTAGATGTCACTAGAATAATCATGGAAGACCATGAAAAAGGGAACAAAGTAATACTTAAATATATAGTTTGCAAATATATTTTATGATAGGTTAATGCCCTTCTTATAATAATTAGTAGTATCCTGCTAAGCAAAATGGTATGATATTTCATAAAATTAATTTTTCAAATATATCTAAGCAGGTCTTCATTCAATTTTTCAATGAAATGTTTAGTGGCTGGGACAAATATTTAAGAAGGTGATCCTTTTACTCACATTTTTCATACATCAGAAGAACTGAATACTTAAAAGAAACAGTAGATGATGTGTTTATTCAATTGTATTTGGAGTTCCCCTAAAAACTATACAGATTAGCTACCCAGAGTGACTTAAGTGTAATGGATCTTTTATATTGGTCACATAACCCTTTGACTTTGGTTACTATAAAAAGCTTAAGTCTTTTCTAAAATATTTTTGTATCATCATGTTTCATTTATTTTAGAAAATGATACTGTTTCAAGCCAAACTAAGTGGAAATAGTTGAGTTTACAGAAGCATTCTATACTGGGACCTTTAAGTCAACTGGAAAGGGCTCAATTACCTTTTACTGCTGGTTAATCTATATCTATATCTATCTATCTATCTATCTATCTATCTATCTATCTATCTACCCAGTGACCAGAATGGTGGAACAACCAGATGACCGGTGGCTATGGCATGCACTATGGCAGCCAACCAGCCTGATCCAGGCCCCTATTGCCCCCCACCCCAACCCCAGCTGATCCCCATTGGGGCGGGCCGGCCGGACCCCACCCGTGCATGAATTTGTGCACCGGGACTCTAGTCTAATCATAAAACACTGAATTTCACTTATTTTCCAAGAGAAAAATACACAATAACATTATTATAAAATTGCTAATTTCCCCATGTGATATAAAACGAATTCTGTCCCCTGATATATATCTGTATTCTATAGAAGGTGAGATAGCAGTCAGTAATGTCTTCTCTAATTGACACGGGATGACTCAGTGTAACCACAACAGCAGTGACTGAATTTAGAAAAAACTTCTCAAGTCTTTGAATAGGATTACCCAATTTAGAAAATAATGCACGCATCTACTGTAATCAAGCCAGGTAGCTATTAAGCCTATCTTGAAATAAGCACATCTAGAAAAATAAATGCTTCAATATGAAGTCAGAGTTAGGGAACATGGACTGTTGAACCCTGCAATGACCAACTCCAAAGTATCAGACTTTAAGAGGCTGAGTAACTTAAAATAGAACCAGAGAGCAGCCATCTGGATGCCAATGCAGCACAGTGTAGAGATCGACTCTTCCCAGGCAGCAAGAGACACACCTGCAGGCTGAAAGATTGCTACCCTAGTGTAGTGCAACACCTTGCGAAGTCTAGCACAGGTCCCTCATGCTCTACTCATGTGCACAATAAAATTTGGTTTTAGGAAGTAATAAGGCAAGTACATTGGTGGTATGTCATTTACTTGGAGGTAAATATTCACTTAGGGTAATTAGCTTCAGTAGTGAGATTTTAATCATTTCATTTTCAACATAAATATTTAGCTAATCAATATGAAAGGTACTTACTTTCTCTATAGTTGGCTTTGCTTCTGAGCATCAGTACTGTGTGACAGATGGCTGATGTCATCTCTGCTTGAAAGAACTCAGTTGGCAATATTAGCGTGGCATATTTCTGGGGACTTGTGATATGCTATGAGACGATGAAAAATAAAAGGGTCCAAAAGGGAACTCCCTAAAGCAAATATATTTATATGATTTCATACCCTATCTCTATCTTACTGATTCATCATATATATACATACACACACACATATATATATGGCATTTAATTGATGTTTTATTTAAACATATTCTGGAAAATATTAACAGTACCGTTGAGCATACTTTTGGAACACTGGGAGTTAATATCATATGCCCATTGGTTGTTTATATTTTCTTTATCCCCACCTTTGTTCAGATATGCAGATGGAACAACCTTAGTGGTAACTTTTTGTACTTTCACAGAGGATACCAATGATTATGCCAGTAATAGGGGACTTGGTGGAGTTTGCTGTGTCAAAAGTTGACCTTCATGAAGTTCTCAACTGATGACTCTAAATGACTTTTCCTACTTGCTCCTAGGTTCTGGAATTTGTTGTTGCCTACAGAGAGTTTATTACTATACTTTTCATTCTACATTCCTTCTCCCTCACATTGCCTACAACCACTAAGTGGCTTACATCAAATTCTTGGTTTGGGGAGAGAGGAAAAAGATAGGGTCAAAACTGGGGTGCCTAGTTGGGGGCTGGAGGGCAGGTAATGATACAGGAGGATGTTTTTTTAATGGGAGAATGAGCCTTTAAATAATAAGCATTTAGTATGTTCCAAGCAGTCTTCTGGACATTACAACAGTTAACTCACTATTCATTCAATGCTCTGCACAAAGGAATGAGGTGGGAACTAACAATGTTTCTGTGAGAAAACTGAGGTGCAAGACCCTTAAACGTCTTGCTCATGGTCTCAAACCTGGTTTGTAGTGGAGCTGAGTTTCAAAGTAAAGCAATTTGGCTTCATCCTAGCCAGTTTGGCTCAGTGGATAGAACATCAGCTTGCAAACTGAAGGGTCCCAGGTTTGATTTTGGTCAAGGGCACATACCCAGGTTGTGGGTTCAATCCCCAGTAGGGGACATGCAGGAGGCAGCCGATCAATGGTTCTCTCTCATCATTGACGTTTCTATCTCTCTTTCCCTCTCCCTCTCTAGCAGTTTGGCTTCATTTTGTGCTCTAGCTACTATACTAGACACAAGAAAGTGAAGACTCCATCCCTGAAAGGAAGAGCAGAGGAGTAATCATCTGACTTCTGTCAACAAAGACTTACATATTTGGTTTAGCAACTTACAGAAGAGTAAAACCTCCTTGAAGAAAGGGATTGTGTTGTATTCCTTGTCTTTCTATCTCTTTTGTTTTCTCTATAGTACAATATGCTGCCTTAAAATTAAATTAAATTCAATGACCAGAACAGTAAGGAAGATATTTTACAGATCTAAAGGAAAATTCAAAATATATTTTATAATATATAGTATTGCATAGGAGAATGTGAAAAAAATAGCAAGACAATAATGTCTTTTATAATGTGACAATTTCTTGTAAGAAATTGCTATTTCATTGAACGTCCACACATGTCTTGCATACAATTGGAATCTGCTCATGCCATTAGCAGTATTTTTGATAGGACTACTAATTTAAGTAACACTGGAAAGTTTCCTGAATTTAAGATTAGATTGCTACTAGTACTTCCTTTCCTAAAAACTTATATAATCAGAAGTAGAGGATCAATATTTCTTTCCCTTTCTTTGGGAAACCTAAGAATGGTTCCATTCATTCCTATTACTTCATTTCCCCTAAGAATGCCCTAAGTAGAATAACAAGAGTATTCATTAAAGGGGAAATAGGATAATTTTCTAAGATTTTGTGTTCCCAACTATTGAAAACTAATGACAATTGCTTAATAATATACACATATGGTCAAAATATTCACATATAAAATATATATTTTCAGGTGTCATCAGAATTTATTAAAATTGTAAAGCTCAAATGAAAAGCTAATAAAAATGATACATATGTGTATAATCTATAATCAGAAATATTACAGGTACTAATAAAGCGAGGTGTTCAGCAGATGCAACATGAACGTGGCTCATACCAGGATACAGATGCCTGTGTTTCTCAGATTCATTTAGTGCTCTCTATGTGCCAGAGAAACGTACATAGAAAACATAATCATGACATTCATAAGACAAGGTTTTATTAATTTTCTAGTTTCTTATAGAGAATGAAGTCCAATTGTCGCATGTGATACTATTAAGGAAAGTTTTACCTTGATCTGTCATCTAAAATACATTATACTCGGCAAATTATAGTGAACCAATGATACTAATAAGTACCAACAACAGCCTTAACCATCATGCAAGCAAATTTGAAGCAGGTCAGCCTTATAATGGCAGCAAAAGCATGTCACATTGTACCTTACTGTGTCCCCTGTGCATTGCAGACAGTCTCAACCACTGCAACTGAGAAATGGAGACTGACAGGGAAACGTTGAAACCAGTTTAATGGTGCTGTGTGTTTCTTCTCTAAGTATGATTAAATAATCATAAGAACTTCTCTAAGGGCTAATCTGCTATATTTTCCAGATTTTCACCTTGGGGACATATTGTCCCTTGTCACTGAAACCTCGGGGACAGAAGGGGACGCCACGGGGTGGCACAGCAGGAAGCTGAGACACTGATGAAACAGTGTTCAGTTAATGAAGGCATGGCCCATGGCCTCCGCTGCTCTGCCATATGTTTGAAGAAATGCTAATGACTACAATTCAAATACCTTTTTCATCTTAACTATATGTAAATGTGTTTATAAATGCTCTCTTATAAATATACCATCACATTTTTAAAAGCCAAGTGCTAATGTTGCTTTCAACATCTATAATACACAATAATTAAAACTTAAGCAATTCTGCTTAATTATACCTTATGGGAAACTATACAGTAATTTATAGAAATTAAGCAGAAAAACAAAGATCAACAGAAAGAAAGCAGCAGTTGAACAACTGAATAATAAATCACTTTGATCATTAATTTACAACAGCAAAATCATTGTAAGTAAAACACTTCAATTCTAATTCTTAAACAGATGACTTGTGACAAAGAAGGTGTTAGGAATTTGGGTATTCCTTGTAAGAGCACAGCTTGAACTGATGGTGCCATTGTCTATTCTGTTTTCATGCTGCCCCTCCAAAAATCAAGTAGAAATTTGCGGTTGAAAACTTTGGTTTTTCTAGTCCTAATCTGAACTGACCCTCCCTGTTTTCTTACACTAGTCCTCACTTTGCAGGTAATTATTAAGTAGAATTTGGTCCCTTTTATGACCAACTCATTCTTCAGTGACCCATTCTGGGTTGAAAAGACCCAATTGGTGCCCAGATTGGTATAATTTGTACATATCTTTGTAAAACTACTCTAACACCTCGCTGGATTAAATTTATGAAAACTAAGTTAACAGCATTCTAATCAATAAAAGTGGTACATTCAAAAATGCTCCCTCTCAATACTAAAAATGCTTCATTCTTTGAAATAAAATTCCTTTTAATTAATGAGTTCAATACACATGTTTGTATTAATAGAAATAAATACATTAAATTTAAATAGCCATTAATTTTAAATGTTTCAGGAGAAAGATTTATTGCCACTTGTTTAATGTCTAAAACAACAGCATTTGTTTAAGCTTTTTTTTTTAACTGCATCTCTACCTTTTCTTTTTTTAATAGATGTATTTTAAAAATGTTTGCATAATCAATCCTTTTATTTTCTTTAATAGCTGCTGAATTTCTAGCTTTTCTTAGAACTTTTCCACATGGAGATTATAAAAATATTACTTTGGTTTATTTTATTCCTAGCCTTTATTGTTTTCATTTTTATATTTATAGTTTTAATCTATTGGAAATTTTCCAAAAAAAATATCAGATATAGTAATCTAATGTTATATTCTTTTAAATAGATAAGTTTTCAACATCATTTATCCCATGCATAAATCACTAGATTTACTTGCAAAACTCATTATATATTAAATTCCCATATACATCTATCTGCTTCTGAAATCTCTATTCTGTTTCTCTTATCTAATTATTTCTTTATTAATATATTAAACTTTTAATTTCAGAAGCTTTATGATATATTTTAAATATATATCAGGACAAGTCCCTCATTCTTTACATCTCCTCTCTTTTACTCCAAAAAAAATGTATTATTTCCCCCATACAAATTATAGAATTTTTGCATTCCGGCTCATACCCACCTCCCACAATATCATAGTTGATTCATAACAAGAATAAATGCAGCCCTGGCTGTATAGCTCAGTTGGTTAGAGCACCATCCCCATATGCCCGGGTTTGGGGTTTGATCTCTGGTCAGGGCACATACAAGAATCAACCAATGAATGCATAAGTAGAACAACAATTTGATGTTTCTCTCTTTCTCTCTCCACCTTTCCTTTCTCTCTAAAATCAATAAATAAAACAAAATTAAAGAAAAGATAGGTGCAATATTATGAATCACAAAAATATAATAATCACCCTGAATTTGATTTGTCTAAAAGCTATATAGTTATATAGTTATAGATAAGAATGCATCCCCACATCCCATCACCCTGTCTTCAGCTAAGTGGTAACCACTATTTTGACCTTATTTATCATTCCCTTTACTTAGTGTATAATCTACATAATGATACATAACTATCAAGGAGTATTTAAAAAGGTATCATAATTTATTAGTCTTCTTGGATTTATTATTTTCTATCAATATTATCGATCTAAAACTCTTTGTGATCACATGTAGTTAGAGTTTATTCATTTATACTGCTGTATAACATTTCATTGTGGACATGTACCTTAGTTTATTTTTTCATTCTTTTTGGTGGAAATTTGAGATTTTTTAAATAAATCCTTATTTTGACAAGTACTGCTGTGAACATAAATATTCTCATGCACAAATGCAATTTCCCTAAGGTACATACCTATAAATGGATTTGATGAGTCATACTGCAGATGAATGTTCAATTTTAAAATATAATGCTACATTATTTTCTAAAGTTTTGTACCAAACACCCAGGCATCTCTACTGTGTGTGTGTGTAAATGTGTTTGTGTAATACTTTAATTTGAATATGTATTAAATTATTCCTACTTCATTGTTCCTGCCCACTAAAAATAATATTTAATCACTACACTGACTATATCAATATGATCTTGAACAAATTATTTTATAGCTGTAAACTGTTTTTTCTTCAGAGAAATGGGTAAACATACAATCTAATTCATTTAACCATTGCTAAGATAAAGTGAAAGGGGTAGTTTAAGAAAGCATTTAGCGGTCTGGAATATAGAAAATGCTCAGTAAATCCCAAGTGTTTATTGTTGTTATTGTTATGTTCACATGCTGAATAAAATCTCTGGGCCTGTTTTCTTCAATAATTTAACATGAATAGATCACTGGTAGAAGTAGTTGATTATGGGAAAGGCAAAAGATTAACATGTGTAATTTTTCTATCAATCTAGACAACTATACAACCCATTCTCTACTGAATATTTAAAAAGTAATTACCCAGATATTTTAGCTATATATGCTAAACCACAAGGTATGACTATAATATTTTTCTCAATGCTTCAGAATTATGCCGACAGATTTGGTTAAGTTTCCCAATACCTCCAAAAGTCTATTTTCTTAATACACCAAACAATAACATTATTTTAAAATGTTAAGAATAAAAACAGAGGAGGGAGACAATTATCTAATGCATGCCCCAAACAGAAAGACAAAAAAGTTAACTTCCTCAGTGCAGGCTGAAGAATGAATGATGAAAAGCCATTAGACTGGTTTGGTAGATCTAGAAACTAAAGGTCAATGGTGCTTCTCCAAATGGGCTTCTCCACAAATATATTGAGATGTGTTTGAAAACAAGCTGATGCATTTTCCCCTAGGAATATCATACATGGATATTTCCTCCATATTGGCTCTGCTTTGCTTTAGGCATGTACAAAGGGATTCTAATTACAAAAGGTCACCCAATCCTTTCTTCAACAGAAGCCATTTAGTAAAGAAATGTCACATGGTCAAGACAAAAGCTGACAAAAGGGCAAATTCTTCTCCTTCTTCATTGAAGATGATTACAAGGTGGAATACATTCAAAGACATAATGAATTTAAATTCATTTCCCAGACAAGAATCACAGGAAAGAAATACAAAATGATCAGTGATAGAACTGGACATTATTTACTGGTAAGTCATTTGCATAATGTTTGCATATGAATATATTACTTATGAGCATGTACTTTTCTTATATTTTTCTTAATGAATTTGATTTGTTGTTGTTGTTGTTTTAACAAAAAGGGGTGGTGTCTCTCTTTCTACTTCTGTCTGGTGCTATTCCGGATTATAATAGACTTTGTCAATCTATATTTCTTCTTATGGCCACTTAGAGATGGAAAAATGATACATTTGTCTTGGGGGGGGTGGGGGGGCGCGTTTGTGAAAATGGCTCAGTGATGCAAAGTATATGGAAATGTTTACAAATAATGTGTAAGAGCAGGTTTGGGAAGTAAAGGCTATCTTGAAATTTAGTAACTTATTTGGGAAAAATTGATGATTGGAAAATTTGGAGGTTTAAGAGGAGAAAAATGAATAATTTACATATGTGGCCTGAAAACTTGACACCTTTTCCTTGGACTCTGTGAAGATCTGCAATTCTCCTTTTGAGAAAAGCAATCTTCCTTACCATTCATTTTCTGTCTGGGGAACCACACTAGTAATCCTTTCACCCTGAAATGAAACAAAAATATCTCAGCACAGACTTTGAACAAAGCAGAGGTAGTGGAAACAGAGTGCACTCTGTGCCCCATAGGATAGCTTTATGTAAGAACTTTCAATTCTAGTGAAAAATTTTACTTGCAATCCCTAATAATAAAATATAAGTTGAACAGAGTAAATGAGAGAAAAGTAAGATATGATGTAGAGACATAATGCTTATTAGTCATTGAACCTAACAATACAAGGAATGAGGCCTTCTCTTTAAATAAAAGGTTGACTTGAGTGTCATTTTAATTCATTGTAAACTCAACTTTCTTTGATGAAATGACAAAATTGAAACAGGAGTATTTCTTTATAGATGTTTGGTCTATTTATGTGACTAAGTCTATGCATTTTTCATCATCTTCTAATGATATTTATTTATATCTGAAATCCACTAATTTTATATACAGTTTTCTATGAAATGTAATTTAAGAAAACAAATAAAATAAAAACAGATGTTGATCATAAGTATCATTTTAAAATTATGTTTAAAAAATAGGAGATTATAAAAAAATAAAAATAAATAGGAGATTAAGGCACTATTCTATAAAGTATGATGTCTGAGAAGAGAATAAATTCCTAAGTGTCTGAACTTTGTATCTGGTTTTAAAAATACAGGGGTGGGCAAAAGTAGGTTTACAATTGTGAGTATGCAAAACAGTTTATTCTTTTACTATTATTTATTAATTATTTTCCATTTAAACAAATGTAAACCTGGTTTTGCTTTCCCCTGTATATATGATTAGCCATAACAAAATAAAAATCAACAAATATGCATTTTTTAACAAAGGCATAGGTCAAACACATGAATTGCATTGCCAAATTTTTAGTTTCATAAGAATATGTATTGATAAAAATATCAGTACAATTCAATCAATATGTATTGATGCATAGAAATCTTCATATTAAATCATAAATGAGGTGACAATATAGCAATGTTCTCTAAACATGATGAGCTAAATATTTTAATAGAGTTATATATCGGACTTGAACTTCAAATGCTAGGGAAGAGGCCAACTATTATAATTGAGTATTACTGTTATTATAGCATTTCAAACATATCTTAACAAACTTACATCTTAACATAGAATGGCAATACATAGACTTGATACATAAAACCATGGACCATGTTTGGGGAAAGGTTATGTATGATGAATCAGCTTAACCGATCAATAAAAATTTTATAATAATCAAGTAAGATTTTAGGCAATATTATAAGGTTCTATATTAGACACATTGAATGTCCATATATAATGAAACACTTAGGGAATTCTACTATTCTTCTTAGAATGAAAATAATGAGCAATGTACAAACTATTCTTGAGCTCCATCATTTTAATAAGAGACATTCACATAGATAGTAAATGGCATAAACCAAATTAAATCCAAGTCTCTGTCAATTGGTATGTGTGTAATTTGTAGCATTTGTTATTCATTAAAGACTTAACAGAGACTTGTCCTTTCATTGTAAACAATGGGTATAAATATTGCTAAATTTAGCCCAGTTAGTGACTGATGTCATTAAAGCTATTAGAAACAACCTAAAAGTGAGTCAATCACTTAGTAACAAACACTCTCCAAGTTAATTTTAACTCAAGTCATAATTTTTCTTATTTCTGTGCTTTACTTCCATCATTCATAAATTTGGAAATTGAACCAGCAACCCTTCTGTGCACAGGACAATGCCCAACTAACTGAGCCACATAAGCCAGGGCTGAGTTTTGCAATTAGACTATATGGTATCTTGACTTCTGATGTAACTTGAGCCTTAGGTTAGTGCTATCTAGTGGCTTGTTTGTTGTGAATAAATCTCACACTATTAAGTGTGTTATGCCATTAAGTGTAAATATTATTCGCCTTCTAAAGCTAAAAGATGCTATGATGAATTCTCGTTACTTAAAAATAGGAAACTAAACTGGGAAGCATGGGACTGAGCCTTTAATTCATACTTTTTTTCTATCAAACCTCCTCTTTCTTTGAAGGATTTACCCTGTGATTGGGAAGAAGTCACACATTTTTCTAGACTCACGAGACTCAAGCAGATTTGCACAAATGTTTCCTCTAAGCCTCATATGCCTCTACTATATATCTGTATAATATGTGACATTTGCTTTTTTGTTTATTGGTTTTCTGCATCACTATTGTTGTTGCTGTGTGTCATGAGATGTTGAAGTCCCAAAGCAACCACATAAGATGTTGGTAAGAAGAATGACAGGTGAATAGCTAACTATCTTCTTTCCCTTTTCAAGTATTGTTTCAATTCTTATGACAACACTATATCTGTCTCACTCTCAAGATGTAGCAATGGAGTGGAACCTGAAGCATGTTGTCTGGAAATGACTACTTCATTCTAATTGGAATCAGACTCTTTTGTGAACTTAAAGCATCATTCAGCTTGGAGGTTTCTGTTCTATGTAGAATTCTACATAGAGAAGAATTTAAGTTCTTATATATTTCTATAGAGAGAATAATTTAAGTTCTTATATATTTCTTAGCTTTCTCATCCTGAAGCAAAAGATACTGTAGTGGAGTCAAATATGGATTGCTTTATATTCAGCAGCTCACTTCTCCACTACCTTAGAATCCAGCTATATCAGGAAAAGAAAATATTCATTATGATATTTTTTCTTCCATTTTTCTCTTTTGTGATTCTTCAATTTATCTAATTTAAAGGCATTTTCCTGCTACTATTCCTAAGAGTCATTGCTAAAACATAGTTCATTTTTTTATAGAAACAGAGTAAGCTAATTATCTCCTGAGAACTTGCTATAATTTTAAGGGTTATGCACAAGATGTTAACTAATCACACAGCTCCCAGATATTTGTAACATGCAGTGTGACTCCCAGGTCTCATTTAAATGGGTGCTAGGCATGACTCGTGATGTGTTGTTTCTGGTGCTTCATGGAAAAAAATGGTGCATTGTGCAAGGTTAAACTCACAATACTTGACATGTCTTGTTTCAGACATAACAGAAGTATACCATACTTTATTATTGTCTAACAATCCATAGCATTTTCTGAGAAATAATATAGTTTAAAAATATTTAAGAAATTGCCAATTGCAAATATGATGCAAATTAATGCAAAGTAGTATGAGTTAATATACATGTGTTTAGATAAAAATCCTTCTAAAATCATATTTTAAAATGATTACAGTAAAATGAGTTGGGAAACTTGTGCTTTATTTTTTAACTTACGTTGAAGTCAATGTCATTGCTGTTAATAATATGTAATTTATTAGAATTGTTCAGCATTGTCAGATTAAAATAAAAAATGTTTAGAGTTGACACATTTGATTTGTAAATCTATTAATTGTGTATCATTATGTCAAGGCTAATTTTTTACTATTTTTCAATTCACAAATCTCTCTAAAAAGATATCTGCATGCCCTGTGCTTATTTAGTCACTCTGTATTCATTCTTTAATGCTTTGCAATCTCACATATCCTAACCAACTATTGAATTTACTCTCCTTAGAGTCATAATGCCCTTCTAATTCTCAAATATAAGAACAACTGAATCTATTGCTATTGTCCTCCAAGTCCATCTGAAGTTTCTATTTTCTTTGAAAATTTCTCCTCTCAAAACACCTATTATGATGTCTCCCTTCTTTACTTATACCTCAGACTATTTTTCACATGCTCTGAATTTTTTTCTGGTTTATATTAGACATTATCAAATGTTTTGTTCCTACATATTTATATTCTTTCCTCTCACCAATATTTTGCTTTTGCTTATTTTATTATTTCCTCCAATTTCCCCTGATATTTTATAACTCTAATAGAACTTTTCACTTATTAGTTTTGTATTGTGTTTATTTGTGCATATTTATTTCCTCTATGGAATTTCACATTCACAACCAATTAATGGATCTATTTTTGATAGGAACAAGTCATATGTCTATAAAACTTTTAAATTTTTGAAATGTTTATACATCCTATTCCTCTTTAGAAGGCAAGTCCACTATCTTTTTTTATGCAAAACACTAGCTTGAACTTAATACTTGTTCAAAATCTACTAATGAGTAGAGTAAGAAGAGTAAAGGTATTTTTGCTTTGAAACAATTTGGTCCTGAAACTTGAGTTTAAGTCACTTAAGGTAGCATAAGTTACTATTTGTGTCCTCAAAAAAAGACAGACTTTTTTTTTAATCTCTCAAATGCATTTTTCAGATCACAGAATCCAGAGAGAATGAAATGTTTTAAACAGCTATTTTTCTTTTATCTGAAATTTATTGTGTCTTATTTTTAATTCTGCACAATACAAATAACTTTTCATATTCAAAAATAATTTAGAAATTATTTTTTCTTTATTAAAATAGTTAATGTATCATTAATCATATAACAGCAAAGTTCTGCTTTAATTCAATAACATTTTTTTTTTGCCTAATTTATACAGAGCACTTCTGTGAAATATATGTTAGAAAATGTAATACAGAATTTTAAAATATTATTTACAGGTACAGTATTAAATTATGACTCAAGTAAATACACTGAGAAAGTAGTAAGATAAACATAATTTGTTATATTAAGGTTAAAGAATATGCTTATATTTTTTTATTCTTCATTAGAACTATCTAAAATATATGTATTAAAAATAATATTCAGATTATATTCAGAATATTCAAATCTAATGTAAACTCTTTATTTCCTGTTCCTTTAAAGTTCTCTGTATTGAGCTTATCATAACCCCAGAAATATATTTATTGCATAGATTCTAAGATTTATAAGTTTCTTATTTAAGATTTTCATGTCATGCTCATTTTTTTTTCTAAAAATAAGGAAAATGGTGTAAACTCTTTTCTTCTTTTAAATGTCTGGACATGGAGAAACTGTGAGGGCTCGGTGGGTGTGATTGTCATTAGATACCCCATCTGGACATTTGAAATTTTCAGTTGTGAAAAATAATACATCATAACACAAAACAGAGAGACCCTCCACTAACTGTGACCCCAATGCCTTTGTCTCCTAGTTCACCCAACTAAAACTTCCCTGTGTTCTAGGCTTTGGAATTAGAGAAACTACTTCAGGAAGGTGATTTACATCCTGCTTAAGGCTTCACATGCTGCTTTATCTTGTTTTGTGCTAATTCTGTACACATTCACTCACTGAAGCAGCTCCTCCTACTCCTAGTTCTCTTTCTGATTCTCACTCAGCTGAGCTGTATTCTGCCAAGAAGAAACACAAAAAAAATTGGCTCTTTTTATAATTTTTAAATGTTTTCAGAGACTTGGCTGTTACCCAATTCCCATAAACTGTCTATTGGTCTTGGCAATTTCCTTAAACAATGCCCCAAAGCTCTCCCACCCACGTGTGCACAGATACAACAAAAGGCTGTAGTTGGAAAAAAAGGAAAGACAATCAACGTGCCACAAGGCCTTCAACTTACAGGAAGGTAATAGGAATCAAGGGTGAAGTCTTCTGGGACGTGTCCTTCAATTTGACATGAAAATGGAATCAATCTTTAACAAACTGGTTCAACTCTTTAAAAAAGCATACGGTAACCAGTTGTGCACCTGTTTACCTTCACTTCCTAGCTATTCTCAGATCCTAGGGGGCGGGGTTTCATGCTAATGCCTGGGCTTACACAGAAGTAGGAGCACTGCTTCTGGAGAGGAGCCTAGCACCCTCCCAGAAGAAAACTAACTAGGACTCATTGTGACTGAGAAAGAACACCTGACCCGAGAACCAGGCGTAAAACAGCACAGTGGCATAAACATCAATCAACGTTTAACTATTTTAAAAATAAGTAGTGTAAACCTGGAACACCTGTTCCCTGGAGATATACGATATTGTGCTGGGGCACATACAGATCTACAGAGTGAATGTGGGGTGTGTCCTTGTAAAATGTATTGATAAGTTCATTGGTAATTGATTAAAATACCATTTCAAATTAAAATTAGCGTAGATCTGATGCCCACGGTGGATTAGTGAACTACCACCATCAAATGTCATATTCTTATCCCTGTAATTAGGTACCTGATAAATAAATCCACACCCTGTTTTTAATTTATGCATAATGTGTAAGTAATAAAATCGAAGTTCACTCCATGGCTAAGACAGTATATATAGTAGTTTTCCTATAAGTGTATACATATGCATATATTTATAATAAAATACAGATGTATATACCTATCTATACTAATACTCTATACTAATAAAAGGGTAATATGCAAATTGGTCACAACACCCTCACTGTAACAATCAAACAGCAGGCTGTGTGGGGCGACAAGGCCGGCAGGGGGGTTAGTGAGGGACGACCAAATGACTGACCAGCAGGCTGCGTGGGGCAACCAGGCCAGCAGGAGTGTTAGCAAGGGACGACCAAATGACTGACCAGCAGGCTGTGTGAGGCAACCAGGCCGGCAGGGGGGTTAGTGAGGGGCAACCAAACAACTGATCAGCAGGCTGTGTGGGGTGACCAGGCTGGCAGGGGGGCAGTGAGGGGCAACCAGGCCAGCAGAGGGGGGCAGTGAAGGGCGACTAGATCAGCAGGGGGGCAGTTGGGAGCAACCAGACTGGTGGGGGCCAGTTGGGGGCAACTAGGCTGGCAGGGGGGCAGTGAGGGGCGACTAGGTTGGCAGAGGTGGACAGTGAGGGGCAACCAGGGCGGCAGGGGGGCAGTTAGGGGCCATCAGGCTGGCAGGCAGAGACAGGGATTGTGAGAGGGAAGTCCGACTGCTGGTTTCGGCCTGATCCCTGGGATTGAGCCGAAACCAGCAGTCAGACATCCCCCAAGGGGTCTCAGATTGGAGAGGGTCCAGGTTGGGCTGAGGAGACACCTCCCACCCCCCGTGCACAAATTTCATGTACCGGGCCTCTAGTCCTATCGAATATAAGAGTAATATGCAAATTGACCATACCTCCGCTACACCCACAAGTCACGCCCATCAGCCAATAAGGAGTGAGTATGCAAATTAACACAACCAAGATGGCTGTAGCCACAGAGAGAGCAGGAGGCTTGGGTTTCCCTGGCAATGGAGGAAGCCAAGCTTTCCGTCTGCCCTGGGGGGCCCAGGCCTCCGCTCAAGGCTACAAAGTTTCAATTATAGAAGAAAAATAAATCCCAGAAACCAGGGCCTCCGCTTGGGTTGCTGGGGTGCGTGGCCAGCCTGCAAACCACCACAGGCCCCTTGCCCAGGCTTCCCCCCTGCCCCAAGGGAACCCCCACCCTGATCTGGGACACCCTTCAGGGCAAACCAGCCAGTCCCCACCCCTGCACCAGGCCTCTATCCTATCTAATCCTATCTAATAAAAGGATAATATGCATATTGACCATCACTCCAACACACAAAATGGCGGCCCTCATGTGGTCAAAGATGACTGCCCCCATGTGGACACAAGATGGCTACCACAAGCCTAACCAGTTTGGCTTGACCTGCGGACTGAATGGTCCCGGGTTCGGTTCCAGTCAAGGGCATGTACCTTGGTTGCAGGCACATCCCCAGTGGGGGGTGTGCGGGAGGCAGCTGATCGATGTCTCTCTCTCATCAATGTTTCTGACTCTATATCCCTCTCCCTTCCTCTCTGTAAAAAATCAATAAAATAATTTTAAAAAAAGATGGTCACCACAAGATGGCCAGCAGGGGAGGGCAGTTGGGAGGGACCAGGCCTACAAGGGAGGGCAGTTGGGGGTGATCAAGCCTGCAGGGGAGGGCAGTTATGGGTGACATGGACAGCAGAGGAGGAAAGTTGGGGGCAACCGGGCCTGCAGGGAAGGGCAGTTAGGGGGGACCCAGGCCTGCAGGGGAGGGCAGTTAGGGGTGACCAGGCCTGCAGGGGAGGGCAGTTAGGGGTGACCAGGCCTGCAGGGGAGGGCAGGTAGGGGCAATCAGGCTGGCAGGGGAGTGGTTAGGGGGTGATCAGGCGACAGGCAGAAGCAATTAGGGGCAATCGGGAAGTCAGGCAGGCAATCAGTTGAGAGCCAGCAGTCCTGGATTGTGAGAGGGATGTCCAACTGCCCGTTTAGTCCCAATCCAGGTAGGATATCCCTCGAGGGGTCCCAGATTGGAGAGGGTGCAGGCTGGGCTGAGGGACACACCTCCCTGTGCACAAATTTCATGCACCGGGCCTCTAGTATATGATAAAGTATGTGAAGCTAACATGTATATTAGTGTCAGGACAGCTGCTTTAAGGTGATAATGTATTTTGGGGGCATCAGTACCACATATAACTAGTTGACAATTTATTTTTACATATTATACATATTATACATTTAAAAATTCTCTTATTTTCAGCACTGTACAGTCAAGTTCCACTTAACAACAATAGACAGACAAGGGTAACTATTTAATTTATATTTCATTGATTTGTAGTAGTATTAAAGATTTTCTGCAGTTTTCACTAGTTATATTTCTCTTCTATCATTGTTCTATTTATGTCTTTTGTCAATTTAATAGCCCTTTTTATTAATCTCACATGATTCCAAATAAATTCTCTATGCATTCACTGTTTTATTTCTGTACGTAGAAAAATTGAGTTAATTAGACTAATATGTTCCCATTGTACTTAATTATATTATTAGATCACTAGAGGCCCCAAAACTCGTGCACTGGTGGGGGTCCCTCAGCCTGGCCTGCACCCTCTCACAGTCCAGGAGTCCTCAGGGGATGTCCTACTGATGGCTTAGGCCCACTCTCTGCAGGAGGTGACCAGGCCAGCCAATCAGGGGATGGCACTGCCCCCATCACCCCACTGCTGCTGTCCGGCCTCCCTCTGTGGGAGGTGACCAGATGGGTGATCAGGAGACAGCACTGTCCACATCACCCTGCCACTGCTGCTGCCCTGCCTCCCTTTGCGGGAGGCGACCAGACGGGCCAGTCAGGGAACAGTGCCAGCCTTCCCCATTGCCCCTCCGCCGCCGCTGGTTGCCGCCCTCCCATCGCCATTCCTTCTCTCTGCCCACTGGCACACACCTTGGCTGGCCTGGCACCGCCTGCTCGCTGGCCCCGCCCCCCACTGACTGGTCATTCTGACACTCGGTGGATTTGCATATTATGCTTTTATTATATAGGATATTTTAACATGTATAAAAAAGATAACATCTAAGTGCTTAACTTTAATATCAAAAGTTACTTAATTTAAGTATAAATAAATGCATAATAATCAGTTGTTCTCTTTCTAAAAATGTGAGAATAAGGAGAAATGAATAGATGAATTATGTTTCATTATATGGTAATTTGATTTTGGAAGAAATTAATTTATGAAAGAGATTGCATGTCCTTCAAATATCTTTAAAACATATTTTTGCTTCTTTAAATACTAATCTGTAGTAATTTTACTCTAGTGGGAACTTACAGAATAAAATAATACATGTTTATAAACATTGCTTTACAAATTAATTTTCAACTGTAGCTAAATTTTTAATAGTACAAAAATATTTTCTGTTACTATTTTAATGTCAACTAATTTCATTGCTTTGGCTTCCAATAAGACTTTACACATATGTCACTAACCTATGAAGCTTATATATTTTTTTCCAGCTATCATTTGTTTCTCATTATTTATAATAACTAGGTGTAGTCTGCTTCTAACATAAACACATTGGGCATAATTTATGTCTACATGTTTTCTTCCAGTATGTTTAGCCATATAAGTTATGTAAGTTTTACAATATTTTTACAAATGTAATCATTTTTCTTGAATGCTAACATGGACATCTGCTTCCCCTTAAAATCAGAGGCCAAATAAGTGTTTGGCGGGGCATTCACCACCCCTACTGACTTTAGATAGAATATCTAAAACTCATCCAAGAACAGAATTTAGCTCATAAGAAAACAACAACAAAGAAGGTTTATATTTTTATACTTCTGGATTCATTTTTATTATTTGTATCGGCTATAAACTATGGACACTGGAAAAGAAGAAACTATAAAAACATGGAAATGATTATTTTTTAACTGATAGTTAATTCCTTGTTTTAGTGATGCCTCTACCCAATGGTCTCCCTATCATGAAATCATACAGAAATTTGTTTATTATGATATTTACTATATTTTTTGTGTGCAAAATGAATATAGTAATTGACCTTTACATTGCTTCCTTGACTATCTACTCTTTTTCCTAGGTTTATCATCCTCACTTTAACATTTTTGCTTTTTTTAGAAATTACATATTTACAGACACAGTTTGATATTTGTGTTTTACTTTTTTCATTCTTCCTTCTTTGCTTTGTCACCTTCCCTTCCTCCTTCTATTGTTCTGGGCTTCTAAGCATATTTCTCCTTAATCTGAGTACTTAAATAAGCTATCATCTTCCATAGGAGTTATGACATTTTAAATAATACATTTCTTAGCTGAATCAGCTTCACAAACACAAAAAATAAACAAAATATTTTGTGGCTCATCTACCCATATGTAAATTGGCAGTTTCAATGTTATGAACTAGTTGCATTCTAGTCTTCTTCTTGTAAGGTGGCTAAATGAATCTCAAACTGCATTTTCCTCTAGATCTAAATCCCCAGGACAAGCTATAAAGCTAATCTAAGGTAAACACACTTAGGGAATAAAACTGATTTTAGCTATCCATAACCATTTTTATTATACGGTTCCTATTTTGATCTTTACATCTTTATTACGTAACTTATTTCTGTGCTGCTATATTTTCTTTGGGGAAGAAAGGTCTGTTGCTACTGTGTAGGATGGGGCCCTCAGTTTATTACTTCCTGGTACTTGCCTCCATGAATGGTATCAAACAGAGACATCTGGATATGTTCTCTCTGGATAGCTCTGTCTTTTGTATTCCTTTGCCTGTGGATTTTTTTTCAGGGCTTATTTTACAAGGAAACGCATTAACTTTGTAAAAGCTTAAACTCGCTGTAAAGATCATACCTGGTGTGTGTATGGGGATTCAGAGAGTGTGTAATAAAAAAATATGCCTTGAAGAAGGAGGCAAGGGAATGTTTTCAGAGATTGGGTCCATGATTAGTGGGTGAAGAGGTATCACTCTATCTTAGAATGTTGGACAATTGGCAAGGCCTCAAATATCAGGATGAATGAACCAAAAAGTAAGAGTCCACAAATCAGGCAGAGCACACTACTACTGTAATACTGCACTGTGACAGTAGGCATTTGAGCATCAGTGAATGACAACTGACCACCAGAGGGCCTGCCCACTTTTCAGCACTGCAGAATGACCTGAGACTTCAGAATGGTCCTGAGGGAGGCCTCGGTGAAAACGGAATCGCTTTTTTGCCAGCATGTGAGAATGCTCAAAGTCTAATTCCAAATATTTAAAGGAAACTCTTGTTATACACATCACAAGTCCAAAAGAACAGCACAGCTAATAGAACAAGGCTTTTCAAAGAATCGCTTATTTTCTACCTCTCATAGTATATGTGAAAGTGAAAGAATCAGAAAGCACTCAATAACCTGGATTAATAGCGCTAGTCTAAAACAAGTATCTTTTTCTTCACTGAAACTGAGGAAAAGCCTAAAACTAGATGAAGACTAGGTCCCATTTATTTATTTATTTATTTTTAGTTTTAAGTTGGGTGAATTGTGTGTTTTTTATAGTATTATTAGACTTACGCTATTCCAAATAATGCTAGGAAACAAGGTGACTTTTTTTTCTTAAAAATCATTAATTATATTGAAATTGAGCTTATGTCTTCCAAATAATTAGGGAAGTGACTAGGTCAGGACTGGAAGAGAGTGAGGTTATTTGATGTTGACTTAAAATATAGTCAAACAAAGACTATTACAAACAGCACAATTATGTTCCTATTGATTCATTGCATAGACAAAGTTTAATTTCTATCAGAAAAGTCATTTTTAGTGTAAAAACATTATGTAGTCCTCAACTCTACTGGTAGAAAGTACTTACATTCCCACATAAAATTATATACATTGAAAGTAGAAAATTTAGTATACTTACTAAGGGACCCTCTCTATTGTCAAGTTCACAATGAGTATTAATGGATTTAGGTTAAGAATATGTTAATCTTGGCCTGGGTGAAGGGAGGTAAATGAAGAAAAATGGGGGTCATCTGTAATACTGTCAACAATAAAAAATATATATTTAAAATAAAAAACTTAGCTGGATTGACTCAGTGGATAGAGCATCGGCCTACAGACTGAAGGGTCCCAAGTTCAGTTCCAGTCAAGGGCACATGCCTGGGTTGCTGGCTCGATTCCCAGTAGGGGGCTTGCAGGAAGCAGCTGATCAATGATTCTCCCTCATCATTGATGTTTCTATCTCTCTCTCTCCCCTCTCCTTTCCTCTCTGAAATCAATAAAAAATATATTTAAAAAATAAACAAAAATAAATTTCCCCCAAAAAAGAAATATGTCAGTCTTTTTATTGGGTCACAAATATAGAACATTTCATATAGGATCTATAAATTCTCTCTTTAGATTTTTCACTCAAACCAGATGGCCCTTGTTTTTGAGCTTTCTGATTACATTGACCTTTTAAAAATGATTTTTTCAAAATATGTTCGTTTGAATTTTCTGCATATAGTACATAATATTGCTTATTAAGATTAGGCCAAGTTGAAATCACAAATGTTCTCTAAAGAGTAAAATGAAGAAGGAAAAATAAATTTGTACTAGTTTTGCCTCACATTTTAAAGTGCAAAAGCTATGGCCATAGTACATGATAAGTGCTTAAGGTAGAAAAGACATTAAATTTGAGGGGGAAATTGTGTCCTAGTTGACAACAACGTAGTATGCCAGAAAGCATTGAGTCTAAACAAAGACTTTTGCAAGGGATCCCTGAAACAAGTGACTGCAAGCCATTAACTGCCAAATAGGGGACGGTTACACAGATTCAGGAATAGGTTTAGCATTTTATCATCTCATATCATCACAAGAAGAAAGGTGAGTACAGGACAATAACATATTTTGAGAGAGAGACAGTATGCACATAACATTTATTACTGTATCCTATCTAATAAAAGAGTAATATGCAAATTGACCATCACTCCAACACACAAAGATGGCTGCGCCAGTGTGGACATAAGATGGCCGCCACAAGATGGCCAGCAGGGAAGGGAAGTTGGGAGGGACCAGGCCTTCAAGGGAGGGCAGTTGGGGGCGATCAATCCTGCAGGGGAGGGCAGTTATGGGTGACATGGACAGCAGAGGAGGGAAGTTGGGGGCGACCAGGTCTGCAGAGAAGGGCAGTTAGGGGTGACCAGGTCTGCAGGAGAGGGCAGTTAGGGGCAAACAGGCTGGCAGGGGTGCAGTTAGGCATCAATCAGGCTGGCAGGGGAGTGGTTAGGGGCAATCAGGAACGCAGGCAGGTGAGCAGTTGGGAGCCAGCAGTCCTGGATTGTGAGAGGGATGTCTGACTGCCCATTTAGGCCTGATCTGGGTCCCAGATTGGAGAGAGTGCAGGCTGAGCTGAGGGACAGACACCCCTGTGCACGAATTTCATGCACCGGGCCTCTAGTATTGTTATAATTATTGTTATTATTAGATATTATTGTTAATTTCATAGTTGCCTAGTTTATAAATTAAACTTTATCATAGATATGTATGCATAGAAAAAAAATAGTATACACAGGGTCCAGTTCTATCTATGGTTTCAGGCATCAACTGGGTCTCTTAGAACATATTTTCCTCAGATAAGGGGGTCTACTGTACAGATCATCTCCTGGAATCTACTAAGTAAAATTATGCTGTTTACTGCTTTAAAGGCTTATAATCACTTTGATTCTTTTTCATAAATTTTCAAGATTTTGTCAATTCAATGATTACTCTTATTATTTTAAGTTGGGCCAGTTGTAGAAATGATTTTTAAAACAAATGCATTAGACTTCAAGACATTGAAATAAGAAAGTGAAAAATGCATTTTAATTTGTCAGATATCATTGATTTTCTAGATTGTAGCAATTATGATGATGGCTGTTCTAATTAGAATTGTGAAACCCTAAAGACCTCATATACACTTCAGGTAGGTTGGCTCAATCAGGACTGGTTTTATATCAACAGCTTCATATAGATGCCACACAACAGTATCTTTTTGTACCTTTTTCTTCAATAACTGCTGAAGTCTACATTTACACAGAACAAATTATCCTGAGCAGTAGGTAGGAAGTAATCAGCAAGGTGTAGCTGGAAATTGGTCTATTTTCATTATGTTTTGGAAAGGGCCAGGGGATATGACATTTGTCCAGCCTGGTAAAGTAGAACTCTATTAAGAGGAAAAACAAAATATAAACAAAACAAAAAAAAACAGAAAAACCACACACTGTTGAGCTGATGTCTTACTGAGAACACAAGAAAAACGCAAATATGACAGCGTACATAGTTTATGCTATAAACATATTTGCTATGGCACATGATGACAACTTAAAGGTAAGTCCTGCCTTTTGAGGCAGATTTTCCTTTCTTTCAACAAAAATTTCACTTTCTCTTAGGGAGTCACCAAATTATATGTTTTAATGGGTAAATAGAGGGGGGAAAAGCAGTGGACTACAAAAAATGTATGTTCAAACGAAATTTGAAAAAGTATTTTAAAAAGGTGGATAGAGATTTAACTCTATTTTTGATTAAAGTGAAAATATAAAAATTGGATTATGAGGCTGATTTGACACTCAAGGCTGCAGACCTCTCTCTAAGCTTTTCTGAATAACAAGATAGGTTATTCTCATCCTGTTCCACTGGGAGAGCCCTGGAAACATACTTCTTTCCATCATGATAAAGCCCACAAAATCTTTTACCCCAAAAATATGATGAGAAATGTTAACTCATCACATTTAGATATAGCCTATAATTTTAAAAGGACCAGTTCACAGTATTTTTCTACATGATTTCTAGAACCTTTGCTGCAATTAAAGTGAAAAGAACCCATCAATACTCATTTTACTTTGGGTATGTACATCTCTTTTGCTCATCCAAGAAGATGTGTGTTTCCTTAGAATGGCAGTGCTAATTGATACATAATTATGTTTCATCCAATTCCAGTATCATGTTTTAATATTTAGATGGTGGACCCACAGAATATATGTAGGTATTAAATTTTATAATTTAATGGCAGATTAATTTTCTGTTTTAAGATTTAAAATAAAGCAAATTCAAGTTTGTAACAGAGAAAACTCTTTGGAAACTACCCAGCACTGGGTGGTGTGTATACCAAATAAAAATTGTTGTTCAATAGAATGACACTCTATTGAAACATTCTATTGATTAAAGACCATTATTTAGGATAACTAATTTCATAAAAATTGCTAAACTTGGAAAATCAATCACAATTTTTTTTAACTGACTCTGGTGCTGGTAGTAGTGGGAAGCGAAACTGGGTATTTGGCTACAGAGAAATGAAAACTATATTTTTTCTACTTTGATAACATAATTATAATTTAATTATCTATACTTGTAATAATTGATATATGTTTGTTTTCTGAATCTGATTAGTGCAATGTGAAATACTTCATGACTTTTTATTAAACTTCCAAAATTTCTTACTATTCCAGTCAATATATCACAGCATTTAAATATTGGAAAGAACAAAGCTATTATAATTTCTTTATGAAAACTAATATATTTTCTTCATTCTTAAAATTCTTATATGAAGTTATTATTTGGATGCTATATTTTTCTTTTGCTTCCAATAAACATAAACTAATTTTTGTGATTTTCTTTTAGTGTTCATAGCTTACAATTACAGGCAATTTCAAATTTTATTTTATCTTACTTTCAAAAAATACTTTAACTTTATAATTTTCTTTTTAACATCTAAATTTTATTATTTTAGAAATAAGTACTGCATAATTTTTTCAAGAATCATTTTATAGTAAAATATTTGCTCATAAATGAATGGGTATGAAATGAAATGTATGCTCAATAAATGTTCACAAAAAGAACATTTAATCACCACAAAGATAAAAAAATAAAGTACTGTGTGACTTCCTGTAGATTATAGGTTTACCAATGTGAATATACATTCCTAAACACGGTACCTTCGCTCTCTCTGCTGTAGCCTTTTCATTCTTAATGGCTGTCTACTGTGAACAATAATTATTGGTTTTAATGAAAAGTAAGTTATAATCATTACTTCCAGTGTTTTTAATGTCTGTTTGGGACATTTTATCTACATAAGCTCATAAAGATTTTTTTCCTTATTTAATCTTTAAGAAGTTTACTATTCTTTTTTTCACTTGATCATTAATAGTCTCAATAGCATTAAATTTCTATGATGTGAAGAAAAAATCATGTTTCATATTTTCCATATGAATGTCCAAATTTTTTAGTAACATATATAGAAAATACTATCATTTCCCCACTAACCTGCAATAACGCCTTTGTCATAAATCTGATGCAGATCAACACTGGAATGCAACCATGGCTTGCCACTGACACATTTTACCTTTTAAAGTGAGAAAACAAGTAAACCCAGCCGGTGTGGTTCAGTATCAACCTATGAACCAGGGGGCGTCACTGGTTCGATTCCCAGGTTGTGGGCTCAATCCCCAGTGCTGTGTGGCAGGAGGCAGCCAATCAATGATTCTCTTTCAGCATTGATGTTTTTATCTCTCTCTCCCTCTCCCTTCCTCCCTGAAATAAATAAAAATATATTTAAAAAATAATAACAAAAAAAAACAAGTCTGTAATAGCTTTTAAGTACAGTGATCTCAAGCTATTCCTTGAGAGAAATTTGTCTTTTTCCCCCCAAAGCACTATATAATTTAGTAAGGTTACATGCCAAGAAACTGAATAGCAGGAATGTTAACAGATTTGGTATGAAAGTGTGTGTGGGTAGAGATGTGTGAGCAAACCTGGAGAATAGCCATATGCACTTTTTCTAACTGTAGTCAAGATTATCAGCATCACATACTCTCATTAGCACCACATTTTATGAAATGTATTTTTACGTTATAAAAAATGTAGTCAAATATAAATAGACTGGAATAAACATCTGTGATTACTGAAATCAACATATTTCCTCTATTAAATACGCTTTCCCTAAGGAACATCTTCCTACAGAGCAAGAAAATTATTCCCAATTCCCTTTAGGTTTGCATATGAAGAAATAATCTCCGTGTTTTCTGAAAGATGTTTGAATGTCTATCAAAAACAGTGTTTGTTTAAAAAAAACCCCACACAAATAAAAAGTAAGGTTTCCAAAAAAATATCAGTGTTCTTTTTTGAAATTCATTATCATATTATACCCATTTTTAATTCGCTTTATCAATGAATGTAAATAGAAGTCTGGATGCAACATATCACTCACTCATTAACATTTAGCATTCACCTGCTCTATGTCTTGCTTATCTTAGTCATTTGGTTAGGTAGCATACTTTGCTTTCACCCTCACCTTCCAAAAACTCTGCAGGCTTTTGTGATGGTTGCTTAAAAATACGGGACCTAGAACCCCTGAAAACCTATACTTTAGAGACAGTGCAGAATGAAGACAAGTGAATCACATGGAATAGTACATACTTTTTCTTTCTTTTTTTTCTACTGAAAGTTTTCTGATAAGCCCATTACTTTTACCAGATTTCAGTTATTCACAACATAATTTTTCTCCCTCAATGGACAGGAAAAGTCTACATATGGAAACTCAGAATACAGGAGGTCTCCTATAATGTGACCAGATACTATTGTCACATTTTACATTATTTCTGCTGTATATTTATATTATTACAAGCCATTGGAAATGTTTTATATTTTCTTCTCAAAGTTTAAAATGTTTTTATTTTCACCTAAAATTAGTCATTGTGTATGCTATAAAACAGTGATCCAATTTCATTGTTTTCCCAGTTGCCCTAATAGCATTTACAGGGTAGTAAATCTCTTCCCCTTTCATTTGTAATACTGCCTCTGACATTGATCTGGCTTCCAAGTATGCATGGAACTGATTTTACATATCCTTTCTGTTTCATTTGTCGATTTGTCTACCCACACATCAGTACAATAATATCTTAATCATTCTTCCTTAAAAATATCTTTACATTTGGTAAAGTAAGTTTCCCCATCTTGTCTTTCTTTAAAATGGTTAATTTTTTGCCCTGGCTGCTGTGGCTCAGTTGGTTTGTGTGGCTCTGTTCTAAAGTTGAGTGCTGTCCCATGCACAAAAAAGTCTCTAGTTGGGTTCCCAGTTGGGGTACATGCCCAGGTTATAGGTTTAATCTCTTGTTGGGGTACATACGGGAGGCAACTGATTGATGTTTCTCTCTTACATCAATATTATTTTTCTCTCTCTTCCTCTTCCCTTCCTTTCTTTCTAAAATCAATAAAAATGTATTTAAAAAACAAAATTTATATTTTTCTTTCTCTTGTACATTTTTTGTTCTATTTTAAGTTTCTTGAAAAGGATTTATTGAGAATTTGGTTGCAATAGCATTAAATTTTTATTTATTTTTCAAATATACTTTTATTGATTTCAGAGAGGAAAGGAGAGGGAGAGAGAGATAGAAATATTAATGATGAGAGAGAGTCATTGACCAGCTGCTTCCTGAACCCCCCCTACTGGGGATCAAGCCTGCAACCCAAGCATGTCCCCTTGATTGGAATCAAACCCAGGACTCTTCAGTCTGCAGGCCCAGGCTCTATCCACTGAACCAAACCAGCTAGGGCAGCATTAAATTTTTACATCAATTTACAGAAAATTGACAATTTTATAATAGTGAGCCTCCCAATCCATGTAGTTGTTCTTAATAGACATTCTTTAAATCTTTTAACAAGGTTTTATTATTAATTAGAGGCCCAGTGCATGGATTTGTGCACCAGTGGGGTCTCTTGGCCTGGCCTGCACCCTCTCGCAATCTGGGACCCTTCAGGGGATGTCAGAGAGCCATTTTTGGCCCGATTCCCACAGGCCAAGATGAGGGACCCCACCAGTGTACAAATCCGTGCATTGGGCCTCTAGTATGCATATAAGATCTTTGGTTAATCTCTTCCCGCCCTCCCCCTTCCTCCATTCCCTCTGAGATTCATCAGTCTGTTCCATGTTTCCATGCTTGTGGTTTCTGCTCCTGCATTGAGCATCTTCCCCCTGGTGGTCAGTGCACATCATAGCTACCAGCCGGCCGGCCGGTCAGTCAGTTGGTCGCTTAGGCTTTAGTATATATATAGACTAGAGGCCTGGTGCATGACATTTGTGCACTGGATTGGGGTCCCTCAGCTTAGCCTGAGCCCTCTTGCAGTCCGGGACCCCTAAGCCAGCAGGCGGACATCCCCTGAGGGGTCCTTAGCGCTATCGTGGAGGCAGGAGAGGCTCCCTCCATCGCTGCTGCACTTGCCAGCTGTGAGCCCAGCTTCTGTCTGAGTGGCGCTCCCCCTGTGGGAGCACACTGACCTCTAGGGGGCAGCTCCTGCATTGAGTGTCTGCCCCCTGATGGTCAGTTCACGTCATAGCGACCAGTTGTTCTGCTGTTCAGTCAATTTGCATATTAGCCTTTTATTATATAGGATTATATGTTCTAATGATAGTTCCTATCTATCATTAGAACATGAAAAAGAACCTGATATTAATCTCTCTATATATAGATATAGGCATAAAACTGTTATATATTACATATAAATATGTAATATATATAACTGCTAGGTATTATAAAATGTATTTTATATTATATATCATTATTATATATAGGCTCATAGTCATTTATTAAACAGTGTGATTTGTCCTATCTTTTAGATAGCCAAGTTGGATATCACATCATGAAATGCTGTTGATTTTTGTCACATTATGCCTAAATCATTGTGATTGCATTAGCTGGAAAAAACCTGACTGTTAATATTTCAGACATTGTATGTAGACAGTTATATATTTGGCAGATATGCCACTTATTAATCTATGGTATGCCAGTTCTGAATCTCCCCGTCTTACTTTGCTGTGTGATCCTAGAGGAGGAACTTCGCAAACCGCATTTCTCCTGTGCACCTGACCCTATTTGGCTCTGCCAATACAGAGGGCTAGAAAGAGCCTGGGTAACTGGTACAGGAAGAAGGGATGTGCTCCTTTGTATCTGCTGACTATTCTTATTTTATTTGCTATTTTTACTCTGGCTTATTTCTGTATCAGTGCTCCCTCCCGGCTGCAGCAGCTGTCCGTACCCGTGGCAGCAGTTAACTTCAATTCGCAGTTCCCCCAAACTTTCAGATTCCTTTTCAGAGGTCTTTGTTCACCCTCAGGGTCTCTCCTCTGAGTTCAGACAAAGCAGTAACTGCTGAGCAGCAGTTTTTAAAAATATACTGTTTAACATTTATGCCTAAAGTAATTGCTTGTTCATTTGAGTGGACATAAAGAAAACCATTATTTTAATTGGGTGCATGGAAATAAGAACCACCTGCATTATTTTCCTCCTCTTCTCCCCCGAAACTAAACAAGTTTTGGTTCAGACCTAAAATTAGGCTTCTGAAGAAACAAAGGTTGTTAGAATATTCAGGCAAAGCCAATCATTTTATCTTCACTTGACACAAAAATTAGTCTTCTTGCTAATTAAATGTGGTCTGATCTAACCAAACAATTTTGCTAAATATGTGTTGAATCTTCAATTTTTTCCATCCTCAAGGCTATGTATACTGTTTTATCTCCCTTCTTGGCAATCTTCTCTTTTCATTCCAACTTCCACATACCCACATGGTTCACCATGTACAAAGTACCACCTGTATTTCTGATTTCTCAGTTTTAGAGTAAGAGATCTTTAGTTTCTATTCTTTGTCTTCTTCTTTTTCTCCTCCTCCTCCTCCTCCTCCCCCTCCTCCTCCTCCTCCTCCTCCTCCTCCTCCTCCTCCTCCTCCTCCTCCTCCTCCTCCTTCTTCTTCTTCTTCTTCTTCTTCTTCTTCTTCTTCTTCTTCTTCTAGTTTATTGGAGTGACATTGGTTAACAAAATCATAGTTTCTCTCAAAGGTTTGAAGCCCTGCCTTAGCTTCAAACTTCTAAATTTAATAAAATGTTGAATTTTATTTCTTTGTTCCTCCAGTCCTAATAGTGATATTTGCATATTTCTGAATATACCATATATGCAAATTTGCTTTAAAAATCTTAATAGGAACTACATTTACTGGATAGGTGGTCATGATAAAATTTGTCACCTTGATAAATTCAAGTTTCTTTGTTTCAGTTGTTTTATAAATTTTGAAAAAAAATATCATTGTCATATATTGGAGCTGTATTCTCAGAACTATTCAGATATTCATCAACCAATTATTATCCTATATAACAAAAGCCTAATATGCTAAGTGTCTGGTCATCCAGTAGTCCATTCAACCAATCAGAGTGTAATATGCTAATGATATGCTAAGGCCGCTCAACTGCTCGCTATGACGTGCACTGACCACTAGGGGTCAGATGCTCTGACTGGTAGGTTAGCTTGCTGCTGGGGTCCAGCCAATTGGGACTGAGTGAGATGGGCTGGACACGCCCTAGAGCCCTCTCATGGCCCCTCCCTGGCTGGCCAACCTCCCGTGTCCCTCCCTGGCCCCGATCATACACTGGTGGGGTCCCTCAGCCTGGTCTGCACCCTCTCACAATCCAGGACTACTTGGAGAACATTGGAGAGCTGGTTTAGGCCTGATCCCGCAGGCCAGGCTGAAGGACCCCACTGGTGCACAAATTCGTGCACCGGGCCTCTAGTCTGTGATAATTCCATTCAGATATATTACATAAAACCGAGAGTAACATTTAAACTGAGATTTAGGGGGTTTTGATTTATAATAAAATATATTTTGTTTTAAGGAGAAGATCCATGTAAATATCATTATTGCTTCATTTAGGCTCCTAAATTTTGCCCCATCTTAATTTTTATTTAAATTCTATGCTTTATTATATTGTTTTACTTTTCTGCCCTCAGTATAAAGTGCTAAATTAGTAAATAAAATTGTGTAAGTAAATAAAAGTAGAAAGAGCCATAAAAATAAATTGTAATATCATTAATCAATATTTTAATATATCTAATGGATCCAATTATTCCTAGTTCTTCTTTCTATACATCCATGTACAAGGTATACTCTTAAACTTGCTTCATACTTAGAGACTGTGAAAACTTCAAAAACATGTGTATTAGAGAAAGATTTAAAAACAACTGTCAAAACCATAAAAAGTTGCCCTCTCCCTTTTCCTACAACTTTTTAAGTTATGAAGGTAAAAGAAAATGCAATTAGAATAACACACTAAAAGCTTTATTTGCCACCTGCCATTCTCCGAATGCCTGCTGATAAAAGTGAGTTTTTAACTTGCAGATTTTCCTTGATAGCCTGGAATTAGGAAAGTTCCCCTCTAAAGTAAGGATCCAGCTGCCACATGGGGATAAATATGGAATCAATCAAATCAAAGTTTGGCAATATGGAAGTAAAAAATGCATTTGATCTGTCCCAAAGATTTGTTATTTGCATAGAAATAAAATCATTAACTCATTTGTTTTTTAAATTTTTCCAGAGCTTAATTACAGTACTTGCTATTTGACCTGATTGTCTCTCACCCCTGGCTGGAAGAACAGATTTAAGTGAGTTATTCTTAGGATTCTGACTGCTTGTGCATGGAATGGCTTTCCAGGCCATAAACCCAAGGTGCTGTGGGAAAGCCATGTATCACATTGCTTCTGGAGCTGTGTAGCTAGAATACGAGTCACATGATTTTAGCAGCTCTGGACAGGGTCATGAAAACTCATGTTACAATGAGCAAAAATATCTTAATCTTTCATTGGCTACAGGGTGTAAGCTATAGTTTGTTTTTTAATCTAAAGTGTCACTTTTAGTTTTGCTATTGGGGCAAAATTAGCTTGAAACAGATTCTGCTGCATCACCAAGCTCCATGCTGCAAAGCTTTTTAAAATGAAGAAACCATCTCTAAGAGGCAAGTTGTATGAAGGTGTATGTAGCAATTATTTGTCATCAATATTTTAAAAATATTTTTATGGATTTTTGAGAAAGAGAGAGAGAGAGGAAGGGAGGTGGAGGGGGAGATAAAGAGAGAGAGAAAGAGAGAGAGAGAGATGAGAGTGAGACATCCATGGATCAGCTGCCTCCTGCATTGCCCCCACCGGGAATTGAGCTGCAACCCAGGTATGTGCCATAACTGAAAATCTAACCAGCAAACCTATTTGCACAGGGCAATACTTAACCAACTGAGCCACACAGATAGCCAGGGCTGTCATTACTCTTGATATTTCTGCATGTCATTACTAATCTCAAGGCTTCTATGGGCAAGATGCTCTGGGTTGATTAGAGGCAGGAAAATTAAGTTCAGATGTCAAATTAGATACAGATCAGGTTAGTTTTCAATGGGACCGGACCTAGTGACTCGGGGTTATTTGAGTACTTGGCTACCTTCCCCGCTATTTCTCAGAAGATGCTGCTGCTTCCTCACCAAGCTGATTGCTATTTCAGGAAGTAACCAGCCCCCACACCTCCTGTGTATGTGTGTGTGTGTGAGCGTGTGCGTGTGTTATATACCATCCTCTCCATTCTCGACTCCTAGCTAGAAACAAATGAATGACAAGGAAATATTTACATTTAATCTTTGGATTATTTCAAAACTTATCATTAAAACTGTCAGATGCCACGATGCCACTTTCCCATTATTCTTTTAAAGCAGGCATGTAAGTGCCCCCAGAGAGGAAGTACTGGGTTGCTGCTTCTGCTGCACTTTTCCTCCTGGTTCATGGAGATTATTTGCTTCCTCAATTTAAGTTAGGTGAGTAAGACTCCAAGTTCATTTTCTCAAAGAAAGCAGAGAAAGGGAAAGCAAAGAAACAGAACAGGGATTAGAAAATGGGAGAGAAGAAAGTAGTAAGTGGAAAAGAAAGAACGAAAATATAGGAGTGTTTTCAGATCATCAGTAATTTCCCCAGGAGTCAAACCCGCTGAGAAGATAATGTGCCCTTCATCAGTAAAGGAAACAACAATATATTTCCTGATTCTACAAGAAATGGCATGCGGCCTCAAAATGTACTTATTTCCAGTGGAATCTATCCTGAGATTTGAAACTTGCTTTATAAAGTTCAAGACCTAAAATTGTGTGTAGTTGATCAATAATTCACTTCACTTCACAAAGCTACCCTGCAGTAATGACCCAGGAATTCAGTCTTCTCTTCATGCAGACTTTTAATACAAGGATTACATTTTATGACCAGTAACTCATTAATCTCTGCAATAACCATATTCTGTTAAGCATTATTATCCCACATTATAGGAAAAGTGATTGAGGGGAGTTTTTGACTTGCCAAAGGTCAAACTGAAATCAGAGGCAGAAGTGGATGAGGTATGAATGTGATTATTTCGTGACTCTAAATCCTAACTCATGATATTACTTAGAAAAGGCCAACTTTTGTACTTTTAAATTCTTTTTTGCCTCCCTCAAAACTTGCTCATATTACATAATTATAGCTCAAATGTCATCATGCCATTTAATAAACTATTAATAAGGAAATCTCAACTAGAGGCTTCCTCTTCAATACTAAACATCTTTGAAAAGTAAAATTGTATTTTTCTTCATGAGTTGTAAATTTTAAAATAGCAGCTACAAGAAATATGAAGTTTTGTACTTAAAACATATGGAAATCAGCTTAACTGCATCCTGTTCTTAAAACTGTTGAGTAGGTGCTGGAGAATTTTCGTATGGAGAGATACTAGGATAAATGTGAGGTATGGCAGGGAAACAGTAGTGTAGTGTTAGAAAATAAAAAAAATAAAAACAAGATACCCTGAGTTTCTTTCAAACCTTAAAAAAACTGTGTAAAAGTTTCACTGATGAAATGAGCTCTTTACATATAAATTATATTGTAATAGCAGAGCTCCTGGGTGGAGAAGAGTTCCTTCACCTGCTGGCAAACATTAAAATAATCACAGATGGCTAATGATCAAAAATACTGACTGACAGCTCTGAAGTATAAAACACAGAATGGGTTCTCAGAGGAGTGAGAATATTCTCAAGGTTTCTTAAGTCAACACTCAAAGTTGGTTTAACAACCCCACAAAGCTTTTTCCCACTGGATATTCATGTATGGGAAGTTTTCATTCTATTTTAGAAAGCACCATATAGACTCATAGAGCTCCTTGAATAAAATTAATGTGGTTATTTGTCTATATGATTATTTTGGTATTTGGGGGTAAAATGCAAGAATTCACTATGGAAAAGGAGTTCATGGTATTTCCTAAAATAGTCTGAAAAACTTCTAATTCAGGCCTTAAGAATTCAGCCTCTTATTTTAAAATACTAGAGGCCCAGTGTATGAAATTTGTGCATGGAGTGGGAGGTCCCTCAGCCTGGCCTGCATCCTGTCCAATCCGGGACCCCTCGGGGGATGTCCAACTGCTGGTTTAGGCCCAATCTGGCAGGGATCGGGCCTAAACCGGCAGTCTGACATCCCTCTCACAATCCGGGACCGATTGATCCTAACCGTTCTCCTGCCTGCCTGCCTGATTGCCCCTAATCACCTCTACCTGCTGGTCTGATCACCCCCTAACTGCTCCCCTGCCAGCCCGATCGCCCCTAACTGCTCTCCCCGATGGCCTGATCACCCTAACTGCTCTTTCCTGCTGGCCTAATCCCCCTAACTGCTCTCCCCTGCCAGCCTGATCACCCCTAACTGCTCTCCCCTGTTGGCCTGATCCCCCTAACTGCCCTCCCCGGCCAGCCTTATCCCCCTAAGTGCTCTCTCCTGCCAGCCTGATCACCCCTAACTGCTCTCCCCTGATGGCTTGATCCCCCTAACTGCTCTCCCCTGCCGGCCTGATCACTCCTAACTGCCTCTGCCTCATCCCTGCCACCGTGACTTTGCTGGAAGGACATCCAGAAGGAAGCCCTGAAGATGTCCAATCTAATTAGCATATTACCCTTTTATTAGTATAGATAGGTAGAAAAGGGGGATCTGCCCAGCAGAATTAACTAACTAAAAATGCCAGAGCCCTTGCCAGTTTGGCTCAGTGTGTAGAGTGTCAGCCCATGAACTGAAGGGTCCTGGGTTCGGTTCCAGTCAAGGGCACGTAACCTAGGTTGCAGCCTCAATCCCTGACCCCAAGTCAGGGTGCATGCAGAAGGCAACCAATGTGTCTCTCTCATATCTATGTTTCTCTCTCTGTGTCTCTCCCCATCCCTTCCACTCTCTCTAAAAATCATTGGAAAAAAATATCCTCGGGTGAGGATTAAAAAAAACCCAAAGCCAAACAATGTTAATAATTAACTAAAAGTTATTGAAGACTTTTTTATGTGTCTAACACTCTTTCAAGCATGTTACTTGCTTACCTCATTTAATTTTAACAAATAGCCCTGTGAAATATATCATATTACAGAAACCAAGTGTAGAAAAAGTTTAAAAATCTGGCCAACATCACACTACAGCTGGTGAGTAACAGGGACTTAAACAAGTTTCTAAACACAGTGTTTAATCCCAATACAGCTATTGTGTTAATTACACTATTGGGATATAAATTCAAGTGCATTCATGATGAGACCAACAACAAAATGTCACATTCTATATCCCTTTAAAAAGACTTAAACGACCATTTGATTTCACAGTCACCCAATAAAACACATATGGTAGTACTAAGGACACAGAAGGAAGCTAGGTGGTCAGGGCCGGGACTACAGGGGGAGGAAGTAGAACTGGGGAATCCAGCTAGATGGAATTGCTAAAGCAACCCAACTGGGTGGGGAAAGAAAGGCACCTATAGGAAACATGAGTTTTAAAATATACAGATATTGCTAACACAAACAGCTTTCAGATGTACACTCACAAGGCAATAATGCATATAACCAATCCCAAGGATATTGCTAAGGCAAGGAAGAACCAATCAAAAACTAGTAAGCATATATCTACCCCTAGACAGAGAAACACTCTCTGGCATGTGCTTGAGTTGGGGAGGGGGGTGCTCCCCTCTGCGCTCAGGTGGCTTATAGCCGTGTGGGACTCCATGGACTAATGGACTTTAATTATCTTGAATACTAAACTATACCCAATTACAACATGGAACAGAAACTCCAGACACTGGCCTACTTTTGGAACCCAGCTACACCTTTTCCAGGACTGATTTAAGGGGCGTGGGACTTTGGAACCTGAGACAAAAAAGCTTCAATGGTAACCTGCTTTGGGCCCCCTTCCTGCTGGCCCCTGTGGCAGAATTCATCTATCCCCTAATAAACTTTGCCTCCGCTAACCATTTTTGTCCCCAAATCCATTCTTCAATTTTGAGAGACAATGAACTCAAACCCGAACTCCACATTTTAGATTCATTGCTATCCTATCTAATAAAAGAGTAATATGCAAATTGACCATCACTCCAGCACACAAGATGGCTGCCCCCATGTGGACACAAGATGGTTGCCATAAGATGGCCAGCAGGGGAGGGCACTTGGGGGGGACCAGGCCTACAGAGAAGGGCAGTTAGGGGTGACCAGGTCTGCAGGGGAGGGCAGTTAGAGGCAATCAGGCTGGCAGGCAGAAGTGGTTAGGGGCAATCAGGAAGGCAGACAGGCGAGCAATTGGGAGCCAGCAGTCCTGGATTGTGAGAGGGATGTCCGACTGCCCGTTTAGGCCTGATCCCACCTGGATCGGGCCTAACCGGGCAGTCGGACATCCCTTGAGGGGTCCCAGATTGGAGAGGGTGCAGGCTGGGCTGAGGGACACCCCCCCATACACACACACAAATTTTGTGCACTGGGCTTCTAGTATCTAATTATTGAACTGTGACTTAAGTTTAATTGTATTCATTTATTCACTTATTAATTTGTGAAGTCAACAGATGACTAATATAATAAATGTCTGAGGTCTAGTTTTTGGAGATACAAATATATATAACCTTGCCCCTGCCTTTTTCATGTTTATATTCTATCTGGAGACATGTATGCTATGTATATATAATGCATTTACGCACATGGATGATCCATATGTATGTGCCAAGGGCTACAAGTAACAAGTGGAGAGAGTATTTATTCTACCTGGTCACAGTTATCAAAGAAGGCATCACATTTGGTAAGGACAAGGTGAGGACATTACATATAGGACAAGGTTTTGAGTGATGGGTGGGACTTTACTAGAGAGGAGAAAGTTGAAAAAGGATTATTGTCATGCTGGCATAGTTCTGCATATGACAGCATTCTTATTGAATTAACAATCCTACATTTTCTATATCCGACTTGGTAAATTATAATCATAATAGACAAATTCCTTTGAAAACACAGTTGCATTGTTAACAAAACATATGAGCAATAGCATAAGCAAGATTCCTTTATAAAGTAATTTTTTTTTAAAGGACCTTTGCAAACCTTTGGGTGGCAATAGCAGACTATTTTGGAACAAAAGCTTACCGTTTTTAGCACTGGCTGAAAGAAACACAAGTTAGTAACTACTTAAATGGTTGCTTTTTGATATCTCTGCCAGAATTGCTTATAACTTGCCATTTCTTCATTTGGATGTTACTTACTCCAACTAAAACATTTCCAAGTCAACTCGCTATACTTCACAATACACTGAAATGAGTACAAGTATTAAAAGCATGCCTGAGGCGACAGAAACTTTGAGGTTAATTTCCATTTCTTCAAGTATATTTGATGAATGATGTGACAAAGGAAACCTAATTAAGGTTGAAATCCTGAATACTAAGTAAATGAGAAGTGCCACTAGATTCATCTTCCACAGTGATAATACTGCCACTTCTGCTACTCTTTACCCTAGCCCTTGACTTTTTGGGAAACCTTTTTCTGTATATTTTTCCCTCTATCACTTTTGCTGAAAGTAGATCAAGAGTATCTAGTCTAGTTAAGCCAAAATCTAAAAAGTCTGTCTTTCTTTGTTCTATTTTCTCTCACATACTTCTCTCTATCAAAAGCAAAAGCAGCCCTAACTGGTTTGGCTCAGTGGATAGAGTGTCGGCCTGCGGACTGAAAAGTCCCAGGTTTGATTCCGGTCAAGGGCATGTACCTGGGTTGTGGGCACATCCCCAGTAGGGGATGTGCAGGAGGCAGCTGATCAATGTTTCTCTCTCATCGATGTTTCTAATTCTCTATCCCTCTCCCTTCCTCTCTGTAAAAAAGCAATAAATATATTTTTAAAAAAGCAAAAGCAAACATTTTATTTTATACTTAATCTCAAAAACAGCTTTACCCTGAATATAGCAGTTCCTGTTTCTTCTCACATTTACAATGTCTAAAGGCAAAATTATAAATCTTTAACTTCTAAAACATAAAACATAAAGCAATTATAATATTCTCAATAAAAAATAGCTATTTCATTGTTATTATTATTATTACCATCATCATCATTATTATTATGAGTTAACTACCTAGTAAAGGTATAAATGGTTTCATTTCTCACTAACTGGGGAGCCTTAGCAATAATTGTGTACCAGGTAACTCTAGTATCTTGATTCTGAACCACCCCTGCCGATTATGGAAGTAAACCTACTGGCCCTAATGTTTAGGTTGAATTCTGTTATCTTATTTTGAATATTTTTATCAAAATAGAAATTGTCCTTTGAGATAACTTAGTCTAGAAAAATGAAAACTAATAAACAACAAATGCATTTGCATCTATATTTATAATCCTGATTGTCAAAAGCTGGTTTGGACACCAAGGTCCTTCAAAGGATGAATGGATATATTAATGGTGACCCATCTTGTACAATAGGACACTATACAATATTAAACAGTATTTTTAAAAAAATATTTCAAACTAGTGTAATTCAGCTCTAAAACCTGGTACTTGATTTAGTCATTGAATATTTTAAGGTAAGTTTTTGGCAACTTGTCTTTGTTAATTTTTTCTTACAATATGAAGCTTATGAAATCTTGATACAGTTCAAGTATACCTGGTCAAATTTAACTTTTTAATTGTGATGTCTGAATTTTGGAACATACTGTATTGCAAGGCTCATAATGAAGAAAAGTATATAAGTATCTTATCTATCATTTTAATGTAAATTACCTTTTAAAATGATAATTTATTTTGGGGGTTCAATAAAAACAAAAGTGAGATTGTCTTTATTTTCTGTTTATTTTATTCTAATTAGGTCCTGATTTTGAAGTTATATTGCCTTCATAAGATAAATTTGAAGGTTCTCCAGTTTGGGTCTGAAAAATTACAAAAATTTTGAAATTATCTGTCCTTCAAGATTGAATGGAACATAACTAGGAATTCATCTGATGCTGGTGCCCTTTACCAATCTGTATTTTGGTAATAGATTCAATTTAGATTTGTAACTTCTTTTTATGTTGATAATTTACATTTAAATGAAAAACAATGTATTTTTCATAGTTCTAAAATTGTCATAGGTTTGTACATAATGTTCAAGCATTATCTGCATTGAGAGACAAGTAGTAGTACAAAAATGAGCTGGCATAAGGATGTAAGGAATTGGCAACGGTTTTTTTTATGTGTGTTGTTGTTGTTTTAGCAAAATCAGTAAACTTCCTACATGCCCAAGAAGCACAACTGCATATGGGGAGATCCTGCAAAGCAGTTGCTACTGCACCAAATCAGAGAGCATCCTTCCTGTGTACAGTGCTATTGGGTACACTGGGTAGTGACTGATTTTTTGAGTACTGCTTACACTTTAGATAGTTATCACCATGAGTAGAATATTTTAAAACATACAAAGAAGAAGCAATGAGAAGTTTTAATTCAGAGAGAAATGAAACATTTTTCAATTACTGCTAATCTCATTTCAGAACTCATTTCACATTATTTCTCTTCTCCCTTTCTCTTTGAGTGTGCCTATAGGTGAGGGTGAGTGTGGTAAATAAAGGATTAGCATAAGAAAACCTTTCCCAACTAACCTATTATCTCGTTTTTACTTTTGATGGGAGGGAGAAAGAGAGGGAGAGAAAAGGGCTGTCTGAATACTTTCATAGGATGGATGAGAGAGTCAGAATTAGGGGCCTTTTGCATCCTGAAAGTACCAAGAAAGTTCCTAGTAGACTCTAGGCCTGAGGACTGCCATAACTTTGCTCAGTTTTATGACTGGTTTTTGTATGAAATGCTGATTTCACATTTGACTTGGAAAAGAATATTGAACTGTGTGTAAATATGAAACCTTTGAGACTGCACCATCTGGAGCTAATATTTGAAGTGATTTACACATGAAATAGAAAAAGAAAAACACTATCCACATGAAATTTTCCTTAACACTTAAAAAAATTAGATTAACAGAATGTACTTACTGCCTTCAAATTGTGAATTAATTTGCTTGTATTTGTAGTTATGTAATGACCATTAAACAAAAGTGGCTCAGGTTTTCAGGTTGGGAATATCACTGGACTTGCTTGTTGGCATTACTTATCATTTGACTAACTCCTACTCTACTATAAGCTTTCCTTCTTCCCCATTCATCCAATACCAATGCATATTAAGCCCACTAAATGCCATACATTGTGCTAGGATTTGGGTAGCCAATAGTATTTCTATGCATGGTCTCTACTTTTGGGGAATATGAAATTAGTTAATAAAACAGGCATTAACCAATTATTTCTACAATTATACAAAACATATGCTAAGAAAGAGTGGTACACAGAGCTATAACAAATCTAAGAGGAAATTGTACTATTGAGAAGTCACTAGAGGCTTTCCAAAATTGGTGATTATTATGCTCAAATTTCTGTCTAAATTGTATTATCCCTATATCTTTCTACAGACTATATCAGCCTGGTTAAGCCTTAAACCAGATGTTGCCACTGTTGTTTTAAACAGTAAAAAATGTGTGAATAAAAATATGTCAGCTGTATTAGGAGCCACAGGTCAGCTTGAAAATGGGGGCCACAAGGCCATCGCTTATTTTTATAAGAATTTCAATAAAGATCATAATTAATGATGTCATATATACTCATCAGAATTATATGATTATTAAATGAATAGCATCACTTTGTTAATTTAGACAATTCTAAAATATTCTGGGGAGGCCATTCCCCTTCTTCATGTGGAAACTTCCAGGAAGAAGCATGCCATGAGATTCCCAATTCAGGAACTATTTCAGTTGCTCATGAATCAAAATTATTTTTCCAAACTGGGTAGTGCAGATACGGAACAGCCTGTTTCAACACTTAGACTTCACAGCCGTTCTGCTCCCCAGGTCCCCATTCAACAATGCACAAGCACGTACATACATAAAACTTTGTCTTTTTGCCCCAGTAAATGTGCCCAGCAATGTCAAGGCGATTTAAAAGGAATTCCTAGCTGAAATTCTAGAACTCTACTGTGCTTCAAGGTGGGTTGGCCCAGAGGGTCCAGAAAGCATAAAGAATTCACTCTCTGTTCCAGTCACTTCTCTGCCCTCTCCCATATATGTTCCATCCTAAGGTTGGTTGCCTGTGCTGCTTTAGACTTTTTTCCAGGAGTGAATGGAGCTTTTTATTCTTTTCTTTTATTCCTGTTAGAAAGGTAGCTTTTCTGCCTCACAATAACAAGCACGAATCCCTTGAATCACCTAATTGGGTCAGGTCACATGCCAATGACTTTCCTGGGGAATGAAACGTACTGATTGATTTAAGGCATCAAGCCCACATCCAGAAATGTAGAGGCTACCTGGGGGAGGTGAAAACCTAAAGGGAAATTGGGGTGCTATTACAAAAGAGACAGGGCTGGAATTGATTCTGGAATAGACATTCAACAACATCCATTATACCAGAGAAATGATCTGCTCTCAGGATCAAAGAAAGGGAGAAACTCAAATAGTTTGTCATAAAATGTTCATCCGATATCTCCCCAGGTTACTGAATCTCCCCATACAATCAGGAGCCCAAATTGACAACTACAGCTATCTTTAACTCATTAGATAGCTCTTTTTAAATCCTTATCTGCCAAAGCTTAGTAGTTACTTTTGACATGCCAGCTATGCTTTCTTTTGACACTTCACATTCATAGATTTTAAAATCTTTGCTTGTTAATTATTGGATCAGCAATGGCATCACATATTCAAAACAGCCAGTTATTTAGCGTTACTGGCGATTTTGAATAGGGAAATGTCCAATCAGTTTTTCAGTACCTATATAATGGGATTAGTAAAATATCCGAAGTCATTATTTTGGGGTAAATTGAAGAATGCATCCTTCATCTGGTAGAAACCACATCCTAATATATAAAAACCCTGGGTGCATCACAACCAGAGGCTTGACCAACTGGAAGTCAGTCCTACAGTCAGCACTGGTTTGCCGTGGCAACCCAGCACTGACTGCTCCAGCAGCAGGCGTGGTGAGCCAGCACTGACTGCTGAGGGGGCTGCGAATCAGGCCCGGAGAGAGGCCTGAAGAGAGAAGCAGGGTCTGATCCATAGCCTCTGTGGCAGCTGTTGATCAGCACTTGCCTCTCTTTTTCTCTCTGGGCCTGGCCAGCAGCTGCACCTCCATTTCTCTCCAGGCCTCCACCAGGGCTGCTGATCATCCCCACCTTCCTGATTCAGGCCCCATTGATAGGCCCACAGTTGCTGACTGGCATAGAAACCGACCAATTAGAACCAAATCTGGGTAAACTGTGAGGAGCCAATGGCTGCCTAGGAGGCAGAGCTTTTGATGCTGACTGGCATAGAAACCAACCAATCAGAACAAAATTGGCTGGCAGGGGAGGGCAGTTGGGGGTGACCAGACAGGCAGGGGAGGACAGTTGGGGGGGACCAGGCCTGCAAGGAAGGGCAGTTGTGGGGGACCAGGCTTGCAAGGGAGGGCAGTTGTAGGGGACCAGGCTTGCAAGGGAGGGCAGTTGGGGGCAACCAGGCTGGCAGGGGAGGGCAGTTGGAGGCTACCAAGCCAGCAGGGGAGGACATTTGGGGGCAATTGGGCTGGCAGAGGAGCGGTTAGTGGGTGATCAGGCTGGCGGGCAGAAGTGGTTAGGGGAAATCAGGCAGGCAGGCAGGCGAGCAGTTGGGAGCCAGCAGTCCTGGATTGTTAGAGGGGTGTCTGACTGCCTGTTTAGGCCCGATCCTACAGGATTCTAAACAGGCAGTTGGACATCCCTCAAGGGGTCCCAGATTGGAGAGCGTGCAGGCTGGACTGAGGGACACCGCCCCCCCATGCACGAATTTCGTGCACCGGGCCTCTAGTATCTCTCCATAACAGTGTTATATTCCTGAGGAATAGACCAGTGACTGGCTATGCAAATTAGAAATAGTAATTCCAAGGAAGTCCAAGACATCTTATAAGTAATGCCTTGACTATATCTCATAGACTAGTATTCTGGTAGCAATATAATTTTGGTTAAGATTAATAAACCTTGTTTTTAGTGAAAAGGGGGTTAATTTATCCTTTGGAAATGGCACATGAGAAAGTGGAAAGATTATCATGCGCGACTGCAGATGGAGAACAAGTCTTTTAAACAGCAATCTCTACTATCAACAATGGAAGAAAGGTGGACACTATCAAACTGTATAAGTTGACTGAGGCTCAAAAAGGCAATTTGCTGGATATGTCATGGATTATAAATGATAGATAGTTTACAACAACACAGGGACCAGATCTCAAGATGAAACTGACATTAGGGAAGTAGCAGGGAGGAGACAAAAAGAAATTGAGCTAGTTCTATCAGGCTCAATATTCCATGCTCATGTTAACACACCATACACATAAATGTTTTCCTTTTTCTCAGTTAGCTCAACAAAATAGGCCGTTTAAATAATGTGTCTGCAGTTGTATCCTCTAGAGGTAATCAGCAGCTTATTAACCTTAACCATAATAACACATTATCACGATTTTGTTTTAGTCGGCTAATTTGCAAAACAATAGTGAAGATCCTACCCAACATGTAAGAATTTATTCCTCAGTTATTGGCACTGAATAAATACAGTGACCCTCACTGGAAATGTCAAGGACTTGGGAAGGAACCGCAGTTTGCCAGGAAAGAAAAAGTCAAGGAGCTGAAAAGCTCATGAGGAAGTCAGAGTAAAAAACAAACATGGGTCAACTATTAGACATAAAGTGATGGCAATCAGAGCTAGAATTAGAGTTTGTAGTGAAGGTCAGTTTGATTTCCTTCAGTGTGTTACTCTTCTTTGCTAAACATAAGAGGGAATGAGTTACATGCCTAGAGGTTTGGTCCATGAGTATTGCTGCTAGTATGTCTCCTTCTGGTAGCTAAAGGGAAACTGAGGCTGTATTAGATAGGATGTAAACCCTCTATTGACTACTTTATTCTATAATCAGTTGAAAAATTTCTTTCAAGTCCAACCAAAATAATAAGATACTTGAGTTTCCAGATCTTATCATTTATTTCTTTTATGTTGTTGTTGTTGGCTCAGACTAAAAGCAAGGAAATAAAGCCATGGGCTTTGAAAAGCTAATGTCTTCTTTGCTTTGTAACTAATTAAAAGCCACTGGTCTTTGTGGTAGGACTTTTTCCAGACCCATGGAATTAAAAAAAAAAAGTTCAATAAAAATATCAGGCTCAGCCTAAAACCCAACACATATTTTGTCCTTAATTCACTACTAAAAATAAATCAGGTGGATTTAATTATCTTCCTACTATTTTTCTGTGACTTACTCAGAAGATATGCTCTGTTAGAATTGTGAGTCTATGTCCTCATATTCCATTATGTACCAGAGAAAAGTTTGGAAATTCATTCAAACGTGTTATTTTTAAAGAAGGTAGTTGTGTGCACTGTACTGTGGATAAAAGAGAAAACAGAAGATAAATCCAACATAACATAAGATATGGAAGCTCTTCTGACCACAGCCTAAGACACAAAAATGAGAGATCAAGACATCCTGAAAGATTCTAGAGGGGAAACAGATATATACTGAACTGTAACTTTTTCCATTGCTGGCATGTTCTTTAATACCATTCCCTTGTTTACTCTCCTCTAGGAAAACTGGTTTCCTTGCTGTAACACTAACATGCCACATATTCCTGAATTAGGGCCTTTGCGCTGTCTACTCCCTCTGGCTAGAATGCTCTTCCCTCAGCTATCCACTTTCTAACACTTTCAAGTATTTGTTCAAATATCATCCCAGTAAGACTGACCCCAATCACCTTAGTTTACTATATCCTACCCTTTCTTCCTGCCTAATTCCCATGTATGTTCAAGTCTTTTAAACCAGTTCTTTTTTGTTATTGCTGTTGTTCCATGACACTTACTGATACCTAACTTATTATACTATCTAATAAAAGAATAATATGCAAATTGACTGTCACTCCAACACACAAGATGGCCACCCCCATGTGGACACAAGATGGCCGCCACAAGATGGCTGGCAGGGGAGGGAGTTGTGGGCGATCAGGCCAGCAGGGAAGGGCAGTTGGGAGGAACCAGGCCAGCAGGGGAGAGCAGTTAGGGGTGACCAGGTCTTGAGGGGAGGGCAGTTAGGGGTGACCAGGCCATTAGGGGAGGGCAGTTGGGGGCGACCAGGCCAGCAGGGGAGGGCAGATAGGGGCGACCAGGCTGGCAAGGGAGGGCAGTTATGGGTTACTGTGACAGCAGGGGAGGGCAGTTGGGGGCGACCAGGCCTACATGGGAGGACAGTTAGGGGTGACCAGGCTGGCAGGCAAGGGTAGTTAGGGGCAATCAGGCCGGCAGGGGAGCAGTTAGGCATCGATCAGGCTGGCAGGGGAGTGGTTAGGGGGTGATTAGGCTGGCAGGCCAAAGCGGTTAGGTTGCAATCAGGCAGGCAGGCGAGTGTTTGGGAGCCAGCAAGCAGTCCTGGATTGTGAGAGGGATGTCCACTGGGATCGGGCCTAAACAGGCAGTCGGACATCCCTCAAGGGGTCCCAGATTGAAGAGGGTGCAGGCTGGGCTGAGGGACAACCTCCCACACTCCCCACCCCCATGCACAAATTTCGTGCCCGGGCCTCTAGTAATTTATATATTTATTATGTTTATTGTTTATTTACTATGGCCTCCTGCTAGAATGTAAGCTCTATGAGGGCAAATATCTTCAAATGTTCTTTACAACTGATGTATTCAAAGTGCTGACAATGCCCGGTACATAGAAGGTACTCAAAAATAGTTGTTGAAACAATGAAAGGTTTCAGTAATGTGATAGGTAAGAGTATAACCAGTCTGAAGCAGGAGTATTATTTTATTCAGCATTATACATCTAGTGCCTATTTCAGTGCCTGACAAATAGTAGATGCTCAAGCAGTTTTTGAATGAACAAAATAAATAATAGATTGGTGAATAAGTTTTTTATCAAAGACACAAATGAATTAAAGTAAATAAGAAAGAATTCAGTATCTAATGTGGAATATATTTTATAAAACATGAAATATTTGCTCTAAAATTTAAAGTTTAGTGTAGAGAATTGTCCAGACTAAAATGTACATATTGAGAAACAGATCATTAGTGAATCCCTTGATAGTCAACATATTATTTACAAATCAGCTTTATATCTAGTAAATTAACTAAAACAAAACATTGAGTTTCCTTAGCATAATACTCTTCAGGTTAAGCCAGTCAGAGAAAGACAAATACATATGATTTCACTTATATGTGGAATCTAAAGAACAAAATACACTAATAAATAGAAACAGACTCAGATAAAGAGAACAGACTGACAGCTATCATAGGGGAAGTTGGGAGACTGGGTGAAAAGGGTGAAGGGATTGAGAAAAAAACAACCAAACAAACAAATAAAACCATATAAGCACAGACAACAATATGGTGATTACCAAAGAGAAAGGTTGAAGGAGTGGGGGATGTGGGGGGGAGAGGTAGAAGAGGGTAAAGGGAGAATAAATGGTGATGGAAGGAGGCTTGATTTTGGGTGGTGAACACACAATACAATATACAGATGATGCATTATAGAATTGTACACTTGAGCCCTAACCGGTTTGACTCAGTGGATAGAGCATCAGCCTGCGGCCTCAAGGGTCCCAGGTTCGATTCCAGTCAAGGGCATGTACCCTGGTTGCTGGCACATCCCCAGTAGGGGTTATGTTAATCGATGTTTCTCTCTCATCGATGTTTCTAACTCTCTATCCCTCTCCCTTTCTCTCTGTAAAAAAAATCAATAAAATCTATTAAAAAAAAAGAATTGTACACTTGAAACAAAATTTTATTAACCAATGTCACCCCAATAAATTTAATTAAAACATTGAATTTTCTAAGAAAAAAATGCTAAGAAACCAATATATCAAGCTTATATAAAACTAATAATAATTTCAAAGTTGCCATAAGTATGAAGCCTGCTCAGTTACTATTCAAGAAAAAATTATAAATCCTCATGTTCATAGCTTTGAAAATATGTGGGAAAAGGTAATATGGAAGTAAAGAAAAGAAAAGCTGAAATATAATGATTTAAAAAAAATCTTCAAAATGTAAAATAATGCAAAAATCTAAAACACAAAATTGGGTAGACTTAAGACTGCATTTCAAGAGACATATTCCTAAAACATTGAGAAGACCACATTAAGAAGTTTCTTTTTTAACAAAGCAACATTATTTTACTTTTCCTCAGAGGCAATATATTCATTGACTCATTATTTTTTCTCTTAAATTTATGAATCACCCACCAAGTCTTTGAGTTTAGTATTAAATAAAAATGTGAAATTGAAACATTGGGTATAACAATCAAATTAAAATACTCACCTTTCAGGGTCTGGCTAGATTGTTCCTCTTTAAAATTCCTAAATTTTAACTTTGGCATGTAAATTTCCATTAACACTGAAAAAACAAACCAATAAAAAAAGACAAGATCATTGAGACTTATGGGTGCTTTCTGAGAAACAGTCTACACATTAAACACTTGGTTATCATCAAACCCAAGAAAACCTTATAATATCTGCATCCACTTTTTCAAATAAAGTATTTGAGATAAACAAAATCCCATAAAAATATTTATCAAATCTTCCTTCTATTCTCCCTACTCAACCTACTGTCATAGTTGTAAGCCATTGTTATCTATGCCTGGAGAGCTGCCTGGATTTACACTCACACTGTCAGCTTGCTGTTGTGATTCAATAAATTCCTCTTCAACATGCTGACAACACAGATATTTCTAAACACACACTAAATCATCTTGGTCTTGAGCTAGGACCTGTCAACAGTTTGCCAAAGGCCTCAGAATAAAGTTCACAGTAGTCAACAAGATGTTGTAGGTGACCCTAGAATATCTAGCATAGTCTTTAAATTCTTCACTCACCATACTTTTTTAAATGTAATATAATCACATCACATCACTCCCCCTGTTATAATTTCTTACTTGCTTGTTTCCCTTACTAACTATGTAACCTTATTAAAGAGAATGCATGTACCTTATTCTGGAATATGATTAAATACTTAATGCTTATCACTGGATAAAATAGATGAGGAATTAACTGAATATAGATCATCCTCAAACTAGTTCTTACATTTAACTTGTAATATAAATGGCTATTAAAAATAATTTTTTATAAAAATGGTAAATAACTTTGGTGTATTAATGCACCAAATACATTTTGAAGTGGGTCAATTTAAATTGTCTTTTTTTTTTTTCAAAAGTGTATTACTATGGAAAGAATACAATGAAACCATGTTTTATTTTTGGCACTCCATTAACTAGCTGCATGGCCATTGGGGTCCTGTAACCTTCTTTGGTTCTTAATATTGTCAACTATAAAATGAAGGCAGAGATCCCCCAGGCACAGGTACTAGGATAATTTTAATAGTCACATTGTAGAAAAATAGCTACTTTCTGTGATCTATTATATCTAAATTTATCATCAATTTCTGATATGTGATTGGCATGTTTAGGTAGACAGATATTAAATAATATTTAATATCTTTCATAGAGAATTATTAAAAAAAACAAATGTCTTTTCTAAATCTACTCTTCCCTTGCATAAGAGTTGAAAAATGAATATATTTACTGAAAATAGCCCCTGTATTATAAGCTCTCTAAGACAAATATGTTTATAAAATTAAAGTGCAGGTTTTAATGAAAATAAAAATGTACCCATAAAGCAATGTTTTAGAAAAATAGACATGTGCATAATTTATGGAGATTGTACATATGCTTCCTTGCCACACACACCTGTCTAAATTACACTTAAATATACACAATACCCAATATTCACACAAGAATATTGTATCTGGGAAGAGAACAGCATTATGCCTATTTCTGAGTTTTCAGTAACTTATTAATAATTACAGGAAATATATTAGAGTTACTGTATTCTCTTTTTCATGCTTAAGTAGATACCCTCTAAGATTATCCTGAAGGACTCTTCTCTTCTTTGAAATTTGTTCACTTAGGCAGCTCAAGAAAAGGAAGAACTCCAAGGTAAAGTGCATGTACTTGAATCAAAGGTAAGAATGAAATCAGGAGAAATGTCTGTGAGGAAGGCTCCTTAGGTCAAGCTTATTTTACTTAACAGGACAATAAGAAAAGTTATATAAAATATCAATAAATAGAAATCATTAAAAATTTGTTGCATATCCCTTATAATATTCATGTCCTACCAGGCCTTAAACTGTTTTTACCAGGTTATTGTATTAACATTGCTCCTTTTTTGTTTAATAATCAAAACAAAACATAGAATATCACTTCTATACAGAAGAAGTAAAAGTTGGGGAGTCTTTGATAAGATGCAGAATAAAGTTGGAAGATATTTTAGTATTAAAAGTAGAATTTTCTGAAAATGTGAGCTCTTCCTTTGAAAATGATAGTACAAAATAGGTAAAAATATTATCTATGGTAGAAGGACACAGACTTTGAAAACCATTAAATGCACAAATTTTTCTGAGATATTCCAACATTGTTGGCCAGACAAAATAGTAAAAATTAATTTTATAGTTATCTATGCAATCTGAAAAGAAATTAGTTCATTTTAGTATAAATCCTGAAGTCCTTTTAAAAAGTATTCACTTTTGGTTTCCAAGTGGATAAAACCTAAAAACATCCAGCATAGAGCAGCAACTACAGACTTGCATAAAGTAAGGATACAGAGTGAGTGTTGATAACCAGATCCAGTTTATTTGTACTGAATGATGGTGGTAATTCGTAAAACTCATTCCTTGATTCTCAGTTCTGATTCCTTCTTGCCTTAATTGCTGACACTCATAGGGCAGAGCCTTTGTGTACATTTTTAAAGTGATGCATGTGACTCAGAGTCTTTACCAGGTTCTTTTTTTACTTGATGACATTTCTCAAAATGTTGGCTCTAGTTCTCCAAATCACCAGTTTTCTTCCCACTCCAAAGCTGCCTGTCTTTTATCTGCAACTCATTCTACCAATAGAACAATGAACTGTATAGTGGCAATAGGAGAATAGTTAAATGCCTTCTGTCAAACAAGACCTTTTACCTTTGTCTTACTTCCTGTAACTTCCCAATCTTACTGTCCCATAAAATGAGAAAATAATTCTTTTGAGGCCATTCTTGTAGCTACAGTGGATAGCAGATGGGAACATAATGTTTATTTTATGTTCCTCAATCTCCTTCATTTTATACTTTTAAACCTCTTTGGAAAAGCATAATGCCCTTTTGATTAGTCTTTGAAAACATGCAGATTAGAAATAAGATGCACCTTCTCTTCTGAGAACTACATAAATTCGTCGAGTCTCCTAGACATTTCTTGCCAGAAAAAGGTGGACTGTGGACTTGGTGGGGCTAGGAGGAAGAAGAAGTCAGAAAGGAATAAGATGAAGAAGGGCAGGAATACCACGGAATGGTATTGAGTAAGCAGCTGTGGTCTGTGTTGGGAAGGGGTGGGCACAGGTGTCTCCATCAGTCCTGCTAACTTATTTCTTTTCTCAACCCGTCACAGCTTGCATGTGGGACATAGTGAAGAAAAAGTGTATTTCCACCCTACAAATGTTTCATGATGAAGAAAAGTCAGAAAGAAAAGAAAATAATGTAAAATTCTGCATGAAGTTGGTTAAAAAGGAAGACTCTTTTATTCCCTCCCTCCCTCCCTCCCTCCCTCCCTCCCTCCCTCCCTTCCTTCCTTCCTTCTTTCCTTCCTTCTTCCTTCCTTCCTTCCTTCCTTCCTTCCTTCCTTCCTTCCTTCCTTCCTTCCTTCCTTCCTTCCTTTCTTTCTCACTTTCTTCTGTTCATGTGTCAATATAGCTTTCTTTTATGTCAGAAGGAATAATCAGTATTAACAAATACAACAAATATTTTCCTTATACATAATTATAAAGGAGGGTATGGTACATTATCAACTGCTAAGTCTGTCCATTCACTTTAAAGTAAAACTTCAGACCATCAACACTTAAGATCAGGTTAAGCATTGTTTTATGGAAAAAAAAGGATGCTCACTGTGTTGACTGACATTTCTCTAAATGACAGATGGTGGGACATGGCATGGAATCAGGCTTCTAAAGACAGCTTTTTAGTTGATGATTTGTTAGTAAATCCTAAATTGATGGTCAACTTAGAATCGGAACACAGACCCCAGTTTATCCTGTCAGGGGCTTGTCCTCCCTTCACCCAGTAAACAATGGGCTAGATTTGAATTATTGACCTATATTGATTTACAATAAAATAGGAACATATCCAGATGCCATAAAAGATGTATGTTTTTATTCAGTGTTTATGTTGGTATCTTAAGTAGCAAGCACATCGCACATTGCTGTGTAGTGACAAGACCACATGCGCTTTGGCAGAGCTTCAGTATAAAAATTAGAAGGTGTTGATTTCATTACCACTCTGGCAATACATTTGAAAGAGTGTTAATGACTATTAATGGCCTAGTCCTCAGCCAGAAGAACGCCTAAAGTCAGTGCAAGTGGCATTTTATCTGCTCTTAAACATTAAAAACAGAGAGCCTCCGACAGTTGCATTTGTAAGTACCTTTCCTGCTCTACAAATAATCACATCCCCCACTTAACTGAGCTTTTAAGAATGTTTAAATGTAAGGCAAATCCAATTTCTCCACTCTGGAGGTTTTGCCCCTTCCTTTTCTTTATAACAACTAACTCCTTTGGCTTTAGGCGAAGGTAAATCAGAACAACATTTATTTTCAAAGGACATTTTGTCTCTTTTCAATTTTACAATGTAGAAAGTATAGAAACTCCATGGATTTAGGTTTTGTTTTTTAAAGACTTACTTATTACCGGTTTTAACTTATTTTTGGAGAATAGATGAGCCCACACAATCTTATAACGGAATGTATTATGAATCAATCCATGTTCCTGAAGCCCACATATTTTCAGGTTTTCTTTTTTCTCTTCACTCAAACAATTTTCTTTTGTCTCTAGAGGGTTCTAAATCAACAAGTTATTAGATGTGGAATGGAAGCTTCTGTTTCAGAAAACACAACTTCAGCTAGACAACAGAAAACAGATGCCAATTATTTGCCAATGGCTGCTGGAAAACAAAACATTTGATGACATTTACTTTGCCTTAGCAGAACTGCCACTGATGCCAAAGAAATATAAACTGGTCAAATTACCAGCAGCTGGTTTTGAAATGTGGGGCATTATGATTTGGAATCTTGCTCTCCAATTGTTCATTCTGTGACTTATACGTTTCTCTAAACACTGATTCTCCATGCAACCTGTTTTAACAGATATATAAGAAGAATATGTGTAATTGATATGTATAAGTAACTATTTGATATGTTTCAGTATTCCAGTGTCTTCTAATTTCACTAGATTTTTTATATAGGGATAAAGATAGTTTTGGTGTTTGCTATTTGAAATTGACTTCTGTGACATACATTTATTTTTATTTCATGTGCAAATACTTCAAGTTCAACATCTTTCTTACATGGAATCCAGCTGAATTATTCATTGTTAATGTGATGTTACAAGCAATGTTTAATTATTTTTACTTCAGTAGTTAACAGACTTAATTTAGACAAATCAATATCCATCTAGCCCCACAAAAATATAAATTTCCCATAAATATTTTAGATTAAATGTTTCAACGTTGAGACACATTTCTGAAAAAATATCTCAGGCTGACTTCACTGAACTATCAGTGTGTCAAATAAATTTCTACTTTCATCAGCCATGAGACCTAGATATGCAAATAGCCTTTTGAAAAACATATGCTGTATGTGCCTATTTCTCCTTCTCATCATAGTGATTTGAGCTTTCTTTTAGGGTGTGAAGAAAAACAATTAATGCATTTTCCTTGATAGTAGAATTACTATAAGTAATGGTGTTATAAAATCTGTAATAAGTGTCTATATTGCCTCAAGATATATCCTGGGTGATTGACAAATGAACTAAATTGGGGATAGAACTTGTTTCACTGAGTATTTGTTGAGAATATCATCTAACAGACTGTCAAACTACAGCAGGAAGGCAGGAGGGTTGGGGGGGGGGGGCGGTTAAGAGATCAACTGAAGGACTTGTATGCATGCATATAAGCATAACAAATGGACATAAGACACTGGGGGCGGGGTGGGTGAGGGCATGTGCAGGGGGTGGGAGGGTGGGTAGGGGAGGCCGGGGTGAGGTCAGTGGGGGAAAAAAGGAGACATATGTACTACTATTTATAATACTTTAAACAATAAAATAAAATTTAAATATATATGTGCTGAAAAAATGACGATCAAAGTGACAGGAAATGTCATGCTCCTTGGTTTTTAATATACATTTGAATCATCAGGGGTCTTGTCCAATTTAGGTTTTGATTCAGTAATTCTGGGGTGGGTCCTAAGATCTTGAATTTGTGGGTTTTTAAAAATATATTTGTATTGATTTCAGAGAGGAAGGGAGAGGGAGATAAAAACATCAATGATGAGATACAATAATTTATTGGCTGCCTCCTGCATGCCCCCTCCTGGGGATTGAGCCCACAACCCAGGCATGTGCCCTGACTGGGTATCAAACCGTGACCTCCTGGTTCATAGGTTGACACTCAACCACTGAGCCCGGCAGATTTTACATTTGTGCAAGTTCCCATGTGATGATTTCAAAGTAAGTGGTCAATGGACCACACTTTTACAGGCAAGAGTGCAGATGGCGTGAGGTGTGGCCGTTCTTCATTGAGCCCTAGATATTTTCTCATAGCCAATCTCAGTATCATGATGACTGACTAACTTGCAGTCAGAACTGGAGGAAGTCTGGTGCCGCCCATCTCATTACTAGTGATTGCTGTCAACCTACCTCCTGGTTCCAGTGTGGATGCCAAATAATGGACTAGGTAGGACATGAACCTTAGATTCAATAATACTAAGACTGTCTATGGTGTGTGTGTGTGTGTGTGTGTGTGTGTGTGTGTGTGTGTGTGTGTGTAGAGAGAGGAAGAGAAAGAGAGCATTTAAAGCGGAAGGCAGACAAATATGAGAATATGTCATGTTTTGAGAAAAGGGAAAATATAATTGCTCTCTAAGATATGACCTAAATGAGTGTCTTCCCAACCTAGGCTTCAATTCCACTGAACACCTGAGGCACTATCAGAAAGGAAAAGGAAATGTAGTCACATTTGTTTTATACCCATTCTACTGAGCAATATAACCTATAAATCAGCATGTATACTAGACAATATTTTAACACATTTGATGCCCACTCATTTGGCCTGCACTTAGCAAATGTAATGATAAACTCAACTCTCCTATTTCATTTAATCTCCAGTCAGAGGAAAGCTTCACATCACAACCAAAGGGGAGTGTTCCACTAAGACTGAGTACCTCAGAGGATATTCTCTGAAGACCACTACCACTCAGTCACAAATTCATGGCTGCTTCTTCAGCAGACAGGGGTTTTAGAAGATTTTCTGTCCAGCTGGTAATCAGAATGTTATAGCCAATTGGGGGTGGGGGGAGGCATTTAATATCCTTTTGAAAGTTCAGGACTCACCTAAACCACATTATACTCCTCCCACCTGACTTCCAGTCCCCAGGTACCACTGATCCTTCCACAGATATATTTCTTCCCCTTTTATTCATTTGTGCTTGCCTGACCTCATGACTACATGCCCAGAATGTTGCAGTTGTCTTCTAAATTGTCTGCCTGTCTCATGTTTCCATAAACTTAAATAACAGTGTCTCCTTTCTCCTCCAAAACTCTAGGAGGTGTCTGCTAAATAACCTTCATTGGGTCCATTTAGCTACAAGAAAAAAAGTCCGAGTTCTACACCCTGTCATGCAAAGTTGTCCGCAAAATATATCCACATGCTTTGAACTTACAAAACAGCCTCTACTGCAGGCCAAATAGTCCAGGCATATTATCATGTCTGCTTAGATTTTACCAGCTTTCCAACAACTCATCTATAACCTAAACACTTGTCCCTTAATTCTTCCTTGAAGCTTCCTCTGAACATTCCACTCCTTAATCATTTCTCCCACAGAAAAATTTTGTTAATTTTTCACATGCTACCATGTGGGTTTTTTTTTCTGTTGATATTATTTGTCTCCTAAATGCGATGTGTTTTATTTAGGACTCTGTTCCCTTATATACAAGGTTTCGGAGGTAAGCTTTGAAGTCAGTCTGCATGTGAACCTTAATGAGTGAATGCTAATTCTTATCTAGGAATGGGGGATAAAAAAAAGTTCAGTTTTTCAGTATTCAGAAATAATAAATGCAAAATACCTAGAAAAGTTCCTGAAATGCAGATTTAATTCTCAGAAAATGTTAGTTTTAATTAAATCCTGATATTGACATAAACTAAGGACTTTGCAAGATATGACATATACCCATCATAGTACATAGAAGAATGCTCTGTACAGAGAGGACATACCAAAATGTTTCTTTCATTTGATTTGATTCAACATTGCTGAATTAAATGTTAACTTGTAGCTAAGGAGCTGATGTGATAGAAGCCCTGGCCAGCTTATTATGAATCTATTGTTCTTGGAAAGCAATTCTGTGGCCATATGTAACCTATGCATGGCTTCTGTGCCTTTGAGATACTGTCTTTTATTTGACTGGATTATACCTTTCATAGTCACTCCTCAATAGTACACAAAATGTGGGATTATTTTAGCAAAACTATTAACTGGAATCAGAAAAAAATTTAAAAACTGATCTTACAAATCACATTGTCTTCAGGAAATAGATAAATAATGTATGTTTGACTAAACTGTGATCATGAAAAGCCTTTAGAAGGTAAACATAATTCATTTCCACACAAATACCACAAAATTTGGCACATTGTAGATATTAAACAAAATCATATTGAATGAATGAATTGCTTAATAACATGATTATAATTAAATTTCTATAAATCTCTAGTAATAGCTTTGTCTTCTGATTATTATTAAATCTAATTTATGATTTATATAGCATAATTTTTATGACAGGACTATCAACTTAATTGAAGACATGCGATTTCCACTATAGGTAGTTTTAAATACCATTGGCTATAGAACACTTCCAAAGTACTGAAATTTTTATGGTGAATTATGGATCTGAAAATATAAAGAATTCCTTTTTAAATAAAATCAGTTGACATTAATTGGCCATTAATTATCTCTATGCTGTTAAATATGTTCAAGAGCATTAATGGAGATTTTAGCCAACTAAGTATTTTATTTTTTCTTCTCTCTTTCTGTCACATTTTACATCTTCCTAACAATAAAAAATAAAAAATAACTGGGGGAAAAAGTAAATAATATCAAATTCTAGATTTTAAAAGGGTGGGGTAGAGAGGATACATTTTCTAATTATCATATTAATGAACAAAAATCACACACAGAATATGATTTGAAAAACATGCACAAGATAAACGGCAATATGCAGCTCTTTCCCAGAGGAAAGTGCTGTGAAGGGAAGTGCAGTGCCTGAAACCACACCCATGTGCCTTGGAGTGCGCATCTGCTCAACGCAGGCCCAGCCAAAATCTGCAGGTGTCAAAATGCCAGAAGTGCACCCAAAATGATGGAAATGGAGACCAATTATCTATTCCAAAATTTTGTTAATTCTGCCTGCATGAAGATATCATTGGCCTCCCTCCCCGCTTTATCATAGCATATATGGAGTTTTAGAAAAGTATAAAAATGAACAATGAGAATTGCTCTCTCTGTGATCAACAGCACAACCAGATGACCAAGCTGTCATTTCATCAGTTTTGCTGGTCAGTGCCTAGAGAGCACCCCCATTATCTCCATCCCTCCGTAAAAGCAGATTGGAAAGATGAGCTCTTATTATTTATGGAGAACTTCTGAGAGCTGTTTCTATGAAGTCTGAGAAGACTTGCAGATTTTGCGAGTTCCTGGTTACATGTTTGTGGACTGTGAAGCCAATCAGTTATAAATTAACCCCTGCTCTCAGGTCTACAAAAAGGCTCTGGGTGACTTTGTGAAAATAATACCCCGAGTGATTAAAATAAATTGTATCCCTAGAATGCTCCTCTCTAATCTAGTGAGATGGGCATTGTGCTGAACATGAATTGCTATCATACTAGAAAATACTGCTTGCAGGTGTGATTATACACATTTTATTTGAGTATCTTCTTAAAGAATTTTCTAATACATATAATATACTTTGTATTATTGTAACACTTTAATAAAGTAGGCCAATTAGGTTCATTTATTCCTCAACAAATCCTCACATCGTTGGTACTGATTACACATGTGGATAAATGGTAGTGGCAGCACTGGAACCCGTCTTTTGACTTTTATTCCAGTACTACTCCTATTATGCCGTCCTGTTTTTATTAAGATATTAAATCTTTGTTTTCAGGATGCTCACCTGTGCTATTCATGGATTCATTACCCGATAGTCCATAAAGCTACCTGTTTAGATGAGTGTGCAGATTTATACACTGTCTTTTAAAATATGCGTAGACAACAAACACATACAGTAGTAGCTCGTTTTCTTTATAAATAAATCTATAAATAGACCTAACTATCATTGGAACTTAGAAACGAAGTTAAAGATAACCCAATGCATTATGAAAAAAAAAACAGAATTCGCCACTGATTTATACAAACTATGTTACCAGAAACATCCACCTGTACTAGTGTCCTAGGGCTGCCATGACAAAGTTTCACAAACTGGGTGTTTTAAAAGAGATATTTACTCTTACAGTTCTGGAGACTGGAAGGCCAAAGGCAAGGTATCATCAGGGCCATGCTTCCTCTGAAGATTCTAGGGAAGAATCCTTGCAAGCTTAGTCCTAGCTTCGAGTGCCTTCAGGAGCTCCTGGCTTTTGGCAGCATAATTCCAATCTTTGCCTCCCTCATTACATTGCCATCTTCCTGGTGTGTCTCTGTCTGTCTGGATCTCTCCTCTTATAAGGAGGTCAATAACATTGGATTTAGGGCCCACTCTAATCCAGCAGGACCTCATTCTTACTTAACTAATTATATCTGTGAGGACTCTAGTTCCAAATAAGGTCACATTCTGAGGTTCTGTGGGAACATGAATTTTTTGAGGGGAATAGAGCATCGCAATACACAACCATTGCCAGCTACTTGGAGAAATCCCTCCTTCCTTCCACAATATCATAATACTAGAGGCCCAGTGCATGAGATTCATGCACTGGTGGGGAGGGTCCCCTCAGCTGGCCTGTGCCCTCTCGCAGTCCAGGACCCCTCGCTCCTTACAGCCCGCCTACAGCAGAGGCGGGAGAGGCTTCTGCCACCGCCGCTGGGCTGGCCAGCCATGAGGCCCAGCTTCTGGCTGAGTGGTGCTCCCCCTGCGGGCATGCACTGACCACCAGGGGGAAGCTCCTGCATTGAGCATCTGCCCCCTGGTGGTAAGTGGACATCATAGCAACTGGTCGTTCCACTGTTTGGTCGATTTGCATATTATGCTTTTATTATATAGGATTATATAGGATAGGACCTCCTTCTTCACCTTATCCTGGTAGACATTGAAACCCTCTCACATTCTTTTTCTTCTAGGGTGTTACATAGGGGTACTAAGTAATCATATTGCAGGTAAAGGAGAATAAAGAAGAAAAGAGAGAAACAAATTGTTTCTAGTGGTAAAAATGTATTACTGTCCCAACATACTCTATTTAAATATTTACTTCTTTGCCTTCCAGAACTTCATCTTTCCCCAAATCTTAGTAACTCTGGAGATCTTCCCCTGCATCACAACATAGGCTAACTTGAAAAAAAATGCTCAGGATACACAGCAATAAATGCATATGCATTTATAAGATCCAAGTCATTCTTCAGTAACTACTTTATGTACATAACAACCCATGCATCTCTGTAGCAATTATAGAGAGGAAACATGATTACAATACCAAATTTGCTTTTATTCTCCCAAATGTAACAACTCTATGTTGACCATATTTTGAGATCATTGGTCAAAAATTTTAATAGAAGAGAATATTTTCATTTAAAAGTAAGTTTTCTTGGATCTTTACAAATCAAACTTTCTTTGCACTATCTCTTTGTAAAGCATTGTCTTTAAATTCTGACTTTTAAGTACGCAAATACAACCTGCCAATGTAGTCAGTTCACTTTAAATATTCAATGATAGTATGGTCAAATACATGATTCTATTCCATCATTTCAAAACAGTCACTGGTGCTTGACCTGCTCTTTGTTTCAGTTGTAATACCACTCAATCATAACTAATTTTGATGATCTTTGTCTAAATTAGAAGCAATGGGTAGCTCTGTAGGAAAGGAAAAGGATAAAGGGCAGCTTACAAGATACCCTGTAGGTAACCCTAACCTAATTTAAGGCATGCTTGATATGTAGCAATAGACCCTGGTAAAATGGCAGGTGATTCTTTAAACAGAATAAAAGTAGCAGTTGTATCCCTGCCCAGACACAGTAAATTTGTGTTAACATGGTGCTTTTCATTAGGCAATCAATAATATATTTTATTGGTTCCAGAACACTGCATAAAACCCACTAGAAGTCATATCACGCCACTGTTTTGTGTGAACACTACAATTAACCAAAGGGAAAAAAATAAATTAGTTTTTCTGAAATCTGGAGGTTTTCTACTTATAAAAGCCCAATTACAAATTAGCAAGCTGTGAATAATCAGATTATAAAGTAATTAGTCTTAAAGCAGCAAGTGTTTCTCTTGTAAAAAGTCTGCAAAGATTCACAAAGTTAGTTATATGGCAATTGATGGCAAATGGAGATAGCAATGATAAATATAATCATTTCTTAGTTCAAATGTCAGTAGATGCAGTCTATAAATCCTTAACATTTATTTTCTGTTAAAGAGGTGCAGATTTGGAAGGAAGTCTACACTGAGTTGAAAAATTTCTTACACATTTGGATTTTAGATTATTTACTTACAAATCAATCTTTTTCATTGTATGATAATATTTTCTCATTATTTATCATGTGGTATTACTTATACAATGTCATGTGACTTCATTTCACATCAAAAATGTTAAACATGCCATAAAGTGGTGGCATATTTGTTAATCTACCTGGTCAAGTTATACCACTGATAACATGACATGGTTTATATCCATCGTTTTGGATTTTATGACCTCTATAAAAGAATATGAAAGCATTACCAAAACTCTTTCAAAAGAAATAAGTATAAATATTTTTAAAGTAAAACACAAATGACTTTATTCACTTTATTTATAACTTCTTACGCTTGAGAAATTAATAAGAAATATAACTCTTTTGTTTCCCTTCCTGTATTTTTCTTCCAAGGGCCTTTCCCCCTGAAAGTGGGAATCAACTCACAATGGAGTGTTGTTCTCACTCTTTTGCAGACGCTGTTTCCTGCCTGCAAGGTGCCCTGTCAGATTATGTCTGCTTATCCCTATCTCACTTTTCTTTCAAGGTCTGGCACGTTTTTTAGCTTTCAGAACATTATATATGTATATATTTGTTGTTGAACTTTTTATAAACTCTACTCCCTTATGGTTAAGCATCAGGCCTGATAAAATTTAAAGAACAAGTCAAAAGATCCTAAGACGAATTTGTGTAAGATGTCAGTGGCAGCAACATAAAATTCAATCTCTTTAAATTCCCCTATAAAAAACAGAGATCAGTAAGGACAGCTGATTTTTTAAAAATGTGGGAAACACCCATAAAAAACGATGTCAACCTAATCACAATTGTTTGCGGCATTAGCCTTTTTGTCAGAGAAACGACGAAAAACAACTGGGGATGTGAAGTATGTGATAACAATACTACTCAAAAGAACAGCAGGTATTATTGGAAAATTTCAGGGGTCACCTTGAGAGGAACAGCTTAAACAGGGAGAGGTTCACAAGTGATGGATGAGGTTTGTCAGAAGTATGAAGAGACTGAATTAAACAATTTCTTTGAAAAAATCCAACATCCACTTATGCTATAAAACCCTCAATAAGAATTGATGGACAGGTCTTAACAGAGAGAATATAAAAAAAACTTCAACCCAATAGCCATACTTATTATAGAAACAAGAGAGACATCCCCACTTAAAATCACAAATGATACAATTATGCTGTTGCTTCTACTACCAAGTAACTTTGCTGTGCATATACTAGTCATTCTGATTAAACAATAAAGGAAAGGAAAGGTATAACATTGGAAACAAAAGACAGAAGTGTCTCTATTTGGCCTACCTCAAGTGTTATATTTGATAATTTAAATGTGTGTTTTCTTCCTATTCTCTTCTCCAGATTGTTTGGTTGGGAAGGAAAAAGGCAAAACTATATTTTTGATATTTCCCTTTTTACAGAAATTAGTGTTATACCAATTTGGGTACATAGTCATTGCTTCTCAATGGCAGGAGAGTGATTACTTTAAATAGTATTTATTAACTAAATTTTTAATAGGTAATATAGTAAATATATTTAAGTATATTAAAATTTAAATTTTAAATTAATCTGACCCAATCAGTATTTAAAAATAGAATTCACATTGTTATCAGCACATTATTATTTTCTATTTTAATTCTTCTCTTTTTATTTTATTTAAAAATTGTTTTTTAAGTTTTTTTTCTTTATTAAGATATTATATATGTGTCCTTATCCCCCCATTGCCCCCCACCCCCCACTCATGTCCTCACCCCCCTGGTGTCTGTTTCCATTGATTAGGCTTATATGCAGGCATACAAGTCCTTTGGTTGATCTCTCCCCCTTACCCACACTCTCTCCTACCTTCCCTCTGAGGTTTGACTGTCTGATCGATGCTTCTCTGTCTCTGGATCTGTTTTTGTTCATTAGTTTATGTTGTTCATTATATTCCACAAATGAGTGAGATCATGTGATATTTATCTTTCTTTGACTGGCTTATTTCGCTTAGCATAATGCTCTCCAGGTCCATCCATGCTGTTGCAAATGGTAGGAGTTCCTTCCTTTTATAGCAGCATAGTATTCCATTGTGTAGATGTACCACAGTTTTCTAATCCACTCATCTGCTGATGGACACTTAGGCTATTTCCAAATCTTAGCTATGGTAAATTGTGCTGCTATGAACATAGGGGTGCATATATCCTTTTGATTTGTGTTTCTAGTTTCTTGGGGTATATTCCTAGAAGTGGGATCACTGGGTCAAATGGGAGTTCCAGTTTTAGTTTTTTGAGGAAATTCCATACTGTTCTCCACAGTGGCTGCACCAGTCTGCATTCCCTCCAGCAGTGTACGAGGGTTCCTTTTTCTCCACATCCTTGCCAGCACTTGGCATTTGTTGATTTGTTGATGATAGCCATTCTGACAGGAGTAAGACGGTACTGCATTGTCATTTTGATTTGCATCTCTCTGATGATTAATGACTTTGAGCATGTTGCAAAATATGAAACTAGACCACCAATTTACACCACACACAAAAATAAACTCAAAATGGATAAAGGACTTAAACATAAGATGGGAAACCATAAAAATACTAGAGGAATCCACAGGCAACAAAATCTCAGATGTATGCCAAAGCAATTTCTTCACCGATACAGCTCTCAGGGCAATGGAAACAAAAGAGAAAATAAACAAATGGGACTACATCAAAATAAAAAGCTTCTTCACAGCAAAAGAAACCATCAACAAAACAACAAGAAAGACCACTACATGGGAGAACATATTTGCAAATGTTATCACTGATAAAGGTTTAATCTCCAACATCTACAGGGAACTCATACAACTTAACAAAAGGAAGATAAACAACCCAATCAAAAAATAGGCAACGGAACTAAATAGATACTTTTTGAAAGAAGACATAAGGAAGGCCAAGAGACATATGAAAACATGCTCAAAGTCACTAATCATCTGAGAGATGCAAATCAGCACATTATTTTTGAAAGATTTAATAAGTGAGTATATATATTTTTAATTTAAAAAACAAACTATTTTATTTGCTTTTTTCATAACATTCCACTCATGAGAAACTACTATAAATTTTATGTATGGCTCATGAATTGAACTCCCATTTACTTGGATGAGGAAAACGATATGAAAATGAAGATTATCTCTCTCTTTCATATATATATTATACTAGAGGCCCGATGCATGAAGATTCATGCAAGAACGGGCCTTCCTTCCCCTGGCTGCCGGCACCGCCCTTGCTCTGGCTGGAGCCGCCTTTCCACCTTCCCTGCTGCCCAGAGGCCCGGAGTGGCTGGGGTAGTGTGGAACGCCTGCATCGTCGCCATGGTGACAACACAAGTGTCCCACCCTGCCCCCGTCTGTTCAGCACCTGTGTATTTAACCCACCATCTTTGTTGGGTTAATTTACATACTCACTCCTGATTGGCTGGTGGGTGTTGCGAAGGTACGGTCAATTAGCATGTTACTCTTTTATTAGATAGATTGCAGGTAGTCTGTTTTTCAATATTGCATGTAATCTATTTGCAGTTGCCATACTGCTCATAAATGTTTGCCTTTAAACTGATAAAACTAGATGGATTCTTTAAGGACTCAGTAGTCTTCCATAAGAAGCTTTACCCCTTCAGAAAAAAAAGTATGAGCCTTTTTACATAAAGTGTTCTCATATCGCATTTCATGTGTGAGCCCAAGTAAAAGGCTTTGAAGATTTTTCTAGGCATGGATAATATGGCCAATTCCATATGAAACCTACAACCATCAGTGGTGAGCCCTATATATAGGGTTATGCCCCATTCAAAGCAGATTCTCACTTTGTACTTCACATGTTGAAATTCTCCCATGAAAGAGATAACCTACCATTTATCCATTTGGTCACAAGTCTTAAATTGCACTCACTACATCAACCTTAGAGTAATAATAACATTGATTAATAACGTAATAAAATAGATAAATAAAGCCATAAAATAAAATGTGTTAAGGAAGTCTTTTGTTGTTGGTGTTGTTAATCCTCACCAGAGGATGTTTTTCCATTGATTTTTAGGGAGAGTAGAAGAGAAAGGGAAAGACAGAGAAAATATTGATGTGAGAGAAACACATTGATTGGAGGGCACAAGTCCTGACCAGGGCCTGGGCCGGGAAGAAGCCTGCAACCAAGGTACGTGCCCTTGACCGGAATCAAACCCTGGACTCTGCAGGCTGATGCTCTATCCACTGAGCAAAACTGGTTAGGGCTCAAGGAAGTCTTTACTAGTACATCAGCTTGCATTATCCTTTATATCCTTAAAATCAACACCTTGCTTCTGGCATTTTCTAGCTCCCACATTTCAGATATTTGAAAACTACCTCCATGACTTTGCCAAATCTGTATACTATCATGAACATTTAAATAAATTTGAAATATGCTTATTGTTAAACTTTATTCTTTCTAAGCAACAAAGGTATTGCTTTGATAAGTAAATTATACTTTTTTAATGCACATTAAAATCCATACAATAAAGATACAAAATATGTGAAATACTCAACATACTGGGTTCAAAAAGTGGACAAAGTAATGAAGTCCTTACTCTTGTGAAACTTCCATTGTAACTAGACAGTACATTCATTAAATAAGTAAATATAGAAATAATATCAAAAACGAGATGAGTTATGAAGAAGAAAAAAGAGCAACAAAAATAGCAAATGGCAATGGTTTGGAAGTAATTTGAGGACTGGAGCACAGACCTGGTAATTACAGCTGAGTAACTAGAAAGGTGTTACTTTTTGTGGTGTTTTTTGTTTTTTTTTTAAATTGATTTTGAAAGAGAGAGAAAGAGAAACATCCATGTAAGACTGAACATTGATCTGCTGCCTCCTGTAGGCCACCCTCACCGGGAATCCAATCAACAACCTTTTGTGCATGGGATAATGCCCAACCAACTGAGCACACAGGCAACAGCAGGAAGATTTTTAAAGGAAGAAGCAGATCTATAGATATGTTTTTAAAGATGAAATTTCAATTTCCATCCCTAATCTGGAGTAAAGATTAGAAATATATTCTGCCTAGTTTTGTAATTCATGTTTTACTAACATAAAGTAGATTTTATTGAGAAAGAAAATGCATTAGTACCTCCTATTACCACCACCATTAAATACACTGACCCTCATTCTACAGATAAGGAGCTGGGGGGTCTAATAACATTAATTTATTTGTCCAATTTTATTAAAAAAATAAAGATAGAACTACACCTAGAACAGTGGTCTCTAAATTTTATGGTAAAGGATATTTCCTAAAAAATTCTTAAAAATACTGATACCTGATTTCTGTTCCGAAGATCTCTTACTTTAATTGTTCTGAGGTAACACCTGGGCTTTCAGATTTCTAAATCTAGGTTATTTTAATGGCAACTAAAGGCTTGGAACTGAGAGATTCCTGCCTTCAGTCCTGTGCACTTTACTATCTCTATCATTTTCTTCCAAAAGCAAACATCTTTCTATATCTAGAAAAGAGAGTTTCAATTTATAGAATTCAGGTGTCTCATCCAGGAATAGTAGTAATCAATATATTAGAAAATGCTTTTTATTGTGAATAAGAGAGAAGGTTGACTGAAAAAAAAATTTAATTTATTATGAGTAGAGAAATTTTGGTTTACCTCTATTGATAAACTACAGGAAGAGAACTTCCAGGTGAGAGGAAAATGCTGAAAGTCTAGCAAAAGCAGACCAAAAATAAATTAACATTAATTCCTATCATTTGCTTTCTTCTGCCCAGCCATTTATTGAGAGTTATAATAATTTAGTAATTTTTAAAGTTTGCATTGAAATTCAAATGTGTCTGTCTGGATGGGGGTATATGATTTCTTCTCTAAACTCTTGAAATACCCAAAGCAAAATTTTGTTTTTCTATTTTATAGTATTTCAATAAATATTAAATTTTTGAACTCAATTTTTCAATCAATTAAACTTTTTTTTCCTGATAAAACTCTCACCTAGGTTTCTTATTTGAACTCTTATTTTAGCTAGCCATACCAAACTTCATTTAATTAGACAGGCAACACTATATATTGCCACTGAGAGTTGATTTCCATTTAATGGATAGATGAGTTCAAAAGGCAACCAAGTGATATTTTTACTTCATTATAAATAAGTAAATTACATGTATCTGATTAAAAGTAAAAAACAAGCAATTTTCTTATTTTTTGAAATGAATAATCTGAAATGCTAAACTCTTGAATTCTGAGAGTCTGTTATTTTAAACCAGAACAAAAAGCATGAGTTTAAAAAAGAAAAAAGCATGAGTTATACAGTAATTCAACTATAATTTTGACACAAAGCATCATTGGACACCTAAAAACACTAGTTTCTCTTTTCTTTTCTATTATCCCTGTAATTTAAGTACAGAAATCTATAAATCAATATGAGAGGCACTAGAAGTGTCAATTGCTGGATAATATTTTTTCTAATGTGTGTTTTGTTGTTGTTGGGTTTTTTTGTTGTTGTTTTTTTTTTGAAAAGCCAGACATGGCATACATTGATTTGCTTAGGGAAGAAAGGCTTGAGAAGCACAGATGAGATTGTGAGTATAAATGGGTTGTTTGGTTGTAGTTTGATGCTCAGAGTTAGACTGAATTTATTTTGGTCTTCTCAGAACAAGAGCTTTTCAAGAGCATTACCAACCATAATCACAAGGCAGCTATCAATAATGTGCCATCTAGAGCCATTCTTCTAAGATTGACAGGGTTGTCTAGGTCTAAAAGAGGGAAGTGCTAGTTGCCTTTAGAAATCCAGTATTTTTAAAAGAGAACTGAAACAAATAAAGCAATGAGAAGTCTGATAATTAAGCCTCCTCTCACCAACAATCTAAATTATGTTCAGGTGAAAGTTGAAAATAAGTCATTAAAATATAATTATTTTGTCTGCAATATATTCACAATACTCATAAAGCAGTCTGACACACATTTCTGTGTACAAATGTGTGATATTCACTAATAAATATGTGTACATGTGCATATGTATTTCTTAGTATAAAATATAATTGATTCCAAAAATTTGCTCCTAAATAAAAACTCATATATGTGACTGTTCTAATTTTTTTAAATGTAAAGGTTCATTGTTTTTATTAGTGGACAATTAAGTTAAAAAGTCAATTGGGATGTTCAATATATTGATTCATAATTACATTTTTCAGATAACTTCAAACTTGGTAGTTGCATTTATAATATGTTAAGATTATCAAAGAAACTAAGAACCGGGTACCAGCTGCACAATACACTCTTAACCGGAGTTTTCTGACTGTAACAACATGACTTTCTGAAGTGACATGGGGTCTAGTTTTTCACAAAACAAAGAAAATTTTCTTTCTTCTTATTCTGTATAAAAAAGTAGTATATATAATGCAAGAACTTGTAATGTAAGAGCTCACCAGTTAGGGATTGACATCACAATGATGATAAGAACAAAATGCATGATGAAAGACATGGAATTTCTCAGCCTGAGATCAGGTAATGACCAACCCCCAAACTTCTCTAAGAGATGACATATTTTATGATTATTAAATTTATCTAGCTAGCTAGCTATCCATTCATCCAACCATATTTCTGTTTACCCACCCATATGTATCAATGGTTTATGTAGGAAAAAATGAAGTATGGATGGAAATAAAATTCTCTATGTATAACCAAAGACTATAATTTTAGTCAGTCGCTATCATAACAGCTCATAGAAACCAAAAAGACTAACAACTTCCACATTCTGTTTTCTGTGGTGGAATCTCCTCTGAATATCCCCAGGCCTCTGTTCTTGCTTATTTCTGCAAATCAAAGATTATTTTAGGTTGTGAGAGAAGGAAGCTTCACTTAATGAACATCATTTGGAGAATACTGTTGCAAGGTGTTTGATTCCGATTGATGGTAAATGTTTCAGCTAGTCACCAGAGGCTACAGACTCACACACAGCTCCACACTTGCACCACTGAACTCTTTGATGAGAACAAATAAAAGAAACCTATTGTGTTAACCACTTTTTGTGAAGAAAGCCAATTATAGCTAAATCTGCATTGCTCGTTGTACACTTTGTGGAATATTCAGGCAATTGTTAAACACTCTTGAAGTTGAGAATCAAACACCCTAGATTTTAAAACAGGCTCCATCACTTACTGAGAGACCTTAGAGAAAGACAACTTGTGAATAAAGAAGACAAAGCACTGATGTCCTCAGTTGGTGTGCATATTAAATAAGGGTTGCATACACAATAATTTACATTTTGAAGCCCTCCACCAAGCTTTAGTGCTTGTTATTAAAGTCTTAAGGCAGCTTTATGCAAATCATGCTGAGATATGAACAATAAAGACCTATATACAGAGAGAGAATCTACTCGTTTGCTAAGATGGCCATAACAAAGTATCTCAGACTTGGTGGCTTAAACAACAAAATCTTATTTCCTCCCTGGTCTAGAAGTCTAGAAGTCCAATATCAAGGTGCTGGCAGAGTTTATTTCTTCTAAGGTTTCTTTCCAGGACTTGTAGATGTTTGTTTTCTCCCTGTGTATACACGTGGCTTTTCTGTGTGTGCACTTGTGTGTGTACCTGTGTGTCCTAATCTCCTCATATAAAGTCACCAGTCATATTGGATTAAGGCCCACCCTCATTACTTTTTAAAAATTAATTACCCCTTTAGAGATCCTGTCTCCTAATAAGTCACATTGTGAGGTATTGAGGGTTAGGACTTTCATATTTGAACTTTGGGGTGACACAACCAGCCCATTATAAAGAATGTCAGGATTGTCAGGGACAAAGGAAAGTACAAGATCAGTCAGACAACCTATAGGAGAGTTTATGACTGAGGACCTTGAGGGCTAGAAATGTATCCTGAACACTTTTAATATCTCAAATATCTTACACAATGCCCTATACAGAGTAGGCACAGTTCCTGTTTGTTAGATATACAGAGTCCAAGGGAACTGGATTTGGGTAGGAAGCCATATATGAGTATATTTATGAGTAATAATTGACCTTTATACTTCTATATATTAATATACACACTGACATATAATATATTATATATAATTAATAAAATGTATGTTAGATAATATTTTTAATATAGGGTGAGGCAAAAGAAGGTTTACAGTTGTTCATATGAAAATAATTCAATAATTAATCCTATATAATAAAGAGGTAATATGCAAATTGACCATCACTCCAACACACAAGATGGCCGCCCCCATGTGGTCAAAGATGACTGCCCCCAGGTGGACACAAGATGGCCACCACAAGATGGCCAGCAGGGGAGGGCAGTTGTGGATGATCAGGCCAGCAGGGGAGGGCAGTTGGGAGGGACCAGGCCTGGAAGGAGGGGAAGTTGGGGGCAATCAGGCCTGTAGGGGAGGGCAGTTAGGAGTTACCAGGCCGGAAGAGGAGGGCAGTTGGGGGGAACCAGGCTGGCAAGGGAGGGCAGTTAAGAATTACCGGGCCAGCAGGGGAGGGCAGTTAGGGGCAACTGGGCTGGCAGGGGAGCAGTTAGGCGTCGATCAGGCTGACAGACCCACAGCTAATAAGGAGGGAATATGCTAATTGACTGCCCTGCCCTCAAAGATGGCGGCACTCAGTCCCCTCAGCCCCCCAGTTGCCCAGCCTTGCCACGTGCCTGCCTCTGGAGTCCCCCAGTCCCCTCAGGCCCTCAGCCGCCCAGGGCCGGCCCGAGGCACAGGCAAGCCTCGGATGGTGGCTGCCCAGACACACAGGGCAGGCCGAAGGTGTAGGCAAGCCTAAGATGGCAGCTGCCCAGCCGCCCAAGGCTCAGGTAACCAGGGCTGCCGAGGCTCGCGCTGCCGGCAGTGGCAGCAGCAGAGGTGTGATGGGGCATCGCCTTCCCCTGATTGCCGGGTAGCCTCCCGCCCCTGAGGTCTCCCAGACTGTGAGAGGGGGCAGGGCAGGCTGAGGGGCCACCCCCTCCAGTGCATGAATTTTCATGCACTGGGCCTCTAGTCTTATATAACCAAAGTACTGTTATTAAAACCAGGAAATTGGCATCAGTACAATACTACTAGTATTAGTAACTAAATTACAGGCTTATTTAGATTTCAACAGTTGAACAGTTCATTCAAATTTTATCACCTGTATAGATTAATGTAATTACTGCCATGAATCAGAAAACAAAAAATGAGCCATCTCCCAAGGAAACTTCCTCAGGCTACCCCTACATAGTCATAAACTCCTCTCCTCTTCTTAACCTCAGCAATCAATGTTCTCATTTCCATTACTATAACTGACTTATCAAGGGCCTGGGGGAGAGCAGGATGGGAATGGGCTGGAAGGGGTTAATGGAGGGAAAAGGAGGACCTATATAAAGGTTACATACTTTCAACCATAAATATTAAAAGAAGAAAAAAAAACAGGGCAAAAAATAACATGCTAAAAAATAAATAACTTGCTAAAAGAATGATGAGGCAAAAATAATAAATTATAATCATTAAAAAAAACTGTTGTGGAAAATGGAATCATACAATATGTAACCTTTTGAGATTTCTTTTCATTCAACACAATGCTCTTAAGATCCATCCAAGTTGTGTTTAGTAATTATTTGTTCCCTTTTTATGGCTGAGTAGCTGTCCACTGTAAGAATGAACCATGATTTGTTTATTCATTCACCCACTGAAGAATATATGGGCTCTTTCCAGGTTTTGCTATTACAAATAAAGTTACAATGGTCATTCATGGTCATTTTCTTGTGTGAACATACATCTTAGTAAAATTGCAGAAATGAGATTGCTGGGTCACATGACAAATATGTTTATCTTTAGGAGAAATTGCCAAGCTGTTTTCTGGTAAAGATTATCTGCTGTGAGTGACAGGAAAGATAGGAGTATAGGGTGACAGATATAAATATTTGAGAAGGAGGAAAACTTAAAACATATGCTAGCTTTCATATAAAACTAATAAATTATTTACCATTGAGACTATTCAAGTATATCCCATCAAAAACATATACATACACTGAATATATTCAAATATCATTACATTTTAAGGAACATTTTTTCATGTATACCTAAAGTTTATCATGTGTCTGACTGCACACACACATTCCTCAGAGGATAAATGGAAGAAGGCTTTGCTTTAAGAGATATAAGGTAAAATGCTGTTTAAAATAATGTGTAAATTTTATTTGTTAATCTCTTCACCAAATATCAGTAACATCTAAAGTTCACAGCCATTCTGAAAAATAAAAAAGACTGGTATTTATTTTTACATACATTTGTCTATTTGGTATATATTATTTAATTCTTGAGCATTATAAAATAGAGTAAGCATTCTATTTACTTATTAATCACAGTTATAAATTATTAAAAAATATAACTGTATTTGAAGGATATTGGGAAGAAACTGAGTTTAGTCCATTCTGAAGTCACTTCCCAAATAAGCTAAAGGTATCATTTTCACAAGTGTCATATCATGAAACGCTTTGTGTGGAAAAAAAAAAATACTCTAAAGAGACCCAAGGTTTGGAATGTGGCTCTTTACACAATGTTCTTTGATGTGTCAAAAGACCACTTTACTTTTCAACATGAGTTTCTCAGATAAATATAAAAACAGTTCTTCACCTTGAAAATGAGATATAGGTTAGGAACCTGACCACTTGTCTGTTTATATTAAAGGCACTGAAGTTTAGAGATGAAGATTCAATAGTTCTTTTTTGTTTGTTTGTTTGTTTGTTTGTTTGTTTTCAAAGTAGTGCTGAGTAGAGCCTGAATTTTAAAATATTAACATGCCTTTTAGGTTTCAAGAGAAATTACATCCAGAAGTCCAACTCCCACTATCTACTCCTACTGGATTATATCAAATAACATATCAACGTGTCATCATTCTGTTTAATTCTGCTTTCTAATATATGTTTTTGGTATACTGGATTGTGACGTATTCTGGATAAATTAATTTTCCAGATGATTAATTTTTTTCTTTTCCAGTTCCAAAGTGTTTTTAATAACATTTTGATACACATTTTAATAACATATAAGGTATTGCCCCAGCTCATAATATTTAAGATAATGAAAATTATTTAATAATTTTTTTTAAATTTTGGGTTATTTTTATGAAAATCTGTTCATTTGTGGGAGGAGTTGGAAAAATAGTCTGTTTTCCTTGAGGGTCTTTTCCCACATCATTTCAGGATACTATTGGACAATTTGTTTGCATTGGGCCAATCATCAGACAGATTTGAGTTTTCTTGCATTGATTGTACCTATTGTGAAGCGGGAGAATGAAAACTAACTAAATAACATTCAACATTTCTCTGAAAACTTGAGGAGTAAGGAGCTACCTTTTAAGTCAGAGATTCTAAATTGGCATTAGATACTGGGAATTAAAATGCTGAAAAACTGATTCTACTATAAGTTGGATACCTTCTGGGGTAAAAATAAATGATCCTAAATATAACAACCACAACCATGTAGTTTTTAAGGCGTCACCGAGGAATGAATGTTCAGAGTGCATAAGAATTTTCCTGGGTGATTTCCTTCTTTTGGGGACACATTTGCTGCTATGACTTGAGGCAGATCTCTGCTTTTAATTTTAAAAAGTCTAGCATGCCTTCTGTTAGAATTAGTCACGTGCATTCTCTCTCTCACCCTGGTTAGCACCTTGAGGACAAAGGCTTATGTATTTATCTTGACACTGACCTTCAATGATACTTCACCAAAAGTTTATTCAAACAATTGTGGGTTGAATTAGCAAAGGCTGCATTATAACTGTTAGGACAGGAAATGGGTGGCCAGTCCCACAGAAACAGTCTTGTGTTCTCCTGAAACCTTCTGTTCTGACCTGCAGCCAGAGGCATTGCTCATGAGCCCTCCTGGGTCTCAATGCAATTCTCAGTTTCCCCAAATTTCTTCTCACCCAGCGTGGAGCAAAATGAAGAGCTCATCTTATATCTAGAAAACTTATTTCATCTAAAATCCACCTTCCTGAGTTCTCCCACAGGGCAGGGCAAATTCAATTTAAATCTTGGTTTGGAACATTTTTCTGAAATAACCATACTTCCTTCACATAGTTAATAAACTAATTTTAATATTGGGAAACATACATGTATATCTACCCAGGTACGTAAAGCATACCTAGACAAAATCCTGAGCTTCAACATGTGTGTGCGTGTATTGAACTTCAAACATTTATTCCATATTTTTTGTCTTTTTGCTGCTTTCATTTTGGAAGGAATTTTTAATTTGTCTTTAACCCTGCAATGTCTAGACTGTGGATGAGATGAAATGAAAGTATCCCTGACTAAGAAACACTTAAAATAAGTTTCTTAATGAGAAAACAATTTAATGGCTATGAAGTCATCTCTCTATATCATGCATGCCAACAAACAGAACAGAAATACAATAAAACCCAGCAATGCTGGAAAGCCATTTGTTAGCTATTTTCAGCTCCGGAGCATGGAGCCAAACCTATGAGGTTGGAGTGCATTAAGTAAAGTCCTGAAAGCTTTATCAAGAGTTTTACTTTGACATGAATATTTCGCTTCCCCATATTCAAATGAAAGATGAGGTATGGCAATCCAATTGGAGAATTATAATATAGCTTCCTATATAGCCCATATTTATAATTTACTTTTTAAAATATCTTGCTGTTGAAGGAAGAAGAGCAACTAAAATCAACTTCAGAGTCAGTAATGTCTATCAGCCAGTCTCTTATTGAGGCCAGCTCACTTCCCCTCTCTAAAAGGAAAATAAACATCTGATACAAATAGGAAAAGTCTGTCTCTGTGGGTTTTGCATTCATTTTCACTCTTAATATACAACTAAATTTTTGGCAATAAAAATAGAGCAGAAATTTTAAGTTCATGGTCCTTGAGTTTTTTGCATAGTTCATAGATAGGAAGCAGGAAGGCGAGGCTCGGATGGAAATCTATGAAAATTTTAATGTGTTTGCATACATGCCTTTATCTGAGCAGAAATCCCAGATTTTCAAAAAGAGCTAGTGCCTCAGAGCACAATAACTAATTCCTTTCCCTTTTAATAATTTTATTGATAAGACTTTCAATATGTTAAGTTGAATTTAAAATTATATACTGAACGACAAAAAGGACTTTAGGAGTTACCATGCCCAGCCCTCCAAAAGGTTGCTGAATTCTACTTTTCCATCACACATAAACTAATTATGGAAGACTCCAGGGCAGAGTCAGCAAACTTTCCTAAAGGAGCATATAGCCAATACTTTAGGCTTTGGGAGACAAGCAATAACATTAAGGATATTGTCTAGATAAATATATAACTATTTAAAATGTAACCATTTAAAAAATATAAAATTCAAATTAGGCAGTAGGCTCAATTTGGCTCCTCTCCCTTTAATTTGAAGAACTCTGCTCTACAACAATTATACTTTAAAATATTATATGGGTTTCAGCTTCATGAAGTGAATTGACAAGTTATTTCCATTTTCTAGGAAGGAAGAAAGGAAATAGTTATATAACTTCTAGCTCCATGAAGCAATACATTAAATACTTTGTGGATATTGTCTCTTTAAAGGCACAAAATAACCTTGTTAGTAATGTATTGTTATAGTGAAGTTGTAGATGAAAAAATTCCGGAAAGTTTTATTAATTTTTCCAAGATTATTTATTTAGATTTCTTGAGTCCAAGAACTGTGCTGAGAGCTGGGGATGCAGCAATGGACAAGACACTGGGCCTGACCTCAATACCTATGAGGGGAAGACAGGCTGGTAGTTAGGCAATAAAGGAACACCTAGCCTATAAATAGAGTGTCAGGAAGGTTTCTTGGAGGAAATGATGTCAAAATAGTGACATGAAGGAAGTTTAGGGAGTTTGAGAAAATTGGAAAATTGTTTCTGACCAATACAATTGTGTTCATGAATATCTGCATATATGAGAAATGTTTGGGGAACAGCAAATAGCTCATTATGGGCGGACCAGGAGAAATGAGGTGATAAGAGTTACAGATGGGCTGGACAGGTGAGCAGGTACAAGAGTATAAAATTCAGCAGGTCTTTGGAGATATTTGGCAATTTGGCTGTTGAATATTAATTCCCATATATTAGAAATGTTATTTTCAATGAATAATCATTTTCTAATCTCAGTACATGGGTTTCATGTGAGTTTGTTGTCATTCCCAAGTTTTTTGAGTGGGTGCTTATCCCAGCCTGGTTAAATAAATATGTACCAATTAGGCTAGAATTTTATTAAAATAATTTGGAAAAAGAGTAACTATTTCTGCTATAAATTATAAACTGATTGACTAAAAACTTATACCTTTTCATGTCATCTTTATCCACTTTTGAGAAGGACTTTCTTGAGAATAAAGCCGGCACATAATAAAGAGCCAGGAGAGAAACCTAAACTAATCAATTAATTAATTGTTTTTCTAAATTTAGTGATAGCTGAAAATCATCCTGAAATTTTTCAGTATGACAGCCAACAAATTCTCTCTCCCTGCTGAACCTAGTTTGAGTTGGTTTCTCTCATGTATAACTGAAATATTTCCAATTAATATAGCTATGATAGTTCAGGCAAATTGTAACAAAAGATTTGTGCTATTTTTCCAGTCCTCACCAGAGGACATTTTTCCATTAGTTTTAGAGAGAGTGGAAGGGAGAGGGAGAGACAGAGAGAAACATCAATGTGAGAGACACATTGATTGGTTGCCTCCTGCACACACCCTGACAGGGGTCAGGGATTGAGCCTGCAATCAAGGTATGCGCCCTTGACCTGGGACTCTTCAGTCTGCAGGCTGATACTATCCACTGAGCCAAACCAGCAAGGGCAAAAGATTTGTGCTTTTAAAAGATTGCTCTGGATTCCTTGGAAAGCAATGATTAGGTGATAAAACTAAAGCTGCAGTTTGATGCTTTGTGGTAGTCTAGACATGAGATGATAGGTAATGGCAGGTGGGAATAAAAATAATATTTATGTAACCATAAATATAATATTTAGGACTTAGAGGCTGATTAGATATGAGTGAGGGTGAGGAAGAAATAGAAGTTAAGAGTGATGTTCAGCTGTCTGGTATAGGCCACTGAGTAATGAAGGACATGCCTTAAGATATAGAACACGGACTAGATGTGGGTGTCATTAATACAGCAATGGTAGCTGGAGCTATAGGAATGGACAGACTCACCTAGGTAAGAGAGAATGAATTGAGAAAAGGGCCTACGTGATAATTCTGAGGAAATACAATATTTAAAGTGTTGGTGTAGGAAAAAAAATATTTACAAAGGAAACTGAAAAAGAGCAACCTGATAGTAGTGCTTGGGTGAGGTGATGAATGTGTGGTCAGGGGTGCTAAAAATTAAAGAAGTCAGGAAAGCCAAAGGATGAAATGTCCACTGAATTCAGCAGCGAGGTGGTTTCTGGTGACTTTACTGCTTCTTTTGTTTATGTAATAAACAAAATTCCTGACTAACACACTAACTTATCCTTTGAACACAAGCTTAATTAAATACAGCCTCCTTGGAGGGACCTTTCCTGCGAGTCTTTCATTTAAATTTGCCCAAGCAGTATATTCTCAAAGACCCTTTTCCTGTGTAACACTTACCTAAATGCGTGCTTATGCCTGCCTTCCTGCGGAGCGCACGAGGGTTGAGCTATGCTTATTTTAGCAGTGTTTTTCCAGCACCTGTTAGATTACCTGCCACTCAATAACTATTTTTTAAATAAGGGAATAAAATAAAAGAAAAATAGATTTAAATCATTGCTGCTAAATATCACAAATTTAGTGTAGGTACTAATGCCCTTTCAAAGAAAGGGAATAGACAGACAATTTATGCATACTTGAGAGGTTGCATAGTCAACTCTTGTATCTGCACATGAATAGAAGAATCAAATTATCTCATTAATTCATAACAAGAGATGATCTATCCTTTGAGGATATACCACAGCTTCTTTCCCTACATTGTATGGATTAAAACTCCATCTTCACCTAGTTAGCTGTGGGCAAATTACTTACAACCTCTGAACCTCAGTTTGCTTATCTATAAAATATGGGGAGGAAAATAGTATCTATTTCAATAGGTGCTGTAAGAATTAATCTAAAATATAATGGCAAATATTATCGATCCAGGAACATAGAAATATGTATTCAAGTGTTTTGTATTATTAATATTGCTGATATGATTACAATAAATTATGTTTTTAAAGATTTGTCAACATGAATTTTTCTACTTAGTTTGACATCTTGGATTATATCTGAACTGTGCCTGAAAGAACTGGCTTTTGGACAAAATTCAGTTCAAATTTTGCCTTAAGCTTTTAATACATTTTTATATATGCACATGAAAATAAGCCTTTTCATAATCATTGTCTTTTTATCTTTATAAAAAATAAACACAACTGTATGTTTTACAGAATCTCCAATTACTTTCCCATTGCCACTCCTCAGGTTGGTCTTAAATCTTCCATTATTTTTCCCCAATTATAAATGGAAAAATAGAGGCATCATGGCTTCCTGAGAGGCATATGAACATTAAAATGTAGCTGAAAGCTTAGCACTGACAGATATTTCAAAGACATATTTTGCTCTTTCATGCTGATGCAGGAAGCTTTTTGGTGTTGTATTTATTTTAAACACTGATAAGCTTTTCCCCCATAGAGTCTGATATCAGTTCAGTCTTCCTATAACCATGTGTTTACTCTTTTAGTTCCACCATGAAGAGATTTGGTGAGTATGAAAGAACCTACCAGTTCCACTACCGCCTGTGGTCCGGAAAAAAAGCCTTGCTCAATCACTGTGATCCAGTGAAAAGCCAGCTGACAGTATACGAGACAGAGGATGTTGCAAATGATCTATGCATGTTGAAAGGTACACCAGTTAAATCTTTATATATGATTACCCTCAGGGAGTACCAAATTTTCAGTGCCCACCTGCCAGCCATTAAGTAACTCCGGTTGCCTAGAAACACTAAGTTTCTAAGGTTGATGGAATGTCTGTACTTAGTAGAGTTGATGACATTCAATGTCTAGCCCATTTTTCATCACCAGGAGAGTGACACATGATTTCATAATTGGTTCAGTATCATTCACTTTCCCTTACAATAGAACAGCTGGGAATAGATTTGAAATATAAATCTTGTATTCTAAGAAACACTTTTACTTAGTGTATATGTCGCCCCAAGCATCTCTAAAATAGTCAACTGGAAATGTGTCTTCATGGCAATTACTTTATAGATATGCACATATAGAATGATGTAAGTTTTAATAAAGCAGGTTCAACAATGGGTCAAAAGTTAGGGACTGATACCCTTAATAAGACTAAATACCAAAGAACAACATTCACATAGGCAGAATTTAAATAATAGCATGAAGATGAAAATTAAATTATGCCTCTAGATAGTATTATGCTATCTAAGGATGGGTTAAGAGTGAATGGAAAATTAACCCAAAGAAATGGATACATATTTCAATATATACCAGTGTGCCCCTTTACCATAAACATTGAAAGCCCCTTTTTAACTGAAATTGAATCCACTCAACTCAATCAATTCAACAAACATAAAACAAAGAATTTCTATGTACCAGGTGCCAGAAAAATATGCTGGGATCCAAAAAATATTACTATGGCAAAATTCCTGTCACCAGATATCCAATAATTTGTCCAGATAATATATAAATGCGCACATAATCAAAATAAAGTGGTCTAAAATCCAGGACTATGCAGATAGTTTTTTATTTTATGTTTCTACTATCTCTAGTGCCTAACACAATGATGTGTTTAAAGCAGCTACTCAATTAATGTTTGCATTATGAAAGAAGGAGAATTATAACTCTTATTAGGCAAGAGATTGTGTTGACAAAGAACTAAGTCTCTCTAATTAATTACTGGAGCGTTCTGGTTCTGAGAGAAATTAAAATAGTCACTGACTCAGTGGAAAACATGTTTTTTTCAGTGATTGTGTACAGATCCATTCTTTTTGTTTATCACCAACACCAGACTGATTATTAAATCAGGAATATCTTAATTTTACAGTGTTTCTCTAATAATTCTACATTTTATTCCCTGTTATCAGAAAACCTACTATCTGAGAAAGGAAACATTTGTGAACTTTAGTAATGGAGAGTGCACTGCCTTCCATCACTCTGGCCGTCAGCACAGTGCGAACTTCCATGGCCGTCAGGGAGGGCAGAGATCCACAGCCAGGCAGAACCTTGGATTTTTCTGAGTATAAAAATCGTGATGGCTGAGGCAAGGGACATGGCTACCTTAACAATGATGGCTGCGGTCAATTTAGGATAGTAAGAAAAGGGCTAACAATAACTGTGCATATTTAACATGGCAGGATAGACAATGTCAAAATATTTATCTTCATCTCATGATGCTGTTTACTAGGAATTTAGTTGCAAAATCTGACATTGGATGATACTTGTTCAATATTTTTACAAATACACATACATACACACACACTCACACACATGTGTACACACACACAAACACCATGTAGTTCTAGGTTGACCGTCATACATGAAAAAAAAATCCTCCTAAAATATTATTTACAAATAATAAAAGACTTCGATTTTTCCCCACTTTCAAGTGTTTAGTTATCACTCTGTAAAAAGCTCTTTTTGTACTACACATACACTGGCTTAAAAAAAGGAAAATTAATGAACTATTCGTGGGTTTCCTAATAAAGCGTGCAAAATTTTGAAGGAGGGTCTGGGGTGATCAGGAAGTTGTCATGCAAGAAGAGCCATTTTATTTGTGGAAGGGCACGTGGACCGAAATCCAGAAGACAGAGATGAGGATGGGGAAAGAGGGCCTGGCAGGAGAACTATCTGAGCACAGGCACAGAGTGAGCAAGAAAGCACACGCTATATTCCGTGAATACTGAAACTCTACCGTGAGTTAACCAGAAGGTGTGTGTGTTTTTTAATTGTAGGAATAAGATGGTATTACAGACTAGTATAAAGTTTAGAAGAACCTAGAATTTTGAGTTGTGGAATACGGATTTATTGGAAAAGATGTGAGGAGGCCCTGAAAGTAGGTGAACAAAGTAATGACAGTAGCATTCCAGTAAATGAGTCAGACACTAGCAATCAGGATACGCTGAAATATTTTAATTTATGGAGACAAACATTTAAATATTAACGCACTAGCAAAGGTGAGTTTGATTTTAAATCATAATTAAGTCTGCCTACCTGGTATTTTCCGTATCCAGCCCTTAAAACATTTTATATATTCACAAATTATAGACACACACATTTATGTAAAAATATATTCCTTGCCACATATTAATTATATTTCAAAATATATTTAATTTATTTTACTAGCAAAGAAATCTACTTATGGACTTAGCTTTAATTACTTTGTTTAGAACACTCCTGTTTGAGGAAGTTTAAATGATGGCTAAAGAAAAAATATTCTGTCCTTTACATTTTTATGGTTTATTATTCTCCTAACTGATATCTCTATACCTGTTACTTCTCTAATTCATTCATCAAATAACTGTTAGAAGTATGTTCTTTAAATACAGTTTTAAAAACTCGTATTACATAAAGAATAAAATTGAACTAAGTAGCATCATCCTAGCCTAGGTCTTTTAGAATTAGTAATCTAAATAATCTAGAGTGACGTTAAAGAAGCCACTTTGAACTTGAGTTATTTTAAGCATATTCCTGTCTCCATAATGTCAGGCTTATTTCAGGACATCCCCTTTCCCGTTAATTCCCAACGCTTCAAGTCAGTGCTAGCCAGTCTGGACACTGATCAAACAGATGGCAAAATCGCGGTACACACTATCTACCACAGAAGTTTTGATGTTATTTAAAATTATTCACCTTTGTGCTACTGATTCTTATTTTCTTCACTCATCAAAATGCTACCACAATCTTTCAAAGCTTTATGTAAATTTCAACTTCACCATTCTTGCTCCAAAAAATTGAATCTCCCATGTTGTAGCTTGTTACCTCCCTACTTCCCTAACTCCCCCCTCTTTCTCTTCCTCCCTCTCTTTCTATTTTTGTAGCTTGCTTTCTGGATTTCTTGCTTTAATTCTTTCTTGTTTCCTTCCTCCTGCAGACTGAATATCATTCATGACAGTTATAACTGCTTCCTTTTCAAGTAGATTTTGTATCCGTCTATGGCAGTAAGTTGTAAGATCTGTGAAGCACACTAGCTACAGTTCTCAAGCCTATCAGTGCTCATTAATTGCCTGCCTTATTATGTTGAAGGTCAGCTATGAAACACCACCAACAAAGATACCTAGGGCTTAAAAGAATCCGGCTTAGAAACAACACAAGTACGATCATTATTAGACTGTGCATACATCGCCCTTACCCAATGTCATCATATTGCATCCTCACTTGGTGACGTCATTCCTCCCAAACCCTTCACATACCTACAAATGAACGGATGATTATATATCTGCTTGATTCATCGGTGCAAATGTTCCTTAGCCCACGCAGGGGCCAGACTCTGCTGTGTGGTTTCAGAGATTGGGTGGAAAATATAATGCAGCACATACATTAGAAAAAGGAAATCAGAACATTAAACCACTTGTTTTACCATCTCTGATCCCCCTGAGGCTCAGTGACATTTGGTGCATTTATCTTTCTTGTTAAAAACAGATTATCTAACTCCTTGCAGCAGGTGGAGGAAAGATGTAGCAGAATGTTTACAATAAGGCATACAAATGTGTTATGTGTATATATCTGAGGGAAGGGAAGGTCATTGTTTATGTATTTCCTCAATTTTCAGTTAACTCTTTTCTCTGGTGCTCTGAAAAGTAAATATCTCAAATGATTTTTTAAAAAAGAAGAAAGAAGGAAGAGAAAAAGCATGATCACAGAGTATAGGGGAAACAGCAAAACATAATGAGGAAATAGAGATTAAATTCTGTATGAAATTAAGGAAACGGTTTATACATATATTGCGTTTTAGGGACTACATTCCCTACGTTTCTAATTCATACTTGTTTGCATTTTCATTTTATAAGTATCATTATAAATTCTTATACTTGGTTGGATTTGCTTGTACTGAAAAGTAACAGAGGCAATGCTCCTGCCCCTAAGAGACACTGCTTTGCATTGGGTTAGTGATGTGACTGGTAACTTGGTCTTTCCAATTTAAAGAATCTTTAACTGGGCTGTATTTCAGCTTTATGAGTTCAAAGCTTCTGAGTCCACATTTTTCTCGTCCTCCTAACTACACTCTTCCTAGAGGCTTTCCATTTCCATTGCTCTCTCTTTCCCTAGCTTTCTGCCTAGAAATATACAAACCATGTTATTAATTCAAGGAACAATTCGTTTTTACCAAATAGCCCTCACCTACTCTTTTGCTCTTTTTATTCACATTCAGCCTTTTGAAATCCTCATGACATCCTCAGATTGGGTTCTTTCTAGGTTCTCCTCAACTAATTCCTTTATGAAACCAACTGCTTTTGAGCACATAAAAGCTGTCTGGAAGCAATTCTGTTCTGGACTCTGAGGAAAATCAAGAAGCATGGAATAATTCTTGAGCACAGGGAAAGCCCAGATATACAAATAGAATGTTTCAATACCCTATATAATAAAGAGCTAATATGCTTATTAGACCGAACAGCAGAACCACCATCTGGACAACCTTCCAGATGAAGCTGGGGCTGCAAGAACCGGTCGAAGCTGCGAGGGCCGGCTGAGGCTGCGAGGGCCGAGCCCCTGGTACACATTCCGTGCATTGGGCCTCTAGTAATGATACAAAACTGTGAGATGGCGGTTTTCAACCTTAGCTGTGCATTTGCATCACTTTAGAAGCTTTAATATCTGAATGAGCGGGCAGCAACCCAGCCCAGTTCATACAGAGCCTGGTGTGTTTGTCTTTCCTGGTGAACCTAGAGCAAGCATGTCAAACTCACTGCCTGTGGGCCGCATGTAGCCCACAAGGGATATTTCTGTGGCCCAGCCAATATAACATAAGAAATGTTTTAATTAAAATTTTGTAACTTAATTTTTACTATATCTTGTTATACATAATCCTATATAATAAAAGCGTAGTATGCTAAGTGTCAACCGCTCAACCAGTCGCTATGACGCACACTGACCACCAGGGGGCAGACACTCTGACCAGTAGGTTAGCTTGCTGCAGGGGTCTGGCTGATTGGGACTGGTCTAGAATGCCCCGATCAACCCTGATCGCCAGCCAGGCTGAGGGACCCCACCCATGCACAAATTCATGCACCAGGCCTCTAGTTATTAATAACGAACTACAATGTTCACTAATGACTGATTACTATAATCGTGCTGCATTCATTTCCCTTACGCGCCTTATGTGCAGGCGCACCATTTCTCTCCACTAATACTAGCAGTGAATATTTTAGCAGCCGATTGCCATGTCATTAGTCTTGTGCTGACTTGTTTGGTGTGTGCAACAGGAAATATTTCCCTTTTGGAAAACAAAAAAATAGGTTTATTTGCGTTACACTTATTAATTTGTGTAATTATTCAGCGTCTGGTAAGTTAATGTTCAAGAAAAAAATATTAATTTTTATTAAAATGTTCTATTATTTTATGTTAATGATTACACATTTTTTTCAGCTGTTTGTATTCAGCATGTCTCTATCAAAATAAACCTACGTTTCTATGAAAATTGAAGCTTTTGTTTTTTTGCAGCCCACATAAACGTAAACCTTGTTTATTTGGCCCGTGTTAGCCTTTGAGTTTGACATGCTTGATCTAGAGGCTTCCTATCACAAGCAGAGTGGGGTTTTTTTTTTAAATATTTTTTTATTGATTTCAGAGAGGAAGGGAAAGAGAGGGAGAGAGAGAGGGAGAGAGTAATGATGAGAAAATGATTGATTGGCTGCCTCCTGCACACCCCACACTGGGGATAGAGCCCACAACCCGGGCATGTGCCCTGACAGGGAATCAAACCCTGACCTCCTGCTTCATAGGTCGATGCTCAACCGCTGAGCCATAACGGCCGGGCACAATCAGAATGTTTTGCTGGGAAAAAAAGCTAAGTGAGATTCTGTTTTGAGATATTTAACAAACAGTTCTGAATAAAGAACTCTGAAGCATGGACTGCTACCTTGGTCTCAGAGATATGCTGGGGACACTTTGTGATCTAAGCCACCCAGTCGTCCACCTGGTAACACCACCTTGATCTTCGTTGAAAAACTGTTCCATTGCTTCACTTTTGATACCCAGAATGCTTCCCATTAATTGTATCACTTCATGACCTTTATGTTTTGGTGACTGAAAATACCCCATAAAAAGATTTCTCATTTGGATTCTGCCGACTTTCCCTTCTGTACTGCTTAGCAAGTTTATCAATTTCTTTTGTCTGTCATCCAGCACTTCCTGTTGGACCTCATTTTGTTTTATAAATTCTGTCATTTATTCTCCCTTCTGATCCAAGCCAGATTCGCTTCATCTAGACATCCCTGTAACACCACCAGTTTTCCTTCTAGATGTCTGCCTTCTCCACCCATTTAGCTAGTAACAACTTCGGCTTAGCTCGTAGTGCGTGAGCTGACTGCTTTTCTTGTCCCCGAGAAATAGACGGCTGTCATGCAATATCATCTCTCCTTGGTGACCATGGATTCAATTGTTCCTGCAAAGACTTTACCTGCAAACTGGCTTGATGGTTTGCCTTTTCCATTGCGTTAGAGGATGAGCGTAGCTCTCCCTCCAATACTGCAGCTTTCCTTCTTAGCTGCTGTATCTTCCACAGCCCAAGCTTCTAGAAAAGGAGGGTCTTCTGATTCTAAAGTATGGTTAAGCCATCTCTCCAGCTCCTGGTTTAAGCATAATCCTTTGTCACACAAATAGTGAACATATTTTTACTAAGGTACGGTTTTCCATTTGTTTCTGTTTTATTGCCAACATGACTTCATTTCTCTCCTGTTGACACATAACTGTCTTTTCCTGCATTGATGTAACTGCATTAAAAGCTGATTTAATTCCTCGGTCTTGCCCTGTTCTTTCTCCTTCAATAGTTGCTCTAAAGCAAGATCCTTCTCCATCATTGAAACATATTCCAATTCTTTCTCTTTCCTCATCCTAAAAAGTCACATATTAGTCGCTTGATTTTCTGTTTCCTTTTCCCTCCATGTTTCTACTATTTTTTTTTTTCATTTTCCTGTTTTAGTTTACACATGTCCATTTCAAAACGCAATATTCTGGCCTTCAAGTTGGTTACTGTCTGACTCAAAGGTTCATTTGCTCACTTCATGGTAAAATTTTCACTTAAAGAAAGCAATTCATCACATTTTGTTTTGATTAAGAGCTCTTTGTCCTTAAGTAAGTTTTGTAAAAACATCTTGTTTCTCCTTTAGCAGCTCAATTTCTAAATCAGTTTGTTCAAGTAGTTATCTATCTAGTTTAGAGGTGGCAGCAACTGAATCAGACAATCTCTGATTTTCTTTCTCGAGGGTTCTAATTGTTGCTTCTTTGTCCTGCACTGGTTTCTCAGCTCTTGTACCTCTTCTTGGAACAATTTAGAAGACTCACTCAGTTCATCCAATTTCATTGCCTTAGTGGTCGGCAAACTCATTAGTCAACAGAGCCAAATATCAACAGTACAATGATTGAAATTTCTCTTGAGAGCCAAATTTTTTAAACTTAAACTTCTTCTAATGCCACTTCTTAGAAATAGACTCACCCAGGCCGTGGTATTTTGTGGAAGAGCCACACTCAAGGGGCCAAAGAGCCACATGTGGCTCGTGAGCCGCAGTTTGCCGACCACTGCCTTAAGAGACTCTGTGGATTCTGAAGTAATTAATCAGGTGGAGGGCTGTGGTGAAATAAGATCAAACTGACCAAAAAGAGTATCCTTGGCATTGGGAAGCTGCCCTATGCTGAGCTGAATCTGTGCTAATGCCTTCTCCAAACTTTGGACTCTAGAAAACTCCTATATTTTGTTTAATATGTTCCTTAAACTCAAAGTTCTGCTTCTGGATGTTTAAATTAAATTATATTTTTTGTGACTGATTTAGCTGACTTACTAAATCTATTTAGGCCTTCCCTTGGTTACATACAAATCATTAACAATCAATTCACATTGAGTTAATTTTTATTTCTGCATGTCTGACTTCGGTGATGTTCATTTTATCACCTTCAACTTGACGAACTCTCTGTTTTCCATCATCTAGAGCTTGTTTTCATTTACTGATGATGCGATCTCCTTCATTTTGTTGTTTTGATCGCTGATCTTTTACCAAAACCATGAGCTTTGCAGGTTCTTGTTTCGGTTGGTCCAGCTCCCCTAACTCAGCTCCTATCTGATTGAGTTTTTAATCCTTGGCTTCCAAGTCGTATGTTAAATGATTTACTTCTGAATCCAAATTAACATCTCTTATAGCTGTACTTTTAATTCCTTTATACTCATTGTTTAATTTTAAAAGTGGCAGTTGAAATTCTTTCTTTTTTTATTTAATAATAAATTTTCTTTTTCTAAAACTTGAACTCAGTCTTTAATTTTCAGTCTGTCATCAATGAGACTGTTAAACTGGTTTAAGCTACGCAGTGTCATTACTTCATTTTCAGTACCAGACAGAGCATCTTGTACTCTGAACAATCCCTCCACGTGTGACCTCTGTGGAAGAACTCATTCCTGTTTTGTCATGATATCACCTTGTTTTTTTTAATATAAGGCTTCAATTCACATTCTTTAATTGTTTCCTTCTTTTCCTCATTTATCTGGTCTTATTCTCTCCTTAAAACATCACTCTCGTTTTCTGCAGAAGAATTAAATATTTAATTCCAAACGCGAGCTCTTTGATCTTTATTTCAGTTTGCAGAGCTTGAATAGATTTTTGCATATCAGGACTGTTAAAGGCATCAGTTACTCCAATTCCCAAGCTGTCCTGATGTAACAGATTTTCCAGTTCTTCCTTCATATTCACTTATTTTGTCTTGATGCCTATATCCTATTTCTGCCAGTTTCTGTGGGTAACATGCTGCAATACTGCTATTTCATCAGTTACCTTATTTCACTTCTTTTGAGGTGTCGCCATGGTATTTTGCAGTTTGTAGATTTCATTGTGAGCAAAGCTGTTAGCTGTGGAAAACCATGTTAGCTGTTAGTCTGAGCAAAACCTCTCCGACGACTAACTTCAGCCTCAAGTCTTAGAACTGTACTCGACAGTCTGTTTATCTCCTATTGTGATGAAATCAGGTCAAGGAAGTCCATATCCTCTCCGTTGCAAGCTGAAGCACGATGGTGATGTCAAACCCAGTGGAGGTGTCACCTGGGTCGATGGTACAAGGCCAGCTCCAGAATTTACGGACCCAGTGGCTCACTCCAGCTTCAACAACTTGTCCTTTAGTGCTATGTGTCTTCCATTCAGAAGTTTGAATTCTAAGTCTTTCTGTTGTTGATGTCAGTAAGCAGCAGTGTGCTGTTTTAGTTGAGGTACTTCTGTTTTAGACAACTACAAAAAGTTTTAAGTCTCAAGAGTTTTAAATGCTCGGCAGGGCGGGGCCACCGGGAATTGGGAAGGGGCAGCTGATAGATCTCCTGTGGGGGCCAGCTCCTGTCAGGTGTGTGAGGAGAGGGGATGATCCCTGCTTCAGAGCCCCATCACTCAGTCCCTGACACCCCCCTGAGTCTGCCAGACCTCCATACCATAGTCTCAGCAGCTGACTTTTCTGCAGGTCATGAGCTCAGCAGGATGGGAGACAAGGAATGGGGCAGGGGGGATATTATATTTTCCCAGGCCGATGCATATTGGAGGGAAGACTGACCCCCCAAAAATGGCATCTGTGGGTGCTGTGGGAGAAGGACTCAACACAGGGACCCTGTCTGCTGTCCCTTCAGCTCTCTTCCCAGAGCCACACCACCCAGTCTCTCCTTATACTTCTCTGGTCCACTCCACGCCACCCTCCCTCTGCAGGAGCTCGGGGTGGTGAGCAGCTGCCAAGGAGATTTGTGCGCTTGCTCTTTAAGCGGTTGCCTTGGTTTCTGGTAGACTCCTGTCTTTCCCTGGAGGACAGAGTCCCCGTTCATTTGCACAGATAGGTATTATGTGGGCTTCTCTTCCAGGCTCTGGTGCTCTGGGCTGGGGAGCCTGGCATGGGGTGGGATGCCACGCTCTTCAGGGGGCACCTTTGCAGGTGGGACACCCCTTCGGATGCTCAGCTGTGGCCCCTGCATGTGGGGCCAGTCCTTTTTGCTTATCTGCTTTTCTTACCAGTCTCCGTGGGCTTCTTCTGCCAATCTTTGGTCATGAGTCCTTTTCTCATCTAGCCTGCAGCTGGGTATTCAGGTTAATTGTTCTATATTTCCACTGTCATTCCAGTTTGGTCCAGGGAGGCTGTGAGTGTAACTTCCACTTGCTTTGCTGCCCTCTTGGGTCTCCGGAAAATGACAGAGGCTTTTATGAAGAGGAGCACTGGGACTGAGAGATGCTGAATTAGAATCCTACTTCCCTGCAATTCTACAAAGCCTTTAATATATGTATGCAAAACATGGAGAACATATATTGTTGATATGTTCTCATAGACTTTTCAACATCACAGCTCATGATTTCCTATTGGTCTCTTTGCCTTTGAAATCTAGGCTATAATATTTACAAGTCACCTTCAGAATCATATTCCTTTCAGATATCATCTCTTTCTCACCAACCACCCCACCCTGAAAAGCCCTAGTACAGATATGAATGAGGTATTTCTTATTTTTAAGTTCCCTTTATTTAAAAAAATTTCGCATCCAGTCTTTTAGAACGTGGTGCATGTTTCCAAAGCGGGACTTTGGAACTTCATAATTGCTTTTGAAGAAAACAAAATCATGTTTAGATAGCGCTATAGAGATAAACAGAGAAACTCTTCTGTACGTTTGCCAGTTGGTAACACTTCATATGCGACAAATATTTATTTCTTGATTAGAGAGGTAAGTTTCTTTACTCCTGAGTTTATTTTTAAAATTTTAATTAAATGTGATCTTTTTACTGAACTTTGGCATGTGAGAAATATTTCCCCTAATTCACTCAGGGTTTTGTCTCCCTTACTGCACCTGGCAAGTGTAGCAGAGTGGTCACTTTCCCACGAGACGATGGTATGGAACACATTTACGTAAATGAAAACAATAAAATATCACTTTTAAGTAATTTAAATTGTTTAAGACTTCACTTTTTTCAAATGTATTTTTCAACATCCCAATTATTTTTTGATGTATAGGTTATCAATTATTGGTGCTATTACTAAATAGATAACCATAGCAATCAACACAAAACTATGTGATACATTTGAGACTTTTAAATACGGTGTTATACTTGTACTTCGTTGAATTATCTTGGCAAGAGTTTCTTTTTCATTCTCAGACAGTAACATTGGAAAAACTGCCCCAAACATACAGCTCCTCCCCTGGCATCAAAAGTCAACCACAGTGCCATTCTGTTCGTAGAGATTCTTTATTTTTAGGCTTTTCCCCCCATATAAGTGGATTGCCAATATGGACTCTCAATATAAACATTTAACTAAGAGGGCCAGAATCAGATCTTGAAACAGTTATCTCTATTTTGATGTACCAAGTTATTGGCATGTAATTTCTAATAAATCTGGCATAATGATGTCTGATTTTAAATAATTAAAAGGTCAGCAAGCATATGTAAAACAGACATGCTACCATCCATATTGATCATTAAATTTAAGGTTCAGGTGAATTTGTTTAAAAGCTGGAAATTAAGAAATTTAAAACCATTCTTTCAAATTTGCTAGGTCAAAAATATAAAAAAAAAACAACACATGATAATGTTAACCATGGGGCCATTTGAAACTTTAAATTATGTTCTTCTTAAGAGTTAAAATTAAAAGAAAGTGACCTCATTGGAGTTTAATGCTACCCTTTGATTGCTGCATGCTATATTAATTTCTTCCACCAGTTCAGCTATTCCAATATAACAAATTGGCCTTATCTCCATTGGTCAGCTTCTTCCTCTAATGCAGACAACTTAATGGATTTTAGTTCTAAATAGAGCAGGGTTTGTTTCTGAGTATGAATTCCAACTTCAGTTATTGTACAAATTATGCCTTAGCTTGATATTGAACCAGGTTGACCACTAAAACAGAAAAGCCTAATATATGACCTAAATTAGCAAATTTTGCCCAGACAGCAAAGTTCAATTGGCCTGATACCCTCATCCTTACGTTCTATTTTCAAAGCAAGTTCTCCATCTAGTGGCTGGAAAGTGCACAGTAAAATCCTATAATCATTATTACTGATTCTCTGCACATTTATATAGCTCTTAAAAAGTTAATTAAAAGTGAATTAGCCCTAGCCCTTTTGGCTCAGTAGATAGAGTGTGGGACTGCGAACGAACGGGTCCCAGGTTCAATTCTGGTCAAGGGCACGTACCTAGATTGCAGGCTCCTCCCCAGACCAGGCCGGTGTCCGGCCTCATGCAGGAGGCAACCAATTGGTGTGTTTCTCTCTGTCTCCCCCTCTCCCTTCCACTCTCCTTAAAATTCAATGGAAAAATATCCTCGGATGAGGATAAACAAATTTTTTAAAAAGAGCATTTAAAGCAGTGGTTTTCAACCTTTCTAATGCCACGACCCTTTAATATAGTTCCTCATGTTGTGGTGACCCCCAACCATAAAATTATTTTCGTTGCTACTTCATAACTGTAATTTTGCTACTGTTATGAATCGTAATGTAAATATCTGTGTTTTCTGATGGTCTTAGGCAACCCTGCTAGTGGTTCTCAACCTGTGGGTCGCGACCCACAGGTTGAGAACCGCTGCTATAGAGCCTAAGACCATCGGAAAACACAGATATTTACATTACAATTCATTAACAGTAGCAAAATTACAGTTATGAAGTAGCAACGAAAATAATTTTATGGTTGGGGGTCACCACAGCGTGAGGAACTGTATTAAAGGGTCACGGCATTAGAAAGGTTGAAAACCACTGAAAAGTATGAACTTGAGGAAAAGTATGCAAACAAAGAGAATTGGTTTCAAACACTCCCATCTGTTTCTTATAAACTTGTTGATCCCAGGCCCCTGACTTAAATCTACTAAGCCATGGTTTCCAGTCTATAAAATGTGAGCAAGAATACCTGCAGGATATGGTTATTATTAAGAAGAAGCAAGATTTGCAAAGTGCTTACAATAGTGCCTGATTGATAAAAATAAGAATGTTAAAAAAAAAAAAAAAAACAAGCAAAGAAACAAAAACCTAGTTCATTACATAGTAAGTTAAAATAAGCCAGTCAGAGAAAGATAAGTATCACATGATCTCACTCATTTGTGGAATATAATGAACAACATAAACCGATGAACAAAAACAGATCCAGAGACAGAGAAACATCGATCAGATGCTCAGACCTCAGAGGGAAGGTAGGGGTGGGTGGGAGTAAGGGGGAGAGATCAACCAAGAGACTTGTATGCATGCATATAAGCTTAACCAATGGATGCAGACAACAGAGGGTGAGGGTGAGGGCAGGATTGGGGTGTTGGGGGGCAATGGGGAGATAACCACACATTTGTAATACATCAATAAATAAATAAATAAATAAATAAATAAATAAATAAATAAATGGCAGACTTGGGTTTTGAACCTAAGTCTTACACCCAGATTTTCCATGTACCATATAGATATACTTTGGTTTTTTTTAAGACTTCATGACAAAATTGTAGAATCATGAAGCTTATCAAAGAAAGTGCTTATAGTAATTGTTGATTTAAAAACTCAATGCCTCTAAAAGTTAAATGAAAAAAGAAAATTGAATATAGCTATAGAAAGTGAACAAATATTTATTATTTCAAAATTGGCAACTTTAAAACTATCATTATATATGAAACTATAACACTAATCATTATAGTTATGTATATATGTAATACACCTCAAGTTTCTCAAGAGTATGTGAAAATGTGTCAGAAACTGCTTCTCTCATTCAATGCCACTCTAGATAAGACCCCATGACCCCGTGTTAAATAATCAGTTCATTCATGACAAGAAGTAAAAATGGTCATTAACAATTAGGACAGGTATATATGACAGTGTGTGATGAGTTATTAAAGAAACTTATGCAATTTTCTTAACTTTAGGTTAACCTGTTTTTCTCTACATAGTACTCAAAGTCTTATATTTCTTTTTGAAGAATAACAAACTAGAAGTACATTCTATAACATATCTTAATTTAACTAATATAACTGTAGCTAACAACATTTGACACTAATGAAATTAAATTAAAATATTTTATGAAAAAGTTGTAGACACTTAACAGAGCAAAATACAAATGTTTCCTAATAAATATATTTTGCATTGAATTTACTTGATGAAACTTTCCCACTCGCCTCTTTGTTTCCAAAGCTAATATACACATCTCAAACTGAAAGGGATATTCTCTGAAAATCAGGAGTATAATACGTAAATACAAACATGTAATTGTAAGAAATGCTTTACAGGTTAATCTAGATAAAGATCCATACAGTCTTTCTATCTTGAAAAGTAAACTTGAAAGAATACAGTTCTAGAAAATGGACTTATCAGGACTTCATGTATCCTGTCTTAATTTTCAACATTTCTCTCATTTTTAAAGTTCACCACTAAACTAATTAGGATTTCTAACATTCCAAAATGCACTAACATCGTAATTATCCTTAATTAAATATTTAGAGCTCTCTTATAAGTTTATTTTTTATAACGATAATAAATTACAGTCTTTGGGTATAAAATAAATTTCACTGAGAATATATTGAAATTTTTAGGGACCTGTTGCTAATAACAAATTTATAAAAGCCAATCTTGCCACCTGGTGGTTCCAGATGAGAAATGTGCTTTTAAAGGCTACAATACAGCTGAGTTCCTATTTTAACACAATTCAGATAATCTAAACATATTTGATTGTGCATATATTTTGACAAAGGTGCAGAAACAATTCAGTGGGTGAAAAGTAATCTTATTAAGAAACGGGGTTGGAGCAATTGGATATTCATAGGCAAATAAAATGAACATTGGCCCCCATGATTTAAAACCTCAAATGAAGATCACAACAAAAACCTCAAAGAAGATCACAGAGTTAAATGTAAAACATAAACTATAAAACTTTAGGGGGGAAAGCCATAAGAGATAATCTGCGGGATTAGGGCCAGGTAAAGAGTTCTCAGACTTGACTCCAAAAGCCTAATTCGTAAAAGACACTATGGAAAAACGGGACCTCATCCTAATGAAAAAGCTTTGCTTTGTGGAAGACGCGGAATGCTTCATCCTGTTAAGAGAATGAAAAGACAAGCTTCATACCGACTGGGAGAAAATAGTTTCGAACCACACGTCCAAGAGAAGACCGTAAAAGGAGTGACAGCACCCATGTCTGCACAGATGGAGAAACTGAGTCCATTGCACATCACTGGTGGGTGGAACATGGTAGAGCCATGACGGAAGTTGTTCAGTTCCTTATAAATCTACACATGCAACTCCCATACACTCCAGCAGCTGTACGCTTAGACATTTATCGCACAAAAATGTAAATACATGTTCACACAGAAACCTGTATATAAATGTTTATAGCAGTTTTCTTCATAGTAGCCAAACTGGAAACATCTCAAAAGAGCATTGGTTATAAAAATGCTGCTGCATCTGTACCATGGAATCCAATTTAGCAATAACAAGAAATTGTTTATATTTGCAACAACTGGGAGGACTATCCAAGAAATAGCGCTAAGTGAAAAAAAGCTGATCTGAGAAGGTTATATGCTCCTATTTATATAATATTTTGAAATGACAAAATTATAGAATTAGATAACCAACAGATGATGGTGGTCCAGGGTTAGGGATGGTGGGGGTGTAGGAGAAGGGATTTGGCGTGGCTATGAGAGGGATCCTCATGAAGCTTGAACTGCTCCGCATCTTCACTATTGTGGTGGATGCAGGAACCTACATGTGATAAGACTTTATGAAATCTAATACACACACACACACACACACACACACACACACACAAAACTGGGGAAATCTGAATCAGATCAGGAACAATCGCAGTTAAGTAGGGTGAGAGCATGTGGGGGGTGTGGGAGCAGCTGGGGAGAGGTCAATGGGAGGGGAGGGGAAGGAGACATATGTAATACTTTAAACAATAAAGAATTTAAATTAAAAAAATCCAAGTTAACATTTTGGCTGTGATATTTCACTCTAGTTTTACAAGATGTTACCATTGGGGAAGTTCACAAAGAGCACACAGAGCCTTTTGGTATTATTTCTTACAATTGCAAGTGAATTCGCAATGACCTCAAAATAAAATGTTTAATAAAGACAATTATGCCACCAAGTTGTTACAGAATAGAAATAGGACTTAAAAGCTTAAAAGTACAGAGTTAATTATTGTTTTAGAGCAATGCCAACAATCAAAACATGTCCTTGTGCATACATTTATTGTTTTAATTACTCCAACTTCAAAATTTAAAAGGTTCTTTATGGATAAATATTCCTCATAAAAAAGATATTAAGAGTGTACTTCTCATTTTTCATAGTTATTTTTTCTTCACACAGTTAAGATTTGAATTGAAACAGAGAAGGAAAGGGTATTTGCAGAATTAGTAAGCACATAAAGAACTGTCAACATCCAGACTGCCAAAAAAAAAAACAAACATAAAATATAAGAAATTTTTATACTGTTTATGTAAATGATTTCTCAAATATATTACAGTTACAAAATTTCACTGGTATGAAATTATTTGGTCTCTCCATTTTATACATAATTAATAGCTAGCAAATGTCGAGATTTCCTTGATTTTATATTAAAAAAATGAAATAATAACCATTCTTTATGAAAAATATATTTTTCCTAACTTTGAATTGTTTTCTTCCCACAGTAGAAATATTGCACTTAAGTTTTCTTGAAGTGAAATATGACCAAAATAAGAGTACATTGGAGGAATTACAGAATAAGTACTTTGATTAGATAGATAGATAATACATTTAAAATGAACATTATATTTTACATATAATATTAACTATATACAAATAATATATATCATTATATATCGTAATATTGTATTATGTAAATAATATCTATAAGTAAAATAATATAAAAATATATAATTCTATTTAATAAATAAATATTCTCATTGAATAGTTAGCCTTTATAGGGGTTATAAGATAGAAATATGGCATGTGACCCCTTTATTTATTTATGGATAAAAGAAATTGTAGAGATGAACATGAAAAGAACTCTAGTGTAAGTTTAGATTTGGGGTCTAATTCACCTTAAAAGAACTAAATGACATTGAGCAAGTCACTTACTCCCTCTGGACCTCAGGACTGCATAATTCCTAGCGCATCTTCTAGTTTGAATATTACATAAAACTGAGCCCAGAAATATTTCACTTGGAATGCTTTATGTGTTGAACATTTGAATCAAGGTGTTTAGCGTTACCTTTGTCGCTTTGTCCCCAATGAACATAAATGTATTTTCAAAAGAATAAAAAGAGATTAAAGTTCAGAGTATTAAATATTTAGTCTTTTCTTAAGTTTTATCCAAAAATTCCTTATAAGTACATTTTAAGTAGAACAAACCGTTATTGTTTGGATGATGGCAACTGCACTACAATAAAATATTTAAATATGTAAAATATATTTACATATAGCACATTAATTACTAGTGAAAACATAAAGATCCTTTCATTTAAAGAAGGGGGCCTTTTGATGAGTGGCAGATGACTCAGGTCTCCTGATATTTAGTAATGAGTCTAAATTTAGTAACTTAGTAAATGAGACCACTTACTCATTTAGAGAGGCCATTGCGATGAGTCATGGACACCTGGATGAGATCTGTGGCCTGTGGGAAGGATCTCCACCCTCCAGAAAATCCAGGGCTGCAAGAGAGAGCCACCAAGAGGAGGAATCAGTGGGCAGTTCCCTGGGAGTTCAGTAGCAGTAGCAGTTTAGAGAGAGGCAACTCTTGAAAGACAACAAGCCAACAGCCATAAATGTTATGAAAATGTTTTGCACAGGCACAAGCACACCGTGAGAATCCCTAGACATCACTAGGGAGCATTCTGAGGAAACTCCTCCCTTACTAGGCTACTGTTCTCAGAAGCTCAAGAGGGTATTATTGAGACTAATCCCTTAATAGGGTACTGTTCTCAGGGTATCCACAAGAGGGCATTATTATATGAAGGCTGTCAAGCTGACATACACATGAACAAGACATCAGCACCAACATTATTAGATGGAGACTGTCAAGCTGGTATACACATCAACAAGAAAAGTAGGAAAATAGAGTTGCTTCTAGCCTCTGACTGTTTGAGTAAGTTCTTTTTTAGTACTTAGACTCTGTAACTGTTATGAATACTTTTAAGTTGATTATAAATGTATGGATACTTTAAATGGCATGATGGGATGCAATATCTTTGCTATTTTAAATATTTGCTCATCTGCTTAGAGCCAAATCGATAGCCCATTCTAGAAAGTGTGATATTACAGGACCACTTTCTGTACTAGCTTAATTCCTGGTTCTGTTTTATGCCTCAGCATTTATAGCTCTTGTTTCTGATCTTCTTTCTTTAACTGTTTATAACACATGTTCTCTTTATGCATTTACTAGAGGCCCAGTGCATGAAATTTGTGCATGGGGGAGGTATCCCTCAGCCCAGCCTGAACCCTCTCCAATCTGAGACCCCTCAGGGAATGTCCAACTGCCAGATTGGTCCTAAACCGGCAGTTGGACATCCCTCTCACAATCCAGGACTGCTGGCTCCTAACCACTTGCCTGCCTGCCAGCCTGATAGCCCCTAACTGCTCCCCTGCCAGCCCGATTGCCTCCAACTGCCCTCCCCTGCCAGCCCAATCACCCCCAACTGCCTTCCCCTGCAGGGCTGAGAGAACTGGAGGACTCCAGTTGGATGAGGCGGAGCTGAGTGGACTGGGGGACTGAGGCTGGATGAGGTGGGGCTGAGGGGACTGGGCACCACCATCTTGTCGCTGTAGGCACCATCATCTTGTGAGGGTGTGGCAGTCAATTAGCATATTCCCTCTTTATTGGCTGTGGGTGTTGCTGTTTGTGAAGGTGTGATGGTAAATTAGCATATTCCCTCTTTATTAAATAGGATATATTGCAAGCCATCCTAAGGTCTTTGAAACAAAGGAGATGTAAAATAATTCTCCCAATACCCACACTATTTGAGAGATCTCCGCCCTGGAGAGTCATTGTAGTGCCTACATATGGCCAATCTACATTTACTATATAAAAGGATATCTCTTCCCCCCAAAAAAATCTGCATAGGGTTACATTTGGTGATAATTTCAGCTAATTTGAATCTGGGCACTGCCATGATGGAGGCAGGTCAGATAGTAACATGCTGCCTTTGTTCAAAGACAGACCCCTCAAAATGCTGGAATTATTTGTGGATTCCCTTCTCAAAAATGTAATTCCACATATCAAGAAATCAAAAGATGAAACACAAAATCTCAAGGGCTCTGCCAAGTGTGACCTCACATTATTATTAATAAGGATTATTATTGTAATTATAAAAAACATAACTAGGCAAAGTTCCACAAACATTTTTGAAACCCTAAGATTTATGTTATAAATAGTGATAACATTTTGACTATTTACATTAATTCATTTATATTATTATTAATGACCACAGCTAATATGTTGGTTTTTACTGTACTTACTATATCCAACCCAGGCATTATATTAGCACAAGGGACACAGTCTTTACAGTAATAAACTAGACATAGTTATTATCATGGAGCAATTATAATGCACAGTAAGAGACAGGATCAAGAGAGCAGATAAGGAGTATTTTTCCCTTTACCATGTGGTCCTTTCCATTGTACCACAAATTCATGAAATAACAAATAGATAACATTATGGAAGAACAGAAAAAGTGCCATCAGCAAACCAAAAAGTTTGAGGACTTCCTTAAAACAGAACCAGATGAGGAAGAGTGACAGAATAAACAAACAAATAAAACAAAACAGAAACAGATTCATAGATACAAAGGAAAACTAAGAGTTGCCAAGGGGAGGAGGGTGTGGGATGGGTAAGAAGGGTGGAGGAAAATAAGAGTTACAAATGTCCAGTTATAAAATAAGGAAGTCAGGGAGATGCAATGTACCTACTGCATAGAGAATATAGTCAATAGTATTGTGATGATTTTGTGTGGTGGCAGGTGGCTACTACTGATCTCTTTGTTAAGGTCTATACGTATTGAATAACCATGTTGTACATCTGAAACTCATATAATATTGTGTGTTAACTATACTTTAAATAAATTAAAAAAAAAAAAACACAAAACATGGAGAACATAGCCATGGCCCTATAAAGTTTCCAAGCACAAGAATTAGTAGTTGTAAGGAACAGAAAAAGATCTCTGGGCAACCTTTAAGAAATTAAGTAGAGAACTACAGCAGGATCAGTAGAGCTCTGAAGCCCTTTCTCCTAATTCTATTTGTGCTAAGAAATGGCAGATGTGGTATTACCCACAGGGTAAAGCACTGATTTGCCATAAGGTGGAAGAAGACACTGGTGTTCCTAGAGCTACTAAAGCAAATCTGCAATGGGAAGGTTGGCACACAAAAGTTAACAAGGCTAAATTCACTAGCATACCAAAAGCATAAGCCAATGAATGCTCCCCAAATACTACGTAAAAGGGGAAAAGCAACAGAAAAGCATTAGGGCAACTAGGAAGATAGATTCTTAATTCCTAGTATTCATCTAATGAAGGTCCAGAATGAACAAAGAAAGGAAACAAAAATGTTAGAAATATTAAAAGAAAATACCCTTGAGCTGGCTACAGATATATGTCTTCAATCAAACTGAAATGCCTAATGAGATAAATTTTAGAACTAAATTCACAGATAGACATGTTGCTGTGAAAGCATCAAGAAAACATTAAAGGCTGCAGAGGAATTAACTTAAGAAGTGAGAGGAAAAGTTACTTACAAAATAATGAAAATCTGATTTGCACAAGATTTCTCACTAGAAGTCTAGAAAAGGGAGCAATTGCATTTAAGGACGTATGTGAAAATGGTTTTAAAATGGTGACATTCGAGACCAGACAAGAGGTGCATTAACCTGGTGTTTAAATGCAGGGAAATGGTATCTATAAAACATGTGACATTGTCATTGAATAAGGGAATTAATAAAGGAACAGTTCTCAGGATATAAAATAGAAATCTAGACGAGAATGGCCATTTGAGACCATGAGCATGCATTGACACTCATTGGAGTCATCGGGTGTGATGGGCTCAGCAGGGGAAATAGAATGAGAATACCGAGGAACAAAAACCATGTAAGGCTTGGGCAGAGGAATACAATGAGAGGAAGACTGAGAATGGGTATCAAGGTAAGGAGGGGTAAAATCAGGAAAGTGGGGCTTTAGGCATCTTAAGAGAGTATCTGTGTCTGGAAAACTAGAGAATGACTAAGAATTTCAAATATTACCCAATGATTAAGGAAGATCAGCTTTAAAACACATTCATCGATCATCTAAGGAGGAAGCCAATGGCACCTTGGCAGGAAAAAAGCAGTTTCTGTGGAGTGTGTGGTCAAAATCTAGGCAAGAGTGGGTCACTAAGTAGATATAAACAGAGAAAATGGAGAGAATATGGGTAGGTCTTGCTTCTTAGTGATCAAGCGGAAAGTGTGGGAAAGGGAGAAGAGAGATGGTTGGACCCGACAGCTAAAGATGGTGGTTCATTGGTTATTTCCTTGCTGCTTTGGTTGTTTTCATAATAGTTATTTATTTTTATTTTTTAAATGTTTTAAGATGGGGGAGAGTTCGGCAGGTTTAAATTCTGATAAGAAGAAGCCAGGAAGTAGAACAGGTGGGTGAATCAGGAGAGAGAGAATTGGACCAAGGACTAAGCAAAGAGTGGGGATCATCCTCTGATAGGCCTCCATCAGGAGGGGAGAAAGCATTTGATACAGCCATGCACTGCTAGTGATGGAATGCAGGCACAGTCTGAGGGATGTGGCATGAGGTGATTCTTGTGGGACCATCATAGTGTGCACTGAACACAAACCCAGAGGGTATAGCCTATTGTTCTGTAGGGGAGAAAAATAATTTTCTCTATACCCCAGGTTCTTGGCTAAGACATCCCTGTAATAAAAGACAGACTAACAAAGAAAATTTTAATAACTTGTATACCTCCTGTCTATATGGGAGACCCAGGAGAACTGAGGACTTCCCCACAGTGTCTGAAGTCACCACTTAAATACCATCTAAAGACAAAAGAAGATGTTGAGGGGTTGGTGGGTCGGGGAGGAGGGTCAGTTAGAGAAGGTTATCAGGAAAGGTGCAGTAAACAGCAATAATGTGGTTATACACATTGAAGTTCATGCCCTTTTCATGGATAAGGGTTTCTAGAGATAAGGTCAACCCTTCTTCCTGGTATAGGGAGTGAGACACACAAGTGGAGATTTCCCTTATAAATGTAAATGTTTTACAAAGGGTAACTTCTACTTGGTTTTCAGAGCTTCTCCCATGCCTGCTGTTTCCCAAAATTAACCAGCCTAAAATAATCAGTATGCCAAATAGACTTAGTTTGGGGTGGCAAATTCTGTTCTCCTACCACTCCGAAGCTTAAAATCTGTACAGCATGTTACTATGCAGATACTATAGACAACTGTAACACTCTGGTGCTGGGGCTCCTTATGTGGGGAGCCAACTTGCCGGGGCTGACCAGTAACCCTTGAATGACGGATGAACAGATTACTCTGACACAGTTTCACTGTGAAAGAGACGTCTAAGGGATGGCCTGGCTGATAGCAACCAGGCAGCCTGGATCGCCTGCCTCCTTAAGCTTTTATTGGAATTTTTATCTTTAGATACAATCAGTAGGGTGTGTAATCTTGGGAAGACACAGGTATTCACATTGTCCTCTAGGCAAAGGCATCCAGGGATTAAGCATAAGGATTCCAGTAAACACCCGGGGGTCTGCATATGCACAGACTTGTTTGGAAACCTCAAGGAATAATTAGGGGCGCTGCCTTCTACACTCCCCTAAGTCTCCCCTAAGTTGGAATTCCGATAAACAGGGTAGGCGGCCTTCCACAGACTTCCCTTTTCTCAGAATGTCCTCCTGACAACTTTCCGACCAAGTCTCTTGTGCTCCCCAACACACTGGTAAGTACATAGGTAATGTTTGTACTAGGCAGTTAGGAAGGCTACCATGTCACTCGGCGATAGGAATTTTTGAGCTCTATTATAATCTTATGGGACCATAGTAGTAAATGTAATCTGCCCTCGACGGGGACGTCGTTATCTGGCTATGACTGTTCCCTTTAAGTCGGTAGGCAGATCGCCAAGGTAGTTGTTGGCTGAAACCTGATATTTTACATATGCTCTCACTATATCACACCACCACACCTAGTTTAAGACATTTATTTTATAGATCAGAAGACAAAGATTTAGACTGTAATTAAAAATGGCAATGTACATAGACAAAAAATAATTGAAAAAAGTGAGTCTATTGTATTCTTACAGTTTTGTGTTTACCTGTTACTTTATATTTAAGACAAACCTTTGCTTTGTTTCAAAGCATAAAGGACACTAAGTAAAACACCTTTTGGCAGACATGCTTCCTTAAAAACAACCATTAAGGTTATGTTTTCATTTCCCCACCAGGTGTCAGTATAACTCTACAGGACTTGTGCCTCCCGATTCTAACTGTCCAAAATCTGTTGTAGCACCTGCTATGAGAAACCAGAAATAACTGAGTAAATGAATAAATGAAACAAAACTCTTCTATTTTTCCCTACAGCACTTTACTCCTTCAGCTACCCACCATGTCTAGGAATCATCATTAATAAAGGCGTAAAAGGGTCAAGGAATCTTTGTCTTTCAAAAACTGGGGGAGCACCTCTACTCCAGGCCTACCCCAGGGGAACTAATCTGGTGGGAGAAGTGAGTGTTACTGAGAAAGAACCAGTAAGAGCTCGGTGCTGGGCATTCTGTGAAGCAAAAGGTAGTGGCGTAGAGGATTGTAATTCAGTTATGGGCTAGTGCAGTGGTCTAATGAGTTTGCCGACCACTGGCTAGTGCTAAGTATCTCAAAATCCTGACTTGTTAAAGCCATAGAATCTATAACTCCTTCTCCCCCAATGAAGCATTTACAATGAAACAGCTGTTGCAAAGCAGACATGATTAGGATTCTGAAGAGAAGGACCCAGTTGCCATTCCCTTGCTCCAGGATCCAGAGTAACCATTTGCTATCTCTAACCCTCATCTCTAAGAGAACATGTTCTGTCCTCTCTCTCTCTCTCTCTCTCCCTCTTGGCTATTTTTGTAGGATGTCATTTCTCAGCTCTTTCCAAAGCTGCAGGAACCAGAATATCTCCACCATCGTTAAATACGAACCAGGACTCTCTCCCGAAGAAGTTTCCCTTCGGCGCCTGAAGTTGTGAGGTGAATCCTGCCTGAGGGAAGGCGCAGGCAGGCATGCTGAGGGGAGCACAAGGAAACAAACACACTCCCGACCGAGTTGAAGATGTTTTCTAGCTCTATGACAGTGATCTTCAGCCCATGTGCCACAAGAATTTTTAAAACATGCAATATCTGACTATTTAGTCAGGGCTCTGACCTCTTTTCTATTAGATTGCCAAATTAAAAATGACAACAGCCTTCCAACATGCATGTCCTGTCTTCAAGTATAAATGTATAGGTCATATAGTAAAGTTGCATCTTATTGGTCACATTGAATAATAAGTTCACATCTGATTGGTTAATACTTGGTACCAGAAGTTCTTATATACAACTAGAGGACCGGTGCACAAATTTGTGCAACCAGTGGGGTCCCCTGACCTGGCCTGCAGGATCAGGCTGAAACTGGCTCTCTGACATCCCAGGAGGGGTCCCAGATTGCAAGATGGTGCAGGCCAGGGGCCGGGGAGAGACGCAGGAGGTTGGCCAGCCAGGGAGGGACTGTGGGAAGGATGCAGGGCATGTCTGGCCCATCTTGCTCAGTCCCGATTGGCTGGATCCAAGCAGCAAGCTAACCTACTGGTTGGAGCATCTTCCCCCTGTTGGCCAGTTCTTCCATAGTGACTGGTCGACTGGTTAGCCGGTCAACTATTTGCCCCCTGGGGGTCAGTGCATGTCATAGTGAGCGGTTAAGTGGCCTTAGCATATCATTAGCATATTACGCTTTGATTGGTTGAACAGCTGATGGGTTGGCTGGGCACTTAGCATATTAGACTTTTATTATATAGGACTAGAGGCCCAATGCACAAAATTCATGCAAGAGTAGGCCTTCCTTCCCCCTGGATGCCAGCACTGGCTTCCCTCTGGCACCCAGGGCCCAGGCTTCCCTCTGGCCGCTGGCAGGCATCCAGGACCCGGGCTTCCCTCTGGCTGCTGGCTGGCATCCAGGACCCAGGCTTCCCTCTGGCTGCTGGCAGGCACCCGGGACTTGGGCTTCCCTCACAGCCCCGGCTTTGTCCAGAAGGTCGTCCGGAAGGATGTCGGGAAGGACGTCCAGTCTAATTAGCATATTATGCTTTTATTATTATAGATTATAGGTTTGTGATATTTTTAAGTCACTTTGGATCAAAAAGGGTAGGTAATTACTATTATTATTTTTTATATCAATCAAAATTATACCTATTTTTGTCAGATTGGCAAAAAAAATGTATTTTTTAGTGTGCTGCAGAATTTTAGTAATTAGTTTATGTGTGCCATGAGATGAGAAGATATGAAAATCACTGCTCTATGAGGTTCAATTCCTTGCAAAGAAACAACTCCCACACCAGCTGGCTATATTTTACTTCAATTCTAAAGAAAGGATGGAGTTTCTTCTCGCAAAGGTGAGGAAAAGGGGAGAAACCCAGCCTTAAAAACCTGCCAAACAATAGCCTGTCAGTCTAACTCCCGTTACTCTTTTTTGTTTCAAAAGTTGAATTCCTCCAGAGAACTTTGATTTTAAAAGTGACATCTATTTATCAGAACAAAAGGAAACATATGTTCTACTATTTGTAATACTTTAAACAATAAAAAATAAATTTAAAAAAAGTAAAAAAAATTACATGTTAGATGAATGCAATTAACTTTAGTTTTCACAAAGGCAGATATAGAATAGTTTTCCCATGTGTCCCCCAGCCTGAACTCCCAAGTCTTTGCCACCCTTATGCTACATTGTTGTCACTTTCCTGGGTCCCAGGCCTGCCTCTTTCCCAGCTGCCCTCATCAGCTACTATTTAATATTCGGTGGCAATTTAATGTCGAAAAAATAATCTCATTATTAATGCTATTAACACACTAAACTCTGCACAGTGGAGATAAAGATTTGACCTGCTGAATCACTCATCCTTTCCCAATCCATGCTAAGTAATTTATTTTGCTGGGACAACATAAGTGAAAACTTAAAGGAGGGGGTGGAAATATCTCAGGATTACAGTAAGAGCATAATGCACACCCCCAAATTCTGTAGATCGCTGTTCTCAAACCTTTCTTTATAGTTTTATGTAAAAAAGGAGGGGGGGGGTACTTATTTGTACTTGACACACACACTGACACAGACATCCTTCATCTGTTAGCAAGTTTGCCCCGGGGAAGTAGAGAAGACCATAAATGGAGTGCTTAGAACTGTCATCCTGGCTCCATTGTTCATTTCCAACATGTTGTGAGATACAGGCACTTCCCGGGGCTTGTTAAAATGAGTTACAGGTTATCCCATCTGGTTTTATCTAAACGCAGCCTCGTAAAATGGAATAACATGGATTTTCTTGTTCCTAGTCAAACTCTAACTCAAGCCCTGCCATGATCTAAACAGGTTTTCATTGAGAATCAGTTTTGGGGTGTATGATGGGGGCTGTGATCAAAATCTTTGAATGAAATAGAGAACATTTTTCTTGAAGGGCTAAGGCCTTTTTAAAAATCATCTCAGACTATAATATGGTCCCACAAAGCATGACTAATGTGCAGCTCCTCATACATGTGATACAACATATGTGTTCTGAGAGCATGTGGACTAATCTATGCCCAGTTCAGTGAGATGAGCTCATTGAATGCCATGGCAACGTCAGGTTGCTACTAAGGTTTCTCACTTGAAATTCTGATATTTCCTTACTTGAAATTTCTGTACCTACTGTGTGCTCTGACTGAATAATTTTGCTCCCTTGAAATTCATATGTTGAAACCTAATCCACAGCGTGATGGTATTTAGAGGTGGGGCCTTTGGGCTGATTAGGCCATGAGGGTGGAGCCTTCATCAATGGAAATTGTATCCCTATAACAGAGACCCAGAGAGCCCCTCCCCCAGGGGAGGACTCAGGGAGAAGATGGCTGTCCCTGAACCAGGAGGTGGGCTCTCACCAGATACCAAATCCGCTAGGTGTCTTCACTTCGCTCACCAGACACTTGAGCTAAGTATCTTCATCTTGAACTTCCCAGCATCCAGAACTGTGAGGCATAAACGTAGTTGAAATCTCTCAGTTAGTGGTAATACTGTCTTAGCAGCCGAGACAGACTCAGATACTACTATGTCTTGGGCAATGACAAAGCGTTTCAGAGCTACAGCCTTTGCAGACCACATACTGAGTACCGGGTGCCAGGACATGCCATACCCCTGCATTGTTAGACCAAGTCCCCGGCTAAGAAGCATGAGAGGTGAAGTAACATTTGAGTCACAACTACCTTCTCTGGAATCAATCTGGTGTTGGATTCCAGCTCCACCACTTATAAGCTTCGTGACTTTGAAAAAGTTGCCTAATTATTTATACTTTCGATTTCACTTGTATTATTACTTATACTACATAGCCATTGTAATGCCAGACTTTTGCCAAGGTATGCCCATGAGTTTCCCAAAACCTTCTAAAATATTCAGGTTTATTTTACTGACTACTTTGAAGAAAACAATATAACATAATGTTAAGGCACAATTTTAAACCTTGATCGATTTCCTTAATTTCAACTTTATTATCTCTAAACTAGAGGCCTGATGCATGAAAATTCATGCAAGAGCAGGCCTTCCTTCTCCCGGCTGCCGGCACCGGCTCCCCTCTGGCACCCGGGACCCAGGCTGCTTCCCTCCTCCCGCCACCTGTGGGCACCTGGGACCCGAGCTGCATCCCTCGGGCCTCCCACAGGCACCCGGGACCCAGGCTAGCTTCTCTCTGGCCTTGGCTTTGTCAAGAAGGACTGAGTGATGTCCAGAAGACGTCTGGTCTAATTAGTATATTACCCTTTTATTATTATAGATGTCCATATATTATATTTTTAAAGAATTAAATAACATATGTGTGGAATAGTACAGTGGCTGATAGAAAATGAGCAGGTACGCCCTAACCGGTTTGGCTCAGTGGATAGAGCATCGGCCTGCAGACTGAAGGGTCCCAGGTTCGATTCCGGTCAAGGGCATGTACCTTGGTTGCGGGCACATCCCCAGTAGGGGGTGTGTAAGAGGCAGCTGATCGATGTTTCTCTCTCATTGATGTTTCTAACTCTCTATCCCTCTCCCTTCCTTTCTGTAAAAAATCAATAAAATATATTTTTAAAAAAAAGAAAGAAAATGAGCAGGTACAAAATTTTAACTATCATAAATATGAAACCAAAGAACTAGTGGGGCATAATCAGGCATAAAATTTTTATTTCAAAAATAATAAACCAAACACAGGATAAATATAGTTTGTAATAGAGTTCATATGATTGGTTCTAATGAGAACTTAGTGTCTATCAGTAAGAACTGTTTTCCAACAGTGGCAAATGAGTGCTTTGACAAATTGAAAGTGTTATCTGTCCAAAATAACCAAAGGAACTTTCCTTCTTATCTTTTAAAGAGTGGCTATAAATCAAACCTCTCTGGGAATGCAGGTTTCTTCAGAGGATGCAGACAATCTCGAGGAAAATCTTACCCTTTGTACAGCTCTGTCTCTGAGCCTGACATGGGGATCTATATGGTTAAGTCGTGCTAATCTATCCACTAAAGAGAAGTATTTGGAGATCAGTGTCATCTCGTCAAAACAAATGATAAGGAGAAAAATACTTTTTTGAATCAGGAGGGATATTTGGATTTTAAAACTACAGTGAAATAAACCTATATGAAACACGGGCAAATATGGAATAAACGACTAGATTTTGTATTTCAGATAAAATTAGAAATATTAAACACTCGAGAGATTTTTTAAATATACCATATAGAAATGTATTATCAGTATAAGAGATTCTGTTGTATTATGCAGTGTATCATGTTGATTGAAGAGATCTGATTCTGCTAATATAGCAGTAAACTCAGTGAAACAGAGAAGTAAAAACATGTTTTGCACAAATAAAATGATGTAATAACTCTCATCCAGCACCTACACTCTCATCCATTCTACGCACATCAATGCGAGTAGAATGCCTGTCCAGGCTTTTAAAAGACTGATACTATTATTCAAACTACTAATCCGTAGTCATTTTAGCATTGACCTCCAACTATCATTTTAATTATTCTTTTTAGTATGATGCTCTATTTTCACTATCATACTTATCAGAGTTCTCTTTAGGCAATTAACCTGGCATTGATGAAAGTGCTCATCAGAGACACACACCTCAATCATCTGTTATATTTGCTGTGATATTTTAATTTTAGGTTAAACACTCTGTTTCAGTCAGGGTTATTAGCAGCTGCAACAAAATCAAATTTAGGCTAATTAAAGCAGAAAAAATACTGGAAGACTATGAAGTAGCTTCTAGAGTGGTCTGGGAATATCTGGGACAAATAGGCTTGGTTTTTTTGGCCTGTGTCCTGAAGAGCTAGGCAGTCAGAACTGAGCTATAATTACATCTCAGAAAAGGTATGGTAGGTCATTACCACCCTCACCATTGAGAATGAGATACTCTTTTTTAATATATATATATATATATGTATATATATATATATATATATATATATATATATATATATATATTGATTTCAGAGAGGAAAGGAGAGGGAGAAAGAGATAGAAACATCCATGATAAGAGAGAATCATTGATTGACTGCCTCCTGCATGCCCCCTACTGGGGATCGAGCCTGCAACCTGGGCATGTGCCCTTGACTGGAATCAAACCGGGGACCCTACTGTCTGCAGGCCAACCCTCTATCCACTGAGCCAAACCGGCTAGCATGAGAATGAGATGCTCTTGATGACACCATCACTGCAGCCAGGAGGAACCCCTTGCTGTGTCACATGACCCTCCTTAGGATCCAGTCCCCCATAGAAGGTGTAATAGACTTGGTTGTGCCCAGCCCCACTCCAAATTTACAGCTGAAGCCCTAGCACCCAATGTAACCATCTACACACACAGAGTTTTTAGGAAATTAAGGTTAAATGAAATCATAAGCATGGGGACTTAATCTGATAGGCCTGATGCCCTTATAAGAAAAGACACCAGAGATCCTTCTCTCCCTGTGCATGAGAAAGAAAGCTATGCACGTGTGAGAACACGGTGAGAGGGTCATTGTGATAACCTGCACTGCAAGTAGCGTGTGCCAAAACCAGGAAGGAGGTCTCCCAGAGACCAGTCCAGACGTCATCTTGATCTTGGACTTCCAGCCTCCAGAACGGTGTGACAGTAAATGTCTGTTGTTTCAGCCTCCTGGTCTGTGGTATTCTGTTATGGAAGCCCAAACAGACTATTACAGAAGGTCAAGACAGGATTTCTACCCCATGTCTACTCATCGAAGTGGGTAGGAAAAGCGAGCATCTTGCCTCCTGGACTTCTGTAATAGAAGCTGAAACCTGTCTCTTGCCAAAATTCAGAGAGGGGGGATTTACTCCAACACAGGGAATGGACATCCATAAAGGAAGCATATGTGTGAGAAAAGGCCATTAACCAAATTGTATGGCTTACAAAAATACAACTTAGAGTATTATCATGTTTACATGCTTTAAAACATGGGAATCTTACTAAATGAATATTTTCAAAATATTTAGTTATAAAACAATACTCGTGGACCAAAAACTATCTTGGTACCCAAGGCCTTACTTTTACATATCCACCCCCCTCCCCCAGCTTTTTATAAGGAAATTAACAACATTTCTGGGCATATACAGTATTTAGTGACTCTCCATTATCTAAAATAGTATATATAATCATCTTCCTTTTGGAAAGAGAAAAATAGCCATAATAAGGGAAATGATCATAATTATTTTTATCTTTAGATGCTTACTCCTCAACTGACAAGACATTCTTTAAAGTTATAGTTTTTGAGGTTTTTTTACAATGATGGCCAGTTCTATCATTGTAAGTTGGGACTTAGGTATAGTATAGTCAGGTCTGCTAGAAGCACCATAAATAAAAGTTTAGAATCTCTATGTGAGGGGTGAGCTCATGGATCTACTATGCTCCAGCAACCCCCACTGGCATTCAACATTAATGTTGAGGTACATGCTCAAACATTGGTGAAATGTATTTTTACTTATAAAATTATAAAATTTTTAAACACTTAAAAAGTGTTAGTGAGCATGTGTAAAAATAAAAACAGTTATATGTCCTGAGGGCTGTTAAATTAGTAAAATGTTTCTGGATACAATAGGCAATTTATTAAAAGTGTCCATACACTTTGAACCAGCATCACTTCTTCAAATTTGTTTTAAGGAAATCATAAGAAAGAAACATGCAATTGAACAATTTCTTAGTCCATTTGGACTGCTACAACATCACAGGTTGGATAGTTTACAAACAACAGAAATGTATATCCCTGTGGGAACCCCTTTCACGTCCCGCGTGGTTCAGGGTTCCTGTTCAGGGTTCGGGTTCTGGAGAAGGCCACACACAAATGAAAAGAGTCTTGGAAAAGTATTAATTTGGAAATATTGAGGCCAGGCGGGAGCCCAACTCTAGTGGAAGGACTACTTGCAGTAGGGTTAATTTGTCCCAATAAAGGTAATTCGGGCTATACCCGTGCTACTTGGGCTGAGAAAATTGCCTGCTCAATTCTTAGCAACTCATTCCTAGCTTCATCTGTTAATGTTCGGGGAGAGGAAAGATTAGCGTCACCTCTAAGTAAATTAAATAAGTTTGTCATTTCTCCTGTAGAGATCTTCAGATAAGGTCTTAACCAGTTAATGTCCCCTAATAATTTCTGAAAGTCATTTAAAGTTTTAAGACAATCTTTTCTTATCTCCACCTTCTGAGGCCTAATGCATTGGTTATCTATTACAATCCTTACGATATTTGAAGGAAACCTCTTTATTTCCTTCCAAAATAATTTTCAGGCTACAGAGAGTTTCATTTAAAAATCTTTGTCACATGAAACAATTTCTCTTAAGATTATGGTGACCACTAGTACAGATTAGATTTAATATTTTAATAACAATCCTCAGTTTATCCTGTAAATACCAGTGAAAGATTTCAAAATTTTCAAATATCCCACAGTTCCAGAGCTGAAAGTCCAAGTTCAGGGTGCCGGCATTCTTCTGGGTCACAGACTTCTGTGGGAAAGCAAGGGACGTGGTTGGAATGTCTGTAAGGAGGATTCTCCAAAAGGTCGGGGGCCTCTGAGGGGACCTTGCCGAAGGCAGCAGCCCCTACCTTGACTTTTCCAAACAAGTCCGATCCCCCGGGGTGTTTTGCTAGAATCTCTGTTTAGTGTTTAAAGACCCGACCTGGTAGAAGCATATATTTTCTTGAGGATGCTTACCCTGCTGATCATATCTAGAGGTTAATTTTAGTTCAAGCTGTTGTGACACTAAAAGCCAAAGGAGGCAGGAGAACAGGCTACTTGGCGGCGATAGCCAAGTAGTGCCTTAGCCCTCTCTTTCACAGAAACGTGTGTCAGAGTAATCTGTTCATCCGTCGCTCAGGGTCAGCCCTGGCAGATGTCTCCTTGCATTGTGTCATCACAGGGCAGAAAAGGGGGAGGGGAACTCTTGGGCCTCCTTTATAAAAACACGAATCCCATTCATAAAGGCTCCACCCTCATGACCTAAGCACCTTCCAGAGGCCCCACCTCCTAATACCATCACTTGGAGCATTAGGACTTCAACATATAAGTTTTGTAAGATTCTGACCACAGCAAACAAGCATGTTCACTGCCAGAGAATTCATATTATGGGAAAACTCAGAACAAACTAAATATTCAAAATTGTGGGATTATATAAAAACTAGAGGCCCAGTGTACGAAATTCGTGCCCTGGGGGGGGGGGGGTTGTCCCTCAGCCCAGCCTGCACCCTCTCCAATCTGGGACCTTTTCGGGGGATGTCCGACTGCTGGTTTAGGCCCGATCAGACATCCCTCTCACAATCCAGGACTGCTGGCTCCCAACTGCTTGCCTGCCTGCCTGCCTGCCTGCCTGATTGCCCCTATCTGCTCCCCGGCTGGCATGATCACCCCCTAACCACTCCCCTGCAGACCCGGTCACCCCAAACTGCCCTCCCCTGCTGGCTCGGTTACCCCCAACTGCCCTCCCCTGCCAGCCCGGTCACCCCCAATTACCCCTTGCTGGCCCAGTCACCCCTAACTGCCCTCCCCTGTGGGCCTGGTTGCCCCCAACTGCCCTCCCCTGCCAACTGTCTTGTGGCAGCCATCTTTGACCACATGGGGGCGGCCATCTTATGTGAGGGTGTGAGGGTCAATTTGCATATTGCCTCTTTATTATATAGGATAGGATAGAAAAGACCAGAGATGCATTCAGATATTAAAATTTTATTTGCTATAAATATTTAAGGCTATCGGGAAATTCTCAAGATCTAGCACTACGTTAAAGAAGTAAAAAGTAATGAACATGTATTTATTGAGAACTTAGAATATATCACAAGTACTGTTCTAAGTTCTCTGTAGGTAACAATAAATCATACAAATACTGCTGCTTTATGGAGCTGACATTCTATCCAGTGGAGACCAGAAGTTACACATGGACAATTACACACTCACACTGACATGCACATGGTAATAAAGGCTGTAGATATAAGTAAGGCTGGGGCAATACCAATTGGAACAGATGAATGACATGGTGTCAGAATATTCTTTTACTTTTTCTTTTTTTATTAAATTTATTGGGGTGACATTGGTTAAGAAGATTATATTGGTTTTAAGCGTACATTTCTATGACACATGGTCTGTATATTGCATTGTGTAACCACCACCCAAAGTCAAATCATCTTTCATCATATTTTTCAATTATTGATCAGAGAAAGCCTCCTGAAAAGCTGACATTTGAACAGACTTGAAGAAGGTGAGGACAAGAGTGATGCATGCATTTTCTAGCAGGAAAAACAAAAAAAAAGCAATTGCAAAGGATTGCACTGGAGAGAAAAACAAATGCAAATGTGAGGATTAATACATTCTGAAATAATATTGAAGTCATCTGGATATTCAGGAATTATTCCTTTTCATATTTTCCATAATAAATCCAAATAAAACAAAAATATTTTTAAAGATTGAAGTGTTTGAGTGTTTGAAGTAATTAACAGCTTTTCTCCATTTTATTTTACTAACCTGCAATAAAATGAATGTGTGCGATTATATAAAGGTTTATTTGTTCTGCGTAGTTGTACTGATAGTGGCTATTTTGAAACAGTAGATGAGCTTGAAAGAAATGTCCATATAATGAAATTTAAAAACTGTATTAATGATTGCGCAATACAAACCCACATAGATACATTTTTTAAGACGTTTTAAAAAATAAAAGTAATCCCATCTCTGATTTCATTGGCATGGCTAGGAGAATTAATCAAGGAATAAAAACATGCTCCTTTACCACAGTTTCATACAGGTGGAAAGTGCAAAGCATTGCAGGTTCATTAAGAAGATTTTTTAAATGTTTTACAAGCAATACGATTTATCTTATTCATCACAGATCATCAGCTCAAATTATACCAAGTTGTATGTTTTGAAAATAGTATTTTAATATGCATGGATATTTTAGTTCATGCTTCCAGGAAGCCAGTTTTGCGAAGTGATTTGCAGTATCAGGAGCACCCCATGCTGCTCTGAGAGGGGCTGCAAGGCGTCCCTCAGCACATTAGTGTTGGCGAATAGCACAACCTGTCTGCAGCCAGGACCAGACCAACACCTGGCCCTGCACCTGGCCACGGGCGCCTGAAAGTCACCATTCAGAAGGTACGGTTCCATATGCATTTTCTATTTGAAAATGATTAAAGAGAATCATTTAAAACAATGATTCTGTATTAGTTTAGTTTTCTACAGCTGTCTCACATTTCATGCTTTGAGGGCATAATCATTGAAAGATTACCATCCCAGAGGCCACAAAAATCCCCTTGTTCCCCTACAAATTAACCTAAATGTAGTTAGAAAAAGTGTTATTGGGCTGATTGCTTTTGATTTTAGTAGAGTTAGGGTTGAGGACTTTTTGAAATGCTGCATACACACTGGTATCATTTAATTGGTCCATTGGTATAATGACAAATGCACAGATGTCTTAATTTTCCAGCACAAAAATACGTGCCTGTTTCACCTGAGAGCAGAGTGGCTGCATCCAGGGCTTTCCTGTGCAGCCATGCGGGCTGTGTGCTGCTCACCTGAGAACTGAGCCACTGTGCAGCCCTGAAGAGGACAGCCACGGGGTTCAAGTTCATGCTGTGATGCTTTCCACATTCTTGAAATTGAGCAAAAAAAATGAATGCCTTGGTGCTTTCCATTTAATGTAATAGTGTTAATTTTCTCCTAGGGATGTTGGGAGGGTTGATTAAACGAATAAAAGGGAAGTACTTAGAAACCTTCTTGGGATGAGGTAAGCAAACAAAAAAACCTGAACAATTTTTATTCTGCAAGTAATCTTTTACAAAATGTGAAAGATTATTAATGTGGCAATTTACAGTTCTCAATTGAATAACTCCCTTAGGCCTTACTTCATCACTGCAACTGACTCACTGTAGAATTTGGTTTATATAATCTACCTCTGGGATGTCAGACCATGGTGGACTGTGAAGACTATAGCTGGGCCAAAGAGTTTTAGAGTGTGGAATACTGTGTCCAGTTGATCACGTGAATTCAAACCAGTGTTTTAAATATCATGTGATGATGATAAATATAAAATACATAGTTTGGATAGTATTTTAATTAAGGGGAATTAGCAATCAAATATCTACTAGAATAAAAGAAAAATACTCTTTGTAGCCAGTGCTAACAGAGAGGGTTGTAGGATAATCTCCTGGCATTCTCTGAAACTGTGAGAAATGTGTTTTTGGCCAAACTTACCAAAAAACTTATGGACCAAGGAATAACTGTCATGTGATCTTTAAAATACTTTATAAAGATCAGTATTGAAAAAAAGAAAGATAAGTAGCTGAGGGTCAGAATGGAGTATATTTTTAAAAAGTTGATGTCATAAACCATTACCAAATGTTTTTATGAATATGATCTTAAGGAAATATTAGTTCTGGTTCTTTTTATTAAGTAAATAAATCTCTTTTTAAAAATATTCTTATTGATTTCAGAGAGGAAGGGAGACAGAGAGAGAGAGAGAGAAACATCAATGATGAGAGAGAATCATTGATTGGCTGCCTCCTACATGTCCCACACTAGGGATCAAGGCCATAACCCGAGCATGTTCCCTGACCAGGAATCGAACTGTGACCTCCTGGTCTATAGGTCAATGCTCAACCACAAAGGCACACCGGCTGGGTGTTTTGATTCTTAAGAAGGCCAAAGCCAATAGGAAGACATTAAAAGTTGTGAAAGAATTATATTACATAAATCAAGCTGTTTTCTTATTATCCTAATGTATAAAAACCCAGGGTCCGTAACGACCGAAGGCTCAACCAAATGCCAGGCTGTGTGTGCAGCAGGCTCTGGTGGGAGGGGACTAATGAGCAGGCTGAACTGCTGACCTCTCGGGGAGAGAGAGAGGTGGAGCTGATCAGCGGCTACCTCGGCTGCTGGCGAGGCCCGGAGAGAGAAGCAGGGTCTGATCCGCAGCCTCAAGGGCCTCGCCAGTAGCCACGCCTCTCTCTCGCTGAGATATCAGCAGTTCAGCCTGCTTGCCAGCAGCTGGGGTGGCTGTTGATAAGCCCCACCTCTCTGATCAGGCCCGGAGATAGGCCCAGAGACGCTGACTGGCATAGAAACCGACCAATCAGAACCAAATCTGGGTGAACTGCCAAGGCAGAACCTAAGGTGGGGCTGAGAAGAGGTTTTAAGGGCAACAGCTGTTTGGTGTAAGGTGTAAGAAAGAGGTTCAATTTTTTAATGACCAGTTTAGCAGTATAGTGCATATGGCTGGCTATCAGTCCAGATATAGGGATTATGTATTTTTGTGTGCCAAGAGCATCTCCTCCTGATGAAAAAGGCTTTTTCCCCCATTTAAACAATCCTATCCTATATAATCAATCTATACTAATAAAAGGGTAATATGCTAATTAGACCGGGTCAACCGGCTATCTTCTAGACGTCCGACTTTCTTTCAAACAAAGCCATGGTTGTGGCGGCCAAGGCAGAGGCAGTTAGGGGCGATTAGGCCAGCAGGGGAGGGCAGTTAGGGACTAGATCAGGCTGGCAGGAGAGGGCTGTTGGGGGCAAGATCAGGCAGGCAGAGGCAGAGGGGTTAGGGTCAATCAGGCAGGCAGAGGCAGTTAGGGGCAATCAGGCAGGCAGGCAGGTGAGTGGTTAGGAGCCAGCAGTCCCAGATTGTGAGAGGGACGTCCGACTGCTGGTTTAGGCCCGATCCATGTGGGCAGTCAGACATCCCCCAAGGGGTCCCCGATTGGAGAGGGTGCTGGCTAGGCTGAGGGAACCCCCCCCCCCCCGTGCACAAATTTTGTGCACCAGGCCACGAGTGTTATATACAGGGCTGGGCAAAAGTAGGTCTTCATTTGCATTGTGACATGCTTTTGAGTTAATAAGGCTATTGTAATAATCACAACCTGCATGTCTTTTTTCCATACAAACAACTGTAAGCCTACTTTTGCCCACCTACTTCAGTATTATATTTGTAATTTTAATTTCTTCCAAAAACTTTTACTCCCATGCTACATTCATAAGGTAAAATAGTAACATTTGTGACCATACTATCATATTATACTATCATACATCATATTGCACTAGTTTAACTTCCACAGGTGATTATTCAATCACTGTCAAAGATCCAAACTCTACAAATCTCTGGGAAATGAGCACATGATTTCCATGAAAGAAATGGAATTAATTTGGAAATTGATATCAAGGTAGCTAGCATTCATTCTTTTATTTAAAGAACTAGGAGCCCAGTTCACAAATTCATGCACCTTGAAAGGAACTGTGGGCCACGAGGCTGCAGTGGGCACAGGGGCGGGTCTAAGCCCATCCTCCGTGCCCCCACCCAGTCCCTCCCACCATGGCTCCCAGTCCCCTGTCTGATGGCAGCCCCGCTCCCGCCACTGCTGCTCCCACATGCTGACGGCACCGGCCCCACTCGTACCTGCTGATGGCACTGAGTGATTGGGGCCGGCACCAGCAGCAGGTGCGAGCAGTGCCATAGCTGGCAGCAGGTGTGAGAGGCAGCTGCCAACCCCAATCACCCCTCAGGAACAGGGAGAGGTGGAGAAGCCCTGTCACATCCTCTGATGGCGCTGAGAGATCAGGGCTGGCGGCAGGCACCAGCAGCAGGTGTGAGCTGAGGCTTCGGCACCAGCAGCAGTGCGAGCGGGGCTGGTGCCAGCACTGGCAGCAGGTGTGAGCACTGGGTGGGACTGCGGCATGTGGGAGCAAAGAATTTTCAGTAACCACCAGAGGCTTGCCCCGATGACAGTGACCAGCACCCCGCCTTGGCCTGGCACCTCCACTCACCTGCTCCAGCATCCCACCATGGCTGACGCTGGCTACGTTCCACGCTCTGCCACCTAATGCTGATGCCCGCCATGTTCTGCACACACCCTCTGGTGGTCAGCACATGTCATAGTGACCAGTTGTTCAGTTGTTCGGTTGTTCCGCTGTTCAGTCTATTTGCATATTAGGCTTTTATATAGAGAGACTAGAGGCCCAGTGCATGAAATTCGTGCACGGGGGCGGGGGGGGAGTGTCCCTCAGCCCAGCCTGCACCCTCTCCAATCCAGGTAGGATCGGGCCTAAACGGGCAGTTGGACATCCCTCTCCCAATCCAGGACTGCTGGCTCCCAAATGCTCGCCTGCCTGCCTTCCTCATTGCCCCTAACCACTTCTGCCTGCCAGCCTAATCACCACCTAACCACTCCCCTGCCAGCCTGATTGATGCCTAACTGCTCCCCTGCCAGCCTGTTTGCCCCTAACTGCCCTCCCCTGTAGGCCTGGTCCCCCCCAACTGCCCTCCCCTGCTGGCCATCTTGTGTTGGCCATCTTGTGTCCACATGGGGGCAGGATCTTTGACCACATGGGGCAGCCATTTTGTGTGTTGGAGTGATGGTCAATTTGCATATTATTCTTTTATTAGATAGGATTATATAGGATAGAGGCCTGGTGCACAGGTGGGGGCCAGCTGGTTTGCCCTGAAGGATGTCCCAGATCAGGGTGGGGGTTCCCTTGGGGCATGGGGCAGCCTGGGTGAGGGGCCTGTGGTGGTTTGCAGGCCGGCCATGCCCCCCGGTGACCCAAGCAGAGGCCCTGGTATCTGGGATTTATTTATCTTCTACAATTGAAACTTTGTAGCCAGGAGCAGAGCCAAGCCTTCTGCTTGCTCCGTGGTGGCAGCCATTTTTGTTGGGATTTATTTATCTTCTATAATTGAAACTTTGTAGCCTTAAGCAGAGGCCAATGTAGGCCAGGGCTGCAGAAGCTTGGCTTCCTCCATCGCTGGGGGCAACCCTCCCTCCTGCTCTCTCTAGCTCCGTGGCTGCCACCATTTTTATTGGGATTTATTTATTTTCTATAATTGAAACTTTGTGGCCTGGAGTGCAGGCCTGGGCCAGCCAGGGTGTCCAGAAAGCTTGGCTTCCTCCATCGCCAGGGAAACCCAAGCCTCCCTCCTGCTCTTTCTGTGGCTGCAGCCATCTTGGTTGGGTTAATTTGCATACTCGCTCCTGATTGGCTGGTGGGCATGGCTTTGTGAGTGTAATGGAGTGATGGTTAATTTGCATATTACTCTTTTATTAGATAGGATAATTACTGAGTGTCTTCTATGTCCTAGACTTAGAGCACACAAAACCTATTACACATTATTTTTTCCAAGTAGATTATACTCCAGATGGGAGAGAAGCACAGAAATTTTTATAGCACATCGCTGTTTAGATGTGTGGACAAAACAACATAGAAGGAAGACAAATACATTTAGAAGAGTTAGAGGGCTGGGAAGTGGAGACTTTCAAATTAGAGTTTATTTTAGGAGCCACCTAAAATACACTTACAGTATATGCCTGAGCCATACTCAGAACAAGAGAACTCAGAGGCATAGCAGTAGCTTCTAGAAACTATTTGAAGATCAAGGCAAGGACTTTATCTACTGAGAAAGCATGACTCCTTCCAGAACCCTTCCCTGACCATTAAGCACTAAGCACAGGTCTCCAAAGGGCTGTGTAAGGAGTCATATATTTTCTTCTATTTGTTTGTTTCAAAAATGTGTTCGGTGTAAACCTTCTAGAGACAAGAATTCTCCAGCATGTAGAGCACCAAGAGCTTCCACTCATGCTAAGGATACTAGGCTAGTACCCAAGGAGGGCCCCAAACACTAAATGATTCAGCGTTATGTACAAACCAGAACAAACTTTATTTTCCTGCAATACCAATTCCTCTTAAGCACACTAAGACAGCAATTGTCAACCTTTTTCATCTCACGGTAGACATAAACTATTTACTAAAATTCTGCGGCACACCAAAAAATATGTGATTTTTTTTTGCCAACCTGACAACAAAATAGGTATACTTCTGGTTCATTCATACTGAATGGCTATTGTTGTATTGGCTGTTGTCATTTCTTAAGTTGACAGTCTAAGGGAAAAGAGGTCAGTCAGGTATTGCATGTTTTAAAAATTGCAGTTGAAAATTGCCCCATTAGGAGACAATTGAGAGTCACAGGCACTGATTTCTGTTTTTGACACTAAGATGATACTTTGAACTTGTACTGCTTAGAATTAGTCACCACCAATCAATTACTGAGTATACACCAGCAATATGAGGATAATTAGAAGACCGGGAATCAATTTATGGTCCTATTTAGCATGTGGTAATTTCATAAAAGGAAAAATCTTGAAACAAATTTCTAAGTGGAAACATGATTTATGTTCCTGACAGAATAACTGCTAGAATGCTGCTAAACTGTGTAAAAGGAACAAATAACACCTGACATCATCGGATCTTCCCTTCCCCAGAGAAGAGCCGTGCACCATATAATTTTAAGAATCCCCTGTCTGTCATGTGGCTCTACATCCTGACCCAGCTCACGGTGCTTCCTCTTCACATGCACAGCTTTTACACGTTGACCTAAATCCTCTCACACGCTGTTCAGAAAGGAGAAAGAAAAAGCGTTCTGATCTAATTTGCTCCTGATCTAATTTTCCCAGATGCTATTAAAATTGAGTTCAAGCCAGGCTAGCACCTGTGTTGGGTAGTGGGGTTTTTTTGCACAAGTTAGTTTTGAATTTTCTCATAAAAGGTTTGCTAATTATAGAAGCAGCATTTGCACATATGAAAATTCAAATGATGAAATAACTCTGAAATATTTACATTTTAAATTTTTTTCTGTGCCTGAATTTTTAGAAAGAACATTGGAGGAAAAACCCAAATTATTATTTTATTAAAGGACAATTATGCTCTAATATCTTATTGCTGCATGTATTATGTGACCAGATAGCAAATTAGTCAATAAGAGAGTATCTTGGAATCTAAAATAATAGCAATGATTTTGAGTTTTGACTTGTTTTATTTCTAATGTACTGCATGCTCCTTGTCAGCAAAGAGAACTTTATATCTATTTGTAAATAGCGCTTACAAAGTACATTTTGAATGAATTGAAAGGAATGAATGAGTTAAGTAATACATAAACCAAGAGGATTATAAGGGACCTTCTATTTACTATGTACCAGGGAATCTCTATGGAAAAGGAAGATGTGATTACAACTTCATTGTCATTTTTGGAGGAAAGAAATGTCAAACTATCTTCCAAAATGGCTGTGCTATTTTGCATTCCCACTAGCAATGAATGAAAGTTCCCAATGCTCCACATCCTTGTCAACATTTGTTATTATCAGTATTCTGGATTTTGGCCATACAAATAGGTATGCAATAGTACCTTATTGGTTTTGTATGTTTGTTTGGTTTTGGTTAATCCTCACCTGAGGATATTTTTTATTGATTTTAGAGAATGAAAAAGAGGGGGAGAAACATTGATGTGAAAGAGACACACCAATTGGTTGCCTCCTGCACACACCTGGACCAGGGCCAGGGATTGAGCCTGCAACCAAGGCACATGGCCTTGACAGGAATAAAACCCGGACACTTCAGTCCACAGACTGACACTCTATCCACTGAGCCAAACCAGCTAGGGCCTTACTGTTGTTTTAATTTGCATTTCCCTAATGACATATGATTAGAGCATCTTTTCATTTGCTTATTTGCCATCTATATATCTTCTTTGGTGCGATACCTGTTCAGGTGTTTGCCCATTTTTTAATCAGTTTGTTCATTTCCTTATTGTTGAGTTTTAAGAGATCTTTGTATATTTTGGATAACAGTTTTTCCATTAAATGATTTTTGTGGGGTTTTTTGTTTTTTTTTTTTGTTTGTTTGTTTGTTTGTTTGTTTTGCAAATAATCTCCCCCAGTCTGTGGCTTGTCTACTCATTCTCTTGACAGTGTCTTTCACAGAAGGGACAATTTTTTTATCTTAATGAAGTCCAGCTGATCAGTTGTTCCATAGATGATGCCTTTGGTATTGTATCTAAAAGTCATTGCAAGACAAAGGTCATCTTGTTTTCTCAGTATGTAACTTCCTAGGAGTTTTATAGTTTTGCATTTTACCTTTAAGCTTATGATTCATTTTGAGTTTATTTTTGTTAAGGGTCTAAGGTCTGTGGCCAAGATGTATTTTTTCCATGTGGGCGTCCAGTTGTTCCAGCCCATTTACGGAAAAGACTACCTTATCTCCACGGTACTGCCTTTGCTCCTTCATCAAGGGTCACTTGGTTTTACTTATGTGGGTCTGTTTCTGACCTCTCTATTTATTCCATCAATGTATTTGCCTAATCTTTCCCCAATACCACACTGTCTTGCTTATTGTACCTTTTAGTAAGTCTTGGACTTGGTGATGCCAATCTTTTGACTGTTCTTTTCCTAAAATACCAAATTGGCTATTCTGGGTCTTTTACTTCTCCACATAAACATTAGAATCAGTTTGGCAATATCCACAGAAGAACTTGCTAGGATTTTGGTTGAGATTGCATTGATAATCTATTTTTAATTTGCACAGTGGGAAAATTACTGATTTAAGGACTATTCAAAGTAAGAGAAAATGTATGTTTATTTTTAATAAAATTGTTTGTAAAATATTTAATAGTTGTATTAAAATATTGTGCATTCACCATATTATATGGTAACTTAAAATCAAGGTCTGTGAGAAAGGCAATTTAAGCTTTTATACATTTTTCTAATTAGTATATTAATCAAAGTCTAAGAGAGTCACTAAATACTACTCTTACATTAATTGATTACATACATGAAAGTATACTTTAATAGCTTGATTCCTTTGTATAAAGTAATTGGATAATATGGTTAAAACCAAACAATTGTACTGACTATATAATTTTGGTACACCATAGGTCCATAAAAATGAATAATTACTACTTAAGTATTGTGAAAGATTTACTGGTATCTGCTATGTAGATGCTATATACCTTTTATTTTCCTGAATAAATAAACAATAAAAATAACTAATTCAGTTTAATGAATATTTACTTAACACCTGCCACATGGACATCCTGTGCTGAATACACAGTTTCTACCCCCAAGGTGCTCCCACAATCGAAGGGCATTGTACATCACAGACAAGATTCACATTTCATTTTTTAATGAAATATTGTGTGAACCAATTCATAAAGCCCATAAAGGCTACTGAAAGACAGGCAAATAATATACTTAGCTGACTTGGCGAGGTTTATACACTGATAGACAGTTTTTATGTGAATCTCAATAACTGTAAATATAGCTTATCTCATTCATTTTTCATGGCAAGGGGATGATTTAAATGGGGTAAGTAATTTTCCCCAAATCACATATTTTTGTCAGGACTTCTCGACCTCTTTTTCTAAGCCTCTTCCTACTCTGCCTCCCTAGTTTCTAAAAGAAACAGGGTATTCAAGATAAACCAAGTGGCTTTTCCTTTTTCACCACTTTCAGCTCAGTCTTCACTGCGGTTGATTTCTCATAATATATGCAAACCTCTCACAGGGAGGAATAATGGCAGATTCATTTTATATGTAATAATAATGAAAAATCTGGTGTTAGAAAAACTGAGAGTGATAGTGGTAGAAACTGAATAGGGAGAAAAAAAAAAAAAGCAATGCCCTGGCCCGTTTTCTCAGTGGTTAGAGCATTGGCCCCTGGATGAAGGGTCTCAGGTTCAATTCCCCATCAAGGACATATAACTTGGTTGTGGGTTTGATCCCCAACCCTGGTCAGGCATGTGTGGAGGCAATCAGTCGCTATGTTTCTCTCACATCAATGTTTCTCTCTCTCCCCCTCCTCCCTCCCTTTCAGTCTCTCTCTAAAGATCAATGGGAAGGGTGAGGATTTTTTAAAAAAAAGAAGCAATGAACATCATGAAATAATTTTTGCATGGTATGGTAAATAAATGCCCATGGAAGGATGAATGAAAGCATCTCAGTAGAAAGACATAGTGATAAATCAAAAAAGGAGAAAAATGATTATTTAATGACCTACTTCTGATCAATTAGGTATAATTAATAGGCCTGTCAGTCCTTCACGAATAAAAACAAAACAAAAAACACAAAAACTCTCTGCATTTTCACATTTTGATGGCATTGGTTGACACAAGGATATATCTGGCTCACTCTTCACAGACAACATTAGAATTCCCGAGTGAATGGATATCCCTTTAAGTACAAATCAAAAGGATTAATACTTTATGAGTAGACTTTATTTTGCCCTCCATTCAGTTCAACAATAACTACACATGGTAATGAGTAGCTGATAATAGCCATCTGGGTAGCAAATGCTTAATTGTGACCTCTAATTGTGTCATAGAAGCAAAAAAAAGAATGCAAGGTACATTTTTCTCAGTTAATGACTGTGTTACTCAATTCATGCATTTAATTTTTCACAGATGTATAAAAAGATAAAAGTTTCAAAATGGAATGGACCTTAGGGGTAACTTAATCAAGCTTGCTTGTCTTATGTACAGAGCATTTTAAATTGTAAGTTGCTGTCCAGCGTAGACATGAGGCAATCAGGGTGCTATTGTTTGGAAGATGCCTCTAATTCAACGTTGAGCCCTTTGCTGCTATTCCATCTGCAGTATCTGCCTGAGCTTCTGCTGGCCTCCAAAGGAGGGAGACCTGCTTGACACTGAAAGTGCTTCCATCTGCAGGGAGAATGAAGCTGCCTATTAGCAGACCTGGCAACTGTGCCTCAGACACCAATTTAAAGGGGACTTAATGTGTTCAGAGATTTAACTGAAATTCTGGATCTCAAAGGGAACAAAAGACTGGGAAGTGCTCATATGTGAGTATGTATATCTATTTGTATGTTTGTGCAGTAATATAATATAATCCTTTGCTAATTCCAAAGTTAAAAGGGATTGACATTAAATTTTTTAATATCATTCTTATAAGAGATTATTTTTTAAAAAACTGCAAATTATAAATAGATGCTTTTCAGTTTTATTTTGATGCCAAAATATAGAATCTTTAGGGCTTAGTATAATGTCTGGCACATAGTAGGCCATTGTAGGGAGTGGCTCTAGAGTTAAGCCTTGGATTGACCTGTGGCAGAGCCACAAACAAGTCCCAGTTTAGAGGGCAGAGCCCTCTTAGCTTAATTAAGCTTAACCTTATAGCCCTCCCTAGATCCTTCTTAGGTAGCTAATGGGCTGTGGAAGGTGCAGCAAGTGCTGCCAAAACAAGTGAAACTCACAAGAACATTGTAACTACGTTGACCAAAACCTTGTTTTTCTCTGACTATAAAATGAAGCCTCAGCTCGTTGGCTAGATCCTTCTCTGTGGCCTCATCCAGGCACAGGAGATCCACCGAGCCCCAGCTATATTCTCTTTGTCTTTTCTTTAGTCCTTCGCCGCCCCACCCCCACCCCCTCAGGCTCACTGAACCCTTGGCTGTGCTGGCATGGCACAGGCCATCAATTATATTTCTGAATGGATAGATGAATTAACAAATGCATAATGAGTATGTATACATTTGCATGTTTTTACCTGAAGCTCTTCACTGGAGAATAAACATCATGCTCTACTCTTCATAATCCATGTTTCTCCATTTCCTCCACCCCACAGCCCTGGTAACCACTCTTCTATTTCCTTTGAGTTGGCCTTTCTTAGCGTCTACATGTGAGAACATATAGTACTTATCTTTTCCAATTTATTTCACTTAGTATTATGTCATCAAGGGCCATCAATGCAGGATTTTGTTTTATATGGTTGAATAATATTCCATTTTTTTCTGTATCTATTTATCCTTTAATGAACATTAATATTGTTTCCATGTCTTGGCCATCTCTAGGTAAAAGAATTATGAATGATTTTAGTTTTCTTTTTAATAATTTTTATATTTTAAATATTTTATAATAAACTGACATCACTACGGTATTTATTTACACATTCAATGCATATTTATCAAGCAACTATATTATTCCAGGCAACTAACTATGATCTGGAGATTCTTCAGTAAATCAAATAAACTGGATTATTTAATGTGTCACTTAAAAAGGTTTAAATTTTCTAATACAATTATATATCCATCACAGTCGCAATTATATAAATTACCACACAAGCATACAAACACACATATACATTTGAAATACCCAAGGTTGGAAACCTTGGCAGGAAAATGGTAAAATAAAAATTAGTAATTTTTTCATTAGGAAAAATATGGGAATATATTTTAAGAGTGATAAACAATATTGGTGTTTTTTTTGTTTACTCAGCCAACTGCAAAGAAATTTCATGAGCTATCATTTAAATAAAGTGAGTGAAAAATACGTGTACTCTATTTCATAATGGGAAAATATGATTTTATAAACAGCAATTTATGTACTAAAGAAAATTGGAAAAATATTTAAAAGTAGAAAGAGGGGGAAAAAAACATTATCCCTAGTAACAGCTCCCTAAGACAATATTTAAAATACTAATTCAGGTTAGATGCAGGAACATTACAGAATACACCATTGTTTATAATTTGGAGGTGTAAATATTCCTTTGTATCCCTACTTGCAATCAAATGCTTGTTATCTATATAACAAATAATTTGCCAAGCCTTTCTCCTACTAAAATACATTTCATCTTAATTTTGTAGAGTGCTGTCAAAGCCAGAGTAAAACACTCCCACTCTCCAATATTGTTTCTATAAACCAATCTCCCTCCTACAACCCACTCTCAAATAAATGCAACTAACATATCTTATTTTTCAGTACTGCCTGACATACTTTCTCATGGGAATATCTTTCTGACTCATAGTTTTTCTTCATTTTCCCTTACATGTTACCTCTATATATCTACATACTGGTATCATATATATTCCTTATTTAGGAATTATCTAAAATGACAGCTAATGCTTTTCCATATTTTGACAGTAGGGGTCAATTTCTCTTTTCCATACTCTTTATTTACACTTGCCACATTTCTTCTGTTTCTGTGATTAGTTCTGTATATATTTTCTCTCCACTTAGGCAAAAGTTTTCAAGGTAAGATTTGTGCTTTTAATGATAATATTCCTCAAAACAAGAGCCTAGCACAATGTCTTACTCATCCTGGAAACATGATATATATTTATTATATTACATTAACTCAATTAAATTAATTAATTTCAATGTTGGTATAGATCTCTGTGAACATGCTTCCTATAGGAATGAAAGAGTTGAACAGTTGATGCATTCAGGCTGATTTCATACAATTTAACTTGTGTTCCAAAGTATTACATCAAAACTTGCAGATTTGCCCAGCCGGTGTGGCTCAGTAGTTGAACTTCAACCTATGAATCAGGAGATCACCGTTGGATTCCCAGTCAGGGCATATGCCGGGTTGTGGGCTTGATTCCCAGTGTGGGGTGTGCAGGAGGCAGCCAATTAATGATTCTCATCATTGATGTTTCTATCTCTCCCTTTCCCTGCCTCTCTGGAATCAATACAAATATATTTTAAAGAAACTTACAGCCCTAGCTGTTTTGGCTCAGTAAATAGAGCATCAGCCTGTGGACTGAAGGGTCCCAGGTTCGATTCCAGCCAAGGGCACATGCCAGGGATTGCGGGCTCGATCCCCAGTGGGGGGCATGCAGCGGGGCAGCCGATCGATGATGCACTCTCATCATTGATGTTTCTATCTCTCCCTCTCACTTCCTCTCTGAAATCAATAAAAATATAATAATACAAAAAAGAAACTTGCAGACTAAAAGTCAACATATTTTATTTTAATGATTGTTTCACTTTTATGACAATTATTTCCATAAAGTTGTGTAGGCACTTGATTAATAAAAGATTTGTGATCTATACTTTTAATTTCATATTTAATAAGCATTTGTCTACATGTGGTGTCCCTGAGCTCTGTCTCTTCTTTTTATATATATATATATATATATATATATATATATATATATATATATATATATATATTGATTTCAGAGAGGAAGGAAGAAAGAGAGAGATAGAAACATCAATGATGAGAGAGAGTCATTGATTGGCTGCCTCCTGCACGACCCCCCTGGGGATCGAGCCCACCACCTGGGCATGTGCCCTTGACCGGAATCAAACCTGGGACCCTTCAGTTCGCAGGCCGATGCTTTATCCACTGAGCCAAACTGGGTAGGACAGCTCTGTCTCTTCTTGTCTATCTTCACGCTCACCTGGGGTGAGCTCTTTCACTCCCATTATTTAAATCCCAAATACACTAAGAAATACTTTTAGCATAGATTCAGCTAGAATTCCTGATTCGTTTATGCACTCTCTCTGACAGCTAAAATGAAGTCACACAAGCATTTTAAACTGTTGCCTAACACAGAATTTTTAATCAGACTCTTACCAAATCCTTTACTGGAATTAATGGTGTTTTATCTGTTCATGACAAATTGTTCTGAACAACTGAGTGGCTTCTGATAGCATCTTCCTTGCTCTGGTTCTGCCACTGCTGAAGCACCTACTGATAATGTGCAAAGGGCAATACCATTCATTGCTCCCTAAATGACTCATGAGCATCTCATTGCTGCTATGTCATTGGTGCCCAGTAAAGTTACCTAGTGGCACTGTGGTCATACTGTGCCTTCCATAGAAGGTGCTTCCATTGCTTCCTGCCAGTTACCTGTGCTGCTATGGTATCAGCTTCTGCCACTGCAGTAACAAGACAGAGATTAATAGTTCAGAATTGAACTTTATCTCAAGTTGGATGTTAAATTATCATTCCAGATCTCACTACATTATGCTTTCACTCACACTCTGCATAATATTTTCTTAATTAAGAGGGTTTTTTTAAAAGAGCAAATGAAGGTTAACAATGAAACTAAGAGAAAGGTACAGTGCTTTCTCATATACTCCCAGCCCTATACGTATAGCCTCTCTTATTATTACCATAGCGCACCAGACTAGTACACTTGCTACTAGTACACTTGTTAACCTGATGAAGCTACATTGATACATCATTATCACCTAAGCTCATAGCTTACATGAGGGTTCATCTTGGTGTTGGGAATTCTACGCTTTGGACAAATTCATAACGACATCTACCATTATTATGGTATCCTACAGGCTACTTTCACTGCCCTAAAAACCCTCTATGTCCTTCTTTCTATTCCCTACCCTCCAAACCCTGGCAACCACTAACCTTTTTACAGTACTGTTTTTTCCAGAATTTTATATAGTTGAAATCATACAGCATGTAGCCTTCTCAGATAGACTGCTTTCACTTAGCAATACGCCTGTAAGATTCATAGCTCATTTCTTTTTTTATGCTGATTACTATTCCATTGTCTGGATTGTCGCAGTTTATTTATCTATTCACCTATTAAAGGGCGTCTTGGTTACTTCCAAGTTTTGGCAATTGTGAATAAAGCTGCCATAAACATCTGTCTGTAGGTTTTTGTGTGGACATATTTTTTAATGCATGGTATTTTAATGATAATTTTATTTAATAATGTCATTAACTGCCATTATTTTAAACATTATTGCCAATTTAACCTAATTTTACCTTGGTTAGGAATTAGTCAGGTTAAGGGTTGAATCTTTCCCCTAAATCTAATGTTATTTGAATTAAATTTTGACTCCTCTAGTTGCACATTTGAAAGTATAAAAGTACATTTTAATGTGTGACAAGAGATTACTCTTGCTTATCTAATCCAAATCTTCTCTATTAAATAGTTCCTCTTTTGAGTGCTAATCCAATTAGAAACAACCCTCATTTTAAGCTGTAGTATGCATGTAATAAGAATTTTTAAAGATCCATCATTCTTTTCTAGCTCAAGATGACTAAGTACCTAAGTTTTAACTTATTGCCCTCCCTAAAACCCATTGAAATGATATAAGAATTTATTAAGAGATATAAAGCAGATGGGATTTAATTGAAAAAGAAACCCCACAGAGGTGAGCAACTGACAACTCAGAAGGGACATTTAAAAAAATAAATTTTTCCAAATAGAACTCCAGAAAACTCCTTGTGATTAGAGAAGTCTGCTTTGGGAGTCAGAGTAGGTCCCTGGGGCAATTGGCAAGGTGATTAATTAAAGTGCCATGTAACTGTGGTGCCAGCATGGAGCTCTCAGGCGCAAGCACGTGACTCTAATGGGCATCTGGCTGAGGGAACTCTGGGTGTGCTTGGTGCCAGGAAGGGAAGTAGGACAGTGCCCTAGTCAACTTGCAGTTACAGACAAGTAGACACTGAGTACCTACAAATGGATTAATTTTTAAAAAAGAAATAATTTATACTCAAATATAAAAATCTCAATAGAAAATGTAGTAAATATGCTTTAAATTTAGAATGAGAAAATTTGTCATAAGATTAATGCAAATTCCAGATGCCTTAAAGGAAAGATTGGCATATTTGACCACATGACTAGTTTCACCTGCATCTTGACCAAGCGTATCAGCAAAAAAGATAAAAGATAAATGGAAGCATAAAGAACATATATACATTACGTATAACAGGCAAAAATGAGATTTCCCTAATATACAAAATTACTTTTAATCAGTAAAAAAAAATAAAAATAAAAATGTCATATTTGCAGATAAATCACTAAAAAATTTAGACTTGTTAACATGGGTATTTAAAAAATTACAAATAAAAATAATAAATATGAAATTGGCAAACCTAACAAATGTTTATAATATACATTATTAAATTTTTCCCTGTGAAGAGGATTATTGCCCTTATTTATACTAGTAAAAGGGCCCAAGAGAGCTTCTTTGCCCCCTCTATCATGTGATGATGCAACATGAGTTTAAACCTGTAAGACGGTCCTCACCTGACCATGCTGGCATCTTGATCTGGGACAGCCAGTCTCCAGAACAGTGAGAAATGCACTTCTATTGTTTATAAGCTACCCAGCCTGGGGTATCTATACTAATAAAAGGGTTATATGCTAATTAGACCAGGAGACCTTCCAGACATCCTTCCAGACAAAGCCATGGTGGCAGGGCCAAGGCAGAGGCAGTTAGGGGTGATCAGGCTGGCGGGGGTGGGCAGTTGGGGGTGAGCAGGCCAGCAGGGGGGGTCAGTTGGGGGTGAGCAGGCTGGTGGGAGGGTCAGTTGGAGGAGAGCAGGCTGGCAAGGGGGGACAGTTGGGGGCGATCAGGCCGGCTTGGGAGGAAGTTGGGGGTGAACAGCTGGCAGGGGGGACAGTTGGGGACGAGCAGGCCAGCAGGGTGGAACAATTGGGGGTGATCAGGCCAGCTTGGGGGGAAGTTGGGGGTGAGCAGCCGGCAGGGGGAGCAATTGGGGGCAAGCAGGCCAGGGGCGAGCAGACCGGCAGGGGGGAGAAGTTGGGGGTGAGCAGGCTGGCAGGCAGAGTGGTTAAGGGCAATTAGGCAGGCAGGCAGGTGAGTAGTTAGGAGCCAGCAGTCCCAGATTGCGAGGGATGTCTGACTGCCGGTTTTTTAGGCCCAATTGAATTGGGCCTAAACAGGCAGTCGGACATCCTCCGAGGGGTCCCAGATTGGAAAGGGTGAAGGCTGGGCTGAGGGACACACCCCCCCCCATGCACAAATTTTGTGCACTGGGCCACTAGTGTTATTATAACAGCCCAAGCAGACTACTAGTAAGTCATATCAACTGGCTAAAGAAGTAATGAAGAAAAAGCATTTTACAAAATCAGACAACCATTCATGATGAAAGCTCTGAGCAAGTTAGGATTAAAGCAAAAGTACTTCAACTTGATGAAGAGCTTCTACAAAAAACTTGAAACTTACATCATATTTAATAGTAAAAACAATACTTTTGTTTTAAGGTACAAAGAAGACAAAGATTCCCAATATTAGCATGCTCATTCAACATAGTACTGAAAGTTCTCGGCAGTACAAAACAAGAATTAAAATCCAAACAGATAAAAGAAAAAGAAATAAAACTGTCCCTACTTTCAGATGACATAATTGTCTATCTAGAAAATTCCAAGTCATGTACATAAAATCCTTCAAAAAACAAATGAGCTCACCAAGGTCACAGGATACTAGATCAATGAACAAAAATAAAGCTCAATGTACAAAAACCAATTCTATTTCTGTATACTAACAAAGAACATGTGAGAACAAAAATTAATAACACAATACCATTTATAATTGACCTAAGAAAATGAAATAATTATAAAGCTAACAAAACATACTCAGTGTCTGTGTACTGAAAATTACAAAATGCTCATGAAAGAATAAAAGACCTAAATGAATAGATACAACATGTTAATGAATTAGAAGTTTCAACATATTAAAGATATCAATTCTCCTCGAAACAATCTATATACTAGTATTTAATGCAATTCCTCTGAAAAGTCCATCAAAGTTTTACTAAACATAGATAAGCTTATTTAAAAAGCACAGGAACTAGATATCTAAAATAATTTTGATAAGAATAATCAAGTGGGGCAGTGGAAAAATGGCGGCAGAATAGACAAGACGTGTCCCGAGCCTTGTCCCAGAGCAGGTAGAAAGAACAGCTGAGGGTCATACGGGGAGTGTCTAGTGGAGAGTTAAGGGATAGCTATACTCCAGGAGAAGGTGAGGGACTGCTGGATGGGCCACCCCTGACCAGCCAGCCCCCACTGCTGCTGGGTTCCCTCCCAGAGCCACCGGCTCGGATGCAGAGACCACGCCATCTTGAAGGGGAAAGTGGATGTCATCGGAAGCCTGAAAATCTACAACTGCGGCACCCACTGAACAGCTGCAAACCCCAGAGCACTGGTCCCCAATTGACGCAAACATGCAGATTCAGAGGAGCTCTACACTCCACCACGGAAAGGTCAGATTTCGCCTGGGATAAGGTGAGGTCTCTGGTCCCGGCAGGACAGAGAAACATTCGCACTGCGGGAGCTGGAGGACCGGGGGAAGTCTGCACGTAGAAAAATTCGTGGCTATTGGGGCTGGCATGATCCATGAATGTGGAAGGGGGTCCTCAGAGCTGCTAACAGAGGGGATCTCTAAAAAGAAACCCATTTTTATCTGAAGCAGGACAGCCTAAAAATTTTGGGAGTGTGCCGGCTGCTTGGACACAAGGGGGAAAAGGGGATTATGCAGGCTTATGCACAGACCCAGAGTTTGCACACTCACGCTTTCTCCTCTTTGAATCCTTGCTTTGGATTACTGAGCCCAATACATAGGATCACCCAGTTGGGGACACCCTAGGAGACTGCAGGGGAAAGTTTTTTTTCTGGAACCTGGGGATCAGAGCAGGGAGTGACCATCAGAGAACCAGCTCTGGTGCAGTCCACTCCCACAAACCGGTATTGAGTGCCACAGGGAAAGCAGGATCTAAGCACAGGCTAGAGAGGACCTATAGTCCCGGAGGTCAACCCAGAAACACTGCCACCCAGGGGCTGAATCACAAATTGACGCTTGTGTAATCACAAATAAAGAAATACAAGAAAGTAAGACACACCGGCTGCTTAAAAATCAGGACTGGCTTACAACACTGAGAAGCAGTGGAACACAGGGAAATGCAATACTGTCCTGACTGGGAAACAGGTGTGCCAAACAGAACAATACAGGAAGTGAATGACCTTCACTACTGCACATTTTATTTTTTTTTTTTCATCTTTTACTAAAGAAACTAATTTTTTTCCTCACTTGATTTTACCTTTTTAATTATTACATTTTTATTTTCAATCAGTATTATTACTACTACTATTTTACCTTTTTTTAAAAAAAGCGTCATTTTATTTTCTCTTTATTTTATTTTGGGATTAGTGTTCTACATTCTATTTTCATCTTTCCTTTAGCATCATTCTACTCTACGTCAACTCTACCTTTATGCCATCACTCTCTTCCTAAATTTTGCCCTTTTGTTGTCCTGTTTCTCTTACCCTTTTCCTGATTTAGAGTTTCCCTATTCTTTCTTTTTACCCCCTGTAAAAATTTCAACCTACTTATATATCTAATTTCCAATCCCCTGCTCTGAGTTCATACACACCTCTCTCTTCTCTGTCTTCACTACCCCAAAAATTGTTTTTCTCTCTGTCCTTTTGTTGTTGTTTGCTTGAATGTTGATTATATCGATTTTTTATGTTTGTTTGTGAGATTGTTTTGCTTATTCTTTTTGTTTTGTTTTGTTTTTGTTTGTTTTTTGCATCTGTTTTTCCTCGCCTCATTTGATATTAATTGTTGTTTGTAGTTTGTATTCATCTCCAGGTACTTGTTGCTGGCATTTGCTGGGATTAGTGGCTGTTCTATTGGAGTTTTCTTCCCATATATACAGTTTGTTCCCCTTTTCTTTCTTATTCTCTTTCTTTTCCCTCTTACTTTTTTTCCTTTTCCCAATTTCATTGTGGCACGCCTTTCTTTCTTTTTTTTTTCTCTTCTCCTATCCCCTAATTTGCCTTTCTCTGGTGGTCACTTTTATTTGGGGTTATTAATATTGTGAATACATTTCTGTTCAGTGCCTTGTGTGTGGTACCTGGTTGTGTTGTATTTTGTGCCTTTAAATCAATGCAGGAAAGAGAGAGAACTACATAACCAGACACCCGGAGAAGAGAGACCATGGGGAGACAAAGAAACAGCCTGCATATGAAAGAAAAGCAGGCATCACCAGAAAAGGAAGTAAACGAAATGGAGGCAATCAACCTGCCAGAGAAAGAATTCAGAGAAATGGTCATAAGGCGGCTGAAAAGAATGGAAGACAAATTCGACAGTATGAGTAAGAACCAAGAGGAAATGATGAAAAACCAAGAGGAATGAAAAATGACATCGCTGTTGTAAAGAACTCAATAGAAAGCATCAAGAGTAGAATAGAAGAAGCAGAGGACTGCATCAGTGAGCTAGAAGACAAGGTAGGAAAAAATACATAAGTGGAGCAGCTTCTGGAAAAAAAATTAAAAAGCAGGAGGAGAGCCTAAGGGAAATTTGGGACAACACGAAACAAAACAACATCCGCATAATAGGGGTTCCAGAAGGAGAGGAAACTGAGCAAGGAATAGAAAACTTGTTTGAAGAAATAATGACAGAAAACTTCCCTGATATAGGGAAGAAAAAACCCACACAAATCGAAGAAGCTCACAGAGTCCCAAGCAAAATGAACCCCAAAAGACCGACGCCAAGGCACATTATAATTAAATTGGCAAACACCAACGACAAAGTAAGAATCTTAAAAGCGGCCAGAGAGAGACAGAAAGTTAACTACAAAGAAACCCCCATCAGACTAGCAACTGATTTCTCAACAGAAACTCATCAGGCCAGAAGGGAATGGAATGAAATATACAAAGTCATGCAAAGGAAGGGTCTGAATCCAAGAATACGGTACCCAGCAAGGCTATCAATCAAAATTGAAGGTGAAATCAGGAGCTTCACAGACAAAAAAGGACTAAGGGAATTTATTACCACCAAACCAGCAATGCAAGAAGTGCTAAAAGGTCTGCTATAAAAAAAAAAAGAAATAGGAAGCAAAGAAGGAACACAGGGGTAAAGAATAAAAATGGCGACAAATAAGTACCTATCAATAATAACTTTAAATGTAAATGGATTAATGCCCCAATCAAAAGACATAGGTTAATGGATTGGATAAGAAAACACGACCAATATATCTGCTGTCTATAAGAAACCCACCTCAGAAAAAAAGATGCACACAGACTGAGGGTGAAGGGATAGAAAAAGGTTTTTCAGGCAAATGGAAATGAAAAAAAAAGCTGGGGTAGCAATACTTATAGCTGACAAATTAGATCTCAAAGTGAAGGGCATAACAAGAGATAAGGAAGGCCACTTCATAATACTAAAGGGAGCAATCCAACAAGAAGAAATAACGGTGGTAAACATATATGCACCCAATACAGGAGCACCCAAATACATAAAAAAACTCCTGGAGGATGTCAAGGGAGAGGTTGACAGCAATACAATCATAGTAGGAGACTTTAATACCCCAGTATCACCATTGGACAAATCCTCTAAACAAAAAATCAGCAAAGAAACATCAATCCTAAATGACTCACTAGACCAGATGGAATTAATTGACATCTTCAGAACATTTCACCCCAAAACCACAGAATATACATTCTTCTCAAGTGCACATGGGTAATTTTCAAAGACAGACCATATGTTGGGTCATAGGCAAAGTCTCTTCAACTTCAAGAATATAGAAATCATATCAAGCATCTTCTAAGATCACAGTGGCATAAAACTGGAAATCAACTACAATAAAAACAATCCAAAAAAGTCAAACACATGGAGACTAAACAGCATGCTATTAAACAATGACTGGGTTACCAGAGAGATCAAGGAAGAAATAAAAAAACATCATGGCAACAAATGACAATGAAAACACAACAATCCAAAATCTATGGGACACAGCGAAAGCAGTTTGAGAGGGAAGTTCATAGCTTTACAAGCCTCCTGCAAAAAACAAGAAACAATGGTAATAAATTACCTAACCCTACAACTCAAAGAGTTAGAAAGAGAGTAACAAGAAAAGCCCAGTGTAAGCAGAAGGAAGGAAATAATAAAGATCAGAGCGGAGAGAAACAACATTGAAACAAACAAACAAAAAAAATACAAAAGATCAACATAACCAAGAGCTGGTTCTTGGAAAGGATAAACAAGATTGATGAACCTCTAGCCAGGCTCACCAAGAAGCAAAGAGAGAGGACCCAAATAAACAAAATCAGAAATGAAAGAGGTGAAATAACAGACCCAACCGAAATACAAAGGATTGTTAAAAAATACTATGAACAACTCTATTCCAACAAAGTGGACAACCTGGAGGAAATGGACATATTCCTAGAAAAATATAACCTTCCAAAACTCAATCAGGAAGAATCTAAACATCTTAATCAGGAAGAATCTAAACATCTCAAATGGACATATTCCTAGAAAAATATAACCTTCCAAAACTCAATCAGGAAGAATCTAAACATCTTCCAATAACTATGGAAGAAATTGAAGCAGTCATCAAAAAGCTTTCAGCAAACAAAAGCCCAAGGCCAAATGGCTTCACAGGGGAGTTTTATCAAACATTCAAGGAAAAAATAAAATCTATCCTCCTCAGACTATTCCAAAAAATTCAAGAGGAAGGAACACTTCCAAGCTCCTTCTATGAAGCCAGCATCACCCTAATACCAAAACCAGATAAAGACAACACAATGAAAGAGAATTACAGGCCAATATCCCTCATGAACATAGACACAAAAATTCTCAACAAAATTCTAGCAAATTGGATCCAGCACTACATCAGAAAGATCATACACCATGACCAAGTAGGATTTATCCCAGGAATGCAAGGATGGTACAACATCTGCAAATAAATCTAAGTGATACATCACATAAACAAACTGAGAGATAAAAATCACATAGTCGCCCTAACCAGTTTGGCTTAGTGGATAGAGTGTCGGCCTGCAGACTGAAAGGTCCCAGGTTCGATTCTGGTCAAGGGTATGTACCTTGGTTGCGGTCACATCCCAGTAGGAGGTGTGCAGGAGGCAGCTGATCGATGTTTCTCTCTCATCGATGTTTCTAACTCTCTGTCCCTCTCCCTTCCTCTCTGTAAAAAATCAATAAAATATATTTTTTTAAAAATCACATAGTCATATCAATTGATGCAGAAAAAGCATTTGACAAAATTCAACACCCTTTCTTGATAAAAACTCTCAACAAGGTGGGAATAGAAGGATCATACCTCAACATAATAAAAGCTATATATGACAAACCCACAGCTAACATCATACTCAATGGGCAAAAACTAAAACCATTTCCCCTAAGAACAGGAACAAGACAGGGTTGCCCACTCTCACCACTCCTGTTTGACATAGTACTGGAAGTATTAGCCATTGCAATTAGACAGAAGAAGAAATAAAAGGCATCCAAATTGGAAAAGAAGAAGTAAAGCTGTCCATATTTGCAGATGACATGATATTGTACATAAAAAAACTGAAAGACTCCATCAAAAAACTAATAGACTTAATAAATGAATTTGGCAATGTAGCAGGATACAAAATTAACGCCAAGAAATCTATGGCATTTCTATACACCAATAGTGAACTTACAGAAAGAGAGACTAAAAAAGCAATCCCATTTACCATCACACCAAAAAAATTAAGATACCTAGGAATAAACTTAACTAAGGAGGTAAAAGACCTATACTTGGAAAACTACAGGACACTGAAAAAAGAGATAGAGGAAGACGTAAACAGATAGAAGAACATACCATGTTCATGGATTGGGAGAATCAACATCATTAAAATGTCCATACTACCCAAAGCAATCTATAGATTCAATGCACTCCCCATTAAAATACCAATGGCATATTTCACAGACCTAGAAAGAACTCTCCAAAAATTCATCTGGAATAAAAAAAAGACCCCGAATAGCCACAGCAATCCTGAGAAAGAAGAACAAAGTAGGTGGGATCTCAATACTAGATTTCAAGCTGTATTACAAAGCCACTGTCCTCAAAACTGCCTGGTACTGGCACAAGAACAGACATATAGATCAATGGAATGGAACAGAGAACCCAGAAATCGACCCAAATAACTAAGCTCAATTAATATTTGACAAAGGAGGCATGAACATACAATGGAGTCAAGACAGTCTCTTCAATAAATGGTGTTGGGAAAATTGGACAAATACATGCAAAAAAATGAAACTAGACCACCAACTTACACCATACACAAGAATAAACTCAAAATGGATCAAGGACTTAAACATACAAAGAGAAACCATAAAAATACTAGAGGAATCCACAGCCAGAAAAATCTCTGACATATGCCAAAGCAATTTCTTCACTGATACTGCTCCTAGGGCAATGGAAACTAAAGAGAAAATAAACAAATGGGACTACATCAAAATAAAAAGCTTTTGCACAGCAAAGGAGACCATCAATAAAACAACAAGAAAGCCCACTGCATGGGAGAACATATTTGCCAATGATATCAACGATAAGGGTTTAATCTTCAACATTTACAGGGAACTCATGCAGCTTAATAAAAAGAAGATAAACAACCCAATCAAAAATGGGCAACTGATCTAAATAGACACTTTACAAAAGAAGACAGAAGGAAGGACAAGAGACATATGAAAACCTGCTCAAAATCACTAATCATCAGAGAGATGCAAATCAAAACAACAATGTGGTACCATCTCACACCTGTCAGCATGGCTATTATCAACAAATCAACAAATGACAATTGCTCGTGAGGATGTGGAGAAAAAGGAACCCTCATGCACTGCTGGTGGGATTGCAGACTGGTGCAGCCACTGTGGAGAACAGTATGGAGTTTCCTCAAAAAACTAAAAATGGAACTCCCATTTCACCCAGTGATCCCACTTCTAGGAATATATCCCAAGAAACTAGAAACACGAATCAGAAAGGATATATGCACCCCTATGTTCATAGCAGCACAATTCACCATAGCTAAGATTTGGAAACAGCCTAAGTGCCCATCAGCAGATGAGTGGATTAAAAAACTGTGGTACATGTACACAATAGAATACTACACTGCAGTAAAAAAGGAGTTCTTACCATTTGCAAAAACATGGATAGAGATGGAGAGCATTATGCTAAGTGAAATAAGCCAGGCAGAGAAAGATAAATATCACATGATCTCATTCATTTGTGGAATATAATGAATAACATAAACTGATGAACAAAAATAGATCCATAGACAGAGAAACATCAATCAGAACGTCAAACCTCAGGGAGGGTAGGGGAGGGTGGGGCTAAGGGGAAGAGATCAACCAAAGGACTTATATGCATGCATGTAAGCCTAATCAATGGACACAGACAACAGGAGGGTGGGGGCATGAATGAGAGGTGGGGGGGTAATGGGGAAATAAGGACACATATGTAATACCTTAATCAATGAAGAAATTTAAAAAAAGAATGAAATACATTAAAAAATAAATTAAAATAAAAGAATAATCAAGTGGGAGGAATCGTTCTACCCCATTTCAAGTATCAAGTATCAGTAGTATTGGCAGAAGGTACACCTGTAGGTGAATTGAACCGAACAAAAAATTTAGAAATAGAGGCATACAGATATGCCAACCTGTGTGGGGGCATATTTTTGACAAAGGTGCAAAAGCAATTCAATGGAGGAAAGACAACCTGTTCAATAAATGGTGCTGGAATAACTGGATATCCACAGGCATAAAAATGAACTCTGACCTAAAACTCTCACCTCACACTCACATTATCTCAAAATGGATCATGAAAATCATAAAACCAATAGAAGGGGCAAAAAAAGGAGAAAGTATAGCACCCAAAAGCACCCAAAAATAAGCAGAATTCTTAACACTTGATACCAAAAACATGATCCATAAAGAGAAAATCTGAAACAGAACTACATCAAAATTGAAAACTTTCACTCAGTCTGTGACCCATGAAGGTATTAACTGGGAGGAAATATGTGCAAACTACAAATATAAGGGATTGTATCTTGGATAAATAAGAAGGTTGTAGTAAATCAATAGTAAAAGGAGAAACAATCCAATTATAAAATGTGAACAGATATTCTACTGAAGAGATGGGAAATAAGCACATGAAAATATATTTAATACCATTAGTCATGAGGTAAATGCAAATTAAAACCACAATGAATGGGGATATAAAGCAGAGCACAGAAAATCCTATATAATAAAAGAGTAATATGCAAATTAACCATCACTCCGCTACACCCACAGGCCATGCCCACAAGCCACGCCCACTAGCCAATCAGGAGCGAATATGCAAATAAACCCAACTAAGATGGCTACGGCCACAGAGAGCAGGAGGGAGGCTTGGGTTTCCCCAACAATGGAGGAAGCCAAGCTTTCCGCACACCCTGGCCGGCCCAGGCCTCCGCTTAAGGGTAAAAAGTTTCAATTATAGAAGATACATAAATCCCCCCAAAAATGGCTGTGGCCATGGAGCAAGCAGAAGGATTGGCTCAGCTCTAGGCTACAAAGTTTCAATTGTAGAAGATAAATAAACCCCAGATACCAGGGCCTCTGCTTGGGTCGCCGGGGGGTGTGGCCAGCCTGCAAACCACCACAGGCCCCTTGCCCAGGCTGCCCCATCCCCCAAGGGAACCCCACCCTGATCCAGGACACCCTTCAGGGCAAACCAGCTGGCCCCCACCTGTGCACCAGGCCTCTATCCTATCTAATAAAAGAGTAATATGCAGATTGACCATCACTCCAACACACAAGATGGCTGCCCCCATGTGGTCAAAGATCCTGCCCCCATGTGGACACAAGATGGCTGCCACAAGATGGCCAGCAGGGGAGGGCAGTTGGGAGGGACCAGGCCTGCAAGGGAGGGCAGTTGTGGGTGATCAGGCCAGCAGGGGAGGGGAGTTAGGGGTGACCAGGCCTGCAAGGGAGGGCAGTTAGGGGCAAACAGGCTGGCAGGGAGCAGTTAGGCATCAATCAGACTGGCAGGAGAGTGGTTAGGGGGTGATCAGGCTGGCAGGCAGAAGAGGTTAGGGGCAATCAGGAAGGAAGGCAGGTGAGTAGTTGGGAGCCAGCAGTCCTGGATTGTGAGAGGGATGTCCGACTGACCGTTTAAGCCCGATCCCAACATTGGGATCGGGCTTAAACGGGCAGTCAGACATCCCTCGAGGGGTCCCAGATTGGAGAGGGTGCAGGCTGGGCTGAGGGACACCCCCTGCCCCCGTGCACAAATTTCGTGAACCGGGCCTCTAGTATAGTTAATAATATTTTAATAACTATGTGTGGTACCAGGTGGGTAGTAGAAATATGGGGTGAACCCTTTATAAAGTATATGATTTTCTAACCACTATGCTATGCACCTGAAAATATTAAAAAAAATATTAAATGTAAAGTGTAATTAAAAAGCAATTATATATATATGTACATGCCTATTATTATAACTAAAATAAGAATGACAACAAATGGTGGAGAGGATGTACAGGTAGATGCAATTAGAAAAGGGTAGCATGAGGGATCTTTGTGACAGAACCACTCTGTATCTTAACTATGCTGGGTGCCCACAAATCTACACATGTAATAATTTCCAGAGAAGTAAATACATACAAATATACATACACAAATGAGTATATGTAAAACTGGTGATATCTGAATAAGGGGGATGAATTGTATCAAATATCAATTTCCTGGTTAAGATATTGTACTACAGTTAGTTATGCAAGATTTTACTATTGTGTGAAGGGTATACAATATTATATTATATCTGATATATTATATCTTTCTATATTATATCTGACAACTGCATGCTAACCTACCATTACCTCAAAAGAAAAAGGTAACATGAAAACAATCCACTAAGAATCTGTTTCCGAGATTCTAATTTATTTTGTCTATGGTGGCGCCAATGGAATATGTATTTAAAAAAAAAAAAAAAAAGCTCCGTGAATCTATGTGAATCTCTCAAGAACTATTGCTTGCTACCAGTCCTACAATTTAGAGTGAGCTTATGACAATGGCATTTGCCTGAATTTCATCTGAATTTGCTGTCCTTTCAACACTGTCTTGGACTGTTTGGCTGTTTCTTTTTTTCTTCTTTTTTAATTTCTTTATTTATTAAGGTGTTATATATGTGTCCTTATTTCTCCATTACCCCCACCCACCCCTACTCATGCCCTCACCCCCCTGGTGTCTGTGTCCATTGGTTATGCTTATATGCATGCATACAAGTCCTTTGGTTGATCTCTCCCCCTTACCCCCACCACCCCCCCACCTTCCCGCTGAGGTTTGATGGTCTGATCGATATTTCTCTGACTCTGGATCTGTTTTTGTTCATCAGTTTATGTTGTTCATTATATTCACCATCTCAGTGAACTAAAGTGATCCCTCTGTAGACTGAAGTTGAGAGTCAGTCCCAGCCTGCAATACTCAAAGCCTGATATTGTAACGAGATACAGTGCTGTGTTTAGGTCAGTACATTGTCAGTAGTAATGTGTTTTAATACACTAATAAATTATGTAAAAAAATACCAACACATCTGATTTAACGAAAGATTAACTTAAAATCAGTATGCCGGTGTTTCAGAGATATTTACAATAACTGTTTTAACTTTGGTTTTGTTTTCACTATTTTCATGTGCTGGATGCAACATTCGTTTAGCTTGCCCTTATTAGGAGGCATTTTTAATTTGGAATGTGAAGATAGTGTCTATGTGCTTTTCAATTATTTCTTTTTAAAACAAGTCAGCTTGTTACTATAGACACTGGCAAATATTGTTGGCCCATAAAAGTGATAAAGGACGGGCCAAGCCTCATTTGGAGTAGCGGTGTTGTAATGAAAGTCTACACACACTCAGGGAGAGCTTATGCGTTTCAAACAACTCTAGATTCAATAAAATTCCGTGACAACGAGCAAAGTCGAACAGTCCCACAGAGCCTATTGTAATCAAATCAGGCTTGAGTCACAGGAGAAAATGAAGTCGGATTTCACCTCCTGCTAAATGCTTTTCTAGGCAACACACACTCTGAAATAAAGAACCTGTCAGAAGGAGCTGGCAAACTATCACAGATTATATGTCTAAAACCCACACAGCTGCTTTGTCACAGTTACTTTTAACCATGGTGTTTGTCTGGCTAGATGCCTAAGATGAGAGGCTAGCTCGCATTCCCAGGGTCGTTTTTTGATGACATGTTATTAAAACTGTGATAATCACTGATGCTGCTCATGAGTGCTCGTGTTTTTCTCAGAACACCCTCTTCCAAACAGGCTTGTGGTGCATTTCCAGCGAGCCCAGGATAGCTACTGCCCTCAGTAGCAGTGGATGCCGTGGGTCACCGTTTTCTGATGCGTGATGACTGCCCTTTCTCCTGCTAGGCGGGCTAAATGGCCCGGCTGTAATTATGACCGCTGTGACCCAGATTTGGAATCAAAGCACAGCACTGAACGCCAGCCCTGGTGGCCACATAGCGAGTGCTCTTTTTTCCTGATCATAGGATTCAGGGTTCTGTATTTAAAGCTTGATCGTGTGCTTTTGTCATTTAATGGCAACAAGTGAATGAATCATTGGAGTTATTAAAAGAGAAGAGTATTTAAGTGGTCAAATGTTATAAGCATCAAAAGCACTGACAAAAATGTTGCCAGTACTGGGTTTTGCTGGGAATAGTCATTCCTTTTCAAAAAGCAACATTTTCTCATAATAAAAAAAATTATCTTTCCCATGAAGCTCTATTCCCACTCAGGTGCTCAGACTGTTGTCAGAAGGTCCTGATTCTGACTCAGTTTACAGAACACTTGATTATTTCCTGTGCACCTGAACAACCATAGGCATTGGCTCCATTTCACCCTTAGACAGAAGGTAACAAACAACTTGACCCAATATTCTGACCTGCGGATCCAGTTCTGCAAGTTGAATTCTGCTATTTTTTCCTATACTTGACCTAAACTGGAAGAGTCTGGATGCTGTTGTTCTCTTACCTTGCTAATCCCTGTAAACCCCACATTCTTTCCTCTGTACCTTTTCAGGGAGAAATGTGTACCTAGTATGCAATAGAAAAAGAGAGGCTGAAAGAGTTTCTCTCTCCTTGGGTTTTGACATCCACATGTTTGGAAAGAGCCCTAGAGGGTCAGGGAAAGTGGGGGGATTTGTAATGTTTTCTGGCACTCACCACTGGTCACTTTTCTCCTTGTGACACAGCATGTCAAGTATTCAATCTTAGAAGAAGCAATTTAGGGCTTGGCATCTGTTTCAGTGTAACTTTGCCTCTCAAATACTAAAAGAAATCAGGGTAGCAGCTAGAGACGGGAGGGGGGTGAGGGGGAGGGAGGGGGAAAGAAAGAAGGAAGGAGAGAGGGAGAGAGAGAGAAAGAGAGGGGGAGGGCCCTAACCAGTTTGGCTCAGTGGATAGAGCGTCGGCCTGTGGACTGAGGGGTCCTAAGTTCAATTCCGGTCAAGGGCACGTACCTTGGTTGCGGGCACATCCCTGGTAGGGGGTGCGCAGGAGGCAGCTGATTGATGTTTCTCTCTCATCGATGTTTCTAACTCTCTCTCCCTCTCCCTTCCTCTCTGTAAAAAAAATCAATAAAATATATTTTTTTAAAAAAAGGGAGGGGGAGGGAGGGAGGAAGAGGGGAAGGAAGGAAGGAAGGAAGGAAGGAAGGAAGGAAGGAAGGAAGGAAGGAAGGAAGGAAGGAAGGAAGGAAGGCTGAAAGGGCTAGTACCTGGTTTTAGGTGATTTCTCTAGATTGTCCTATGACTGTGCTTGCCTCATTTTTATCACTACCTTTTCATTTTCTCTGATGTTATTTAGTTGTATCTTGAAACTTTGGAATGTCTAAATGTCACCTTAGTTACCATGTCAATTTCTGGACTCCACCCCCAGAAATATACATGATTCAGCCTGGGTAGTACATAGGAATCTTACCTTAGGACTAAGCAGAGAGTTCTTACTCATATACCAAAAAAAGGACCCATAAAAGGAGTGAATATGATGAATAAGGTCTTTGAGCCATACTTTTAAAAACAGAGTTCTAAGGTTTAAGAGTAGGTTGATAAAAAGATCATGCAGCATTCTATTTAATCTACATCTTCACTAGATGACTAAGTAGAAGTCCAGGAAAACAACATTATTCAGAATTTGGAAATATAAATTCAAAACTATGCATTATCTTACCTTCTGGAGACTTAAGGGAACCTAGATGGATTCAGGTACAGTGGCTGAGAAGAAGATAACCCTTTGCCTTTTCCACTTGTGGTCACAGCATTCATGTTTATTCCCAAACCCTAGGCTTTCTGCCCCACATCTCATCCCATTTCCTACCTGTGCCACATATACTAAAGCTCTAAGTAACAACTGAACTTTTGCCTTAGTTTCTGTATGAGTTCTTTTTTCAAAAAGCTACTTTAGCACCAACATTTTCTTAGCACCAGTGCCTTCCCTATTTTTTGTCATTCTCTATGATGTCATATGGTGTGATCCCGAGTGCCCCATTTCCTCCAGTGAAGGAATAGTCCTGCATGGCTAGTCTATACTGTGTTAAGTCTTCCTGAAATGACGTGCTGTTGTGCTCAGTCCCCAGAACTCCTCCCCTCAGAACTAGGGTCTCTTTAGCAGCTTGGTCCCAAGGCCTTGCCTCTTCAAATGCTGCTAGTCTGGTTCTTTCAACACATCCAACCCAAGAATTACCATGTCTTGAGATAATATACTTTGTCAAAAAAAGTCCACTAAATTTGCTAGAACAGTTGGTGGATTATCTAAATCTTCTAACTCATCTGCAAAATCATGGTAAATCTTCAATACTAGCCACTTAAAAGAAGAAAGAAACCTTTTTATAGGGTATGAGGGAAAAAGTAAATTGGAAGTAGGATGAGGGTTAGGGTTAGGAAGTAAGGGCAAGCTTTTTTATCACTTGCATTTTCCTAGTACTGGGTCCAGGGGAGGATACCATCAAAAGAAAGATGTTTAACACTCTAGATTGATGTGGCTGGAAGAAATATCAGTAACCCACTGAGTCCCCATCTTTAATGTCATAGTTAAAATGGAAAGGTTGGTTTAAGACTATGAAAATAACTTAGTAGACATCCCTGAGTGAAGTTCCCGATCTTATAGAATTGCATCTTATCTTGACAAGTAGAGCAAGCTATGCTCCCTCTGGCTCATCTATGCCCAGGCTATAACATCTGAGATTATTTCTCATTTCCTCTTTAGAGCCATTCAGAGAAAGAAGGACATTTGTTTTTATTGGAGCAACTGATTTATCTTCCTTGCAAATACACTGTTTTTCTCACACCAGGATTGTGTGGTATGAAGTAGCAGTTGAGATTCCTTTTTTATGGATATTCCAGCACAATTTGTTGAAAATATTTTTCTCTCCCCGTTGCAATGATTCATCTCCTTTGTCAAAAGTCAATTGACTGTATAAGTAGAACTGTTTCTGAGCTCTTCTGTACCTTTGATCTTTCATTCCTTGGCCAGGACTATGCTATATTGATCACTCTGGCTTAACAGTAATTCCTAAACTTGGTAAACTATAACTTTTTAAAATTTTAAAATTTCTAATAATGAGTGATGGTGAGCATTTTTATTGTTTATTAATTGGGTTGTGAATTTTTTCTTATTTAATTTGTCCTTTTTATATTTATTAGTGAATTTTATCCATGTTTTTTGCTCACTCTTTACTGCATGTTAGAATTTTATATATTGATTTTTAAAATATCAAGTTATAACTTACCTTTAGTTTTGTTTAGTGTATTTTTTTCACACCAATAATGCCCCTCCTAGGTTTATGTGTCACATATTTAATACTTAAGTTGTGATTTCTTTCATTTTCTTTTCTGTTTAAACAATTTTTAAAATTCTTTTTAAATCCACTATTCAATTTTTTCTATACTAGAGGCCCAGTGCACAAAATTCATGCACTGATAAGATCCTTAGCAACTGCCGGCTGCCAGCCAGGTACTCCCTCCCTTCCCTCGGCCATCCCTGCCCCCTGGTCGAACTCCTGGACAACTCTTGGTCAAGGGGACAATTTGCAAACTACGCTTTTATTATATAGCATTTGTTACATACTAACTTTTTTACCTTTTAATTATTCAGTCTACTCAAGATTTATTTTTATTTATGATAAAAAGAAAAAACAACATGAAACATTTTATTACCTTCACTTAATAGCTGAGAACATCATCCCCAGAAGAATTGCCTGACTTTGCTAGGAGTTACACAGCTAGTAAGTAGTGGAGTTGAGATTTTAACTCTTAACTCTCCTGTTCTAAAGCCCATGACCAAACTTATAGCAAGCATATTCCCAAATCACCAAAAATGTTCACTTTATTTTCTAAATGTAAACTTTTAACTGAATATCTAAAGATCTGTGTATGCTCTAAAATCCATTTACTTTAAATTTATTCAGTAATAAATTATACATCTGTGAAACCACTAACATAAGGTCCACTAAGTAGATAATAGAAGGAGTTACAGGGTCAGATGCCTCCAGGACAAGATAGAAAGTGTTTGTTTGTTTTTGTGGGGTTTTTTTGTTTGTTTGTTTGTTTTTTGTAAAGTTCAGTGCCATAAAACAAGTTAGAATCATGGCAAAATAGAAAGGGCCTATTTTTTCCCCCTTGCAACATTAAAAGTAAACTTTTTAAACATTTGGTGTTCACACCATATCTGTAGAGTTAGACTCCCAGGGCACCATTAGACCCTTACTTTATGATGTCTACCAATCTTAAACAATTGTGTCACAATCTTTGCCCAATCCCAACCAGTTCTCTACTTTGAAAGACTCATTTAAACTTCTTTAGCAAAACCCCTCAAGTCCTATAAATATTCTTCTCTGACTCACTCCTCCTGAGACATTGTTAAGACTGTCATGGTGGTGTCCTCCCATTCTACAGCGAATTCTAATCAGCTTGCCTTTGATTTATGAACAGGTTGTCCAGTGGTGTTTGGGGGAGGTCAATATTTCCAGAAAACTGGTACGAAGGTAGAAGGTAAAGATGGTATCTTGTGAGGAGAAACTTTTTATTCAACTCCAAGTTTATTCCTTCTGGCCCAGTCCATGCATGGGTTATATCTGACTGAGAGTAAGAAGCAATTATCTATACCCCCAAAATGCACGAGACAATCTGAGGAGGGAAGCAGAAGAGCATTTGTCCATGAGCACCCTAGAACCTATGTGGGGCTTGGATTCAGCAGCTGAGTTTTCTCATCAGGTAGATTACTTATACCCTTGGATAACTACATAAAATGTTTAACTTTATTACAATTCAAATATATCAACTAAGTGGCATATCACTGTCACTTGTTTAATTTGTTAAGATAATGCAAGACAGTTGAAAGGGGAGGTATTTTTGGTATAGTTAAATGTTACCTCAATTCCAGATGGTCAAAGGAGAAGGAAGATGGATGGGCTGACCCTTGATGATGAATTAACATACCATAAATACTTTGAATTATAAAATATTTTCAAATACATAATGAATATGGTGTACCTAGTCTTGGGGAGTGATGTAAAGAAAGCAGTCAAAAAAATAAATAAATAAATAAATAAATAAATAAATAAATAAAGTAAAAAAAAAGAAAAGAAAGAAAGCAGTCAATTCCAAAGAAAAGGAATATTTTATCATTGACATTTTTTTTTAGAATTGCCAGCACATGGTAATGATAGAAAGCAGATAACTTTTACCTGGTGTTTAATATTGCTTTTAAAATCCCAATGGAAAATTAATTCCTGTGCTGTCTGCACTGTGACAAACTGCTCTCTGCTCCCACCCGACACCAACACCTTAGCTTGCTACTACTAACTGGTATTTTATAGGACTCAGTTCTCATAAGAAACACTAAGGTCAGTTCAATGACTAAATCCTACTTTAGTTAGCAAACTGAAGAGAGAACTTGTCTCCTGTGTCAAGATCATTATGCTTTTCAAATAATAAGAAGCACCACTGGTGTCATGGAGTTGTGGTTTCACATAGAGACTAAACATCACCCAGGAGGTAAACACTGATAATAAACAAACTTCTTTTGGAAAAGAGTTATAACTGTCTACTGTGTATCAAACCATATCAGTTATGAATTTCAAACTTATTTGTCTTTCACTTTTAAGAAAGAAAAATGTATGACAGAATCAGTATAAGTAAGAATTATTTCTTGTTTGGCTTTCCCAGAATAGTCTTTAATAAATAATATTGATTATAAAATTTCTAAGTCAGAAATGGAAAGATTCACAGGAACTCACAAGTAAAATATATTGACAGGAATAGATGATTATATTTTGGGATCTGAGTTCTTATGAAATAGAACCCCATGTTTTGATTATGTTCTTAGTGACATAAAAATGTTTTCATTAGTTCTCCCATGTAAAAATTTTCTAGTATAATTTTAATTGCTGAGCATAAGTATTACCCTAAGTTTAAGATGAAATTTCTCCATAAAATAGGCTGTATTAAATTAAAGACTTACTTTTGTCTGATATAACATAACTCAATATTCAATAATTAAATTCTTCTGAAATAATCCTATTAGCAAGTAAAGGAGGATCATCATAGCCTTGTGAATTTGATTGATTTTGTTATTAATCCTGGTTAATATTTTAAATTCTTTTTTAAATTCAGACCACTTTTAATCTTGTGTAATAAAAAATTTAATATAATAAATCAAATGTTTTTATGATTTAATATTATGATGTAAAAATTGATTCATAAAAGTATTACCAAATTCTGATTGCATGGATATTTAGAAAATAATGGTAGGTAGGTAGGTAGGTAGATAGATGGAGATATAGATACACACACCTGCACATACATGTTAGGGCACAATAGGCAAATTATAAACCACTAGTGTTGCTTTTTAAAGAAAGAATATATTTATAAGAAGTCAATGAGTTACTCAATATTGGGTTTTGAGTATGGGATAAAAAGAGAAAGGTTGGGCTAGTCATTTATTATTAACATGATATATAACATTTATTATTTTTCATATTCTAGACACTATAGTAAGATTCTTTCATAGGTTACCTTACTCAAATGTCTTTATGTGCTGAAGAAGGAATATAATTATATCAATTCTCCATGAAGGATAGTGTATTAACGACAGGATTTATTATAGAAAGTCACAGAGGTTGAATTGGCAAAGGGAGAAGTGTAATAAACTTAAATTTCTAAGTTGGCAAGCTGAATGGTATCCAAATGCCAGCTGGGCTTCACCACAGTTAGAGCTCCCACATAGGATTTTGCACAACCACACATAGTGGCCAAGACTCAATCTTTCATTCTCTGAGCCTCTCCTCTATGACTGATTCTTTTTACAGGGATTTGGGTAGATAGAATAAGACATAAAAGTAATGACTCTTTTGCTCCTTAATGATAATAGAAGCATATTTCTAGAGCCTTTTTTAACTTCAAAGAAGAACTTCAAGTGAATATTTATGAACCCCGATCTCTGCCAAAAGGATCCTAGATTTGATTAGTTCAGAGTCGCTGAATTAAATTATGATGAAGCATTTCAGATAGCAACATTTTCCAGGAAACTGACTGGCAGAGAAAAGCTTCCTCTACCGTTCTGATTATAAGTAGAAATCTTCCTCCTCACCCTTTTCTTCAGGTGTGGCCATACATTTGCTTTTGTTAACTATCTAGGCTTACACACAGATGTTTATGTTGCTCATCATGTAAAAAAAAAAAAAGAAAAAAAAAGAAGAAAAAGCATTACTAGATGAAATTTAAAAATCTGCTAAATATATATTCCAGAGAGAAGTATCACTACACAGTGTACATCATAAGCTCTTCAAAGCTTTCATTTCCTGCTGAAGACATATATAAATTTGTCGACTGAGACTCAAAAGAAGTCTGATAGCGAAACATGTTTCTATAATGAGAAATAGAATGTGTGCCATGCTGTGCTTTCAGTAGGGGAGAAGAAAGACTTCACTGATGTGTATAGAACCACATTTTTCCAAATACAAATCTATGATACAGGAAGCCATGAAATGTGTTGGATAAGCAGTACTCTAAAGAAAATTTGTAATAATTGCACAAAGAGGGTCAATATCAGCAAAGATCTCTCTCCTTTGTAAATGACTATTACAAAAGAGCATTGCTCATTGGTTTGTTTAGGGAGTAGATTTTAAATTCAAACTATCCTATATAATAAAAGGGTAACATGCAAATTGACCCTAACAGTGGAACAACTGGGAACGACCGGTCACTATGATGCGCACTGACCACCAGGGAGCAGACGCTCAACGCGGGAGCTGCCCCTGATGGTCAGTGCGCTCCCACAGGGGGAACGCTGCTCAGCCACAAGCTGGGCTGACGGCTGCGAGCTCAGAGGTGGTGGCGGGAGCCTCTCCCGCCTCCGCAGCAGTGCTAAGGAGGCAGTGCTAAGGATGTCTGACTGTGGCTTAGCCCCGCTCCCCCTGAAAGTTATTCTTTGAAGTTAAACAGGCTCTTAGGCCCCCTAAGCTGTCAGTCGGACATCCCCCGAGGGCTCCCGGGATGCCCAAGGGATGTCTGACTGGCAGCTTAGGCCCAATGCCCTGGGGAACAGGCCTAAGCTGGCAGGTAGACATCTCCTGAGGGGTCCTGGACTGCGAGAGGGTGCAGGCTGAGCTGAGAGACCCACCGAGTGAGTACATGCACCGGGCCTCTAGTAATAAAATAATCAAAGATATCATATTTTTATTATTATTTTTACCTTTAAACAAAATTCAATAGATTGCCATTTCAAAGTAATAGCACAGTTTTGAATGCCATGTTAAAGATACATTCCAACCTTGTCCGGTGTGGCTCAGTTGGTTGAGCATCATCCAGTCACCAAAAAGTTGCTGGTTCAACTCCTGGTCAGGGCATATACCTGGATTGCAGCTCAATTCCCAGTAGGGGGCATTGGTAGCCAACCTTTCACATGGATGTTTCTTTCCCTCACCCTTCCTCTCTCTTTAAAATCAATAAAAACACATTTTTTAAAATGGATACATTCTATATAAAATAAATATGAAATAAAAAATTAACCATACAGTTTTTCAGTTAGAAATGACAGAAATCCAACTCAACTAGAGAAAAATGCTGATTATATTAACTTAAATATCCAAGGAGACTCAATGAGTTGCTGATTTAGTCTGTTTGTTTCTTTCTCTCTCTTCTTCCTTCCTCCCTGCTCTCTCCTTCCTTCTAAATTTCTGTCTTTTTCCCTCTATCCACTTCCCTTACTCTTCCCCTCCTCTTGGCTCTGCTTTTTTTTTTTTTTTAATATACTTCAGAGAGAAAGGGAGAGCAGGGGGAGGGAGGGAGGGAGGGAGGGAGGAAGGGAGGGAGGGGGAGGGGGAGAGAGAGAGAGAGAGAGAGAGAGAGAGAGAGAGAGAGAGAGAGAGAGAGAGAGAAACAGCAATTATGAGAGAGAATCATCAATCAGCTGCCTCCTCTATGACCCCTACTGAGGATCAAGCCCAAAATCCAAACATGTGCCCTGATTAGGAATCAAACCATGATCTTCTGGTTCATGGGTTGATGCTTAACCACTGAGTCACACTGACCAGGCAACTTTGCTATTTTTTGATACTCAGTTTACCTTGCATTTTTTCACTTCTTCTTACAGATAGTATTCTAATAATAACCTGGGGAGGATATGTTAGCCAGGAGTATTATTTTAATAAATATATATAGAAAGATAAAGATACCTGGTGACAAATTTATCTATATAAAATATAAAGCATATTATGTTTACTGAAAATAAACTATCCCATTAAAAATCTCAACTGCTTGCTCCAACTGATGGGTCAAACCTAAGGCCAGTGTGAAAAGGTGACGGTTGAAAAACTCATAGAATTTGCTGAATTTTAGAATTAGAAAAAATGGTGGTCAGTAAATTCAATGAATATTAACTGACTGTTTAACATGAACAAGGCATTACTAGTACGTTGTCCAAAATTTTATTTTATTTTATTTTTTTTGCCTTTTCCAGTAGGCTAGTTAATCGTTAGGATGAAATGTGTCACTTGGTTAAATGACTAATTTATTTCTATTGGTTAAGTCTAAAGTAATATAAAACATGGATATTAATAATAGGTACACATTTATGGAAATACTGGTGATTTCATTTACTAGCTGTGTGGCACTAAAATTTAACTTTCTGAACATGGTTTTGTCCTTCCATACAATAAGAATAATTATACACCCACATATGTTATTATGAAGATGAGGTGTGATTGCAGTTTCGCATATAGAACTATTTCTTTGATCTGCGCTATTTATGTAGCTTAGACTTCATGAATGTGATTCATGAGGCCAAAGTATATAGTATTTTGAAACATTAAGATCCAATAGGACTTTTAAAAATCCAATTGTTGTCTGGAAATCGGTTTATATTTTGAATAATACTATTGTTGTTTTTTTTAATCCCCACCTGAGGACATGCTTAGAAAGAAGAAGGGAGAGGGGGAGAGAGGGAAACAAGAAGGGAAGGAGGGAGGAAGGGAGGAAGAGAAACACTGATCAACTGCCTCCCTTATGCTCCCCAACTGGGGATTGAACCCACAACCCTTAGCTAAGGAGGCACCCCGCTGTTCAATTGTTGTTTGAGATGATTGGCCCACAAACATTGCAGTTTCATCCATAGCAATCATGTTGGAAAGATTGTATTTAGAGAAGTCAGCATCATCAATAAAGGACTTGAATGCAAGTGCTCGCTTAATAACTTGAGTATCTTCCAACCTAAACAATGTTGTAGATCTTCTTAAAGACAGTTCACTTCGCTGAAGGAAATTATCCAGCCAGTGTTGTGATGCTTTGAAGTCTTCGGGGGCTATGTCAAACTGTGGTGCCATTGCAAGGGCAAATTCTTGAATCTGAGCCCTATTCACAACCAAAGCCTTTGCTCTCCTGTCAACAACCCATTCACAGATCAGGTCTTCCAGCTCGGAAAATAATGGTTGCCGACCTGATCCACACTTGCGCTTTTTAGCATTTCCCTTGTCCACTTGTTCAATGAGGTTACCATACTCTGCTCGCCATTTTCGGACCAATCGGATACTCAACATCTTCTCTTTGCAGAAAGCAGTAAGACTTTGGCCCCAAGAGTCTTCCACGATTCCTTTCTTGTACTCCACAGAGTAGCTTTTTCTTTTTGCGCTCATTTCTACCGTAGGGGTAAAAAAAAGGAATTGGGGTATCAAGGTGGGGGGAGGGGGATCACTCAAAATGACACAGGGGGGATAGGAGGGGGGAATCAAAATGGCACAGGAGAATCAGAGGGGGGATTACCATTTTAGTAACCCCTTTTGATCCTCCTGTGTCATTTTGATTGTCCCCTCTGATCCTCCTGTGTCATTTTGATTGTCCCCTCTGATCCTCCTGTGTCATTTTGATTGCCCCCTCTGATCCTCCTGTGTCATTTTAAGTGATCCCCCTCCCCCCACCCCTGTGCCACTGAATACCTTCACCAGACATCCCCCCTACCCCTTTATCAGACATTTACTCCCTGGGGCCTGCCTGGGGACTGTCACTGGGCTTGCTGGGGCCTGGATCTGGGCTGGAGCAGGGTCTGCCACTGACTGAGGACCTTCAGTCATCATGAAGGCGGCCGCGAGCATCAGGTAGTGTCACCAGAGACAGACCAGCACTCACCACCTTCGCCGCGTCCCGTCCGCTCTAATCCTCCTGTTCTTCTACACGCATCTGCGAAAGTCTCCTCCTCTCTCCTGCCCCGCGCTCACCACTCACTCCGACCTCCGCTCCGCCTCCACACAGCAGTGACGTCAGAACTCCGTGTAACGTCACTGGTTGCTAGACGCCAGTCGGGGCGGCCCTAGGGACCAGTTTACGGTAAATTAATTTTCATTCTGAGACAGAGCCTGGGGGCCCTTATTTTCGGGGGATGCCTTATATTTCACTCAGAAGGAAACCTGTAAGTGGGTCTTATTTTCGGAGGATGTCTTATTTTCGGGGAAACGTGGTACATATGTATTTGTTGTTCATAATTTTTATCTTTATCTTTTTCTTCTTCTTCCTCTTCTTAAAGAATACCTTTTAGCATTTCATATAATACTGGTTTGGTGGTGATGAACTCTTTAGCTTTTTCTTATCTGTGAAGCTCTTTATCTGCCCTTCAATTTTTAATGATAGCTTTGCTGGGTAGAGTAATCTTGGTTGTAGATTCTTGCTATTCATTACTTTGAATATTTCTTGCCACTCCCGTCTGGCCTGCATAGTTTCTGTTGAGAAATCAGCTGACAGTTGTATGGGTGCTCCCTTCTGGGTAACTAACTGTTTTTCTCTTGCTGCTTTTAATATTCTCTCTTTGTCTTTTGCTCTTGGCATTTTAATTATGATGTGTCTTGGTGTGGTCCTCTTTGGATTCCTTTTGTTTGGGGTTCTGTGTGCTTCCTGGACTTGTAAGTCTATTTTTTTCACCAGGTGGGGGAAGTTTTTGGTCATTATTTCTTTAAATAGGTTTTCAGTATCTTGCTCTCTGTCTTCTTCTGGCACCCCCATAACTCTGATGTTGGTACGCTTGAAGCTGTCCCAGAGGCTCCTTACACTATCTTCATATATTTGGATTCTTTTTTTCTTTTTGCTTTTCCAGTTAAGTGTTTTTTGCTTCTTTGTATTTCAAATCTTTGACTTGATTCTTGCGATCCTCTAGTCTGCTGTTAGATCTCTGTATAATATTTTTAATTTCAGTCAGTGTATGCTTAATTTCTAGTTGGTTCTTTTTCATATCCTCGAGGGTCTCACTAAATTTATCGGCCTTTTCTAGGAAATTCTTGAAAAACCTTATAACCATGGTTTTGAACTCTATATCCAGTCATTTGCTTTCCTCCATTTCTTTCATTTGTGATCTATTTCTTTGTCTCCGCATTTTGGCTGCTTCCCTGAGTTGATAGAGTGGCTTTGTGTGCTAGGTGTCCTATAGGGCCCAGTGGATCAGCCTCTCCAGTTGCCTGAGGTGGACACTCTTGGTGCACCCCTTAGTGGACTGTGTGCACAGTCTTGTTGTAGTTAAGCCTTGATTGTTGTTGGTGTCAGTGGGAGGAATTGACCTCCAGGCCAACTGGTTGTGAGAATCAGCTGTGTCTACGCTGGGAGAACTTCAGTGCTGGAGACACCCTTATGAGACAAGACTTGCAAAAGTTTCTGTGCTCAGCTTGGGTGGAGTGGAGTCTCAGGGCAGAGCAGACAGCAATGGTTTCCCATCAGCCCTGCCCTAATAGGCCCCTGTGTCTCAGTGTCCCATGGTAATCGCTGCAAGCACTTCTGAGAGAAAGCCACCCTTGAGTTCCATCCACTGCCAAACAGTCCAGCTTCTCCCCGAATGAGTCTGGGTCCCCAGAGTCTTGCCCGGAACTGGAGTTCAGTGCAGTCGGAGCTTTGGTCTCCCTCCCACTTGAGAAAGCCAGCTGCATACTCAGTTGCCTGCCCTTTCCGCGCGCGCGCCTCGGTACCTCTGCCTTCCGCAGTTCCTCTGAGTCTCAGTGTGCTTTTCTCTTTCCTGACAGTTTAATTTCACCCCGTATGTGTCTGGGTCCCCAGAATCTCACCCAGAACTGGAGTTCAGAGCAGTCGGGAGCTTTTTTCTCCCTCCCGCTTGAGAAAGCCAGCCACACACTCAGTTGCCAGTCCTCTCTGTGTGCGCATCTCAGTACCTCTGCCTCCTGCAGCTCCTCTGAGTCTCTCTGTGCTTTTCTCTTTCCTTCTAGTTGTAGAATTTCCACTCATCCAGCCTTCCTGTGGTTCTGGATGATGTACATTTTGTCTTTTAGTTGTAGTTTTGAAATTGTTGTGCGAGGCAGCAGTTTAGGTGTTTACCTATGCCGCCATCTTGGTTTCTAAAAAAATTTTTTTTAAAAGTGACTATCAGGATGTGGAATCCAAATTCCCTGAGTCCTTTGTGATTTTCCTGTTGCAGGTAGAACTTCTCTACCCATTCCCCTTTCGGCCACTTCATGGAGTCCCAAAGGGATCTATGCAAAGGAAACAAGTTCAGACAAATGTATATATATATATTTATCATTAGCTGAGACTTCGGTCCCAAAATTCAGTATAATCTCTAGGCAAGCTGAACTAGACTGAAGTGAGAATCAACTGGGCCACCCAGTCAAAAAAATAGAGGACCCAGGTCACCTTGCCATGATAGTTTCATGTAATTCCAAGAGAAAGCATTAGAAAGAGACAACAAAGTCCAAGAAAAAAAATTCCTTAAAGAAATGAATTCAAATAGACCATTGCCACAGAAGGACAAATTTTGACTCCTTTTTTCTATTACAATAAAGATTTTATTGCCTAACATGTTGGACTAATGCATTTCCTTGCACTGAATCCATTTCTGGCAATGCTTCACATTTTTGAGGGCACACTAAAGAGCATTAGGCATCTCACAGTCAAAAATTCTGCTTTGATTTTTATTATATGACATCATTAAAAAGGACAGCTAGGTCTAAACAGTCAATGAGGAAAATAAGTATAAAATTTTTGCTCTTAAAATTTGCAAATGTCTCTATGAGTCTTTCTGGGAATAAATGAGATAACAATGATTAGTATTCTTTAGATGTGTTAATAAACATATCTTTGATGTTTCCTCCAAAATTTACTGAAATGGGTCAGAAAAAGATTTTTCTTTAGGTTATTAGAAGACCACACTTTACACTAGGCTAAGAAATCATCTCTATTATTTCTTGCATGTCAGATTATATTCTTGTACAATGGGTACTACAATGAGCAGAACACCCTGTTATCTCCATATTGGATGTATAGCATGGCCAAGAAATAACCATGTATTGTTTTAATCCACTGAGATCTCAGAGTCATTTCTTACTCTGCATAATTTAGCCAAGACTGATATACAGAGTGACACAATGAATACAAAGAAAGTGAAGTCCAACTGTCTAGCAGTGGAAGTATTTTTCATTATTTAAAATATATGTTTATTGATTTCAGAGAGGAAGGGAGAGGGAGAGATAGAAACATTCATGATGAGAGAAAATCATTGATAGGCTGTCTCCTGCACGCCCCCGACTGGGGATCCAGGCATATGCCTTGACCGAAATCAAACCATGACCTCCTGGTTCATAGTTTGACACTCACCACTGAGCCATACTGGCCAGGTGTATTTATCACTCCACAAAAAATGTAACCATATTAACCTCACAATAAAACCCTTGATTATAGAGAGAAATTAAATTCCCACAAATATAGAAAAACATCACCTTAAACATTTCTTTCTAGTCTATTCAAATATAACCATAGAGATCTCATTAAGATACTAAGTTGAAGTGCAGGTTTCTTTGTTAGTATTTGAAGCCAGGGCTTTATTGATCTGGAACTTATATAACTTTATAAGCATATCCAAAATTAGATTGTTCAAACTGCAAATCTCTAATGTTTCAGTTTTCCAAAGTTCCATATACAAAGGAAATAAAAGAAAATCTCTGCACCAGCTCAACACCATCAGTTTTAAAAAACACAAAAACAACCCAAATTAAGTTTTGATTACTTTACAGCAGCTTATTTTCGACAGACTGATGTGACCATCCTATCTAATAAAAGAGTAATATGCAAATTGACTGTCACTCCAACACACAAAGATGGCTGCCCCCATGTGGTCAAAGATCGCTGCTCCCATGTGAACACAAGATGGCCAGCAGGGGTGGGCAGTTGGGAGGGACCAGGCCTGCAAAGGAGGGCAGTTGGGGGCAATCAAGCCTGCAGGGGAGGGCAGTTAGGGGTGACCAGGCCAGCAGAGGAGGAAAGATGGGGGCGACTGGGCCTACAGGGAAGGTCATTTGGGGGGGACCCAGGCCTGCAGGGGAGAGCAGTTGGGGGTAACCAGGCCTGCAGGGGGAGGCAGTTGGAGGGACCAGGTCTGCAGGGGAGGGCAGTTAGGGGCAATCAGGCTGGCAGGGGAGTGGTTAGGGGGTGATCAGGCGGGCAGGCAGAAGTGGTTAGGGGCAATCAGGAAGGCAGGCAGGTGAGCAGTTGGGAGCCAGCAATCCTGGATTCTGAGAGGGATGTCCGACTGCCTGTTTAGGCCCGATCCTACCAGGATCGGGCCTAAATGGGCAGTTGAACATCCCTCGAGAAGTCCCAGATTGGAGAAGGTGCAGGCTGGGCTGAGGGACACACACCCCCCTCCCCCATACATGAATTTCGTGCACCGGGCCTCTAGTTACAGAATACTTTCCAACCTAAAATAGTATGTCCCAAAATTACCATAATACTGGGCTGCCTCTTAGACTATCTTAAGATAGCACTGCCTTCACAATTTCAGCATCTTTTTTTCTAAAATGATGTGAAATGAGGTGGGCTGTATATGCTCATGCATTAAGAATTTATTGGTCCCTGATTTTATAATCCCCTATATAGTTGACCCTTAAACAACATGGGCTTGAACTGTGTGGGTCCGCTTATATGCAGATTTTTCAATAAATACCTATACTGTTGTCTACTCCCCATTGGAAGTCCATGGAGGCAGAAGGCCGACTGTGTATATTAATCTACTAGAGGCCACTCTTGGGGGGGGGGGGTCCCTTAGCCCGGCCTGCACCCTCTTGCAGTCCAGGAGCCCTTGGGGGATGTCTGACTGATGGCTTAGGCCAGCTTCCCAAAAGGAGTGGGCCTAAGACGTCAGTTGGACATCCTTAGCACTGCCACGGAGGCGGAAGAGGTTCCCATCATCCACTGTGCTTACCAGCCGTAAGCCCAGCTCAGGGCTTCTGGCTGAGCAGTACTCCCCCTGTAGGAGTGCACTGACCACCAGAGGACAGCTCCTACATTGAGTGACTGCCCCCTTGTGGTCAGTGCACGTCATAGCGACCGGTCATTCCACCATTCAGTCAATTTGCATATTAGCCTTTTATTATATAGGATGTCATTTTCTAGAGGGGACTTAAGTATCTGAAAATTTTGGTATCCACGGAGATTCTAGAATCAATCTTCTGCAGAAACCAAGAGACAGCTTTGGGGGGAACCAAAAATTATATTCATATTTTGGCTATGTGGGGTTTGGTGTCCCTAATCCCTGTGTTGTTCAAGAATTGCCTATATAGTTTACACTCTAGTCTCAAGCAACATTGTTATTCTCAGTTACTGATTATAAAGGAGACTGTTTTATTTTTGTGAAAAATGGGGAAACAAAAAGAAAAAAGAATAAAAACTCTTTCTGATTTCAGCCTTTATTGTGTGTCAATCAAATCAGGCCAACTGTACAACGTTCATCCCTGTTTACAGGGATAGAAATTCTAACTATGATCCTATGATTTTCACACCTAGGGAGATAAACAAAAGACATCCCTATCAAAGACACTTCCTTCTAATAACATTGAAATATCTTGGTCATTTTGCTTTCCTTTTTCACTTTATACACACATGCATGATTATGAGCATATACACAAGAAAATACATGCATATTGTTGTCAAAGAGTTCAGAATTCTTTGCTTATATAACTAACAACATCAACATCAAACAAATATGTGATTGGAGTATCTTAGCAAGATCTCAGATGGGACACAATGATTCCCAAATGCAGTTCTACCAGGTATTTCTACTCAATACTGAATGAAATTGCCAAAAAAAAAAAAAAATTCAGAGAAAGGTAAAGAACACTATCTTGTAATACAGATAGACTGTTGTATGTCACTCAAATGTATCACAAATGAAAAAGGCAGTCACCTTCATACTGGAATTTTTCATGTTTTCTGCTAAGAGTAACCCAGAGCTAAACAGTTTTTAGAACCAGAGGCAGTTGTGAAGATGAAAGAAAAATCCCCTATGGGGTTTTGACTAGTATATTGTGGCTGCCTCTAACTTCTAAATACCTCTTCCTCATATTCTACATGTAACACGAGCCAGTAAGCCATAACTGGCAAAGCACCCCTCATAATAGGAGGGCATAATTTTTTCACAAAAGATTTCAAGATCCAGACATACAATTCAGAATTCACTTGAACTTCAGTATGCTCATTGGTGGCAGATGTTAGTCCTGTTTTTAAGCTGGAATGAGAAAGTTGCCCAGGATTCAAATGACCCCCAGATACCAAATAAGTGAAGATCATATTTGGCACAAGGGCCAAAGTTTGTCCCATTATAGCTTTCCCCTCTGTGACCTACAGGAAGTTATACATACAGAATAAACAAATACTGGTTCAATACCATTACTTGACCATTTGGCACCAAACCCCCATAAGAAACATTATCTCTGTCTGGTGAATTGGGCTGGATTTGGTAGGGTTAAAAATAGCCCTCCAAACATTTTTTTTATATTAATAGATAGACTACAACTAATGTTTTATTGGCTTGGATAGCTTGTCTCTTCTACTCTTTGCAAATTGTATTTACACCTTTTTTTACTACATATAGTAAACTAGAGGCCCAGTGCATGAAATTTGTGCATGGGGGAGGGGTGTCCCTCAGCCCAGCCTGCACCCTCTCCAATCTGGGACCCCTACCTGGATTGGGCCTAAACGGGCAATCGGACATCCCTCTCATAATCCAGGACTGCTGGCTCCCAACTTCTCACCTGCTTACCTTCCTAATTGCCCCTAACCGCTTCTGCCTGCCTGCCTGATCACCCCCTAACCCAGCCGTGGGCAAACTACGGCCCGCGGGCCGGATCCAGCCCATTCGGCTGTTCTATCCGGCCCGCGGAGACAAAAGAGCGGAGGGTTCTCTTGCTCTCCCCTCCGCTCCTTCACCAGCAGCAATGTTAACATGGCAACATCGGGAAACACGGCCACAGCTCCTTCTTCTGAGTGGGCGAATTTATATCCGCCCATTCAGTAGAAGGAACAACCTCTCAATCTTCCAGAGGCTCCTTGTAATGCCCGCGGACGTGTCCCCCAACATCACCCTGGGAATGTGTAGACACGTTATCGTGGTGATGTAGGGAGACACGCCCCTGGAGAGCACAGTATCAGAGCATTAGCTAAAAAGGAGACCAACAACACTGTTCCCACTGAAGTTGATGTTTTAAAGACCAAAAACCTTTCAACCCAGTCTACATTGCCATCTACATCTACGTCCCGGGCATAATTTGGAAGCTGCACTAAAGAAAATGTTTAATTTACTGTTTACGCATTTTGTTCTTTTCTATTTGTTTTAGTTTTAAATTATTTTATTATATTTAAGTTTAATTTGAAAGGCTTTTGTACCTTTCCTTTGTTAGGCAATTTTATTTTGCCTTTGCCATCTTCAATATAAGGTATGTTATTGTGCTATGATTCCTCCATTTTTTGAAGTTTCAAATTATAATAATTAGTGTTTACATTCTTCTTGTTAAAATGTTTGAAATGAATAAAACTATTGAAATAAAAAAAAAAAAAGACCGTACCCTTTTATGTAATGATGTTTACTTTGAATTTATATTAGTTCACACAAACACTCCATCCATGCTTTTGTTCCGGCCCTCCTGTCCAGTTTAAGAACCCATTGTGGCCCTCAAGTCAAAAAGTTTGCCCACCCCTGCCCTAACCACTCCCCTACCAGCCTGATTGATGCCTAACTGCTCCCCTGCCAGCCTGTTTGCCCCTAACTGCCCTCCCCTACAGGCCTGGTCACCCCTAACTGCCCTCCCCTGCAGGCTTGATTGCCCCCAACTGCCCTCCCCTGCAGGCCTGGTCCCTCCCAACTACCCTACCCTGCTGGCCTGATCGCCCCCAACTGCCCTCCCTTGCAGACCTGGTCCCTCCCAATTGCCCTCCCCTGCTGGCCATCTTGTGGTGGCCATCTTGTCTCCACATGGGGGCAGTCATCTTTGACCACATGGAGGCAGCCATCTTATGTGTTGGAGTGACAGTCAATTTGCATATTATTTATTAGATAGGATTAGTTAGGAGAGAGGCCTGGTGGGGGGCGGCTGGTTTGCCCTGAAGGGTGTCCCGGATCAGGGTGGGGGTTCCCTTGGGGTGTGGGGCAGCCTGGGTGAGGGGCCTATGGTGGTTTGCAGGCTGGCCATGCCCCCCGGTGACCCAAGCGGAGGCCCTGGTATCTGGGATTTATTTATCTTCTATAATTGAAACTTTGTAGCCTTGAGCGGAGCCAAGCCTCCTGCTTGCTCCATGGCCACAGCCATTTTTGTTGGGATTTATTTATCTTCTATAATTGAAACTTTGTAGCCTTAAGTGGAGGCCAAGGCAGGCCAGGGCAGGCAGAAAGCTTGGCTTCCTCCATTGCTGGGGAAACCCAAGCTTCCTGCTCTCTGTGGCCGCAGCCATCTTGGTTGGGTTAATTTGCATACTCACTCCTGATTTGCTGGTGGGCGTGGCTTGTGGGTGTAGCAGAGGTACGGTCAATTTGCATATTACTCTTTTATATGATAGGAAATACCAATACTGACAACTCCATAATTTTATATCTTCTGACTTCAGGATTGGCAGAGACACTTCCCCAGCATTCCTTATTCTCATGTCTTAAAAATCTGAATATAGGATCACACTAATGTTGCTCGACTAAGCTACCTGCTAAGGAACATTTGGTCCAATCAGTGTATAGAATCACACTGTGAGCAAGGGGAACTTAAGAACAGCTGAGGGGAGAAAGAGTTCTTTAGAGGAAGAAATGCCACTGGGGATATAATCAATTGATGTCCACTATGGGGAAGGTGAAAGCTCATGTTTTCTTTATCAATTAGCAAAATGACTGTTACTATTTACCAGCTGGCATACACCTCTTATCTTTTATATTTCATTGGGAATTGGATAGGCTTTTGTTGCACCTAAATGATGGCCAAATTCTCTGTCAAATGCTTATTCAAAACATTCTTTGGACCTTCAGAATAAATAATAGATTGAAAAGTCATAATAAAGATAAATCATGCATTTTATATACACTTTACTGTGATCATTCAGTGAATTTAAAAGGATGATTTAATTACCTTTTTACCATTCTTATTCAAACTAGACCTTGGCCTACTCTGTCGGAGGGAATGGAGATCATACATAAAAAGCAAAGGGAAAGAAGCGATACATATATTTGGCTTTTGAATTCCTACAAGTAGAGTTTCTGGTCATTTAAGAGGTTCCCAGGGTAATTTTAATGATAAAGGCTTACAAAGGACTTTAGGACCACTCCTTGAGCAATGTGACAAAATGTCTAACCTTTATCATTAACTGGTAAGTAATCAGTGCAGCTGGGCAAAATTCCCGGGGCGGTGGTGGGGGGGGGGGGGGAGTTGGATTAGAGCTCTTGCCTTTATTTTTCTTTGGTGGTTTGCATGCTACAGGAACTTGTGGAAATGAGCAAGACATTCAAGTGATGTGCCAAGAATGGCTAGCAGGCTGGACGCGAAGAGGAGTCTCAGCTTTGGACTACTAACTTTGCTTCTAGAAATGGAACAGAGGAGAGTGAAGTATCCTGAGGCCTGCATCTTTTATTACAAGAAGGCCAAAAATGAGTGGAAGAGAAAAACTACTTGTTGTTCTTTAATCCTCACCTGAGGATATGTTTTTATTGACTCTTAGAGAAAGAGGAAGGGGAGAAGAGGTAGAGAGAGAGAGAAACATCGATGTGTGAGAGAAATATAGATTGGCTGCCTCCTATATGTGCCCCCACCAGGGATCAAACCCACAGCCTAGGTATATGCCCTGATTGGTAATCAAACCCGCAACTTTTTGTTATATGGGACAATGCTCCAACCAACTGAGTCACCCGGCCAGGGCTGCTCCCTAATTTTTTAAAAGCACAGTTAACCACCAACAAATGTGACTCAGATCTAGCCTTGAATTCTTAACTATAAAATTAGCAACTCCTCTTCCTTTAAGAGGTGAGAGCTAGGAAGAAGATGGAACAGACAGGCATAGTTCCCTGTAGACCAAATCAAACCTTAATTCGGCCATGAGAAGCTCCCTCATCATAATTAATGTACAGCCTCCCTATCACTTGCTGTACTGCTAGTACCCCTATTGTAATGTGCTCGTTGTTTTTATGGTACCAGTGCTCTTGAATTTGTTTGCCCCACTAGCTTGAAAGCCTTAGAGTGACACTTCTGTTAACAAGTCTCAACTAGGGTTTACAATTCCCTATAGTCTTGCCCTGAGTATGCACTGAAGAAATTGAAAGCCAGGGGTTTATGCTGAACATATTTACCAGAGATGAAATAATATACATATATCATGAATAGTTAAATACCTTTGAATGCCTTACTATAATTTCTTTCATTTTCCTTTCTCAGAATCAGGTAGACTGATTGAAATGAAAGATAGCAATTTTGCAGAAAATGTCAGAATAACATAATGAAAAAGGTATCAAAAGCTGTTAACTGATGCTTTGCTGTTTTCACTTGGTTCACACAATATTAACTAGAGATTCTTGAAATGAATCTGTTTTATTGCAAGCTTGATTATACCGACATCCCTAAATTATTCCATCATACAAATGACAGTTGATACTTAATGAAAGAGGCCACTTATTTAACTGCTGATTATTTCTGGGAAAACCTTTTAACCTACTTCCCTGTTAAAATGGAAATAGAAAAATGTACTTTCACAAATCAAAGGACTGTATTTCTGCTTTTCATAGAAGGGAGGGTGAGATGAATGATGAAAGGCCTTTCCTCCTACAGGCATAATTTTCTTCCTATCAGGCCTGGAAATTAAGATGGTCCAAGTACTGTACTCATGGAAAGTATTTTCTCATGGATGTAAATGCTGCCCCAGAGACCACCAAGAGGGCAGGGACAGTGGCAATCAGACATAGAAAGCCATGGACCTCAGTGTCCATGCTGGCTGCCCTGTAGTGCTACCTGCCTCCCTGCCTTTCATGGGGAAGGATGGGGGAGGGATGATGTTGGTATTCAGAGAGGAGGCTTAGAAGTAATTCTTCAAGGAGGAAGATAGTTTTTTGTTTTTTGGGTTTTTTTTTTTTGGGGGGGGGGGAGGGAAGATAATAAATTGTATCCCTTACTTTAATTAAAGGGTTCTTTGTTTATACTATTTCTAAGATTAGTGAAGAGAGATCTTAAATATGACTATAATATTAATAATATTGATAAGCCTTCTACAAATAGATCTAAACCTGAATATCTCTTTTGCTTTACAAGTAAAATCAAATTATCATAAAAATTGAAGAATTTTCTTGTTACAGGTATATAGTATAGATCCAGTGTTGTCATATTGTCTAAAGAAATGTGGTACTATTCCTATATTTCTAACACATATACTCCATATATGATTATTGACATGTTCCTTTCCTCTCCCCCGGTGTGTATTTTATACTTACAGTGCAGCTGAGCTCAGACGAGTCCTAGTTCAGATGCTCAGTCAGCACAGGGGACTGGTGGCTACTGCACTGGGCAACATAGCCAGCTATGGAGTTACAGAATCTTAAAAGAATTCATTTGGAATCATATATGAAGTTATGGTTCTTCATTATTCTGCTTGATCCTTAAGAAGATAAATTTATCACTTAGGTTATGTTATAAGACTGGCAGCTTTTCAAAAGTTTTTCTGCATTCATATGTCACTTAACACCTAAGTCAGTTAAATCCAGGACAGATTCAATGAAATGTAATAATCAGTGCAAGTAAATTGCCACCTGATAAAAGTTTTCCATCGTCAGCCTGAATCTTGGTACCTGGATACCAGTCTCTGTTATTTTGCACTAAGGTACTTTCCACTTAGATCAGTTTGATAAATTAGCATGCAATTCCTGATTTTCACACCTGCAGTTATTCAGCTGACCCCAAATCAAGATTTGTTCTCAGTCAGCCCAAATTTCTCTTTCTTAGCATTCCTGGAGGGTAATTACCTGCCATTCCCTAGATGAACTGATTATGGGTTAAGTTTCCTATTCAGAACCCACAGCTCATTAATCCCCATCAAAACAGCCTGGGCAAAGTCATTTTTCTCCAGCAGCAGATTCGGGCCAGCCCAGTGCAGAGACTAAGCCAGCAGCTAACTGCCCACTGTGAGATTTGGAGGAATTCAAAAACCTTCACTGGCTGCTAACTAGTTCTCATTAAAAAAAAAAAAAAAAAAAAAAAAAAAAAAAAAAAAAACCTCCTATTATTCACCACCTCTTATATCCTAGAATCAGACAAGGCGAAGGTGGGATAGCATTAAACTCACTGATATTCAGAATAGTCCAGATGCTGAGTGATGGGAAATAACGAATCATAGATTGAGGAAGGAAATGAAAGAGCACAGGTTCTCCGGGGATGCTGCAGTTAGGGACAGTGACAGACAAGGGGAGTTGGGAAAACACTAGAGACCTGGGATAGATGTAAGGACATAGAAGAGGGTGACCAATGGAAAAATACACAAAGGAATAGCACTATTTAATTTTTTTTTCTTGGGCTGCATTTTTCTACTAAACCTGAAGTTGAGGATGCCTTAAAAATACTTAATTTGTTTACTCACTGGGATTATTTGTTCTACCTTATAAATTAGATTCTGGTAAGCTAGATTCTGATATTCATAAAAGGGAACTGATTAAGGCATTGAATAAGGTAACCTTTTGTTTAATACAGGAAAAGCAAAATCATTACGTTTGCTTTAATCTACTGTTATTTTGGTAATAAAGTAGCCAACTAATTTGCTATTCAGAAAATTAGGTATTTCTTTCTTCTGTGTCTTTCATAAAAAATGCTCTACCCTCTTTTCTATTTTTTTTTTTTCACTGAGATACAAAATGTTCACTTTGGGAAAATGTTCAGAAAATCCTCTCTTAAAGTATAATTTTAATGTGTTAGAAACTATAATTTGTGCCAAAGAACTAAGTGATGGGGTCCATTGTGGGATTTTAAATACATTCTCTATGGTTTCTAAATCCTTTTGTGCAATGCATTAGTATGAAATGTGATTTATTTAATCAAATAGAGCCATTACTCACAATAGGAAATGCACAACCCCATCTCCGCTGAGAATAGGAAAGAGCGTCTAGGGTAAAGAACAGAACAGAGCTGGCATTTATAAGTGCAAAAAAAAAAAAAAAAAACCTAAACGAGTTTGACTCCTTTTATGCCTAAGCTCCCAAAATGGAGTCCATAGCAGAATTAGGTGTCTAAACTCCCTTTCACAGGAGCCTTCCTGGCAACTCTCTTCAGGAGCTCCGCAGCTTCTCAAGCAAATTAATCTTGCAACCAGAGGTTTGGGAGGAAAATGCAGAACTGCAACCCAGGCTGCTGTAGATTCTTCCCTTTTCCCTTCCTCGGGGGCACCAGCTTGAGTGGTGATAAGTGGGCTATGGGAACACGCTCACAATGTTGAAAATGCTGCTCAAAGCAGAGCATCCTTAGAGGGTAAGGCCTTGATAAGAATTAATTTGCTCCTTGAAAGGGGTTCTTATATTCAAGGGGGTGGCGAAACACTAGAAGTCAAAATCTATACCAAATAAAATGATATCGAAGTTAAAACCCAGGCTCAGAAATCTGGTCGTTTCAAATTTCAACTTGGCCAGTTGCTAACTAGGTAAGAGCAAACATTCATTGTTCCCAGGCTGTTTTGTGTGTTAACCTATTGAAAGTGTTATTATTCCCCATTTGAATGGTGAGAAAACAGGCGTAGAGAACATCGCTCTTTCGCAGGTAGGAAATTTGGAGCCTGTTTTAAGTGTGGGTGGGTGATTGCACAGTCGAGGCTCTTAGCCAACACGGGGCACAGGCAATGGGGGCTGCCTAGTCTTGTTTCAGTTCCTTAACCTCTCTTTTATCTCTTACCATCTGTAAAATGGAGATAACCACAGGACCCGTCTCATGGGGTTAAATGAGAGCGTGAATACAGTGAATGCAGCACAGAGCTGACATCCAGCATATATTCAGTAAATATAGTTTTACAAGAGGCCAAAGGCCTTTTTTCCAATGAGCCTTTAGAGAATAATGTATCTCTAAATGCAACTGGACCTCTGAATCTGTTTATTGGCTCAGACTCTCACACTGTCTCACCTTAACATCGCTGATAAACGTCTCAAGCCAGTGTCACCTGATATTGCAACTGTCAGCTGTTATCACTGCATCTGTGACGGTCAAAGTGTCAATGCTGTATGTGGGTGATTAATAATAGAGAAAAGAATGAGTCGCTCAGAAGCAAGAACCAACACCCTTAACAGGTAGAATGATGGATGATGGCCTGGACTGACCTGTATCACACCGAAGGGCAGGATCCATTCAAAGCAATCTAGATCTTCGGGCAGGTGGCAATCTCAAAATATGTTGATGAAAGTCATCACTCTGATGACGTGAGTTCTAGTGAGGGGGCTGAGGGGACTGTATAGTTGTTATGTTCACCTGCTATTTTGCCCTTAGCAGACAAGTGATGTAGCAAAAAGAAGTTGCCTGAATAACATACTGTGAAAAGTTATTATTGGTGAAAACCCCAAGGAATCCTATCTAATAAAAGAGTAATATGCAAATGACCATCACTCCAACACACAAGATGGCTGCCTCCATGTGGTCAAAAATGGCTGCCCCCATGTGGACACAAGATGGCCACCACAAGATGGCCAGCAGGGGAGGGCAGTTGTGGGTGATCAGGCCAGCAGGGGAGGGCAGTTAGGGGTGACCAGGCCAGCAGAGGAGGGAAGTTGGGAGCGACCAGGCCTGCAGGGAAGGGCAGTTGTGGGGGGGACCCAGGCCTGCAGGGGAGAGTAGTTGGGGGGAACCAGGCCTGCAGGGGAAGGCAGTTGGGGGGGGACCAGGCCTGCAGGGGAGGGCAGTTAGGGGCAAGCAGGCTGGCAGGGGAGCAGTTAGGCATCAATCAGGCCGGCAGGGGAGTGGTTAGGGGTGATCAGGCTGGCAGGCAGAAGTGGTTAGGGGCAATCAGGAAGGCAGGCAGGTGAGCAGTTGGGAGCCAGCAGTCCTGGATTGTGAGAGGCAGTCAGACATCCCTCGAGGGGTCCCAGATTGGAGAGGGTGCAGGCTGGGCTGAGGGTAACACCCCCCCGTGCATGAATTTCGTGCACCAGGCCTCTAGTATGTAATAAAATATTCTGGGTTTTACACTGGGTTTTTCTATTATGTATGATTTGAAAAAATGTCAAGCCATGTACATACATATATGTAGCCAAAGGACACGTGTAGACCATGAGAAATAGGACAATTTCATAAGTAACCCATTCTAAAATGTACATAATAGACTTAAATGCTGATATACTTTAATACATCTTTCCCAGTCTTTAGCGAGGCAGGATGATTGGTGTTCATAGGACTGACTCTGGAACCTGATGGGCTGGGCATGAACTTTGGCTTTGCCATTCTTAGCTATCTGATTTTAAGCAAACTACTGACATTTTCTTTGCCTCAATGACCCCAACTATAATTGATAATAAAAATAGTATCTACTTTTAGGTTGTTATGAGGATCCAAGAATAATGCTTGGTTCATATTTTTTAATAAAATAAATTTGTTAACAGTTTTTATTTCATATCTTAAGAAATGTAAGTGGGTAATGAACTACCTACAGGAACATTAATATGTTGAGAAAATATTTTAGCTGTTTAAGGTCACTAGGGTGCTATTTATTTTTGAAATGGTATTTTTGTAACTTTTTAAAATTGCTTCAACAAATCACCATATATACCACCAGGAAAAAAAAATTTATCTCTACTTTTAAGGTTTCTCTTTCTAGAGACCAGAACCCTATTATGACCCAGGGGCCAAAACTAGACTTCTACTTGTGTTTTTTTGTTTTTTGGTTTTTTTTGTGTGTGTGTGTGTGTGTTTGTGTGTTTTGTTTTTTTTGTTTTGTTTTGTTTTTTTGTGGCCTGTGAGTTAAGAATTGTTGTAATATTTTTAAGTGGGCACATTTTTAATGGTTATGTATATAATATCCTCAGATTAATCTCTTTCCCTCAAAGCCTAGAATATTTACTACCTTGCTCTTTAGAAAAATAGTTTAGTTACACAATGTAAGAGTTTTATCTACTAGAAGAACTCCTTAGTAAGTTGTTTAAATCTAGGTATTGTAGCTCTCTATCCATATAAAATCATTTTAGATGGTATTAAAACATATCGCTCTTTGACTTTAAAAAAATGAGATAATACATATTTGTTGAATTATATAATGTAGTCATATTATTAATGGCTCTAGAAAATACCAATTTGTATTTTTTATGTAGTAGTAAAAATAGGAACTCAATCACTCTCTGGGTAAAAATAGCTAATATTCCAACAGTGAGGAGAAAGGTTTTATTTTCATTATAAGGGTAGCATTTCCCAACAATTATTTACAGATCATTACTGTCCCGTAAGTTGTTAATAGTTATCAGGTTGAGTAATATTTATGAAATTTTAGAATAAAGACTTAAATAGGTTTTCCTGCAGGAGTTCTCAGAGACCTTCTGGTGGGACTATATTGTGTTTTGGCATTCCTCTCATAATAGTGGATTATTTAGGTTTAGGGGCCTATTCTACATTCCCAGGTCTTGAGGTTCAAATAATGGCTATACTTCCTCAAATGAGATCTGGGATTCAGCCAATTGATGACAATCATGATTCATGCTCAAGACAAGCCATACCTGAACATTTTTTTATCAAGTGGTTGGGAAAAGTCAATTATTAAAAATCTCTCTCTTGCCCTAGCCAGTTTTGCTCAATGGATAGCGTGTTGGCCTGCACACTGAAGGGTCCCAGGTTCGATTCTGGTCAAGGCGTGTACCTTGGTGTGGGCACATCCCCAGTAGAGGTTGTGCAGGAGGCAGCTGATCGATGTTTCTCTCTCATTGATGTTTCTAACTCTCTATCCCTCTCTCTTCTTCTCTGTAAAAAATCAATAAAATATATTTGGGGAAAAAAAGCGGTATATATTATCTAAAAAAAAAAATTTCTCTCTTTTATAGCCCTACTACATTGATTCTGTAGAGAGCGTGGCATTCATATTTCAACAAGTAAAATTCTATTTAGAATGATTTTCAATCAATATTGTATTTACAAGTTTATGTTTGTATGTTATGTTATTAAAGTAAAGAATCAATCTTGGACAATACTGCACCCATGAGTACTAGAGTGAATAACAAATTACTTATGGCACAACATTTTTTATGCAATACTCAAGCCACCTGTAGTGAGCAACATAAATGTGGATAGATTGCCAAATAGAAAAGAAAAAAATGAACAATACACAAATTTACCTTATGCTATGGAATTCAAAAGGTATTATTCCAATTAAACATAAATTATAGCTTACAAACTATAGAGTTCTCTACTGCTATGGTGAAGCAATTATCAGCAATATGTTATATAGGGACCAAAAAAGATAAGTAGAAGTTGGGTTCTGCTTTTATCAAAATAATAAAATATGCAAGTACTTACTAAAAAATATTTGCAAAATTGAGATGTATTCAGAAATATTTTTATATAGGATATATAAAAAAGAAATTGAAAGAATTTTATTGTAATCATCTCAATAATTATTGTCAGTATTGAATAAAAGGACATAAATACATGTAACCAATTCTGTTCAAATGGATGATTTGCCCTTATAACTGTATAGCAACTATCCTTCTTGTATTGTTTATTATCACTGTGTCCTTATGTAGGCCTTGTTCCACCACCTAGGAAGTGGAATTAACAAAAGGATTTTCCTCTACATATCGTTTCTTTTACAGTTTACATTCAATATCATTTTGTATTAGTTTCAGGTATACAGACTAGTGGTTAGGTAATCATATATTTTACAAAGTGTTCCCTAATATTCCCAGTACCCCTGGCACCATACATAGTTATTATAATACTAGAGGCCCGGTGCACAAAATTCGTGCACGGGGAGGGGGGTTGTCCCTCAGCCCAGGCTGCACCCTCTCCAATCTGGGTGGTCGGACATCCCTCTTACAATCCAGGACTGCTGGCTCCCAACTGCCCTCCCCTCCAGGCCTGGTCCCCCCACCAACTGCCCTCCCCTGCTGGCCTGGCCTCCCCCAACTGCCCTCCTCTGCTGGCCTGGTCCCCCCCAACTGCCCTCCCCTGCTGGCCTGGCCTCCCCCAACTGCCCTCCTCTGCTGGCCCAGTCACACCTAACTGCCCTCCCTGCTGGCCTGATCGCCCACAACTGCCCTCCCTTGCTGGCCTGGTCTCCTCCAACTGCCCTCCTCTGCTGGCCTGGTCACCCCTAACTTCCCACAACTGCCCTCCCCTGCAGGCCATCTTGTGGCAGCCATCATATGGTGGCCATCTTGTGTCCACATGGGGGCAGCCATCTTTGACCACATGGGGGCGGCCATCTTGTGTCTTGGTGTGACAGTCAACTTGCATATTACTCTTTTATTAGATAGGATTATTGACTATATTCCCTATGTTGCACATTACATTCCCATAACCATTCTGTAACTACCAATTTGTACTTCTGAACCCCTTTACCTTTTACACATAGTCCTCTAACACCCATCCCCTCTGGCAACCACCAGTCTGGTCTCTGTGTCTATGAGTCTGTCCAATTTTGCCTGTTCAACTTACTTTGTTCTTTAGATTCCACATATAAGTGAAATGATATCTGTTTTATTATGTTGTGAGGATTAAATAGGTTAATGTATTTAAAGAACTTAAAAAGGGTCTGGAGATATAGTAAATTCTCAAAATGTTGATTACCAACATTGTCCCCAGCATCTCCTCGTAAAAGTTTTTTGTATGAGCAGAAGCAACATCTTTCGCTGCATTTTTATCAATCACAAAAGGCGGGTAGTTATGGATACCATGTAGGCAGTGGCATCCTGTTAAATGTTTAACCACTGACATTCCTGGTGCAGAGGGGGAGCCCCGATTTGCAGTGTTTGCTGATTCCCATGTGTAATTTCAAACTACCAATGAGACACCGTTGAAAGTGGAGCTGAGAGGAGGATGAGCACAATGGGCTCTGACGAATCAGTAAAGCAGCCTCCAGCACACCACTGCGTCCAGCCCCGTCTTTGTTTCGTTCACACAAAGATGTGTGTTTACAATCAAGAGCAATATACTTCCCAACTGAAAGATTTGGTGATGGAGAAGAGAGTATGGGAATTAGATTATGTAGGCATCTGCAATGAAACTCTCAATGTGGAATCCTAGTCACAGCTAACCTTACTCAGATTACGCTCCCGTGATGTGAGTTCAGCAGTAGAATGAGCAAGGAAACTTCTTGTGAATTAGAGGAACAAAATTAAGATAAACCATCAGAACATTTGACAGGAATTCAGAGAAATATATTATTTGCAAAGCACTGCCTTGCCTTTTAGGAGAATATCTATAATGACAGGTTATTGCCTCTGTCCTCAGTTAGCTGATATTCCTATTGAGGTAGTAAAGGATAGACATGCAGTAAGTTAGAAATATAGAAGAGGCAGTTCGCAATGCTATTAAGAAAATGTCCAAGGACAAACCCAATCTTCATAAAAGTCTAAGTTATTTCCAGAAAACTTTTAAAAAATCACTTAAATTATGAAAACTCAGAAAGGCACATTATTTAAGACTAGAAGCAAAGAGAAAAAAATTAAGCAAGAAAAAAGAACACCCTCCTCTTTTTGAAGAAAACTTTTTTTTTCTACAAATCAATAAGGAGCTACACTTTAGGGATTATATTTTTATGCTTCAAACTCAAACACTTATATTTGGTTTAAGACTATGGCCTTTGAGGAATCCTAAGAAGTCAGGTAAGTAACTCTGAGGTTGAGTCAGGGTGATTTAACAATAAATTATACAGTTAGCAAAAGAATCATGGGGTCTGCAGTGACAGCTATGGGATATATTTACAGATCATTCATATTCACCAGAGTGTTATTTATATGAGCAAAATATTTTCCAAATAAAAAATGTATTGTCTAAATAAGTAAGAAATAATTATCTTTTACAAGACAGATTACTCATATATAAAATGATAGGATTCTATGAAATGGCACATTATTGATACACAATACTTTACTTTGAGAATAATATTTAAAATAACTCAAAAAGGCAATAAAATAATATATATCAGAACAGGAAGTAGTCTAAAACTCAGTAAACTATAAAAATAACAGCTAACTTACCGAGGGCCAATGAAAACCATTTTTCCCACTGTGAACACCCCCTATACATACTCCATTGGCAGGGTTCAGTTTTGTATCTGTGTGGGCTGAATGACAACTCACTATGGTTTTTTAAAAACATGTGTAGTAATATTGTTACTGTTAGCTTCTCTTCCTCACATTTTCATCTTTTATATTTTGCAAAATCATAACAGTGGTGCTGGGGGGAAAGATTACCTAGGGGGTTTCCAGGTCAAAAGCAATGGAAAAATCTTAGCTTGAGCTACAGGAAGTCCTCATACTCAAAGTCTTTAGAGCGCGGAATTGTACATCCTCTGTGGTTTGGGAGATAAAAATGATTTCTCAAAAATTTTCCAAGAATAAATTTACAACATATAAGCCACAGAGCTAAGTGTATTTGAGACAAAATGTGAATCTGATTTTAGATTTTTAAGGAATATGTCATTTATTTAAATTATTATTTCAATGACTCCCAGATGATTGGCAAAAGGGTAATATTTTAAATCCAAGATGTGATGAAGTTGGCCCTCAGCCTTTGGAAACTTGCTTAGGCCAAAGATATCCTGACGTGATGCCAAAGGAAGTTACCCCTATGATCTGAAAGCTATCTCAGATTAGTTTTCGAAGGTACCTCCTTTACCAATTCCTAATCGCATGTCTGCTTGGAAAAACAAATTCAAGTAAGTTGCTCTCAACAATTTTAACTAAAGGTGCTAAATCAATAGCTATATATCTATTTTAAGCAAGGGAGTGGTCCATAAGTTTGAATCCTTAAAAGTGTACTTTGTGTCTGAATTATTTTTAAGTTAAAAAGTATCAATGTAATGGCATTTCCAGTGAGCGCATAAATATGTTTACAATTCTTATGGCAGCATTTATGCTTATTAAAATTAGAGTTTCTGAGCGGAATTTGGAGACTATAATGAAAGTTAATTTGAGTCTAAATTTATCCAACTTGATCACTTTGCCCCAGAGAAATTGTTGGGAAATAAATTTAGGAGAAAGCTTGGAAAGCTGTGTTTCTTGACTTATTTTTTCTTTGCTCTTCTAATTTGATTTTCCATCCCCCCCGCATCTTTTGGCAGTGATATTGACATAATATGATGATGCAATTTAATGCAAAATAGGTGTAAGGGTCTCCAAGAAAATCAAATTTTATCTCAAAGAAATGTGTTCAGGCAAATTTTGTCACACAACAAAGGCAAAAACATTTATTGAATCTCCCCCAGTGAAAGGAAAAAAGTAGCACGATATGGTTGTCTTTATTTACAACTAGAGGCCCGGTACACGAAAATACATGCACTCAGGGGAGTCCCTCCGCCTGGCCTGTGCCCTCTTGCAGTCCGGGGCCCCTCGGGGGATGTTCGACTGACGGCTTAGCCCCACTCCCCAGGGGACCAGGCCTAAGCTGGCAGTCAGACATCCCTCTGGCAGCCCAGGAGCCCTGGGGGCATGTACCACTAACGGCTTAGTCAGACATTCTTAGCGCAGCCACAGAGGCCTCTCCCGTCACTGCCATTGCGCTGGCCAGCCATGAGCCAGCTTCTGGCTGAGCGGAACTCCCCCTGTGGAAGCGTTCTGACCACCAGGGACAGCTCCTGTGTTGAGCGTCTGCCCCCTGGTGGTCAGTGTGCATCATAGCAACTGGTCATTCCACCTTTAGGATCAATTTGCATAGTACCCTTTTATTATATAGGATTAGCATTATTTCTTTAAACATATTGCAGCACCCTGGCCAGTTGTTGCGTCTCGTCCCGAGCAATGAAAAGTTGCTGGCTCGATTCCCAGTCTGAGCACTTGCCTGGAAGAGAGTGTGCAGGAGGCAGCTCAGAGATATTACGCTCTCATATTGATGTTTCCCTCTCTCCCCCTCTCCTTCCCTCTCTCTCTAATATATATTTCACAGCAACAAGTCCAAAGAAATTATGTATTTTTCCAAAGCCACAGAGGATGATACAGATCAAATTTCTCAATAACAGGGACACTTTATTTCTTTTGTATTTTATAGGGTTGATCATAATAAAAATATAAAATTTACCACAATTCTGGGACTGCAAATATTTTGTGTAATGATTTTCTACAATAGTGATTAGACTAAACAGAAATAAATCAGCATTGCTCTTTCAAAACTGACACTACAACAATTGTGTTAAAAATGGATCTTTACTGACCTTCATTCTCATTCTGTTGTGCTTCTTAGCAACCCAGAATTCAAGGCTTCCTGTCTTGATTACCTAGTTCAAAAACTCCCCAAGCACTAAACCACATAATGAGGTCATAATATCCCTCTTGGCTTCTTAAAATATTAGTAAGCTGGAAGTAGAGAGCAGAGAAAAGAAAAGTGTAAATCAAAGGAGGAAAATGAGATGCTATAATAATTACTTTATATTTTTCAACCATAACTATTCAATAGAGTTCCTTTCTTCTTTCTCCCCTTACAATGTCACTAAAAACCTCTCCATGGAGAAAGAAAATATATAACTCATGCATATGGAGTAGTGTTCAAATCATCAAAGACCAAAGACATTCAATTAAAATATTTTTGTGATATGTATATGAAGAGGTAGAGACAGGAATAATCCTCTCTGCCTAGGTATGTGCACTGTTGATGGCCAATGTCCGTTGTTATTGTCCAGTGCTATCTCATACCATCTCTCTCTCCCTCTCCCTTCCTCTCTGAAATCAATTTAAAAAAATCCTTTCTTCGTCATTTTCTTCTTCCTTTCCATCACTGATTTTATGGAAGAAATCTGAATCTGTTTTCCCACTACTGGTAGAAGACTTCATATCAGCATAGGGTAAAGCAAGCACACATATTTTTTTCTTTTTTTTGTTTTGTTTTGTTATCCTCACCTGAGGATATTTTTTTCCATTGATTTTCAGAGAGAGTGGAAGGGAGGGGGAGAGACAGAAAGAGAGAAACATTGATGTGAGAGAGATAACATCAATTGGCTGCCTCCCAACTAGGGCTGGGAATCAAGCCTGCAACTGAGATACATACCCTTGATGGGAATTGAACCCAGGACCCTTCAGTCCTCAGGCTCTATGCACCGGCTAGGTCAGCACACATATTCTTTCAATTAACTCTACCTAAATGAATTAAAAATAATTTATTAATTCATATATTTAGTCTGTCAGTCAATAGCATTAGAGGTTTACTGTATTCCAGACTCTGTGCTAGATTCTGCAGATAAAGGATAGATCCAACATCTATATAATAAAAACCCAGTGGTTTTGACACTGTAACGACCAAAGACCAGTCACCAGAAGGCTGTGTGCATGGCAGCATGGCAAGGCGCACGCAGGTGGGTGGAGCTGCGTGCGTGGCAAGGCGTGTGTGGGTAGGTGGGGCTGCGTGTATGGCGAGGCGTGCGTCGGTGGGCAGGGACTTGACTCTGGGTCCCGTGGTGCTAGTGGGACTCGGGGGTCCTGGGTCTCGCGTGATTTCACGCGCTGGGTCACTAGTAGTTCAATAAAGGAATAAATTAATGAATAAATAAGGAAAATACAAAATGAATGAGTGATTGATCTGAGGAAATGTGACCTATTTATTCAACAACACTAACAGGTAACTCTGAGAGCTGAACAATATTTTTTGGATGGTGGATTAAATAAGGGAGGACAACACTGCCACAATGTGAAATTTTTATTACTTACAGAAGGATGTTTGCCCATATAAACCTGCTTTTATCTGGAGTCACTTCTAAAGTGACTAGGTGCTGATTAATAATTTTCCAATTAAAATATGATATCTGAATGACTTATTTATTTGTTTATTGCTGCTGGGATGCTTTTTACTTCCAACAGTTACCTGAACACAAAAAGAATTTTGTCAGAAAGCAATGCCTACAACAGATACTGTGCCAGTAGTTGAACTTCAGAGAACTTTAGAATCCTCGTTCGTGGCCTCCCAGATGACGATTAACAGGGGTGTAGAATCTAATAATGTCTTACCAAGAAATCAATGCTTGTGAATTTTGGAAGGTCTGTGAGGGAGCTTCCTATTGGAGGGAGAAAAAGAGAGGCTTGGAGCTTTAAATATAGGAGGACTTTATTTGGAAACTTAAAACAGAGAAAGAAAGAGGCATTTGTGAGGGAGGAAGGGAAGGGTGAATGGATTCCTCCTCTCACATTTCCTCTCCCATCACCAGGCTGATACCAGCAATTCATGTCCTCACCTGCTCTGGGGTCACTATGATTTATTTTAAAACTTCAAGGAAATGAGTAATGTTCATTCTTTAATGGAGTCATGAGAAGAGGTAACAATATTTCAACATATTCAAACAGAATGGCTTTCTCAAGCTATGGCAGAATCCTGAGAGAGGGTAGAAGTTAACTCTATATTCAACATTAGGTTGTTGGTAGAGTGCATAGAGATTATTCAAGGATTTCCAACCTCAAGGTCATTGAGTATATATGTCTAGGAATATTTTTTTGAATCTCCAACTTGTCAATGGCTCTTTAATTAATTGATTTCTGATGAAAATGACAGTTTTTATGTATTAGAATGGCAAACATTTAAAAACTTCCAATGCACTTTGATTAAAAATTTGTGCAAAGCTTATCATATATGCAAAGCAACTTGGAAATATCTGCTAAATATAAAAATCCATTTGTCCTTTACACAACAATTTCCATCAAAGGTGCTTATCGCTTACAACCCACACACATTAAGAAATGAGATTTGTAAGATCATTGTGGCAAACAAAGAATGGAGACAACCAGGTATCCTTTATGGAATAATCACTCTGTAGAATGCCTTGCAGCTCTAAAAAGCAATGGAGATCATGTTGTGATATAGGAAAAAACCTCCAGAATATATTGTGAAGTGAAAAAAGCAGAAAGACAAGCTGAAAGAATACACAAGAAACTAATAATAATGGTTATCTATGGGTTAGGAATAAGACAGGGACAAAGTGAAAATTAAACATACTAATGCATGCTTTTTAAATCTCATTGTATTTTAACCAAATGAATGTATCCATAGTCAAATATACAATAACATTTTATAAATAAGTTAGTGTTCAGTTTTAATCTGTTTTACCTTTGCAATCTTCATGTAGGTAAAATATCACCCTCTCTGGTTAATTGATATTAAGTCCCATAGCACAATTATCTTATCAGACCCATAAATTCTTTTTAGGTTTAGTGAGGGTAAGGATGCATGTGATTACCTAACATTCTGAAGATCCACTTTAAGTTTTGTGGTCATTAGGGATGTCCATAAATATTCTGATTCTCTTTCTTTCATACACCTTTGATAGAATTGCATTTTGCTGCCCTTGTTGAAATTGAGATTGTGTTTCTTTATTTGACTGATGAAATATGAATGGAGGTAACATGTTGCTTCTAGGCAAGGCATCCAATTGCCAGAGCAGCAATCCTTTACCTTTGCTGAAATTATCTGGAAGCCTATATTAAGAAGAATTTCCATCTGACCTGGCCCTCAATGTCTTGGAAAGCATGTTTCCCTGCTGACCCCTATTAAGCAAACAACATGAAAGGGAAATTTTAAAAAACAAGAAATCAAAGAACATTTATTTGGAATAGTTCTTTAACTCTGACTCAAAGAATATAATGGAGTGATGAGGGAGCTTGAATGCTTAATTCCCTTTCTTTGTCATCTTTCTCACTGTAAATCAATTTCTAACCAATAACCTAGGAGATAGCATTAGTCCCTGGGAGCCTAATAGCTTATGAGTAAAAGGGAAACATCCAAACCCCAGGTCTAAGATCTCAAGGTCAGACTGGAAATCCTTTGTTCCTCTCTGAGTAATGTGCTAGCATCTTGAGATGAGCCCTTGAGCTCACCACTGTCTGGACATAGCATTCCAGATGACATCTACAACACAACGTTTTGATGAAATAGAAAATGTTATCATGAAATAATCATTATTTTCATATTAATAAAATAAAAAATCCAACCTATCAAAGTCCATATACCTATCATATATAACTATATATTTATGCAGTAGTATCTTACAATATTTTATAAGAAAAGAGTTGAAAAGGTGAAATGTAGACATATATGATAAATAAGAGTATCAGAACAAAGAATTAAAACAACTCAATTCTATTTAAGCTAAACATTAGCTAAACTTTATATAATTCACTGAGCAATGTGTTTTTGGATTTACAGGTGAAAAAAAGTTCAGATGTGAAAAGGATTACAAGTGAAAACAAGTTCTATTAATGTTCCAATCAAATAAAAGCACATAAAAGTACTGTTCACTTTGTTCTCACTTTCATATAGTTCAATTAGGTTGTCAAAATTAAAATGAGGTTCAACACAAGTCAAATTTCCTCCTTTCACAGTAGCATGCAAGATTTTTCGTTGAGTTTTATAAGTCGTTACTGACAAAGAGAGTACAGATGAAGAGCTGAATTAGAACATTCAAAGAGTCATATATTCATGAAGCTATAAAATATGCTTAGCTATTTATATGCACAGATATTTGAGAGATGAATTGCATGTCCTACCTACAAACTTAAAAAAATTATTAACTATAAAAAGGAAAATAAAAGCTATATTATCTAATTTACCAAGACTTATCTTGGTTCCAATATGTTGTTTCTCCTGCGTTTTTAAAAAACTTTTACTAATCTTTTTTTGTAATAGTATAAGTGAGCTCCACTCAATTTGTAATACAAACTTAGAATTTACATTAGCTCTAGGCTAATTTGTTAAATCATTATGGCCATGCTGAAAGAAGTAATGTACCTCTAGTCTTATGGCATACCCATTTAGTCTTATTTACAGCTTTTAACTTTAACACTTAGAAATATTCTTATTAGAAAGTAAAGGTGAAATTGAAATTTTTTGAACAAAACCAACAAAGCCAATTACTCTAAATATGAGTCATTTCTAACATGCCAGCTGTCAGTTTTTTTAAATGTTCCCAATAAATTTAATAAATAAATAAGTGTCCATTCCTCAGATGGTTATGGAAAGCTTATTTATCTGTTTTCACTTGCTCTGAAGGGGTTCATGTGCAGTTTGGGGTGTTTCAGTGTCTTATTTTTGCTTTTTCCCTATCCTCTCTTTTGAACTAGTGATGTCTTTGAAGTGCATGGGAAACACTGATCAATCTTCTGTCTGCTCCTGGTCACCTACTTCCTTCTACAGCTTTTCTTCCTGATCCTCCCTCTTCTTCCTATCACTTTCCCCCTCCACCTTTTCTTTTTTACTCTCTCTCCTTCTTTCCTGCTTCTCCTTCTCTTCCTCCTCCTCCCCCATTGTTCCTCCCTTCCTTTCTCACTGTTATGCCAGATGAGCAATTCCTGTTTTAGTGACATTACCCATGATTAGGAAAATGAAACAAGCAAACTGCTGATTTGAGCTTTGTTGGCAGTTTTGCAGATAAATCAACATGGCTTATTTAAAATTTTATATGCAACTTGCATTAGCCAATATCAAGAAATAAATATAGCAAAGAACCTTTAATTACGCAGGTGGCGTGCATGTGTTACATTCACATGCCAAATTTAGTCTGCTTGAAAATCATACAAGAAAACATTAACAGTTATACACTTAATATCTTTCAGATAAAAAGGGTGTTTCTCTGCCAACTGAATGGAGTAAAATGTAATTTTCACATGAAATCCATGACTTGGAAAAAGGGAAACATTAATAGATGGTTACCATATAATTGTGCTAAACTAAGGGAAGTCTCTGTATTTTTCTGTAAAGTTTTATTCCCAGAGCAGAGTTGCTATAGCTGTCCCCGGCTGCAAAAACACTCATCCTCATTTCATTTAAGGATATTTGTGTATGTAAAGCTGCCTACCTAAACACTCTGAGGTCTCAAAAGAATAAAAGGATGCTAATTACTGAATGTAAGATGTTGGATACTAAGTCCAGTGGTTTTAAATCATTGCCGATTTCTTTTCATGCATTTTGGGAAACACTGTGGTAAATGTGCCCAAGGCATCTGCTAAACACAAAACAAACAAACCCTCCAACACTAGTGATGGCTGTAATAGTCCTACCTCTAAGTTATCATTAACAGGTGTGACTGCAAGCCTAAGGGATCAATATTTGGGAGACAGCTCTCACAGCAAATGAGGCCAGTTCACCTATCCTCATAGAAAAGGACTTTATTAGTGAGGCCTTTTTAATTTTTCAACTCCTATCACATTCCTTCTTCCACAATAACTCATACATACTATAGAAGACTTAAGGAATTGCTCTTTAACCATAACTTTATATCCATCAAAAGTCTGAGTTCTGTGGGTCTAATGGAAGCTTGACAAAGTTTCTGTAACCAAGGAAGGTTCTCTAAATTCCAAAACTGAGTCTAAGCAAATTCATCCTCTTTAAGTGTCCTCCATTGCTCACACCTAAGCATGATTAAAATCAAGCTCTATTTGAAGGATCATCCTAGAGGTTGTTAATTTGCACGACACCTAGAATTTACTATCTATGTATCACTCTTCTAAGAAGAAGAGAGTCAGAATGAAAGAAATCCCCTAAAATCAAAAGTTATTCCTGGCACAGCTCCTCAGCACTCCCGTCCTCGGGTTGGATATATAAGAACTACTGTTCACTTAAAGGCCATTAATGACAAATGCCTGCAACGTCACATAAACTCAAAATGAAAATGTGTTTAAGTTGGAAATGACTTAAAACATTTATATGTTAAAAACATAGAGTCAAAATGAAGCACAAAACTTGCATGAATTTTTAAAAGACATGTTCTCAATTCATTTCACTCATTTATTTTTACTTGTTTGTTTCTTACTTTAGCAAACTACTTCAGGCTGTGTCCTAATCTGGAAGAAATGATCCTTACAAAATCACCCCATTAGGATCATTTTATGAAAAATTTTGCAAAGTTCTGATAACTTTCATTGACTACAAATTATTGAAAATTGCAGATTGCTACAAAATTAGCTTATTATGTCTTGTTCTGATATGAAATTGTTCAGCTTATTTGCTCGGTTATTATTCTACTCTGTTGCATTCTTGAAAAAGAAAATGAATTTGTCTTAAACATATAAGAAGACAACTAGAGCAAAAGACAGCCAAAGAGGACACTTAATTGTTGCAAACTGAATGATTCTACTAAATATTACAATTTGACCTGAACTTATGGTCATAAACAATGCTTATGTCCTTTTTATTTATAATTACAGCTGCTCCTGAAAAGATTTTTTGGGGGGTGATTAGATACTCCCCTACAATTTTGCTACCAGCATATAATGAAAGCAAGGTTCACAACATATATTAACAAAGCATTCATTATCCAGCAAGCCCCTGTTTATACAGCCTGATCTGTAAATCTCCCGAATCCTATTATTTTGAGACAGACAAAACAATCTTCCTTAGGGAGGATTCGATGACCCTTGGCTTGTCTAGAATTAGACAACGAGAAACCAAGTTCTTATTACAAGATCCTCAAGGGATCCTCATAGCCTGAGGCTGACCTTCCTAGATTTTGTATTTTAGTCAGTGCATGGATCTTGAAGGCCTTTAATTTCACCAATGAAAGCCATCATACTAATAAACAATAGTCAGTGTGTTAATAAAGGGTTCTATTAGCAGAAGCCTGAAATGTTGTCCAAGGCCCAGAGAACCGGTGTCTCTACAAAATACTTCAGGAGGGTAGCCATTCTGAAATAATGTTAACTAACAAAATGGAGTGAGTTTATTGTTAAAGCAGCCCGGAAGTGAAGCTTGAACTAACTTGTACTTTAAGTTCACACTGTTTATGCTGAAATCTTTTAAAGTAAATTGCAGGTGTTATATAACAATACACTTTGCTTTTCCTTTTGACTTCTTTCTACTCTAACTATGATCTTTATTTTTCACATTTTTCAATATCTTTTCAAAGTATTGTTGTTACAGAAAAAGAAAAAATATGGATAGATTAACATAAACAAAAACTCCATTTTCTATGCAATAGTTGTTACCATCGTCCAAAGGGAATTTACTTGGTGTTATGAAGGAAGATTCACTATAGTAAAATGCAGAATGACTTTGCATACATCATAAAAGTGGATTTTGTTGTTGTTTCAGATTAGGATAGAAGTATTTCTGGATTTGGCATGATTGCTAATGAGGTGAAACCTTAAAATATTGAGATAAGCCATGCTTCAAACACACTAAGGGTTTCATTTACTTACTGAATGAAAATCGTTAACATTTCCAAAGTTTGTGTGAGGTGGAAATAGAGTTGATATGGATTTAATGATATCTATAAAACTTTGGCAGTTAATATTTATCTTGGACATTTTCTTTCCTTTTATTTGCTTATATCTTTAAATTTATACAAGAAGAAATGGCATTTAACTATCATTTGAAAATTGCTACTCAGCATGTGGTCTGCTAGCCTCCTCTGGGAACTTGTTAGAGAAGCAAATTCTGGGGCTTCCCTCAGTCTTAGGGAACTGGGATATCTGGGGAGGGCCAGCAATGAAAGCTTGAACAAGCCCCCCAGATGACTCTGATGGCCATTAAAGAGCAAGAGACTCTGGTCTAAAGGTCATTGAGTTTTGCCAGTCTCTTCTCAGTAATGAAATAAATCCATTAAAGTGAAAGCTCTTAGCCATTTAAAATATTTGATTAATCATCTCACTCTTGTTGTATGATAACTAGCGTAAAATTTACAATGGTGAATTTCCAAAGAAAGCAATACTCACATGGTTTATGTCTAATATGTAGGTTAAAAACCTGGGGAAGTGAGAGCAGGAGAGAGAGAGAGAGAGAGAGAGAGAGAGAGAGAGAGAGAGAGAGAGAGAGAGGCTTGTCTGCTAGTCTGAGATGTTACTCTGGAAGGGATTATCATTAATATCATCTCAAATGCTCATGATGTGTCTTGAGTCCTCTCCATCCTTGGACATCAGATCTGGAGCTTCATAAAATCTTATCATGGAAACAATAGTTTCTATAATAATTTTTAAAATAATACCAAATCAGTTAAATCAATTTTTAAAGACTCAGATCCATGATTTATATGATCCTATAAATATGGGAGGCTTTTAAATTGGTGACAATGTGATCCAATATAAACAAACTAATACATATTTTATTATACTTTCTGGAATTCAAGTTGATTGAAAAATTAGATTAGATGGTTTAATGTGCATTATCCTTAAGACCGGTCTCTTAAGTGGCTTGAATATTAATCATCAGGACAGCAGAGGAAGCACTAGATTTCTAGGAGAAAAAGAAACCAAGCTTGGAAATGAATTGAGTTATAAATGTTTTACTTCCACTGATTCCAAAGTTATTCAATTGAAGGTTTTATAATGACTGATTAGTTTAATATAAATACTCGTAAGACTTGCCTATAATTATTTACATTTGAAAAAAGTATTCATTAATCTAGCACATTATATTATAGAAAAACTAATGAATACTTTATGTTGAAATAATGAATTCAATTACAAATGAAACCAACTAGTAGTTAAACACAATCATATAACTTTCTTAATAGTTAAGGATATAAAACACCATCAACAGTAACTTTCCTTAGCTATTTGCTGACCACCTATGTGTAGATTCTCTTAAAGCTATCCAATAGACTAGAAAGTTATTGGATATGAATGAGTGGGAAGAATATGTGTGATATATTTTTATGCATTTTCAAATAAATTTTCTAATATAAATTAATTAATGTTAAAATCCTATCTAATAAAAGAGTAATATGCAAATTAACCATCATTCTGCTACACCCACAAGCCACGCCCACCAGCCAGTCAGGGGCGAATATGCAAATAAACCCAACCAAGATGGCTACGGCCACAGAGAGCAGGAGGGAGGCTTGGGTTTCCCTGACAATGGAGGAAGCCAAGCTTTCCGCCTGCCCTTGCTGGCCTAGGCCTCCACTTAAGGCTACAAAGTTTCAATGATAGAAGATACATAAATACAAACAGAAATGGCGGCAGCCACGGAGCTGAAAAGAGCAGGAGGCTAGGGTTGCCCCCGGCGATGGAGGAAGCCAAGCTTTCCCCACACCCTGGCTGGCCCAGGCCTCCGCTTGAGGCTACAAAGTTTCAATTATAGAAGATACATAAATCCAAAAAAAATGGCTGCCGCCACGGAGCAAGCAGGAGGCTTGGCTCCGCTCCAGGCTACAAAGTTTCAATTGTAGAAGATAAATAAACCCCAGATCCCAGGGCCTCCACTTGGGTCACCAGGGGATGTGGCCAGCCTGCAAACCACCACAGGCCCCTCGCTCAGGCCTCCCCATGCCCCAAGGGAACCCCCACCCTGATCCGGGACACCCTTCAGGGCAAACCAGCTGGCCCCCACCCATGCACCAGGCCTCTATCCTATCTAATAAAAGAGTAATATGCAGATTGACCATCACTCCAACACACAAGATGGCTGCCCCCATGTGGTCAAAAATCCTGCCCCCGTGTGGACACAAGATGGCCACCACAAGATGGCCAGCAAGGGAGGGCAGTTGGGAGGGACCAGGCCTGCAAGGAAGGGCAGTTGGGGGCGATCAGGCCAGCAGGGGAGGGCAGTTAGGAGGGACCAGGCCTGCAGGGGAGAGCAATTAGGGGTGACCAGGCCTACAGGGGAGGGCAGTTAGGGGAAAACAGGCTGGCAGGGGAGCAGTTAGGCATCAATCAGGCTGGCAGGGGAGTGGTTAGGGGGTGTTCAGGCTGGCAGGCAGAAGTGGTTAGGGACAATCAGGAAGGCAGGCAGGTGAGCAGTTGGGAGCCAGCAGTCCTGGATTGTGAGAGGGATGTCCGACTGCCCGTTTAGGCCCGATCCCACTGGGATCGGGCCTAAACGGGCAGTCGGACATCCCTCGAGAGGTTGCAGGCTGGGCTGAGGGACAACCCCCCCGCCAGTGCACGAATTTTGTGCACTGGGCCTCTAGTATTTTATAATTCAAAAACAGTGTGTGTTTGTGTTTTGTACCAGAAAGTGCTCCCCTACTGCCTGGTCTGTTACCATTTAATTACCAATAGCAATCTCTGTGCATTTTGAGCATGGTATGAGAAAAGGTAAATGGTACCAAAACCATGGGATGACCCATAGTTGCTCATGCTATAACTGTCTTATTGTCAAGGCCAGGTTTCACAAGAATTGACAAAATTAGAGAAATGTCCCTATTCTAAATATATCATTACTAGAGGGCTGGTGCACGACATTCGTGCACTGGGGGGCGGGGGGAATTACTTCAACCTGACCTGTGCCTCTCACAGTCCGGGACCCCTTGGGGGATGTCTGCCTGCCAGCTTAGGCCCACTCCACCACTGCTGCACTCACCAGCCATGAGCCCGGCTTCTGGCTAAGTGGCGCTCCCCCTGTGGGAGTGCACTGACCACCAGGGGGCGGCTCCTGCATTAAGTATCTGCCCCCTGGTGGTCAGTGTGCATCATAGTGACCAGTTGTTCCATCATTCAGTAGATTTGCATATTAGGATTTTATTTATAGGATTTGTTTTCAGTCCTATGGGGCTTGATGTCATGTTGGTGTCAAATCTCCCCTTACCTTCTCATTATCTGTGTTGCCTATTCTGATCAGGGGACAATGTATGTGAATCACTTGGTAAAATGCCTAATACAAAATGTGCTTATTAAATGATATTTATTACATTTCTAGCCTGGATTATAAGCATAATGGAGCATTATTCAAGAGAAATAATTTTGATACCTTTTAAAAACTTCCTTGACTATATCGGTACTATAAAGGTTTGAGTCATAAAAATAAAACCAACTTTCACATATCTTACGTATCTCCATCTGGGTCATCCCGAGGCAAGAATATCTAAGCTCTTAGCTTTATATACTCCCAAATATTTTGAACATTCACTTGTCCATTTATTGGTAATTACAATTGCTCACATAGTTCTAGGTATGCAGATATTGAGGATACCTCCAATTAAGTCTCTCTCACAGGGTTAGGCATGCAATGAAAACATTTTATTCTTAACAGTTCCATACCATCTCTCTAGAACAATATACCTAAATTATACTAACAAAATAGTAGGTACATGACATACCTCATTGAAAGTATGGTCTTACAAGCCTCAATATTGTCTTCTAATATTTATTATCCAGTTGATCAAATAACATTGACCATAGGAAGACCAATTAGCAAATATATATTATTCATACATGTGCCTTATTTTTCTGAGTTACCAGTCAAGGAATAAAATTTGTTATTTAAGTAAAGTATCAATCAAAAAGCATGAAAAGAGATCTATAAACAATTGCAATTCAGTGTAGAACAATTGATAACTTGGCAATGTAAGCATTTCCAGGAGAGAAGTTCTTTGGGCAAACAATAATGTCTGATTAAAAGAAAAATGTAACACTAGCCAGTTTGGTTCAGTGGAGAGAGCATCAGCCTGCAGACTGAAGGGTCCCAGTTCAATTCTGGTCAAGGGCACATGCCTCGGTTGTTGGCTTGATCCCTAGTAGGGGATGTGCAGGAGGCAGCCAATTAATGATTCTCTCTCATCATTGATGTTTCTATCTCTCTCCCTTCCTCTCTGAAATCAATAAAAATATAAAATAAATAAATAAATAATAAAAGAAAAATGTAAACACTTAAATGTTTACTTTTATTTGTTTTAATAATGATTTTTTAAATTATACTGCCAAGTAAAAATTGGCACAATGTTATTTTATTTTCAAAAAAGGGAAACTTTATCCAAAAAGAAAGGTTCTATTTAGTGATTTTTGACCAAGTATACTGCATGAAAGAACAAAATGTCTCTGAAACCTTAGATGTTTACAGGGTTAGACTTTTTGGCTCAAATGTTGTTGAAATATGCCAAATAGGTGTTTTTAAAATGTGTTTTATTCTGTATCCAGCCAGGAACCATATTTAGTATGGTTGTGTTTGAAAAAATATAATAAGTTAGAACATCATGTGTATTTTTTCTATGTTGTAACTTTTCTGTAGTAATCAACAGGTCAGGAATTTCTTTTTTCTGACCTAGCACTTGGGAATAATATGTACAGCCCAATGATCAAGAACACAGTGTAAGTTACATATAAGATTTGTCCTTAGGACACCAGCATCCGTTAGGAAAAGGGTCTTACATTTCTGAGGACAGAGGAGTAGAAGGGCAGGGTGCGCTAAAACACTGGCCAGGATGGAGATGGAATAGAATAATCATTACCAACACTCAGTGTCTCAGAGTGCAGAGGAAGCTTATTCCAAAGAGAAAAACTGCTCAAGCTCCTCCCTACAGGTCTAAAGAAAGAGAAAAGATAAACAGCAAAAGAAATAGAAATGTGGTTTTCTGTTCTCACCGAAAGCTTCACCTGCTCTCTCAATAGCCCTATTCTGTCCATTCAGTTTTAGAGGCTTCTCACGGTCTATGGCAGTGGTGGGCAAACTGTGGCTCGTGAGCCACATGCAGCTCTTTGGCCCCTTAAGTGTGGCTCTTCCACAAAATACCACGGCCTGGGTGAGTCTATTTTGAAGAAGTGGCGTTAGAAGAAGTTTAAGTTTAAAAAATTTGGCTCTCAAAATAAATTTCAATTGTTGTATTGTTGATATTTGGCTCTGTTGACTAATGAGTTTGCTGACCACTGGTCTATGGTATGAGAAAGGAAAAGAAAGAAAGAAAGAAAGAAAGAAAGAAAGAAAGAAAGAAAGAAAGAAAGAAAGAAAGAAAGAAAGAAAGAAAGAAAGAAAGAAAGAAAGAAAGAAAGAAAGAAAGAAAGAAAGAAAAGAAAGAAAAGAAAAGAAAAGAAGAAAAGAAAAGAAAAGAAAAGAAAAGAAAAGAAAAGAAAAGAAAAGAAAAGAAAAGAAAAGAAAAGAAAAGAAAAGAAAAGAAAAGAAAAGAAGGAAGAAGGAGGGAGGGAGGGAGGGAGGGAGGGAGGGAGGGAGGGAGGGAGGGAAGGAAGGAAGGAAGGAAGGAAGGAAGGAAGGAAGGAAGGAAGGGAGGGAGGGAGGGAGGGAGGGAGGGAGGGAGGGAGGAAGGGAGGAAGGAAGGAAGGAAGAGGGAGGGAGGGAGGGAGGGAGGAAGAGGTGAGCTGTTGAGTGGTGAATCTGTTAAGATAAAATATGGCTAAAAGCTTACAGAGTAAGTGGAAAAGGAAGATGTGTGCTGAAAAGAGAAAAAAGAATGCCCCAAAGGAGTTTAGCAGATTTAAAGTATTCTTAAAGTAGATGCTGATGCTGTAATGAAAGATGTTCATGAGATAGCAACTGTGGTGGTCCCCAGACATTCTGAAGAGAAAACCCAGAGTGCGGTGAAAGAGGACAAAGATGACATGACAATGGAGACTGAATTAAGAGAAACAAAAAGAGTCTTCTGGACCAGCATGGACAGTACCCCAACTGGATGAACCAGAGGCCAAGGAAAAGGCTGAGGGCAGAGTGAGAAAAAGGGAAGGGGAAAAGCAAAGCAAAAGCAGTGAAGGTGGCGAAGGGCTCGGCCTGGCAGACATAAAAGGTGACGAATGCCCCATGGCACAGATCTGTGATTAGAATGTATACACCGATTTCAGCTTCCACCAAATGAGAACTTTGTTTCCATTTTTTAACTGGGCCTTTCTCTTCAATTCAAGCCCAACGTAACACCTCAAATTAGTTTGGGGAACTTGGATAAAATATGTTCTTTGATAAATGAAAGCTATCCTGATATTTTAATTGGATGCTGTCTGATATGCAGGCATTATCAGACACCAAAATTCTATTAAATATTAATGTGGTTGTGGGTATAGTAAAGATAAATGATATACTAACTCAAGGTTTAAACAAACTATATAGTGTTATTTTAAAATGTAATGTCAGTGGCTCTTATAAGCAGTACTTGTTTGGAGTTTTGATTTTGTATAATTCATAATAAAAGGTATTTTGTTTAGATCTTGAAAAAAAGGAAGGAAGGGGGGGAGGAAGGAAAAAAGGGAGGGAGGGAGGAAGGGAGGGAGGAAGGAAGGAAGGAAGGAAGGAAGGAAGGAAGGAAGGAAGGAAGGAAGGAAGGAAGGAAGGAAAAAAGGGAGGGAGGGAAAGAAGGGAGGGAGGGAAATAAGGGAGGGAGGGAGGGAGGGAGGGAGGAAGGGAGGAAGGGAGGGAGGGAGGGAGGGAGGGAGGGAGGAAGAAAGAAGACAAACTTATTTCTTCATCTATATTTCACAAATATGAGAAAACAAACTTACAAAATGTTAATGAATTTCATTATTGGACATTTTTAAGTTTGTTTTTCTTTAAAAACAGATCTGTTATAGAACTTGCTTTCACCAAATTCTAACTATAAATTCATCGTTATACAGATGGAAGACTCTTGAGAATCACAAAGATCATGCCCCCAGTTGTGAGTCTTTTGCAAGTGCTGCCGGTTCACTGACCTCGTAACAAACTTTGCTGAGACGTGAATTGGGGTCACGGGAAGAGGCACTCACCTAGTGGGCGGCTGGCAGCACACTGTCTGCACTGCCCTAAGGCTTTGCCCAGGACTCAGCGCAGCACCAGGCATGGGAGCTGGTCTGTGGCCATGGCTTCCTGAAGGACTGTGTTCCGGAGGGAGAAGAGCACAGTGCCTGCATGCTCCCTGGAACCAGGCTGCCTGGTGAACATTTCACCACCGCCACTTAGCAGTCCCCTAGAGCAGTGGTCGGCAAACTCATTGGTCCACAGAGCCAACTATCAACAGCACAACGACTGAAATTTCTTTAGAGAGCCAAATTTTTTAAACTTAAACTTCTTCTAACGCCACTTCTTCAAAATAGACTCGCCCAGGCCGTGGTATTTTGTGGAAGAGCCACACTCAAGGGGCCAAAGAGACGCATGTGGCTCGCGAGCCGCAGTTTGCCCACCACGGCCCTAGAGTGAGCAACTTAACCTCTCTGTACTTCAGGTTTCTCATCTTTCAAGTGAGAACAATAACAATACCACCCACTTCCTGAAATCGTTGTGAGGATGAGAGAAGGCTTGAAATGGTACATGGCCTCCAGTTAGTGCTCTGTAAATACCAGATATTATTCCTGTCACTTACATGTCTGTCTGATGAGCTCTCCAAGGTCTCATATGGCCCCTTATTTTCTGCTATATTTTATTAAGGAAATGTTATGCTATAGTTTTGTTTGGACATGTTAGATTCCGAGTTCTTGGAATATTTTCCTCATGAATCCCAAGGATATGTTCCATTGTTCCATTTGATCTGTGGCTTCTTGATTCTAGGAAGAGAGAAAGTCCTACTATCTTGATGTACTGACCATTCTTCAAAATAGTTTTAATTTTATTTTTATTTCTCAGATTTAAGGGAAAAAACATAAGATTAGGGAAAGGGAAACTATTGATGTCATCTGTAAGTTGTTTTTGGTTTTTTTTTTTTTACTTCCAAGGCATTTAAACAAATGTTTTCCAATATATATACAATTGATAACTTAAAGAGAAAATATTGAGAGATTATAAATAGGTATTAGGATATTTTTCACAGTAAAATTTTCTTTCAGAGTAATACAAAGGAGCTCAAAACTGAGTATTATATAAAATAGGTAATAAATTCTCATTGTGAGACCCTAGTATCAAGTCCATTTAGAATCTTCACAACTTTTCATAGTTACCAAAGATTTCATATGGTGGTGATTTAAATATGAATGAATTTTTAATAGCTTAGTTCCTGATGGGTCATCTTTGTTGTTGATACATGCTCTAATACCTTCTAGGATAGTCAGTTTTGAGACCTTAATGGAATATTTATAATGATAACTAATAGTGACTAACAGTTTTTACTTTTGGCCATGCAGGTATTTTAAAATATACCAACTGCCATACCAGACACTTTATACCCATTCTCTCTTTCATTTTCTCTAAGAGTGTGGAAATTGAAGCCTAGAAAGATTTAACAACTTGCCTAAAGTCACACAGCTAGTAACGGTTTGAGCCAGGACTCACACCCAGGAAACCTCCCCCAACACATATGTTAGGAGAGCAAGGATTTATGGGAGGTTTCTGGTTAATTTGAAAGGAGAAATGCCTTGCACTTCCTTTGAGCTATTTCTAGGATTAGCTGATCAGCAGATGCTAATCCTATCTAATAAAAGAGAAACATGCAAATTGACCATACCTCCGCTATACCCACAAACCACACCCACCAGCCAATCAGGAGCGAGTATGCAAATTAACCCAACAAATATGGCGCAGTCATGGAGCTGGAGTAAGCAGGAGGCTTGGGTTGCCCCTGGTTATGGAGAAAGCCATGCTTCCCGCCCGCTTTGGCCAGCCCTGGCCTCCAATCAAGGCTACAAAGTTTCAATTGTAGAAGATAAATAAATCCCAGATACCAGGGCCTCCACTTGGGTCACCGGGGGGCATGGCCGGCCTGCAAACCACCACAGGCCCCTCACCCAGGCTGCCCCACACCCCAAGGGAACCCCCACCCTGATCCAGGACACCCTTCAGGGCAAACCAGCCAGCCCCCACCCATGCACCAGGCCTCTATCCTATCTAATAAAAGAGTAATATGCAGATTGACCATCACTCCAACACACAAGATGGCTGCCCCCATGTGGTCAAAGATGGTTGCCTCCATGTGAACACAAGATGGCTGCCACAAGATGGCCTGCAGGGTAGAGCAGTTAGGGGCAACCAGACCAGCAGGAAGGGCAGTTAGGGGTGACCAGGCTGGCAGGGGAGGGCAGTTAGGGGCAATTGGGCTGGCAGGGAGCAGTTAGGCATCAATCAGGCTGGCAGGGAAGTGGTTAGGGGTGATCAGGCTGGCAGGCAGAAGCGGTTAGGGGCAATCAGGAAGGCAGGCTGGCGAGCAGTTTGGAGCCAGCAGTCCTGGATTGTGAGAGGGATGTCCAACTGCCCGTTTAGGCCCGATCCTACTGGGATTGGGCCTAAACGGGCAGTTGTACATCCCTGGATGGGTCCCAGATTAGAGAGGGTGCAGGCTGGGCTGAGTGACACACACCCCCCCGTGCACAAATTTTGTGCACCAGTCCTCTAGTTAAAATATTGTTCCCTTTCTTTGACACTACACCACAGCTTATGCTAAAGCCTCTTATGATGGTAGCAATACAGAATTGATTGTACAATGATCTACACTATACACAGGGGTATATTCCAAGACCCCCTCCCAGTGGATGCCTGAAACCATAGATAGTAATTCACTCTATACATATATACTACATTTTTTCTACGTATACATATCTGTGATAAAATTTAATTTATAAATTCAGTACAGTGAGAGAGTAATAAAAATAACTAATAATAACAATATACTAAAACAAATATTATGTGAATGTAGTCTCTCTCTCTCTGAAAATATCATATGCAATTGCATCCACCCTTCTTCTTGTGGTGATGTGAGATAATAAAATGCCTATGTGATGAGATAAAGAGAGGTGGATAAAATACTAAGTGAAATAAAGGTGACAAACAGAAGCACTGAGATACCCTGACCGTCTATCTGATGACCGAGAGGACTACTAATTGACTAACTGGCGGGGAGCTTACACAGGGTGGATACACTGGACAAAGGAAATGATTCACGTCCTGGGCAGGATGAAGTGGATGGCAGAGAGTTCTATCACGCTACTCAGAATGGCACGCAATTTAAAACTTACGAATTGTTTATTTAAGAAATTTCCCACTTAATATCTACCACGGGTAACGGGAAAGCAAAACTGCAGATAAGGAGGGACTAATGCATAATACTAACTAAAAGGGATGTTCACATTTATTATTCTAAAACTGTATGTACCTAATTAAAAAAACATGGTTCCCTTTTTATTTTCTGTAATGACTTATTTTTAAAACTCAGGATTAAAAAAATAGAAGGTATTTCCTAGAAAAACTTCAATTTTGCTAAATGATTAGAATTATTATTCTCATTTTGGATAGATACATTATTATGACTGGGCTTTCTAGCAATGTCACAGACCAACTAAGGAAAGCATCGCAGTTTTCACAGTAGCAAGTATTTTTGAGTGCTTGCTATATTCTAGGCACTGAAGTGAATGTTTCACCTGTGCTGAGTCGCCTAACAGCCTGAAAAGATAGCACCACTAACACACATATTTTTATTTTTATTTTTTATGAATGACTAGAAGCCCGATGCATGAAATTTGTGCAAGGATCTCAGCCCTCAGGGCCTCGCGGCCCCACCCTTGGCCCACTGGTCATTCCGGAAGGTCGTTCCACCATCAGGTCTAATTAGCATATTAGCTCTTTATTATATAGGATTTCAGAGAGAGAGAGATAGAAACATCAATGATGAGAATCATTAATCGACTGCCTCCCACACACCCCATATTGGGGACCTAGCCCCAACCCAGGCATGTATCCTGACCAGGAATTGAATCATGACCTCCTGGTTCATAGGTCGATGCTCTACCACTAAGCCACACTGGCTGGGCTAACACACCTATTTTAAAGTGAAGGAAACTATAACCAATAGAGAATAAGGCACATGGTCACCTAGCTTATGACAAAGCCAAGCTTTGACCTTCCCTTTATGTCTCTCACTAGAACCAAGACAGATAGCCACTATATTAAGATGACTCCAAGGACTGTGCACTATTTTATATTCTTCAGAAAATAATTCATTAAAGGCACTAATTCATTTCTTGCTCACACAAGACGCCTGGGATACACAAAGGAAATTAAGAAACTGAGTTTCAGAGAGGTTAAGAGTTCGACCAAGATCAGAGGGATTTTAAAATAGTAACTCTCATACTTGCAGCCAGATTTTGTCTCTTTGTTCCCCGGTTTTCGAATATGCATGCTTTCTCCTTGGATGACAATAATCAAATGTTTATATTTCATTACTCCTCCTAGACTCTTGCTTTGATTTAACTGTTGAAATTTGGCTACACAAAGCACAGCTGCTGCTTCTCAGAGCCCTCAGCTCCTTTTTGACGTTGGCAATGTAATTCAAGAGGAGGGAGACGCAGCCATGAATGTTTATCCATCTGCCCCGTCTCTTATCCATTCCCTCTGGGCCATCACTCCCTCAGCACCCAGGGTTTCTCTGTGGACCTCACATGTATCCTGCCCCAGTCCAAGGTGCGCATTCAGAATTTTAATGAGGTTCTGTTTCGTCTTCTCCATGTTACTACTCCATCGTGAAAAAAAAAACAAAAAACAATTCGTGTTATTAAAATAAAACACACAGTTTTATGTTCTCCTCCACTCTATTATGGTTGCTCTTTATCCTCATTTGTAAACTTTCATGTTCTTTGCCAATTTTTCTCCATGCTATTAGGACTTTGAAGTTATTTAGAGGAAACGTATTTACCCTAAAATCACTCCACATAATTTTTAAAAACAGCCTTTTTTCCTCATTTATTGTAATTGGCATGGCCCGCTAATGTTTTAAAATCCCTCCAAATTACCTCGAGCTCAGCTTTCCCGTTTCTTGTTATATCCATTCTAACTCAGTAATAAGTCCCAGCAAAATACACAGCTTCTTCAAAAAGGTCAAACCTAAGCTGGTGGAAACACACTTTTAGTAGTAGGTCTAGATTCAGTCAAGTGGGTAATTCAGAGCTACTGATAATGTCACAACAGTTTTTCTTTCTTTTTTTTAATCCTCACCAGAGGACATTTTCCCATTGATTTTTAGAGAGAGTGGAAGACAGAGGGGGAAGCAGAGAGAAATATTGATGTGAGAGAAACACATTGATTGGTTGCCTCCTGCAGGAGTCCCGATTAGGGCCTGGTCCAGGGAGGAGCCTGCAACCAAGGTACCTTCCCTTGACTAGAATCGAACCCGGGACCCTTTGGTCCACAGGCTTTTGCTTTATCCACTGTGCCAAACCAGCTAGGGCACAACTGTTTTTCAACGATAGGAAATGTGTGAACATTTAACACATTTTCAAAATATATTTCATATCTCTATTTATCAAAACTCTGTGTGTATATAAATTCCAGTACTGCAGGCATTGCTCTTTATATTCCACACTAATTTCTACTACATTTTGCCAACTAGGTGTTTTAGAAATAATAAATGATATTACTTTTTGCCATATATTTATAATGAGCTCTTCGGCTAAAAGAGTAGTTGCTGCAATCTGTGAAAGTGCCCGACACGACACTTCATTACGTTGATTGGATTATACATATATTCCAAGGAAGGACTGTTTATAAATATGTAGGGACTTAGGAGGGGTCTCTTTTAAGACTCTTTTTAAAAGCACTGCTGAAAATATCTTGTAGAATGGCAGCAGTGAGTATGGATGGGTTATTTTTATTTTGAATCTAAATGGAAAGGGAACTGTGCGTTGTTACTGCCTATGGTGGAGGAAACGGAAAAGAACAGGCATCTACACCTGTGGCCACAACGCTGTGGAACAGGGGTGGTCAGGGTCCCTGCAGGGTTCACACGTGGGCATGACCTGATCATACCCAGTCCACCTTGAGCTCCTGAGCCCCAGGAGCTCCCCTGCCTGCCAAGCCCTTGCTTAACACAACAGATTTACAGTGTGGAAAGGATAAGAAATACAAACTGAAATCATAATCCACTCAGAAACGACCACCAGTGTCAATACGGTGGTGTGTTCTTTAAATCATGTCTATAAATTTATGTCAATTGATAAAATCTTCTGAAAGGTAGTTTTGCAATAAACACCAATATCCTTTAAAATACACCTATGATCTGATGCAAAACTGTGTATGTCTGGAAATGTACCTTTAAGAAATAATCAGAAAGAAAAGGGGGAAAAATAGATACAGAAGCAAAGAAGCATTGAACAGACTGTCAAACTACAGTGGGAAGGCAGAGGAGGTTTTGGGGGGGAGGGGGGCTGTAAGAGATCAACCGAAGGACTTGTACGCATGCATATAAGCATAACCAATGGATAAAAGACACTGGTGGGGGGGCAGGTAAAGGCATGTACTGTGGGGAAGGGGAGGGTGGGGGGAGGTCAATGGGGGAAAAAAAGAGACATATGTACTACTATTTTTAATACTTCAAACAATTTAAAAAAATGTAAAAAAATAAAATAAAATAAAATAAAATAAAAATTAAAACACATTTTCAAATAAAAAGGCCTTGGACTTATATAAAAAAAAAAAAAAAAGAAATAATCAGAAAGCTCCAGAGAGACTCTGTGTGTGTGTGTGTGTGTGTGTGTGTGTGTGTGTGTGTGTGTGTGTACTTAGTGATGCACATGTTTAGTTTGTGTGTGATTCACCTTTATGTTTGTATTTATGTATTTTCATAATCATTTTCATTTAAAATATCATAAAAGCCTATCTAAAGTTTAAATAATTCTTTATCAGTTAAATGGTACATAATATTTTATTAAGTAGACATGCCATAACTTATTTACCTAATAGGCCCTCAACTATTGCTCTTTACATTACCTCCTTTATTCTTTATAAATAATGCTGCAAACATATATACAAGGGTCTCCCATTATTTCTTCTGGATAAAATTCTTTATAAGAAATTGATGATTACATATATTTTGAAGGTGCAAAAGATGAAATTATAGCCCTAACTGGTTTGGCTCAGTGGATAGAGTGTCGGCCTGCAGACTCAAGGGTCCCAGGTTCAATTCCAGTCAAGGGCATGTACCTTGGTTGCAGGCACATACCCAGTAGGGGTTATGTTAATCGATGTTTCTCTCTCATTGATGTTTCTAACTCTCTATCCCTCTCTCTTCCTCTCTGTAAAAAATCAATAAAATATATTAAAAAAATAACAAAAGAAACAAGAAAGTATTTTTTAAAAAAAGATGAAATTATATTTCCACTAGCAGTATATAAGAATGTTACTTTAGCCCTAGCCGGTTTGGCTCAGTGGATAGAGCGTCAGCCTGCGGACTGAAGGGTCCCAGGTTCAATTCCAGCCAAGGGCACATACCTCGGTTGCAGGCTTCTCCCCGGTACAAACCCTGGTCAGAGCGTGTGCAGGAGGCAACCAATTGATGTGTTTCTCTCACATCGATATTTCTCTCTGTCTTTCCCTCTCTTTTTAATTCTCTCTAAACATTCAATATGGGGGGAAAAAGAAGACATATGTAATACTTTAAACAATAAATAATTTAAATAAGAAACTAAGAAAAAACTTAGTGGCTTAAAACACACGCAAAAAAAATCAATGGAAAAATATCTCAGGTGAGGATTAAAAAGTGTTACTTTACTCACACCCTCAATATAATATTTAAAAAAACACACCTCACAACATATATTGAGGTCATATGAAAATGGTATCATGCTATTTAAATCTTTCTTTCTTTAGATAGTATCGAGTTTGAATTTTTGTCCTCCTTACATTTGTTATCAACTGTATGCCTCTCTTTGTATTTCTTGATTGTTATTTGCATTTTGTCCAGTTTTCTAACTTATTCTTAAGTTTTCTTTTTAGCTTCATGAAAATTTATTACATACTAATGATTTTAACACTGTGTGTAATGTTTTTAAACAGTTTGACATTTATGCTTTTGATTTTTATACCACTTTTTTTGGCAGACTATAGTGAGTGAGGCCACATTCTAGAAAGTCAAAGTTTCAATATCCACAGTATTTTTCTACAATCTTTCTCCATATGCCAATGGTAATGTGTGTTTTGTGTGCGTGTGTGTGTGTTTTTAATTTTGGAAGAGTATTCTCTAGCTGTAAAAACTGCTTTAATGGGGATGCTTTCACACTGGTTTCTTGTCTCCCCCCTCCACATTCCTTATGCCTTACACATACATACCATCCACAGCCAATGACATGTCACTTAGGCACATATTACTAGAAAAATCATTAAAGAAAATAGAAATAGGTGACCTAAATGTGAGAGTATTTATCCCAATTCTGACTTTTTTATCCCAAGATTATTGATTTTTAACAAGGTCACAACACTTCTTAAGCCATATTTTTAAAAAATGCTAATCATAAATAGCTGGCTATATTGGGCTACATTAAACTTATTTTTTATTAAATAATAAATACCATTTGGACAGTCAGAGAAAATCAAAGCTTCAGAAGGTATTTGTAAAATATTAAACTATTTTTTTAAAAATCCAGAACATAAAAAAATCCTACAAACCAGAAGAAAAAGAGAGACACATTAATAGAAAATTTGTTAAAACATCTGAATGAATATTTCACAAAACATAATATCCAAATGATCAGTATGCTATGGAAAGATGCTCAACTTCATTACAAAATACAAATTAAAACCATAATGAGATAGTATTATTCACATACCAGAATGGCTAAAATGAAAGACTGATAACACCAAATGTTGACAAGGATGTAGAACAACCAAGACTCATCCACTGTTTGTTAAACCATGTAGCCACTTTGGAAAATACTTCAGAAGTATTTCCATAGGCTTAATATATGCATACATTATCATCCAGCTATTCTACTCCTAGGTATACTTCAAACTATAATATATATGTATCATTACCAGAAAATCTCTGTACTGGGAAGTTTGTAGCTGTATGATTCATAATGAACAAAAACTGAAAACTAGCCAAACACTCATCAGCAGAAGAATGGATCATAAATTGTGATATACGCATGCAATGGAATGCTAGAAAAATGAGGGGGGGAAAGGATTTACAACCACAGGTAACATTATGAATGAATTTCATAAAAATAATGTTGAAGTGAAAAAACAAAAACACAGACACACAGAAAGGAGACACATATATGCACAGGAAGGGGTTCTCAGTAGACCTAATTTGCTCAAACTGAACATTTCAAAGAAAGGCTTCTCTTCAGGACTGGCCAGTGGCTGGCTCCTGGGAAATAAGCTCTGAGCCCTTAACATATTCTTCCTGATAAGAGTGTTTTAAATCTGAAGAATAGAGAGTATTTAATTCAGAATTCCGGAATACCATCATTAAGAGGCGGAAAATGTGTGTATGCCTGCCTGAGTGCCACTTAAGACATTTCCTTCCTTCCTTCCTTCCTTCCTTCCTTCCTTCCTTCCTTCCTTCCTTCCTTCCTTCCTTTCTTCCTCTTTCTTTCTTCCCTTCTTCCTTTCTTTCTTTCTTTCTTTCTTTCTTTCTTTCTTTCTTTCTTTCTCTTTTTATTTATTGACGTAGAGGAAGAGACAGAGACTTTCAATCATATTCCTAAATTAAAGGAGGTCTATCAACATGAAACACTGCGTGAGTTTTTAATTTCTAAAACATGAAAATAATTATGTTAATTAAAGATTGATTTGAAAAGTAAATTAAATTTGGTCAGTAATCCCCAAACTAGACATTTGATAATATAAGATGGAATAAAGGACCATAAACTATATGCAAGCATGGGGCTAATATCCCTGAGACTGGAGCTCAACAGAAAGAAAATGGCTTTGTGTCATTTCCAAAAGTCTTTTTGTTTGAGAAATCATTTTGAAATAATTAGAGGTAGTTATTCAAATACTATTATTCTTGATCCAGGTCACAGCAGGCTGAGGCTGCCCCATGCTGTGAGTTCATGCTGATGGGTTCAGTCAGCTCTTTAAAGATGAAAAAAACTACAGATGATCCTTGAGGTATTGAAAAGTAGTTTACTTTTTAGAATATAATGTTTTTTTTCAAAAAGAACAATATATAGGAAATATTTTTTAAATGAAAGTAATATGCTCTGACTTTCTATTTTTAATATCCTTTAATATTTTTATAATGCTCTAAAGATAATGAGTTATTAAATACACAGAAGTTACTGTTGTTTTCATAATAAAATGATTATTTAACCATAATCTATACACATACACACATGCTGAGCCTAGGCTCATTTAAAAATACTGTTTTTAGTCCTAGCTGGCTTGGCTCAGCAGACAGAGCATTGGCCTGTGGACTGAAGGGTCCCAGGTTTGATTCTGGCCAAGGTCACATGCCTGGGTTGCGAGCTCAATCCCCAGTGGGGGTGTGCAGGAGGCAGCCAATCAATGATTCTCTCTCATCGTTGATGTTTCTATTTCTCTCTCCCTCTCCCTTCCTCTCTGAAATCAATAAAGAAATATATATTTTTTTAAAAAATACAGTTTATAATTTGGATACCTGCATTTGAAAGTTTATAAGTTTAAAAGCACTTTTAATCCTCTAATTTTATAGAGAAGAAAATGAAACTCAGAATTTTCTTTTCTAAAATTACAGTTTGTATTGGCAAGCCCTTAATTCATGACTTTCCCATTATACCACACCCTTTTTCATCATTCTCAACATGAATAATTTTTGTCAATTATTGATAAATACAATATACTGGTAGAAAGTAAAGGACAATATGATAATTTCTAAGAACTATAGTACAGGCCTGGGGAGGTCTCATTTTGGTTATAGTTAAAATTCTGGTATTTTCTTGTTTTACCTTAATTTTATTATTTTAGCTAATATTAAGTAAAAATTTTTAATGGAGAAACTAGGAGTCCCAAGGACTTTGCTGTTTGAATATAACTTCTAGTACTTGATGTGCTGATTTAATAATGCTTTATTTAGAGAATTAGGACATGAACTGGTATTTCGTGATTCTCAGCATAGGTTATAATAGTTCTTTAGAGATGGTCACACATGCCTCTAACAGTAAAACACATCTTGGACAAATTTATGAAATTGATGTACACACATCACTTTTTTACACTGTCTTTTAGCACAGGATGGTGATCAGAATAATTACTTCATCATTTTTTTCTAAAAATTGTTCATTTTATTCAGGGGAATCAAGAAATCTGAAATATTTTTCAATGTGTTTTTTGGTAATTTTTACCAGCTCTACTAAAGTATAAATGACATAAAACAAAGTGCACATTGCCCTAGCCGGTTTTGCTCAGTGGATAGAACATCCGCCTGCGGACCAAAGGGTCCCAGGTTCAGTTCTTGTCAAGGGCAGATACCTTGGTTGCAGGCTCCTCCCTGGCCTTGGCCCTGGTCAGGGTGCATGCAGGAGGCAACCAGTCAATGTGTTTCTCTCATATTGATGTTTCTCTCTGTCTTTCCCTCTCCCTAAAAATTAATGGAAAAATATCCTCAGGGGAGGATTAACAAAAAAAATTTCACATTAAAACTGCCCAATTTTTAACAAATTATTTCCACAATTAAGACTAAATATATCCATCACCTTAAAGGTAGCATCTTCGTGCCCCTTTATAATACCTCTTTTTTGCCCCTGAACCCCCAAACCTGTCTCCAGATATCACTGATCTGTCATTACAAATTAGTTTGTGTTTTCAAGTCTCTTACATAAATTCACATAAATACAGTATTACTCACTTTTGTCTGGCTTCCTTCTTTCAGCTTAATTATTTCAAGTTCCATCTTTGTTGTAACATGGAACAAAGCTCATTCCTATTAATTGCTGAGTAGTATTCCATTGTATGGACATTCCAATTTGTTGATGGATGTTTGGAATGTTTCAGTTCTTGGCTATTATAAATAAAGTTGTGATGAACATCTATGTGAACATCCAAATTCTATACCTACGTATGCTTTTGTTTCTTTTGTACAAATACCTGAGGAATAGATGAGTCATATACTATGTGTATATATGCATAAATAACTTTTCAAAAACTGCCAAACTGTTTCCCAAAGTGGTCATACAGTTTTATATTTCCACCAGGAGCATGTGAAAGTTCTAGTTTCTCCACATCCTTGTCAACATTTGTCATTGTCAGGTTTTTTTATTGTAGCTTTTCCAATAAGTGCTTAGTACTACCTCAATATAGTCTTAATTTCTATTTTCCAGATAATTAGTAATGTTGAATATCTTTAATGTCATTATACGTATTCACTGCTGAAGCCATTTGGCTCTGCAGTTTATTTCTGTGAAGTTTTGAAGTTCAAATTCAATGTCTTTACTAGATTTATTAATATTTATGTTACATATTGCTTCTTTTTTAAATCAGAAGATTTAGTAAGACTGACTTTCACTGGGCTTTTTTTTCACTCTTTAAAATAAATTCATTTTTTATAGTTGACATAGAATATTACATTAATTTCTGGTGTACAACATAGTGATTAGACACCTCTATGTTCATTGCAACATTATCATAATAAAAGGCCAAGAAGCATGACGACCAAAATGACCAAACGACCGGTCGCCATGAGGTGGCATTGACCACTTCTCGGTTCTCTCCCCGCCTCCCACCCATGAGCAGGGGCAGGGCGGGACTGGGGGCTGGTGACTGGCAAGCGGACTGAACTGCTGACCTCTTGGTCCCTCCATCCCTCCCCCCGCCTGCAGGCTCCGATGGATCAGCGATGGTTAACAGGGGAATTGGGGTGGGTGGCAGGAGGACCGGGCTGGCTGTCAGTCCATTGGCATCACCAGCTCATCCCCAGCTGCTCAGGGGCTCAGGCCTGCAGGAAAGCAGGCACCGGCAACTTCACCTCCATGTGCGTGCGCCAGGCCAGCCGCTGATGGAACACGCTGCCCGCTCGGGGCCGCTCACGCCGGGATGGGTAGGTCACGGGCATGCCCCGCAGCCTCCATCAGCACCTCCAGCCCCAGCAGCAGTGGCAGGAGCAGCGGCAGCGCCCATGTAAGCGGCCCCAAGCGGGCAGCGTTCCATCAGCAGCCAGCCCCGTGCACATGCATGGAGGTGAAGTCTCTGGCATCTGCTTTCCCACAGGCCTGAGCCCCGGAGCAGCCGGGGATGAGCTGGTGATCCCAACGGCCTGACAGCCGGGCAGCAGAGGTGGCGTTCAGCCTGGGGACTGGCAAACGAGCAGAAGATAACCCTGATCACAGGAGGGTAGGCCTAGGAACCCTATCTGCACAATTTAATCATGTGCTAGGCCTCTAGTTATTTATAGTAGCTAAGATATGGAAGCAACCTAAGTGTCTATCAATAGAGAACTGGGTAAAATATGTATGTATTAAGTTATATCTAACGGCCAAAAAATGTCTTCTTAGTACATACTCGATGAGATTTTGAAAAACATTTGTATTCTGCTCTTGGCGATGTGTTTATAAACACATTAAGTTAGCCAAATTGGTTTAGAGTGCTGTTCAAGTATCCTATCTTTGTCTACTTATAACAAATATTGAAAGAAGGTATAGAATTTGAAGACTCTTAAGACTAAGGCTTAGAGTACTTAGATAATTGACTCAAGGTCATAGGAAAATGGCAATGCCAGATTTTGAACACAAGCAGTCAAACTCATTGAAACAGTACACTTACACTTAAATAAATGCATTTTATTGTATTAAATTGCACCCCAATAACACTGATCTTAAAAGTACATAGAAATTAAGTAGTTCCAAGGCCTAAGCCTCAAGAGAATTAATATATATGTGTGTGTGTGTGTGTATATATATATATATATATATATATATATATATATATATATAAAATGCAAAGTGTCTCTTCAGGAGTTCGACCAGGAGACCAGGAGTTCAATCACTCGCTATGACATGTGCTGACCACCAGGGGGCAGCACGGAACTAAGAAAGGCCCCAGCCAGCAGCCGGAAGGCCCTGATCAGCCCTGATCGCCGGCCAGGCCGAGGGACCCTACCCATGCACAAATTTTGTGCACCGGGCCTCTAGTAGAATAATAAAAAAGGAACTACTAACACAAACATTAACACAGAAGACTCTTTAAGTAATTATGCTGATTTGAAAAAGCCAACTCTAAATGGTTACATATTTTTATGTCACAATTTTGAAATGGCATTTTTTAGAACAGATTCATGTTGCTAGGAGTTAGGGAAAGGGGCTGGAGGTTGGATGGGCAGAGGGAGGTGGGTGTGGCTATGCAAGTTCAATATAAGATATTTTTTTAGTTCTGTATTATGACTGTGGTGATGGACAAACAAACCTTCACATGTGATTTAAAAATACATAAAAATAACACCTTTGGGCAAGGGGTATGGGCTTCAAAATGGAACTGATAAATATAAGGAAACCCCAAGAAAAACTGTGAAACAGATCAAGCTGGTCCTTCTCAACTCTGATCCATTCATGGATCAGAAAAATGGAAGAAAGAGAGCAAGAAAGAGAGAGGATTGAAATAAGGCAGAGTGGGTAATGGTAGAGATAATGAACAAAAATAAAAAATAAACAGTGATGAAGTGGAATGAATAGAACTTATTGATTGGTTGATGAGCTAATTAGGGAAAAGACGGTGCCTATCATAATTTGAATATGTTTTGGTTTAGATGACAGGTGGAAGAGGTGGGAGGAAGCCAGTGACTATAGGTTTTAGATAAATGCCTGCTATATTAAGATATGAATATATCAAAAACTCATGTTAAAAGATACATTTTACAAGAAACAAAGTGTAAAATTTGGTCTCACTCACAAGTTCTTTCTGGTCAAGGAACTGCAAGGAGCTTGTAACTTAATTTTTTAAATTTATTTTATTTTTTTTTTTTTAGTGTAGCACACTAACTCCATCAGTTCTTAGAACCCATTTTTTTTTCCTTTATTAAGGAATCTATTTGGCAAAAAATGTCTTGGGAAGAGTAATGGATTTCAAGATGAAAGATTAACAATAAAATACAAGAAACAAATATTTGGAAAGAACTCCTGGTGAATCAGGCCATCCTTGTTAAGGAAGGGGCCTAGATGTGTAAAGCCAATAAAACAAATCTTTATCAATCTATAAAGTCATAGTATCTATTAGTAAAGAAAAGTTGACTCTAGTTGTGATTTTTTGGTGTCAGGCTATAATGAATAGAAAGCACAGAGTTCTACAATACTACAATATAACATTCTATGGAGATACTAGTTAATATAGACAGCATGCCACCCCAGGAAAACCTATTTGAATACTTAAGAGGCTCACTGTTGCTGATCTGTAATGACAAATGTGAACCACACCATTAGTAAGACGGTGGTTTATTTCCTTTTCTAATATTTGTTAGAGATTAGCATTTAGATAATATTCACAGCATTGCAAATTGAACAGTCATGTTCTGATTTCTCATCAATTGTCTTCCCTGCTCCAGAGCACCTCAACATGCAGCAAAAAGATTAAATAGCCATTTTTCTTTCTTCTTGGTCTTCAAAGAATCAGTTGCTTTCTAATTCATGTTCAAGTTTATGCAAAGTACATTTAATTGTCTGTCACTCGCATTCAGAAATGTTCCAAATATGGTTGCTATTTAAAACAGTTTAAAGTTCAGATTTTTTCACATTTCCATATTCAATTGAATATAAATACACTGAAAAGAATAATTTATTCAATTCAGAAAACATGATATCTAGCCAGGATTTAGGAAACTGAAGTTCTAATAAGCCAAGTTTTCTTTGTTTTGAATAATGATTATTCCCCCCATTGGCCAAAATAATCCCCAAGTAATTCTGACAAAATATAGAGCAGACTAAGAACAAATACATATTTATCATATTATATTTATTCATGAGACATATACAAATATATATTTCTTATGAAATAACCAATCAGATTTTAAATAAAGTGTGTGTTTTATATTTTGTGCCCCTGCCCCTGAAAAAAAAGACCAAAATTCTTCTGATAGACCCTGGGGTGGGGCGTACCTCAGTGTGCCACTAGAGGGTGGCATTGCAGCTACAGTGCTATAAACCAGAATTGTTGACACCAGGAGGACACCACACCTCCATCTCCTGGATCACCCTTCCTAGATACTTGAAGCAGACGAACACTCTAACAGATATCACCAGTGATTGCACTGAGAGAAAGACAGCAATTTATATCTGTGCCTACTAACAACTTCTAATGATTGACAGCTCCTCTCAAATGGATGATAACTATAACAAGAAATAATAAATTAAAAACTGTGGTTCAGGGGAAGGACGCTACACCAATCTACCACTTACATAACTGAAGAGCCTGGGAAAAGAGAAGAAAGCGAAACACAAAGCAATTTAGAGTCTTATAGGGTTGATGGACCTAAACCCAGTCATTTGTCATTCTACCCAATCTTGAACCCGTAAAGAAAGATGAGTGACACAGGTTAAATGAAAATTAAAATATTATGGTGTGGTTCTGCAAATTACATATGTATAATATACTAGGGGCCCAGTGCATGAATTTGTGTACCTTGAAAGGCACTGTAGATTGCAAGGCTGTGGTGGGCACAGGGTGGGTCTTGGCCCATCCTCTATGCCCCCACATGGCCCCTCCTGCCATGGCCCCCGGCCCCCTGTCTGCCTGCAGCCCCACTCCCGCTGCTGACACTCCCATGCGCTGACAGTGCCGCCCCGCTCGCCCCCGCTGATGGCATGAAGTGATTGGGGCCGCCGCTGTCAGCGGGTGCCAGCAGTAGCTGCTGCCTCAATTGCCGCTAGGAGCAGGGGGTGGTGGAGAAGCCCTCAGGTGTGATCAGGGCCAGCAGCCACCGCTCGCACCCGCTGACGGCACCGAGTGATCGGGACTGGCACCAGGCACCAGCAGTGGGTGTGAGTGGCGGCTTCGATGCCAGCTACAAGTGCGAGCAGGGCCGTCGCTGGCAGTGGGTGCAAGAGGCGGCTGCCAGCCCCGATCACCCCTCAGGAGCAGGGGGAGGTGGAGAAGCAAAGAATTTTCAGCAACCACCAGAGGCTCACCCCAATGACAGCGACTAGCACCCCACTTTGGTCTGGTGCCCCTGCTCACCCGCTCCACCATCCGCTGCCCCTGATGCCTGCCATGTTCCAGGCTCTGCCACCTGCTGCCAATGCCTGCCATGTTCCACGTGTGCCCCCTGCTTATCAATGAACGTCATAGTGGCTGGTTGTTTGGCTGTTCCGGTTGTTTCCGTCTATTTGCATATTAGCCTTTTATATATAGATAGATAATACACACATATAATTCAATATGTGGATAAATATAACAGGGAAAACATTCTTCCTCATTAATCCTTGACTTCTTTTTAGTCCTATAAACTTGCCTTTGAAAACCATCAGAGGAAAAATCATTTAGAATTTAACTAAAGAGTGAGATGGACAATGGGGCTTCTAACTTTCCCGTTTCCCCAGACATCTCCAATCATCCTCCTCACCGAGCAGAGTTGCGTCAGGCAAAGAGCATGTCATCTGTCACCAACTGGAAGACTAAGTTTTCAGAGCCTCAATTTTCTCAACTATGAAATGAAGGTTATAAGATTTACCTCACACAATTGTATGAGGAGTAAATTAGGTTGTGACTATAGAAATAATCAAATACCGAGAATGGTATAATAGTAGAAATTCCACAAATGTTTGTTTTCTTGCATAATCCTATCTGATACCACATTCAGACTGTAATACCTTCAAAGGGTTACAGTCTCAGATCCAAATTGCAAAAATCAAGGAAATCAGAGGCAGAATATATATTTTTCTGTCTAACGCTATTGCCTTCATTAAACACGACTATATTTATACGACTTGTGCATAGAATAAAGATCTGGCATGTAGAAAGGATATTAATGCGTAAGAAGTATTTCAGTACTTCATTTAGTCAACATAGTAACTCCTGCCATGTCCCCAGTATTCTACTTCACTCCTGGCCTGTATTTCAACCATCTTACTATTTCTCCTATACCCTTCCCAGAAATCCTCCCACCCCACTCCAGCATAGTGGCAACCCTGAGGTAATGGGGTGAAGGGGAATGATAGAGTTGCTAAAGAATTTAAATCCATAGAGAGAAATATTTGTCACAGGAAGATAGTCATAGCTATATGAAAACCTTGAATTCCCAAAGTTTCTTACATCCATAGAGATTATGTATCGAAATATTCACACATATTTTTTCCACTAAAGGAAGTAGATTACTGGGCAACTAGAAGTAAATTAAAAAAAAAAAAAAACATGCAAATGCCCCTATTTTTCCACTTTCTCTTTTAATGGTTAGACATTTTTGCAGCTGCCACAGCATCGTTAAATTGCTGGTGCTCTTGCAGTAAAGGTGATTAAGAGGAGGAGATTTTAATGCCCATAAGCCCAGGCTGGCGGATTCCCCACATGCTTCAGCTGCCTAGAATTGTATCGTCTCCTGTGGATCACGGCAAAGCTGAGGGTTTCCTCCATTCCGACTTTAGTCTGTTTTTCTAACTTTTGCTCCCAACAGAGTTTACTTCAAATGAAATTTGGGGAACACAAAGTCCTGAGCAATCTACTCTGTATTCTGATTTCTGACACTACTTTTATATGTCATGCACAGATTTAAAAGAGTGATTTTCCCTCTTTAAAAAAAAAAGTGTCTTACCCTACCCTGTTTGGCTCAGTGGATAGAGTGTTGGCCTACGGACTGAAGGGTCCCGGGTTTCGATTCTGATCAGGGGCACATGCCCGGTTGCAGGCTCAGTCCTCAGTGGGGGGCATGCAGAAGGCAGCCGATCAGTGGTTCTCTCACATCATTGATCAGCTGTGGGCAAACTACGGCCTGCGGAGCCGAAAGAGTGGAGGGTTCTCTTGCTCTCTCCTCCGCTCCTTCACCAGCAGCAGTGTTAACATGGCAACGTCGGGAAACACAGCCGCAGCTCCTTCTTCTGAGTGGGCGGATTTATATCCGCCCATTCAGTAGAAGGAACAACCTCTCAATCTTCCAGAGGCTCCTTGTAATGCCCACGGACACGTCCCCCGACATCACCCTGGGAATGCGTAGACACTTTATCATGGTGATGTAGGGAGACACGCCCCTGGAGAGCACAGTATCAGAGCATTAGCTAAAAAGGAGACCAACAACACTGTTCCCACTGAAGTTGATGTTTTAAAGACCAAAAACCTTTCAACCCAGTCTACATTGCCATCTATATCTAAGTCCTGGGCATAATTTGGAAGTTGCACTAAAGAAAATGTTTAATTTACTGTTTACACATTCTGTTCTTTTCTATTTGTTTTAGTTTTAAATTATTTTATTATATTTAAGTTTAATTTGAAAGGCTTTTGTACCTTTCCTTTGTTAGGCAATTTTATTTTGCCTTTGCCATCTTCAATATAAGGTATGTTATTGTGCTATGATTCCTCCATTTTTTGAAGTTTCAAATTATAATAATTAGTGTTTACATTCTTCTTGTTAAAATGTTTGAAATGAATAAAACTATTGAAATAAAAAAAAAAAGACCGTACCCTTTTATGTAATGATGTTTACTTTGAATTTATATTAGTTCACACAAACACTCCATCCATGCTTTTGTTCCGGCCCTCTGGTCCAGTTTAAGAACCCATTGTGGCCCTCGAGTTAAAAAGTTTGCCCACCCCTGTCATTGATGTTTCTATCTCTCGCTCCTTCTCCCTTCCTCTCTGAAATCAATAAAAATATATTTTTTAAAAGTGTCTTAATCATCTTACATTGGAACTCTTTTGGAATCTCTGAGAAATCTTTGATTAAAGACAGAAGAATATATTATGCATTGAGAATGTGTTTAAAACTTTTCCTGCACCCTCTATCTTTCCAGGAGAGTCCAACGTACTGAGTCCAGATGATTCTTCCACTTATCTTTTCTTGTTGCTTAAAATGAGCCTAGATTAAAAATCAGGAGATATGGATCACAGTACGAACTCTGTCTCGTTGCAATAGTCCTCTAGGGAAGATGATGATGGCTTGGTGATGGAGATAAAAGGAAGTCAGCAGAATCTAGGAGCATTCTAACATTAAAGCTGATAAGAATTGCTGGCTGATTAGAAATGGGCGGTGAGGTAAAGAATGATGTCAAGGGCAAGTGCAAGGACAGAGTTTTGATTTACCAAAATAGGGATGGTTAGTCTGTGGCAGGACCAAGGCTTGGGGTTAAAATCAGGAATTTGTCTTTGATCCGGTGAAGATGCCTATTAGACATTCACGTGACAGTGTTGAGTTGTATATGCAAGTCTGAAGTTCAGGAGAGGTGGGGACACGGTGCTGCCAATATACATATAGATGCTATTTAATGACTTTGGAAAAGTGTAGGAATTCAGGGAATTCCCTAAGTCAGGGAATTCGCGACAGGAAAAAAGAAAAACTAGTCTGAGCATTGAGGATACTCCAATGTTTAAAGATTAGAGACTTAAGGAACCAGCAAAGGAAACAGAGAAGGCGTGGACAAGGCAGGAAGAGAACCAAGATAAACCAGGGTCTGGGAGACCATACAACAGAAGTTTTCAGTGGGACAGAGCAATTGCTGCGTGACTTGCTGCTGACAGGGCGAGCAAGGGGTCTGTTTTGTTGACTCTTCTAGTCCCTGCTTGGAATTTTATCCCAAATAAGAACACACAAACACAAGATTTGTGTTTGATTGTGTGACCATAGAAAGAGTCACTTAAACTCTTATTTCCCTTCTATTATATGGAAATAGAATAATATCTTTTATTTTACCATCCAAAATCTGGTCTTACAAACGATAAAATGCATTTAATAAAATCAGCAACAAAGGAAATGCTTTTAAAGATTTCCTGCAAACTTGGAAAGAGTTCACATTGAGCTCCCTGACTTTCTACTTTCACTGAGATACACAGCAGCCAGGTGTTTCCTGCCTGGTCTCCAGTAACAGCCACGTGCAGCATATTCACTGAGGTCAGCAATGGAAAAGTTGAGTATTTCCCACTATTTGCTGAGGACCCAAGATACTTTTGTGGCAGAAGTATTGACAAAAAAAAGCATGATCATGGTTCTAGGGCTAGGCGCTGTAGTATTGATATGTGCGTTATGATTGACCCTAACTGAACTTGCATCATAGCATCAAGATGAAGTTTTCCTAACAATGATGCAGGATGAAAGAATATTTTTATGGGGGATGGGTGAAATAGGAGAAGAGGTTAGAAAACTATAAACTTCCAGATATAAAATAAGTAAGTGCTAGGGATGTAATGTACAGCATGGTGACTATCTATAATAATCTATAATAATAAAAGCATAACATGCTAATTAGACTGGATGTCCTTCCAGATGAAGCCGGGACTGCGAGGGAAGCCTGGGTCCCGGGTGCCAGAGGGAAGCCGGTGCCAGCAGCCAGGGGAAGGAAGGCCTACTTTTGCACGAATTTCATGCATTGGGCCTCTAGTTGTTAATAATATTCTATTGCACATTTGAACATTGCAAAGAGAGAAGATCATAAAAGCTCTCATCACAAGAAAAAAATTGTAACTAGAAGTGGTGAGGAATGTTAACGAGACTTAGAGTGCTGATCAATTTGCAATATATACAGATCTTGAATTATTTCATTGTACACCTGAAACTAATATATGTCAAATACACTCCCATAAAAATAACTTAATGCAAAAAGAAAAAGATTTTCCATTCTATATCCTTCCTTCGTTTTAAAATCATAGGTTCCCAGATCTCTTTTTAAAAATAGATCAAAAGAGCCAACTAACCCAATCTCCCAAAGTCACTTGTCAACGTTTTCTTAGCACACCTGATTAGAGGTGGAGCTGATACTAGTAAGCAAGGCCGGTAACTCCAAGTAACCATTTGTTTTGGTTGAGTGTTTGGTGGTGTGTGTTTGTTGTTGTTGTTGTTGTTGTTTGTTCTGTTTTCTTTTTCCAACCTCAGTAAAACATTTTTACTTTAGTTTTGAAGCATAATATCTAGTTAAACCAGTTAAATCTTTATTTAATTCTAATTTTAGTTTTCTCTTTAAATACACTTCTTATGCAATTCTAAAGGTAGGCAGGATTATTCATTGTAAGTTGCCCAAATCAACCATGGAATCTGAAAGCTGAGACATTTTTAATGTGCAGTCACATGCCGATAGGGATACATTCTGAGAAATGTGTTGCTAGGCAATTCTGTCATTGTGTGAACATCATAAACTGCACTTACACAAATCTAGATAGTATAGCCCACTACACACTATGTGGGCAGCCTGTTATTCCTAGGCTATTGTTACTGTACTGAATACTGTAGGCAACTGTAACACAATGGTATTTGTATATGTCACCATATCTCAACATTAAAAAGGCACAAAAAGACGATATAAAAAACTTGGAAAGTATAGTACACTTGTACAGGGCACTTAACACGAGTGGAACTTGCAGGACTAGAAGTTGTTCTGGGTGAGTCAGTGCGTGAGTGGTGAGTGAGCATGAAGGCCTGGGACATGACTGTGCACTACTTTAGGCTCTATAAACACTGAACGTATAAGGCAACGAGATTAACTCAATCACAAGAGGAAATGATGAAATCGAGAGACCTGGTAAATACAAGAGGTATGGGGCTGCTGCCAGTGTAACATGGCATGCTGTTTTGCAGCACACTTATTTTATAAGGAGAAAGAGTACACTCTAAAATAATGATGAACAGTAGAGTAGGGTAAATACATACACCGGTAACATAATCATTTATTATCATTATGTACTAGGTAAGTGTATGAGCTATACTCTTTTGTGCCTGACAGCACAGGAGTTTGTTTACACCAGCATCACCACAAACACATGAGTAATGAGCTGCACTTCAACATCACAGCTGCTAAGATGTCGCTAGGTGACAGATATTTTTTAGCTCCATTATAATCTTATGGGGCCACCACTGACCAAACATCATTGTGTGGTGCATAACTGCATTAAAATCTAAATTTCAAGCATAAGGAAGACAGGGGCTAGATAGTTTGCCAGGATATTTCTCACATGTGGTGGCCATTCATAATCATATGTGGAATGAATAAAGTATTTGAATACTTTTCTGCAGTTAGCCTGTGGCTTACAGCCACATTCCTTTTGAGTCTTGTCTTAAATGTCATGTTTTTAGTAAAACCTTCTCTGGCTACCTAAATGAACTGTAAACTCCCACTATTTAACTCTCCCTCTTCTGATTTATTTTTCTCTTTTGCACTGATCTAATTTCTTATATGTTGTGCCATATTATCTTATTTATTGTCTGTCTTCCATTTTGAAGCTTCATACGATGGCTACTTAAATTTCCCTTTTCACAGATCAGTCCCCAGTGGAGAGAACATGTCTGGTATCCAATATTGTTCAGTAACTATTAGTCATAGTGAATAAAAGAGTGACAAATATTTCCTTCCTATTAAAGAAGACATTTTATATACATACACACACCCAAATATCTATATGTATAGAACGCTAAGCGACAGCCAACTGGCTGACCAGCTGGTAGCTATGACACACACTGACCACCAGGGGGCAGACGCTCAATGCAGGAGCTGCTGAGCAACAGCAACTTTGCAGAGTGCCCTCTCACACTCTGGGACCCCTTGGGGGATGTTAGACTGCTGGTTTTGGCCCAATCCCCGCAGGCCAGGCCGAGGGACCCCACCTGCCGGAGAGACCCTGCTCACTCCACAGACACCCTTTGAGCCCTGGCACTGCCCCAGGTGTGGCTGGCCAAGGAGGGGCCATGAGAGGTTGGCTCCAGGGTGTTTCTGGCCCGCCTCACCCAGTCCCACCCTGCCAGCCACCTTCTAATTAATATCCTTTGAATGTGCATGAATCCATGCACCGGGCCTCTAGTATATGTATATGTACATATACACAAACATATAACTGTATATATGTTCTTATCAGTACAAATACTACTAGTAGTCATTATTTTTCTTTTGTATTAATTTGACATAGTGGGTTCCCCCCGCCCCTAAAGTCTGCTTTTAAATCATCTTTGCCAAAATATTTTATATACATTTAATACAAATCTCTTTTCCTGCATCTATTTCAGTCTCATCTCTGTATCAGGTGACATGCTATATATTGTGTTGGTAAGGGCATATATTTTCTGATTCTTTGAAAATGATCATAAAGACAGTAAAATGTGTTACTTTAAGAGGCTAGAATCCCCAAATCAGAATATACAAAGATATAAATGTATAGGTATGTACTTATATTTGTGTATGTGGATATAGATACAGATTTAAAAATTGGTACTACCCTAATGTATTCTTTCTCTTAATCCCACTTGACAGTTAGAAACATTTATTGTTATTGCTAACTACTTCCCTATTAAGCTGGACTTCTGTAGTGCCTCCTCTACCCCTGTGTGTAGCCTTCTCTCAGTGCTGTTTCAGCTCTTTAATGGTTCTGAGAGTGACTATTTACTTACTGTCTCTATGTCCTGCAGGAATTGGTGAAATCTGTCCTGGAAAACTTTAACTCCAAGCTAGCCAAATCAGTCGGATAAAATCTAGCTGTGAACAGATCTAAAGCACTGCTTCATGCGGTTATTCAGAGGCAAACTTTCACAAAGTCTGCCCTCATCCTCCATGTTCCATTTGGAAAGTTATTAAAATCATAAATCTGAGTCATGGAATTTTAGCATTTAAGATCATCTTAAGATTGTCCTTCCTTTCCATAGAAAAGACCACAGAGATCTAAGAGTTAAAGTGACTCACTCACAATGCCTCGGCTATGCGTCTTTCCACTAAAGTTCCTCTGATTTGTCTGCTATCCCCAAGAATGTCTTTTCTAACCTTGCTCATTAATTGAAGTCCCAAAGAGCATCTACCTCTTATCAGGTGGATGTGGTTTCCCCAGAAAGGAATATCTTCTGCAGTCCTAGAGATGTATCTTCTATGTGAAGGGCCTTAAATAGTTCTTTCCTCAAACCATACTAAGTTTGTTTTCGTGTTAAATTTGGTAACAGGGAGTTGAATGGACCATTTCCTGTTATCCTGGGATTGTGGCTAAGGCTCAAAGCTTAGGATAAAGAAACATACATTCTAAAGCAAATACCCTGCCTTCTAAAGAAAGCAACCAACAATGGGGAGACACATCTTCCCAGGTCATTTTGAGAGGTAGCAGAATGGCCAGACTGCCATCAACCTCTCCCCTCCTACTAGTTTTTGAGAAAGGAACATGGAGCCACATAGATTTGGAATGAACTAAGGAAGCTGAAGAAAGTGCCACAAATAAAGTACAGCGTTTATGGTGATGTCTCTTTTTTCAAAGCCAGCGTAAGAGTGAGTTCTGAGAAAAGCACTTGAAAAGATGAAAGAGACTATCAAAAGAGTGATGTATTATTTCTCCTAGCTGGTTGCTCTATGAGCTGCAAACTCTGTATGTTCATCATGCTGCTGTATTAGGAGCAAAGCAAAAAACATGGGAGAATTGTTGGGGTCCTTGTCTGTGTCCCTTATAGTTTGGGTGTATTTGTGAACACAAGGCTGGTTTTGACACACATCTATAAATTCCTGGAGACTGAAGGCCCATTGAAGAGCTGATGTCAGAGGAAAAAGAAGAAGTCACAGTAAAATAAACCTGAGAATAAAATGGGAGCAACACACAATTTCTGTTTCTAAGGACACAGAAGAGGAATTCAGTGCTAACAGGGTTCCATGTAAGTCATCATAAAAGTTAGAGGAGGGGAAGGAGTTACATTCCTCTCAGGAAGTATCCTTCCTGAGACCAAGTCAAATAACCCTCCCAGAGACTGTGCAGAGACTGAAGGAAGAGATGCTACTCCTGGGAGGGCACTGAGATAAGGATAAACCCTATTCCAAGAGAACCATGCACACCACTTTGAACCATGTTTGCACAATGCAACAGAAGTGATGGAGCTAGAACAAAGGAGAGAAAGGCCAAAGCAAACTAAGACCAAGAACAAAACCAGAAAACCAGTTATGTAGGATAACTTCTCTTTCCCCAGTTCTTCCTTCTTATCCTAAACACCATGAAGTTAGATACAGAAAAAGGAGAAAACAATAAAGTGGGGGAAAAAAAGTATATAGCAGGTCCTGCTCCTTTCACTTTCCAAATTTCTTAAAACAAGTCTAACCAGTAATGGGGCTTCTAAAACTTCTGAGATTAACTAGATTTTTTTTTAGCCAGAAAGTTGGAAGGGAATAAGATTGAATCCTATATAACAAAAGAGTAATATGCAAATTGACCATCACTCCAACACACAAGATGGCTGCCACCATGTGGTCAAAGATGGCTGCCCCCATGTGGACCCAAGATGGCCACCACAAGATGGCCAGCAGGGAGAGCAGTTGGGAGGGACCAGGCCTGCAAGGGAGGGCAGTTGGGGGTGATCAAGCCTGCAGGGGAGGGCAGTTAGGGGTAAACAGGCTGGCAGGGGAGCAGTTAGGCATCAATCAGGCTGGCAGGGGAGTGGTTAGGGGGTGATCAGGCTGGCAGGCAGAAGTGGTTAGGGGCAATCAGGAAGGCAGGCAGGTGAGCAGTTGGACATCCCTTGAGGGTTCCCAGATTGGAGAGGGTGCAGGCTGGGCTGAGGGACACCCCCCCCCCCCCCGTGCACAAATTTCGTGCACTGGGTCTCTAGTATGATATAATTGAAGATAATGATTAAACATATATGTTTAGCCCTGGCTGGTGTGGTTCAGGTTGAGTATGGTCCCAGGCGCTGAAAGCTTGCAGATTCAATTCCTGGTCAGGGCACATACCCAGGTTTTGGGGTTCAATTACTGGTCAGAGAGCATTCAGGAGGTAGCTGAATGATGTTCCTCTCGCACATCAATATATATATATATCCCTCTCCTTCCCTCTCTAAAATCAATAAAAATATTATATATACATATATATGTGTATATATATTTCTTTTAAAGGTGCAAAATGTTTGTATATTGCTTTTGCACCATTCCTTTCAGTATATAGAAGAGTGCACAAATCTCACAAAAATATGTTGCATTTGACTGAATGTGTAACTTGTATAAAAAAGTTATTTAGATGAAATTGTTCAGGTTCTCTACCTAATAAGATCAAAATTAGAAATCTGTAAACCAAACTAAGAGTAACTAAGAGAATCTTTACATAAAATGAGTAGCTAAGGGAGATATATCTGAGATAAAATACCAAATATATAAAACAGGATTAGCAGAGAAATCTAGCATAAACATAATAATCAATAAATAATAGTTGTTTTCACTATGATGCTCCACACCTTTAACTGTTTTGAGTTTTAAACACTGTGTATAGATTCAAAAATAATTTCTTCTTGGAGACTAATAAATATAAGCAGCTCTTTCTTTTCAATGTTTTAAGTCAGCTGCTCTCATCCTCGGATCCTTATATCTTCCTGGATGTCTCATAAGAAAAGATGCGAAAGTCATCACATCACCACTGTTCTCCCATGCCCACGCCCACCCCCACCTTCTCTCAGTCTGCTCCTGTATCCCCTGCCTTAGTAAATAGCAGCACCATCCACCCTGTTACTCAACCCAGAAAACAAATTCATCCTAAATCTTTTTGTCCCTTACTCCCACATCTCATCCAATCACCAAGTTCTTTACCTCCTAAACGTTTTTCACTCCCACTGCCTCCTCTCCACTTTTACTGTGGCTGCCTCTGTGCAAATGATCATTATCTCCTCTAAGAAGTATATCTCTGTATCAGCTTTGGCTCCCTTAAATCCATTCTCTACACATCACCCTGAGAGCTCCATGGTACAACCCAGCTTAAGGACTTGACTTAGTCTAGCACTCAAAGCTCAAAGGTAAAGATCCTGAGAATAGCATCACCAGGAGGGTATCCCTCTCAATCCACTTCCTATTCTCTACATCTTGTATTTTAATCTCTGGAATTCAGCAATTTTTGGTTCCTTGCATATAGCACGCTGTTACATGGCTCTTTGTCTTTGCTCAAGCTGCCTCCTTCTAACCCCTAACTACATTTTACTTAGCTTTCACAATTGCCTGACTCTCCACGTTGGCGTGACTACTTCTCTTCTGGACTGAGTACCCCTCTTTTGCCCTGACAGTGTACCCACTGCATGCTTTTGTCTGAGTACAGTTTACCAATTTCCTATGTACTTTCTTCCTAACTAGATTGTGAGAGCCTCTATTAAAAGGCCAATATTTGACATCTTTCTAATCCAAGTGCCTCACTCGAAAAGAAAAATAAATAAAATGCTAAATGGCACTAAATATTAGAAAGCAAAACAACAGGCAACAGGTATAAAGCCCTTTTAACATGCCAGGCATTGTGCTAAGAATTTGCTATGTGTTATCTCACTTAATCTGTATTACTTCCTTGTAAGGTGGGTGCTCTTGTGGCCCTCACTTCACAGATGGGGAGCATGGAGGCCTATCAGTTTAAGTAATTGGCCTGAATTCACACAGGCACTATGGCTAAAGCCAGAATTCCCAACAGAGTCTGGCGTTGGGCTTAAGTGCTCAACCAACATGCTACTAGATGACTTGCAAAATTACTTTCTGTAAATGCTAAACTACAAATTCGTAAGTAGAAATATCCTGTAACCAATGCAAAAACTATTTTAGGAAGTGAATCAGTCACTGCTTCCTTCTGTAATGCAAGGCCTTCTCAGCACTGGAGAAGGGGACACTTCATCCTAGATTATTTAATCATGCTGTTTTCTCAGCAATCAGGCTGCTCGCTTCCATTACTCCTCACTGAAATAGCATGCTAGAAGGGCAAATTCTTACTTATAAAAAGAAACAAGCAGTGGAAAGGTAAATTGCTAAGATCAAACCCAAGAGAATTCCAATCATAAACAGTAAGCAACCTGCCAAATGATAGCCATCTTGGCTTCTGTGAGCAGTTAAACATAAAAGAGCAGAAGCAAACATAAACCTAAAAATCTCTAGAGGGGATTTGCAGATATAATAAACTGTTCTACAAATGTAGAAGCTGAGCAATGCCAGGCAAGCCTTGAAATTCCATTCAGTCAGGAGCGCCACTGAAAAGATCACTTCATGTAAACAAAAGCAGACTGTTCTCACAAAACTTATTTCTAAGGACTTTGTTATGATATTTTAAGATTTTTAAAATGATTTAGTAAGCAAAAAAATACTAAAGTGAAGTTAAAACTGTAAACAGAATTTTATCATCACATAAGATCATTTGGGGGGAAAAAGAAAAACAGACTTTATTGTAGCAAATCAAAGCTTTCAGACACACTTGTATTATTTTCTTTCAAAAAAAATACAACCCAAAAATAAAAATGAGAAACCACCATAGGAGGGGCTATGGAAAATACTGATTATACAATCAGTAAAATCAAAATTTGCCTAAAGCCGGTGATGCTCACATCTGTAAAGCAAACACCTCTAGAAGATGTTTCCTCTTACACTGAAACCTGAAGAGCAGGCAGAACCTGGAGTTCTCTGAAAGACCTACTCATTATTTCAAGGAGTACACAAGACTGGAATTTTACATTTGAAGGGCTTGTCAATCTGAGAAATTGCATTGCCGTGATGGGAAGTCTTTGGGTACTCTTCCCGGCAAGCTAATCCAGATGTCACAGAATAGAAAGGCTTGCAGACCAAATTAAAAAGCTTGAATCACACCGCTCATTAAATCAATCTTAATCACAGGGCAAGAAGCAAAGGGAAAAAGAATACGGTAAATTAACACACTTCGGCTGCAAGAACTTCCTGAATCTTTTTTTGTGTTTCTTTGTCCAGAATGCCTCCTGTATGTTTCATGTCTAAGCCCCTCTATGGTCATGTTAGGGATGCAATAACAAGGTACCACACATGCTGTGGCTTCAACAACAGAAATGTTTGGAGGCTAGATGGTCATGGTGGCAGGGTTGGTTCCTTCCGAGGAACCATTGAAGGAAAATATGTCCCATGTCTCTGTCCCAGCTTCGGGTGGTTCGCTGGCAATCTTTGGCATTCCTTGACTTGTGCATCACCCTGATCCTGCCTTCAGCTTCACATGGTGTGTGTGTGTGTGTGTGTGTGTGTGTGTGTGTGTGTGTGTCCAAATTTCCCCTTTTATAAAGGACACCATTCATATTAGATTAGGGGCCTACTCTAGTCCAGTATAACCTCATCTTAACTAACTACAACTCTAATGATCCTATTTCCAAATAAGGTCATGTTCTGAGGTACTGGGCGTTACAATTTCCACGCAAGAATTTGGGAGAATTTAATGGTTAATTTTATGTGTCAACTTGACAAGGCCATGGGATGCCCAGATACCCAGTTAGACATTATTTCTGAGTGTGTCTGTGAGGGTGTTCCCAGAGAGAGGAGCACTTGAACTGGTGAATTGAGGAAAACAGATGGCCCTCTCTCACATTTGTGATTGGGCATCATCCAACCCACTGAGGGTCCAAAGAGAACAAAAAGGTGGAAGAAGATTGACCTCTCTCTGCCTAGCTGCTTGAACTGTGATATTGGTCATTTCCTGCCCATTGACCTACGTTACATCCACAGCACTCCTGATTCTCAGACCTTCAGACTCAGACTGAAACTTACCCCACCAGCTTTTTTGGTCTCCAGTTTGCAGACTGCAAATCATGGGACTTCTCAGTCTCCATAATTATAAATCCAATTCCTTATCATGATTGATGACAGACAGACAGATAGATAGATAGATAGATAGATAGATAGATAGATAGATGATAGATAGATAGATGAATGGATAGGTAGGTAGATAGATAGATCGATAGATAGATAGATAGATAGATAGATAGATAGATGATAGATAGATAGATGGATGGATGGATAGATAGATAGATAGATAGATAGATAGATAGATAGATAGAGGATAGACAGATAGTTATCTCTCTCAAGACACTGAAATGGTTTCTCTGCAGAACTCTGACAGATACAGAGAGTAAGCAGCACAATTCAATCATCACATGTGCTATTCACTTCATCTGTCAACACATCTCACAAGCTACTTGCTTCTATAATCTTCCATCTATCTTCCTTTTTTATTTCTCTTATTTCAACAGACAAAATAGAACATTCTTAAATACTGCAGGAAACCCACACCATAAGACCAAATGTTTTCATTTGTAAAATAGTGCAAATATATAGGAACCCACTGACCTACAGCTTTTTAGTGGCTCTGCCAGATATACTATGAAAATGCTGTGTTGAACTGCAAATATCTAGAAAGTCTTTTTATCCATTATTATCAAGTGGCCTGGCTCTTATATCAAAGCTGACACTGCTCATCTACACCCCAGGGCAGGCAGATAATGGCAGCAGGTTTCACATCCATAAAATCATGTAAGTCTTGTGAGGCTCCAACGAAGATATTGTGTCTATTTTTAAAATGAGAATAAAAAGAGATCGAGAGAAGAGAAACAGCTTTTTAAGAAACATTTTTGATCAGTTCTTTGCAAACACTGGAGAATAACATGCTTCCTGTGGGTCTCCATACTTAGCAGCCTTTCATTAAACTTTGATTATCAATCATATCATAGGAATTGTGGCATGCAGTAAAATGTGTGCAGTACCTAAGCAATTGTTCTTCTTAGTAAAAATAAAACTTTGCAAAGAATAATGAGAAACAATTATTACTCAGAGCATTTTTTAATTATTCAATATTTGGAAATCCATTGGCTAGGTACAATAATGACACATTGATTTTTTACAGCACAGAAGTTGAAGTTATATATAAAGAGAAATGCCATGGTTATGGTCTGTCCTAGAAAGACCATAGGAGGAATGTCCTAGCAGGAATGTAGGGTTTTTGCCCCTTTACTATCTTCATTTCTTTCCTCTGCCCTGGAAGTCTTCCTGTCTACCCTGGCCTGTGTTTGCTAACCTTGTAAAGACATTAATTAATTGATAGCTTATTAATAGCTGAGGTTAGGGTTAGTTCTCAGTATGTTTGCATGTCAGAGTCATCCATGGATGCTATGTTCCAGCCCTGGAGATTCTGCTTCAGTGAGTCTAGACTGCGCTTAACCAAAATTTAAAAGATTTCTGTAGGTGATCTTGATAACAAGTCAATTGAGATCTAGTTTAATTCCTTAGTAGTTAATACAATCATTTGTAGTCATATAAAAAAAGGTGGTCCACCCCAAGCCATAAGGCCCACACTGTTCTCCAGAGCACTGTTTTCCAGAATGGAGGTCCCCAAAATTTTTGCTCAGAGCCATATTGTTAAAATAATTTTGAGCATACATGGACAATAAGTGATTTATCTATTTATAATACTGTACTTATATATTTTAGTGTTATAAAACACACACAAGGGAAATTCGAAAGGATAAGATAAAATGAATGTATTTAGCAGTGAATGGAACATTTTGAGCACATTGAAAAGTGAGTTCCCTTTACTGATATTTATTGAAGAAGAAGACAACCTTTTCTGCCACTCTCTATTGTTATTTTTAAATGATTCTACCATATAATTCAACATCACTCTACAGTTTATAAAGCATTTTCATGTCCACAATGATATTTGACCCTCAAATACTGTATGAGAATAGGCTTAGATAATACTAATAATCTCTCATAGATGAGAATAGTAAGGTTCATCTAGGGCATTTTCAATGTCAGGTAGCTAAAAATGATGAAACTAAGTCTGAAATTTAGGTTTTTTGTCTCAAAATTGACTGCTTCCTAACCCAAGGGTCAGCTAGATAGGCCATAGTAATTGTATTTACCTTCTCTTCTACTGTAAGTCAGGAGACAATAAAGGGCTGCCTTTTAATACTATGCTTACTTTAGAGATAAACATAGCTGCCTGCTGGAATTATATGTGTCATTAGATGTGATAAGAATTGAAGAGAATCTGAAGCTGGAATGAATAATTCTGCCCCTGAGGGGATATTTGGCAATGTCTGGAGACTTTTTTGGTTGCCAAAACCAGTGAGTAGAAAGGAATTGCTACTACTATCTCATGGTAGAGGTCAGCGATGCTTCTAAATATCCTACCATCTTACATCAACTGATAGCACCCACCATAAAAAAGACTTAAAACAGCAACAGTACTAAGACTGAGAAACCCTGCTGCAGTAGTTGTGCAAGCTTCAGTCATGAGTCATTGTAAGTGGCTGAGAAATCTATCCAGCCTCCCCAAGCACATAAATATACACACAAACTATTGCACAATTTCAGGTGCTTACTGACTTGCTGAAGCATATTCAGAGTCCACAGGATGAGAGCCCTAGATCTGCAAAGCAAAGCAAACGATAGGCCCCAAAGACTTGATTGAATTGACTTTGTTGTTTACAACTCCTCAGAGACATGAATCACAAGGAGATTTATAGGTCTCCTGCTATTGAACCAGAAAGTCAGAAGTTCATAAACAGCCTATGGATCTAAATGCATAAGTGCTTTTAGGGTTATTAAAGTCATTCATTACCTAATAAAGTAATACTTGTACATTTTAATTGAGAAGGAGATTTCATAAAATCTCACTCCACAAGACATTTTTAATTAAAAACTAAGAGGCCACTAATCTCAAAGTGGGCTTGGTGGGTTATTTTATTTCTTCTAGACCTTTTGAGAGAGATTAGAGGATTTGCTTCATAAAGTACAGTATATCAAGTAGTGATTAAGAGGTCCCCATTGTGGATTATAATATTTGGTCTCGAAGGATAAGAATGAATACACCATTAAAGACTTGTCACCTGACTTTCTGAAGTTAGGAATCTGGCGGGGTCGGGGGGGGGGGGAGTTATGAAGTAAGCAGTTTGTCTTGAGTCGCCTTTACTGTCTTTTTCTCTATCCTTTCTTCCCTTTGGGGTCAAAATTCCATATGCCCAGTTCTCTCATGCTTCCCCTATAAAAATATGTCAGTTGTATACTTAGAAGCCATATACTGTATAGTTTTTCTAGTACGTGGCTCAGACTTTAAAATCTTGGGATGAAAATGTTTCCTTTTTTGCAGTTACTCTCAAACAGTCATAGTGTTTTCTCTTTGTTTGCTGGGGGATTATAGATCTTTGTAGACATCTGGGTGAGTACATGACCCACCAGTACAGCGTACTCTTTCTTATGAGACATCAAACCAACATGTTGTGCCCGGGCTGGAGGTAGGAAAGTCAATTTTCTTTTCCCATTAGATTACTGCCCAAACCAGGACAGACAGGTGACTCCCCAAGAACTTCAAACTCCAAGCCAAGATGCACTCATAGGTAGCACCATACTCCCAATCTCAGAAGTCATCGGCTCTGACCATATCCATATCTACTTCTTCTTAAGTGTTCAATGCCAAGTCTCCTAAATTCAGGACTATGGATGAGTTGAGAAGGAATGGCCTTCAGATTACAAACTCCCTTTCTGAAATTTAGCTTCATTGTGGGTTTTCTTGCCATTATAGCTGACCTACATACTAGTGTTAAGTGCAGAGTCCTAAAGAGATGGTTAATGCTAGTTAGAATGTAGCCAGATAAAGAGCTTCATACACACATATGATGAAAAAATATTTTCCCTCTATCTACCAGGTTGTAAGACACTTTGTCACGTATTACCCAGCCAGTAGGCAAATGAGAGTTGGAAGAGATATAAATATAAATATAATATAAATTTTATTTATATTAAATGTTATCAATATAATTTACCTTTTTTCTTTTTTGCTACTTCTTATGTTAACCACAGGAGATAGGCTAAGGATTATACAGATCACTCCACTCCAAGGAAATAACCTGCTTTTTATCAATATTTTAGCTTTTGAGTTTTCAAATATAATTAATAATTCACCAGATTGATGCTTTACTGCTCTGTTAGAAATTGCTCCAGGAGAACACAGACCCTCTTACCTATTATTTCAAGCACACGGATTCCTTTAAATTAATTTTCTTTTTAGATCCCTCAGTTCCTGGCATTCAAACCTGCAATTATATTCTGCATGCTGCTTGTAATTATCTTGGCCCTATCAGAATCTGCATGGTTTCCCACACTTCAGATTTGCAGAAGCATACTTGAGATTATAATTACAGCCTTGTATTTTTGTTCAGCAATTTAAGAAATGTCTAAAAGCAATAAATCTTTTGCAAACAGAGATTCTGGAACATACTCTAATAAATGTCTATTTCTCTTTTGTAATTTTTGGATCTTTTCAAAAACTGGATAAATGTCTGTTTTCTCTGGTAAAATGTGCATGCAGAAATACACACACACATATTTTCATATAAATTTAAGGGATTTATTTACTTCCTTATTTAATCCAGGACCCATAGGCTATTATAAAACTGCTATACCAGTTGTCTTTCAGGTTAGAACAAACAAACTTCTCTCTTCATATACCACATTATGAAATATTTCATAAAAACGTGAAGTGTCTTCTTAGACAAAACATGTGGCATCCTTCATTCTGTCTTAACTAGAGGTCCAGTACATGAAATTCGTACACGGAGGGGGGGGCGGGGGAGTTGTCCCTCAGCCCAGCCTGCACCCTCTCCAATCTGGGACCCCTCGAGGGATGTCCAACTGCCCGTTTAGGCCCGATCCTACTGGGATCGGACCTAAACGGACAGTTGGACATCCCTCTCACAATCCAGGACTGCTGGTTCCCAACTGCTCGCCTGCCTGCCTTCCTGATTGCCCCTAACCACTTCTGCTAGCCAGCCTGATCGCCCCCTAACCACTCCCCTGCCAGCCTGATTGATGCCTAACTGCTCCCCTGCCAGCCTGATTGCCCCTAACTGCCCTCCCCTGCCTGCCTGGTCACCCCTAACTTCCATATTTCCCTGCAGGCCCTGTCGCCCCCAACTTCCCTCCTCTGCTGGCCTAGTCACCCCTAATTGCCCTCCCCTACAGGCTTGATCGCCCCCAACAGCCCTCCCTTGCAGGCCTGGTCCCTCCCAACTGCCATCCCCTGCTGGCCATCTTGTGTCCACATGGGGGCAGCCATCTTGTGTGTTGGAGTGATAGTCAATTTGCATATTACTCTTTTATTAGATAGGATAGAGGCCTGGTGCACGGGTGGGGGCCAGCTGGTTTGCCCTGAAGGGTGTCCTGGATCAGGGTGAGGGTTCCCTTGGGATGTGGGGTGGCCTGAGCGAGGGGCCTGTGGTGGTTTGCAGGCCGGCGATGCCCCCCGGCGACCCAAGTGGAGGCACTGGTATCTGGGATTTATTTATCTTCTACAATTGAAACTTTGTAGCCTTAAGCGGAGGCCAGGGCAGGCCAGGGTGTGCAGAAAGCTTGACTTCCTCCATCGCCGGGGGCAACCCAAGCCTCCTGCTCTCTCCAGCTCTGTGACTGCTGCCATATTTGTTGGGTTAATTTGCATACTCGCTCCTGATTGGCTGGTGGGCATGGCTTGTGGGCGTGGCAGAGGTACGGTCAATTTGCATGTTTCTCTTTTATTAGATAAGATTTCTATATCCTAACAACACCAAACTACAGGAAGTGTGAAGACATCCCAATCTGTTTCTTTCCTCTGTGCCATTTCCTAATGCCTAATGTCTTCTGCTGTCTTTACTCCTTACTTCAAGAAAATAGCTTCCCACCCCCTCTCCTCCAGTATCATCAATAATCATGATTCTACACCTCATAGATGGTTTTTTGCCTTTATTTTAGTTGACTATTCAGTAGCATTCAGTGTTGTCACCCATTATATAAAACTGGAACTACTCTCTTTTCTTGGCTTTCATAATCTCTCACTTTATTACATGTGGGCTTAAAATGAGATTGTATAGAAGAAGAGAAGCAGTTTATGTTCCAGTTCATCAGCTGCTTCTCTGCTTCTATACAATTTCATTATAAGCCCACATGTAATAGTTTCCAGGATTGCTTATAGATCTGTTTACCATATTACTTCACATTCTCTTCCTAGACAATCCATCCTAATTATTCTTCAGTTATAATCCATATATGGATGACTCCCATTTTATCTGATATCTAATCTTGACCTTTCTGAGCTGTGTGCACATATATCCAAACCTCTCCTTTGTATTTTCTTTTGTATGTTAAATTAGTCATCAATTCCAACTGAATGAATGATCTCTTGGCCCTAAATCTAATCCTGTGCACTCCATGAAATAGAAGCCTAGGAGTTATTCCTGGGACCCTGATGCCTCGGCCTGGGTTCTACAGAATGCAGGGCCTGAGGTAAATTGGTCTGTGTTACTCCTTTATTAAGGAGGACAATTACATGAAGCTACAGTAAAAGAGAGGGGACTTTAGGCAAGAAGGATGGAGAACCAATATCAACACGCATAGTAAGTGCAACTAATTGCTCCATCTCCCAGAAACTCCTTCTACTAGACAAGTAAACTGAATTTTAAGAGCATTTAACCAGAAGAAAAGGAGGAGAATTTATTCACCCAATACAGTTTTTCATGGGTCAAAAAAACAAAACAAAAACACAAACCTTTAACCTGGCTAAGACTAATTTTGCAAGGATGGGGAACACAAATTCTGTTTTTGGTCACTGGAAGGATGGTAAGAAGAGGCAATCCTAAGTCTACCCCTTGGTTCCAGGAACTGAGAATTTTAGCTATTGTGGACAGAATGTTGTATATCATCTGTCAGTGTTTTACATAATCCTGCTGAATATCGCGCCCAGTCTGGCATTTTGAGCCTGTACCAGTCCCTGATGGCTGTCTCTGGGTGGTGGGTATATGATGAAACAGCAGATCCTGGGGACATAGACTCATTGTCACATTTCCATTGTCATAAAATGTGTCCCTAGCTCTGACACACTACTGTGTGGGCTAAAATACCAATAGATCGGTCATTCTGTAATTCTTTAAGTATAATTGTGAAACTGGATATTCAAGTAAACAACGGAAGACCATATAGAAAACTAGAACTCTGACTTACAATCTGGACCAACTGGTCTAGTTCAGTGTAACCACAACTTCTGTAGCAATTAGCTCACCATGGTTAGGACTTTATCAATAACTGCCAGCTTCCCTAATTTTTACCATGAACTAGAGGAAGCCATGCATGGGGTATATAAGCATGAACTAGAGGAAGTCATGCATGGCGTATATAAGCATGGCAACCCTAACTTAGCATGTGGAATGACCACCTCTAGTTAGCCTGTGTCCAGCTTCCTCATGTCAAAAACCTGCAACCAGGGTAAACCTGAAGTCTCTCATTTTTCACCTTATAAGTCTTTTACACTCCCTTCTCTGCCTTTGAATGTTTACAAACAGACAAGTCAGATGACTGCTTTGCTATAGCAAGCTCTGAATAAAGAGCCTTTGCTAATCATTGATCAGCGAATGGTCTTAAGACCCTCCAACAACATCTTTAAATATATTTTTTCTTAGCTTGACCATGACTTCTTCAAGGATATGAGTAATATTTTATTTTATTTGTAACCCTTAGTTCAGTGCTTGGTAAAAAATACACATGTAATCAATATTGTTTGACGGTATGATGGAAAACAGAAAATGAACAACAATAAGAATAGCTATTCACATATAAGAGTAAAAACATGAGAGAAAATAACAAATGGAAATTGGGGAAGTAAGATAGTTGTATGATTATAAAAGTATGTGGGTATGAAATCAATAAAATTCTCTAACATAAATTCAAACATATAAGAGTGGATTAAGCTCAACTCTGAGGTAGAAAACAGGAAGATGAAAGGGAATTTTGAGAATATTGGTGACAAAGAAAACACAGAGCTCATTTACCATGGAAACTTGTAAACATTCCCATATTTATTTCTCAGGTCACCTTAGAGAGAGTGTGTGTAATTTTCTCAAAAAAAAAAAAAATATATGGACTTTAGCATGAAGTAAAATTGGTTTGAATCTTGACTCTGACCCCACCATTAATTGAACTACTTTCATCATCAGTAAGTTAGGAAATCCTTGGCTGCTTATTAAACACAGTTCTATTCTTAACTGGCAAAATAGATTAGTCATACTTCAGTTAACAGACAAAAGATATGCCTCAATACCTTTCTTGTTTATTTTTTTTAAACTGATAAGAAAAACGTTTCTCAGATCTTTAATATTCTTATCTGAAAAGTAGACATTTACCTCATAATGTTATCATGAAGATGAATATTTATAACTAGAGGCCCGTTGCATGAAGAAATTTGTGCAATAGGCCTTCCTTCCCTTGGCTTCCAGCACCGGTTTTCCTCTGGCACCCGGGACCCAGGCCTTCGCTCCGGCCAGAGTCTGCCATCTTCGTCTTTGCTGCAGACTACGGCTGGTTTGTCTTCACTGCTTTGCTGCAGACTCTGGCCGGAGTCTGCTGTCTTTGTCTTTGCTGCAGACTCAGGCTGGAGTCTGCCATCTTCGTCTTCGCTGCAGACTCCCGGAGTCTGCAGTCTTGTCTTCGCTGCGGCACTCCGCTCCTGTAGATCCCTTCGCCCCCACATCCTTCCTCTCATAGCAGGTGTCCTGCCCCACCTGGCCACTCCGTGCCTGGAGCAGCTGGGCAGCCGCCATCTTTGGCCTTCTAATTTGCATAGTCACTCTGATTGGCTGTGGGCGTAGTGGAGGTACGGTCAATTTACATGTTTGCCTATTATTAGGTAAGATGAATGTAAAACACATGCTACTTAATCTGGCAGACATTTAACAATGTTAGCTTCTACTTTTCCAAAGACACCAGTTAGAGAGAGAATTTAACAGACCTGCCCGTAACTGCTTTTGAGGTAAGCTCTACAAACTCCAAGTGGCTTTCAGTTAAAACTACTGTAAACACCTTATCACTAAAACAAGCATTTGTGTTTGTTTGTTTTTGCCATAAAGCTTTTTAAAATAACATAGATGAGGGAGTAGTTAATTTTAACTTGAAAGATTGGCCAAGGTTTCACAAAGCATTTTAACTGGCTCTTGGAACATTAGAGCAATGTTAATAGGTAGAACTTTTAGGAAAGAATGTTTCCAGTAGTAGAAATAGAAATTGCTAAGGAACAGAAAGATGAAAGTGCATAGCACAATCTAAAAATGGCTCTTAATTTTAGTATGATTTTAGTTTCTAAGATGTGTTCATTGTCTATGAGGAGGTATAAATGGTTTTGGGAGAAACCATTTAATTAGGGATCAGCATGAAGGGAAATTAAGACTTTAGGAGAGTTTTCTAATGAGAATAAAGAAGTTTCATGGGTTTCTGCACAAATTCACATAAATTTTTATATGTTTTTGAAATAATCCCTGTTGTCCTATGCTCAACAGAGTAAAGGGGAAAGAATTGGAAATTGGTTTGTTTTTGCCATAAAGCTTTTTAAAATAACATAGATGAGGGAGTAGTTAATTTTAACTTGAAAGATTGGCCAAGGTTTCACAAAGCATTTTAACTGGATCTTGGAACATTAGAGGCCAGTGGTTAGGAGCCAGCAGTCCCGGATTGTGAGAGGGATGTCCAACTGCTGGTTTAGGCCCAATTCAGGCCTAAACCGGCAGTCGGACATCCCCCCAGGGGTCCTGGATTGCGAGAGGGTGCAGGCCAGGCTGAGGCCCTCCCCCACCTCCCATACAAGAATTTCATGTACCGGGCCTCTAGTATTTATATTAAAAAGATTTGAGATAAAGATTAATTAAGGGGACTGCATGAAAGAGGGTGAAGAGATTAGCTAAAGAACATATATTCATAGCCCATGGACACAGACAACAGTGTGGTGATGGCCAAAAGGAGAGGAGGAGCTAGTGAAGGTAGGTAAAGGAAGGAAAAATAGGGGATAAATAAACAATAAAATAAAATTTCAGATAAGCTTCCATTTCTCCCCTTTTATAAATTGCCCTTGTTCTTAAAGTATTCCCAAATTTACTTTTCTAACCCCCTGCTTTTCTTCTGGCTTCTCTGCTTCACTGAATGAGTTGGTTTGGGTCCTGGAGGACAGCAGGCTTTGCCTATTAACTGTGCTCTCCTCTCAATGGCAGTTGCCACAAACAACAGAGCTTCATCTCAATAAATCCTACAGAAGGCCCGGTGCTTTGCTAAGCTTTGTTTTGTTAGCTCATTTCTCAGGGTTAAAACCTTAAGGAAACTAAACAGTGTCTTCTGAACCATCTGTTTTGCTTCAATTGTGTCCCAATCCCAACTTTATGTTCTACATCTTCAAAATAAAGAGACTCATAACTTTTTAAACATATTCAAGGAAATTCCCTTGCCACCAAGAAAAGGGTGTTACTGCCATGTAACTATGATGAGTCAGACATGAAAGAAAACTAAGTACGAAGACTTTTGCACTTGATTCAAGATTAAGTTTATGATATTGACAAGATTATGATTTTATGCACATTTTATACCCCTAACTATAGTTTTCATGGTTTCCCTTTTCCCAGACTATCATTTCATGCCAATATAGTGATTATTGTCAAGAATAATGCAACCATTGTGATAGAATGAATTATTATTAAAATAAATGATCAATCCCAGAACAGGAAAGGCTATTCATTGAGAGAAATTGTGTGAAAATAGTACCAGATGGATCATTGCATTGATCTGCATGGAATCAATGGGCTCCAACCCTGAAATGATGAAATGACTGCTATCCGAGAGAGAGAGAGAGAGAGAGAGAGAGAGAGAGAGAGAGAGAGAGAAAGAAAGAGAGAGAGAATGTCTTGGAGCTGTCTTCCTTTACTGCTTTTCTTGTATAATATATCAGAAAGAACCCCAGAGACACTGGCAGTACCTACATACACAATTTGATTATCAAAATGTATTTGAAGAACTCTTACTAATATTTGTGTTGCTCTCTGGAGTCATATACAAGTTTATAGAACCTATAAAGTGTCAAATCCAATACACTGGTTTAATGAATAAAACATGACATGTGAAATTAAGAATCAAATTCTGTTCCTTACTTTCCTAGAAATATAATGGGTATCTGGAGAGGGATTTTTAAAATTATAGTTACCTAATTTTCCCCACCTTTCCAATAAGGATACAGATAATTACATTCACATCACTGCAAATATAAATCAGGTTAAGTCCCAGAGTCAATAGGATATAAGTAAAATATTCAGGGTATCTTATTCCAAAGCACTAAAAATACAATATTACTCTTTGCCATGAAAAAGAAAAGAATAGTCTGTTTAAGAAAATGTCCTTTTTATCATTTAGAACTGGGTTTCAATCATGTTTTGGTTTTTTAAATTTTTTCAGCTAAAATCAGAAGAGACATTCTTACCTAAAGGGGAAATTCAATAATATCTAATTCCATCAGAACTTTGCAAAGCTGCATAAAGATGTTACTTTTTAAAGTTGCTTTAATAGTGACATCTAGCATTTCCATATTCTTTTTAAAACTAATGCTTAAATGAATATTAAAATCTCTATGTTAAAGTCTGATTTCTACAGTGCTTTACTTTAATGGATGAAAGTGCTTCTAGCAGGAGAAAGACATGTTTGAGACGTTCTTAATTTACTTTCACAATAATTATAAACACATTTCACTTCAGTCTTCTCCCCTGGAGAGTAGTCATGAGAAGCCTCATGAAAACAAGTTTCATGGTTTATAAAAAAAAAGGGGGTGGGGGATGCTTTGTGTTCTATCCACCTTCTATTAGAATCTTTAGAAATAATACGAACATAAAAAAATTTCTAAAATGTTCTCAATTATGTGTTTCCTGGATTATCTAATGACAAAATCTTTTGATGAACAGCTATGAACATTCTTCGGAACGATCCCATGGAACCATATTGCAGTTTGCTGATATGACATTCTACCATTTACAACAAACACATGTCCACATCCAACTTTAGATTTAAGCCTCAAAAATATTACTACACATTGGTGCCGCAGCCTTCAGAGGGGACTTTTCTGGCTTTCACTGAACAAATCAGGCTGCAAACGGATACATGAAGTTAAAGTATGTTGTTAAAGTATGGAAAATTTTACTTTTTAACAAATTTTAATTCTCCAAAATGAGATGTTCCCTTAAGGAAGGAGGAAGGGGAGCTTATAAATCTTATATTACAAATTCTGATAAATTTTATAATACATTTTCTCTCCACTTTGTTACAGCTTTCTAATTTTAATAAAGTTATTTGGCATAATGTTATTAAAATCTCTCCTAAAGTACCTCATTTATTCCAAAGTAATATGTTATTTACTGAAATATCTGAATGAACAAAATAATGATACTTATTATTCTCTATCTCTCCTTCTCCGTTCCTCTTTAAAATCAATAAAAAATATATTTAAAAATAAATAAATAAACTCACAGTTGCTCACTTCCTTTCTTTTTAAGAAGTTGTCTATAATAATAAAAGGGTAATATGCTAATTAGGCCAGACTTCCTTCCTGACAAATCCAGGGCCTGAGGGAAGCCAGCTCGGGTCCTGGGTGCCTATGGGTGGCTGGAGAGAAGCCAGTCTGGGTCCGGGTGCCAGAGGGAAGCCAGTGCTGGCAGCCAGGAGAAGGAAGGCCTACTCTTGCATGAATTTCATGCATTGGGCCTCTAGTGTTACATAAAAGACAATTTCAGCATAATTTTCCAAATTAAAAAAAAAAATGTTAGAATTGCTTTTCTAAAAGCTTGGAAATTACTGCACTAAAAAGGTGTTTAACACTAGAGGCCCAATGCTCGAAGATTTGTGCAAGAATGGGCCTTCCTTCCCCTGGCTGCTGGCACCGCCTTTACTCTAGCCGGAGCCGCCTTTCTGCCTTCCCACGCTGCACAGAAGCCCGGAGCAGCTGGGGCGGTGCTGAACACCTGCGTCCCGCCCCGCCCCCAGCTGCTCGGTGCCTGTGTATGCAAATTAACCCACCATCTTTGTTGGGTTAATTTGCATACTCACTCCTGATTGGCTGGTGGGTGTCACAAAGGTGCTGTCAATTTGCATCTTTCTCTTTTATTAGTGTAGATAACATACAAAGAAAACAATATGAATGAATTTTCCCTTTAAGCTTCAGTATTCACACTGTTATTTTCTATATTTTGGTGCATATTAGTTTTTACTATTACAATTATCCAATTAAGTTTTTAAGTGCTGATTAGAATCACTTTTAAGAAACAAAATGTAATTTAGTTGCTATTCTTTCTATAAATTATTTGTATAGTTCAGGGTTCATTACAGTAGAGGGGACATAGGCCACCCAGGTTATTTCATAAAGGGAACTGGAATAAAAAATTAGACTGAAGTAGCAAGAAGAGCTGAAAAGAAAACTTCAGAAGATGAGGCAGCCCAGAGAACAGAATGCAGAAAAACACTAATACTCTTAGGGACAAGAGTAGGGAACCAGGTTCCTAGGAGGGGGGAACATCAGCCATGCTGCCAGATGGCTGCTGGGACCAATGAGAGAGAGGCTGAAACCTTGGGAGAGATGCTCCCTTAAGAAGGGAAGGGGAGAGTAGTCTGGCATTCGCTTTCCTTGTGCCCTGCAAGCTTTCACTAACCCGAGGCAGAAACCAGTTAGTGAGGGAGCCTGGAAGCCATCATTTTCAAGGGTCAGCTCCCGAAACACAGGCAGGCATAAACCTGAGGATAGACTAAAGAATAGTGTTAACTATACAAATGAGACATTCCTATATTTCCTAACCAGATAAACATCAGAGAATATTAAAAGCACAAATGGATCAACTTTAATATTATCCGATGATAAAGTGCCAATTATCTAGTGTTTTGAACTTTGCTTCATTCAGAACAGCTCTTTAGTTATTCAACCATGTTAATATCCACGTAAAAATAAAATTAAATGTCACATTTCAGAACCTGCCTCGGTATGAAGCAAAAAATATTAAATTCTCCATTTAAATCATAAGAATGAAGAGAAATAAAATATAAGAAAATAATTAAGTTCTAGAGTGGTAAAGTACCTAGTAAAGGAGACTGAGTTAGAGTAGTTACTGGGTAGGAGAAAAACCAGGAGACTATGGCTGTCTGAAAAGTAGGAGAGAAAAACTTATTAAGAATGAAATGGTCAACTCATTGTTGCTGAAAGAACAAATAATATGAGGAATGATAAAAAGAAATGATCATTTTCTCTGGCAAAATAGAGTTCACTGATAACCTTGACAAGAGTAATTTCAACAAAGTGTACGGGAAGAAACCCCAATGGACTGAGCTGAGGAAATACTGAAATAATCATTACGATCTTATACTGGTATAGCTGGAGATTTTTGTAAGAGAAAATGTCTTTGCAAACAAGGAAGCTTAAGGCAGCTCTGGTGTGGAACTTATAAACCTGCTCTTCTCCTCCATGACCAGAGATGGGTGGGTAAAGCCTTTGAGAAGTTTGTTCCACTTTACTAGTATGTAAAGCCCAGTGATAAGAAGCTGAATAGTTCAAAGTCTCTTTCCCCAGTCTGCCTTTGAAGTAAAAAATGTAAACAGTTCATGGAAACCGAAGTTGTAAAGATACACAAAGCAAGGCCTTGAGACTGAAGTTTTGATAGATGGGTTCTGGAGCAACTGAAGTCACAAACAGGTAGAAGCTGTGAGTTACAGAAGAACTGTCCAGGACAGAGGAGACGATATCCATTTCTTAGGAGAACACAGAGGAGATTAGCCATAGTTAACTGTCCACAACCTCCTAAAGCTAACATCTCTCAGATGCCTCAGATTCACCACAAACTCCATTTCCAGTCTTGGTGCCTTGTTTCCTGCGCTCTCATGTGGTCTTATTCTGTGGATCCCACAAGGCCTAACCGAGTATTGCTTACCACCATAGCACTGGCTTCCTTATAATCAACAGTTAACCCCGGAGATTCCTGCGTGTGTTTCTGTCCTGTGCAACCAACAGATTCTCACTAATACAAGACACTATGCATAAAGAATAAGTTACCAGATGCTTAAAATAAACAAGCTAACTAATAGCCACTGACAGGACATTCACAAAATTGGTGGATTCAAGAAGTGATGTAGAAAATGAAAAGAAAAACCATTAATGTGCTTCTTAGAGTTGGTGACTATGTGTTGATTGGTTGAGTTACTTGCATTATACTCATTCTCTTCACACCAGAAAATAATGAGGCACTGAAAACTAGAAGGCAGGTCAGTTGATTCTCTACAGCAGGGAGGGACAGGGATACCTTTAATTTTGGCCATCTAAGTTATATTGTTATGATGACTGAGAGGAGTTGATAATTTTAAGTATTATCTAATCATAATGTGTTAGGAATGAGGGAAAAAAAATTTTTTTCCAGGAAAATATCTTAATCTACAACTTTTAAAAAATTATATGCAGTCACTTTATCTCATCCTTACTCGTTTTATTTTTTCCAAACATTACTGGCATTTTTGCCAACAGAATTATTATTTTTATGTAAGTATACTTGATACAGGACTACAGAAAAAAATACTGGTTCCTATAACAAAAGAAAAAAACAAAAACAAGAAACTCTAGCGGGGCTGGTGGGGCTCAGTGGTTGAGCGTTGATCTATGAACCAGGAGGTCGCTGTTTGATTCCCAGCCAGGGCACATGTGCAGGTTGTGGGCTAGATCACTGGTGTGGGGTGTGCAGGAGGCAGCCGATCAATGATTCTCTCTCATCTTTAATGTTTCTCTCTCTCCCTCTCTCCCTCCCCTCTCCCCCTCTGAAATAAAAATATATTTTTAAAAACACACAAGAAATTCAATATGGTTTCATTGTAGATGAGAAAGTTTCATAATTAAACTTTTCTTTTGGCAAAGCAAGGAAGCTTTAGAAAGTTACATTCTAAACACAGCCATAAATAGATAGATAGATGATTGATTGATAGATAGATAGATAGATAGATAGATGATAGATAGTAACAAAATGTAACAAAGAGATTTTGTAAAAGACTCATAAAGTGCTGAAAGATTGTCAAAATAAGTCTGCCAAGGTTGTAGTATGATAAAGCTGTTGATTAGGATCATGAAACAAGGCTTTTCGCCCTTAAACATATGACAGATCTTCTCTTGAGGATGCTAAATATACTCTGGCGGAATATGAGGGGGCTTTTCCACTACCCAGATAATGTGACCTGAGCCCCTTCAGCTGAGCTCACCCTTAAGGAGACCAAACAGCTGCAATGAAAACTCCGAGCTGCCTCCGTCTTGTTTTTGTCACAATCTGTTCACTAAGAAGTCAAAGGATTCCACAGGAAGTATAAGTTTTCTTAGGGAAGATGGGAAATATCAATATTTGGTGTTTTTCCCTGCTATATAAGTAAACCTCAGATAAATTATTAAATGGCTTTTCCTTTCAATTAACAGTGTAACCTAGAGTGACTTCCCTGACATTCTGAAAGAGGAGAAACAAAGAATTGCAGACATTTATTTACTAAATGTTTCTTCATTATTTTTCCTGTCTCTTCCTTCCACAGACTTCCACATTTCTGAAAATAGATTACTTGTTTCCCTAAATACTCTATACACTGGACATAAGTGGTAGAATAATAAACCTCAAAGTTAAAAGAGACCTTTAAGATAATTTATTTCAAGAACCTTACTGATGCTTCAAATGTTGGCCAGCTCTTCTAGTTCAAGTTAATACTCTGATGCCTTTAGTGGAGAAACTACCTCTAGTTTTTTAAAGTTCTCCCATGAGACATCTGGGATTTTATTTTAATTTTTTTGTATTTTGTATTCAGACCGAAACAAGATTTCTAATACTTCCATACTTTCACCATGTTGATGCCATTCAAGTCTGTTAATGCAGGCATCTGCACTCCTAGCCTATGCCTCCATCAGAGGCTCTGACATTAAGAAAGGGCTGATACTCACACATATCTGGTTTTATTTTTACTTCCACAGCCATAACTAAAGTGTAGTAACCTATAAGTAGGGTGACCATCTAGCCTGTTTTGCCTCAGACAGGAATAACAGATTATCTTCTTTTGTTCTAATCAGAGTAATTGTTACTTACATCCTTTCATTTTCAAAATGGCCCTATTTGGACAACATACTATATAGGCTCACCCTAACTATAAGTGTTATTTATCCTCTTCCAACTTGGTCTGTGAACACTCTTTCCACTGTTACCAAGTGATCAACCACACGACCAGTACCCTTTCTGATTAAAGCCAAAATGAAGAAGTAACTAAATGTAAAACAGTTTTTGAAATGGGTAAATGATCCAAAGACAACAAGGCAAAATGCTCTATTATATATAACTAGAGGCCCGGTGCACGAAATTCGTGTGTGTGTGTGGGGGGGGAGGTGTCCCTCAGCCCAGCCTGCACCCTCTCCAATCTGGGACCCCTCCAGGGATGTCCGACTGCCCGTTTAACAGGCAGTCGGACATCCCTCTCACAATCCAGGACTGCTGGCTCCCAACTGCTCGCCTTCCTGCCTTCCTCATTGCCCCTAACCCAGGGGTGGGCAAACTTTTTGACTCGAGGGCCACCATGGGTTCTTAAACTGGACCGGAGGGCCGGAACAAAAGCATGGATGGAGTGTTTGTGTGAACTAATATAAATTCAAAGTAAAGGAGTGGAAGGGAGAGCAAGAGAACCGGATAGAATAGCCGGATCCAGCCCGCGGGCTGTAGTTTGCCCAAGGCTGCCCTAACCACTCCCCTGCCAGCCTGATTGATACCTAACTGCTCCCCTGCCAGCCTGTTTGCCCCTAACTGCCCTCCCCTGCAGGCCTGGTCCCCCCCAACTGCTCTCCCTTGAAGGCCTGGGTCCCTCCCAACTTCCTTTCCCTGCAGGCCTGGTCACCCCCAACTTCCCTCCTCTGCTGGCTTGGTCACCCCTAACTGCCCTCCCCTGCAGGCTTGATCACCCCCAACTGCCCTCCCTTGCAGGTCTGGTCCCTCCCAACTGCCCTCCCTTGCAGGTCATCTTGTGGTGGCCATCTTGTGTCTACATGGGGGCAGCCATCTTGTGTGTTGGAATGATGGTCAATCTGCATATTACTCTTTTATTAGATAGGATAGAGGCCTGGTGCACAGGTGGGGGCCAGCTGGTTTGCCCTGAACGGTGTCCCGGATCAGGGTGGGGGTTCCCTTGGGGCGTGGGGCGGCCTGAGCGAGGGGCCTGTGGTGGTTTGCAGGCCAGCCATGCCCCCCCGGTGACCCAAGTGGAGGCCCTGGTATCTGGGGTTTATTTATCTTCTACAATTGAAACTTTGTAGCCTGGAGCAGAGCCAAGCCTTCTGCTTGCTCCATGGTGGCAGCCATTTTTGGGGGGATTTATGTATCTTCTATAATTGAAACTTTGTAGCCTTAAGCGGAGGCCTGGGCCAGCCAGGGTGTGTGGAAAGCTTGGCTTCCTCCATCACTGGGGGCAACCCTAGCCTCCTGCTCTTTCCAGCTCGTGGCTGCCGCCATTTCTGTTTGGGTTTATGTATCTTCTATCATTGAAACTTTGTAGCCTTGAGTGGAGGCCTAGGCCAGCAAGGGCAGGCGGAAAGCATGGCTTCCTCCATCGCTGGGGAAACCCAAGCCTCCCTCTTGTGGCCGTAGACATCTTGGTTGGGTTTATTTGCATATTCGCTCCTGACTGGCTGGTGGGCGTGGCTTGTGGGTGTAGCAGAGTGATGGTTAATTTGCATATTACTCTTTTATTAGATAGGATATGTAATTTGTTTTTTCTAGTTCTTTCCAAATCCTAAACCCTTTCTCCTCTGCTACTCTCCTTTTCCTCTTCTTTCTGGGGATGGATAGATAGATAGATAGATAGATAGATAGATAAATTGTTACATATATATTCAACAAATATTTAGGGTGTTCCTATATCTTGGCTATTGTGAATAATTCTGCAATCAACATGGGAGTGTTGCTTTATTTTTGAGGCTGCTTGCCTGTAGTTTTAAAATGAGAAAGGTGAAATAATCAATTGCCAATGAGTTAAAGCCAAAAATATTCAGCAACAAAATCTTGGCATTGAAGATGTAACAAATTATATTTATCAAGCATTTCAACAAATAATTTCTCCCAAATTCCATTTTGAGTGTTATTTTGAAGTGCTATTTTGGTCTTCCTTCGCTATGGTTCCAAAAATAATAAAAACCACAATAGTAAATTTCAATTCGATGCTCCTTTTCCTTCTAATTATTGTGGCTCTTTCTTGGCACAGAACTTCTGCCACTGATTGCATAAGAAGTGTTCTGTGTGGGAGAACCATGTGGCTATTGAAGTGGGATATAAATCTTCTACTTAACTCCTAGTCTTACAGTTTCTTTGCTAGATACTAGTTTTCTAAAAGCAATTAAAGCTCCTAAATAGGACAAAAATTGGCAAAACAAAATGCAACATCCTTTGTAGAGATTTCACTGGCCCTTCTCTCCATTTGCCTTCAGAATATGGTAAGATTTTCAAATATTGTTACCATCCATTGAATTTTCTGTTATAAAACATCAGACTTAAAAACTACACTTGAGACTTAAAGAATGAATTAAGTCAGTCAACCAAGAGGGCAATTGTGTGTGTGTATCCAGAAGTGGACATATATAATCTATGTAAAATTATACACCCTCACCTAATCCAAAGACCCATACATTGAATAAGCTGTCACTCCTCATCTTCTGGCTACCTTTTCTTCCCTAAATGTTTTGGCAAAGAAAAGTTAACTTGAGGTGAGGCAAGAAAGTATGGAATCCTTTGGAGTTTGGAGGTGCTTTGTTTCAGAGGAGTAACCTATTTCCATTCTGAATCCCATTAGCCACCTTTTATTCACATCCCTGAATGTCAACTACTCTTGTTCATTGAACAGTGTGATACAACAATGAAAACTGTGTATTTGAAATTTTAACATCATAGGTCAATGTCTTATTTTATATTTAGATCACTACTGATTGCTTAGATTTTTTACTTATGATAGAAAAACCAGACAGAAATCAACACAGTGAAGTTTAGTAGGGTTTCTGGAAAGTATTTTCTAGATGATACTTACTGATGCATGGAAATTAAGGCATGGTTTCTTTACCAATCACATAACATAAATATTCAAAACTATCCAAAATAATGTCTTGATGATGATATCCAAAATCCAACACATTTGGTTTCCTAAAGCAGCAAGCAATAAAAACATGTTTTGCAGAAAATGATACAGTTTATGCCAAGATGGGCTGGTGATTTTCATCAGCTTTTATGTTTAATGGTGATAAGATGTTATTACAGCTGTCATATCTAGTAGCTGTCTTATAATCACATTTAAACATAGTCTTGGGGTAACAGAGGCCAGCTCAGTGATTTAGTAAAAAAAAAAAAAAAAAAAAAAAGTATTTCCAGAAATATTCCAAACATATCAAAGGAGGAAAATAAAGTCACTTATGCAGAGGTACAATTAACTCGGTTCTCCCCCTAAGTCTAATGCCTGGAGAGAGAAACCAATCTCTTCCTAGTATTACATGCATTATCATTTCTATGATTGTCACATCATTTTTCTCCTCAAGTTTTCCAGGGGTTTCCTGTCTCCGAGTAAAATAGAAGTCCTTATGATGAGTGACAAAATCCTGCACAACCCAGCCATTCACCCGCTCCATGATTCCACCTACTTCCCTCACTCTTGCTTACCCTGTTAGCTCCACTGGCCTCCTTGAAATTCCTCTAAAAAGGGTAAACAACCTCCTGCCTCAGGAACTTCAATTTGCTACTTGCCTTGATTGGAACATTCTTGCTCCAAATTTCTGCATAATTCACTCTCAATTCTTTATTGTCTTTGGTCAAAGACTTACCTTGGCCATTTATAAATGTGACTCTCTTTTCTGCACACCCCCTGTCCTCAGCTTAGTCAAATCCTGAGCATATTCTCTCCTCTTTCCCCACCTCATATTTCTCCAAAAGGGTGTATTCCCTTTCCTGTTATGTTTCTTCTTATGTAATCTGAATAAGGTATGCATTAATTCCAAACTTCTTTATTGAATGTATTTTTACACCACTATACGTAATGTACTTTAACACCACATTATCAGAATCAGAATGATCAAATCTAAATTATATTTAAAACCATGATTTCAGCACAAATTATTATACTTTTTTATTTCCTTATGCAGCATATAGCTTTGGTTAATTTCTCTGAAATACCAATTTTATTTTTTTAATATATTTTTACTGATTTCAGAGAAGAAGGGAGAGGGAGAGAGAGATAGAAAGATCAGTGATGAGAGAGAACCATTGATTGGCTTGCCTTCTACATGCCCCCCACTGGGGATTGAGCCCACAACCCAGGCATATGCCCTTGACTGGAATCAAACCAGGAACTTTCAGTTTGCAGGCCCATGCTCTATCCACTGAGCCAGCTAGGGCTCAATTTTATTTTATTAGCTGAAATAAAGGTGGAATTCAACCATTTATGAAATCACATTATGTCAAACATTAGTGACTTTGCTCTTATTCTTAGTTATTCTACTTCCTCTACTTTTAAGTTGCCTTTTAATTATTAAAAGAAGACTCTGAGATCATTTTATTGATCTTTATATTTCTAGCTCCTTGCACTGTGCCTGGCACATACTGGATAAATCAATGGATATTAGTTATATTGAAGAATAAATAGATTTTGCCCAGCAGGCATGGTTCAGTGGTTGAACATCGACCTATGAACCAGGAGGTAATGGTTCGATTCCTAGTCAGGGCACATGCCCAGGTTGCAGGCTCAATCCCCAGTGTGGGGTGTGTAAAAGGCAGCCAATCAATGATTCTCTCTCATTATTGATGTTTCTATCTCTTTCTCCCTCTCCCTTCCTCTCTGAAATAAATAAAAATGTATATTTTTAAAAAAGAATGGGGATAGATTTAGTAGTAGAATTACTTGGTAATTAATAGAATTAGTAATAAATTGTTAAATCCATCTTTAAAAACAAGCACTCTATAATCTCTTTTGTTTCTCTTATTTCAAAAATACATAACTGTATTGAAACAAGCCACTTTCTAATAATGATCTTTCTGTTTTCAAAGGCATACTGATTTTTTTTTACTTTCTAGTTAAATTCTTATTTAATAGTGACATCAACAGGAAGTTACCTTTTATATTAACTGTAATTTAAAGCCACATTAGGAAATTTCTCTTTACCATAGGTCTAAAGACCATACATCTCTTAGAATGACATATGTTCTCACTGGAAGATCCTATGAATATACTACAGATCTTCTGAACTTAGTAACAGGTCATTAAAATAAAGTTCTATGCCAAAAAAAAAAAAAAAAATAGAAAGTGCTGGAATTTCTCTATGTTCCTAAAATTAAAAGATTCTGTGACAAACTTAATATTTCACATTTTGGTCTAAACTCTCTTATAAGCTATTATCACTTTTTTAGGACTGCCATCACAAGTTCCAACAAACTGGATGGCCAAAAACAACAGACATGCACTGACTCATAGTTCTGGAGTCTAGGAGTCTAAGATCAAGGTGTCAATATTCTCTTAATCTGAAGTCTCATGGCATTCACCCCTTATGTGGGGTGCTCACACCTGAAGAATATGGGTATGATAGTAATTATGTATTTTATTTTACTTTATTGTGTTCCTTTGTTTAGTATTTTGACTTCTAAATGATTTTTAAAAAAACTTTTTATGTCAATAGATTTTCACTCTGGCTTGTCCTCAGACTTTGACTAATTTAATAACATTTTCTGCTACAAAATCAATTTAAATGAATGGCAAATACATCCCTACACAATGTCATTTTTGCCTTAATTATTTTTATATTAATTGTTTCTGTTTGATGCTTCATTTCCTCCCCTAAATGATTTGCTCTGCTACAGGTTTTATTTTTAATTGATTGTTGTGGTTTTAAAGCCAAATGCTTAATATCTAATTTCACTTGCATATCAACAGAATCATAGTTCAAAAATGTGTTTTCATCTGTCCCCTTGAAATTTTGCAGTAAGTGAAAGGTATATTCACACAAATTTAGCTTTAACCCACACAACAAGAAGTGTTGAGTCAAATCACAGACACTGTTCTCCATAAATTCTCACAGCTTAATGTAATCTTATACAGGCTGGAATGGCTTTATTTATCAGGGGAAGTTGAACTTTGCCTTATTTTCCTTCTAAAAATAAAACTACTTCAGCTTGGGGAAAATGCTAAAATAGCAGGCAAATGTGTTATTATTCTGATAAACTCAATTTTTAACAATATTTCAGATGTGAGTGAGAGACAAAGTTCACAGATTAAGTGGGTGAAAGAACACTATCAGCAACAGCAGATGTGAAGTCATTTTTCTCTAAAATGTGATCATTTCAGAAGAGAGCATGCTATCTCAGACTTAATTTATTCTCTTCTAATGTGTCATTACTTCAAATTGTCATCGCCATGTTGTGGATGTGGTGCTCACCGATGGCACTTTTCATGTGTGCAAAAAAACTAAATTAATTTTATAAAACTATTTCAGTTGCTATTCTTAAGCCCCTAACCCACTTCAGGAGTCGTGAAAATTTATTCTCAATCAAGGGTTCCCATTTTTTCCAGGTCAGGTCTAGTTTCCAGAGTCTTTGCCTAGTTTTTAAGAACAGGAGAGAAAAAGACCACTGGGTTCTCAATTGTTTTTTAATCCTCAGTGATATTTGCTAAGACACTTATTCACCCATCTAGTCTTCAGACATCTATCTTTATAGTCACCATGGTGATTTCCCTTGTTGATGTTGACTAGAACCCTTCAGATCCAAAGAATTTTGCCCATGGTGATACCCATTCTCCATGCTACCCTAGAGCATTAGCTACCCTCTGATTGTACCTATGGTCCTGTCATCTTAAACTCATTTGCACAGCCAGTCTAGGCCTCACTACAACATCCTTGAGAACAGAGGGGAAAAAAAAAAAAAAAGAAAAAGAAATGTATATATACTAGTGGCCTGTTGCACGAAATTTGTGCATGGGCTGGGGGCAGGGGGGGGGGGGTCCCTCAGCCCGGCCTGCACCCTCTCCAATCTGGGACCCCTTAAAGGATATCCTACTGCCGGTTTACAGAAATTGGGCCTAAACCGGCAGTCGGACATCCCTCTCACAATCCGGGACTGCGGGCTCCTAACCGCTCACCTGCCTGCCTGCCTGCCTGATTGCCCCTAACCACTCTGCCTGCCGGCTGTTCGTCCCCAACTGTCCCCCCACTGCTGGACTGCTCACCCCCAAATGCCTCCCCGCCAGCCTGATCACCCCCAACTGTCCCCCATGCCAGTGTGCTTGCCCCCAACTGGCCCCCCTGCCAGCCTGCTTGCCCCCACCTTCCCTCCCCACTGGCCTGCTCACCCCCAACTGCCCCCTGCTGGCCTGCTTACTCCAAACTGCCCCCCCGCTGTCCTGATCACCTCCAACTGACCCCCACTGATGTCCTGCTGCCCCCAACTGGCCCCCCTGCTGGTCTGCTTACCCCCAATGGCCCTGCCCCCCACAAGCCTGATCACCCACAACTGCCCTCCCCTCTTGGCCTCTAACCACCTCTACCTCAGCCCCACCACCATGGCTTTGTCCAGAAGAACATCCAGAAGGTCTCCTGGAAGGTCTCCCAGTCTAATTAGCATATTATCCTTTTATTAGTATAGATGGAGGCCTGGTGCTCGGGTGGGGGCCAGCTGGTTTGCCCTGAACGGTGTCCTGGATCATGGTGGGGGTTCCCTTGGGGCATGGGGAAGCCTGGGCGAGGGGCCTGTGGTGGTTTGCAGGCTGGCCACACCCCCAGGGGGTGAGGGTCCCCACTGGGGGGGCGTGACCAGCCTGGATGAGGGGCTGATGGCTGTTTGCAGGTTGGCCAAGCCCCCCAGCAAGGACCCTCACCCCACGGGGGTGTGGCCAGCCAGGGTGAGGGGCTGAGGGCTGTTTTCAGGCTGGGGGTCCCCACTGGGGTGCCTGGCCAGCCTGGGTGAGGGGCTGTTGGCTCCCAGCTCCTCCTTTTTTTCTTTTTTTTTTTTCAGCACCTCCTTGAGCAGAGGCCAGGGCCAGCTGGAAGCAGGTATCTGGGATTTATTTATCTTCTATAATTGAAACTTTGTAGCCTTGAGTGGAGGCCAGGGCCAGCCAGGGTGGGTGGGAAGCTTGGCTTTCTCTATCACTGGGGGCAACCCAAGCCTCCTGCTCGCTCCAACTCCATGGCCGCCACCATTTTTGTTGGGTTAATTTGCATACTCGCTCCTGATTGGCTGGTGGGCGTGGCTGGTGGGCATAATGAAGGTACAGTCAATTTGCATGTTTCTCTTTTATTAGTGTAGATATCGCCAAATTGTCTTATGCTGTCAAGGCAAAAAATATTTACCCAACTTGTAACTTACTCTGAGTGTACAAAAACCAGATACCTAGACTGTCAAAATGTCTGTAGCCTAAAGGTGTCAGAGCCACTACAAGCGTGTGAAATCCTGAAAGCTTAATTGGTTAAGCTCCTAGTTATAACCCTGAGTAAGAGTTCTCACCCTCTTGCTCCTCTTGCTTAGCTCCTGCTTTCTTAACTTGCTTTCTCTGTGACCTGCTCTAGCCTGCCATGTGGCCCATGCAGACCCCACACACAATGGATTGCAGCTGGGAACATAAGCTAACCTAGCCAGATGCTGGTGAAACAGGAATTTTAGGGGTAAAATAGGACAGGTTTAGGAAATTTTTGAAATTTTGGAAATTAAGAGGACCATGGAGGAAGCAGAGGGCTGCAGAGCAGCAGAAGGTATATTTCCATAGATTGAGGGAGCTGGGAACAGCAAAAGGTTTATACTTACAAAATAAAGGGAAGGAAGAAGAAAGCCAAAAGGGAATAGGAAAATAATAAGGAAGGGGGCAGGGAGGGGAGAACCTCACATGGGACATTTGAGGTCAGGAGTTACTATAGTAACCAGTCTAAGGGGATAGTGACCAGTCAGAGGGGATATCAAGGCACCAAGATCTGCAGCCCTTATAAGCCATGGGGGAAAAGGAACTCAGGGGGACCCTTTTCCCCTCCCTACATGGGAGTCTGTTCCGTGGGACTCTTTCCCTCTCCCCACGAGGGAGTCTGTACTTGTTCTTCAATAAATCTCCACCTTTGCTACACCACCTTCTGTCCGTAGATTCATTCTTTGATTCCACGGCAAAGAATCTGGGTTCCAGTCCAGGGGAACACCGCCTGTTCCAGTCCAAAAATTCCATATCACTGGATTGGGCTGTGCTTTGCTATGGAGCGGGAACTCTGGGCAGTAGCTTTAATTCTAACTCCATTGCAGACAAAACCGGACTTTTTCCATGGCTGGAAGGAGGGAGATGGGACCTTGGAAGGAAATTCCCTTAATGTTACATCATCGATAAAGCTTTCCACTATACCTCACCCTCCCATGAGGGCCTCAGAAAATTCTTATTTCTGCGGCACCCCAAGAGCTCCACTTCCCCCAGTAACAAGTGGGGACATAAAGGACACCCCACTGATAACACTCTCACCCTGGCTACCTCTCAAATAACAAACTCTACTATATGGACATTACTGCTATAAAAGTGATACAGACCCCTCCAGGTACTTGGCCCAATTTTATGGTTTCTGTTAAAAAATAAACAGTGTTTAAAAGTTATCACTTCATATAAGTAATGTTTTCTTTTCATATAAAATTCCCATTAGCACAGATATCTATTCAGGTAACTTCCCTAAACACAGATGAGTACTCAAGTCTTAAGTGCAGTATGCACAAAGTAACCTACTGAAAAGCAAGTGATGGCGGAAACTCTCCATTGATGCCAACAATAATAAGCATGGGCTCAGTTTTTTCTTTGCTTCCATTAGTTTTTCTACATGGAAGGAGAAACATATCTAATCAAGCATTATATCTAAGAAAGCTTTTGGAAGTCAAGGTTCTGTATTTCTTATCAAGGCAAAGCACAGCTGATGTAATTTATGTAAATGGTTGATAGATTAGGTCTAAATCATCTTTAGGGAACTGAGGTCACCTTTTTACATGGAAATAAACAGATTTTCTAGGGAGAAAAAAGCAGCTTGATTCTGGCTATGGAGACACTAGTTTAGAAGGCGACTTTGATCCCAGTGTCCAGGAAAAAAGAATTATGATGCCTCACATAAAGACTGGTCAGCCTTTACAATTGCTGCCTGAGAGCCTGCAGACAACAGTGGCGCTCTGGGTGACTGAGGAGGTGGCCTCTCAACTGCTTCTCTGCAGGTGGCAAAAAAAAAAAAAAAGAAAAAGACATCACCTCATCCATTTGCAAATCAATTAGGCTGGAGAAGTGCTCCACTTACAGTGTGCCTGACTTTTCTTACCCAATCTCTTGAAAACAGTGACTATTATTGGAGTGACAATGAAGAAGGTCACTGGGAGGGTAATTACAAACAGCCACAAAAGGCAAAGCAGTACAACAAAAGTAAAGCTATAAAGTAAAAGATCACTTGCTGTTTCCAAGGGTGTTTCTCAATAGTTTAGGCTATTTTTAGCTTTCATTTTATTTTGTAACTGTAGTTCTATATTTTAAGAATGAAATTAGAGTACATTCATTTGGGAAGACTGCATAATGGAGCGCCCATGCCTTCATTGTTTAGAGACTGAAAGAGTTCAAGCCAAGCATGAAGGTGGCCAGGAGACAATGTGCCCTTTAGGAGAGTGTCACATAGTTAAGGGAGGCCAAATCTAAGAAACCTTCCTGAAATGTGTCTCAAAGTTTCCTTACAATTGTTCTATTCTGGGACCTGGGAAACTGGTCTTTATCATGCAAAATTCTTCCCAGCCTCTCTGGAATGACCCAGACCTTTCTTTTCATACCATTCCCTCCCAACATTGTCCTTTGGGCAAGGCAGCACCAAATATGTGAATAAATGAAAGGCCTTGAAGCCTCCTCACCAGCAGCAATCTGTATTTACAAAGGGCATCACTCAGCCCCTGACTCTTTCTGGTATATAATTAAAATCTGATTATCAATCATTCAGAGTTATCAATGCAAAAAAAAAAAAAATGTTTTGACCACAAAATCACCTTGGGCATATGTGAGTCAGTATGTAAAGTCCCTGGCAAAGTTCTTGGTGCATATGAATTGCTGCCATCACCCCAAATAAGGAATTGATCTCAAAACTATTTATGAGTCACTCAGAGAAATCCATCTCATCACTTTAATTAAACCCAGTCTTGATTAATTGCCTTATTCATCAAGCTTGGCTCCAAATGCCTGTCTTCTCAAATTGAATTCTTGTTCAAAGTACGAAGATCTTCAATTACTGACTCATTGTGGGTATGTTTGTAAATGCCACTGGTAAATTCCAAAAGAACAGCTCAAAATAATTGACAACCAAGGCAATATTGTTTGGTCAATAAATATCTTTTCCCAAGAGTGATTACTTTGAAAGTAAGCTCACAGCTTGGGATACATGTTTTGCTAGGCATACTATTATTTAATTATTAACTGAGCCCAGTTGTTCTTATATATTTGATTCTATAGACTAACTAGAGGCTCGTAGAGTCCCTAGGCCTGGCTGGCGATCAGGGCCTATCGGGGCCTTCTGGCCGCTGGCCAGGGCCTTCATTCTGCGCCACCCCCTGGTTGTCAGCGCACATCAGAGCGAGCGATTAGTCTCCCGGTTGAACTCCCATGAGGACAATTTGCATATTAGGCTTTTATCTATAATAATAAAAGGGTAATATGCTAATTAGACCAGACGAAGCCGGGGCCAGAGGGAAGTCCAGGTCCCAAGTGCCTGCCGGTGGCCGGAGGGAAGCCAGCCCGGGTCCTGGGTGCCAGAGAGAAGCCAGTGCTGGCAGCCGGGGGAAGGAAGGCCTACTCTTGCACATATTTTGTGCATCGGGCCTCTAGTATATATAGATAGTAATGCACTTGGCAGAAGTTTAGTCAAGGAAGATAAATTTGCAGTTTATCAAATCTAATTTGAAATATTAGTAACAATCCCACAAATTTTGGAATGTACATTTATAGCTAATAATAATAATTAGCACTTATTCCATTCAATGTTATAACCTAACTGACTTATGCTGAGTACTAATTCAAAATTATTTATGAACATTAACTCCTATCTATCATACTAGACCATATTAGTTATGTGTAATTATTATGTCCATTTTACAGATGAAAAGAAAAAAAGTTTATATAATTTGGAGAAATACTAGAATTTGCTCAAAGTTGTATGGACCCTGAGAAGAAAGCTTCCTTGATATGAACTCCAACAAGAAACTTATTTACTGAGTCTCTCTCTTCTTCTTAGCACCATCTTCTTAGAAACCTCAGCACCGTGAGAGCCAAGTGGAGAAAGAAGTGAATGCACAGGCTGAAGCTCAAAAGAAGGAAGATGAGGCAGAGGTCCAAGGAAACAGCTGTCTTGTGCACCCATGGAAGCCACAGGAGCAGAAATAAGGGAAGCCAGAGGCCAGGATACTGGTATTAATTGCTGAACTACACGCCTGCCATCCACAACTTTTCGATAGATCTAGAACACGCATCACCACCTGAACCCACAACTCCCTTTTGAGAGACCCACCCAGCTCTTACAAAAACATGCCCCTTTGGTCCTTTGCCCTGGACCTGCGACATTCTGGACTGGTTCTGTTCTCAGTTGTGGCTGAATATAATGTGTACAGTAAATCATCTCTTCTGTCTTAGCTGAAGAAAAAAAAATTATCTGCTGAGATGAAATCCCCATGGTCAACCAAGGGCCCAAATTTCACGAGAAATGAAAGGTTAGTGGCTGTTTGCTAGCAGGGGCTCCTCACATGTCTGTATACCGGAGAGAACCCTGACCTGAACTCCCGGCTTCCTGCACTGTGCCCTGCTTGTTTACCTTCTGAGTCAACCACTGCAGGGAAACGCTGGTTTCCTCTCTACCATAAAATGGGACCGGCCCTGTCTAATCAGAACTGCACAATTTGGACACTTCATTTATATAAAATGAGCCTAACTGAGAACCTGGGTGGCCTCACTTTGTCACAGTAGATGGAAGTCAGGATGCTACCTGAATCTGTGTATCCCAGGCTGCAGTTCCTTTTTCCTCAAATAAATGCTTTTTATTCTTGATTACCATCTAAAATTAATTTGGTTTTATAATTGGTAAGCTATGTAAATACAGGCATTCTGACTCTAGAGTTCAACCTCTTAACCATCATACTATATTGCCTTTTAAAATTTCTAGATAATTTACAATAAGATATTAATATAGAGGCTAAAATAGGTAGTCTTATTCTTATATTCCTTATTGCCTTCCTATAATCTCCTTACTAATTTTACTTTTACAAATACATACTTTAGTTCTTTTAAGACTTTTGGATATAAGCCAATGATTATGTAAATCATTTGTTTAAAAGAGTCTAAGCTATGTTAATATATTTTATGTGTTATGCTATGTATTTTACTTTTGCATCTTCTTCTGCCAATTACCATTTTATTAGCTTGGGAAATTCAAGCATTTCAATATTTCTAGTTTTTGCAAGTATTCAGAAAATCTAATAGTCCAGATAAGCTCTGACTAGGATTTTATAAAGCAAAAAGAAGTAATTCTAAAAATACTCTTTGTGTCCTCCACAAGTAAAACTAAGGACACTTACTTGCTCTAAATTCTACATTTTGGGGGAAGCAAAGCATTCCAGAGAAATGGAGCATGCATGAATTTGATATCTGACAGCCCTAAGTTCAAGTTAGATTCTGCCACTTACTCACTACTGTACTTGTTTGCCTCAACTTTCTCATCTTAATACGACTAATACCACCTCCACTTAGTGTTATTGTAAATTTGTAAACATTGCCATTGCCATATTTTTCAACTGGAATTACTAGTCCTCTATGCTGTGGTAACTGGAGTTGGAGGAGTGTCGGAAGGGAGTGTCTGTGTTTTTCTTTTCCAGTAAAATATTGGGCTGGAAATTACAGTCCAAGGAAAATACAATTTCCTTCTTGTTATCCTGTTTGTACTGTGTTTTTCATATGTCTTTGTAGTCTACAGCATCTCCCCTGAGATTAATGCACTTTTAAACAGCTCTTCCATATCAATAACAAAGACATTAAATACAACCAGATATAATAGCATCTCTCCCAATGAGTCCTGGCAGTCACATCATATAACCCCCTTGCTCCATCTCCAGTTCCCTAACCCAGGATAACTTTTCCTCAATCCACTTGTAGATATCAAAACTCAAAGGTCATTCAGTGAATCTAAACATTAAAGACTAAGGAAAAACTTATTCAAAGATATCCTGAAATTGTCCTCAGGAGGTTCTGATTTAGAATACATCCCCACTTACCACTGTTTCACAGAGCCTTAGGGAAGCCATGCTTAACATGCAAGATTTGGGAACCACCAATGGTCTCATCATACAGCAGTCTGAACAAGCAATAATGTTAGAAGCCAAGAACTTAAAGTTGCTCTGATTAGTGATACAATATATTTCAGCTTCACAGTGGAGTCCCACTCATTATTCATCAATATACATAAAAGCCTAAGAGACCAGCTGACAGGACAGCTGAATGACCAGCCGGTAGCTATGATGCACACTGACCACCAGGGGACAGATGCTCAGCGCAGGAGCAGAACCCACAGGCATGGAAACATGGAACAGACTGATGAATTTCAGAGGGAAGCGGGGAGGGGGAAGGGCAGGGGGAGATGAACCAAAGATCTTATATGCATACTAGAGGCCTGGTGCATAGATTCGTGCACCAGTGGGGTCCCTCAGCCTGGCCTGCAGAGATCGGGCCGAAACCAACTCTTGGACATCCCCCAAGGGGTCCTGGATTGCGAGAAGGCGCAGGCCAGGCCAAGGGACCACACCGGTGCATGAATCCATGCACCATGCCTCTAGTAATTATAAATAAAAATATGTTCTTTATATAGTTAAGGTAGGTATCAACTGAATTATATTTTTGGTTCAGGGCATAAAGTTAAAAAAAAATTTAGTTTATTTATTTTCATTCTTTACCCCAAAAAATGTTCTAAAGATACCTTAAATAATTTCCAGAAAGTATCAGCAAGCAAAGAGCAGAAAACATCCAAATCATAATTTACTTACATTGGCTCAGTATCAAAGGGGTGGTATTTTTACATCATTTTTATTTTCAGGTCGGTGTCGCAATATCCCTTAGGTTAAATTCAAAACAATGGTCATTTTTTAAAGAAAAACAAATAATTCTTGGTCTTAACACAGTGGTAGGTTTTCTTCCCAAATGCTATAATATTATGGTTAGCTAATTTTAAAATAGCAATAGAATTTTATTTTATGATTTTAATTTAGAGTATCTCTTGTACAAACTCTTCTCAAAATGCTTCCAGAAATCAGTTTGTCCCTATTCCAATTTATTAGATCCCAATGTGAATTTTCAGTAGGCCCAAATTTAGTATTGGATCAATAGAGAATTCATTTGGAAGATTACAAAGACAACAGTGATAGTGGAATTGTGTGTGTGTGTGTGTGTGTGTGTGTGTGTTTCTTTTCCTGAATTTTCAGTAGGCCCAAATTTAGTATTAGGTCAATAGAAAATCCATTGGGAAGATTACTAAGACAACAAGTGATAGTGGAATTTGTGTGTGTATATGTGTTTTTCTTTTTCTGGTACAAGTGTGTGGGTTTAATTTTGGATATCCATGACAAGGTAAGTTCTTGACAATAGCTTTCTTTAGAAAGAATTAGGAAATAAACATTAGAAGTAGTACACAAAAATACATTTTAGTAACTGTGGTATTTGAGTCATAATTAAAATGAAGGCCTGGGGTGATGAGTGAGGGCAGGCTAGAGGGGGGCAATGGGGAAAAGGGGGGACATATGTAATATTTTTAATAATAAATATTTTTTTAATTAATATAAATAAATAAATAAATAAATAAAATGAATGTTGACCTTATACCCCACAAAACTAGATTTGGAGACAACTTTAATTAAGTCCACAGTTATACTTTGGAAGGTAATTAGTGAATCCCAAGTCAGTTTCAAACAATATTGTATGAATCATCACAGGCCAAAAAATGTATGCTTGCATGTCTCGAATAAGAGCAGGATAAAACAATGATTCTTTGTTAGAATTTTGGAGAAGCTTGCAAAGAATTCATCTCTTCGTTCCTGCCATCATTGGTAGCAGTCCAATGTTCTTTACGTTGCTGACTTTAATGTTGAGGGTCCTTTACCCACTGAGGCAGGTTTTTGTGGTTAAATAAGAATGATGTGACCTACAGCTCCATTAACATTGGCCACCCACAATAAATTTCAGTTGTAATGAAAGTTAATGTGACCTTAAATATCCTCATTAAATACTTTTCATGAACTAATAGATATGATCTACTTTATCAAAATATGGATAATTGTTTGAAGATGTTTTATGCAAATTTTAAGCTATTTGTGTGGATTATGACCCAGGCTAGTTAAGTTTTTTGTCCTCAGTCTGATGTGTTAATAACCACTTTTGGAGGTTAATTGAATGTGTTTTGTGATGTGATCATCTGATGTGGATGTCGTGATCTTAGCCATATTCATAAACAAGGATATGCGCATAGATGAGGAAATGCAATGATTGCTTTGGTTCTTTTCCCAAAACCATCTTGGCAAAAAGACTTTCACACCCCAAAGCTCCACATCTGCAATTGCTAAATAATTAGTTCATTGCCAAGCCATTGTGCATATTCCAGGACACCAGCCAAGATCTAATACTGGCATGATTAAGTGAAAAATATCGTAATGTTAAATACTGTATTTCCCTGCTTCATTTACCCAATCAATGATGTCAGTAGTATCCTGTTCTTTAGGAAACTTAATTAAATTCTTTCATTCAGATAATCAACATTTGTGCTTCCAACCACTCTTCAAATAGAGTCATTCTTTGTCTGGCAGCTGTGAGAACTTTTTACCCTCATCCCCTCACAGAAAAAAAAGTTCATTTAGCACTTAGATAATGAAATCCTGTTTGCGATACCATTCAGTGGCATGTTGCAGTTTTACCAGTAAAGCTTAACCCTGGGATTTATTCAAGCCAAGAGGGTGGCGGAGTCAATGAAGTTTGGTAAAAATGAATTAATTGCCTCAACTGATCACATCAAATTGCCATTCTCTCTTCCAAGCCATATCAGATAACATCCATACTGTGAATGATTTGGCTTCAGAAATTTGAGATCTATTAAACAAAAAGCATACATTTTAGTTTATGATTAATGTAAAAGGAAGAATTTTAACTATAAACAGACCTTCTGGCAAATCAGAACCAAAGTTACAACGTCTTGGTAAAGAAAGATGTGTAAAAGTATGTGTGATGTCAAGCAGTGTCTGTATTTTTTACTTTAATGTTTTGGCTAACATATCCCTACTGTTCAATATAATAGCTAATAAACTCATCAATAAATAGTTGTTTTTCTCTCAACATATGCACACTTGTGCAAATGCATATACACATGCGCACGCGTGCGCGCGCGCGCACACACACACACACACATATTTTCTTCAGGCCATTAAAAAACCCAAATATTTAGGTCATTACATGTATATTTTTTACATATCCATTCTGTATATCTCTAAAATAAATGGTGCATTTGGAAACTGTGGATGAAATTGTTACATAAGACTTTCAAAAAAGACATTTGCAAATATTTAAAATGTTTTTGGAAGTGTTGATCTTTGATCTTGAGCACCTTTTGGGATTAGCATATAATTCAAAGCCACCCATTTATTACTGTCACACTGTTTCCTTTATATAAATGAGCCATAAAATAAGAACCAGTGCTAGTAAAGTGTATGTATAAAACTTTTCCTCACCATCTACATAAACTTCAACCAAACTATAAGTTAAAGAAGTAAACTTGAAGACCATTTGCCTTATATGCGCTTTACATTTTAGATACTAGTAGTATAGCCATCTTAGGTAGTCTATATAATAAAAACACTGTAAAGTAGACATAGTTAGTTGATTAGGCAACATCTAAACCCAGTGATATAAAAAAAATGCACACCATTTTTTTTTTGTTTGAATTCTTTTATTTTATACTAGAAGCCTGGTGCATGGATTCATGCACCAGTGGGGTCCCTCGGCCTGGCCTGCGGGGATCAGGCCGAAACCAGCTCTCCAACATCCCCCGAGAGATCCCAGATTGCGTGAGGGTGGTTCTTGGGTGATGCACCCCAGAATTGGGCTCCCTCCTCTCTGGTTCCAGGTGCATGGCCTGAGAACTGCAGCTGCCAAGTCACCGCAGCTCGGCAACTCCTGCGTTGAGCATCTGCCCCCTGGTGGTCATTGCATGTCATAGCTACCAGTTGGATGGTCAAATGGTCGGACAGTAGCTTAGGCTTTTATATATATAGATTAACACCGCATAAATTAACTGCAACTCTCAGTTTCATTTTTGTTTCAGATGCCCATCAAGTCTTTGTACTTTGATGTCTTTGGAGGAAGTTTCTCCCCAAAATGATCAGAATTCAGCTGTTTGACTTCCTCCTGTTGGCCTCCCCAAGCTAAATAATGACACAGCACCTGCTTAGCTATCTTTAAAAACATACTTTTAGCATTGAGCATATTTGGCATTTACTAGGAGAAAGAGAAACTATGCATCTGAATATAAAAAGACAACAAATAATCATAGATAGCATGCATATTTTGATCAAGAGCACTTGATACAAAAAGAGGGCACATGAAACCATAAACCTATTGCTTATTACATGTAAAACTCCATTCACTCTGATTTGGTTCATTAGAGTTCAGCACATATATTTCATGGCTCTAATTCAAGGTAGTGCAAAAAGTCTTGTTCTGAGAGAACAAACCTACTGTGAATGAATAGAGGAATATTTTTCTCTAGCAATGAAACCAACAGGGCTTTTATTTCATAATGGATTTTCTATTTTTACACTAAAAGTATGCAGCACCATGCTCTGTAATCACGTTCAAGAGGAAAATATACTCTCCCAGCGCCATTGCTGAAAATGAACCATTTTCCTCCTATTTGGACCTTTACCCTTGCTCGCCAGCCACATGCTTGTTTCCAAAATCACTACTAAACTGACCTGCAATTTGCCTGCGGACAATGTTCGAGATCCTAATCTTAGAATTCCTTTTCTAAGATAAATATCCCAATCACTAGAAATATGTAATATTACCATACCTCCGAAATCTTAAGGATGTTTCAACTCACTGAAAATATATGCAGCCCACACATAATGAATTTTAAAAGGCTTAAACAGATTGTATATATTGTAAATAGGCATAATGGCCTTTGCTGAGAATGAACTGGCATTATGAGAGCCTTTAGCCACAGACAGCCACACAGGTCACTTTCTCACAATAATGACTGAAATAATAAGTGATCTCTTCTGATAAATTAATAGTGACTACAGAAGGGTAAATTGAAGGTGCTACATTAAACTAATAAACTATCGGAAGTTCATTCTTGTCCCTTTTTAATAATTATTAAGGAGGTAAAGATGGTTAAACATGTAAAAGGAAACAAATCTACTGGGAAGCTTTTCTTCCTGGTCACTAGACCATGGCATAATGTGCCACTGCAAGAAAATTCTACTAGAAAATCAAAATCCCACACTGACTCCAAGCATTCCTATGTTTTAAGCATGGGTTAGCAGTATAATTATTGCAGTTAAAACAAGAAAGTATTAGTTTTCATTACTCACATTGGCAAATCCGTTTAAAAACAATAAAACAAAGCTGGCCAGAGTAAAGGAAACAGAAACGCATATACAGATAGTGAGGAAGTAAATTTATGATTTTATCTATGATATATTTATATATACACCCATGGCAGATGAATTATTGTCTTCCTTCTTCACTTCTCTCTGTATCCACATCCTGTGTAGCTTTGCCCTTTCTCCCACAAGAAATACAGTGAAACTTTGCACTTCATGACTTTGGGTTTGCCCTTGTCACTTGGTCTAGCCAGTGGTCGGCAAACTCATTAGTCAACAGAGCCAAATATCAACAGTACAACGATGGAAATTTCTTTTGAGAGCCAAATTTTTTAAACTTAAACTTCTTCTAATGCCACTTCTTCAAAATAGACTCGCCCAGGCCGTGGTATTTTGTGGAAGAGCCACACTCAAGGGGCCAAAGAGCCGCATGTGGCTCGCGAACCGCAGTTTGCCGACCACGGGTCTAGCCAATGGGATGATATTAGACACGTGCTTGAACAGTGGTCCTTACCCTCTTATGTCTCTGCTATCATCATAAGAAGAGGGTAGCTGCTGCCCTTTAAACCTGAGCCCAAAGTGAATACGGCTGTAGAAGATAAAAACCCAACCACTAATGAGGAGCAAAGTCCAGTTTGACCCTTAGCTTAAGCAGAGATGTCCAGAGAAGCCCACCCCTAGAGTGAGCCAACATCAAGTCAAATTTATAAACATGGAAAATTAAAAATCTTAGTGTAGAATTCTCAGATTCTGTGGTTCTTTGTTAAACAGCAATACTGATAGATGCAATGCCAATGACTCCCAAAAGTATTTGTCTGTCCCTGACTTTTCTCTTAAGTCCAACTCCTACTACCTACTCAACATTTCAAAGTCCTGATATTTTTCCTTAAACCTGCTCCTCACTGGCTTTCTCATCTAGTGATTGGCAATGCATACTTCTAGTTGCTAAAAGCAAAAATAAAAAATAAAAATTGGAGTCATATTTATTTTTTTTCCTCTCCCTATTTTCAATAATACTGGCAGCTCTATCTTCAACATCTGGCCACTTTTATCATTTTCATATCTGTCACTTGTATTCAACTGACATTATTTCTTTCCATAGTATTGCAATAGTCTCCTAATTGGACTCCTTGTGGAATCTAATGAACAAAATAGGACCAGAGAGGCATGGATACATGGAATAGACTGACAGATATCAGAGAGGGGTTGGGGGGACTGGAAGAGATGAGCCAAAGAACATATATGTATAGATGCATAGCCCATGGACACAGACAACAATGTGGCAAAGACTGAGCGGGGGGGTGATGGGGGGGTGGAGGGGGATTTGGGAGGAAGGAGGCAAAAGAGGAGGGAAATGGGAGACTTCTGTAATAGTATCAACAATGAAAATAAATACATAGAATAAAATAATAAAAATATTTTATTTAAAAAGGAAATGAAAGGAATTATTTAAATAAACCAATTTAATGAGTACAAAATGCAAGAATTTCAAATATGAGCTGATTTAATTGGTTTTTGAGTTTTCATGCACTAACACATGTTTAAATTCAGTCTACATAGTCATAATATACAGGAAAACCTTAAACATGATGTGATCTTTAAGTAAATTTGCTGGTAAGTCATGGTAAATAAGAAAATGATTACATTTATAAAAAGATGGTAAAAATATTTAAACATCCTATCTAATAAAGAGGTAATATGCAAATTGACCATCACTCCAACACACAAGATGACTGCCCCCATGTGGACACAAGATGGCTGCCACAAGATGGCCAGCAGGGGAGGGCAGTTGGGAGGGACCAGGCCTGCAAGGGAGGGCAGTTGTGGGCAACCAGGCCAGCAGGGGAGGACAGTTGGGGGGACCCAGGCCTGCAGGGGAGGGCAGTTAAGGGTGACTGGGCCTGCAGGGGAGGGCAGTTAGGGGTGACTGGGCCTGCAGGGGAGGGCAGTTGGGGGGGGACAAGGCCTGCAGGGGAGGGCCATTGGGAGGGACAAGGCCTGCAGGGGAGGGCAGTTGGGGGGGGGGACAAGGCCTGCAGGGGAGGGTAGTTAGGGGTGCCAGGCCTGCAGGGGAGGGCAGTTGGGGGGGACCAGGCTGGCAGGGGAGGGCAGTTAGGGGCAACTGGGCTGGCAGGGGAGGGCAATTACGGGGGGGGGGGGGAACAAGGCCTGAAGGGGAGGGCCATTGGGAGGGACAAGGCCTGCAGGAGAGGGCAGTTGGGAGTGACCAGGCCAGCAGGGGAAGGCAGTTGGGGGCAATCGGGCCAGCAGGGGAGCAATTAGGCATTGATCAGGCTGGCAGGGGAGTGGTTAGGGGGTGATCAGGTTGGCAGGCAGAAGCGATTAGGGGCAATCAGGAAGGCAGGCAGGCGAGCAGTTGGGAGCCAGCAAGTCAGACATCCCTTGAGGGGTCCCAGATTGGAGATGGTGTAAGGCTGGGCTGAGGGACACACCCGCCCGCCCCCTCCCGGCTCGGGGCACGCATTTTGTGCACCGGGCCTTTAGTACTATTTCATAATATGTAAATACTTTTTTAGTCTTAGTATCTTTTTATTATTTTAAAAAACTAAAATCGTGATTTTTTAAATGCCTAAACAGTGGGAAAATATAGCTGTAAAATCCTCCCCTTAAAGGAAGACAGTTCACTTTCTGAAGGTAGGAGAAACGAAATCCTGGGAAAGCGCTGCAGGGTGAGCTCCTCACACAGCGAGGAGGCGTGGCCTCCTGGTCCGCTCACTAGGTTTCGTTGCTTTAGCATCTTTACTGCTTACAGCCTCTGAAGCTACACAAAGGGGAAGGGGAAATGAAGGTAAGAGAGTAGTAATTCCTCTACAAGTGACTTCAGCTGCCTAGAGCACATCATTCCACATTGAAAACCAGAGAGAGATCATGCATTTCCAGTAAACTATTTTCCCAATTGCAGGGATGGAAGAGACTAGTGAAAACGCAGATTTTTGGTTGGTTTGTTTCTGGATGATAAATATTATCTTGTGCAATTGCCCATCTAGGTGGCTTCCTTTGCCTGCCAACTAATTTAAAACAGAAGGATATCTGAGCATTTGGGCTTAGAGATGAAAATGCCATGCCGAGGTTTATCTTTGCTCTACAGAAATCTCTCAAATTGACAGGAAAAAAAAAGCACGGTATCAAAGTTGGAGTTTCTGCTCCTCCTCCAAAACTTAAAACAAATAGGCTGGAACCCTACAGCTGCAGGTGTCTCAGACTCACAAAGGAGAAAACTTCAAACGCCGTCACTCTGTTCTCTGTTCACTCTATCAGTAGCAAACTGATTAGATTGCTCTCCCAGTATCCAGCACATTCCACACTCTAAGGGCCTGACCCAGCCATTGTGTGTTAGAGAAGGCTGTGGCTCCCACATAAAGAGAAAGAGAAAAAGGTCACCCTGGACTAGTGGTCATGGATCTCATTGCAAACAAGCACAAAAATCACAGCGGAATGAAAATATATCCATGCAAATTGAACTAGGTTTCTGTGCAACTATTACTAACTGTTAAAAAAAACCACAACATATGTTGTGGTTTTTTTTAACAGTAATAGTTGCACAGAAACCTAGTAAAAATAGGTGAGGTATATATATATATATATATATATATATATATATACACACACACACACACACACATATATATATGTGTGTGTATATATATATGTATATATATCACCTATTTTTACAAAAAGTACATCTATCTATCTATCTTCATACATATATATACACACATGCAAACACCCAATCATCCATACTGGTACAGAAGCTAAAAAATTAAAATGTATGAAAATGAAGAAAAAAGACATACAGGTAATTAGAGAGAAAACCAAATATCAAAGCCAATTCTAAGGTATTTGAGGCAAGTGAAGTTACAAAGTTTAGTGATAATAGAAATGCAGGCAAAGATGAAGGCTTCACCTTGGCAATGAATGCTTTGTGAACCAGTGCTTTCAATTAATGATTAATCATTTGTCTCCATTTTACTTTAATCGAAATATCTTGCCATTTTCCTAACATGTTTGGGATGTTAAAAAGTTAGCTGAATTTTATTTTTTCAAATTATATAGGTGAATGTTAATATGGTGATCACTATCAAATGTTTGACGTTTTTATGTACAACTTTCTGTGTCAACAAATATGTTTTTTATATCAAATGTGAACTATGAAACTTTTATCTTTCTTCTTTCGAGGGTGCAAAAACACCATCATCACAACAATTCCCATACTCTGTCCCGTGACTGTGGTTTTGAATTGTTGTCTACATCTGGAGAATGAAGTTCCAGTTTCTTGAAGCTGGACCAGGAAGCCTCAACAATAGTCATAGCTCTCAGTACTGCCTATTCCTGGCTGCGTGGTTACTGCACAATAACTGGATTTCTCGTGTTGCCCAGATTTAACTTTAAAAAATAAGAAAATGGCACATCTCTCTAGACAACTTAAAGCTACTTATTTCTCACATCCTTTAACATAAACATTTCAAACACAGGATAGAAAAGGATGTCTGTCCCATGTACTGATGAAGCGGTAGATGCACCACCAGATGTGACTCGGGTCTAAACTCCAGGGTTGAACAGGGCTGCCTTTGTACTTGACATGAAATACAGATTATCTTCTGGTTCCACTACAATTTTCTTTCCTTCTATTCATAAGTTTTCTATTACCTGCTGGACTATTGTGTTACTAATAGGAACACACAGTTCTTTGTACGGAAGGACCATCCATGAAATAAGTAGCCTTTTATCCAGCCACTGAAAAACCTGCTTTTAGAACTAAATATATAGCTTCCCCAAATGCGAGGGTTTTATCAGGCTGCTAAGGAGAGAAATGAAATATGGAGAGAAAAAAAGAGCATTTATATTCTTTTGAGCCTTTGCATTCTTTGCATATCATCAGTTCTTGGTTCTCCAAATGCCATCTAGGCATATCTTTCCTTTTATTATTTTAAATTCTGAAAATTGTGGGCAACAACCTTGGGGGAAATTGGGAGGCAGAAGATACAGAATCTTTCATCTTATTAGTAGATTTCAGGTTTAAAAAAATGAAGTGATCCATTATGCCTCTCTAGAAGGGCTTTTGCTTCTTCTATAATCCATAAAAGTAATTATGATTAAAATTGCTTTATAATATTACCTCTCTGATATAACAGAAATAAACTCATCTTTTACTTATTGGTATTACTATTTTTTAAAATATGTTTTTATTGATTTCAGAGTGAGGAAGGGAGAGTGAGAAAGAGATAGAAACACTGATGAGAGAGAAACATCTATCGGCTGCCTCCTGCATGCCCCCTACTGGGCATGTGCCCTGACCAGGAATCGAACCTGGGACTTCCTGGTACATGGGATGATGCTCAACCAACTGAGCCACACTGACCGGGCTTGATCACACTATTAAAGCATAATGGACCTTCTTGTGGTGAAGCAAAAATTATATTTCTTAATATTTTTCTTCTTTTGGATAACTCAGACTACTTGGTTGATATTTGGTCAACTATTCTTACAGCAACATAAGCTATTCTATCTGCTGGTTTCATTCTCTTTTAAAGTGGTGTTGACTCCAAATGGTGAGTGGTTCTGATGGTTAGTGTTTACTAACCAAAAAGATAACTTGTTCAGGTACACAATGATGTAAAAAAAAAAAAAGTATAATAAAATGGTGTCATAAACGAGTTGTTTAATGAGAACGGCTAGTTAGTTTCTTCACCAGCATTGCTATTTTGTAAAGTTGAAACAGAATCATACAGGAATACATAAAAATTAGAATGCAAATGACTGCCTTTTGCTGATAGAGTCTGAAATTTTTAAATAGACAACAAAAAAGCATCAATGTGCTCACATGAACCTCCTTATATACAGCAACATGGCATTTACTTAAATCAAAATAATCCTTCAAATTGTATTTATTTTGCTAACAATGGGTCAATTCTTTAGTACATTAATTTTTAAGATTAAACTTCAATAATAAGAATAGAATTTAGCATAAATAACATCTCACCTCAATGCATCTGTTTTTCAATTTTATAGTGATAGATAAGATTGAGTTACCAATTCTGGTATTAGAACAGGCATTCTCAAAGTGATGTCCAGGGACTTCTGGGGTCCCTTAAACTTTTTCATGGAATCCATGAGATCAAAACTATTTTATAATAATACCAAGATATGATTTTCTGCCTTGAACTCATTTTCTCATGAGTGCAGAGTGAAATAGTGCAGAGGCTACATGACATGTGGTAGTCTAACAGGAGCAGATATGAGAATCCAGCTATCTTTTCCAAATCAGACATTAATGAGACTTGCGAAAATGTAAAATAAGGTTACTCTTCCTATTAATATTTCTGTTATTTGAAACATATTGTTTAATGAAAATGTGTTATTTATGTTAACATGTAGTACGTTTATTATTGCTACTTTAAACAAATAAATATTTTAAATGTCTAGAAAATTTAATTTCTAATGACTTAAATATTGAGAGACATAAACTACATTTTTTTAAAAGCGTTTTGGGGTCCTCAATCATTTTCATGAGTGTTTGAGTAGCTCTGCCTTAGAACATACTTAGCTTTTTTGATCCTCTTCTTTCATAAACCTTATAATTTAAAAAAGAATACTGAATGCAGGTACCAGTTCTGCTGTTTTTCTTCTTGAATCTTCATTTTTCACCCAGAGCAATGTAATAAGCTACTCAGTAAATACTAGTACTTATGGATCAATAGGCAGTATTATGACTGAGAAAACAAAACAACATTATGTTTCTAGAAGCTTGGCAACTAAAAATAAGCCCCTTGCTGACAATTTCATTAAAATCACATCAGGTTTTCTCTAATCATATTTTTCCTAATAGTGTAGCGAACTCCTTAGGAAAGTATACTCTAAGCACTGCTAAAGATACTGTCTGTTGTGCCTAGCCGTAGTAATAGATAATAGCTAGGTGTGAACTTGCATCTTTTTTTAATGAGTTCTCTGTCCTTTTCCCACTGGCATCTCTGTGTAGCTAGTATAAGGTTGCCTTGGTAATGTTTCATAACATTCTACTTAGTATATGAAGATCAGGTACCAGATGTCAAACGCCAAAAATCAAACAGTTCTCCTGTATAATTGAGTCATTCTTGCTTCTATACTGGATCTGACACAATCTCATTTGAATTAAATCCTATGACATGTAAATTGAGATTGTTCAGTAGATCTAACTTTTTTCAGCCGGATTCTCTCAGGATCAGAAATACGAAACACTGAATTCGTGCTCCTAGACTTGGGTGTGGGTTTCTTTCTTTCCATTATTTACTAGGTAGGTGCTAGCACTTTGACTCCCAAGTCAGTCTCAAATGCTGTCTTGATCTCATAAGAGAAGTCTAAGCTAGGAACCCTTTCCTTACAGTGCTGAAGAGTAAAGGAAAACAAAGCAGTATTTCCCATGTTTGGACTCTCAATAATTGTGCCATCCTGCCTGCTATTATTTTAGATGGAAAATAAACTTCTACCAGCGGTGTACCACTAAGTCTAGTGTGTGGAGTGTAATCCCATCAGATAAATCCAGTCATTAAGTGATGTAAGTGTAGGATGACATTCCCTCCACACAACACATTTCTCATTAGAATCTTTAAGTTGATGTTTTCAACCAGTGCAGGGTGGTGTGATGAGTAGGAACCACTCAAGCTAGAAAGCTAGAAAGGCGTGTGTGTTGGTCTCACCTTTGATACTTGGTGGCTATGTGATATTGACAAGTTAAATTTAACCGCACTGAGCCCCAGTATCCTTTCTCTAAGATGGAATAGTAATCTGGAAGGACAGTTTGCTATATAAAAAAATTCCTAGTACTTTAACTGTCACGTGGAAAACAGTTAATTTAGAGTAACTATTATATAGCTAAGAAGGGTAGATGTTTTTGTTGTCATTTTACGTAAGAATATTAATATAGAAAGTCTAAAGAAATTGGAGGTGATGAGCTAAATTTGCCTAAGAAGTCCAAGAACCTGAAATGAATGGGATCAAGAATTAAATGCTCTTTTGCAAGAAAAAAAAAAAGTTTTTAATTTATTCAGATAGACTAGGCTGCCAGAATCTTGCATGTTAAATAATGCTAAATGTTTGGACCACTGAGGTGTGTGGAATTATAGTCATGGACTTATGCAGAATTTGGGGGAAATGTCTGAGTTCATCTCCAGATATTAACCAAAGCAAACAGAAAAATCAATTAATTACTACCTTGAGAGATTTCTTAGCTAAGGGCAGTGGTGGGACGGGCAGAGAAAACACTGGATTTTATGTTAATTTGGATAGATAAGTTCTTGACTATTATAATTTAGAACCCTATTAGGTACCTCAGTAATAAAGAAATACCTAATAGCGAGCAGGCAAGCACACACAGAGAGTTCTAACTTTTGTTCTGCAGCACAGCCAGTTTCACCAAGGGTAATCTTAGGGATCTTCTATTAACTGTGCTATTTCCTTGGGCATAATTTCAGATGAATGGGTAGAGATATAGCAAAAGAAAAAAAGGGTGGAAGTATCTATAATAATAAAAGTGTAATGTGCTAATTAGACCAGACAGCTGAACACGCTTCCGGAAGTCATTCTCTACATCCTTCCGGACAAAGCTGCAGTGGCAGGGCTGAGACAGAGGCAGTTACGGGCAATTAGGCAGGCAGGCAAGCAGTTAGGGATGATCAGGCAGGCAGGTGAGTGGTTGGGGGCAATCAGGCAGGAAGGCAGAGTGGTTAGAGGTGATGAGGCAGGCAGGCAGAAGCGGTTAGGGGCAATGAGGCAGACAGGCGAATGGTTAGGGGTGATGAGGCAGGCAAGCAGATGAGCAGTTAGGAGCCAGCGGTCCTGGATTGCAAGAGGGACGTATTCTTGCGGCACACTGGTTGAAAATCGCTGGTCTAGAGCAATCTTTATGGATTGACCCTCAAAACCAGAATTTATTCATCCTTTTACTGGTGACCATACTATCAAATGTTGAAACAATTCCCAGGATGTGCTACTTTAACACAGTGTTCAAACCCTGGTTAGCAAACTACGTCAATTTAGATTCTCTAGCTCCAATTGGTATTGCAAAAAAATTGAATCCCTCTACCCTTAAGAAAATAGATTCTTCCCCACTGAGCCTTGTAGTCAACCCTTGCCCAGGCTAACACACCATCAAAACCAACTTTTATATAAGATATATGTCCCCCTTAATTTTGTCAGTACATATTAAATGTGTACTGCATTTCCTTTGTAGTATAGACTATTTCTTACTTGTAAAAAACTTACCTTCTCAGGGTGTTCTAAGACTTGATCTTTGTTCTAGGCCTAGGAGCAATGAGTGTTGGTGGTAATGTGTCTTGTGGGAAACATCATCTGGGAAGGCATGTGTTTAAGAAAAGTCATTACGGGGTTCTCCTCTGGCAGTGAAGAAAGGACTTCTGCCAGTCAGGAGAGTCTAAGAGATTGAGCCAGGGTTCAAGATACTCACACTCACTCACTGAAATGTCACCTTGCACGTTTCAGAACTCCACCCCTTTTCCATTAGAATCCTGTCTTTGACAGAAGATCTATTGAGGCTGGGAATTTAATCTCCTTTTCAGTATACGATGAAATCCTAGGCCTGATGTTCAGCAAGCCTACCCCATGGCCGCAGGAAATAAAAGTCTCTTTTACAAATGCCATGCAAGCCCTTTACCTTTAGAACATGACTTTTAAGTTTGCAATTAACTGCCCTATACCTATCATTTTCCTTCCAAAGTCTCCTGTGCCATTAAAAGCAATTACCCTACATTATTATCCTTAAAAGTATCATTGTCCCATAATAATCTAGTGCATCAGGTACTTGATGTCTAAATGCTTCCTCTCTAACTGCACTTCTTCCCAATTAACCACAAGTTAAGGCTTGATGTAATTGTGAAATGACTGCATGCCAAGAGTTAATACCACACCACCAGCACCAGCAAACGGGTCTTTATTTCTTTTACCCAGGTGAGCAATTCACCTCCAAATGTTGTCCTAAGAGTTTGCTTTCTAGAACCACTTTGGTTTCCCAGAAAACAGACCCTGAGGCAGGGATTAACTGCTAGTAATTTATTTGAAGGTAAAATTCCAAGAAAACAAAGGAGAGAAGAAGGAAATGAAACAATGTGATGTGTGAATGCTTCATGAGAAGTCTATCAGATTTCTATGAGAAATCTACAGAAAGGATGAATGGAGATATTGTGGGTCAGAGAGTTCCATCAACAGGGGGAAAGCTAACTTATCTGTCCAGGTTCCTCTCATATCCTTCCACTGGGCTAAGTTCTCCCTCACGGTTTTGGGTGGCATCATCCAGTCCCTTTGTCATCTACTTGAAAGACATATCTATGCCTTTTCATGTGATGTTTTCATCCAAGACCAAAAGTGATGAGAGATACTAAAGACTCCAGATTCCATTGGCCTCAGAGGACAAAAACACTTTGGGTAGCAAGGAGCTGGTCATTCATGGTAATTCTGGGTGGAATATTACACCAGAGGCTTCAGGAGACAGTTGAGCCAAGAAAATCTGAAAAAGTACAGAGCATCCACACATGCTACTGAAAGTTGCAAGAGTGACAAATTCAAAAGGCAGAAAACAGCAAACATTGAAGGAAAACCTTTTATACCTAATATTTGAGACCATCCAGAATCTCAAGGTAAATAACACTTGATGACAATTATTAAATGCTCCAGCAAACATTTAGGAAAGGAGAGAAAAGACAGCTGTGTAGTTACCTTTCTGACCACTTTGTAGATTGTTGGAAAAGAGATGTTTGCTCAGATATCAAAGATAAAGACTATATGTTAAAATAATGAAGAAAAAATGCATGAAAATAGAGATGGGGCTTCTTAGTTTGAGTAAAGGCACTCAAGATCTGACTGCTAAACCATCACATCACCTTCTAACATCCTCCAATTACTAAAAGGTGGATATGCTCAGAGCAATAAGAAAGGCGAACAGAGCAGAAAAGATGATTAAAGCCATTGTCAAAGGCTGTGCTCGTGTACCATAGCAGTGCTTCTCAAATTTTAATACGCACACAAATAATCTAAGGATCCTATTAAAATACCTATTCTGCTTCAGTGGTCTTGGAATGCAGTCTAGGTGGCATTGATGCTAATCATCTGAAGATCACATTTTGTAATATTACAAGATAGCATGTAGCATTACTGGCTATTACAGATAAAACTTGATACTACAGGAGAAATCCCGATAATCTTAATTGTTTTCCAGAAAATGGGAATGCTTTTTTATAGTCTGATAAAGGACAGGTTTCTGAGATAGCATCACAAATTGGACAAACCCAGTCTGTTACCAGAGTGTGGATGAGAGGAATAGGCAGCTAGATTGTAATCAAAATAAAAAATTGTGCTATTACAAAGGCAATATAAAGGGAATCTAGGGAGAATTGGGAAATAGCAAAGAGGCTGGAGGAATGACCTTCTCTTGGCACCCACATAGTTGCCACATGCCAAATGGGTCAGCAGCCCCAATTTCCAACGGTCTATGAAGTGGAAGGCGAGGTGGCAATGGACAAGGAAGGAATTTGGGTCTCGATATTTCTGGATTATTGGTCATAAGTGGCTTTGATTTCAAAATTATTTAAATAGAGAAATCCAATTCACACCCCATCATGGAAATTAAAGAGATCAGAATTAAGTGGTTTGAATACAATAACCAGAAGTCGCTCAGCTGTTTTTCTTGCTAGAATTCCCTGACAGCCTAGAGACCTTGAGACTCCAGACCCAAGAAACTATGTGCGTGAGTGTCATTTCTGAGTTTGTGTGTGTGCGTGTGCATGTGTGTCAGGACTGGAGGGTTTATTTATTTTTCTTTTTTATCAAGATCAACTTTGACTCCCTAGAAACATTTGCCTAATGCTATGGGTTGCAGGCTTGTGCAGAAGCTAATATAAAAATGGAAACAGAAAGGCACTAGTCTATTCTCCATTTGCTCTTCGGAGACAAATCCAACTGGATCCTTGAAATTTAATTCAGAAAACCATGTTCCTAGAAAATTTTCAATATTTAAAATGTAAAAAAAAAAAGAGGGGAAGCTATGAATAGAGAATAAGGATTTACCTCACATAGATAGGGTGAGTGGTCTTGATATGGATCTTTGAGACCCACAACACCTAAGGCACTTGGAATAGGTGTACAAATATTGCGAACTTTAATTTGTGTGTTAAGATCTACTAATAATCTCTTGATAAAAATCATGTTGAGGAATTAAGTTCACATGTTTCTTTCATTGTTCAGAAATAGAGAGTTCCTGAGGATTTCTAGATCAATTCTGGAAAGAACCCTATGAATAGAACTAACTCATGAAATTACCTTGAATAACAATCTCTGTGGACTTAATAACATAATAACACCAAAGTCTTCAAACTATACTTAATATCATCTCCTTGATATCCTGTGAGCACTTCAAACTCAGCACATATAATATTATACTCAACATCTTATCCCCTACCACTAAACTTGTTTTTTTCCTTTTTATTGTTTTACTATATTTTGGTTAGTCAACATCATATATCCAAGGATCCATAATCAGAAATCAAAGACTCACTGCAAGTTTTTTCCTTTCATCTCCTACACCCAAATCTTGTGATTCTTTAAAACTGTCTCTAATAGCATGTGAAATTTTCATTAGTTAAGGCCTCATTATCTTCCAAACTATTACAACAGCTTCTCAACTATGCCACCACCTGTAGCCTCACTCTCTTCCCAAAAAGATCTCAAAACTGCTACCAATCTATATATATATAAAAGCCTAAGCAACCGTTAAGACTGGTCGACTGAATGACCCGTCGACCGATCTCTATGATGCGCACTCACCACCAGGGGGCAGACACTCAATGCAGGAGCTGCTCCCTGATGGTCAGTGCGCTCCCACAGCCAACCTCCCGCAGTCCCTCCCCCTGGCTGGCCAACCTCCTGCGGTCCCTTCCCCCAACTGGCTGGCCGCAATCAGGACTGGCCACTGGCCAGGCTGAAGGACCCCACCCATGCATGAATTTGTGCACTGGGCCTCTAGTCTGTAGTATAAGTCTGATCATGTCTCCCACCTGGTGGTGATATTTTTATTGGCTCCTTATTTTGCATAAAGTCTAAATTCTTCAAGATGGAATGTTGGGTCTTATGTGATTTGTTTACCTTACTAGTCACCTCCCACCATTGCAACAACTATTGATTCTCCAATAATAAACTGAATGTAGATCCCAAAATACATCATACTCTGTGTCTTTTCATGTGCTGTTCTCTTTTCCTGGAAAGATCTTTCCTCTCCAACTCTCTAGGATGCCTAGAAATTCATATTCACTTTCAAAACTTGGCATAATCATTATTACCTAAAGAAGCTTGTTTTCTCCTCTCCATACTCCCCCAAATAGTTAACCACTCCTCTCCTGTGCTACTTGCATATTTTAGACATAATTCTGCCATTGCATTTAGCTCATTCTGTGATAATTTGTCTACATACCCGTGCTCATTATTTGACCATGACACTGAAGGCAAGTGTGGTGACCAGTCTTATTCACTCACATCAAGCACTGTAAACTGAGACCTTAACAAATCTATACTGTATAAATACATGGATACATGCCTACTTGCATGTACGCATGAACAAATGAAAGAATGAATATTGATTAAGTCCATTCCAGTTTCAAACTATCCAGTTTCCTTGGGTTCCTCTCTGTACCTGGCAACCATCTTCGTCTTTTTTTAGTATATTCTTTCTCTTCACACAGTAACCAATTCAATCTTTACATGTAGTAACAATCGCAACATAACTTAGAAACATGAAATAGGTTTAAGTTACTGAATTTGTTTTTCATGTTGTTTCCCTCATTCATAAATAAGATTTAAGTGAAACAAAGTCAATTATAGCTCCTTATGTCATTCATTCTTAATTAAATAGGCCCATGGAAATCATTATACTTTCCTATTCTTTCAACTCTGAAATGAAAGTTAATAAGTTTTCTTTTTCCTGCTAGTCTTCACTCATTTCCTCCGTTTAGGGTCTTCTAAAACCCTACAGGTTTTGTTGGAGCAGAACAATAGGGAAGAACTTGTAGTTCATTAAAATTACCAAAATAAAATGGATCACATAGAGGCCAAGAAAACATCAGAGAGGTATTTTGTTATTTTACATAGGAAAAGTCAGCTTAGACTTCTTTCCATATAGTAACAGCACGACTCAATACTAACCATATATTAGGATCACTTGGGGAGCTTTTCAAAGAACATCCCGATACCCTGACTCCCACCCCAGAGATATCATTTATCTTGATTAGGGCTCAGGCATCATATTGTAAAATCTCCCCTGTGGTTGTAATGTGCAGTTTAGGAAGAGAAGCACCATTAATGGATTTGGGAGACACTGCTGGAAACGGATAAAACAAAGCATTGGATAAACCACCTCTCTCAAATGTAACAGAGAAGTAGTGCGGAGAGAAATAATCTCTAAACATAGATACATGCACCCCTCTGTGTGCTAAGTGCAATGCCTTTTCACAGATGTTATCTCTTCTGTCCTCTAATTACCTGTGTATGGTCTTCCTACTTCCTCCTTTACTGATCCAGCAGGTGAGCCAACCAGGAGGAGAAATGAAAACTTATCTTACTGGCACACTGTCTCATGACAGTTGGTAAATGACAGCCTGGCTCTGAACTGAAAGAACTCAAGTGGTAAACTAACCCCTGATTTGCAGCACTTCCCAGCCGCTGCCCAAATAGAATCATCTTGGAATAGATAAGATCTATAATTAATCTAAACTCCTATTGTCTATGAGCCTGGGAATCTATTAACGTAAATATAAAATAGATAATTTCATGCCATACATAGCTTCTCAAACTCCTCCAAATTTGTCTTCTTACACGTATAAGGGAAGCCTTTAATAAACTGCAAACTAATTGTCCTGTAATTCCATCTCCCTTATGCACAAGCAGAAAAAAACTTAGAAAAAGCAAAAAGACTAGCATGATTTAAAGCCTTAGAAAATTCTAATCTCCAAAATGATGGAGACATATTATTGAACATTTGTCCAAACCCATTGTATGTATAACACCAAGAGTGAACACATTAACTATAACCATGAACTCTGGGTGATTACAATGCAGTAATGTAGGTGCATCTATGTTACAAATATACCACTGTGGCTGGAGAAGGCTGTGCATGTGTGGGGCCAACGAGTACTGAGAAATCTCTGGACCTTCCCTTCAATTTTTCTGTGAACCTAAAACTGCTCTAAAAAATAAAGTCTTAAAAAATATTCATCCCAAATTCTAATGTGACCATGATGTGGGGGTGGCAGGAGAAAAATTTAATGAGAGAGAAGGAGACAGGGGTGGGAGAGTGACAGTGAAGATAGAGGGAGACTGAGAACCCAATGTTGGAGAAAAAAGTCTGAGAAATACATGGAGAGGTCTTCATAATTAAGCAGTTTAACCCAAATGGGATGATGAGGAAAGTTCTGAAAATATATACTCTTGAAAATTTGTGCTTTAACATCAGCGATTCTTTTAGCAAAATCACACTTTTGGAGAAAGTGCGTGAGTGTGCGTGAGTGTGTGTGTGTGTGTGTGTGTGTGTGTGTGTGTGTGTGTGTTTGTGTGTTTTCCAAAAAGTCTTAAGTCTGAGAAGAATTTACAGATTTAATGGTAATTTTCAAGTTATGAGTAATTAATGTTACAGATATTCTGTAAGAAAAAAAATAGAGGAAAAGGAATTTCCAGGTAGAAATTATTTTTAATGACAAAGCATTATACTTTAATAGCTGAAACATTCTACATAAATGAGACCTTCACATACAATATTTAGTGTACTTTCACCATTTTATTTAACACATATTTATTAACAATATGACAAGTACTATTCTAGGTGTTGGGGATACAGTGCTGGTGTGGCAGATAAAGGCCCTTAACTCATGAAGTTTACATTCTACTAGGGATAGGATATAAGAGTCAACAAACAGATAATTGTTAAAATTCTGAATAAGTAAGAAATGTTACCTGTTAATTTTTTGGTGATAGACAAAGGTTGTTATCGCCAGGGTAGAAGATTTTAGGCACATGGAAACACCATACTAGTTTCTAGACAGCCAAAGATTAAGTGTTAAATCAGTAATGGTTCTAAGATTTGGAAACAGCCTAAGTGCCCATCAGCAGATGAGTGGATTAGAAAACTATGGTACATCTACACAATGGAATACTACGCTGCTATAAAAAAGAAGGAATTCCTACCATTTGCAGCAGCATGGATGGAACTGGAGAGCATTATGCTAAGTGAAATAAGCCAGACAATGAAAGAAAAATACCACATGATCTCACTCATTTAGGGAAAATAAAGAACATTATAACCTGATGAACAAAAAGATAGAGACAGAGGCAGTAAAGCATCGAACAGACTGTCAAATTACAGCGGGAAGGCTGGGGAGTGTTGGGGAGGGGGGGAAAGAGATCAACCAAAGGACTTGTATACATGCATGTAAGCACAACCAATGGACACAAGACACTGGGGGGGTGGGATGAGGGCATGCGACAGGGGGTAGGGGAGGCTGGGTGAAGGTCAATGTGGACAAAAAAGGAGATCTATGTACTACTATATGTAATACTTTAAACAATAAAATAAAATTTAAAAATAATCATAAAATAATAAATAAATAAATAAATATCTTTCTTCATGTTTCAAAAAAAAAATAAATCAGTAATGGTTTATGGGTTATCGTCATGCAAGCATATATGTTTCAATTTTGAGTTCTTAATATGTGTTTATTGTTTCCTTCCAAGCAAGTACTTACTCAAACACACCTAGGCATGGAATGTTGTAGCTTTCCCCTGTAGGGACAGCACAGTTTTACAGCCACAATTTACTATATAAAACACACGTGCGTGCACACACACACACACACACACACACACTGATATCTCTAGGGAAAGAGTGATTTACATGGTTCATGGTCTTCAGAGAAATCTTCTCAAAGAGCTTTCTTAAAATAACCTATGGATGCACTAAAAATTTGGATTATTGGTATGATGTTGACCTAATCTGAATCTTAATAGGAAAGGCTCCCACTTGTTACTTTCAAAATGTAACATCTATGTGGTAGTTAACAAAAAGCAAGGTTAGAATTTTTTTAAAAAATGTACTTATTCAGATTGTTTTTAAAAACCTAAGCAATTTTGCATCTTGCATGAAGCTTTTTGTGGTGTGCACATGTTGGGGGAGAGACAAGGAGGAAGTGTTAATAGGATAAAGCATTACTTCCTCAGGGTGAGCTTTGGAAATGCAATGTGCATTTTCAGTGCAATTAAGGAAACAACGTGCTTTGTATGAACGATTTTATTTCTGTCTCTTCTGATCTTCTTAAAAACAAAGATGAAAGAACTATCTTCATTGCTCACAAAGTTCCACACCTGCCCTTTTCCTCTGCCTCTAAAGAAAAAAATGACCCTCCTTTTGAAAGAGTCATGATTTATAGAAATAGGAAATGTCCTTACAACAGCTGTTTCAGAACTGGTTCAGCATTAAATCACTTTGTAAAATTCAGATTTGCAGAGTAAATCATAAGCTTTGATAGTTAACGGCCAAATAATAAAAATAATGTTTGCATGCTTTGCTCCAGTGATAATCAGTAGAGCCAACCACATAGCATAGAAGGGAAAGAAGGAAAGATCAGAACAGCGTGAAAGGGAATTTAGGGCTCCAGATGGCCAAGTGGTTAGAATATAAGCCTAGGGGATGGCATGACTTTAACTATAGAACTGTGCCCCCTAAAATTCGCTAGGACATCAGATCTCAGCAAACACATGAGGAACCTGAGATGTAGTGCAACACTTTTTGCTTATCATTTTCTAGGGAAGCTGTGCGGGTGAGAGGGCCACTGAGTAGCTGAAATGAGAAAACTGTGTACTAATTCCAGGATTGCCACAAGACTGTTTTGTGACCTTGGCGTGCTGAACAAACATCTGTAAAACATCACTGTTTCTTCCTCTTAACAGACTGAGCCCTTGAGCCCAACAGCAAGGGGAATGCCAGTGGGCATTTAGTAAACACTGATCCTGATAATGGTTGTTACGGGAGATAACTGGTGATTAAAAGGAAAGTAATTTAAATGCTAAGTGGTATGTAAATGTTGAACACTAGAGTAGAGTCTGCTTCTGAAAAGGGAGTAAAACTCCAGAGAGCTTCTGTAACAAGGGGCTGAAATGAGAGTGAGAAATGGAAACAGTAGCCCCAGACTGGGAGCTCAGGAGAGGGGACCCCTCTCTTCTGTCTGCAGCTGCCAGGTAAGAGCACCAGGGATATAGCTTCTGTACCATGCAGCTGGGGGCTGGGGGGGGGGGGGGGCGGGGTTGGGGGGGGGCACGGGGCTTAAGGGAGCAGGTGTGACTCAACTGCCACAGATTCTCCCTGCTCTCACTGAGACTAGTCCATTTCTGTGAACAAATGTTGTTTTTTTCTAATTGCTCTGTGTCCTTAGGACAATTTCCAGAGACTTTACATGATTGTTTCATTTATCATTTTAACCAGATAAATTTGTGTTTCGCTGGGGAGAGGGTTCATCAAGTACCTTACTCTGCCATTCTGGAAGTCAACTCCTTCACATTCCACAGCTTGATTTTTAGCCAAGTAGCATAAATATATAATCTTACCCATCTCAGATTCCCTCTTCTACCTCCCAAGGTCAGGAGTATGAGATGAGAGGAAGAATGGCAGAAAAAGTGGCCCTGTGGAATACATTTTAATTTGCCGACAAATTCCTTGACCAATTGCAATCCGCCACACAAACTCTGCACATAGGATGCATATATCCTGAATCAGACACAGAAATCAAAACTATCTCTGAATCAGGCTTTGCCTGAGGAGGCCCCTTGCAACTGCTGGGCTCCTAAAACCTGTTTAGGCAGCAATTTATTTTTATCTCAAGATTTTGTGTGTGTGTTTTTCTTAAACCTAAGGTTCTTTCAAGTTGATACCTATTTTCAAAAAATGATAAAGTTTGGCTTTTTTTTCTCTTATTCCTCTTTTCAAAAGATATTAAATGTCAACCCAGGTGATAGGCATCTCCAGCTGGAATCAATATCTACAAATATTAAGGCCACTTGCTGCCTGTTCATTAAAACAGCAGGTCACATCTCTGGCAAAATTAAAGTGCTTGGAATTGCCAGAAGGAGCTAAGCAGGTCTTATTTAGTCATTAAATGATGTTGGCTGCCAAGCTCGGTAACCCAATCTGTAGACGGGTAGAGCACTATATATTTTGCAAGGACATTGCCCACATATTATTTGTGGAAGAAATTCATTCCAGAAATGACACAATATGGTTATCAATGACACCAACGAAATCACTAAGCGGAAGAAAATTCCTAGATTGGTTCCTAAATGGGCTAGGAGTTCATTAAACTCAAAATTCATACTTCAAGTACAGCGATGTTACTAAAATGTCCTAACAAATATTTTCCTGAATAAAATTAAATATAAGCAATATGGCTTTCAAGAACCACTTCCAAATAATGAGGGCATGCTGATATTTCCCTTCGTGGATTCTGTCTACCTTTAAGTATTTATTCTTGATACCCGTAAAAGCGGATATTCACTGGCAATACCTTGTTTCTCAATTTTTTTAATGACATGATGTTATGTTAGCTGTGCTTGATAAGTCTTTATTTCTAACAGTGCAATGGTGTCCTTTTCATGTATGTTTTTATTTACTTTGAAAGAAAATTTGGGTAATAAAAGAAAAGCTATTAATGTGCTAATGACAGTATATGGTTCTAAAAAATGTTCTTTTTAATTTTCTAAGTTTAGTTAGAAATATTATTTAATGTATGAGTATTTAGTAGTGCATACAGGCACAAGTAACCAGTAATAGTAACAGCAAAACATCAACTATTTATGAACTACATGGCAAAACCAAAAATATACTTTGCAAAGATCCCCTAGAAATGGAAAGATATGGAAAGTTGAAATGATGCCTTGTTAGCCTCTCAGATTTTTTTTCATCCTCCACCAGAATATGTTTTTTAATTGATTTTAGAGAGAGAGAGAGTATGACAGAGAGAGACATCAATAGGTTGCCACCAGTATATGCCCCAATCTGGGATCAAACCCACAACAGGGTATGTGCCCTGACTGGGAATCAAACCTGATACCTTTCGGTGTATGGGACCACACTCCAACCAACTGAGTCATCAGGCCAGAGTTAGCCTCTCAGACTTTTTTGAATGAGACTTTAACTCAAGTTTGCATGTACTTTTTAGATCAGCACTATCCAATAGAAATATAATGCAAGCCATATATGTAAATTTTAATTGTCTGATAGATTAAAAGATAATGACAAAAAGGTAAAATTAGTCATTGCTTTTTGCCATCTCTCAATCTAAAAGTTTTCTTTTATATACAAAAATTCAAGTCATTTACAAGCTCAAATCCTGTTAAGAATTATTTTAAGACTTTTGTTATACATTTAATTTCACTTCACCTCATTTATTTTTATTCTATTTTAATTTTTATTTCAAGTGTCTCATTTCATTGATTCTTTTTGTTGCAATAAAATATCAAATTTACTATGCATTTGTTGAAAATGTCTTTTTTTACTGTCCACTTTATATTTTAACATTATTTTACACAGAAATAAAAGAGCTTTTTTGTTTTGTTATGTCCTCGTTTTTGCAGTTGCCATTCCTCGTGACATTTGTAACATTTCTTCTTCTAATCTCTTTTCTCTCTTTACTATCCATTCAGTGCTGCATCAGCAGCAAGACTTCATTTCAAATTTAAAAATGTCTTTGTACTTACTTTATAACTAAAATAATAACTCAATTATAACTAAAATAACAATTAGTATTTCATTTCAATTACAAATTACATAGATATTACTGCATAAAATGTCAAGTAAACATGCCACAGTTCTACACTGATGTACAGAGAAAAAGCGTCTGCCCTGGCCAGAGTGGCTCAGCTGGTTGACTGCTGGCCCAGAGGCTCAGAGGTTGGTTTCCTGGTCGCGGCACATACCCAGGTTGCGAGCTCGATCCTCAGTAGGGGCATGCAGGAGGCAGCGGATGTTTCTCACAGGGATGTTTCTTTCCTTCTCCCTTCCCCTCTCTCTTTCTTAAAAAAAAACCCCAAAACTTAATAAAAACATATTTTAAAAAAAGAAAGCCAGTCCATTGATAGTGACTATGCACATATCAATAAAAGAGCAATGTACACAATGCAATGGTTCAAGTAAAATGAAGTTCTATCAAAATAACATAGCTGTGTTTAATAGAAAAGTATTTACACTGCTTCAGTTTTAAAATTTAATTTTAGGTAAATTAAAATTACCTAGAATTAAAATTTAATTCCTTATCACATTGGTTAGTAGTTGATATAGTTCAAGATAAATATTCACCAGATCCTACTAATTAAAATCAGTTCATTGCTACACTGAGATTCTCCTAATATGCCTTAGGTCATCCCCTTCTGCAAGCTCTCGGGCATTTTATTTATCCACAAACAGCATTGCTATCTGAGCTGGCAACTGCTAACGCGTGGAGCCAGGAGACAAGGTGGAGATCGCAGGGGAATCTGGGAAGTAGGCGTTTCAAGCTGTGGATGTGGCACCACCACACGTCGATGGTGAAGACGCCTGTGGAAAGCTGCTGCCTTTGTGTAGTTACTGCTTCTGTTGGTCCGGAGCCAAAAGTTTGGTAACGGGGCAGGAGGCCACGGCTGGTCCTCGGTGTCAGTGGTCAGGATGCTGAGTGGAGGACAGTGAGCACAAGCCGAAACCTGCCATCGTATCTGCGCTTATGGCGCATCTCACCACACTGGCCTTTGGACAGCAACGGCTCCTGCTTGCCTTGCACAGCCACACAGCTTCCTCCTTCGTGCAATTCTAACCTGGGGCCACAGAAGGAGGGGGGCTTCCAAGAAGCATAATTTCAGCTTGACAGAGTATAAACTGCCACAGACGCTGTATTCAAAAGTTTCCCCTAAACCAGGCGTCCTCAAACTACGGCCCGCGGGCCACATGCGGCCCGCCCAGGACATTTATCCAGCCCGCCGGGTGCCGCTGCCTGTCCTGCTTAGCAGCCGACTCGTCCCGGCCTGCAGTGCGCATAGGAATTTGTTCATAGTTTTTTTTTAAAAAAACTATAGTCCGGCCCTCCAATGGTCTGAGGGACAGTGAACTGGCCCCCTGTTTAAAAAGTTTGAGGACCCCTGCAAAAAAAATTTTTTTTCTAAATTACCATTGGAAAAGACAAAATTCCAGTTTCAACCAAGATGATGGGAATGGAGTGAATACTGACATTGTGACAGGACCTCTACACAGAAGTGCAGCTAAGTGTTTTATAGCCTCCTTACTTGAAGATTTAAAATGATGCTTTCTCTCACAGAATATGTAATTTTAGTCATAATCTGCCAGTCTTTGAGAAGGTTCTGTCTAAAGGACAGCTACATCAGAAAAGAGATACTTTTAAACAATGTAGCAAACCCTTGGTCAGAACACTATGGTTGAAAGAACAGCAAGATTGCCTATTGCTCACAATCATTTCTATTTATTGCAACACAAATTTTATCTTCTCAAGGACAAACAGGAGTCATTTGTATTTTTATGAATAGCACAAAAATGCTGAAGTAGATCTAGGCAAGTGATGGAAGTGTGGGCTCTAAAGGAAAGACTCTATGTAAGAAGTGATTCATACTGCTGCACCGAGGCACCTGACCTGTAATTGACACGCTTCTCAGAACAAGATAAGTGCGTTATTGAAGACAAGACTTCTCAGTAATTATCTCTGAGCATGCGTGTTCTTTTGCAGAAATGCTGTTTCAGGGAAATGGATGTGAAGGCTACTTTCACTGTCAAAATTCAAGTTATCTCAGACCAGTTTAGTTTTCTGCCTTCAGAGATTTTCATTTAACTCTAAGGCTAAAGATTTGAAAGCTGCTGTGGACTTTAGATTTTAAGTGGACTGTGGGGAGGCGGTGGGGGGGTGGAAAAGCTCATATATGGCTTCTGGGGAGGTCAGAATTTTGTGTCTATTCTGTTCTTTGGCTGGAAGAGCAGTCAGTATATGAAAGGTTTTTTAGATTGAACTTGTCAAGTGGGGTAAAAATATACTCTTTGCTTTCGGTGAAAAGTATTGTGACCAAATTTTACTCCTGTTGGTGAACTAACTTACAAAATAGCTGAATGGGAAAGAAGGCCTTTTTCTGTTGTGTTGTTATTGTTCTGTTTTAATGTCATTCCTTTCATTGGTTTTGTCTGAGGAAAACAGTGGCTGCCATCAGAAAGACATCTCCAGCCCTGGCCAGTGGCTCCGTTGGATGGAGCACCATCCCATTCACCGAAGGTCACAGGTTAGACTCCTGGATCAGGGCATCTACAAGTTTGATCCCTGGTTGGGTGCATACAGGAGGCAGCTGATGGATGTTTCTCTCTGGCTTCAATGTTTCTTCCTCGCTCGCTCTCCCTTCTTCTCTAAAATCAATAAAAACATAACCTCGAGTGAGGACTAAAAAAGAAAGAAAGGTATCCTCAGAGGACCATTGCCAAGAAAAGGGAAAGTGTTCACAGAGCAAAAGGTGTAAATATCATCTAGCACCACCGAGACTGATCTTTTCAGCCCTACATGGGGCTCATCTCTGTGCCTCTGCTGTGCTGGCCACCAGGACGTGCTTCCTGGTATACCAAGAGCAACGCCTAGGACACCGTAAAGAATGATGCCAGTTGTGAGCAGAAGGTAGCGGGCTTTTCACTATTGAAACACTGAGAGCTGTCATTCTTTGACAGAGAACGCCTCAGTGGAGAGAGACAGACAGTGTGCTCAACCTTCGTGAGAATGATGCAGAATGAGACTACTCAGCAGCAAGCATGAGCCCTTTATTATGGGGAAGGAAGGATGACTCAGAGCAGAAAGCTAAGAGTCTAGAGCAGTGGTTCTCAGCCTTTCTAATGCCGCGACCCTTTAATACAGTTCCTCATGTTGTGGTGACCCCCAACCATAAAATTATTTTCGTTGCTACTTCATAACTGTAATTTTGCTACTGTTATGAATCGTAACGTAAATATCTGTGTTTTCCCGATGGTCTCAGGCTCTACAGCAGTGGTTCTCAACCTATGGGTCGTGACATTAGAAAGGTTGAGAACCACTGGTCTATAGAGGAAGGAACCAAAAGCCACAGAAATGTATACCACTTCTCCATGGGGGGAGGTGACAAAGGACCTTCGCCCGTGGAGGGCTAGGCAAACAATGGGGTCAGGTGATGTCCATTCTATTTATGTATTTTTTAAATTTTCTTCATCTTATTTTAAATAACCTTGATACAATCAGCATATGAAAATAAAGAATGTTGATTAAATGTCTCTTTATCTTTATTCACTAGAAATAGCTTATATAGACAAACTTATATGTGGAATAACTCAAACTCCATTTTTTCCCACTTACTTTCTATTAAAGGCCAGAAGAAAATGATTCTTGAACTTGCAAGCTAAAGAGCATTCTCAATCTTTTGACATAAAATTTAAAAATAAAACCATTACCTTAAAGATGAATTTCATATAAATAAAAACTTAGAGAATTTGCTTTACTGACAAGGAAATTGCTAATTTCATCAATTTTTAGTCATTTGTTTAAAATATTATATCTGAAATATGCAGTAAAATTCAAACACTTTTGTTCTTTGTTTAATTTTGTTTGGATTTTTGTGTGGTTTTTTTCCTTAATTACATGTTTACTAGATGGAATGTGTAACAAGAAGAAAAGAGTACAATAAAAAAATATTTTAAAAAATTGACAACAAACATATATTCTTATTACTTAATGTCATAAAATATTAATTGCATACTTCCTAGTTCTGAATTTAACTTTAGCTAATTAAGAAGGATCATTAGAAACAAATTTAGATATCTTTGATGTATTCCCAATTACATTATTTTATTTCCTTTTTCTTTTAATTTTTAGTTCTTTTTCCTTTTAGTTCCAATCCCTAGTGATTTCAAATCACATAAGCACAAATTTCCTCTTTTTCCTATAAAAATAAGATCACAGCATACACAATGCTCTGCAGGTTGCTCTTTTCACTGTCATTTCAGACAATCTTTCATTAACTATTATTCAATACATCCTATATAATAAAAGCCTAATATGCTAAGTGTCTGGTCATCCGGTCTCGCCATTTGACCAATCAAAGCATAATATGCTAATGATATGCTAAAGCCACTCAACCACTCACTATGACGTGCACTGACCAGCAGGGGGCAGACAGTCAACTGGTCGGCCAGTCATTATGATGTGCACTGATCACCAGGGGGCAGACACTCCGACCAGTAGGTTAGCTTGCTACTGAGGTCCGGCTGATCGGGTCTGAGCGAGACAGGCTGGACACTCTCTGGAGCCCTCCCGCGGTCCCTCCCCAGCTGGCCAACCTCCCGTGTTCCTCCCTGGCCCTGATCATGCATCAGTGGGGTCCCTCAGCCTGGCCTGCACCCTCTTGCAGTCTGGGCTGAGGGACACCCCTCCCTGAGAGCACGAATTTCATGCACTGGACCTCTAGTAAATTAATAACAAGCTAACAAGCAAGGGTCTAAAAGTTCACACAGCACTGTTTAGTATGTTAAAATGATGTCTCTCCCATTTCCCAAACCCAATTTCTATCCAAGCCACAAGCCTAATTGTTATTTTTCATTAACATGTTAAATTGACATTGAATATTCCATAGTACACATGTGACTACATCATTTTTTTTAAGTGTGAGCATATCATATCTTGCACTTCAATAGAAAAATTCCAATTGAAGGGATGCTCATTTTAGTATTGCTTGTAATACAGAAACAACGTAATGCCTGCTCATAAAGTCTAATTTAAGAAAATTATAACACAGTCATACACTGGAAAAATATAGAGTTATTAAAGCAATATTCTGTAGCATCCTCAACAGACTATTACTTGAATACTTTTAATTACATTAAATTCAGTATTTCTTTAATTTCCCCCAAGTCATCCAGTTATTAAGCTTTTTTTTCTTTTAATGAACTGAACAATTCCTCCCTGTAATTTCAGACTTTGATATGCTATAAAAATGCAGCATAAACCTAGCCTTTTAAGCATTGTATGCTTCTCTATTTGAAAACAGTCTTCTACTCTGCAAGCTAGGGCATCCCGAGTTGCTTTGGTATTTTTGTGTATTGCCTGGTTTCCAGACATTTGTGCAATATGAATATACTAGAGGCCCGGTGCACGAAATTCATGCACTCGGGTGGGGGGGGCGGTGTCCCTCAGCTCAGCCTGTAGCCTCTCTCAGTGCCTTGGCTGATGTCCAACTGATGGCTTACCTGGCAGTCGGACACCCTTAGCACTGCCGCGGAGGCGCGAGAGGCTCCCGCCACCACCGCTTCGCTTGCAGCCATCAGCATGGCTTGTGGCTGAGCAGAGTTCCCCCTGTAGGAGCACACTGACCACCAGGGGGCAGCTCCTGCATTAAGCGTCTGCCCCCGGGTGGTCAGTGCGCATCACAGCAACCAGTTGTTCCGCCATTTGGTCGATTTGCATATTAGCCTTTTATTATATAGGATTATATAGGATAACATATTTTCTAAACTGTGGCTGTCCAAACTGTGTATCATGTCTTAGAATTTATATGTCTAGGCTGAGCTGCAATTGGGGTCTCTTAGGTAATATAGGAATAAGTTAACTATTCATGAGTACACTATTATATAACAAGAACTAATCTTTATCATCCTCATTTTAAAACAGAAAAAAAAATAAAGCCCAAGATGGCAAAACCAGTAAATGTCCAACCAGATCTCTTTATCAATCATGATGTGCATATTCCACATTCCTTATTCACTTTTTCCCCCTGCAACTTTGGGTCATGATAAGCTTGGAGATAATAAACATTCAAAAAAATTTACATATGAACTTTTGCAGAGCTTCAGTTCTCCCCTTTTTGACATACATGATTAATTTTCATTGTGCAAATGTACCCAGCTACAATTATTTATGCTATCTCATCTTATTGTGTATGTAAGGTTTCCTCTTTATCGTGATATAGTCACGCATCCATCATTGATGTTGTCAATGGGAATCCTGCCTTTGTCTTTTTTGAAATTTTATGCTGACAGTTCTGAATGTAAAGTAAGGGCAACATTCAGAACTCAAGTCTTAGCAGAGTTCAGTAGAAAAACATATAAAATATGTTCGTTTTTTCTAATTAATTCTAATAGTTAATTAGCATTAACATTATACTATACATCACAGTTCCATTAGAGTAAGAATATTCTACCCTTTTATTGAATCACTGGCTTTTTCGTTTATATCTTGCTTCTAATAAATGAAGTGCTGCTAACTAGGCTTTTACCTAAAATTCAGCGGAGGAAAAGGACGCATTCATAACAGGGGCATCAAAGTAATTGCTAGCCCATTGAGGCATAGCCCACTCATTGAATAATTACTCTGTGTAAAACATGAGGGGTAACAAGAAAAATACACTTTAGTCCTTGTGGTTAAAGAGCTCACAGCCTAACTAGTGGGAGAATTACAGAGATCAATAATTATTTGTGGGTAGAGTACTATTTAATATTTGACATTCAGTTAGCCTGGGGACAATGGTTGTAACGACTATTTATAAGCAGTGGGCATACAGGTTTTCCTTAAGACTATAAACTATTTTTAATGGAAGTGGAATTTGGCAACAACCAAAGAAGAATGGAAAAACTGAAGGAGAATTGAATTTGAATTCTGAGTCTACCACTTTCTAGCTTTGGGATTTGAGCCATAGGCTTTAGTTTCTTCATCCGAATCACAGAGAAAATAACATCTAATGTGTGTGATTGTAAGAAATTAGACTTAACAGACCTAGCATGGTATTTGACATATGCTGTGTACTTAAAACAATGGTAGATACTGATATTAATGATAATAAACAGGTGAACAGGCAAAAAAGAAGAAATTAAGAAATGGACCCAAGTAATTATTCTAAAATTAAGGACTTGGTAAAAGTCTTTGAGTCTAGCTTCTTTTTTAGGGATGACCCATATCAAGAGTTACAATTTAAGTGCCCATTTTGTGATAGAGACACACCACTTGGTCTGAAGCCATTTAAACTAATTAGATAACTTTGGGAAAGTGAGAAGAGGTTAGAATATGGCTAGGCTGAGCTGCAATTGGGGTCACTTAGGTGAAGAATAGACCTTTAGGGAGGTCACAGGAGACTGTTTGCTTCACTTCAAGTCCATCTGTGACCATAAATTGCAGCTTTCCAAGTAATCATTTTGCTCCAGGCCATCACACAATGGAAATTAGATTATTAAGAATGTAGGCTACTCAAATAACCAGAATGGGCAGCATTCTAAGTCAGTTTAATATTCAGTTCAATTAAAGGAACGCCAAGCATTTGTGTCGCCCCTAGGTTTGGTTTACAAATACTGCTGCAATGTTCTGTGTTGCTGGTCCAATGTGAACATTACAATACCATCATAAACTTGCAGCCTGACAAACAGATAGTTTCTCCTGTAAATGTGATTTTGAAATGTTTATAAAAGAGGGCTGTAGAGAAATCTCTTCCAGGCTCTTTTGGCTCAGCTCAAGCATTAATGAAAGCAATAGCAATTGAAGCTGAAAAGACCAAAAAGTAATTGCCTGGCCATTGTCAGCACCAGGAGAATGCTGAAATTGTGCAAAATTTAAGATTTTGATGAAAACAGAAACAGTTGTGCAGGTTGGTTTCAAATTTTGCTAATAAGCCAAATAAAAGATTCTCTCACTCTAGTTAATTCCCATAGTCATTAATTTAAATGCACCTACCCCTTGCTACTTGCTTATTTTAATACCACTTATTTTTGCAAACAGATCATATCTTGTGAAAGAAAGACAGAATTTGCAATGCACATTATAAAAAAAAAAAAAACAGCTGTATAATTTACTCAGTTTCTGGAATGGGACATCAAGAGATTCATTCGGTTAAAAACAGTTTAAAGATTAACCTGAAATAAGAGAAGATATATAAAGGTTTCTTTGGTTAACAGAGACCCAAATATACTATATTACTGTTCTAAGCTTTCACTAAATAATGCTTTCAAAAACTGAAAAAGCCCCACCAGCATGGCTCAGTGGTTGAGCATCGAGCTATGAACCAGGAGATCAAGGTTTGATTCGATTCCTGGTCAAGGCACATACCCAGGTTGCGGACTCCGTCCTCAGTAGGGGGCATGCAGAAGGCAGTCTAATCAATGACTCTCATTGTTGTTTCTATCTGTCTCTCCCTCTCTCTTCCTCTGAAATCAATAAAAATATTTTTTAAACTAAAAGAAAATGTAAACTTTCATTAACTCCTATAACCAAGATTTTTTCTTAAAATAATGCCTATGAAAAATTTTTAAGTATTCTGGGAATATTTTAATACTCCTATGCTATTATTATTTCATTATTAATTATGAAATTCAGAAACCAAAACTATACAAATCTGAAAAGCAAACAAAAATACTTCATTTTGATCTTCCATCATCAGCAATGATTTGGGATTCACGCTTACAAACTACGTATTTTTTGTCATTATCCGCATAATTGCATATGCTTTTTATTTTTAAAAATGAATCATACAACAGAGAAACATGTTTTAAAAAGCATGGGAGATTCAAGTCTTAATATCTATATTTTAGGAAATGCTATGAGCAAAGCAGTCTGGTTTCCTTCAACAATAAACACTGTAGAACTGCAAAGAAAAAAGAAAGAAATTATATTTTGCTGTATAATAAGTCACCCAAGCCTATGGTCTAAAACAATAATAAGTGTTCATTTATTCTTATTATCTCATGGTCTGGGGAGTTGATGAGTTCAACTAGATAGGTAGTCCTTACTTGGGGCCTCTTTTGCTGTTGCAGCAAGACAGGGGCTGGGGCTAAATAAATAAAGCATGAGTATTACTTAGGCTAATAAATTATCATTCCTAACTAAAAAGTAAAGAGAAATTCAAATTCTGTCCTCACTCCTCAAAAAACAAACAAACAAACAAAAACCCACACACACAAAAAAACTATTTGTGGTTCTCTCTTGATAAAGAAGGTTGCTTAATGTACTTCAGCTCTATATACCAAGGAGAATGTATGTAGTCAGTCTCTCTATTCAGAAGTTATTTGTTTGGACAGACTTTCTACTTCAATCTCTTTATGGAGATTTCTTAATTTTCTATTGAGTACCACAAGTTACATGCACTCTCTGCATTTCTGAGAAAATGCACTCTCTGTATTTCTGAGAAAATGAAGCATATTTCTGATTGCAGAAAAGATGGAATGAGGCATCACTTGCCCCATCCTCAGAGGCAGGCATGTTGGCTCAGCATCTCTAATCATCTCTTCAGGACCATAGTCAGGGCTACTTCCCGCTGGTTAGTACAGCCTGCAGTTTCTCCCAGGTCATGAGTTCTAAAGTACTGGTTTCTACATAGCTGTGTAGGAATTGAACCCACAGCCTTTTGGTGTACAGTACGATGCTCCAACCAACTGTGCCACCCAGCCAGGACAGTCAAGATGATTTTTAAGAAAACCTCAGAGTACATGTCTGCATTCTACATGTTTCATCTTGATTATAAAATTCATCAGAGTATAACCACCATGAAATCAGGGATGAGGTCCATCAGATTCACTATTTTTCTCCTAGGACTTAGCATTAGTACTTCACAGGCAATATGTATTTGATAAATAAACAAATCACCAAATTGCTGAATAAAATAATATTTAATTTCCAAATGACTTTCTCATGCTGCCAAAAGGACAAATCAAGACATGGAATTATTTCATTCATTCTTTCATCAAGCCACAAAGCAACAGACCTTTACTGAGAGTTTATTGTATGATAGGCTTTATGTGATACACTCACAACGTAGCAGTGAATAAAGATGTCCATATTCCCTACGGTTATACTCATAAACAGTGCTTATTTCTAGTGAAAAAAAATAAAGCGTTTGAATCTCCAAAAGGAGAGGCATTCTTTCAGTACCAAAGTGTCTGTGTTTTCCACAAAGGTGATTGCTATGCAGCTGTGAGTCACTGCAATAAAACCCCAGACAACATTTCATGTTCACTGTGACTTTTATAGCTGAAGTTTGGAATCTGCTTCATTTATCAAATGATCTGTGTGGGGCTGAATGCCCATTTTCTCATAAGAGGAAATTTCGGTGAATACTCTCAGAGGCAAAGCTTTCAAATCCATGACCTCGGCACCAAAATACCTTCTCTACCAGCTTTTTGATTTATTAGACAAAGGATTTTTAAAAATCAATACTTAGACACACACAGGTGCACTAATAGTTTCCTAGCCATGTGTATGGGAGTATTACATTAAGATTGAAAATGATACGCAAGGAAGATGGGCGTAGGTAAGCAGAGTAACCATGGAATTGTAAGTGACAGAAACAGTCAAGTCAGATCAGAAACGAATTCCAATCTCTTTCCTATCTCTGGAGTATTATCACGATGTGAGCCACACTGAAATCTGGGGGAGCAACTTAGAGGAAGCAGGAAAGCAAAGCCCCTGATCTTGCTTCCGAGGTTCGAGGAAGAGCACAGAGGCCAGTGCAGCAGGGCGGGGGGGAAGTGGAGCAGGGATGGGATCAGGGCAGAGCCGGAAGGGGTGAGGAAAAGGCTCTGCCATGTCCTGTGGGCCCAAAACAACTGGGGCTGACTCTGAATGAGAAGGCAGCTGGTGGACCCTTTGGGGCAGACAAGGTACATGATGTGACCTGTATTTTAAGTGGCTCTTTCTGGTTCCTCTATTGATCACAGAGCAGTGAATCACCTGGAGGGGAGATGGGCTCGCTGACTCTAGTCAAAGGCATTTTTGTTTAGACAAAATAACTTACCAGTGTAATTTGAATTTCCCAAAAGCACCTTTTTAGGTTTTAATTAAACCTCCCTCATTTTCATTCAAGCACATCTTCAGCATTTCTCGCATCCTCACTGCTGCTGTGGAAAATTCACATTCGGAAAGCTTGCTGGGTTAGATAGAAGATAAATGGCTAATTAATCATCTCTTTCATTGACTCTGTGCTCAAGTGCACACGACATTGATCTTATTGGATTTTAACTCATTCTCTATGTGATCTTTCTAAGGTTAAGGTAAATATACTTAGAAGATAAATCTGTCATAGGTTTCCTACACTTTCCACTGGTTCCAATTACAGTTTGAATTATGTCTCTTAAGGTCTAGCATCAATTATATCACAAAAAGCTATGCTTTATATTATTCAAAATCACATTTTACTGCTGTGTCAGAAAAACAATTAACAAACTTGAGAAAATTTCAGGCTGGCCTTTAACTAATCCTGGTGGTTTTGAAATGTTTGAGATACCGGTCCTTTCATATTTACATTAGTCTTATAATGTAATGACCTAGCGTTCTGACCTAAATTTAGCTCAGATATTGCAAGTACTTATAAAGAGATAGCTGCTTTAGAATTCAGATGGTAAGTTTCCCCACTTAAAATCTATTTAAGCAGAGGGAAGCCAACTGGGCATGACATTTATAAACCGAGATATCTGTCCATCACTTCCTAACAACATCAGTGTTTTTTCAGAGCGTGCTGCTGGGCCATCTAGGAGAGGCCATGCGCTGGTTCACTGTTGGAAACAACAACACATAACTACAGAATGCCTCATTTTTGTCAAACACTTCTCTAAGACCCCCTCCCCCTTATTACAGTAAAAGAGGCTCAATAGCCAAGATTATGAATTAGATAGACTATATTTCTTTCACTGTTGTCATATTTAAGTAGAGGAATAAGAAGATGTTTAGGTTCTCACAAAAAATGCATATGGAAAAGGCATCCTGATTTGGTTTTGTTTATTCAGAATGTCTTCATGTATTTATGCGCATTATCTAGAACTCCTTTGGATATTTAAAAATTCAAATTAATTTAAGAGCCCCTGTTTCAGGCGGGGGCGTGGGACTTTCAAAATTTCTAAAGTGATAAACAGGACAGTTTCAGAGAGTGTAGCTTGGTAAGAAAACGACATAAAAATCTGCAGAAAACTGAAATTTTAAGGGCAGATGTTTTTCTGATAAGATTTTCTAAGGAAACAATGAGGAAATGTTTCATCTTCCTCCCAAGGAAATAAGATGCTAGGTCTATTTCTAACAATTTCTCATGATAATACTCCAGAGATAGGAAATAGATTGAAATTAGTTTCTGATCTGATTTGACTGTTTCTGTCATTTACAATTCCATGGTTACTCTGCTTACCTAAGTCCATCTTCCTTGGGTATCATTTTCAATCTTAATGTAATGCTCCCATACCATGGCTAGGAAACTATTAGTGCACCTGTGTGTGTTTAAGTATTGATTTTTAAAAATCATAGATATTTTTACACTTAAAAATGTCAAATTTCATGCCAAAAAAAGATCATTTGTGGGAAGTTTTAATTCATTACTTTATACTTCGGGAAGCTTATGGTGAACATGCTCCATCTTAAGATACTTGTGAATGCTGGTTTAAACGCTTTAAAAGTGATGATTTCGATGTGAAAGACAAAGAATGTCCAGGTCAACTGAAAAAGTTTGAAGACCAACAATTACAAGCATTATTGGATGAAGATGCATGTCAAACTCAAAAACAACGTGCAGGAAGATTAAACATTGCTCAGCAAACAATCTCTGATCGTTTACAAGCAATGGGAAAGATTTTAAAGGAAGGAAAATGGGAGCCACATGAACTGAATGAAAGACAAATGGAAAACCAAAAAGTCATCAGTAAAATGTTGCTTCAACGGCAGGAAAGAAAGTCTTTTTTGCATCGAACTGTGACTGGCGATGAAAAGTGGATTTATTTTGAGAATCCCAAATGCACAAAATCGTGGGTTCATCCAAGTCAACCATCAACATCGACTGCAAGGCCAAATCGCTTCGGAAAGAAGATAATGCTCTGTGTTTGGTGGGATCAGGAAGGTGTGGTGGATTATGAGCTTCTAAAACCAGGTGAAACCATTAATACTCATCGCTACCAACAACAAATAATCTATTTAAACTACGCTTTGATCGTGAAACAACCAGAATGTGCCAGAAGACACGGCAAAGTAATTTTGCTTCGTGATAACGCACCATCACACACTCAAAACCAGTTAAAGACATGTTAAAAGATCTTTCTTGCCTGGGAAGTATTAACCCACCGGCCGTATTCACCAGACCTTGCTCCTTCAGATTCCCATTTGTTCTGGTAGATGGCACACGCACTTTCTGAGCAGCACTTCAAAACGTACGAAGAAGTGGAAAATTGGGTCTCTGAATGGTTTGCCTCAAAACAAGAAAAGTTCTCTTGGGACGGTATCCACAAATTACCTGAAAGATGGGGGAAATGTGTAGCTAGCGATGGACATTACTTTGAATAAAGCACTTTTGATGTTTCTCTTGAAATTATCGTGTTTTCTTTGATTACAAAATCCGCATTATTAACCGATACACCCGGTATTTGTGGGGTCTCTATTACATGCCTAGCACCATTCTGGGTGAAGAAATGGCCATAAACATTATGAGTTCCTCCTCTCACAGAACTCATAGTCCAGGGGGTGGAGAAGCTAGTAAGCAATATATAATGCTTTATTGGTATAAGCATGAGTAAGTTGGTGATAAGTGCCACAGGGAAAAATAAAGTAGGGAGCAGGAACAAGGTGAATATAGATTGTTTTATATTAAGGGGTTAACTACCTAATGATTTCAGCAGAACCCTGACAGAAGTGGTGAGCCATAGTGACATTTTAATAGGAGGAACCCAGGCAGTAGAAGAACAAATGCAAAAAAAAAGGCCGAGGCAAGCATGCATGTGGTGTTTTCAAGAGGCCAGTGTGAATGGGCAAGGCGAGGGAAATGGAGGAGGAACTGAGAGGGCGGGGGAGCGGGATCATGGAAGGTCTTGGAGGAGTAACATTCTTGGGCTGCCTCCCCATCTCTCACGTCAAGTTCTATGAGCAGAGACCCATCTTACACAGGCAACTTTAAATCTCCCATGGAATGTACACTGAGACCTTGCACAGAGTAGGTGTTTAATAACATTAACTATAACAAGAAACTGCCATTTGAACACAAAGAAATTTGTAGCAAATATTTTGAGCTTCCTCAAATGAGCACTGTTTACCCCTGGAAACATGAAATGAGTTTTAGACCAATTGAATTACCCTATCTGTCATGAATTAATAAATTAAGGCCAGAGCAGGAATATTCCTAAAATGTATGCTCTCTTTTCCTTTGCCATTTTCTCCCTAAAATTATTATATCATTCTAAATATTTTCACTTTTATTGTACTTACTTGGGGTTTGTACTTCTCCATTAATCCTTGGTTTCACTTTTTTTAGACACACCATTTGCTACTTCAGACTGCCCTGTGTCACAAATGTCAGTGTGCCGTCAGTCATCCACCAAACAGACAGAGAGTGAGTGCCAGGTATCTCACACGGATACCTACCTAGGCATTGGGGTGCAAAGACACAGGGGAGATTCGAGTACAGACGTTGAAACTACAGAGCCCAGTTGGATGTGGAGTCCCTTTATCAGCTGGGAAACCATATTTGGGAGAGATGGGTAAGAATAGTAAACAGAGAACTCTAGTGAGGCTTAAGCAAGAAAAGTCACATAGTGTTGAGCATAGACCTATACCCTAGTAAAGGCTCAGTAAATATTATTAAAATAAAAACTTATTTTAAATAATTATATATTTAATATACTATAATTTTACTCATATACAAAGCAAATAAGATGCACAACTTGAACTTTACTCTTTCTGCATCCCTACCCCGGCTCCTGAGCTTTGTCTCCAGTGACATTTCTACCTGAACATTGACCCAGGGCCCATAGTTAATGAGTCTGGAACAAAACTTTCAGCACCACTTTGATACGATCTCTGGCTTATGATATACAAGGTATTTCCAGCACTTCCCATAGATCTGTAAAGCATTCACAATGAAAACAAGGTACAGTAATAGCTTTCTAAATGATCATTTTGCCTCCAGCCTTCCTCTCCTCTAATATGTACAGTTTTTTATTTGACATTAATAGTCTTTATTATTATTTGTTGCATGAATGAATTGATAAAGGAAGCGAAGCAAGTAATATGTTAAAATTGTCAGGCTAGCATAACAGCGGAAGGAAGTCCTGCCATTTGTAACAACATGGATGAACCTGGAGGACATTATGCTATGTGAAATAAGCCAGACACAGAAAGACGAAGACTGCGTGACCTCACTTACATAGAGAATCTACAAAGGTTGAATCCACAGAATCAGAGAGTAGAGCAGTGGTTGCTAGGGTGCAGGGAGAAGGAGAGACGTTGGTCAGAGGGTACACACTTTTAGTTATAAAATGAATAAGTTCTGAAGATCTAATGTACAGTACAGTGGCTATAACTGATAATACTGTACTGTATACTTGAAATTTGCTAAGAGTTAGATCTTAAGTGTTCTCACCAGACAGAAGAAAGGTATGTAAGATAAATATGTTAATTACCTTGATTGTGGTAATCATTTCTCAATGTGTGAAATAATTAAAGGGTAATATGCAAATCGACCGAACAGCAAAACGACCCGTCACTGTGATGCACACTGACCACCAGGGGGCAGACACTCAATGCAGGAGCTGCCCCCTGGTGGTCAGTGCGCCCCCACAGGGGGAGCACAACTCAGCCACAAGCCAGGCTCATGGCTGGCAAGTGCAGTGGCCCACTTCTGTGGCAGCGCTGAGGATATCCAACTGCTAAGCTGTCAGTCGGACATCCCCCGAGGGCTCCCGGACTGCAAGAGGGCACAGGCCAGGCTGAGGGACACCCCCCACCCCGCCAGTGCACGAATACACGAATGTCATGCACTGGGCCTCTAGTATATATACATATACATATATATACACATGTATATATGTGTGTATATATGTATACATGTATATATGTATATGTATACATATATATATAAAATCACGTTGTACACTGTACATATATATAGAGAGAGATAGCTATATATATGTGTGTGTATATTTTTATATATAGATGATTTTTTTCTTGTAAAAAGAAAAGTCAGGCTAGGAAACACACTGGGTTCTTTATTATTACATGACATGCTTTTCTTTAACCTGGTTTCTCTGAGTGGAAACTCTTGGAACAAGCTTTTCTTCAGCCACCTGCCACCAGCTCACCTGGAGTGAAAATGATTAGCTGCCTTAGGCAGGTCACCTGGCTACAGTGATATAGGTGAGATACGCTAAGCCAATCTTCCTCGTCTGGGCTACAGTGGGAAGGATTTGCTTTAGGTTTTCTCTCCTCTTTTTAAGGACCTTGCCTTTCCTTTATTAGCTGCATGTAAGGCCATGGTTAAAATGTTTGCTTTGCCTTTTGTCCATTAATTTAGAAATTTTATAAACGATGTTTTGCAAGTCTGATTTGAAAAGCAAAAATGCCCATGTTTACTGTTCAATTATTTCAAAAGTCTCAAGTAAGGAGTGTAATCGGATATAATTCCAAAACCTCTTAAAGCCATAAGCTCCTAAAATGCCCATTCATAACTATAGAAGAAAAATATGCGTTATCAGCTTAAATGAGCTGGTCTTGTTTGTTTCTTTTACCTCACAATAAATAAATGTAACAGGAACCAGGACATGTGATATCTCAGTGTGACAGTGATGCACATTCAGTCTTCCATTTATTTGGCTTATTTTTTTCAACTTGGCAAAAACAAAGGTTAATATCAAAAAGAAATAACTTGAGAAAGTCTTGAGAAATTTGCTGTTTTCCAATTATTTGAATAGCCATTCAAATAGAGTTTATGGTTATTTAGTAAAATTATAAATTAATGAATTATCCTACTGTGGTTTTTAATGTAGTATAGTCAGCAATGTGGAAATGAGTTTGTCTCGATTATTTCTTCATTCTGTATGTGGTGAGTGCAAGCTTTCTCTTTTAAAATGAATGCCTAAAGCTACATAATTGAATAAAACCTTTGTTATAGCTGTGGTCATTATCAACGTGTCACAATTATATTAATAGGCTCTCTTGCTTTTTTTCCTGAGTTAAACATTTATCAAATTCTTACTCCAGAAATTAATTCTACTTTACTTAGTTGAGGTTCTTTTGTTTGTTTTCGGCTCACAGTGCCTGCCTATTTCCTCATTATACTGCAAAGCATGGTATATAGTACTTGAAATCCAGAAAAAAAATTTTTTTCAGTTAGAAAAGCTCTTCCTTTTACCAAGTAGCTGTAAATAAGATAGTGGTCCTAAGAAAATGCTCTAGAATGGCGAATGGTGAGTCCCACTGTTCACATTTTTCTTGTGTACAAAATATTTCTTGCCACTTCTGAGAATGGGAGATATTTTTTATTTGGAACGTTGTTTTCTCATCAATAGTATAACAGGCAGTTTTGTTGTTGAATGTTTGTTAACTGATTTTGTTTAGCTTTCTGTTTAAGTAAGTTTTTAATGTTTCAATTGGGTGAAAGATTTTCAAAATATAAGGCAGGACTCCAGCCACTGGGAAAAAAGCAAAATTAGACAAGGGGCACTAAAGACTGAAAAGCTTCTGTGAGAATGTAGAGAAATTGAAACCCTTACACACTGTTGGTGAGGATGCAGAATAATGCAGCTGATGTGGAAAATAGTAAGAAGGTTCCTCAAAAATTTAAAAATAGAACAACATTAGTATTCAATAATTCCACTTCTGAGTATTTTTTTTAAATATTGAAATCAGGATCTCAAAGAGATATAGCACTCCTATGTTCATTGTAGCACCATTCCCAGTAGCTCAGATGTGGACACAGCCTCAATGTCCTTAGACAGATGAGTGGATTAAGAAAATGTTGTGTATATATACAATGGAACATTATTCCACCTCTGAAAAAGGAAATCCTGCCACACAAGACAACATGGATGAACCTGGAGGACATTATATAAGTGAAGTAAGTGAGTCACAGGAGGACAAATACTGCATGAGTTAACTACCGGTAAAATAGAACCGTAGAAGCAGAAAAGAAAATGGGAATATCAATTTTTCTCAAAAATTCCCACCAGAGAATAACGCTCCCCAACTGGCGCAAGCACACGGGTTCAGAGAAGCTCTACACTCCACCACGGAAAGGTCAGATTTCGCCTGGGATAAGGTGAGGTCTCTGGTCCCGGCGGGAGAGAGGAACGCGCGTTTTGCGGGAGCTGGAGGACCAGGGAAGTCTGTGCCTAGAAAAATCCGTGGCTGTAGGGGCTGGCGTGATCTGTGACTGTGGAAAGGGGTCCTCAGAGCTGCTAAGAGAAGGGCACTCTAAAAAGCAACCCATTTTGATCTGAAGTGCAGGGACACCCTAAGAATTTCAGGCAGTCCAGACTTACGCGCAGCCCGTGCGCTCCCTGGGTGCCTGGGCTTACGCGGAGTCCCAGAGTTCGCACAACTGGGCTTTTTCCTCTTCAAATCCTTGCTTCTGATTACTAAGCCCAATACATAGGATCACCCAGTTGGGGACACCCTGGGAGACTGCAGGGGAAGGTTGTTTTTCTGGAACCTGGGGATCGGAGCGGGGAGTGACCATCAGAGAGTCAGCTCTGAGGCAGACCACTCCCACAGGCCCGTGGCGAGTGCCACAGGGAAAGAAGGCTCTAACACTGCCTAGAGAGGCCATAGATAGACCCGGAAGTCAATCCAGAAACACTGCCACCCAGGGGCTGAATCACAAATTGACTCTTGTGTAATCAAAAATAAAGGAATACGAGAAATTAAGACACACCGCCTGCTTAAAATCAGGACTGGCTTACAACACCGAAGAGCAGTGGATCGCAGGGAACTGCAATACTGTCTGGACTGAGAAACAGGCGTGCCAAACAGAAAAACAGAGGAAGTGAATGACCTTCACTACTCCACATTTTATTTTTACCTTTTATTTTTTTTATTTTTTTATTTTTTTTTAATTTTCATTTTTTGCATCTTTTAATCAAGAAACTTTTTTTTCTTTTTTCATCACTTGATTTTACCTTTTTAATGATTACATTTTTATTTTCAATCCGTATTATTACTACTGCTATTTTATCTTTTTTTTTTTTTTTTTTTTTAAGTGTCATTTTATTTTCTCTTCATTTTATTTTGGGATTAGGGTTCTACATTCTATTTTTTATCTTTCCTTTAGCATCGTTTTACTCTATCTCAACTCTACCTTTAGGCCATCACTCTCTTCCTAACCTCCCCCTTTTCAGTGTCCTGTTTGTCTTACCCTTTTACTGCTTTAGATTTTCCCTATTCTTTCTGTTTACCCCTTGTTAAAATTTCACCCTACTTACATATCTAATCTCCAATCCCCTGCTCCAAGTCCACATACACCTCTCCCTTCGCTGTCTGAGTTATCCATAAACTTGTCCTTATCTCTGTCCTTTTGTTGTTGTTTGCTTGAATGTAGATTATATCCAATTTTTATGCTTTTTTTGTGAGATTGTTTTGCTTATTCTTCTTTTGTGTATTTTTTTGTTTGTTTTGTGCTTCAGCTTTCCCTTGCCTCACTCCATATTAGTTGGTGTTGTAGTTTGTACTAATCCCCAGGCACTTGTTGCTGGCATTTGCTGGGATTAGTGATTGTTCTATTGGAGTTTTATCCCCAATATATATAGTCTGTTCCCCTTTCTCTCTTAGTCAATTTCTTGTCTCTCTTACTTTTTTTTTTCTCTTTACTTTCCCTTTTCCCAATTTCATTTTCACACTCCTTTTTTCTTTTTTTCTTTCTTTCTTTCTTTTTTCCTCTTCTTCTTTCTCTCCTATCACCTAATTTGCCTTTCTCTGGTGGTCACCTTTATTGGAGGTTATTAATATCGTGAATACATTCCTGTTCAGTGCCTTGTGAGTTGTACCTGGTAGTGCTGTATTTTGTGCCTTTAAATCAACCCAGGAGAGAGAGAACTACATAACCAGACACCCAGAGAAGAGAGACCATGGGGAGACAAAGAAGCAGCCCGCATATGAAAGAAAAGCAGGCATCACCAGAAAAGGAAGTAAACGAAATGGAGGCAAGCAACCTTCCAGAAAAAGAATTCAGAGAAATGGTCATAAGGTGGCTGAAAAGAATGGAAGACAAATTCGACAATATGAGCAAGAACCAAGAGGAAATGAAGAAGAACCAAGAAGAAATGAAAAATGACATCGCTGCTGTAAAGAACTCAATAGAAAGCATCAAGAGTAGACTAGAAGAAGCAGAGGACCGCATCAGTGAGCTAGAAGACAAGATGGAAAAAAATACCCAAGAAAAGCAACTTCTAGAAAAAAAAATTAAAAGGCAGGAGGAGAGTCTAAGGGAACTTTGGGACAACACGAAACAAAACAACATCCGCATAATAGGGGTTCCAGAAGGAAAGGAAGCTGAGCAAGGAATAGAAAACCTCTTTGAAGAAATAATGACAGAAAATTTCCCTGATATAGGGAAGAAAAAACCCACACAAATCCAAGAAGCTCACAGAGTCCCAAGCAAAATGAACCCCAAAAGACCGACGCCAAGGCACATTATAATTAAATTGGCAAACACCAACGACAAAGTAAGAATCTTAAAAGCAGCAAGAGAGTGACAGAAAGTTACATACAAAGGAACCCCCATCAGACTAGCAACTGATTTCTCAACAGAAACTCATCAGGCCAGAAGGGAATGGAATGAAATATACAAAGTCATGCAAAGGAAGGGGCTGAATCCAAGAATACTGTACCCAGCAAGGCTGTCAATCAAAATTGAAGGTGAAATCAGGAGCTTCACAGACAAAAAAAAAATAAGGGAATTTATTACCACCAAACCAGCAATGCAAGAAATGCTAAAGGGTCTACTATAAAAAAAAAAAGAAAGAAAGAAAGAAAGAAAGAAAGAAACAGGAAGCGAAGAAGTAACACAGGGGTAAAGAATAGGAATGGCGACAAATAAGTACCTATCAATAATAACTTTAAATGTAAATGGATTAAATGCCCCAATCAAAAGACATAGGGTAACAGATTGGATAAGAAAACACGACCCATATATCTGCTGTCTACAAGAAACCCACCTCAGAAAAAAAGACGCACACAGACTGAGGGTGAAGGGATGGAAAAAGGTTTTCCAGGCAAATGGAACTGAAAAAAAAGCTGGGGTAGCAATACTTATTTCTGACAAATTAGATCTCAAACTGAAGGACATAACAAGAGATAAGGAAGGCCATTTCATAATACTAAAGGGAGCAATCCAACAAGAAGAAATAACTCTGGTAAACATATATGCACCCAATACAGGAGCACCCAAATACATAAAAAAACTCCTAGAGGATATCAAGGGAGAGATTGACAGCAATACAATCATAGTAGGAGACTTTAATACCCCACTATCACCATTGGACAAATCCTCTAAACAAAACATCAGCAAAGAAACATCAATCCTAAATGACTCACTAGACCAGATGGAATTAATTGACATCTTCAGAACATTTCACCCCAAAGCCACAGAATATACATTCTTCTCAAGCGCACATGGGTCATTTTCAAAGATAGACCATATGTTGGGACATAGGCAAAGTCTCTTCAAATTCAAGAAGATAGAAATCATATCAAGCATCTTCTCAGACCACAGTGGCATAAAACTGGAAATCAACTTCAATAAAAACAACCCAAAGAAATCAAACACATGGAGACTAAACAGCATGCTATTAAACCATGACTGGGTTACCAGAGAGATCAAAGAAGAAATAAAAAACATCATGGCAACAAATGACAATGAAAACACTACAATCCAAAATCTATGGGACACAGCGAAAGCAGTCTTGAGAGGGAAGTTCATAGCTCTACAAGCCTACTGCAAAAAACAAGAAACAGGGGTAATAAATTACCTAACCCAACAACTCAAAGAGTTAGAAAAAGAGCAACAAGAAAAGCCCAGTGTAAGCAGAAGGAAGGAAATAATAAAGATCAGAGCACAGATAAACGACATAGAGACCAAAGAAACAATACAAAAGATCAACAAAACCAAGAGCTGGTTCTTTGAAAGGATAAACAAGATTGATGAACCTCTAGCCAGGCTCACCAAGAAGCAAAGAGAGAGGACCCAAATAAACAAAATCAGAAATGAAAGAGGTGAAATAACAACAGATCCCGCCGAAATACAAAGGATTGTTAAAAAATACTACGAACAACTCTATTCCAACAAACTGGACAACCTGGAGGAAATGGACATATTCCTAGAAAAATATAACCTTCCAAAACTCAATCAGGAAGAATCTAAACATCTCAACATGCCAGTAACTATGGAAGAAATTGAAGCAGTCATCAAAGAGCTTCCGGCAAACAAAAGCCCGGGGCCAGACGGCTTCACAGGAGAGTTCTACCAAACATTCAAGGAAGAACTAAAACCTATCCTCCTCAGACTATTCCAAAAAATTCAAGAGGAAGGAACACTTCCAAGCTCCTTCTATGAAGCCAGCATCACCCTAATACCAAAACCAGATAAAGACAACACAATGAAAGAGAATTACAGGCCAATATCCCTCATGAATGTAGATGCCAAAATCCTCAACAAAATTCTAGCAAATCGGATCCAGCAGTACATCAGAAAGATCATACACCATGACCAAGTAGGGTTTATTCCAGGAATGCAAGGATGGTTCAATATCCGCAAATCAATAAATGTGATACATCACATAAACAAATTGAGAGATAAAAATCACATAGTCATATCAATTGATGCAAAAAAAGCATTTGACAAAATCCAACACCCTTTCTTGATAAAAACTCTCAACAAGGTGGGAATAGAAGGATCATACCTCAACATCATAAAAGCTATATATGATAAACCCACAGCTAACATCATACTCAATGGGCAAAAACTAAAACCATTTCCCCTAAGAACAGGAACAAGACAGGGATGCCCACTCTCACCACTCCTGTTTGACATAGTACTGGAAGTATTAGCCACTGCAATTAGACAAGAAGAAGAAATAAAAGGCATCCAAATTGGAAAAGAAGAAGTAAAGCTGTCCTTATTTGCAGATGACATGATATTGTACATAAAAAACCCGAAAGACTCCATCAAAAAACTAACAGACTTAATAAATGAATTCGGCAATGTAGCAGGATACAAAATTAACACTAAGAAATCTATGGCATTTCTATACACCAACAATGAACTTACAGAAAGAGAGACTAAAAAAGCAATCCCATTTTCCATCGCACCAAAAAAATTAAGATACTTAGGAATAAACCTAACCAAGGAGGTAAAAGACCTATATGCGGAAAACTACAGGACACTGAAAAAAGAGATAGAGGAAGATGTAAACAGATGGAAGAACATACCATGTTCATGGATTGGCAGAATCAACATCATTAAAATGTCCATACTACCCAAAGCAATCTATAGATTCAATGCACTCCCCATTAAAATACCAACGGCGTATTTCACAGACCTAGAAAGAACTCTCCAAAAATTCATCTGGAATAAAAAAAGACCCCGAATAGCCACAGCAATCCTGAGAAAGAAGAATAAAGTAGGAGGGATCTCAATACCAGATTTCAAGCTGTATTACAAAGCCACTGTCATCAAAACAGCCTGGTACTGGCACAAGAACAGACATATAGATCAATGGAACAGAATAGAGAATCCAGATATCGACCCAAACCAATATGCGCATTTAATATTTGACAAAGGAGGCATGAGCATACAATGGAGTCAAGACAGTCTCTTTAATAAATGGTGTTGGGAAAATTGGACAGATACATGCAAAAAAATGAAACTAGATCACCAACTTACACCATACACAAAAATAAACTCAGAATGGGTACAGGACTTAAATATAAGACGGGAAACCATAAAAATACTAGAGGAATCCACAGGCAGCAAAATCTCAGACATATGCCAAAAGAACTTTTTCAGTGATACTGCCCCTAGGGCAATGGAAGCCAAACAGAAAATAAACAAATGGGACTACATCAAAATAAAAAGCTTTTGCACAGCAAAAGAAACCATCAACAAAACAACAAGAAACCCCACTGTATGGGAGAACATATTTGCAAATGGTATCACTGATAAAGGCTTAATTTCCAACATCTACAGGCAGCTTATACAACTTAATAAAAGGAAGATAAATGATCCAATAAAAAAATGGGCAACGGATCTAAATAGAAGCTTTTCGAAAGAAGACAGAAGGAAGGCCAAGAGACACATGAAAACATGCTCAAAGTCACTAATTATCCGAGAGATGCAAATCAAAACAACAATGCGATACCATCTCACACCTGTCAGAATGGCTATCATCAACAAATCAACAAACGACAAGTGTTGGCGAGGATGCGGAGAAAAAGGAACCCTCGTGCACTGCTGGTGGGAATGCAGACTGGTGCAGCCACTGTGGAGAACAGTATGGAGTTTCCTCAAAAAACTGAAAATGGAACTCCCATTTGACCCAGTAATCCCACTCCTAGGAATATATCCTAAGAAACCAGAAACACCAATCAGAAAGGATATATGCACCCCTATGTTCATAGCAGCACAATTTACAATAGCTAAGATTTGGAAACAGCCTAGGTGCCCATCAGCAGATGACTGGATCAGAAAACTATGGTACATCTACACAATGGAATACTATGCTGCCGTAAAAAAGAAGGAATTACTACCATTTGTAGGCACTTGGATGGAATTAGAGAACATTATGCTAAGTGAAATAAGCCAGTCAATGAAAGAAAAATACCACATGATCCCACTCATTAGGGGATAATGAAAAACATTATAAACTGATGAACAAAAAGATAGTTACAGAGGCAGTAAAGCATCAAACAGACTGTCAAATTACAGTGGTAAGGTTAGGGAGAGGTGGGGGAAATAAGAGATCAACTGAAGGACTTATATGCATGTATATAAGAGTAACCAACGGATGCAAAACATTGGGGGGTGAGGGCATGTATGGGAGTGGGGTGGGGGTGGGGGGCAATGGTAAGATATGTACACATATAATACCTTAATAAAAATTTGAAAAAAAAAAATTCCCACCAAAGCAGAGTATTTATAGAAGAAAAGAAACGAATGGTGGTTGCCAAGGGCTGGGGTGAAGGAGTTGCTAATCAACGTGCATAAAATTTCATTTATGCAAGATTAGTAAATTCTAGAGATCTGAACTTATTATTATTGTTTCTATAGCAACAATATTATATTGTAGACTTAAATATCATTATGAGGCTAGAGATCATGTTAATTGTTCTTACAAAATAAAAAACCAATTAAAGAGGCTGAGTAGTCAAATAAACATTTTTAAAAGACAGGGCCCCAGCATATGACTTCAGTCTTCTTTCTGTCCATTTCTCCCCCATATCCCTCCTCCCTTTTCTAACCATAGGAAACGTCAGAAGTTTAAGAAAATGTAAAGGGCAGAACTACAATTCTCTCCAAGGTGAGAGGAGCAAGCAATGTGTTCCATCCATTTTTCTCAGTATTTCCTACTAAAGTGCGTATTCCAAAGGCCTGTGGAAGAGATAAATAAATGGACCACAGGGTGTTGAATGGTCCATTCTGAAGTAGACTCTTATAAGCTCAAAATTTGTTATGTTATAGCTGTCAAGTGAATGTGGACTTTGCATATTACATTCTGTGCCACGGTTTGTATAAATGCACGTATATGTATTGATGTATTGTTGCCTCACACAACTGTAGTTTTCAAATTTACAATCCTTGAAAAGTTGCACCATGTTGATATGACTTGACTTTTTTTTTCTATATAATGGCTTTTTTGCCAAAACCCATAAAATAAGTAAACTGGAAGAGTGCTATTTCTAAAATATAGCTTGAGGCAGACATAGGGAACTTACTTGTCTCTGTGGGTCACCCATGAAAGAAATACGCCCATGTTTGAACGAACCCCAGATGCCTTTATTTGGGCACATATACCAAACAAAAGGGACAAAGTGTAGCACATGAGCTGAGGTGTGTACGTGCCATTTCCACACGTCTTGAAAGAGTCATCTTCTTAGCCTTTATTTTGCCTTAAAGGCATTTTTCTCTTTCACTTTCATGGAGAAGAGAGGCCAACTACTTAGATTCCATCCTGCCTTAGTGGATCATCTTTGCAAGTGTTTCTTCATGGGTAAAGGCTAAAATTGGGAGGTGGGAACTTCTGCATGGACCATGGAACATAGTCTTTAGATACAGAGCACCTGCCTCTATTTTAGAAAAAAAAAAAAAATGACATGCACTCTGAACCAGAGCTAAATTCTCCCAGCTCCAGTTCCGGGAAATTCTATCCCGGGACAGAAAAGAGTTTGGGTGTATTTTCCAAAGGAGCCTTTGCTGAAAACCCTGTGAGCAGTCCGTCACTTCCGTCCTCCTCTGTGTGCTTCGTACTCTAATGAGTGCTCCTGTGACTGCTCTCGTCACACTGGCCCAGCCATGCAATCAGTTGTCTACACCCCTGGTTGACCTACTAGGCACTTGGGCTCCTCGAGATTAGACAGGTTGTGTCTATTTTCTGTTTTATTCCTTGTCAGTCACAGCAGGAGTGTCTCGAACAGTGTTCAGTGCATAATGGCTATGAGAAATGATTGTTGAATGAAAATGTGCAACTGCTAATTAAATGATACGAGAGGTGTGCCCCTTTCTCAGGTAGAATGTCAAAACAACCGATGTTCTTGCATGGAGGTGGTGGGCTATATTTAGGGTTCATGTGCTTCAAGGGTAATTTTGACTTCTAAGAGGCCAGTGGAATACTGGGATTGCTTTTATAAAAATTTACACCAGCCACTTCCTATTTCATTTTACAGAAGGAACAGCCTCTCCTTCCTTCCCAGCAGCCACTTTAGCTTGATCACATTTGCTTACTTAACACTGCATGAGGCTTTCTTTCTTTTTTTCTTTCATCCTCCCCCCTTTTTCTTTTTGTGTTTTTCCTGATTCTGTCTTCTCTCAGAGTCACCCAGGAGACAGCAACTCTGTCTTTTACATCATTGGTCATTTATTTCAATCACCATCTCTTTATTTTTCTAAAATAATGTAAGTTTGGAAGAAGTTTTTTTCCCAGAATTCTGTTTCCTGCTCTTTTTTCTCACCCTCTCGCTTTTCAATACGATTTTAGCATTTGGAAGAATTTGGGTATTTTACAGAGACTATTCAGTAGTGTTGTATGAATGAACAAATATGTTCATAGTGAGGCAATCACCATTTTTGTTCTCATATTACTTCATGTGCATTTCTTGCTATTAAATATTTGCTATTTTTTTTATATCCACCTTCCTTGGGTTCAGTCTTCTTGTTGTCCCTGTTCTTCTTACTTCTTGTGCATTTCCTACCATCTTTTTCATGGACTTCTTGTTGGATACAGTGATGGTGAAGGTGAGAATGAAAACAACACTGGACATTTATATGTCATTTTATATTTTAAAAAATGTTAAAACATGGATTTCCATATGGATGCAAATATATTGGATTTACTCCACATTTTCTTTCTTTCAAAAATTTTCTTCTAACAAAAGCCACTATGTTTTTTTAAAATATATTTTTATTGATTTCAGAGAGGAGGGAGAGGGATAGAGAAAAACATAAATGATGAGAGAGGATCATTGACCAGCTGCCTCCTGCATGCCCCCCTACAGGGGGGGATCAAGCCCGCAAGCTCAGCATGTGCCCTTGGCCGGAATCGAACCGGGGACCCTTCAGTTTGCAGACCGACGCTCTATCCACTGAGCCAAACCAGCTAGGGCTAAAAGTCACTATGTTTATGTCATCACTTTTTCTTTTTCTTCTAGTGTGGCAACATTTACTTACTTATACGGTTGAGTATTACAGAGTTTGAGGAGAATTTTTCACTGACCTGAATTCATATGGATACCTCCATTAATAGTAATAAACATGATGCCATTCACCCTCACAATGTTCCTCCAGAGAAGGCCCCATCACTGCCCCCATTTTGCAGATGGTAAAGAAGTTCCAGGGGTTAGGAACATGCCTGAGGTCACTAAAATTCTGGTATATGACATTAGCAAACCTGCATCCTTAGCAGTTACATCCTCAGACTCTTCTAGATGTGCCAACACACAGCCCATTGCATGCCATGTTCTGCCATGAGCTTGGGTCATGAAGTGAATCAAAAGGCAGGTCCTCTGACCTCTATCCCAGCGATGTTTAACTTTTCCATCTCATGGCACACAGAGACTAATTACTAAAATTCTGCGGCACACCAAACGATATAATTTTTGCTGATCTGAGAAAAAAAAGTAGGTCTAATTTTTATTCATTCATACAGGAGGCTATTGTGTTGGCTGTTGCCATTTTTTAATTTGACAACCTAAAGGAAAATAGGTCAGTGCCCCTGATTAAATAGTCAAGTATTTCATACTTTCAAAAGTCTTGCAGTCCACCGGTTGAAAATCACTGCTCTATCCCATAGCATCCTACTACACTGCTATTTTTAATTCAGAAAACATAAGATGCCCATGTATGTAAAGTGTCTATATGGGCAACATTTCAAAGAGACATACAAATTAAAATAAATCTGTTATGTGAAAACAAAATAGCAAGAATAATATAGGAATTCTGGGCATCGGTATTTATGGGAAAACATCCCTTGCACAATTAATCATTCTTAATTAGGAGGAACCTTCCTCCAGGGATGGAGATTCATAAGCTATGTGAGTAATGGGAGAGAAGGAGATCATGCATTTGGAGACATGAGAGGGACTGAGCATGTGTTGTTCAAGGTACAGTTTGGAGGAAATGGTCTAAAGTGTCACATGATGGAGTGAAGAGTCCACATTCCTTCTAGGAAACCTCCCATAAATCACTGTGCTGAAAAGCTTATGTAACTTTCCATAAGCCTGGAGCATGTTTTCCTTGTGAACTTTATGGCATCTGTCATAATGAATGGATGTTCCCCACCCAGTTATGCTTAAAACATTCCTGCTACTGGGGGATAACCCAAATATTAAAGGCTCAGTGAAATAGTCTCTGCCTCATTTAGTCATTCCAAACAGGCTTCTGACATCTGAAATTAGAAATAAAAGGGCTAAAGCATTTCAAAGAAAACAAATCCCACTGATATCCTTATTTCCCCGTGAAAAAGAAATAATATTTCAGCATGGCAGCTGCTCCAGATTCCAAAACAGACCACATGTTTTGTGACAGCTGCTGACACAAGCAATTTCCTCAGATTAAGTCTTTCAGCATACTTCCTACAGAAGTATCCAAGTCTTTCCCTGCAGACTGAATTTGAATTTGAAAGATGGTCCCACTTGGTTCTCTCAATGTGTGCGTAAAATAACAAAGACAAGAAATCTATTAATGTATTAAACAATCTACAGCATATGAATAAAGTATAAAATAAAAGAGGGTTGAGAAATTATCTAAAATGTTTTCTTGGGTTGTCATAACAATTGAACAATTTGCACTCTTGAGAAATACCTAGCACTCTACCTCTGAGAATCCAGGCCTGGCAACTGTGGCATCTGAAGCTTATTAATTCACCTTCCCATATCCAGCCCTTACTGCTCATACCTCATACTGGTCATGCATAAAAACCAGATAACATACTGAATTTGATTTAATGTTTAAACATGTTCAAAATCTTTTTAGAAGCACTAAACAGCTCTGGCTGGTGTGGCTCAGTTGGTTGCAGTGTCTCCCCATACACCAAAAGGTTGCGGGTTCAATCCCCAGTTGGAGCATGTACAAGAGGCAACCAATCGATGTTTCTCTCTCTCTCTCTCTCTCTCTCTCTCTCTCTCTCTTCTTCTTCTCTAAAATAAATTTTAAAATAAATAAAAAGCACTGAATAGCTTACTGAAAAACATGTAAATACTGGAGATTCCTTCTGCTCTGGAAGACTGAAAATAAACATATAATTAATTAATGGGAAAGAAAAGGTTCTCTTTGGAGAAGAAAAGCACAGATGCCTAAAGGGAACAGAGCCATGTTTGCCAAAAATGTGAAGCTCTGAAGTACAAGTTCCAGGAAGAAGACAACGGAGTTCTTTGTAGCACAGGCATTCCGCCCTGGAGATGGTCCAAACAACCTCAGGTGGTGATTTCCTTGGAACACAATTTCAATGTAGAATACTTTTCCAAGATAGATGGAGTATAATAAGCTCCAACCCAAATTTTTATCTCAAAAAAAAAAGCTGTCTTTCTGTTTAGCAGACATATTTAGTACTTAATGATATGTAAAATAGTACACTTCAGTTCGTTTTAATTAATAAGAAACAACTTATCGATGGCAAAGACTTGGCTAGAACCAATGTTGCTTCAATCTTATTTTAAGTCCCTTTCACATCCTTGCTCTTTTACTCTGAATACTGACCTATTGAAACAAAAGCATGCCCAAACATTATCCTAATTAGAATGAATCAGAAATAAGTGTCCTCATTAGAATTAACCAAGAGTCATCGTAGTTGAAAGGGAACAATAAAATGCGATGGTCAATTGGCAATAAATAAACTGAGCTGAGAAAAAAAATGGATAGTCTTTATTTCGATTACTAAAACATACATTATGTACGCATACAGACAGGGAATTTGGGTAACATTTCTACTCTTAAGTGGAGGTGATGGACACGTAGGCTCATACCGCATTACAATTCCAGGTTTGAAAGCCTTCTTAAAGACCATCCAGTTCAACCACAGTCTAAGGTCTGAATCTCCTTTCTGCTGTTACCTCTCATATATTTGAATGCTGTTACCTCGCATATATTTGAATGTACTCATTAGAATTCTTTGTTAGTAGCAAGTAATAGAATACAACTAATTAGCTTAAGTAATAAAGATGCTTTATTGGTTCATATAACTTAGGCTCTGAAGTTAGTTGGATTTCAAGGAATTCTTAATTCAGTGGCAAAACAAGACCAGCATGGTCCCACCTTCTACTCGTGCCTCTGTTTGATACTCCATGGAGACAAATCCTCCTATAGGTAACTCCTCTCAGGGTTAGCAAAGAGCCAGCAGTCTCCAGAGTGACGGGCTACTTTCTACACATCCAGGAGGAACACTGTCCTGTCAATGAAAACGAAGTTCCAGGCTTGCTATGATAGGTTCCTGAAGTCACATGCTCATTCAACAGCCAGTAACTCTGGCCCAAGGTTTGAATCGGCAGTTTGACTTAGCCTTGATCATGTGCTCAACTCTCAGAGACAGGATGTAAGTTAGCTTCTCAGGAACTACATGGATTCTCAATAACAAATCAGGAACTGAGGGAAAGTGAGGGAAAGAGAATGCAGGGCCTCACACTAAATGCATTCAAATATAGGGGTCTTACTATTTCCTCCTGTCTTTGGGCACAGCTGAGAGCCAGAAAGTATAACAACTATTCAAACACCTTAAGTAGAGTTCTAAATAACAATTTTGCCCACCTCAACTTGCCTGTACACATCTACATTACATTTTCATCATCCCAGAAGAGATCTCTTATGTGAGAATTTTGCCATCTTACCTATAAATACTACTGTTTTATCAAAGGGGCAGCACTAAAAAGATGAGGAAGCTGATGGGTAGATTGTAGTAAAATTTGTGTAGCTTGCCTCTATCTGAGCTGTTGGTGACGCTGCAGCTGACACTTGAAATTTGGGGGCTAACCGCCAAATTTTAGTAATGGGTAACAGATATGTCTTTTAAAAATGTACATGCGCTCATATTATTCTAAGAATGCCACATTTGTGCATGTGTATGGTTATTCCCACATACCAACTAGGGTAATTTATCATCTAAGTTGTGAGTTATACATTCTTACTTTACTTATGACTCTAATGTTACCCCCCAAAAATGTGCTTTTATTTGTTGCCTTGCCAACCAAGGATTTATTTTCATGACCTGCTAAGCTAGAACATATCCCAAATAATTTGAAAACCAGGAAAATGGAATCCTCCACCTCCCCTTTAGTCTTCAGATCTTCCAGACAAAATTGCCTAACTGGTTTATATATTTGTGTCCTTAAATTGATGCTTTGGTTGTTCACGTGACTCACTTTCTATTCAAGTCATCTTTCTCAGTATACTGTATGAGTAAGCCAGAAGAAATTTGATTGTTTGGAGAAAGAAAAACTTAAAAACTATTATTTGAAGATACTTATTAAACTCTTTAGATGAGATATTCTTTAATGTAGAATTATAATTGATAAAGCCATAGTAGCTTGTCAGATTCTAAAAACAGAAAGTTTACTTTTAACTCCCAGGGCTTAGCTCAGTTCTAAGCACAAAGTAGATCTTAATACATAGTAATCAAATAAATAAATTTGACAATCTTTTGACATGTTTTGACAGCATATTTTATCAGATTCCCTCTACTAAACTTTGTAGATAAAAATAATGATTTGATTACTTAATTTTTTAAAAAAATATATTTTTATTGATTTCAGAGAGGAGAGAGAGCGGGGTAGAACATCAATAATGAAAGAGAATCATTGATCCACTGCCTCCTGCATGCCCTGCACTAGGGATCGAACCCACAACCTGGGTATATGCCCTGACCACAAATTGAACCATGACCTCCTGGTACATAGGTCAACGCTCAACCACTGAGCAACACTGGCTGGGCCATATAACTTTTTTCGTAAGTACAAATGGATGAAATGAAAGACTATCTGGTCAATTATTTCTAGCTATCAAAAATCTTTTAAAAGTAAGCACTGGGTGATGGAGCTGCAGGGGATGACAACTCTTCTGCTGCTTGGAGGCTTGGTATGGCAGATTTGAGGACATATTTAAATGGTTTCCTTAGAAACATCATCTAAGCTTTACCAGGAATTATCCCTGCACACTTGGTGGCATTGCTTTTGCTTACTGGCATCTGACTTTTTCTATCTATTTCAGAGTCTTCCTTATTCTACAGCATGGGAAACAAATGGGACTATATTTAGGAGCAGAGATTGTTGCCCTATAAAGAAACAACAATGTATGGAATGAGACCTCTCCCAATCCAGAGAAATCTTTGATTTTAAACAAGTCTATAGATGATCATGACTACTCCAAAGTTTATTAAATTAAATGCTTTCTAAGCCCCTTCTAGTTCTAAAGTTATATAATTTAATATATGACCAAGACGGAAAGAAGAGCTGTCTTGGTTTAATGTATAAAACAACTTGAAATCATCTTGGGTAAACCCACTACTTCACTGTTAGCAGTGAACATGTGAAACTAATAAACTACAGTGGAAATTATTTTTTTCTTTAGTATTTTACACTATTCAATGGGCCATTTTATAAATTACTATCGCTATCTCATGCTAATAACAAATGCTTGACTACAATGATGAATGTTTGATTTGGGGGTTTTTAAGTGAAACAAAAATGGACTTTGGTTGTTAATCACACCCCTACCTTCAACATATGTATAATAATACCCTCAATTGATAAAATAGTTATGAATTGGAAACTATGGCCTATATACCATTCCATCTTCCATTTCCCTTTGTGAAATCACAGAATGTATCACTATTAAAGTGTAAGCTTTATTGTGTGAATAAATAACACCTTTAGACAATGCCATGCCAACTGAACAATCATCCCATCTATATAGTTTACAACAGTGATCTACACTTTTTTGATAGCAGGTAGGTGAGAGGGTCTGAATTAGAAGATAGAATGCCTTATAAAGCCTTATCTTGTGTAGAGAAATAGGAGTGTAGGGTTTGGGGCTTGAGGACTGACAATGTAGTACCACTTGCCCTTGAACTGCTGGGTTCTAAACCTTACCATCAGCTCGTTCTCAAGTCCTTGCACCTTTGCAAGCTCATAACTTGCTTGGGCCAATAAACTGCGTTTGTACTTGTAGTACTACCATTAATCCTGTTATATAAAAACAAGTCTGTCTGGATGCTAAACTATTTAATGACAAGACAATCTCTTTGTAGTCATTGCACAATTATGAAGCTGTGCTGCTCAGAAAGAACACCGGCTTGAACATTGACATCTCTGCTCAATTTTTTTTCAGAGTACTTTAAATTCAGCCCACTTGTTACTGCCACATTCTTTATGAGACATGTAGAGAAATCCATAGAGAATAGGAGTTGATTGAGAAAGATAGCCATAGAAGGAGATGAAATTGAGTTAATGTGGACTAAATCAAGCCCTTGGAAAATCTTCACATTCTCCTCTGAAATGAAATAAGCAACCCAGAGAAGATGATTTAAGGTACCGCACTTTTTTTAAGTCAGTAGGCTGCACCCATAAATCCCTGTCAGTGCCTATTCATAGTCACTAACTGTGTCAACAGCACACTCTGTTCCCTTCTAGTCCATCTTTACATATATACACACACATTTCTTATCTGATTTGTTTAAATTCTGCTCTAAGCATTTTGATGTTTCATCATCATCTTCATAATTGTCACTGTTAGTAGCTGCAAAATATTCTATCCAGTTAAATGGATTTACTACTGGCTCTTTCCAGTTATTTCTGATACTTTGCTACAGATAACATCTTTGCAAGCAAATTTTTCATATTTTAAGTTTTTCCCCTTGAAATAGCTGTTTAGACGTGTTGTTATTCAGAAAAAGTCTACCTAATCAATTTTATTACTCTTGAACGTTATTGTCATGTCACTTGCAAAAAAATGGAGTGATTTTCATTGATTCAGTAATATGGGAGTGTTTTGTTTTCACTATACTTCACTAGAGGATGATATTTTCCCCTGGAATTGCTCTTAATAAGACCTATCATGCATTTAGTACTTAGAGATGTCAGTCACTACAATGAATGTTTGGGTGTATAATCTTACTTAATCCCAGAACAACTACATGAAGTAGGTGGTATTTTTATCTTCATTCTATTGCTGAAGCAACTCAATCCAGAGAGACTCCGTCATTTACCCAATTTCACATAGCCTTTAAGCAGAGGGTCAAGGCTCATCTCAGGTGTGACTAGCTGAAATTCATGCTATTAACTAAAGATTGTGCTTCCTTATATGTCTTAGTTATAAATTGTTATTCAAACATCTTTCTACTTATTTACTGGATATGTTTTATTGCAATTCTATATTTCTATAGGGAAATACTTCTTTCCAACCTGCTTTTTCTTCACACTCCAAAATCACATACTGTGTCAACCTGCTTTTTTTTTTTTTCCACATTCCAAACTAGTGGTCCACTATTTAAAATCTACTAAGAATATAGATATTACTCCCCAATATACCACATGCTTTCCATTTAGCCATAGGAAAGCTTAAATTTTACCATAAGTATGAAGTGAGCCACTTACATTCCTAAAAGAAGGTATCATTAAAACACCATGACATTCCAAAGAGGAAAATGTTTTTAATGAACTATATTTTATTACTAATGACTAAATTTGGGGAGGTGGATTTCCAAAGTCATTTATAGACTCAAAAGCAAAAGAAAAGATTAGAAACAGGTAATCAGACCTCAATCTTAATTAGCACTCAGCTTATTTTTTGAAACACAGCAATAAGTTCAGAAAAAAAAATCAAATCGGTTTTTAAAATACACAAAATTAATTTATATTTTATTAAATATTTTATAGAGTTTAAAATTCTATCTATAATCTATTATCTCTTGGTGAATAAAATTCCTCTGTGCTTTTGAGCTAGATGCAATGCTTCTTATGCCAGCATTTGATTGAGTTTAAAATAATGGTTATATAGTTATAATAACTTATATTAAATTCTTCCAATTGGTTTCAAAATGCCTATTGGTATTCAATATGAGGTCAATAGATATATGCATATTTGAACAAATAAAAAGACAAGAAACTACCCCTACATATCTAAAATATTGAATTGGAAAGACAATATTCAAAGAAGAATTATATAAATGCAAAACCCTAGAAACAAAACAGATATCCATAGTTAATGGAATGGTTGAGTACTTATTGGCAGCACTCATATGACAGCACTCATATTAAAAATAACAACTAAGTATAAACTTGGAGTTACCAAATAAAAAATGTAGAAAGAAAATTTATAAATCTATCTTAAATAACAAATCAAATAAGCTGCAGCTAGAGTAAAAATTGAAAAAAAAATTAGAGAATTTACAGAAATGTATAAAAAGGTTAAAGTATCTAGGAACAAATGATCATGTTGTTAACAAAAGAAAAAATTCCATGAAGACATCACTGACATTAAAATACAGTGTGGGGCAAAAGGAGGCTTATAGTTGTTTGTATGGAAAATAATACAACAATGAATAAATAATCAAGAATAAACTGTGTTTTGCGTACTCACAACTATAAACCAACTTTTGCCCCATCCTGAATGTTAATATTTTAAATATCTGTACTATGTAAGAGAATAAAAAGACTAAGAAAATATTTGAATGCATAAGATCAAGCTTAAAGACATGTTAAGAGTTCTTACATTTAAAATAATTCTTAAACACTCGATTAAATGAGCAAAGAATATTACAGAAACATGCACAATTACTTATGGGAGACCAACAAGATTGCTTTTTAGGATATACCACACTTTCGGATTTTAACTATTCCAAGACTACTTGTTTGCCAATAGATTAAAAACTAAAGAACCACAGTGGGAGTAGATAGACTTATAATTTCTGTATTATCTTATTTACGCAGCTTCAGATTCCATCCACCCATTAAGGAGAAAAGTCAGTAAATACCAACTTGTTCTTGCCACTAATCCAGAGAGAAAGCAGACCTATCATTTTGCATAATATTATGTTTACTTCTAGTCCATTTCTTTTGGCAAGAGAAAATATTCTTGTGAAGGGAAATGACCACAAAGACCACTTAAAGTCCATAATATATAATATTGGAAAATAAAATACTTTCCATAGTTATGCCATTAAATTACATACACACACAAATCACAGGGTGTTCGTTGTTTTATTGTCTCATGGATTCTTTTAGCAGAAAACCATTCCTCTGCCCTTGGGAGGCAAAATTAAATTATGGTAATTGTGCAGAATAAACCTTCAATTTATATTTCTGAATTCTGAACTCCCCAGGCGGGGGGGAAATTAGCCTTGGGTAAAAATTAAAAAAAAAATGATGGAGTGCCTATTAAATTAAATTTTAAAATAAAATGTAAATTAAGATTAATCACAAATAAACACATTTTGTTTCCCTAAGGTTACTTAATAGGAGTATTTACATATATAGAAATACTATATCTTTGTGATAAGTTGCATATTAACTAATTTGTCCCATCGATATAGGTACAGAACACATTTGGATACTAAATAATTGTTTTATAGGTTAATTTTGTTTTAATCCCATATCAACAATATTATTTTTTTGAATCTAGTAAATCTATTAGATTATTTTCTGTTAATACCTACATCTTCATGTGCCCTATTGAGTAATTGGAAGAAATGAATTCATATGTGATTCGCTTAAGTTATCCAGGAAAGTATTATCAATTTTGATGTTTAATGGGACTAATTATGTGATCTCACAGATACCTATAAATGGAGGAGACTCTATGGAGGAAAAAAAAAAAAGTTCCCTCTACTTTTTTGTATTTGTTCTCTATCATTGCCATTCACAGGTTATTGTTATTCTACATGCTCTATCAGTGGATGAGCTGCTATATATGAACACATTATGGTTAGGGTAGGGAGAATATAGAGACAATATATTGAATAATGAAGTTCATGAAGATAAAGGATGTAGTTAAGACTCAATGAACTATGAATACTCCTGAGAAGATAAAGCTTGAGTTTTGACATTAAAGATTAGTATAATTATTTTCATATCAAATGTGTGAAAGATAGTCCAGGAAAAAAGTTATTTTAAGAAATTAAACAAGGGAGATGCTAAAACACATTAGCAAGTACATGGAATCAGGTAATTGAAAGTTGGTTACAGGTAATCCATGTATACATTAGATTTTAAAACACCTACAGGAAGGAAAGCAACCAGTATTAAGAAAATTTTTCCTTAGGAGGCAAAGCTCATGACCACTAGGCTTGAATAAGAGGGGAAAATTAATGTATAAAAGTGGAGACATACCTGGAAAGACTTTAGAATACTAAAAAATAAAATAAAATAAATAGTTTAGAACATTGAAAAGTTTCCTGGGGAAAGTACAGTGTGAAGAGATTGGCATACCAAGATTTTGTTACATGGATACAGATATGAGGACTTGGGAGCAAGTATTGAAGTTGGGGGTTGAACTTCAGGAAAAGAAACCAACAACCTATTGAATCGTGAACTAAGAACCAGTCTACATACCGAGTGTAAAGGTAAAATACAGTCAGGATAAAACTTCTTAAAACACCTCCTGCCTGTGTAAAGATTAGTGCTGAGACAATAGTGAGCATGTATAAATTTGGGCGTATGTATCCCCAAATAGGGAAAAAGGATACAGACTCTGAACTCTAAGAAGAGCCAACCAGCTGCAATTTATGAGAACTACAGGTAAGTCTTGAGAATCAGCTAGATCTACATCGTTTCTCATATCATGAAAAGTGTATTGACTTATCCACTATGCGCTTTGTTCTGGGAATGATTAAGACTTTCTCAGACCAGTGGGTGAGGCAGAAGAAAACCAACAAACAATGGAATGTGATCAATGCTTTGTTAGAAGAATGAGCGCACGTAGGAGGGGCAGCTAACCTCATGAGAGAATGTGTCTCTAAGGAGGTATTGTTGGCTCTGCTATTGGCAAGTAGGCCTTAGATAAACAAAGGAGTTGGATAAATCAGGTACATGGCACAGCTACAGTAAAAATATGTGAAATTATAGCAAAATGATGAAGCCATAATATAGTATAGAATAAGAAACATTTAGAGTCAGAGGACCTGATGGGAAACCAAGATGGCGGCATAGGTAAACACCTAAACTGCTGCCTCGCACAACAATTTCAAAACTACAACTAAAAGACAAAACGTACATCATCCAGAACCACAGGAAGGCTGGCTGAGTGGAAATTCTACAACTAGAAGGAAAGAGAAAAGCACACTGAGACTCAGAGGAGCTGCAGGAGGCAGAGGTACTGAGACGCACGTGTGGAGAGGACTGGCAACTGAGTGCGCGGCTGGCTTTCTCAAGCAGGAGGGAGACAAAAGCTCCCGACTGTGCTGAACTCCAGTTCTGGGCGACACTCTGGGGACCCAGACTCATACGGGGTGAAACTGGACTGTCAGGAAAGAGAAAAGCACACTGAGACTCAGAGGAACTGTGGAAGGCAGAGGTACCGAGGCGCACGCGGGGAGGGTGGGCAACTGAGTACGCAGCTGGCTTTCTCAAGCAGGAGGGAGACAAAAGCTCCTGACTGCACTGAACTCCAGTTCTGGGCAAGACTTTGGGGACCCAGACTCATTTGGGGAGAAACTGGACTGTCTGGCAGCGGGTGGAACTAGAGGGCGGCTTTCTCTCAGAGGTGCTTGCAGCAATTACCACAGGACACTGAGACACAGGGGCCTATTAGGGCAGGGCAGACGGGAAACCAATGCTGTCTGCTTTGCCCTGAGACTCCGCCCCATCCAAGCTGAGCACAGAGGCTTTTTGCAAGTCTTGTCTCATAAGGGTGTCTCCAGCACAGAAGTTCTCCCAGGTAGACACAGCTGATCCTCACAGCCAATCATTTTCAGATTGTTCTTAAAAGAAGCCACAGGGCCCTAGCTGGTTTGGCTCAGGGGATAGAGCTTCACCCTGTGGACTGAAGGTTCCTGGGTTCGATTCTGGTCAAGGGCACATGCCCAGGTTGTGGGCTCGATCCCCAGTGTGGGGTGTGCAGGAGGCAGCCCATCAATGATTCTCTCTCATCACTGATGTTTCTATCTCTCTCTCCCTCTCCTTTCCTCTCTGAAATCAATAAAAGAAATATAATAATTTTTAAAAAAGAAGCCACAGGCAAACAACTCTCAGAGTTACACAAAGCTATTTTAAGTCAGGTGCATTTAGGATGAACTGTACAGACTTGTTGAGCTCCTGGCTGAGTTTGCACGTGTCCTTCATTAAGTATATGCATCAGCCTGAAGGGGAGTCAGGCCTGCTTGTGCAGTGTAGTGTGTTTATCCCTTTCTGTTTGACAAAGGGCTTGTTTGTGGTCTAAGCCTGCCTGTTCATACACGTGAAGAATAGATATCATCTTCTCACACTCATGCACCTAGCAGAAACAGAAAATTAAATTATAATGCCCAAATGCAGAATTTGATTTCCCATCTTGTGTCTTCCTAGAACTCCAAGATATTTTCTTATTTAACAAGAACTGCAGAGAGGATTATAAATACATGCATTCATAGGAAGCACCAAAAGATATGAATGCATTCCCCAATCATATTTATGTAGTATTTTCCTTCGAGTTTTCAAAATATTTTGAAATATTTAATAATGCCTACTAAAAAAATTTAGAAATGTAAGTAGGATATATGTGGATATATATATAATCCTGGACCAAGAAACTGTGATGGAAATAGCATAATGCAGATATAGATAAATCTGGGTTTATTTTATTTCTCTTTACAGATGCAACATGGCAAGGTAAAGCAAGTTTTCATCCAGGGAACATTAAATATATGCCTACTGAGATCTCTTTCTGCAGGGGTTTTTGCTTCAGCTGCCCCACCACATTTTTAATTCAGTCCAGGGTCATTGCCACTGAAGCCTTTACTCTTATTCTAATTTAAACTGGCCTTCTCTGTATTTATGGTTTAGGAGTAAGAAAAATAAGAGCTGGCCCTAGCTGGTTTGGCTCAGTAGATAGTCAGCCTGTGAACTGAAGGGTCCCGAGTTCTATTCTGATCAAGGGCACATGCTGGGGTTGCGGGCTCATCCCCCAGTAGAGGGTGTGCAGGAGGCAGCCGATCAATTATTCTTTTTCATTATTCATGTTTATCTCTCTCTCTCCCTCTCCATTCCTCTCTGAAATCAATAAAAATATTTTTTTGAAATAAGAGCTGTTATGGATTTTTAGAGTTACAAACTCCTTACTTTACATATAAGGAAAGCAAGATGTAGGGAAGTTTTAGGGACTTCTTCAAAATGACCCAACTGGAACTCACTAGTCTTTTCTGTGCATTCAGTCCTTGTTTCATTACGCCCTGCTGTTTATCTTTAATTATAGCATGTCTTCCAAACCCCACCTTCATTCTAAAGTTTCATAAAAGCCCACTAAATCAATCTGCCTAGAAATCTTTATTTTCCTTCTTTTACAATCATATGCAATTATAAGCAAATCATCAACTAATTTTCTGGTGAGCAAAATTGGAATATTGATCTCTGTTCCACTTCTTCATTGTATAGAACAGATTTCCTACAAAATGCATCATCACAATTATGACTATTTTACAAAGAGTATGAGAAAAAAAAAACAAAGCCAAATGTTAAATCCCTGAGCCCATCCATGAAAATGATTTAAACTCAAGAGTTATGATGTTGTTTGAGCACATAACTAGGGATACATTATCTATAAACATGTTTCTATTCAGGAAATGTTGCACATGGGAGATGAACATACTTTAGAGATGCTTTCAGGAAGTCTTTAATAAGCTATATTTATCACATCAACCTCTGAGTTTTCCTTTGACAACAGCGAGCAGCTGAGGCCCGTCTTTTTTTTCTTTTTTTTTTTTTTTTTTTTTTTGGTGTGAGTCTTTGATGCTGGACTGCAGCAGAGTCTTGTGAGGCAAACCCACTGTCCTTGTGTCTGGAAGAATTTCCATCAAAGAAACTACAAAGCACTTATATATTATTCAATCTATATTCTCCTACTTTTTCCTTTCCCTTCCTAACAAAGAAAGAAAAAGAGAGTAAGACACCAAAAAGGAGTGGGGATCAAGAAAGAGCACGTACGAACGTGATTTAAAATTATACAGTTCTGTATAAATACCAAGGGTTATATTTGGGAGCCAATAGACTTGGACAAGGATGCCAGACATGGAAAAACTCATGGAAATGCGCCTGGCTGCCTTTGTCCTCGAGGGCCTAAAACCTTCCCTGTCAGGGCTCACCCTCCTAGACCTAACACCGGTAATTTCAATATACAGAGCATTGGATAAATATTCACCTCTGAGTCAGAGATAGCTGATTATTTTTCTGGTCCTCCTGCATGTCCTATTTCTATCCAAAGCCAGGCCTGGGAGCCCAGTGGTTAGAGATCTCTGAAGCATCTAATCGTCAATTAAAAATAAGAGAAGTTTAAAATAGCTTTTGGCCTACAAGCAGGTTTTGCTAGTTCTGTGAGATATATTTAGAGTGTGACCAGAAGCCTCTAGTTGTCTATGAGACAGCGCATTTGAATGGACACCTCACATCAACTAGCCTTCCTCAATTTCAGTAGCTCTCTCCTTGCTGGAGGGGGTCAGTGATTCAGCTTACAGAAAGTGCATAAGTTATCAGTCAGCATGGGGGGATTTTAAAAAGCGTTGTAGAAATACTGAAAAGTAAGTTTAAGTAAGGACGACACTCCTCAGCAATTTTTATAGGCAAAAATTACACCAGTATAGAAATCTAATGTTTATTTGTGGAAATATCAATGCACACAAAAAAGAGAAGGGGAGTGTTTTAGAGTTTTTGTAGTTGTAACATCTTCACTGACGTTTCATAATTGGCATGTTCCTTAAATAAAGCCTTCACTCACTGTATTCTCTCGTCCAGTGTTCTCCAGCTTTATTTGTGCAGTATTTTTGTCTCCCTCTCACAGAGTTTTAATCTCTTTGAGGATGGACCCATAACTATGAACATTCTGCAGCCCCTAACGTGCAATATTGCCTACAACAGAGTATGCAGCCTTCTAGGGAGAAAGCAATGACTTGCTTTATTTCCTTTTCCCCTGATATGAAGCTTGGACCTTCACTTCTATTATCATCTTATACATAGGCATTTGGACTTACACATTATTCATTTCTGTATGGTTTGTTTAGCTTTCACATATCTTCCCAGGGGTTCTGAAAAGATATTGACTGTGCCAGCATGTACTTATCCTATATAATAAAAGGCTAATATGCAAATCGACCAAACGGTGGAACAACCAGTCGCTATGATGCACACTGACCACCAGGGCACAGACGCTCAATGCAGGAGCTGCCCCCTGGTGGTAGTGCATTCCCACAGGGGGAGCTCCGCTCAGCCAGAACCCGGGCTATTGGCTGGTGAGCACATTGGCAGTGGGGGGAGCCTCTCCCACCTCCCCTGCAGGCGGGCAGTAAGGAGCGAGGGGTCCCTGACTAGACTGCGAGAGGGATGTCTGACTGTGGACATCCCTCTAGGGGTCCCGGACTGCGAGAGGGTGCAGGCTGGGCTCAGAGACCTCCCCACCAAGTGCACGAATGTCATTCACCGGGCCTCTAGTCTTTCATAAAATAAGTGATTAAGGTACTGATCCTTGGTTGTGTAGTGGAAGGAGACCAGGGGAAGGAAGAACAAATGTGAAGAAATGCCTGTGTCATAGGCAGGAGGCAGTGGCTGTAGTAGGCAAAAAAACTTGGACAATCACCATGCTCACTATTGACCTTTCAAATTCAGAAATATATTCTTAGCCAAAGATTCTGCAGGATTCATAAATTTCTCTTCAATAGAAAATAATCTTACGGAGGGCTAGTGAGATCAATCATATTTAAATGTGAGTTGTTCCATCACCTACAATGGTGGGAGAAGTAATTTTGAAGTCAGAAATATTTAAAGGCAAGCAGGCCCGGTGAGTGACCCTTGGCAGGTAGATAAAGAGAAATTGGAGAAGATAGTTTACCTACTTGGCAATTTTGCCCGTTGTTGGCATCACTTTTTCTTGGACCTGAGGCTATGGTAGAAAGGACACTGGATACATTTCAGACAGGACACAGGAGGCAGTTCTACTACTAACAATAACAACAACTAAGTAATAAAAGCAACCCATTGGGTATGGAGTGCTTCTGTAAGCCAGGCACCAGCCCTTCCCTCACTGTACTGGTTGTTACTGCTTCATTTTCATCAAATTTTAGGTAGACCTCTCCCCACCTCCCTTTGCAAAATGCTTTTCTAATTGGGTGACTGTGCTAGGAGTGCAGTCTTAGAACTTGGGCATGCTACCTAAAGGCATGGTCACTGAGTTATGCAAAGCCACGTTGTGTAGTGTACATCACCACACACACACACACACACACACACACACACACACACACACACGTACTTCAGAAACTGGCGAAGGATACAAACAATCAAAACACTCATCTAGTGTTTCCCAATCTGGACATAGAAGAAAGGACTTGATCCTTCCTGACAATGAAACTGTAAAAACGTGATCCTTGGGAATGCAAATGCATATACGCTTCACCTCATGAAGATGTACACACAAGAGAGAAGCAGGGACTAGAGGGGGAGAGAGGAAGTGCTGTAGGCATCTAAGTGGTCCTTAATTTTAGTACTCCATTAGGCCAGCTCTACACCGTGTATGAGCCAATCATTCTATCCTTTCCCTTGCTTTCAATCTAAATCCTATCTTCATTTACAAACGTACATAGAGCATCTCATTTACTCCTCACACCTTAACCCCACCTTTTATTAATAAAGAAATGGCAACTTAAAGAGTAAATAGTTAACTTTCCTCAAGGTCATGCCGCTAATATGCTGCAGCCCAGATCCAACTTGCAGGCCCTAAGCTCTTAACTGCTAGTTTGTCCACCAGGATCCTTGAATATCCTATGCTTTGTGCTTTAAGAGCAATTTTACTGGCCATGTTTTTTTTTTAATATCGAGAGGATCAAATTAGATAACGTAAGGAATATCGCTTTGATTAAGGCAAAATGCCACAAGCAAATGCATTTCCCACTGGCCCAAGTGCCTGATGCCTGCTGGCATATCTGACTTGAAATGTAATCTATTCTATATTAAATTGGGTTTGTTAACTTGTTTACAGATCCTACCATCGATGTCTTCCTTGTCTATTTAATTTGAGTATTAATGTCTTTATGCTAAACAAGAACGTATAGATATAAATGATCGCAACATTAATTAAAACTTTAAAACAGAGACAGTACAACTTCAGTCAGGCACATGCATTCTAAAATTCTGTACTAACATAAAAAGATGTGAGAAACAGGAAGGGTGTTAGAAGTAATACCCTAGAAAATAAATGACAGCTCCCAAAATTCTAAAAGAAAAAAAGAATAAAAGAATATTGCATCATTTCATAATAATGTAAAAATGCCTTACATTCTATTGTTACTGACATCTAAAGATATGAGAGATGATATATCTGACAAATGTACAATATATGAAAGGAAAATTCTACTTCATATTTATTGAGCCTGATACTACCCATGCCAAAAGGATTATTTATTCATTGGCGCTTCAACAACTATTTTAAAGCACTAACGTATTATTTTTGTGTTACCCCTAGAGAAACAGAATGTAGTTATTATACATGCAAGTCTTTGATGGAGTCAGAAGTTATATATAAACTTCCTGAGCCCCACGCTCATCATGGTCTGTGACCAGTTAGTCATTTTCTCTTACAAAGAAACAGAAGTATCTTTGTTTCCATAATCACTGAGCAGATCAAATCGAGCTAAGTTTTATCAGAAATTTTAGGATATTTCTATCGAAATAATAATAATTGATTATGAGCACTAACTGGATATATGAGGAATCAACTTGACCTAAATACAATAAGCAAAGCTAAATATTGCCCCCAATTGTAGGGAAAAAAAAAGAAGAAGAACAGTCTTTACACATCTACATGTCCCTATCTGTAAAATCCAGGATGGTGTAATGAAATCCTCTTGCCCTTTTGCAGCAAGGAACAAATTAAAAGCTGACCTTGGATACCACAACATGGCTTCCAGAGGGAGGAATTCAATGCCCTCAACTCTTCTGGGATGCTGATAACTTTTGAATGCAGACAGCAGGGAATCTGGCCCAGGCTGCTTTCTCTTTGCGTTTTATACAAAGATGCTGCCAGGTTGGAGACTGCTCCTCATGGTAGGAAAGTAGGGCAGGATTCTCTAAGGAGCGGCTAGAATTAGAGGAAAACCCTCTGTATGCAAATTCCACTGGCTCCTTTACATTGAGTGGCCAGATTATTATGATCTCTAAGTGCTCAAATTATTATGATCTCTGAATGCATAATAATCTGGCCACTCAGTGTATATACTATATAATAAAAGGCTAATATGCAAATTGTCCCCTTGACCAGGAATTCGACCAGCAGTCAAGCCAGCCAACCGCCCGTGTCCCCTCCCCCTGGCCAGGCTGGTCGGACCCCACCCATGCACGAATTCATGCACCGAGCCTCTAATATATATACTGAGTGGCCAGATTATTATGCGTTCAGAGATCATAATAATCTGGCCACTCAGTGTATTTACCTACACATTTTTACAAGGGATTGGAAACGTGCGTACGAGGCTGATCAACTGCTGTTAACTGGTCAAAAGTAGAAAAGTTTACATCTGAAACAGATTTTTTTCTTTCAAATAACTGAGGTTCCGTTTTCTTCCTTCTACACTGTGATACCTGTAATTGTCCATTAGAATCTGGAAGTGTGTGAGGGAAGGCACATCTTATTTACTTCTGTCATGCTTAGCTGGGGTACTGCCCAGTGGGAAGTCCGCAGAAGACACCAGCTGGCCATAGAGAAATGGTGCCCATCGGGGTGAGCATACAAGGCGAGCTCTTGAGAACACAAAGCCAGCTTCGCCATCCAAAGCTTACAGATCTCCTCTTGGTCAAAAATAGCGTGATCCTGACTTTTAGAAACATGTTAGCTTGTGATGAAGGCACTGGTTCACGTTTCTGTTAAAATCTTATCTAAGGAAATCCACATTGAAGAGAGATTGAGACAAGCCCTTGAGTTGTTTCTCAAGATCATTAGTTCTCAAATTTTGAAGAGGAAAATACACACGTACCCACACACACATCACTGGGAGTCATATAAAAATGTCTATTTCCAGAGGGATGATTCACTGGGATGAATCCCTTGTTTCCAACAGGCATAGCCAGTGATGGTGAGGATCAGATTTTGAGAGGCACTGCGTGTCCTTAAACTTGACTCATTTACCAAATCATATCATCAGATAATCTGCACATGGACTAATTCCTATAATTTACCAAGAAGTGGTTTCATAGAGTTGTTATTGGCTTTGCTTTCCTGGTGTTTGTGAAAGGTTACTGTATGAAGTGATTATAGGAAGAACTATTTTGCCTTTTGTGAAACTCAGATTGACAGGCAACGATGTCCATTTTGTTCAATGTCCTTTTTATAATGAGTAATATATTTTTCACAGCACTCAGTGTCAGAAAAAATTTTCAAAGAATTTGCTACTGAGGGTTATAATTTATCATAAGATTTGTCTTGGCTACCTGAAATCACAAGGACACATTTTGTCCTGAATCATATTAACTTTCATTGACCCTTTATTCTTACTTTAATAATGTTTTTGTTTTTCTTTAATAATAATTATATCAAATCCTTTTTGGAAACAGATTAGAAATAATAACTAAAATGACAAAGGCAGATGTGGTTTTATAAAGAATGTCTTTGCATTACAGCTGGTGGGGAATTCAAGCAAGTTTGTTGACCCACTAATTCATATAAATATTCAAAATCACAAATTTAAGTGGTACAAGCACAAAGTCAAGACAGCTTGCCGCCCTAACCAGTTTGGCTCAGTGGATAGAGCGTCGGCCTGCGGACTCAAGGGTCCCAGGTTTGATTCTGGTCAAGGGCATGTACCTTGGTTGCGGGCACATCCCCAATAGGGAGTGTGCAGGAGGCAGTTGATCGATGTTTCTCTCTCATCAATGTTTCTAGTTCTCTATCCCTCTCCCTTCCTCTCTGTAAAAAATCAATAAAATATTTTTAAAAAAAGACAGCTTGCCAATGTACACTGATAAGTTTGATACATTTACACACCTTGTTGCACTAGCTCTGAGTATGGCCATTATCATCTTGTCCTGCTCAACCTTGATAATACGCTGTTTCACTCAGTATGTCAAACAGTACCTCTCATAGCCTTCCTTGTAGGTTGGATTTTATTCCCCTACGAGAGGCCCAGTGCATGAAATTCCTGCACTGGTAGGGTCCCTAGCAGCTGCCAGCTGCCGGCCAGTTACTCCCTCCCTTCCCCCAGCTGGCCCCGCCCCCAGGCTGAACTCCTGGACAACTATTTTATAACTGTAATTTTGCTACTGTTAATGAATCGTAATGTAGATATCTGTGTTTTCCTATGGTCTTAGGCTCTACAGCTAGCAGGGTCACCTAAGACCATCGGAAAACACAGATATCTACATTATGATTCATAACAGCAGCAAAATTACAGTTCTGAAGTAGCAACAAAAATAATTTTATGGTTGGGGGTCACCACAACATGAGGAACTGTATTAAAGGGTTGCGGCATTAGAAAGGTTGAGAACCACTACCTAGATTTTCTCAGCCTTGTGACATATCTTCCTATGCCAAACATTTTATACACCATTGCCAAATTAATCTTCCTGGGGACTAATTCCAATAAAATGTAAGTGATTTAGCCAGGCATCCAAAGCCTTCTATGTCTTGATACAACTTGTCTTTCAAAATCAATTTCCCACTGTGCCTCCCATAAGCATTGGCCAAACTCTTCCCACTTTATTCCCCTTTGCTTTCCCACTTCCAGGTAAAATGCCATTTAGTTGGCTTTTAAACACTTAAATTATAATTATCTTTAAAGCCATCAAAAGCCTTGCAAGAAACTGCCAGTAAAAGCAATACTTTTTCCTTCTATAACTCTCATAACACCTTTTACGTTTTTTCTTACCACATATACCTTTCATTATCAGGATTGGGAAATAGGTCTGCTTCCTTGCAAGAATGGAAGCAGGATCTGTTCTTACCATTAAGACAATCCCAGTACATTCTCTATGCACAACGGGCAGACACTCAACCATTGGTAGAATGAATTGAAGAAATGGCCTCATTTTTTGAGAAACTATTTAGCATTTGTATTTTTCTCAGTGGGAATCAGTGAAGCAGGGCGTAGATCTGACCTGCTGGAGGAGAGTTCCCTGGGCAAAGCTCACGGACTCAGGATGAGTAGCAAGTACACCAGTCCCCCTCCCTCCATCATACCCTGGGGCAGCGCACAGCCACCTCACAGAGCCAGGCATCTGAATCCTTCTAGATGTGCTATGCTGAGGGGCTTCTAAGAATCGTATGCCAAGAAAATACGCTTGTATGCCATCGCAGAATCTTGTCTCCAGTCCTAACCTACACTTAGCATTTGTGGGGCTAAGTGTAGTCCTTCATATGGTCAGGCATCCACGCCTTAAAATTGCAGCTGCAAGACATAGAAATCCAGCAGGATTCATCACAACAGGCATCCTGCTCAGGAAAGCACTGACCCCTGCCCTGGCATGATGGAGGAGTTGTGGCCCAAGCCTAGTGGCCGACAAGTGCCCCCAGCAGGAAGTCATAACTGCTCTCTACAGTGTTTTGTAGGAGGCAACTCTTTTTCTAAGATGCCAGCTTGCAGGAGATCAGTCTTAGACAAATTTACTCTTTTCTTTTATATATGCATAATTCTAAGACAACCTGAACTACGTTAGTTATATATAATACATGTGTTAGGGGACAGGCCCAAGTGTACACCATGCAGGCCACGTCCAGAACCTGCCATGTGTGTGGGAAGCCCTAGGCGGCAGGGATGAATGCTTCACTAACATAAAACTGACCTGTGAGCTAAATCAGCAGCGCACCCAGCTTGGGTTGGTGCCTCGGATATCTGGCCCTCCATGTTCAAGGACTTTTCTCAAGGTCTTCCTTCAGAATCAACTGAAGGGGGAAGCCTTTTATGTCTTCTCACAATACAAGGAAATATTAACATTAATTTCCTAGGAGACAAGGGGACTTGTGAGTCCAAAGGATTCTGTTTTATCATTGCTTTGAAGTCTAGAGAAGCATGATTCTGGTTGTCATCCATTTTAATGGGCTCAAGATCAAAGGAAGGACCATCTGAGTCAACTGCATATCTAGCTATTGGCCCCATAAAAATAGAGAGGATGTGGATTATTCACCAAAGTGCTCTAGCAGGGCTGTGGTGCTCAGAAACAGTGTCCAGATTCATGACAAATCCCCTCCTCAAAAGGCAGGAATGAAAACCAGAAAAAGAAGTTTGCTCTGTCAGTTATCAGCGGGGAGGTGTAGTTAGAGCAGCTACCCTCTCACCACCCAGGGGCAAGATTCAAAAAGGAAAGGACAACTTTGATTAACTTATGCCAGCTTGGGGTCCACTGGGTGACAGCTGTCAGAACTAGAAGTCCGGACGTTCAGAGAGGGGCTGAGGCATTGTCCCAACTCCCCAAGACCTGGACTGCTGGCCACGAAGAAGCAGAGGACCCAGCCAGACATAAGGAGAGCAGGACTTGCACATAATTCCTCCGGCAACTGCAGGAGGGAGAACGGGGAGACAAAATGTCAGGGTAGAAACAGGTCTGAGCTCAGGTCTCATCTTCCTGGATGATGGACCGAAGGGTGTGGTCACCAGATACAAGGACATCCTAGCCTGGTACTCCCTGGCAGGGCAACATCGCCCGCACAAAAGCTTTGTTCTGCTTAGTCGCTCAGGGGACTTGGAAATGGAGTATAATTTTTAAAACATTTGCTTCATTGGTCATGTTCCCACAACTGAAAAAAAAAATCATTTGCAATTTAAGATACATAGTTTTAAATAAATATTCAAGAGAACCATCTTCACAATGTCCACAATGCTGGCTTTGGAGATAATTGCAGGAAGAAGGAAGAAAAGTGAATTTTTATAAATGAAAAATATTTACCAAAAGAAACAGATTCCTATTGACTCCTTCCTCATTATTCATAATTTAGAGTCCCAGATGTTGCAGTCCTGGGAGATTTCTAACTTTGTACACTAAAAGCATTTTACTTCTAGTACTATATTGGACAGTGTACAGTGGTTTACTCCTGCTATGTAGTTTTTGCAAAATTGTACAGCTTGACCAAATTCATAGTTAAGATGGACCATGTCTGCAGGTTGATCATAATATGTTTTTTTGCTTTTGAACAAAAAATATTAAGTTCTTGTATTTTCATAGTTTACTACATTTTCTTCTTCAAATTTTAATAACCCAGTACATTAAAAGAAGTATATTAAGCTCCATGATGTCTATATAAATTGTCAATATTCTATTTAAAAGGGGGGCTTATATTTTCCTTTAACTGTCTCACCAAATGCTCAAACTTACAAAACTTTCCATCAGTGATTCAAAGTAGCCTGGCATTTCATTTATACATTTTTTAATATGAAAAATATTTACTGAAGTACTTTACTGGGTGTGATGCAGAAATTGAACTACTATGCTATTGTGTTCAAACTGCTAGGCTAACTGGTCTTTAAAGGCCTGGTTGATGTAGCTCAGTTGGTTGAGCATTGTCCTATGTACCAAAAGGTCACTGGTTCGATTCCAGGTCAGGGCACATACCCAGATTTCAGGCTGGGGTGCCTGCGGGAGGCAACTGATATTTCTCTCTCTTTCTCTCTCTCTCAAAAAAAAAAATCAATAAAAACATATTTTAAAAAATAAATTAACAAATGAAGTATTTGAAATTGTACAAAACTCAAATTCTTCATGTAGTTTTCTAAAGAATTGCAATACCACCTATGAAAAATGTATCTGCTTTCACCAAGATAATTCTTACTTTATAGAAAATAAGCTTTAAGCTCACTGGAAGAATAGTCAGACTATGCATGCTATTTTCTTTTTAAATTTTAAATCCACTCATAGGTGTCTCCGGTTCTAAAATGCTTTCATTTAATATTATGCTCTCTTTTACCATTACGCCCTTATCTTAAATCCCGTGTAGTACAGCGTTTTAAAACGGTTTCACAATGGCACCACCTAATATGACGAGGCAGAAGACAGAAGAAGAACAGGAATGAAGGAGAGACATAGAAACGACAGGCTGCAGGCCCAGAGGTATTTGCGTACCTCACTGCAGACTGCTTTCCTCCGAGCAAGGTGGATCCCACCCCCGTTCCCTTTGCAGACAGAAAGAGACCCTGTCACACGTGGTTTATTCGTGGTTCTCCCCTGTGTTTTATTTTATGCCATTTTATTGAGGTAAAAAGAGGTCTCAGCACATACAATTATCTCTCATGCAGCATAGAATTGCTTAAGAAATATCACACACTCCTCATGCATGGTCTCCCAGCTATGGCACATTTTAATATAATGCGTCAGTCTTTTTTATAGTACCTCATGCTGGAATGAGCACGAAATGAATTAACGTGATGTCAAATGGGTTTTCGATCAATAGCTATAAATAATTAAATCTACTCTTTGCAGGGCATTTGATGGGGTAGTATACAGTTTGAAATCATTGTCTCTTCCCAGCATTTCATTGTCTTCATCTCAATCTAACAAGAGTGAAATAAAAATGTCCAGTAGACATGCCTCACATGACTATATATATAATATATATGTATATATGTAATATCTATATATACTGAAAGTCACATGTAACATTGCCAACACTATTCTGAGTAGCCATTTGAGCAATTTAAATGACTCGAGGGGAAATTCATTCATAAAAGTAAAGAGGGGTACTTTTTACTCTTATGATCCCTAATTAGGTGGATCAACAGAATAGTTGTCACATTATGGAAGGCCATTCAAATCTGGTAATTAATCAAAAGTAAAGTTCATCAAAACTTGGAGTATATTTATTGTACTTCATTTTCTACCATTAGCTGTTAGGAAACTGAAGAGCTCTCATTTCTAATTGTGCTCTTGTCTAATTAGTTCAATGATACCACAGTTTTGTTTTTTATCATAAAAGTTACACACAATACCCACAACCACTAACATGGAGAAGTCAGCAGGGTCAGGTGCTAACAGACCGAATTAGAAGCCATCTCATGGGAATTGGGTCCACTATTCATCCCTGACCTCATTTTTCCCCCCCTGTGGAAAGTGGAAGTCACTTAGTTTATAAAGCACTAAAAAAAAAAAAAACCACAAACAAACAAACAAACAAAAACCCTGCTAAGTGATGCTATCATGAGATCATGGATTTAAAGTATCCCAGAATCACTCAGCTGGAAAAATGGCTTAAAAGGCCAAAGGCATTGCAGTAATACTTCATTGAAGCATAATGCTAATCCTTATCCTTTGATTTCATTAAGAGTTATAATTTCTCTTACTTATCTTTATCACCCCTCTCCCACCAAAAGATAAAATCTATATAACCTCTCAATTTTCAAATGTTGAAAGAAAATATATACTAGTATACACATAAGAAACCTGCATGTAAGTAGCATAATTTAAAATAATTCTATGGGTTCTAATTCAGAAATAGTTTCTGAGTTTAGCCTCTGTTCTTTAAGTCCTCCACCACAGCACACATGTCAGCAACTACCTAGTCAACAAGAATGTTTAAACACAAGTTAGGTCCGAGGTACATGGAGCCATAGCATTAAAGGACAGTGTCTCCATCCTCAACTCATAGGAGGCCATCAAGAAAGCAATGAACCCAGCCAAAGTGGTTCAGTTAGTTGAGTGTCATCCTGTGTACCGAAAGGTTGTTGGTTCATTTCCCCGTCAGGGCACATATCTGGGTTTTATCCAATCCCCAGTTGGGAAACCTACAAAAGCTAACCAATCAATGTTTCTTTCTCTCTCTCCCCCCCCCCCCCCCCCGGCTTTCTTTCTGTAAGTATGACCTTGGTGAGGATTAAAAAAGAGAGAGATAGCAATGAGACAAGAGCAGCAGTAAAATATGCACAATGTGGTATGACCGTAGGATCAGATTTCCCTGGTAGGGGTACCAAACTCAGATTGAGGGAGAAGTGTCTGAGGGAGAGTTGTCAGGAAGGCATCTTTGAGGAAATGACTTTGATGTAGCTCTTGAAGAATAAGAAAGAACCAAGTAAAAACCTAAGGTGGGGGTGTGGGGGAGGGTAGTGACCACAAAGGCAAGGAATGAGCATTCCAGGAAGAAGGAACATTGTATAAAAATGTAGAGAGGATAATAAACCTCCTATGTTCTGAAAGAATTTTTAATCAAGTTTTTATCTTTTTTGTTTGTTTGTTTCTCAATAATCTTAGGAATAAGAATTGGAAGTTCAAAATTAAGCGCATGCCAAAGAAGGGAGCTCAAACTCTACTGTAGGTGGTGAAAGCCATTGAAAAACATTTAAAGCGGAGAGTAGCACGATTGGATTTTGGTTTTCATGATTCGGGCAATATTTCTGACTTAAGGCTGGGAAAGAAGAGGGAGAAAATAAAAAAGAATTAAAATTTTATTGAGTTCTTACTGTGTTCCAGGCACTGTGTAGGGTATATTTCACATTAAATCAACATCTTTACATTTCTCAATGATATCTACACTGTGTGGTTCTTAGAGGCTGAACTCACAAAAAATCCATCCTTATCACATCGCAGTCATTTGCACAGAAAGTTGCACACAGCATTTTCTTACATTTGTTTTTCCTAGTAGAATATCGGAGTCTAGGTCAGTGGTCGGCAAACCGCGGCTCACGAGCCACAGGCGGCTCTTTGGCCCCTTGAGTGTGGCTCTTCTGCAAAACACCACATGCGGGCGCGCACGTACAGTGCGATTGAAACTTCGTGGCCCATGCGCAGAAGTCGGTTTTCGGCCTGGGCGAGTCTATTTTGAAGAAGTGGTGTTAGAACCCTCAAGGGGCCAAAGAGCCGCATGTGGCTCGCGAGCCGCGGTTTGCCGACCACTGGTCAATACCACTTCATGCAGTGAAGGTGTGACATTTTAAAATTTGGGGGCAATTAGGAAGAAACTTTTGAACATATCCTGTTTATATCCCTGAAGTTAAATAATGTTTTTTAAATGCTCTGACTCCCTCGTGAGTCTTTTGGAAAAAAGCAGTTGATGAGGGAGGTGGTGAGGTTGAACAGAGGGTACTTGCAGGGAGTGGTGACTTTAGCACAATTGCCCTATTTATCATCACAGATTACTAAAATGACAAAAATAGAATAGCAAAGCGCTCATCATGGAAAATAAATTGTGTTGTATGTGTCTTCTGTATCATCATGCTGTGGACTTTTTCAGTGTAGGGTGCGGTCCAAATCCCACATCTAAATACGATTATCAATTTGTTCAGAAAGACTATGATCTCACCCTGAGAATGAGGCAAGAGAAGGCAAAAGTGAGAAAAAGAAGACTGCTAGGGAAAAAAGCCAAGAACAAAAATATGTATAAAGAAGGATGCAGAAAAAGAGAAGAAATAAACTTTGGGGAGAAAATGCCAAGGGAAGATATTTTTAAATGTTTCTGGTTCTGAGATCAGCAGGCTGAATATATACTACTAGAGGCATGGTGCATGAAATTTGTACATGGTGCATGGGGGGGGAGGGGGTATGTGTCCCTCAGCCCAGCCTGCATCCTCTCCAATCCGGGACCCCTCTCACAATCCAGTACTGCTTGCTCCCAACTGCTCACCTGCCTGCCAGCCTGATCACCCCCTAATCACTCCCCTGCTAGCCTGATCGACGCCTAACTGCTCCCCTGCCAGCCCAATTGCTCCTAACTACACTCCCCTGCCGGCCTGGTCACCCCTAACTGCCCTCCCCTACTGGCCTGGTCACCATTAACTGCCATCCCTTGCCAGTCTGGTCACCCCTAATTGCCCTCCCCTGCTGGCCTGGTCGCCCCTAATTGCCCTCCCCTGTAGGCCTGGTCCCCCCCAACTGCCCTCCTCTGCAGGTCTGGGTCCTTCCCAACTGCTCTCCCTTACAGGCCTGGTTTCCCCCTACTGCCCTCCCCTGCAGGCCTGATCGCCCACAACTGCCCTCCCCTGCTGGCCATCTTGTGGCGGCCATCTTGTGTCCACATGGGGGCGGCCATTTTTGACCACATGGGGGTGGCCATCTTGTGTGTTGGAGTGATGGTCAGTTTGCATATTACCCTTTTATTAGATAGGATAGTCAGGATATGAGGATGGTACTGAGTACTGTTCATGGTCAGAAGGAAATTTGATTTAATAAAAAAAATATTTCTGGACACTTACTACTAATTCAGAATATAAATAAATTTTCCAGGCAATATCAACAAATTAGATGCTTCCTATAACTTCTTTTTCCTTTTGGGGACTTTTTTATTCTAAATATATTACTTTCATTTACTGTTTTAAAGTATAACATAAAATTAAAGTTATTTACTTTTACTCTAAATCATTTTTTTTTCATAATAAAATGGTGCTTATCTTGTTCTTTACCTTGTGAATTTAGAATTTTTAAAAATATATTTGTATTGATTACAGAGAAGAAGGGAGAGGGAGAAAGAGAGAGAAACATCAACGATGATGAGGCTGCCTCCTGCACACCCCACTCTGGGGCTCGAGCCTGTAACCCAGGCATGTGCCCGACTGGGAATCAAGCCCAGACCTCCTGGTTCACAGGCCAGTGCTCAACCACTGAGACGTGCCAGCCAGACTAGAATTTTTGATTCACTAACAGTTTTCACTCACTCCAGGGCTGCCATTTGTCCAGATATGTCAACGCAGTCAAAATAGGAACATTTAAGGAGCCCAGATTAAGATTACTTTAACAAGTACATGTATTAGTGTTATTTCAGCAAGATTTTTAATATTCAGAAGTATTATTAATATTATTTAGCTGCTGTTCTATTAACCAAGTGTTTTTAAATTGCACTTCCAGTATTTCATCATGATGCAGATCTATGTGGTAAACCCAGAAATAGCAGGGAGCAGAGAACATTATGGAAAGTAAACACGTTGAAGTGCAATGAGAAGGAGAGGGGGAAAAAAAAAAGAGAATATTTAGGCTTTTATTGTTGTTGTTTTGTTTCAAGTTTATGTTTAGACCTAAATCCAGGGAACGGCTGATATAACTGAATCTTGAGACTATGATTACATTTACATTTGTACTTTACCTAATTATTTCAGGAATCAAAATAATTTGAATCCTTGAAAACATTTGATATTCAAGTTTTTGTAGGTAAGAATCAGGTATTAGCCAACTCCACAGGCAGGAAGATTTTTTTTTCTTGTTCTTTCAATCAAAATATCAATTGGCAGATGACCAACCTTAGGAAGAAATGGCAAAGGTGGGGCACTAAGGGGAGCTTGGGGCAATCTGGGGACTCTTCAGAGCACTTGACCTCCCACTGCATTCCTCACACCTGCAAACTGACTCCGGCTTGGCAGGTCTTCCCAGGGACCAGCCTGCACATACTAGTTTAGGTACCGAGCTAACTCGCCTGCTTGCTCCCAGCCTGTTTGTCTGAATGACATGCCTTAACTGTGCCTTCATGCTCGGTTTGAGGGCCAAACCCTGCCTCATCCCCACGTCCTTGGAATTTGTTCCTGCCCAAGGCTGGCCTTCCAGCCTGCCACTGTCAAGCCAAGGGAGTCCCTGGCCTGGACAACCGGACTGCACCTTCGTTTGTGCCATGTACCTGGGCTGAACATCTAGAAAAGTACGATAATGGGCATGATCGTAACTAGTATTTGGAACAGCTTTAAGTTTTTTACTGAAACTTTCGTTTATTTAAAAATGTAACAGGAATATATTTGTTTATACGATGAGGAGACAAATAGCAGAATCAGCCACTATGCTAGAGCGGGAACACTTACATAAGAAGGGCCCCTATAGGATCTTAGAAACCAACCATGAAAAGAATCTGGAGCACCTTTAAGTGGGTACCTTAAGAATGTGCTGAATCTTATCTGCATTTGAGATAGGTTAATGCTCTGAGAGTTGGAGGGGCAATGCCGCGTATTTGTCAACATAGTGCTGGAATGAATTATTTTCTTAGCTTCCACTTATACTAATTTTGTATTTGGAATATTGTGAGGTGTAGGTACTTCTGAGCTGAGACTCTGGACCTCTCTTCTTTATGTATTTTGCTCGTCATCTCTCATAATTACTGATGTTAATTTTTCCAGGATTCTAAACCCTATTGTACATTGGTTTGAATTACCTGGGGAGCCCTAGAAATTACTGGGGCCTCACCCTCAGAGATGCTGATTTAACCCTGGGCATTGGCTTTTTCCATGCTCTCCCGTGGTCCTAATAGGCAGCTAAGCTTACACATCTCCAGTGCAGGGGTGCTCAAATTGTGGTCCCTGGGCATCATTGGCAAGTCCTGGAAATTCACCAGAAATATAATTCCTTAGACGATTCCTCGTACATACCAATTCAGAGACTATGGAAGTGAAGTCGGTCAATCTGTATGCTTTTCAAACAGATCTGGGATGTAACTCACATGTCATATAATTCACTCATTTAAAGGGGTACAATTAAAAAACTTCAGTATCCACAAAGCTGTACAATTAACACCAAATTAATTTTAGAACCTCTCCATCTCTTTAAAAGAAGCCCTGCAGGCTCTAAGCCACCCTCAGTCCCTCTAGCCTCCCTCCCCTGGGCAACAACAAATCTATTATCTGACCCTACAGATTTGCCTCTTCTGGACACTCATTATAAATGAAATCATACCCTACCCATCAAGGCTCAGCCTCTCTCATAAATAACTTGGTAACTACTCAGAACTATAACTCCAAGTACCCCAAGTGTGTGCCCGCCTAAGCCTTTTCCTTTTATCCCCTCGCTACAGAGTGAAACGTGCATCATTAGAGTGATTTCTTTGGGTTCAGACATTATGACCTGTACTGCCCATAATATGGAATAGCATCTGTTGCCAGGCCCTACTCTAAATTGGATAATTTATCTGAATACAAAACAACTATGTGTACACTGAGGAATAGGATTAGTGGCTAAAACGGCACAAAGCATGAGTATTAACTTGAAGGGCGCCAAGGGCTTTTGAGCGAGGTTCCTGGCTAGTGAGCAGTGAGCTAAAGGAAACCTTTCGTTTCTGCAACAAGGCATGAAGAAGGAAGCGGCGGGAAAAAGAAGTCTAGCTTAGTTAATGTCAACGACTATAGTATTTTTTTTTTTAATGTAACTTGGGAACCCAACACTGCCTCTGCAATATTACAGTTGAACTGATAAACTAATCAACTGACAAGGCTTTTTTTTTTTTTAATGTTAAGTGAATTGGAATATAAATTATTTTCCTTTTAAGAAACTGGTGACTTCTATTTGGATTCACTAGTCAAGCTGTTTCCCATTTCTGATTCTGATGTTAACCACAATAGTTGACTTGGTGACCTGCTCCTTTGTTTAGAAAACTGGTTTCCTAATATGCTCCTAGAGAAATGTTACACACCGCTCCCCACCATGGTGAAGGGCTGTGGGGACTGGGCCCGCTCCGAGAAGGGCTGCATCTAATTATGCGCACAGTAGAAGAAAGTTAGCAAGTTAGCGGGTAAACATGTTTGTGCCTCCTGGTAGCCAAGAGAAATAAAGATGACCTATTTCAATGGAGCTTCCACGAAACAGCACAACTAGGTTATTATTCATTCACCTTGTAAAATTGGGTCAAATTATCAGATTTCCTGCTTTTAAAATGTCAAACTTTTCTTCTAAAATGCATCCAATTTGCAATTACCTAGAGGAGGGAGGTTTAAGCATTTGGGCTTGACTTTCTGCAAGGCAAGTTAGGACAGACTCACAAAATTCCGAGGAACTGTCTTCTGACACTCCTTCCTCCAGCCCCCTCCCTGCTGACGGTCTGTAGAAATCCCGCAGCAGAAGTCAGAAGACTTCACGTTTCTTCTTCCCAACGTCATGGGCCTTTCTCTGTGTGCTCCTGCCTTTTCAGAAGGGATCCTTTGACTTCTAATCAGAAAAGGATGGGCACACTCCACATTTACAGATCTCCTCTCCACGCACAAGTCCCTTTCATGTAAATGGGGGGAAAATTAAACTCAGCTCTAAGTATATTTCCTACTTTTTTACTCCCCATAACTCCTTTAATTCACTAAATGAACCTTTAACTTCCTTCCAAGACTCATATGAATTTTCTCCTCTATACTCTCGTTTTATTTCTCTTCTCTATATCTTCTCCTGTTAAAGTATACTTCTTTTTATGCCCTAATAGTCAATCTACACTAGTGACTTTTTCCTTTCTGACACCCTTTAAAAAGTCTGCAAGCATCCTGCAGTTTTAACATGAGATATTGTGGTGTGTTTCCCCACCAAAAGCTGTCTGAAGTTACCAGGATGATATTTGCACAAGTGCAGTCAATTCTAACATTTATTTATAGTCTTCTAGACTGTTTTGCACGTCTTAATACCTAGAGTCTCATTTCAGTGCTATGTATCGGGAACTAGTATTACTATCTACATGTTACAGACAAATCTGAGAGTCAGAAAGACCAAGGGAATTGTCCAAGATCTAGAGGCAATAACAGATAGCACTGGGCATCCACCCAAGGCGGTTTGGTTCTATGCTGTGCTCTGAACTACAGCTTGCCCCACAACATGTCACTAACAGTGTGACTTAAGGGAAATCTGAGCTTGCCAAGTTAAAAGTCATTCTACTGTGACACCACTTTAATATATGCATGTGTTCAAATACAGGTGTCTCGCAACAGAACTCTTTCTCCACCTCATAAATGGTTAGTAAACAATGATAAATTTCATAAAACTATCCTATGAGTCATGGTGGAAATAACGTAGAAGAGATGTAATCTGTCTGGGCTCCAAGCATATGTCCCTTTAATCTTTAAGTACAAGTAACGCATTAGTGAACTATTTTACGTAAGTGTGTTTTAAGTGGCGACCCAAGGAAGTAATAAATTGTTCAGAAACAAGTCTCCTGGAACTTAAGTTTTATACCATGTCTTCCTTCTGATCAATGCTTCCTGCCATGTTCCTTTTCCCAAGAACTATTACTTTTTTTAGAATATGTTTTTTATTGATTTTAGAGAGAAAGGAAAGGAGAGGGATAGAGAGATGGAAACATCGATGAGAGAGAAACCTCATCGATCAGCTGTCTTCTGCACACCCCCTACTGGGGATTGAGCCTGCCATCTGGGCATGTGCCCTGACTGGAAATTGAACGGGGGGTCTTCTTAGTTCACGGGTCATTGTTCAACCACTGAGCCACGCCAGCTGGGCCCAAATACTATTACTTTTAATAGTCTCTCCTCTCCCTTCCTGCCATTAGCATTTTCTTTATGTGAGGCATGAGTAGATTGCCTATCACTGAAGAAGCAAACTCACACCGAAAAAAATACCCAAAAATCCTCATGTCATTTTAACAAGCTTGATGAAGAATTGGTGTTCCTTTTTAATTTCAAGAACTTGACTTGCCACAGTAATAATCAATATGCAGATGATTACTAATAAGATTTTAAATATAAAAGTAATGTAGCCCTGAATTTCTTGCACTTGGTCAAGCTGTAAAAGTAAAGAATATAAACGATGAAGATAATTTTATAAAGCAAAAATGTATTTTGATAAAACTTGGTTTTATTATTTGATGCCTGATTTCCTCCATTATATTGTTTTAGCTTCTAGTTCCATATTATTTTCCAAGAAACTTTATTGCATGGTGATATATGTATTGATAAGTAGAGATGACCACATAAAATCTTAAAATATTTATATGTGTGCAATGTGTAATAAATGTATTTTTTCATAAAGCAAGAAACATTAGGGTAAAAATATATTTTTCAATTTTCCACATAGTCACCTACACGTGGATTCTAGATTTTTCATAAATTAAATACTAATAGAGATGTTGAGCCATATGGCCTTCTGTTTCTAAAATGTTATTTCTTACATAATCTCTAAGTGCATTGTTTGTTATTTTATTTTTGCAAACCAGATTTTTATTATCTAAGTACAGTCAATGTGATATTTAATAAGAAGAGTTTAAATAATGGTGCAGCACAAGTTCATGATTACTCTGGCTCCTCCAGAAGGTGCCAAATATAGAAATAATATAGCAGTTATAGTTCATTATCGTGGACCCATCTCAAAAGCACCTTCCTTTCTTCTAGAGCCCTGGTCCTCTTGGCAAACTATGGGTTTTTTTTAGAGTCAAATACCTTTCAGGCTTTCATTCCTAACTGCACGAGAAATGCAGCCAAGCAAGATTTTGTAGGTACTGGGTCAAAATATACATATATATATATATATATATATATATATATATATATATGAATTTTGTCACCCTCTAACATCAGACTCATAGATCTGTTTACTAAAGCCACATCTATCAGTGCTGCTGATACTATCAGAGAACAAGCCGTTCTGCAGGTGTAAGAGCGAATATCCTTTTTGCATGGGGTGCTCAAACTTTTCATTTCCCAGGCTGTACTAGAACCTCAAGCAAACACTCTCAGACCGTTTAGGGAATCCACTAGCCTGACCTGCTCACAAATTAGCTCTCTGTTCTATTGTAAAGATAGACTAGAATTTTCCATTTTCAAATCAAATATGAAGTTTGAAATAGGAGACTTGCATGTGTTACTCCTTTTCCTTATTCAATCCACAACCGCCATACTTTCAACAAGTATTTAATTTTTGAGCATATATTATGTAACAGATAGTCGCCTACCACTATGAGGAATTTTATATAATAAAAGGCTAACATGCAAATAGACCCAACAGCAGAACAACACGAACTGAACTGGTTGCTATGACGTGTGCTGACCACCAGGGGGCATGTGCGGAACATGTCGGGCGTTGCCCACGGCAGGATGGTGGAGCAGGTGAGTGGGGGCACCAGACCAAGGTGGGGCACCGGTTACTGTCATCGGGGCGAGTCTCTGGTGTTTACTGAAAATTCTTTGCTCCCACGCACCATGGTCCCACCCAGCACTCGCACCTGCTGCTGGCACCAGCCCCGCTCGCACCCGCAGCTGGCACTGGAGCCACCACTCACACCCGCTGCAGGTGCCCGGCACCGGTCCTGATCACTTGGAGCCATCAGTGGGTGCGAGCAGCAGCTGCCAGCCCTGATCACCCCTGAGTGCTTCCCCACCTCCCCCTGCTCCTGAGGGGCGAATGGGGCAGCAGCCACTGCTCGCACCTGCTGACAACACCAGCCCCACTCGCACCCTCTGCTGGCGCCGGCCCCAATCACTCCACACCATCGGCAGGTGCGAGCAGGGGCAGAAGCAGGGCTGCTGGCAGACAGGGGGCCAGGGGCCACAGCAGGAGGGGCTGGGCAGGAGCATGGAGGATGGGCCAAGACCTGTCCCTGTGCCTACTGCAGCCTCATGGCCCACAGTTCCTTTCAAGGTGCACAAATTCGTGCACTGGGTCCCTAGTTCAAAGATAATCAAGATTAGTGCAGTTTTCAAACATGTATTGAGCACACACTGTGCCAGTTGTTGGTGGAGCACAGCCTGTACAGAGGGAAGATAAGAGCCCCTGCCTTGGGAATTTATAGTCTAGCTTGGGATATTGGTTGGTAAAGCAATGTTTCAAACAGTGCTATGATAGAGTAGATGCAAAGTATCGGAGGTTTGCATAGGAGTGGACTGGCGGTGCTGCTCTAAGACATCTGCCTGAGCGATGTGCATCTTTGCAGGAATTAAGAAGAGGAGGGGTCCACCAAGAAGTCAGTGAGATAAGGAATTTCCAGGCAGAAGAACTAGACACATGGAAGCAAGGACTAGCATGCATCTCTCTAGGAAACACAAAGTGCTCGCCTGTAGCTAGAGTTCTCCTTCTGCTTTAGTTACTAGTTCTGTGACTCTGCTAAGTCTCTCCTGCATTTTATTCTGGTCTACATTTCATGCAAATCCACACTGAAATGACCTTTTTTTTTTTTTTAGTCGTAGAAAATAATTGCCTATTTGTAATTGCTCAGCGTTCTGATTTATTGTTCACAGACTGAATAAAGTGCTTCTATAGACCCAACACTTTCAGCTTTTACATTACCTAACACACTGTGCACATTTTCAAAATATTAGGTGATGTTTCTTTAAGTACACAAAATAGTTCTCCTTTAGCGCTCTCTGGAAGAGGTCAAGTGTTTTGTGAATGCTGACTTTGACAATGGGAAGGGAGAGGAAGCATATTCTTTTATTTATTTTTATTGATTTGAGAGAGAGGGGTAGAAAGAGGGGAGGCATGTGGAAACCTCAACTTGTTGTTCCACTTATTTATTCACTTTTTGGTGGATTCCTGTACGTGCCCTGACCAAAGACTGAACCCGCAACCTTGGTGTATATTGCTGATGCTCTAAGCAACTGAGCTACCCGGCCAGGGCTCATACGCTTTTCTGATGTTTCCTGTGTTGGATTTCTAATACCCAGAGGTCATGTAGATTAGAAAAATATTTCTGGTAGAAATAAGAGTGAAAACGCTCTTACTCCTGCTCAAGGCATCTTGCCTCTTTACCCTTACATAGACATTGCTTAAGCATTTAAAATGTAATTAATTGTGCCATACAAAACGGGAGGAAATGCAAATATGGGACAGGAGGAAATGCTGCTCCCCAGAAGACCAAAGAAAATATAGCAATGACAACTGTTAGAGGGAGTTGTTGATAAAGGCAAGAAAAGCATTTAAACTATCAAGAGGTGAGTCTCCCGTGGAAACGAGGGTGAGGCTCAGGCAATAAGGAATCACTACTATGGTAGGGAAAAACTCTTTTGGAACTTAACCCTTTGTATGCCATAAGCATCTATAGATGCTTTAAAATCATTTTTGAGAATTTTCAACTGAAAATATTCAAGAACACCCGAATTGTGAGTAATATATTTATTTTTATAATATTCATTGCAAATTGATTTTTTAAATTAAATTCAAAATATCATGGCGTGTGAGGATGGTTTCCGTTTTGGATGCATGGCATTAACTGGTCAAATGGTCAGGAAATATAAAAACACAAGACTCTGTGAAATAGTTTAAAAAAACATTAAATTCATGAGGATTAAATTAATTGAAGGATTGAGAAATAGACTAAGTGAAACATGAAGTAGCACTTTTATTCTAATTCAGTATTCTTTTAATATGAGTATCCGAGATTGTATTAAACTCAATATACATTAAATTATAAAAAGAATGATAAGTGGTTCCAAGGTATAACCATTTATCAAGTATTAAAACAACATAGCTGATATTTGAATCTTGCTTTTAAAATTTTTTAACTATTTTAAGACATACATTTAATGTTCCTGTGACTGTGAGAGCCAGTTATGAAACAACGAAATTGTTAATTAAGTCAGATGCAAGATTTCTTCAAATTGCTCATTTCAGTGTTCTGGGAAATACACATTGCTTCAACACAAAGTCTTATAATTCATTCCCAGGTAGTGGTCAGCTAAAAGAAGTTTGACATTTTTGAACAACTGGTTCTACTTGAGAAGTAATAACATGCTAGACGATAACCAAATTGAAAGAAAATTACCAAAGAAACCTCAGGTAATGCTCAAGGCCACTGGATTCCAGTCCTTTTCCAGATATAGATCCAAAGGATGACTTCTTCCCATAGAAACTTGTAGACCAACCAGCTTTAAGTCTGCCTCACACAGTCCAGGCAGTATAGGTCCCTGACAGGTTCACATGCATCTTATTATTTAATCCACAAAACACCCCTCCAAGGAGACCTTTAACATTTGTCTAAGGTTTATAGCTGAGAAGATGGAGCCTTGGATAAGTTAAGTTCACACAGCATGAAACTGGAAAAAAATGAAATATAAGCAAGAGGCCTCCAACTGAAAATCCTGCGTACTTTCCAATGTGCTATCTAGAATTTATCTCAGCACCCGACATCCCCTGACATAGAGATAAGCTATAATTGACAGAACTTTGAGAAGGCCCTTTATGAGATTACTCATTAGGGAGACACCTGAAATAATTCTTCATATACAGGTAAAAATTAGAAAAATTTACATGCTGTTATTTGACACAGGGCCAGACGTGCTTTGAATATATAAATTGCAATGTTTTATCTGCATTTTTTCTTCTTAGTTGTTCTCACATATTTACTAAACTGACTGATCACAGGCATGCATAGCAACATAAACATGTTATTTTAAGTTTAGTATCTATAAACAGTAGCAGAATGTCACTCATTGGAAGTTTGGGGATTTCTTGATATCTCTTCTAATGCCTTGAAAGATGGCCAATGTGTTTTGCCTCACCTAGTCTTTCCTAAACCAAGGATAACATGTTCTAAACACCGGCCTCAATCTCCTACAAGCAGAGACCTGAAACAAAAACACGAGTAACAGAAATAAGAAGTGACTTTCCCTTCATGTGCTCTAAAACACGAGTAACAGAAAATAGGTATGAAGTGATTTTTCCTCCATAGACTCCTAAAATGGAGCAAAAGAGTTCTCCATTAGTTAAAAAAAAAAAATCATTAACTAAGCCATTAGTGAGAGAGGGAAGAAATTGTTTCAAAGTGGCATGTCACATTTCTGGGATATTTTCTTCTGAATGCAGCCCAGGGAAGTTGGATTTAGAAGCACAGGAGGAAGAGGAGTTATTCATGCCAGGCAATGTGCCGACCACGGCATGGCATACTAATAGGAGTAAGATCCCACACAAGTTCTGGGGAAACTGTTTATGGAGAGAAAGCAATTTGGACTATTATCATAATTATACTACAACTTGATAAATGTCATTATGAACGTATAGCAATAATGTGAAAGTACAATAGCCAAAAAATGTGTCTTTAGATACTGGAAAAATCTTCACAATTTCAACATGCTATGCAGGGTGTGATAAAACATGCCACTCCCAAAAAGAGGGGTAAGTGAGGAGATAACTAATATAAAGGTACCAAGTTGAAACGCCAGAGTGCCATCAGGCAACAACAGTTTCAATGAGCAGGAGGAGAGGAATAGGAGATAAAAGGTGAGGAAGGTTTAAAACACATCATTCCTGTGAGGTCATTATTCAAATCCTGGGATTGGTCTTAAATATGTCTTGCCATTAAAGGGTAGTAGCTCTCTTATATTAAAATATATGAAATTCATGGGGGTTAAATTAATTGTAAGATTTAGTGAAACATTTTTATTATCAAATATATGCATAAAACAAATAATAGAAGTTAATCTACTTTGCTTACCCTTTATACTCATACAATGATCATTTACTATACAAATGTTTTGCTTCTTTAAGCATTGTAATTAATTATCTGTCTAAAGAGTCATTTTCTTGATCACTGTTCCAGTTTATTTTTTAATAGATTCCAATCTTATCATTAGACATCCTAAACCATAAGGTCTCAGGAGTGTTCCTAGAACCTGCTTTTAGCTAGCCCCGTGGTCGGCAAACTGCGGCTCGCGAGCCACATGCGGCTCTTTGGCCTCTTGAGTGTGGCTCTTCCACAAAATACCACGGCCTGGGCGAGTCTATTTTGAAGAAGTGGCGTTAGAAGAAGTTTTAAGTTTAAAAAATTTGGCTCTCCAAAGAAATTTCAATCGTTGTACTGTTGATATTTGGCTCTGTTGACTAATGAGTTTGCCGACCACTGAGCTAGCCCATAGGATGAATTTGATGCTGGGTGACTGCAGGACACACTGAGAAATACTACCATCCTACAGCTTCAAGGTGGGAGGCACCAGCCTGGATCTCCCCAGTTCATGTGGATTGGCTACGGGAACCCAGAGAATAAATAGTATAGTTCACAACACTAGTGCAAAAACAGGTTCCCATTTCATGCTATCTGCAGGAAACAAGCTCAAGGACTTTAGAGATTATATCTTACTGCAAGTTGGAGGTAGGGAAATGTTTTGACTAGCTTTAGAAGAGAAATTCCCAAATTTCAGCATACATAAAAATTGCCCAGAAGACATGTTTAAAAATACAGGTGACTGCCTTAGCGGGTTTGTCTCAGTGGATAGAGCATCGGCCTGAGGACCAAAGAGTCCTGGTCAATGGCATGTACCTTGGTTGCAGACTCCTCACCAGCCCAGGCCCTGGTTGGGGCACGTGCAGGAGGCAAGCAATCGATGTGTTTCTCTCACATTGATATTTCTCTCTGTCTTTCCCTCTCTCTTCCACTCTTTCTGAAAATCAATGGAAAAATATCCTTGGGTGAGGATTTAAAAAATACAGGTGACTGATGAGTCAACTCCAGAGTTCCTGATTCAATAGGGGTGAGTAATGCCAAAAATTCTGCATTTTTAATAAAATGTCAGAAACAAGTGATGCAGATATAAATGATGCTCAGAAGACTCTGGGAAACATTACTCTAATGGATTCTTATAAGTATTTTATAAACTGATGTTCATATCAATGTCTTGTTAGACGTCTTGTATAATTTATAGCAGGTTCATCTTAATTTCTTTTAGGCCTTAAATAGCCTAAATGAAAGTCCAGGCTACTTTGAATCACTGATGGAAAATTTTGAAAGTCCTAGCATCTGGTGAGTCAGTTAAAATTTACAGATAAAACAAATAATAGAAGTTAATCTACTTTGCTTACCCTTTATACTCATACAATGATCATTTAACATACAAATGTTTTGCTTCTTTAAGCATTGTAATTATCTGTCTAAAGAGTCATTTTCTTGATCACTGTCCTGTAAGATTTTCAGGTAATTAATGTGGAAAACCTATATTTATTTATCACAGTTACTTTGAAGTGAGTCATAATCTCTGGGTAACTAGGGATTTATTTCATTTAGGTGAATGGGTGTCAATTAAGCAGCACAAACCAATATATCCTATCTAATAAAAGAGTAATATGCAAATTAACCACCACTCCACTACACCCACCAGCCACGCCCATAAGCCACGCCCACCAGCCGCGCCCACCAGCCAATCAGGAGCGAGTATGCAAATTAACCCAACCAAGATAGCATTTAATTTGCACATCCAGGAGCAGAGTGAAGACTGAAGACAGCGTAGAAGGAAGCCAAGCGTTGCAGAAGGGAGCAAAGCTGCGAAGAAGCAAGCAAGCGGGGCTGCGAAGAAGGGAGGGAAGAAGGCAGGGCGGGGGAGAAGGGAGGGAAGCAGGTGGGGTGGGGGAGAAGGGAGGGAAGCAGACCGCCGCAGGAAGTCCTATTGCAGGAATCTTCCTGCAAAGGGCCTCTAGTCCTATCTAATAAAAGAGTAATATGCAAATTGACTGTCACTCCAACACACAAGATGGCTGCCTATATGTGGTCAAAGATCCTGCCCCCATGTGGGCACAAGATGGCTGCCACAAGATGGCCAGCAAGGGAGGGCAGTTGGGAGGGACCAGGCCTGCAGGGGAGGGCAGTCAGGGTTGACCAGGCTGGCAGAGGAAGGAAGTTGGGGGCGACCAGGCCTGCAGGGAAAGGCAGTTGGGGGGGACCCAGGCCTGCAGGGGAGAGCAGTTGGGGGGACCAGACCTGCAGGGGAGGAGTAAGGCATCAATCAGGCTGGCAGGGGAGTGGTTAGGGGGTGATCAGGCTGGCAGGCAGAAGCGTTAGGGGCAAACAGGAAGGCAGGCAGGCGAGTAGTTGGGAGCCAGCAGTCCTGGATTGTGAGAGGGATGTCCCAGATTGGAGAGGGTACAGGCTGGGCTGAGGGACATACCCCCCCCCCCCCGCACGAATTTTGTGCACCGGGCCTCTAGTAGGATGATAATTCCCCATTAGAAACCAGAAAATAAAATATTCAATGCCCACTTCAATAACTCAATTGTGCACAGGTTTATAATGTAATTAAAGTACTCTTTGCCCAGGGAAAGATTTTCAAGATTAGATTTCCCATTAGCAAAATGTGAGTTTGCCATTAATGGAACCCCCAGTAAGCACAGCAAAGCCAATGGTTGTGTCTACCTTGTTCACTATTCTATCCCTGGCATCTAACACTGAGCCTGACACATAGGAAGAATTTAATAAAATATTTGTTGGGTCAAACCCTCCTCCCAAACAATGGAGTAACAAAAAAAACCGTTTTCATCTCCCTGGCAGTGCACCCATCTAATGAAGGTGCTCAATCTCCTTTATGAGGGAGTCCATATACACAAAAGTAACCAGAACACACTGCTCAGAGAACAAAATGAGGCAAGAGGTCCGTGATCATGCGATTTCTCCCCTGATCTGAAGTCTGAAGAAAACAGGAATTCTGTTTATACTAGATTTCACTAGATCATGTATATCAATGATGACTCTGAAAGTTTATTTCTTAACCTTTTCTTACAAATGTGATTGTTGCTAATGCCATGTCTTTTTACTCCGCTCACCTTCAAAATACTAAATTTTAGACTTAAAAATGATTCTTATGCTAGAACAAGAAAGTAGTAGCAATAATTTTTGTAGATAACCTTCCAAAAGGAGCTCCAAGAGTCTTTTTCAAATTCTCAGAAATATATTTTTACTAGTCCATGCAAAACAGTATCATTTGGAAGGCATGATGATGTAGAATGATCTGTGTTATTATTATACAAACTAGAGGCCCGATGCACGAAATTCATGCAAGAGGGGGCCTTCCTTCCCCTGGCCGCTGGCACCAGCTTCCCTCTGGCACCCAGGACCCAGGCTTCCCTCCAGCCACATCTTCATCCGGAAGGACAACCGGTCTAATTAGCATATTATGCTTTTATTATTATAGATGCTCCAGAAATTTAAAAGACAAATATTTATATCAAATTTACCATCAAATTGAAAAAAACACACACAAGGATTTAGGTAGTAAAATGTTTAAAAATAAAAAGAAAAGCTAATAATTATCTATGCTTACAAAAAGTTAATTCAGTAAAAATTATAAGATGGAATTTGACATTTGTATAAAGTGATATTCAATGTCTAAAATAAAAATTATTTATCATCCCTATATCCCATTGTTCTAAACTTATTCTCTTTCCTAAAATTTTGAGAGGATATAAAACTTTTCTTGTTTGATTCAGAACATAGGGCTATACTGAGTTCTTCAATGTCCTTTTTATTTTTATTCTTTTCTTAGTGTCATCTAACCTTTTATTTTATTGTTCCCTTGGGATGTTATAACTTTTTACATTTTTTTTATTTTTCACTTACAGTTGACATACAATATTATATTAATTTCAGGTGTACAGTATAGTGATTAAATATTTGTATAACTTATAAAGTGGTCACCCCAATAAGTCTAGTACTCATCTGATACCATGCATAGGTATTACAGTATTATTGATCATATTCCCTATTCTGTACTTTACACCTCCATGAATATTTTTATAACTACCAATTTGTACTTCTTAATCCCTTCTATCAAAACAGCATGGTAGTGGAATAAAAACAGACAAATAGATCAATGGAACAAAATAGAGCCATCAATCCATGGTGAATTTGCTATATGGCGAATTAATCTATGACAAAGAAGGCAAGAATATACAATATGGTAAAGAGTCTCTGCAATAAATGGTATTGCTAAAACTGCATAAATAAGTGCAAAAAATGAAGCTAGGCCACTTTCTTATACTTTACATAAGAATAAATGCAAAATGGATTAAAGATTTAAATGTAAGACCTAAAACTACTTACCATAGAACGACTTACTATAAGTTAACTTGGGCAGTAAACTCTGTGAAAATTTTTTGGATGTCTCCTTGGGCAAAGGAAACCCCCAAAAAAGGACTACATCAAATTAAAACATTTCTGCACAGCAAAGGAAGTCACTGACAAAACAAAAAGACAACCTACTGACTGGAAGAAGACATTCACCAATGATACATCCAATAATATATAAGGAACTCATACAATTTAATATCAAAAAAAATAAAAAAGCTTATTTTAAAATGGGCAGAGGATGGAAATAGACACTTCTCCAAAGAGGACATACAGATAGCCAACAGGCATATGAAAACAACTCAACATCAGTAATCATCAGGAAAATGCAAATTAAAACCTCGAGATATCACCTCACACCTGTCAGAATGGCTATCTTCAATGGCCATTCCAGTAGTGACTTTCTCATGCTCACCCCTGCTCCTCAGTATATAGTACCAGAGAAAGCAATTAATTTTCAGAATTTTCCCAGAGTAGAAGAGGACTATAAAAGTAAGATAATACTGGAGTAAAGAGGTGACAGGCAGAAAAGTGTTCTATCTCTATTGCTCTTGCTTCCTTTCCTCTCTTCCTCCCATATAGGAAACAAAAATAGGTTTAGGTAATACAAATTGAATTTCACTTTTTTTCTTTTTTGCTTCTCATTTTGGCCTTTTATTTTTAGGTTAACACTGTCATAACAATGAAGGTGCAAATATTCCCATCATAGCAAAAGTTCAACCTCCCACATCTTCTGCCAGAAGCAGCCGCAAATCTGTTCTTTGTCATTGCGGAATAATTTGATTATTCTAAAATGTCATATTGTTACCGGAAAGGGACCCTTTTGGAGTGGGTCTGCCTCAGGCAGGCCTGTAGTATGTGAGTTCTTGACATCATGAAGGAAAGCTTTCATAACAGGAGTTCAGGTGATTTGGGGAGTGCATTTATCAAAGTTGGGGACAGTGAAACAAGGAAGGGCTTAGGGTAGAAGAAACAGAAGTTTGACAAGGTGGGGCTGCTGTCAGTTCACTGGAGAGTCAGAGGAAAGGGGGCCCTGGAGACAAATGAGCTGCCACTGACCATTGTTCCTCTGGTTGCAAGTCTTGTGGGTGAATTTCACTTTGGATCTGCTTTAAGGATAGAAAGGGTTGTAGAACCTTGACTGGGATCAGAATTATAAGGAAACTATTAGGAATTTTATAAGGCACTGATTCACCAGGAATTTGTTTCAATATTCCACCGCCAATATAATTTAGACCAACATGTGATTTTGTAAGTACTGATTAAGTTTTCTTTGATTAAAAGAAAAAGCAGGAATGGGCTTAGTGAGTCATTGTATCATCACAAATGATGCTTTGCTTTGAATATTTCAAACTAGAAAATGAGAAATAACACATTTCAAAAACATTTGAAAACAAAAATTATATATCAACAACCAAATTAACCAAATATCCAACTAAATCTCTTATGTGAATTTTTGAAAATAAGTGCACATACACACAAAGCAATAAGTAGTTCAATAACAGTCCCCAGGTTCTTAAAACTTCATTTCTTTTTGAATCTTTGAAAGTGATAATTACATAAGATGAATAACTAAATGTCTTGCATTTTGCTCTTTCAGGCAGATCTATTATGATTCATTTAAGAAGACATGTAATGAAAATGACACCTGACTTCCAACTATCTAGTACAAAGATTTTTATATATTGTCTTATTCTGGGTTCAGAAAACTCAAGTGAGCTAGAACAGTATATTATAATGCTACTTGGGGCATGTAGTAAGTGAAGATAAGAAAGTAACAGCTTGTTAAAAAGCAAAACTCAGATTACTGTCTTTAATCTTTAAAAGAAAAGTATTAGCAATTTGCTGTATTCACAACATTGGGTTAGTCCCTCTGTAAGAATCAAAGAAATAAGTAATCCAGGTCTTCATTTAACCCTCAGTAATTTCCAGTTCACTTTATTCATTCCTCTGATCCATGTCTCCCACCCCTCAGAAGTGAAGTATCAATAGCTACAAGTGTGAAGTAACTTTATCAGAACTTTTTTTTAAGTTATTCAACTTTTAATAAAGTAGTAATACTTCAAATTTCATTTGGATATAACTATTTCTTAGGTCAAAGAATCTGAACTATAAAAAATAATAATTGAGTTATTGCACACCTTTTACATGCAAAACATAGTATAGAAAATATTCATTGAGATGATTATGGACCTCAACAGATGTGAACCATGTAATTAAGTGTCCTATCAAAAAGATTCCAGCAATTTGCCACAGGACATTTATATTTGTTTTGGTTTTGGGTTTTGTTTTAGATGAGCCTTTCATTTTATTAAAATTGTTTGTTACCCTTTTCTTTTAGTAGTAAATCAATACAAGTTGTAGGATAAATAAACTATCAGGTAAATTTGGTCAGTTTTCCAGAGGTTGAAATTGCTAAGAACATGATTAGCTCACTCTTTATTGCTGGGTGAAAAATACATTATAGAACTAGATGTCAGGGAGATTAATAGATTATTTTCATACTTATTCTGCTTATTAGAAAGAATCTGAAATAAAAATCTAGCATGGTGCCTCTAGTTATAAAAATTCAGATTTGGTAGGTTGCTCTTTTTTTATTGAATTTACTGTGGTGGCATTGGTTAATAAAACCACAGGTTTCAAGTGTACAACTCTATAACACATCATCTGCATACAGCGTTGTGTGCTCACCACCCAAAGTCAGGTCTTTTTCTGCCACCATTTACCCGCCCCCCCCCCCCCCACTTTGTCTTCTTCCACCTCCCCCTACTCCGCTTTCCCTCTGGCAACCACCATACTGTTGTCTGTGTCTGTGAGGTATGGTCTTTTGTGTTTTTGTGTGTGTGTATTTTTTGTTTGTTTGTTTGTTTAACCTCTTCATCTTTTGCACCCAGTCTCCCAGGCCCCCTCCCTTCTGACAGCTATTCTCTCTATCCATGAGTTTGTTTCTATTTTGTTTATTTTCTTCATTACATTCCACATATGATTTAAATCATATGGTATTTGTCTTTCTCTGACTGGATTATTTCACTTAGCATAATACTCTCCAGGTCCATCCATGCTGTTGCAAAAGGTAAGATTTTCCTTCTTTCTTACGGCTGAGTAGTATTCCATGTGTAAATGTACCACAGTTTTTTTATCAACTCACTCATCTACTGATGGGCACTTGGACGGCTTCAAAATCTTGGCTATTGTAAATAATGCTATAATGATCACAGGGATGCATATATTCTTTCAAATAAATGGTGTTGCGAAAATTGAACTGATACATGCAAAAAATGAAACAAAACCACATCCTTACACCATACACAAGAATAAACTCAAAATGGCTAGAAAACTTCAATGTTAAGTATAAAACCATAAAATTCTAGAAGAAAACATAGGCAATAAAATCTCAGACATTTCTTGTAGCAATATTTTTTTGTGATATATTTCTTTGGGCAAGGGAAACAAAAGAAAAAATAAATAGGGTTACGTCAAACTAAAAGGCTTTTGCACAGCAAAGGAAACCATCAACAAAATTAAGACAACCCACTGAATGGTAGAATATATCTAACAATGATATACCTGATAAAAGGTTAACATCAAAAAATTATAAAGAAGAGGAAAAAGAAATAAAAAGAAAAAAATTATAAAGAACATATACAACTCAACACTAAAAAAACCCAAACAGTCCAATTAAAAAATGGGCAAAGGATCTGAATAGACACTCTCCAAAGAGGACATACAGATGGCCAATAGACGTAGGAAAAGTGCTCAGCATCACTAATCATCAGAGAAATGCAAATTAAACCCACAATGAGGTATCACCTTTCACCTGTTAGAATGACTATCATCAGAAAAGAAATAAACAAGTGCTGGTGAGGATGTGGAGAAAAGGGAACCCTAGGACAATGCTGGTGGGAATGCAGACGGGCACAGCCACTGTGGAAAACAGTATAGAGTTTCCTCAAAATAATTAAAAATGGAATTGCTGTTTGAGCCAGGGATTCCACTTCCAGGAATATAGTTGAAGAAGCCTGAAACACTAATTCAAAAGGAAATTTTGATTCAAAGACTAGCGTAAGTAAATCACTAAGTAGTATCATTTAGAAAATTAAAATTGTCATTTTGTTCAACTTAATGTACTAGGAAATGGCCCTCCATGGCATTTCATTCCTATAAACAATACCATTTAGAAATCCTTGTCATTTCCTTCCCAAATTGTACAAATCAAACTATTTTTAAAAGTCCTCTGAGTAAACATGTAAAATTCAATCTTTTAACAAATTACAGCATGTTTCTTCTTAAGAGATCTATTTTGGGTTTCCTAATTTAATCACGATCAGACGATGTCCAGTGGGTAAGCTTATTTTTATAATACTGAAAGTAAATTAACTGTTTTCACTGTAATGTTCATTAAGTAAATTGTATCTCAGTGCCAATCCCCATGTTCTTCAAACAGGGGAAGCAAGCTCATCTCCATTTATAGACAGCACATGCTTTTTTTTTTTTTTTTTTTTTTGTACCTTTCCAAGAGATTTAAGAATACATTGAAATGGAGACTAAAATACCATAGCAAAGGAGAAGAAGAGAAGCTAAGCTGTTTAAAAAAAAAAAAAAAAACAGATTTGAAGAAACACAACTTCTAACAATCAACATGACACCCAAAGGGGCAGGGGGAGCATAGTTGCGAACTCTCGCTGATGTATTATCACAAAATTACCCAATCACCAGGAAAGTGACGCAATATTCTTGCTATTAAGAAAGCCTAGAGAGAAAATTCATATCCATTTGTCTGGTTGGCTACTGTGCTCCAATGAGACTTCACTTCATTGATTATGTTCTTTTATTTATAGTAAATGGCCTGATAATTAGGTCCTGGAAAGGAACTCTAAGTTTCAGAGGAGTCATGACTTACTCTTCTTCACTGGAAACTTCTAGTCCAAATATATGTAGTGGAAAATTGCTTCCCCCTTGATCATTAGTACAGTAATGCACTGTTCACAAATTCCTGGAGGTCACTGACATGAACATGTGGATGCTTAGATTCCATTAACGAGAAAATGGAGCAGTTACCAAGTTCCTGTGGCCATGCAGATAATTCATCACTTCCGTTGAAATTGGAAAGGAAAGGAAATTGTAATCCCAAGACTTATTCTCATGTGACGTCCAGGATGGCAGATGGGCTTCCCCTAACTTGCCTACTTTATCTGAGGTAGGGGTTGCCCAGAGAGCCATGTTTGAGAAGAATTTGGGGCTGTGTCCAGAATCAGCCACAGAGAGTGCTTGGTGACTTAGCAATTCTGTCTATCAAGGTGAGAAGCAGCGGGTTTTCTGTCAGGTACATGAAGAACCTCTCTTAAAAGATGTAGATTTATCACATTCATGGATCAAACTCACTGAAAAATACAAAATCATTATTTTCGCATTTTTTTTTTGTGCATTTGGAAGTTAGTACCACTAAAATAAATACTTTTCCATAAGCTTTCAACCTGCTATTGGAATAAAATATAGAATGATAAATAATGCTACAGTTGATAAAAAGAATATTATAAACATAAGTAGAAATAAACCAAATATTCAACTTTTAAGCATACAAAAAAACACACCCCAGAATAGAAACTATAGGAAGATCACTTTGTACCCCAAATATTTAATAAGGTTTTACTGTCAACAAAAAAATAAAATATTCACCCTGGAATTTACTTTTACTAACTAGCAGTTATTAAACATGATTTATTAAAATGTAATTTTTTAAAAGTTTCATATATGTGCAAAGATGTAATTCTCTACATTTTAATTTATATAAAAAGTAATTTTGACATATATAAATGTGATCAAGCTTATTATCATTTTTATTTGCCTTCAAATTCTTCCAGATAAAATATGGCATGACATTATAATTACAATATAAATAGCCTATATTATCAAAATTAACAATATAAGCGTCATCTAAGGAAACAATGGAACAATTAGAAATTTGCACTTTTGATTTGGATGTATTTTTCTAGTAAAAGCTACATTGAAAAATTTAAATATACCTGAATAAAATATAAACCCAGAACAGTTTTCTTTATCTCATTTAAAAGCAAAGACATATTAGAAAAATTACCCTTGTTTAATCAACAGAAACTATATCTGGCTAATTACTAGCCTCCTATTAATTTAAACAAATATGTGTTATGGCTAGGTTAAAGGGTCATGAGCATTCATTTATTTTCTTGACAAGTTGCAGGAGAGGCAAATCATGGCTTGAAGTGTCACTAGATAAGAGAGAGTGGAGAAAGATATGGGAATGAAGGAGATAAAAGAGAGAGCCCAGGAATAGAATAAAATAAAGGCTTTGAAATTCCTGGATTAAAGACTTAAACATGAGACATGATATCATAAATTCTTAGAAGAAAATAGAGTAGAAACTCCTTGACATTGGATTGGGCAATGATTTTTTTTTTCGGCTCAAGTAACAGAAGCAACAAATGGGATGAAATCAAACTAAAAAGCTAAACAGAAAAGGAACCATCAACAAATGAAAGGCAATCTACTAAAAGGAAGGAAATATTTGCAAATTATGTCTAACTAGAGGCCCGGTGCATGAAATTCATGCACGGGGGTTGGGGGTGTCCCTCAGCCCAGCCTGCACCCTCTCCAATCTGGGACCTCTCGAGGGATATCCAACTGCCTGGTAGGATCGGGCCTAAACAGGCAGTCAGATATCCCTCTCACAATCCAGGACTGCTGGCTCCCAACCGCTTGCCTGCCTGCCTGCCTGATTGGCCCTGCTTCTGCCTGCCAGCCTGATCACCTCCTAACCACTCCCCTGCCAGCCTGATTGATGCCTAACTGCTCCCCTGCCAGCCTCATTGCCCCTAACTGCCCTCCCCTGCAGGCCTGGTCACCCCTAACTGCCCTCCCCTGCAGGCCTGGTCACCCCTAAATGCTCTCCCCTGCAGGCCTGGGTCCCCCCCCAACTGCCCTTCCCTGCAGGCCCGGTCGCCCCCAATTTCCCTCCTCTGCTGGCCTGGTCACTCCTAACTGCCCTCCCCTGCAGGCTTGATTGCCCCCAACTGCCCTACCTTGCAGGCCTGGTTCCTCCCAACTGCCCTCCCCTGCTGGCCATCTTGTGGTGGCCATCTTGTGTCCACATGGGGGCAGCCATCTTGTGTGTTGGAGTGATGGTCTATTTCAGGGGTGGGCAAACTTTTTGACTCGAGGGCCACAATGGGTTCTTAAACTGGACCGGAGTGCCGGAACAAAAGCATGGATGGAGTGTTTGTGTGAACTAATATAAATTCAAAGTAAAGGAGCGGAGGGGAGAGCAAGAGAACCAGATAGAACAGCTGGATCCGGGTCATAGTTTGCCCTAGGCTGGTCTATTTGTATATTACTATTTTATATATAGGATATAGGCCTGGTGCACGGGTGGGGGCCGGCTGGTTTGCCCTGAAGGGTGTTCTGGATCAGGGTGGGGGTTCCCTTTGGGCATGGGGCGGCCTAGGCGAGGGGCTTGTGGTGGTTTGCAGGTTGGCCATGCCCCCTGGCAACCCAAGCAGAGGCCCTGGTATCTTGGATTTATTTATCTTCTATAATTGAAACTTTGTAGCCTTGAGCAGAGGCCAGGGCAGGTAGGAAACTTGGCTTCCTCCATCTCTGGGGGCAACCCAAGCCTCCTGCTCTCTCCAGCTCCATGGCTGCCGCCATTTTTGTTGAGATTTATTTATCTTCTATAATTGAAACTTTGTAGCCTTGAGCGGAGGCCAGGGCCAGCCAGGGCAGGCAGGAAGCTTGGCTTCCTCCATCGCTGGGGGCAACCCAAGCCTCCTGCTTGCTCCAGCTCCATGGCTGCCGCCATATTTGTTGGGTTAATTTGCATACTCGCTCAGGATTGGCTGGTGGGCGTGGCTTGTGGGCATAGAGGAGGTACAGTCAATATGCATGTTTCTCTTTTACTAGATAGGATAGGGGGTTAATATACAAAATATATAAAGAAATCATACAACTCAATAACAAAAATATCTGATAAAAAATGGGTAGATGACCTAAACGAACATTTTTCAAAAAAAGCCATCTAATGGCCAACAGATATATGAAAACATGCTCAATACACTAATAATCAGGGAAATGCAAATCAAAACCACAATGAGATATCATCACACACCTGTTAGAATGACTAGCATCAAGAAGACAAGCAATAACATGTGTTGGCAAGAATGAGGAGATAAGAGAACATTCGTGCACTATTCGTGGGAATATAATTGATTCAGCCACTGTGGAAAACAGTATGGAGGTTCATCAAAATTAAAAATAGATCTATCATATGATCTAGCTATCCCATTCTTGGTATAGATCCGAATAAAATGAAATCATTATCTCAAAGTGATATATAGCACTCCCATCTTTATTGCAGCATTACTTATGGATAACCAAGACATAGAAACAAGCTAAGTGTCCACTGAGGGATGAGTGGATAAAGTTGCAATTATGGACAAAGATGTTATTGTATATAGATAGAATGAAATATTATTCAGCCATGAGAAAGAAGGAAATTCTGCCATTTGAGACAACATGAATGGGCCTTGATGGCATTGTGCTAAGTGAGACAAATATTGTATGACATCCCTTATAGGTGGAATATAAAAAAATTAACTTTGTAAAAATAGAAGAATGGTGATTACCAGGGTTTGGGGGTTGAAGGAATTGGGGAGACGTTGTTTAAGAGTATAAACTTACAACCAGTACACAAAAACGTCCTGGAGATCTCATGCACAGCATAGTGAGAATAGACAACAATGGTATGTATTATAAACCTCAAAGTTGCATAAAGGCTAGATCTTAATTGTCCCCAAGACTAGAAATAATCCTATGATGTGCTAGAGGTATTAGCTGATGCTATGGTGGTAATCATATTGCAATATGTAAATATATCAAATCAACATGCTGTACAACATAAACTTACACAATATCATTATATTTCAATGAAAGAAAAAGAAAATTGTGAATTGATATTAATTACCTACATTACCATGAATATCAGACATGAATAGAAAGAAATGAAGTAGCACATGAATTATTAGTGTTCCAAGGCACTTTAAACGTCTACTTACCGTCAGCCCACATTTTTTTACTTTGCTTTAAAACTTAACTTGAGTCCAGCACACATTCTAGCATGATCTAAGATCCTAGCCCACTCATATATGCTAATAACCACTCTGTGTCCCTGTCTTGGATTCCATATTTATGATGCAAAATGCCATACAGTAACTAAATATGGATAAACAGCTAATGCCAAAGCAGCACCTCTTGTACTAAAGGACATCTTATATTTCGTAACATTTGCCTCATGCATACTAACCTGAGTTCTAGAAATAATAGTTTATTTTTCTCTAATGATTTTTCTTCATGCTATGTCTTTCTTGATAGATTCATCATCTGAATTAAGGGCTCCTAAAATTAAGGTCAGGACTAATTTTCTTTTCAAAGGCTGCAGATGCTGTACTTGATTTAACTCTAAAAGAACTACTTTATGTCCATATCATTAATACCTCATCACCCTTTAAGGAATGACAGAATGAGGCTGGGGCGTGGTGGGGGTCACAAACCAGGGACACTGGCCCAATTTTACGAAGAGGAGGAAACACGAAATGGCCTTTGCTCAATAGTACTAGTCACACAGAACGTCCCCCAGGCTCCTCTTTCTTTTTCCCTTCATCTATCTATTTTTTAATTCTTAACTTTCTTTTGCTTGAGATTTCTACAGGTTCCCCTGAATACAAACACTTTAAAAAGCAGAATGGGCTGTTTTGCAACAACTTTACAATAAATTGAGTTATGATATTTAAAATTTCTAGCTTGATTCCTCATTCATCACTTCTGTATATTAATCGTGAGTTAATGACATAATTGCTTTTGTGTTGCTTTTGCAAACATTGTTATTTTAGGGTCCTAAAAATATTTCAGGATTCCAAAGAATCTAAAATTGCCCCTCCTTCCCTAACCGGTTTGGCTCAGTGGATAGAGCGTCAGCCTGCGGACTGAAGAGTCCCAGGTTCGATTCCGGTCAAGGGCATGTACCTTGGTTGCGGGCACATCCCCAGTGGGGAGTGTGCAAGAGGCAGCTGATCAATGTTTCTCTCTCGTCGATGTTTCTAACTCTCTGTCCTTCTTCCTTCCTCTCTGTAAAAAATCATTAAAATATATTTTTTAAAAATGTTTAAAATTGCCCCTCCTGACCTATCAACCTGTCATAATATCCTTTGGGGTGTAGAGGTTTATAGTCCTCGTTTTACATCCTTGTGTTAAAGAGGAATAAGAGAGAGTTATTGGATGCAAGACAGAAGAGAGGAAGCATGACAGAAAGCAGTTTGTGAGTTCTACATAGTTTGCTGTTACAGGAGACTGCAGGAAACATTCCTTAGTACTCCAAATGTCAGCAATCGTGTCAGGAAAAGACTGAAGTGTGTGTCCTACGTTCCAGGTGGTGGTGGGCAGGGAAGGGGGTGCAGGTGGGGGTGGAGCAGCAGGTAGCCGCAGAGAAGCAAGCTGCAGCACAGGCTGCTTGGAGAGGATGTTAAAAGGAAAAACAAAACAAAACAAATGAAGAACACTCCCAATCAGGGGGGCTCTGGAAAAGATGACACATACTTCCTGTTTAAAGAATAACATTGAAGAGATTTTCAGACACAAATTTATAATATCCTCTCCACAGTTCTTCCCTATTAGTAATAGACATTTAATTAAGAACTCCTTACTTTTTGGAATCTTCCAACACATGGGAAATTTAGCTACCAACATTACAAAGGATCATGAGTCACCCTCAAATATATTTTCCCTGGAACAATATTTCAAATGCCAGCAACCATCTATTTGCATGTCTCAAAGATTATGAAACAATTGCAATAACTACATTTGACTACAGTATGGGTCTTTTCTTAGGAGAACGGTGGCTTTAAAAATGATATTATTTTGAAAAATTAAAGTTTGGTTTTTGTTTTCTCCTTTACAAAAGCCTTGTTTTCTTGGATATTTGCCCACAAAATAGAGCAATTGAAGGCATCAGAATTGGGTTCCAATTCACATCATAAGTTGCAATAGTCATAGGTTTCATAATAGGTCTCATGTTCCCTCAGTCATCTTTGGAGCTTACTAAATTATCACAGAAAAAGTTCAATTGTTAATAGCTCAATAAGGAAGACCTACATCAAATATCCTATTCTTGGGAAGATATGATTTTTAAATTACTTGGTACAGAATATTATTATGAAATACCATTCCATTTTTTTCCATGTTTGTTTTTATGTCTTAAGGGGAAAAAAAATACCTAGAATTTTAGAGAAAGCATCTCCCTTTCATCACTCCCAACAAAACTGTTTGAAAAGTCTTTCTATTTCTATAGACTTAAAATGGTTCTCCTGATTCCAAGGATTCCACACGGGTGCTGCTGAATGTCTACTAACATTTGATTTTAAATTTTTTAAACCTACGTATGTTTATATTGAAGCTGTGATTAACAGCCGTTCATAGCTGATACCTACTAGGAAACAGTAACACACCAGCGTCCCCTGTTCACTAACTTGCAGTGGTGTCCATCTGCAGCAGCAGTTTCTTGTTCATGCAAGCACTTGTACGGTGTTCAGTTTCATGCCAGGCCTGGCTCAGGTAGAACTGTTTTTCATATGTTGAACTCATGGAGCAATAACATAAAACGTAAGTATGTGTGCCACCAGGCCAGCGTGGGTCAGTGGGTTAAGTACTGACCTAGGAACCAGGAGGTCACGGTTTAATTCCCCGTCAGGGCACATGCCCGGGTTGTGGGTTTGATTCCCAGTGTGGGGTGTGCAGGAGGCAGCTGATCAGTGGTTCTCTCCCATCATTGATGTTTCTATCTCTCTCTCCCTCTCCCTTCCTCTCTGAAATCAATCAATCAATCAATATATATATTTTTAAATAAGTGTCTGTCTTACTCTTGAGATATTGTTATGAATAGTTTTAGTACCTGCTAAGTTATTTTCCTGAATGACTTTTTATATGATTTATAACTTTTTAATATTTTCTTCTGTGATATGAAATAATATTCCATGAAGTAATTACTGTTTTATTTATTACTGTGGTCAAATAGTTGTTAAACATTAAAGTACTAATTCTAAAGAAGATAATAACTTTCAAAAATGTTAGTAATAATATATAATTTATCTATTTTATTCAGGCTCAATCTTTAAAATGTGGACTTTTCTGAGGTATTTATGGATAATGGGTTCCAGAATTTACTTTACCAAGCTAAAAGTTACTGGTTTCCTGAGGGTAAGATTCCAGGTCAAGTATATCAAATAAAATAAAATCACTTCTTCTCATAGAGAGGTAGCCACAGCTTGGCTAAATATCTCTCATTAGAACACAGCTTTATTAGCTTGCTGAAAGATTTTATTAACATGCACATGACTTTGCCTGTATTTATTTATTTACTTATTTTAATTTAGAATTTGCCTTTAAAAAGAGTCTCACCCAGGTGGCATGGCTCAGTGGTTGAGCATCCATCTGTAAACCAGGAGGTCACACTTCGATTCCTGGTCAGGGCACATGCCAGGCTTGCAGGCTCATTCCCCAGGGTGGGGCGTGCAGGAGGCAGCCGATCAATGATTCTCTCTCATCATTGATGTTTCTGTCTCTCTCTCCCTCTCCCTTCCTCTCTGAAATCAATAAAAATATATTTAAAAAAAAAAAAAAACTTCAACTGTACAATGACTTTGGCTTTAAAAAAATCAAAATTAAAAAATTCTGAGTTCCATATGCAAAACAAATTTTTCATTGAAACTTTTTGAACCTCTATTAGGTACTACTCTCCTCTTTTCAGGCCTCACATTTCCCAGTTGCTGAGACTAGGTCCAGGGATCTGTGTTCCCTACACAAGGTCTTGTTTATGTTGAGGTTTTCCATTCTGACCAGCAGGAACAGGCATTGTTTTTAGGTACCATTCTTGTCCTTGTTTGAGCACCAGACACTATCACCTCTAATTCTTTTGGGTGATCCCACCGCCTCTCCCCAGCCTGCCTGGCATCCAGTAGTTTTCTTACATTTGCTGCTCACAGATTCATACTTTTTGACAGATTGAACATTTTAAACTTATATTTTATGGTAAAACGGAATATAATTCTCAAAGATTAGAATTATCTCTGGGCTATTTGATTGTGTGTGATTTTTTTGTTTGCCATGCTGTATGTAGAATCACCTAATTATGCTTCTTTTTATAGGTGAAGTGATATGTCTATCAAGAAAAGAGTCTCTTAATAATGTTGGCTATTTGGGATATTAATGAGCTTTGGGGGGCTAAGGAAGATGAGACCTCTAGGGTGTGTTAAATAGGAGTTGGAATTTTATTTGGCATATTTTGAAAGTCATAATGAGACCATGTGAAGATAATTGAGAGCCCCAGATATCTTCATTCCCTTCTTTATGTCATAAAAGTAGGTTGACTATGACATACACACACAAAAATCTTCAGAGAAAAAAATTAACTATCTATTCTAATCTAGATGTTTATTGTTCCAGGCAAAGTTATCATAGCAGAAAACTAGAAACCTTAACTAAAAATCAAATGGTGGGTAAACATGAAAAGATAGGGAGAAATGCCTTTTTTTAAAAAAAATGAATGTAAACAGCTTATTATTTATCCTCAAATAATGCACATTATTGCTTTATATAACAGATTCCACTTCCCACAAGAACACCAACCTCGCCTTTTCAATCTCTTGATGAAATTCAATGACCTATGTATGCCTTATAGACACACAAATTTTCTCTTGAAAGATTTGCCAGCCAAGTGTATTGCTTTGGGGTTTGACTTTCATTATGTACACAATATTGATTTGGGTGCAATTTATACTTTCCTTTTCAATGTTTCTGTTTTTATGTTTGAGTGGGTCAAAGCAAGACCTGTCATACATAGGGCCAGGAGAAACATTTGGTTTGGGCTTCACACTTAAGAAAGGGTTTAGATTTTTGCTGTTTTCCCCCAAATAGTTTATTCCAAATTACTTAATGCTTATAATAGATATTACAAGTGTTTTTTCTTATTAAAAACATGTCACTGTAAATAAAAATGTAGTGGGAATAATATTTTCATATTACTCATGTGTCTATTATACCTCAATAACGCCCCCTTGTATCATAATGGGACCCGCATTTTAGTTAACAGCTAGCATAGCGTTGGCTTCTCACCCCAGAAAGGTGAAGTCATAGCTGATCAAGACAGAGGGCAAAAGAGTCAGTTCTCAACCTTTCCACATCAAAATAAAATTTGTGAAAGTCCTGGCAGAGACAGTAAGATGAAAGGAAGCAAATATCTGCTTGAATATATTTAAGAAGAATGAATGATGATGTTAAGCATCAGTTTTCCTGCCCTGACCTGGACAATGTAAGAGCTTGGGGGAGAGAAGGAAGGAGAAGCAGAGGGTAGGAGCTTATGCACACATGGCTCTGAAGCAATCCTACACACTGGGAAAGGAAACAGACAATACGTGATTGTGCATATGACAGTCCTTAAAAATTTCAATTAGGCAGAGAAAAGAACAGGGTCCAATATCTTTCTGGAAACCTGGGAAGTGGCACCTTGGAAAATGTTTCATATATCATACTAGAATAAAAACAATAGTGATTGCTAAATAGATTGTCCATCATCACAGATGACCCCAGGCAGCCCAGAATCTTCTGTGGCATTGACCTGGAGGAAGTGGACCAGCGGAACCTTCCATGTGTCTCCAAGGACAAGACAAGGTCAGTGCATTCCAAGACATATCAAAGACACAACTCAGACAAAAACGTATTCGGAGATGAGCATGGATTGTTGTCTGAAGCACGGGTAAAAATAAGTGTACCTTAGCATTACGCCAATTGAAGGAGGCTGACACCAGGAAACAAGATGGAACATCTCGCTTATGCCAATTTAGACACAAGTTGAGGACCATAGAACAAATGCCTTTCCCCAAGGAATACCACCAAATGCCTTTCCCCACTGCATTTTCTGCCTCAATGTAGATAGAAACTTAAAATAGAAATTACGTTGAACTATAGAAAAATAGTTGCTTTTTGCACATCCAAATTCACAAAATCACTGGGACAAATAAGAAATTTACCAAGATGTCTTCTGTCATTAGAAATAAATGAGGGCTGCCAAAACCGGTTTGGCTCAGTGGATAGAGCGTCGGCCTGCGGACTGAGGGGTCCTGGGTTCGATTCCGGTCAAGGGCATGTACCTTGGTTGCGGGCACATCCCCAGTGGGAGGTGTGCAGGAGGCAGCTGATCGATGTTTCTCTCTCATCGATGTTTCTAACTCTCTATCCCTCTCCCTTCCTCTCTGTAAAATATCAATAAAATATATTTTTTTAAAAAAAGAAATAAATGAGGGCTCAAAGAGAGATTAAGTTCACTTAAAGAAAACTAATCATTTTTTCTATACCAAAGTTTACAGTTTGACAAATGTGTGCTCTAATATATATTTTAAATCATCCACAATTTTTATAACCCTGTTCTGACATTGCTGATAGTCCCAGAATATGAAAGAGGCCCTGATATCAAGGTAGCATGATCTCATTGTATTCTTTCATTGAAATGCTATTTCTGAGACAGCATGGATGGCCCTGGATGTTCATACTCAGTGAAATAAGTCAGTCAGAGAAATACAGTACCACGGTTTCAATTATATTATGGAATCTAAAGAACAAAATAAATGAACAAATTGAAACAGACTCATATACAGAGAGAGAACTGGTGGTTGCCAGAAGGAAGGGGTATTGGGGGGCTGGGTGAAAGAGGGGGAGAGATTAAGAAGCACAAATTGGTAGTTACAAAACAGTCATGAGGGTGTTAAGTAAAGCATAGGGAATAATATTGCAATAATGATTTCAATAATATTGCGATAATTATGTATGGTGTACTGGAAATATCGAGGGAGCATCATGTAAAGAATGATTATCTAAACACTAAGCCATACACCCAAAACCTATACAAAATACAATTGGGAGAAAAAGAAAATTTGCTTAATTTGGTTAATTGCCAGTGTCTCATGGAACCTGCTGATATCGACACAGTATCACCAAGCAACTAGAATGGAATCTTGACAAAATGAAACTTAATAGCATTTGGATGAAAGCATATGATATGTTTTTTTTCAGTACCAGACTTATTAAGTCACAGACTAAAGGCTCCACTCCAGAACTGATATAGCAGGAATGAACTGAAATTCATTCTAAACTAGATGAATACTAAAGAGTTACATACCAGATCATCTTCGCAGCACGAATTCAATATAGAAGAAAATCTGACCAGTTGACCATTATGTTTATTACAGTTTTGGAAACCCAAGTATGTCATTGTGATATTTACTACCACAACTTCCTAAGAAACCAGAATTTTGCACTGAATCTAATAGGCAATCAGTTTCAAATCCAAGTTTAGAGCCCTGAATTCAGGTACAGAGATGCTCTACAAAGCTGGTTCTTAGAAACGTATCAAGTTACTGTAAGTTACTTAACCCCAGAAGCATTAGTCACTATTCACTGATAAATTCCATGAGTGGCTGAAACCGGTTTGGCTCAGTGGATAGAGCGTCGGCCTGCGGACTGAAGGCTCCCGGGTTCGATTCTGGTCAAGGGCAAGTGCCTTGGTTGTGGGCACATCCCCATTGGGAGGTGCGCAGGAGGCAGCTGATCGATGTTTCTCTCTCATCGATGTTTCTCGTTCTCTATCCCTCTCCCTTCCTCTCTGTAAAAAATCAATAAAATATATTTTTTTAAAAAATTCCATGAGTGGACTCACAATCTAGTAAAATTTTTCTGTTTTGTTCCACCATCTATTTCAAGAACATGTATTTTGGGGCTATCTTATCTAACCTTTCTGAATATATCCCTTTCCACAAGTCCTTCACTTAAGTGAATTGAATTGATTTCATGGAATATTGCTATATTGGTTTATGTATTTCATGCTTTCCTCTCTGTACTCTTAAGAATGTCGAAATGTAAGTTAAATGAATTGTAAACCCTCACATTAGCATTAAATGGCACAGACTTCTGAAATTTTAAATTTTTATTATTTAAATTGACTTTCTCATTGATTTTTGATTGAAGAGGAAGAGAGTGTCAATCCCTACTGGTCTTTACTGCATATCCTATGTAATCATCCCAATCATTTACCATCCATGGAGCAAGAAAAGAGAATGTGAAATCAGCCAATCTTTCCACTGAATTAATGAATGGAGAGCTATCTCATCCAGGATGCCACTACCAAATCTGAAGGAAATGAGTAGGTTGAGAAGATGGTACTCACAACTAGGATTCCTTGAACTAAACTTGGAGCTAAAAAGCCAGCCAAACTTGCTAGTTCACCTTACTATAGCACTTTTTAGATCAGATTGCTTCATGTCTCAACTACCACTCTGAATATTTTAATAAAGCATTTTAAAATAAACAAAAACATATTTAATTACTATTCTTTCTACTTAGCAGTCTTTACTATAAAAAAAAAAAAATCTGCAATGGAACTGCACCAAGGTGATCTCTGGCCAATGGAATTTCAGTTGTAAGATCTGTGTCAATGAAGGTCCAGGAGGCCTATGGATCTCATGTTATAACTAAGTTGATGAACTTGGGAAAATCTTAGGAAAATTTTTGAAATGTAAACCCTAGAAGATTCTTCTAGACTGAGACGTGGACACTGTTTCTAAAAGAAGCCATAATGCTACAATGCTATTACAACTGTTGAATTTGTTACCAGGCATTTTTATACACTTTAATGCAATAAAAACAGCCCTCTAAAGATTAAAAGGGTATATTCCCTTAACAGTATCTGGGGGTGGTGGATATTTTATGTTTATATAAAATATTTTTTTCATTTCTATTGACATGCGATTATTGAAAATTTATAAAGAATAAAACTTTAACATAGAATGTCATGAACAAAAATTTTTTCCCATGTATATGTTTGTCATAACATAATGAAAATCTTTATTGATGAGTTATACCCAGACACAAAAACACACACACCCTCACTATGGCTACAGAAATATCCCTTTACCTTAACAGCACCTTCCATCATTATATATCATTATATACTCACATAATGTAAAAATTGAAAATATTATCTATATACAGCATATAAAAGCCTAAGCGACCGTCCTACTATTCAACCGTCTGACCGGTAGCTATGACATGCAATGACCACCAGGCGGCAGACAATCAACGCAGCAGCTGCCAAGTTGTGGTGACATGGCAGCTGCGGTTCTCGGGTGATGCACCCAGAACCAGAGAGGGGGGAGCCCGATTCCAGGGTGCATCACCTGAGAACCACCCTCTTGCAATCCAGGACCCCTCGGGGAATGTCGGAGAACCGGTTTCAGCCCGATCCCCACAGGCCAGGCTGAGGGACTCCACCAGTGCACGAATCCATGTACCCGGCCTCTAGTATTTTATAAGTTTTTAAGTTTTTAAAGTTTTATTCGCATGTGGCATAAATTTCCTATTACAAAATAAGTCTATTTCCTACTGACAATATAAGCAATTGGAAGCATGATAAAATAAAAAAAGAGGGAGAACTAATATATGCCCTTTTTAAAATCCCATTTGGGGATTAAATAAAATTGAATCTATTTTAATAAATAGAAGCAATATTGAAATGTATATTATTTTGAAGAGAATATTTTATTATGAAAGACTCTGTAGTTGACTCACTCCTAAAATGAAAGAATGACATTTTATAATATATTACTTCCTGACATTAAAGGTTTTATGTAAAGCCTTAGCCTTTGGAATCCTCCAGTTATCATCTTTCAACACATTGTACTAGTTGACATTTAAATTCTGTACAAGCTCATGTGGTATTTTGGGCCTAACTGTCATTACTTTGTTGCTTTACAACAGATTTTCCTCAGGAATGAAACCCAGTGACCCAACTAACAGGACCAAAAGGGTATGAACTCATTAAAGCCAAGTAGATATAATAAACTAAGTCAGTAATCCTTTAAAATATTTTGTTTCCCAGAGATCTTTTGTTCCTAATGATTTAGCTTCAACAACTCTTTATCCAGAATCATTTTCAATAGGGCTGTTCCAAAGAAATCTAGTCTAATTAAGGCTATTTAAAACTGCTTATTCCTCCCCTACTGGGAAAGTTTCTTTAAAAATTTAAGTTACTAGTGTTTCCCTTGTCAATAATAAAGAAACAATTAAGGTCTAGAGGCCCAATGCATGAAAATTCGTGCAAGAGTAGGTCTTCCTTTCCCCGGCTGCCAGCACCGGCTTCCCTCCAGCACCCAGGACCCGGGCTTCCCTCCTCCGGCCACCTGCAGGTACCAGGACCCCAGCTGGCTTCTCCCTGGCCGTCCACAGGCACCCGGGACCCGCTGGCTTCTCCCTGGCCGTCTACAGGCACCCAGGACCCGCTGGCTTCTCCCTGGCCATCCACAGGCACCCGGGACCCGGCTGGCTTCTGCAGCCCCAGCTTCATCAAGAAGGACATCTGGAATGTTGTCCGGAAGACGTCCGGTCTAATTAGCATATTACCCTTTTATTATTATAGGTGGTTTTATTATTCAATATCACCTTTCTAAATTCCCCTTTCTTCATTCTATTCCATTACCATTTACCCACCCCCATGTTTTTTGGAAGTTTTTGTACTTGACTCCCTTCTCTATCTCCATCCCAAATGATCAGTTGTGCCCCAATTATTAAATTCAGTTCTGCTTTTTTCCCCTCTCCTCCTCACCCCACCATACACTTTTGTTTTCTTTATCCCTAAAACAGGTCTTTAAAAATCTTACTCCCTTTTAGATCTTCAAATCTATTCTTGCCAGCAATTAGTATTAGATTCCACATATTCACATTCAGGTTTTGCTGACTCATCATTTTCTTCGACTTAACCATCTCAAAATACTTACTGTAAGCAGTCAGGAAGTGATAGTTAATTTTTAAAAATTATAACTAATATATACTGAGTTCTTAACATGTGTCAAGCTCTCTAATAAGTGCTTCGCATTCACTTTTATAATGATAGATTAATGGCAAAATAAATGATTGATACAAGTATCTCAGATATAAATGCACAGGTAAATTTAAAGATATATAGATACATAGAATTTTCTGCATTCAATTAATATATTCTTGAATCAATCATTTCTTACATATATTTTTCATTTTTATTCCATAAACTAGGACCAACTTTTCTGCCAAGCAAATTCTTTGTATTCTAATGCTTAGATTATAGTTATGATCTAAATGTGGATTATTATAAGACAGAAGTGAAACATCAGTCTTTTTTCATTGAAGGGGGGCAAGATATGCTTTGTGCCAAGTATTTAAAAAAAAGACTCGAACCTACTCTGAGTGTACACACACCCAGATCCCACATCCGGGGCCAAGAAGCAGCACTCTGGGACTCCATGCCTAATCTCTAACCCAGGCACTGTGGGGACAGGGAGGAGACCTATGATTACTAGAGAAAAGAAAGACACCCATTTTTACCCTAGTGAAAATTGGAATAGGATCTCTGCTACGAGCCACTTTCTGCTGTATCCAAACAGATCCTTACTTTCTTAGTTCAATGGTTTACCCTATGTCAGTGGTCGGCAAAATGCGGCTTGCGAGCACATGCGGCTCTGTTGACTAATGAGTTTGCCGACCACTGACCTAGACTCTCGATTCCAATAATTACAGGCTGTTGTTGTTCCTTGTGATTAAGCCCCTATGTGAACGTATATCACTTGATATCCCCTTCCACATTTAATTCAAACAGTGTGAGGTAGCTAACTAGTTACTAACTTCCAACGCCCAAATCACTTTGTTGGCCATTGCCCTATACAAGGAAATCATACCTTTCAAGAGCAAATGTGAAAATGAGCTGCTAACCTAATAATTTAAAGGAATGTTTTTATTCCTCTATATCCTCATCACGTTTATTTAATTACATCTCCATGAAGGTGCAAACATCATAAAGTTTTCATTAAAAACACAAGCTTTGTGGACAGCACTCTGGATTCATATTTCAGCTCTCACACTTTCTATGTGTGCAATATTTGGTAACTTAACCACTGTGTATGTCTCTTATCTGTAACATAAGGATAGGAATAGTATATGTTTCATAATGTTGTTGCAAGAATAAAATTAGTCAATAAGTGAAGTGCCTGGGGTATAAAAAGCACCTTACAGGTGTTTGCTTTTATTGTTATGATTATTTATATTATGATTACCATCCTTGCCATTGCCATCATCTCATAGATTAGAAAACTGGGACTCAGAGAAGCCTAACAAAATAGCTTCTAGGTGGCAACATGGAAATTGGACTGCACACCCATCGGACTCCAGGCTTGATGAAGTCAGGCATCAGTGAGTCACTCAAAGGCCAGCGAGTTACTATGACATCTCTTGGAAGTTCTGCCTTGCCAAATTATTAGCCTGCTTGTGAAGTTGTGCTTTCTTCTTAAGTGATTCAGACTTTATTTAGAACTTGAATATTTTGTCTTTAAAACTAATGTTTGTTTTGGATGCTCTTAAGGATATTTACCAAATAATTCAACAGTGGTCTCAAATTACTAGAGATTAATTAGTTCAATAATTAACAGCAATTAAGGCCATTCACATGTATCTACCTTATCTTCATCGCTATGTGAATGCTTTTTCTTTGTTTGCCAGTTTGACAGTCTTCTCTCCCAGAAACAGCCATGAGGTTACAATTTGTTGACTAATACTCAGCTTTTATTTTCTAATTCAGGCAGGTCACCACCTCCTTTTCCAGTTGTTGACTTTTCCATCCAGATATTCCTTAGAACCTGAACCCCGCTTCCCAGTGTTCGGGCTACAGCTGCTGAATTTAGTTCAAGTTGATACTTTTGGCATTTTCTTATTATGACCTTATGACTTCTCTCTAACTCTCTTAATCATTCAAGAATTGAAAAAAACAACCAAGCAAATGAACCACAATAAAGCAAAGTCCCCAGGCCCTCAAACAACTAAATAGATTTTTATCTTGTACTTAAGCCATAATGAAAATAACTTCCTTAGTCTAGATTACTTTGCATCTTCACTCATATAGTTATTTACAATTTTTCTTTTTCCTTTTTTTAAGAAAATAGAATAACTCCTTGGCTATGACCAAAAAAAAATTAAGTTTTTAAAAATCAAATCCCTTGCATTATTTTCTCTTTCCCAAATCAGCACTTCATAACATGCATTCCATCCTTCCACAACTCTCCAGGTTTTTAGGAAAATCAAATTTTGTTTCCCCTCTACCCCATCACTGCTCTTAGCAGCAAACAGGATGGACAGCAGCAAGAAGTTTCATCTGAATTGGGGGGCGCGTGTGTGCAAAGTGGAGAGAGAGGGATGAGAAGGGGGTTTACTGGCAGTCAAAGTATGAATATTTCAGGGAGTAGTTGTTTTTACAATATCTACCATATAAGCACTCCTATCAGTTTCCTATTGTGGCTGCGACAAATTATCACAAACTGAATGAGCAAAAACAACACGCATGGGTTAACTTACAGTTCTGGAGGTCAGAAGTCCAAGATGGGTCTCACCGAGCTCAAATCAGGGTGTGGTCAGGGTGTTCCTTTCTGGAGTCACTAGGGGAGAATCTGGTTTCTTGCCTTTTCCAGCTCCTAGCGGCCGCCTGTATTCTTCGGCTTACCATCCCCTTTCTCCATTTTCAAAGTCAGCCCAGCGAGCCCGGCCTTCCACACTCTGTCTCACTCTGACTCTCCCAAGGCCCCTGTCTACTCCTAAGGACGCTTGTGGTTACATTGGGCCCACCTGGATCATCCCGGATGACTGCCTTCTCAAGGCAGAATTAATCCCACCTGCAGCCTCCTGCCCTTTGCCGCTAACACAGCATAGTCACAGGTTCTGGGGATTAGTGTGGGACATCCTCACCGGGAGGGATTCTTCTGCCTTCCTTACTTTCTCTCAGTACTTCTTAAAATCCCAACTAGCTCACTATTTTTCTGGGCTCCCCTCCCCCCCCCCCCCCGCGCCAAAACAAACAAACAAACAAACAAAAAAAACCTCACAATACCTGTCCTTGTGTGTCTCTCTCAGATTGAACATTATAAGAAACTTTATGGAATAATTAATAGACCTTTTAGGAATTGGTAAAACAAAAGATAAAAAGTGCCAACTAAATGTTTAATGCAGTGGTCGGCAAACTGCGGCTCGAGAGTCACATGCGGCTCTGTTGACTAATGAGTTTGCCGACCACTGACCTAGACTCTCGATTCCAATAATTACAGGCTGCTGTTGTTCCTTGTGATTAAGCCCTTCTTAATGGAACAAAACTGGCTTTAGCATTTAACTGATTTTTTTTCTCAGAAGCATTTTTAAAACTTTAAGTAAAAGAAAACTTACAAATTTAAAGCATTCCAAATCCCACTGCACTGGAGACCAGTTATCTGTTTTATATACATTCATCCAGACCATGTTATCATAGAAATATTACTATCAATAATTACATATTTCAGATCATGATTAAATAATATATCGTAATGTAGATGTGCTGTAATTTATATTACCTGTTCTGTAGGGTTTTGAGCTACTTTTCAAAAGATGGATAAATATTTGTGTATTTTATCCTTAAAATAAAGTGCTAGGAGTAGAACTGCTATGTCAAAATTATACTTATCTTTTTTAAATTGTCATCTATGCATGTTACATATTAGTTTTTAAGTGAAGTATATTCATGAACTTCTTAGTCTGGAAGTGAAGTTTAATTTTGCCCCATGATATAAAATATTGCAGTTTTTCTAATTTTGTGATTTTAAGAAATCTTTTAATTCAAGTGGCAGCATTATAAATGTAATGATAAACACTTAGTAAACACAGCATTCACTGAACAGTCAGTCAATGTTTTCTGAGGAAATGGATGTTTGGAGCGGCGTCCTCCATACACCCACAGGTGGCAGGTTTGATTCCGTCAGGGGACATGCCTAGGTTGCAGGTTCAGCCCCTGGCCCAGGAGTGTATGGGAGGCAGCCAGTCTCTCTCCCTCTTCTTCTCCCTCCCTCCCTCCTTTCCCCTCTCTCTAAAACCAATAAGCGTATCCTCGGGCGTGGGTTTTAAAAGTGTAATTAGCTAGATGGCATGAGCAATCTTACATGCACACTGTGCAGCCAACATAGCCACATAGGTCCTTGATTTCTTTTTCAAATGGCAGATTATATTGTTTTGGAGCAGTGACCCTCAATCCTGGCAGCACATCGTAGTCACCTGTAAAGTTTTAGGAAACACTGCAGAGTAGGCATTGATTTTTAAAAGCTCCCTGATGATTCTACTGTGCAGCCAAGTTTTTATGCTCTATTACTCGGCTTGATACCAGACCAGACCATAAATTAGAATCTCCAGGGGTAGGACATGGGCAGTAGCATTTTCCAAAGTTCCCCGGGTGAATTCACGTGCAGACCAGCTTGAGAACCACCATAAGCATCCTCAGATCAATTCCCCAACCTCTATTTTACAGGCGAGAATAACGGAGACCTAACTGCTCCATGGTCTTTCCCCAAAGTTAAATGGCTGAGTCGATTTCATGTTATAGGTCAGGCCATATCTAGCACAGGGACTCAAAGAACAGAAGAAACCATTTTAAAAAAAGAAAGAAAATGCAAATCAAAACCGTGAGGTATCACCTCACACCTGTTAGAATGACTATTTTCAGTAAGACAAAAAATAAGTGTTGGTGAGGATGTGGAGAAAAGGGAACCCTCATACACTGCTGGTAGGAATGTGAATTGGTACAGCCACTATGGAAAACTGTATGGAGATTCCTCAAAAAATTAAGAATACAGCTCCCATATGACCCAGCAGTCCCCCTTCTGGGTATCCACCCAAAAAATTTGAAAACACTTATTCATAAGGATATATGTTTCCCTAAGGCATTATTCACAGTGGCCAAGACATTGAAACAACCCGTGTCCTTCAATGTTTGGATAAAGAATAAGTGGTACCTGTAGGAAATGGAATACTACTCAGCCATAAAAAAGTGCCATTTGCAACATGAATGGATTTGAGAGTGAAATAAGTCAGACATAAAAAGACAAGAACTGTATGATTTCACTCATATGTGGTATGTAAAACAAAAACTAACAAATGAACAAATAAAACAAAAAAAAGAAAAACCTCATATATACAGACGATAGAATGGTGATTACCAGAGGAGAAGGGAGGCAGGGAGAGGATACAGAGGGTAAAGGACATCAAATATGATGACTGAAGGAGACTAGACTTTGGGTTCTGATTAAAAAAATAGTGTACAGATGTTGTATTATAAAGTCGTACACCTGAAATTTATATAACATTAACCAAGGTTATCCTAATAAATTGAATTAAAAAATAATCCTGGGGTGGGAGGTAATGGAAGAGAATAAAAGAAAGTTTTCAGACTATCAAAAATAGATGAAAATATGGCAACATTTAGAATCTTTTAGAAGAACTAGCCAATGCATCTTGTCTATTTATTGCTTCTTCACCCTCTGGTTAGATTATTTACTAAATCATCTTGCATTTTAAGTGATTCTGAAAGGCCTAATTTGGGGAAGAGTCTCGGGAGTGGGCCTGTTTCACACCTGGGTGGCGGGGGGGTGTCCCATGTCCTAGTAATCAGTCCATTAATGCTTTAATGGCTGGGGTTTCACAGAATGAAAACAATGGGAAAGGGAGGTACATCTTTAGAGGACTGACTGTTCTGTGCGGGGTTTCCTGTGTGGAAAATCAAACGACTTGCTACTAATTGTTTGTGTGTGAGAGTCTTTGGCAGTGATGCCAACAAAAGCACAGGATAGTGTGTCTGTTCAAAGCAAAACACATCAGCTTATGTATTCAGCAAATCCTTATTATCAGAACCTTCGTCATGTGAACCGTTTGCTTTTAGGCGGGGCTTCGGGAGGCCCTTCCTGTGAACAGACGACTGGGCTGTTAAACACAGAGCTGCCAAGACAGAGCCACAGGTGGCCATGACTTGGCAAGTGATAAAACATCAGCCACCCTGCGGACCATACACAACGGACAGGATTTTCCATCTGGCTTTTACTATGTATACACAGCACAAAAGAGTTTCTTGGGGAACACTGCGTTTTACGACTGAACATAATGCCTAATATATTTCCCTGTTACCAAGCCCATACTTAAATTTGAGAATTTTTTATTCAAAATAACTGATTTAAACATCTGCATAAAGACAGTATTTCTGCTGAATAATAAGTAGCTGTATTCTTTTACGGTTCCCCCATTTCTTCTTACGTTTTTAAGGATTCATCGTTAATATTTACACTCTCTGTAACCTTAGAAGAAAGGCATGTAGAACATGTGTACTGAGACTCTTACAAGTTCACAGACTTCACCTTCTGTCTCACTCTCAGCCACTATGCAATGCTCACAAGATGTCAATCACCTACCTGTACAGACCTTTGCACTCATTCTCTCGACAGTACATGCATATATTCCCGATTAGTCTGATCCTCCCCAAGCTCCTGAGATTCTCACATTAACCCAAACGTTATGGTACCTACCACTTTTCAATTTCACTCTACATTATGTTCAGTATATGATCCCATATACATATATATATATATTTCCTTTCCTGTAAATCCTCCAAATGAATCCTATATAATAAAAGCCTAATATGCAAATTGTCCCCTCAGGCGGTCGTTGGACCACTCACTATGACGTGTGCTGACCACGTGGGGGGGGGGGGGGGCCTGACCACGGGGGGCGGGGCGGGCAGCACAAAACATGGTGGGTGTAAGCGATGCGGCGCTGGCAGCAGGCAGCAGTGGAGGCACTGCCAGCCCTGATGGACCCTGCTGAGAGCGGGACCACAAGGCGATGGTGGCACAGGTGAGTGGGCGGTGCCAAACCAAGGCGGGTGTGAACAGGGGCCTGATGGCCGCCCCCCCATCACCCCACAGACAGCGACCAGTGGCAGCAGTGGGGGGGTGGGGCCACCGCCTGGCTCCCAGGCGCTGAGGGGCATGGCCTCAATTGATCACCCCACGGGTGGGATGGTGGAGCAGGTGAGGGGGCGATGCCAGGCCAAGACGGGGTACCAGGTGGGGCTGCAGAGCTGTGAGGCTGGGTGCACGATCTGGGGCCCAATCTCTACAGGCCACCCCAAGGGACCCCACCCGTGCACGAACTCATGTACCGGGCCTCTAGTGTACATATAATACAGAGCATATGATCAAATGCTTATAACTGTGTCTGGATAGCTATATACTTCTGCTATTCTCTGGGGTTATAGAGTCCACCCCAGAGATGTGATTATTGAAAACCAGGACCAGAGCCAGGGAAACTGCAACCTATTCCAGGCTCTGTCCCTTTATAACCAACCAGATGGAACAATTTCAGGGCCCTATTTTCTTCATCCATAAAGTAAAATGAAGTTTGCAGGTTATTGTTCACAGTGGGTGGTAGGCTCAAGTAAGCTAATGAAAAGTGAGCATCTTAAAAAGGCATGTGATTGACATTTTTGTGTCAAAAACAAGACTTTCCATATTTTAGAATTAAAATACTTTAGAGTTTGAAGGAAACAAAATACATCTAGTATAACTTACAATTAAGTGCAAAATTTCATTCTTCTTCTCTAGCAGATAGTTATCGATTTCTGTTTGAATATACAAGGTGTCCCCCAAAAATGTATACACACTTTAACAGTAGTAGTTCAATTTTGAAGATGAACTACATTTTAATAAACACTGCCTCTCTAATTATTCAAAGTATGTGTATACACTTTGAGGAGGCACCCTATATTTAGTGTGGGAAACTATTTAGGTCTGAAAGTAACTCATTCAAATCTTAACAATGTGTATTTAACCATGATTGCAAAATGAAATTTTAAAAATGAGCACAATCTCTGATGTAGCTTATAAATTGACAAAATTTTAGCACAGGATATTAGGAAAGCAAAACAAAGCAATGTGTTTCCTTGTTTCTTTTTGCTTTTTGTCATTATTGCCAACAGATAGATGATTTTTAATCACGTCCAAGCCTTCTGTTTACAAAAAATTTAGTATGAGTGAAACTACAAACATAAAGACAATGATTGGAGTGACTGGAACTCTTACAACACTGCTGGTGGGAGTGTCAATTGGGACAACACTGAAAAATTATTTGGTTATACATAGAGTAAAACTAAAAATGCCTATGACCCAACAAGTCTGAACCAGGAGTATACGCAACAGTAATACGGTCTTACATTCACCAAGGAATGTATACAAAAATATAGATAGAATCTATAGTCATACTTGTCCAAAACTCAGTTCAATTCAAATGTCCAACCATAGTAGAATGGATAAATAAATTGTACAGTATTCATGCTGCTCAGTAATGAAAAAGAACAAACCGTTGCTACATGCAACAGCTTAAATGAATCTCATAGACAAAATGATCAGCAAAAAAAGACAGACTTAAAAGAGGAAATAGCTATAATTCCATTTATCTGAAGTTTAAGGGAAGGAAAAATTAACTCATGGTGACACGGGTTATAACTATGTTTACCTTTGTGGGTTGACATGGGAGAGGTATGAAGGAGCTGAAGATTTTCTGTCTTGATCTACATGCTGGCTACACAGATATCTACATTTATAAAACTTAGTTGATTTGTATACTTAAGAGTTGTGTACGGAAAAACTACTACCAGTAGCGGTTTATAGCTTTACAATATTATATTCTAAAGTATAATTTATCTTTCTGTTTCTATCTCAGCTTCTTTAGAACACACCAAAATAATATTGCATCTGATAGAGTCAAATTGGACTAGAGTTGTCAAGAGTTTAATTTCAAGTAATTATTGTGTTTGCAGGGGGAAAGCTGCTCTATAATTCTATATCTAGACAGGAAGAAAGTATATTTATCACTTCTGAATGTTCTTTTATCCTATACTAGTGACCCAGTGCACGAAATTCATGCACATTAAAAGGAGATTAATTAGAGGAAATAATTTAATATTGCTATTTGCCCTTTCTCTATAATAGAAGTGTCAGAGATGAAAGAAAATTAGTAAAATGTATATGAAAACCTTCCTTCTGTCAGAGTCTGGGGCTCACCATGGGATCCAGAGTCAAGTCCCCGCCCACACACATGCACCTCAAAATCACGTGAGACCCAGACCCGGCCAGCCCACCCCCCCCCTCCATTGGGCTAGATCCAGACCTGGGCAGTCCCACCCTTGTCAAGCCCTGCCAGGCAGGGGGTGTAGCCTCAGGTCCCCTGGCCTGGCGTCAGGACGGGGGGGCGTGGCCTGAGGTCCCCCAGTCCAGACCAGGGCGGGGGGCATGCCTTGAGGTCCTTCGTCAAGCCCCACCAGGTGGGGGACATGGTCTGAGATCCCCTGTCAAGCCCAGCTGGGTAGAGGACATGGCCTGAGGTCCCCCGTCAAGCCCTGCCAAGCGGGGGGGGGGGCGCAGCCTCAGGTCCCCTGGCCCGGTGCTGGGGCGGGCAGGTGTCAGTGATGCGGCACTGGCAGCGGGTGACAATGGAGGCACTGCTGGCCCTGATGGGCCCCGACGAGAGTGGGACTGTGGTGGGATGGTGGAGCAGGTGAGCAGGTGGTGCCAGGCCAAGGTGGATATGAGTGGGACCCTGATCACCCCACCAATCACCCCACAGATGGTGACCAGCTGAGGGAGCTGGGCGGGGGGTCCAGCCCCAATCGATCGCCCTGCAGGCAGGATGGTGGAGCAGGTGAGGGGGGTGGCGCCAGGCCAACGCAGGGTGCCAGGTGGAGCTGCGGGGCTGCGAGGCTGGGGACATGAGCTGGGGCCCTATCCCAGCAGGACATCCCGAGGGACCCCACCTGTGCATGAATTCGTGCACCGGGCCTCTAGTTTACTTAATATAAGAGCTTCTTAAAATGAGTTTCAGAGTTTCTCAGTGATAAAGCATTCTTGAAAAGAAAAAAAAAAAAGGTATTTTAAGTGGCAGTTACTTTATTCACTACTAAGGCAAATTAGGTATGACCTGAATCAACAAATGGATTTAATTGAGAAGGATTACTTTGAAACTTTTGGAATCCTATAGCAAATTGGATTAAATGACTTGTACCACATAACCCTCTTGGAAAATGGGGTTTGATAAAGCAATCACTTTGAAAAGCATTCTAATAGTATATACCTGAGTATCATGAACACAACACAAGGACCTGAGGGTTTCAGTCACTAATTCCCTAAGGCAAACACTTTGGGAGGGAAGCAGTGTCCACCTTATCCACGACCTCACTTCTCTGAAACCTATATAGCTGCCCCTGCTCCAAAGCACACTCAATACTTTCCCTTATTCAAAACTATTCTCATGGTACCTCCCTTCCTTAGTGAGAATATGAAAAGTAACCTTACTCTTCTGTTGTTAATGAGATAAAAATTAAAGAAAAATAGAGTTGAACTACCTAAAATATTTAGTACTTTAAAGGTAAATCACACACACACACACACACACACACACACACACACACACACACGCACACACAGGCAGAGGGGAGAGAGACAGAAAAGAACTCTAATCCCTTCATGAGAATTTTCCCAATTGAATGGCAGAGAAATTAATCAGACAAAGGAAGGAGACAGGATCCATTAGAGAATTAAATGTCAAATGCTTACACCTTTTATTATGTCATTTCCTGAGGGCGGTGTATGAGAGAAAAGGGAGCATTTCTGAGAAGGGCACAGAAACCCAGCTCCCTGAGAGAGCAGGTAACACCCTAAGCCAGATCTTTCCCCCAGTGCACTGTGCAAATAGAATTCTCCCTACGTGGGCAGTTTCAGAGCAATTTAAAAAACAACACTTTTTTAACATGGAGCCCTCTCGTAGCCCACTAATAGTCTATCCTGGTTGTCAGAAATGGGCGGTTTGAGGTGGAACACCAACACTCAGCTCTGTGAAGGCTGTTGTAGCCACTGGCCAGAAGCAGAGCTGCAGTGCCCACTGGAGCCAGGGAAGGCCGCCTCGTGGCCACACACACACACACACACACACAGTTTTCCAGTTAATCCTGCGGCAGCTAGGCAATGACGTTGTGATCTGAATTATGGACACAAGGCTCAAGTATGTTTCAATTTTCCTTGGAAATTCTGATGTGTACTGCTTCGATTGTTTTTTTTTTTAAATATATTTTATTGATGTTTCACAGAGAGGAAGGGAGAGGGATAGAGAGCTAGAAACATCGATGAGAGAGAAACATCGATCAGCTGCCTCCTGCACACCTCCCACTGAGGATGTGCCCGCAACCAAGGTACATGCCCTTGACCGGAATTGAACCCGGGACCCTTCAGTCCGCAGGCCGACGCTCTATCCACTGAGCCAAACCGGTTTCGGCTGCTTCGATTGTTTACACAGTAAAAATGCTGGTGTACTTTTGAAACTGAAATGTGGGGTGTTGAGTCAGAGTTCATGGTCTTGCAGAATCCAAGAATGAAGTTGCAGACAAAAATGGTTGTTGGACCCAACACTTATTGAGAGCATCCATGGGAATAAAGTCTATTAGTCCCTGTAGAGAGTCCCACGTGGCCACAAGCCACATTGGCGCTGGGGCGAGCTCCCCTGCCACGTGAACAGCAGGAATCCACTGCGGGTGGGGAGAAGAGTGCACCTTTTAATTGAGGGTGTTGAGACAGCCTTGCGAGCCCCCAATTGGTCTTTTCAAAGAATTCTGCCTTAGCAACATCCTTGGGATTGGTTTATATGCCTTACTGCCTTGTGAATGGTTATCTGCACATTGTCTGTCTTAGCAACGTTGGTATGTTTTAAAGGTCATGTCATGTCTCTCACCCATGCCCTCCCTTCCCCGCCCAGTTGGGGTGCCTTAGTAACGCCACCTAGTTGGGTGCCCCAGTTTTATTTCCTTCCCTCCCCCTCCCCACCATGGTCCCAATTCCTGACTACCTAGCTTCCCTCTGTCTCCACCCTTTGAGGGAAAATAAGCCAGCAAAGATTTTCTACTAGAGTTGAGAAGTATCATAAAACCAGTGAGACGATTAGACCCATTACAGAAGCCTTTGTTGCCCTCAAGTTACCTGCCTTGGCGGCGAGTCTTCAGAAGTTACAAACTCTGTGCTTGGCAGCACTTAGATTGAGATGTGAACAGGTCCACCTTTCCCGTGGGGGATACAGTAGGTTTTCTCTCAACTAATAACAGAAAAGTAAGTCTCCTAAAATTTCACTTCATGGAGCTAAGGTGCCTCATCTTAAAGGACAAAAATAGTCATCAAAGAGACATAAAAACCTCTCTAGTCCCAAGTGATTGAAGGTAAAAATATCTGAAAGGGTCTTAGAAGAATGTAGAACAGCATCAGAGAGAAATAGTTAAAGGTTTTGAAGAAAATGTTCAGCTTCAGGAAAGCCTAAACCTGCTTGGCACAGTAAATTGCTAAATGGTATGAAAGAGTGGCAGCTGGTGTGGCTCAGCTGGTGTGGCTCAGCTGGTTGAGCGTTGTCCCATGCATTAAGAGGTTGCCAATTTGGTTCCCAGTCAGGGCACGTGCCCAGGTTTCAGGCTCAATCCCCAGTAGAGGGTGTGCAGGATGAAGCCAACCAATGTTTCTCTCTCATCTGTGTTTCTACCTCTCTCTCCCTCTCCCTTCCCCTCTAAAAAATCAATAAAGACATATTAAAAAGGAGTGGCAGAGCTGAAAGAACAGAAAGAAATGCTTGAACATTTCAACACATGAGAAAACAGGATAGAGAGTCCATTAAAATCCATGACTGCATCCGGACTGAAGCTGATAAACGTACCTGCTCTCTTTATGACACATTACTTGACTGTAGCAACAGGAAATAGAAACAAGAGCGAAGCAGAAAATGGAGACCAATATTACCGGTCAGATGTTGATTTGAGGAAACTCATCGATTATATGAACTTAAATGTTACCTTAAACTCAAAAGAGAAAAACAAGGAATATTTTTAATTACATGAAGAAAACTACATGCACAAATTATTTATAATGCGAATTTTAAAACCTCCCACCAGAGTAATGTGAAGATTTACCATTTCACAGTGAAGTTCAAAGGCTTCGGCTAAAACTCCACAGACGTCCTGAACCATTTCCAGAACATGAAATGCAGCTTCACAGGAGATCAGTGGAGAAGGAAATTTACCACTTAGAAATAGAGGACAACCTTCCCCACGTGTATGAAAACATCAGCCTCACACATCAAAACCTTGACTCCTGCAGGGAGATGGCAAAACACGTGGAGGAAAAACACTGGAAAGCACCATGGCCTTCAAAGGAGGAACCGTTCTCATGAGACAATGACTCAGGAACGCTCGTTGACGATTCGGTTGACCAAGAAAAAGAAGCAAGCAATTGACTTTGTCTCATATTTTAATAGTACTTCAAATTCTTACTGTCTCTCTAAACATATCTCTGAACCAGAGAGCCACGGCTTTTATAAGTTAACTTCATTATCATCATTTGGTGTGTTGTCTAAATGAGCAATATTTTTTAATGCATCAGAAATGTCTAAAACTTTTTAAGTATTCCATTTGTATACTTTGGAAAGTAAATAATTGTGAATAATTCTCTTGAGCTATCCCTCTGCAAATCCAAGTTGATTAAATTTGGTACCCTAATAAATTATTTAAGGTAATTAGTTGATTAATGGGTTAAACAACTACTAGGAGTTGCTTGTCATAGAAGGGGAAAGCACTGGCATCGAATGGTTGGTAAAAATAGTATGATGACCAGAACAGAGGCTTTGGGATATATACCTTCCAGCGGAGCAAAAGGAAGAGAAGCAATTAATTTGTACTTTACTCTGGCAGCTGGGCCCCACGCAGACACCAGTAGGGCCGATCCTGGATGCCACTGCCCAAGTCAGAGGCTGTTTCCTGCCATATGGGGTTGGTTGTTGATAAGCATGTGTTTATCTAGGTCTGGCAGCCAGACTCTCCACTGATAAACACACCAGTCTGAAACACAGCATCGAATGGCACTGCCTCGTCATCAATTCCCTGCATACGTGTGAACCTGGAGCAAAATATAACTGAGAGAAAAGACAGATTTTAGAAATAGAGAGAAATACTGAAGAAAACCACCCCCACCCTCTAACTTCTTATATGTCCTAGCCAAAAATGTTAAATGCGAGGAGTTGGTGGAGATGAGGAGGAGGAGGAGGATGGGAAAGTGACATTATACACGTAAACTAGAAGTTATGTATATAACAAACCAAATAGCAAAATTTGTATCTTTGCAGTAAAAAACATAACTCATGAAACTCCCAAGATTGCCAAGTTTTAAAACCAGGCTCTGACTTTTCTCCAAAAATGCTTGATAATAAAAACAAACAAACAACAATAGAACAGAAGACCAAACAGGGAAAAAAAAAATAAAAATAGATAATATTTGGCCTGACTGGCATGGCTCAGTGGTTGAGCATGAACCTATGAACCAGGAGGTCACAATTTGATTCCCTGTCAGGGCACATGTATGGATTGCAGGCTTGATCCCCAGTGTGGACGTGCAGGAGGCAGCTGATCAATGATTCTATCTCATCATGGCTGTTTCTATCTCTTTCTCCTTTCCCTTCCTCTCTGAAATCAATTAAAATATATTTTTAAAAATAGGTAATATTTTATCGTATACTTAGTGCAAGGGTACATGGATTATCATAGCCCACAACAATGCAAGGAACTGGTAATATTAAACACTTGGATTTTCAAGCTAAAGAAATGAAATCCTAGAATGGTTAGATAACTTGCCCTGAATTTGAACCTGGTCATCTTACTCCAAGTGCCATGAAGTCCTGTGTTAAAGAATACACATGCTGCCCTTTTCCAGTCAGTGCTATCCTCCAGAGTATGAAGAATGGGACTGCTTTCCCCATAACAACAAAGCACCCTCTAAGAAAGCACACTGGCTTAACTTGATTTACCAAAGATCACCTTAGGAGTAGACAGCTTAGGGGAGGAAAATTCTCTTTGATTTTCTAATGCCTCCTGAAGCTTAAACTTGGCAAAAGAAATGGTGTCATCGCTTCCTTTTAATATTAATTCATGTGCAGTGTGAATATCTGAGAAATGTCTGAATTGGTGCCACAGCAGCACAGAATCTAATGCAGGAATTATTTCCCAGCTCCTAGTTTCAGTTGTCACAAAAAGCAAATAAATGAAAAATATTTGTTATCATGCCTTTCCAGCCTATTCTATAATACCCAGGATAGAGGGAATCTTCATTTTAGAGAGCCATAATAGCTACAGAAATATTTTTAGTATTCACCTAAGTATAAACTCTGAATAATTAGCATAAGCTTTTAATCTCTAAGTAGAATGGGGCTTTAAACATTATTTTTATGGTTACACATTTTTTAGAGAAAATAGAAAGCCAGTGCCAATTATACATTAGCTAAAATAAAAAAAAGTATAAGAATTGAAAAAGCACAAAAATTATAAGAATGAAGCATGAAATGATTAACCAATTTATTCAGCTTACCACTTTCATCTATGTTACATTTTAAATATATTTGAATTGATGGCTTCAATTCTCAGTATATATCTTTCAGTAAATAAGTGAATAGCATATGTAAATGATTTCTGTGTTACCGGACTGAGAAAATTTCTCTGTACCCTCCTGCTCTTCAGAGGTTATTTATCATTATCATGGATAGTTGAGTCTGTGGTTCTTTCATAAATTCATGTTTTTATTTATATGTGCATTGAAACTTAAAAGTCACGCTGCTAGAACATGGGTCAAAAAACTTGTGAAAATGACAATTTTATTATTCATGACCAGTTTCTTTCCTAAGGCTCTTCTTACTCCCTTGAGATTTCATTCTCTTCCCTAGACCAGCCTATACTAGTATGTTACCCCTCAGAGGTGATGTCTGTGATATAATAGAAGCTTCTGGAAATTCTATTGCTGAGAATTTCAAACTCTCTGAAGTTTGGGATAGACAGTACCTTGTAACATCAATAATTCAAAATGTGGATTCTAAAAAGAGAAAAGCAGAATAATAAGAATAAGAAAAATTGGGGGTGCTATTTTTTAAAAATTATCAACACACTAATTCATTTCCCCATGAAGAAATTCAACAACATTAACTAGGCACCTGTTAAGAACTTGTCTTCCTAGTAGAGATGCAAATAAAAAGATGACTAAAACAGCCCTAGCCGGCTTGGTTCAGTGGCTAGAGTGTTAGCCCATGGACTAAAGTATCCCGGGTTCAATTCTGGTCAAGGGCACATACCTCAGTTGCAGGCTCAATCCCAAGCTCAATTCCTGGCCCTGGTTGGGGCACATGTGGGAGGCAATCAATCAATGTGTCTCTCATACATCAATGTTTCTCTCTCTCTGCCTCTCCGTCCCTTCCACTCTCTCGAAAAATCAATGGAAAAAATATCCTCAGGTGAGGATTAACAACAACAAAAAAGATGACCAAAACAGAGTCTTGCTCTCAGGAAAGTCCTAGAAGAAACCACACATTGATTGGTTGCCTCCTGCATGAACCCTGACCAGGGCCTGGGCCCGGGAGGAGCCTACAACAGAGGTAGTGCCCTTGACCGGATTGAACCCTGGACCCTTCCGACGCTCTATCCACTGAGCCAAACCAGCTTTAGGGCTTTTCATTTTAACTTTTAAATAAGAAGTTTGTAGACTGCCATAAGCAGTTTCCCTGTTTGATTCTTCAGGCATGTGAGTTCAGCATGAAAAATTATCAATTCTTTGGAAGTCATAAACCAATACATACCTGCTAGTGAACTGATTTATTGAACTAGAGAGGTTTTCCTTTAACTATCTGTAAATCATTTACCCAACACTTCCTTTGCACTATTTATAGTGCCACTGCAAATAGTATCCCTAGGTCTATGCACTGATTATGTACATGTACTTGGTTCTGATTTACACATGATAATCCTATTCCAGTGTGCAATAATCTGGGTATATTTGACTCAAATGTGTTCTTGCTATACTTTTGAACATTATATTTAGGCATCATAAAGATATGCTTCCTTATGACCCAGAGATTCCACTTCTAGGAATATACTCAAAGAAACCCAAAACACTAATTTGAAAGAATATATGCACCCCTAAATTCATTGCAGCATTATTTACAATAGCCAAGATTTGGAAGCAGGCTAAGTACCCATCAGTAGATGAGTGGATGAAAAAGCTGTGGTACATCTATACAATAAAATACTACCTGGATACAAAAAAAAAAAAAAAGGAAATCTTACCTTTTACGACAGCATGGATGGACCTAGAGAGTATTATGCTAAATTAAGTAAGCCAGGCAGAGAAAGGCAAATACCGTATGATTTCACTCATATGTGGAATCTAATGAAAAAATAAATAACGAAATAGAAATAAACTCAGACACTGACAGCTGTCAGAAGAGAAAGGTGAAGGGATTAAGAAAAAAAAAAAAACCTCACAGCACAGACAACAATATGGTGATTACCTGGGGGAAGGGGGGCAGGTAGAAGCGTGTAAAGTGAAGCTAAATGGTGACAGAAGGGGACTTGTGGGTAGTGAACACACAATACAATCCTCTGTAATAAAAGCCTAATATGCAAATTGTTTGACCGGGAGTTCAACCAGGAGTTCGACCACTCACTATGATGTGTGCTGACCACCAGGGGGCAGCGCGGAACATGGCGAGCATCGGCGATGGGGCGGCGCTGGCAGTGGGCAGCCGTGGAGGCACTGCCAGCCCCAATGGGCCCTGACGAGAGTGGGACGGTAGCGGGACGGTGCAGCAGGTGAGCAGGCAGCGCCAGGCCACGGTGGGTGTGAGCAGGGACCCAATAGCCCCGCAGATGGCGACCAGTGGTGGCGGTGGGGGGCGGGGCCATCACCCAGCTCCCAGGTGCTGAGGGAGCTGGGCAGGGGTCCCAACCCCTATCAGTCACCCTGCAGATGGCTCCCAGGTGCTGAGGGAGCCGGGTGGGGGGTCAGGCCCAGATCAATAGCCCCACAGGAGGGATGGTGGAGCAGGTGAGGGGGTGGCACCAGGCCAAGACTGGGTGCCAGGTGGGGCTGCGGGACTGCGAGGCTGAGGGTGTGAGCTGGGGCCTGATCCCCGCAGCCACCCCAAGGGACCCCACCCATGCACAAATTCGTGCGCCAGGCCTCTAGTACATAGATAATGTATTATAGAATTATCCACTTAAAAAGTCACCCCAAATATGCTGGGCCGCTGTTTTTCCCAAATGCAGAAAAAGTTCTTCAAAGCCAAATGATAGCCAACATTTATGTAGCACTTCCGTATCCCCTGCAGCCCCTGGCACCACTGTAACCACTTCACAGACACCTATCTCGTAAGGCCATTGTCCGGTAGGTATCATCAGCAGCAGCAGCTTCATTTCCATTTTACAAATGGGGAAACTGAGACTTGGGTAACTTCAAAGTCACAGGGACAGAAAGCCACAGAGCCTAAGATGGAACCCAGAGTCCATCGTCAGCCCTAACGGCTGCACTACACTGCCTCTCACAGAAAGGGTCTGCATCTTGGAACCCTCAGCCTTCCACTTCCAGAACGGGCTGTCTTCTTCCTCGGGGAATATTAAAGAGCAATGCTGAAGGAGTTCCTCCAAGGCACAGAACAAGGGCTGGAAGCAGACTAGAATTCTGAGTCACCACAGTCTGTACAGCACAGATTTGAAGAAGCCCCGTGTCACACGGGTCATTTTCTTTCCCTGTGATAAAGGGAAATCCAGGAACTGAAACCTGGAGTGGACTTCACGGCTCACCTTTCACCCAGGTCTTCCAGGAAAGCCAGGACTAAATTCCCTCCTGCTGCCTGTGGGGCAGTGCAAAAGCAGGCCAAACGAAGCTGCGGCTGAGAAGAGAAAGGTAACAGGGCTGAAAGTACACACCCAGGAGCCAGAGTCCTTGCCAAGAACGTAACTGCCAACTCATGACTGGCGACTCTGGACTTTTCATTGCAAGGCTGAGACTGCGTGAGTTGGGGGAAAGAGCCAACGTTTTTCATTTAGACAACCCTGAGGTTGGGGCACGGCCTGCATTTGCTTGGTGAGTGACCCCATAGAACATGCGTAATCTGCCAGCATCTGTTTTCTCATTTGCCAAAGGAGATTGCAATTATTTTATAATGTTATTGGAGACATGAAAGAACTATATTTAAACTGTAAAAAGTACTACTCAACAATGAGATGTTATCTTCATGGCTAGGCAACCAGAGTTTATTACCCACAGTTGCTATGCACATTACACAACTGGCGATGCCATTCTAAGTATGAACTAGTGGGTCAGAGCATTTTCTCTATGGGGTAGGCCATATTTCATTAGGATTTACATGCATCAGACTACCTTTTACATATATAGGTATAGATAGGGTGTCCCAAAAAAATGTGTACACACTTTGAATAATTATTAATTCTAATGGATTAAATCTGAAAATAAAGAAACATCAACTGAGCTATCAGAAAAAAATGTGTGTACACTTTTGGGGGGACACCATGTATTTTTATAAAATGTTTATTCGTTTACATTCTGCTTTCTAGAGACCACATTTAGATGATTTGGTTTCTTTATGTTATGCCTCTCCTTAGTATCTTGACTATGCTGTCACTACCTAACGATATTTGTTTCTGGAAGATGAGAAAAATGTGGAAAAATGAAAAAGAAAGGAAACTTTTTTGGTAGGACATTCCTTACAAATTGCTTGTTTATAACAAAAGGGTTGGGGTCCTCAAACTACAGCCCGCGGGCCACATGCGGCCCGTCAAGGACATTTATCCGGCCCGCCAGGTGCCGCTGCCTGTCCTGCTTAGCAGCCGACTCATCCCGGGCCCACAGTGCGCATAGGGATTTGTTCATAGTTTTTTTTTAAACTATAGTCCGGCCCTCCAACGGTCTGAGGGACAGTGAACTGGCCCCCTGTTTAAAAAGTTTGAGGACCCCTGGAAATAATTTTTTCCCTAGATATTCATTATTGGGGAGCATGTGTATGTGTGTTCTGGGAAAAAGCTGTTTTAAAAACCTCTTTCCTGACATACTTTATCAAAATTATACTTAGTTATTAAAACTTACATAAGCAAATAACAATGAAGAAAAGAATTTACATACAATCTTTTTTCAAATGAGATCATTTAAAATTTTTTTAAATAGAGTTATACAGGTTTTATCCTAGAAATTGAATCTACAGTTCAGCAAGTAATTATTCTTTTTGTTTTTGTTTAGGAGGAAGAAAATTGTTACATTGTAAATTTCAACTTTCATTTCTTCTAAAGAAAATATATTGTAATGGCAAATGCGCAGCATACTGAAAAATATTTTATCTTAATGATTCAAAGAAAAATAATTTCCAGGTAAAATCTAAATATAGATAACAATCTTAGTGAAAATTTACCACAAACTGATTTCTTTTTAAGGATTTTGGGGACTCTAAATATGAGCTCTGAAGAGGGAATAAAAAGGTCTGGAGGAAAATACAATAGGTTCAAGATAATAGCAGCCTTCAGAAGCAGTCAGGAAAAGGATTAAGTTTAGAGATGGTAGCTGAGCTTTGCAATGAAGAAATTTCATTTATATTAATTCAAGGCCATAACTCATAACTTCAATTTAAACTCTACTTTGCCCCTAGTAATTTTGGAAACCATTCAGCTATAAAGCCCATGTAAGAAAAGATAATGATCATGCATATGAATAACCATATTTTTTATATCAGAACCAAAATATATATATAACTTTCACTACTCTTTCACTCAAATATGAAAGATAGGCTTTATATTTTTTTAATGTGACTTATTTTCAAGTATATTTTTTCACTTATTTTCTAAGTAAAGAAATATACATGAAAAGATTTCATACATAGAAGGACTTCTGAAATGTAGCATTAATGAAAGAAAGAAATAAACATGATATAAGACACTTTCACAGAACTGATCGTGTCTCTTGATTGAGAGATGCTTGTTTTTTCTTAAAGTTTTGAATAGATTGTCTGGTGTCACAAAATGGCATGCCATTATATTTAACACTGTAACAATGTCCCAAAGACAAACTCAGAGATGCAGCATTTTCCTGTACCACATTTAAAGCTGGGGGAAAAAAAAAAAAAAAAAGCACTCCATGGAGAACACAGTGTGCTGCTGTGAATACCAGGTGTGGTCATGTGAATACCAAGGTGAGAACAGCAATGCAGGCTTTCGTGAGGATTACAGACCAACACAACATCTGCAGGTGACTCTGTGGATCCTGGAATCCACCCAGTGATTACACTGACCTGGTAGTAAAGTGACCTTCATTAATGCTATTAATCTTCTGCTCTGGAGATTTTATTTATGAATGTAAACTTAGATTCAATACGCATGGTTTTCTAAATTTGGAGATTAGACATTGGAATACCTTTGGAATAGTAATTGAAGAGTCATATGTGTTTTTAAAAATCCAATTCAATAGCAAATTATTTTGGAATTCTTCCTTACATGTTGGCAAGATTTTTTTTGAACTAGTTTTTATTTTTAATTTTTTTTTTTTTTTTTTTGGCTATTGCCTTTTATGTTTATGTATTGGTTTATCAAGTTAATCAGTCTAGGGACATTGACCAACTCCTTCAAATACCTTTGAAAATGTGCTGTGTTGTATTTTGGTTAAACTCTGATTCTTGGATCTAGGTAAAAACTACCATGAAGTACAAAAGGGTAAAAAATTCTTAGGATATAAGGGTTTGTTTACTAGAGAGCCACAATTAGCTCTTCTCGAGATTTTGTTGATTTTTGAAGGTAGCCCCTAGTACAGGATATTAAATCACCTAATTGTGGTGTAAGTATGGTTATTCTCTAAGGCAGTGGAGGGTACCACAATTTGCCAGCCCAAAATAAGCCACTTTGGCATACTGATTATTTTAAGGTGTAGCGCTTGAAAAACAGCAAATGTAGAGAGAGGCTTTTTATCTGAACTCCCCTTATCTTCCTAAACACAGGTCCTTCAAAAGGAACTCAATTGTCATAAATTCCCTGTCCAGGAGTTTCATCAATCAGGGAAAATTAACTCTCATCACAGGAGAGAAGACTGGAAGTCAGTCCATACTTCACCCAGACAAACTTTGTCACAAACTACCATTCCTCTCATCTATCTTCTAAAGGTCCATTAATCTTTCTTAAAAATCATTTATTCTCCTTTAAGTGACCTGTAAATAAACATCCCTCATCCCTTTCCCTATTAAGACAACATTTAAGTCTGAATTCTAAGCCACCTCTTTGAGTTACTCATTTTTTTCTAGGTATCTCCCAGGTATACATGAATTGTGCATGTTAATAAACTTTTTTATTTTCTCTTACTAAACTGTCTTTTATTTGAGGAGGTCTCAGCTAAGAACTCAGAAGGGTAGAGGGAAAATTATTTTATCCTCCCTACAGCAAGACACCATAAAAGTTATAACTATTAAACAATAACATTGCTTATATTAAGTGACACAGCCTCTGAAAAATTCATTACCAGCTCAATGTAAAAATGGGAATGGGACAGAAGTCATTTGATGGGAAATCTATGTGTCTCTTTATCAAGGAAATTTCCCTTATTTACAATCAGATTTCTGACCCAAATGGAAACTACTAAAATTAAAATGTAATTATTCTTGGATTCTTATAGGCCACTAAAGGCTACGTGCATATGAAATTTCTCTCTTCTGGAATAGTTCAATAGCGCACCAGCAGCACTTATTAATTGATTTCATTATAATAGTAAAATATACTTATTGTAAAAATCTCAAACTATTCAAAGGATAAAAAGCAAAAATTAAAAGTCCCTTTACCTATAACAACCCTACAGTTTTACTCCACTTAGAGTCAATACACTTTAGTTTCCTGTGCATCCTTCCCTAATTCTTAAATCTTGCATTAATTTTTAACTCTCCTCAAAAGATATAATTATCTAGTCATGGGCTAAAATGAAAAGAAATTAGCAATGAGTACGATACATAAAAGCATCAATTGGCAACTTTCTCATGCAGAATCTTTTTGTTTCTTGTGCATACATATAGGTAATCTGTGTAAACAATTATATCGGAACTAGAGGCCCAGTGCATGAAATTAGTGCATGGAGGGAGGGTGTCCCTCAGCCTGGCCTGCACCCTCTCATGATCCGGGACCCCTCAGGGGATGTCCGACTGCCAGTATAGGCCCAATCCTCTCGCAATCTGGGACTGCTGGCTCCTAACCACTCACCTGCCTGACTGCCTGACCACCCCTAACCATTCTCCCTGCCTGCTTCATCGCCCCTAACCACTCACCTGCCTGATCACCCCTAACCACTCTGCCTGCTTGCCTCATCACCCCTAAACACTCTGCTTGCCCGTCTGATGCCCCTAACTGCTCACTTGCCTGCCTGATCGCCCCTAACCACCTCTGCCTTGTCTCCCGCAGCTGTAGCTATGTCAGGAAGGTCGTCCGGAATGATGTCCGGAAGGTTGTTTGGCTGTCCGGTCTAATTAGCATATTATGCTTTTGTTATTATAAATAATATAACTATCACAAATGATCCAAAGTTACTCAAAAGAAAACCTTACAAGTTTCTAGAAAATTACTGCTTACCCCATGAAGGATCTCTCACTTATATAAGACAATTTTAAAAAATGATTTTAAATATTGAATTTGAATGTTTTATATAAATATCTTTATTTTAAACTCTATTTGGGAAAAAGCAACAATTATTTGGGGATTCAATAAAATCCTGGCTTCTTTTAACACAGTTTGTGGAAATCCTGGGTGTTTGGTAGATAAATGTTTGCCCACTCAAACCATCTGCATCACAGTTTTTAAAAAAAATCACAATAGTAAGTTATAATATTGCACTACTGCAATATAATAGAGTTGTAGTACTCATTCCAAAATACAGTTTCCCAAAAAGCCAAAGATTTCTGAAGAGCAGTACAACTAGCCCAGACATTAGAAAATCCCTTTAATGACATAAACAAAAATGTTTATAAAAAGCGTTTTTTCATCCTAATGTATGAAGAACAGGAAAGTAAGGTAAAAAAGAATTATGCAGCAGGGGTGGGATTCCAAATCACTTAATTACATCCAATTTATCTTCCTTTGCCATGTATATTAATTTTAAACAGTTCTTCATATTGAAATTAAGGATTTCTCAAAGTTATTAATAACTAATCTGAACAAATACACGAATAATAAAATAGTTATTTATAGGTATTTATTGACTTTCTATAGATTACAATGAAATTACCTGAGAATAAAGACAAATTGATAAATGATAACAGAACAAATAATTTTATAATGAACCTGACTTCCTGCTAAGAAAAAAAAAGAGTTTTTATTTTTGGCAGGATAAGCAATCTTAACTGATGCATAGCTCTGGGGGTCTTTCCCTATCGTGGTCTACAGGTTTTCTGCAGCAAACACACTTAGGATAGCTTTTCCTCCATTAATTTTACAGAGAACATATTTGGAAGCTATACCCTATGTCTATAAACATATGTACACCCATGCTTCCTCCCTATTCTTCATCACAGACTATCACTAGGAATCACCTGTAGGTGTTTGCTGGAGAACATGTCTACCTGAGCCTTGGTGATACATCCGGTCTCTAGCAAAACTCATCTGGAGAGATGTGGGAAAATCAACTTATCCAAATCTTGGTTTGCCTTTGACTTCAAAGGACTCAGATATGGAATAAGCTTTGTGGGATACAAAAGGAAGGGAAGGATTTGGCCAAGAGAACAGAAGAGTGAGATCAAAGTACAAAGCTGTGAGAAAGCCTGCAAAACACTTCATTGCACTTCAGGGCCACTGGCTCTGCACTTAGAACAAAACCAAATTCATCCAGACTTGTCAACTAAGTGAAGAAGCCAATGAGGATAAAGATGGCATTCTAAATGTTTTAATAGAATGGTTGAACTTATTTAAGCATGGGGAATTTTTTTCTCTTCATCCAAAGCCAAAGTAAACTGATGTATATTTTTGAATACTGAAAATTCCTATTTGCCATTCATTTTGAATGTGGAGATTAACAATTCAAGTATGCTCGGGGCAAAAAAAAATCAATATAGTACCTATTTGAATTCTAAAAATAAACCAACATTTTACATATATAAAAGTATAGTATACCTTCTGTGTACTATATGTACTTATTTTTCGAGTAATGCTACTGTCATTCAAATATTTTTTGAATTTTCTTTATAATGAAATTTGGGGCCTCTGAAGAAAATTTCCCCAAACTTTGACAGGTTTTTAGTGGAAATATTTTGTTCTGGCCGCAGACTAATATATCTAGCTCATGCATTTTTTTTTTAATTTTTAAAAATAGATATAAAAATAGCCCTGACCGGTGTGGCTCAGTGGATAGAGCGTCGGCCTGCGGACTCAAGGGTCCCAGGTTCGATTCCGGCCAAGGGCATGTACCTTGGTTGCGGGCACATCCCCAGTGGGAGGTGTGCAGGAGGCAGCTGATCGATGTTTCTCTCTCATCGATGTTTCTAACTCTCTATCCCTCTCCCTTCCTCTCTGTAAAAAATCAATAAAATATATTTAAAAATAGATATAAAAATAAATAAAATCACCCATAATTCCTTTACCACATTAAACTTTTAATATCTATTATTCCAGAATGTTTCTATGAATCCATCATGTGGTGATAATATTTTACAAAATGGTATCATTTTATATATGCTATATTTTACTTATTATATATGTTACATATAATACATATATACCTATATGTTTAATTATAACATACAATACATACATATCACATATAGTTAGTAGTATGATTATATACTGACTTTCTATCTTAATAAATATGCCCCGTTAAATTCTTTGTTAATTAGTGAGCAGTGTTTATTGATTGGATCTTACACAAAATTTTAACTCTGTTTTTCAAACTACTTTCTAAAATCTTCCAAGATGTTACAGATTATAAGGAAAGGAGGAGATAAGTGATTTGGATCAAATAAAATTAAAACAATTGCAGAAGTATATTAATTGCAGGTCTTCTCGGGTTGTGTAATATGCCAATTCAAATCATGAACTTTCAAAAGTGAAATCTTTTATGATGTATTTATAAACAAATGAGCCATTGGATTTTTTATTCAATAAAATTCTATTAATTTTCTGAGTTACTCAAATTCTATGTACTGGAAAACCTGATTTAATCATCTCCCTACTGTTGGGTGTTTAAGCTGTTTTAATTTTATTAACTATTATTAGTAATTCTTTGATTAACATTTTCAGGTACTTATCTTTGAACATTTTTCTTAATATTTCCCTTAAATAAATTTTGAGACATAGGATTTTTGGCCTATTTACATATTTAAGAATTTAATAGGTATCACCAAATTGTCCCTAAATATTTTTATCAATTTACATACAGCACTTTCAGACACAATTTTACCATAAATTAAACCAATACCTGTTATTATCATTTCTTAAATTAACTTGTTTTCCTAACTTGATTGATTAGCCACCTTAGACAGAAGTCTTACCTCTAAATGACTTTTGATAATCCCTTCTGTAATAGAGGAACTCAGCCTGGGGCTATAGATATGGTAAAAGAAAAAATTAAAATCTTTGGAATCTCACTAACTACCATTCCCTGTCACCACCACTGTTCTTTCTGTTTTGTAAATTTAGTTTCAATGTAGCAGCAAAAAAGCCATACGTGTCTAGGTTATCTAAGTAAATAGTACCAGGGTGACATTGCAAAAATTAAAATGCAATATTGAAGGTTTTCAGAACCCCTAACTTCTAACTGGTAAATGTACCTGCTCTATAAATAGTGCCAGGACTAAAAGATAGTCTAACAGTGAATCTCAAGGAAGAAGAAAATCTCCCAATCAAAAATTTCCAATTATTCAGGGAAAGCCAATACTATAAAAGAAAGGCAACAAAATTTAAAAAATAGGAAATTTTGTCTGGTAAGACATAGGTAATCGAGCAGGTGAAAATAACATTTTTGAGTTTTGAAATACTTATGAAAACATAAAAAGAAAATACAATAGAAACAAAAATAAAATCATATTTTTTAATATATTTTTATTGATTCCAGAGAGGAAGGAAGAGGGAGAGAGAGATAGAAACATCAATGATGAGAGAGAATCATTGATGGGCTGCCTCCTGCACGCCTCCCACTGAGGATTGAGCCTGCATCCCGGGCATGTGCCCTTGACCAGAATCGAACCTGGGACCCTTCAGTCCACAGGCCAACGCTCTATCCACCGAGCTAAACCGGCCAGGGCTAAAATCATATTTTCAAAAGGGAAGAAGAAAGTTGGGGATATGTTCCAAGACCCCGGTGGATGCCTGAAACCAGTGGCAGTACCAAAGCCTATACTATATGAACTGTGAGTTTTCCTACATATAAATACATGTGATAAACTATAATTTTTTATTAGGCACAGTAAGACGTTAACAACAGGGTTTCCTAAGGTCATGTGAGTGAGTGCTTAGTACTGAGGTCCATGGAAAAAAGAGGGAGAGCCGGAATCCTACCATTCCATTACCAGTGCTTGAGCAGCAAGCCAGGAGGCCTGGTTCTAGCCTCTGCTTGACTGTGTTATTTGGTCAAGTCTTGAAGTTTATTTTTCTCATTTGGAAAATAAGGACGCTAGATCTATTAGCTCCTTTCCATTTCTATATGTTGGTGACTATTTGTAACTGGTCAGCATGCACCTACACTAGTAAACACCATTATCCCTTAAGACATCTTGGGCCAACAGCTCAGTGATAACATCGGTGCCTGCCCTTAAACACTTTGTCCTCTGAGAACAGACTGACAGCTGTCAGAGGGGAAGGGGTTGGGGGCTGGGTGAGAAGGGTGAAGGGATTAAGAAAAAGTAAAAAAGAAAGACTGATGGACACAGACAACAGTATGGTGATTTCCAGAGGAAAGGGGGTCGGGGGGAGGAGGTGGAAAAGGGTAAAGGGGAGGTACATGGTGATGGAAGGAGACTTGACTTGGAGTGGTAAACAGACAATATACAGATGATGTTATATAGAATTGTATACCTGAAGCCTTTAGAAATCTATTAACCAGTGTCATCCCAATAAGTTCAATAAAAAGTCCATCCTCTGAGAAATTAATAACTAACCTAATTGCTAAGTGAATGTGTGTTGTTAGAGAAAACTCTATTATTGCAAAGTCCCCTGGAATTTGAGGTAACATAGGATAAGGGTAGCCCAGGCATTATGTCATAGACACTCAACCAGAAGCAGCAGGGATAGTGAGCTTATGTTACCTCTAATACTTCTTTCTTAGAAAGGTTTCTTTGTACAAAAGCAAAAGTTTCTCAGAGATTTTGTTATAAAGCCCTTTATGGATTTATCAGAAAGGATTTTTGAACAAGAGTGTGGAATACTTATCTCTAAATATAACTGGCCCTACTCATTGGCAAAGAGAGGGTTGGCTTCATGGAGGGCAAGAACTTACCTGTCCTAAAATAATTCTTCCAAAGGCTTAACATGGCACCACCTCCCCTCCTCCCTGGCTCCAAATTGCCTTTTGAGATTCAGGTCATGGCTAAGAAAAGCAGAATGTGAGCAACTAAAGAGCAAGCATAGTAAGATGAGTTAGCACACGAAGCAGCACTGGAATAATTCTTAGTCTGTTACACAACAAAGGGGATGCTGAACAGGAAGTGAAAGGGCCCCCAGGAACATCAAGCAGCCAACTTGGGGGAAATGGGGAGTTACTAAAGAAAGGGAGGTAGGACAGAATGGCGTGTTTGAGGGTAAACATTTGGCCGGCTAGGGAGGACTAGAGAGGAGAGGCAAGGTGCCTTGGCTCAAGACTAAACTCTTGCCAGAAGCTGTAATTAATTTTAATCATTTCAAGAGCCATTTTGCTAAATTACCTTTTGGTTTTTGCTTCACTACTTCTCATAAGTAGCACTGATTCATCAAGGTTAATTCCACCCTTGGAGTTTTCTGATTTTTTTTTCTCCTAAATGAACAAGTTAACATCATACAAAGGAGCTTAATATCTAAAAATAATCCCTCTATTGAAAGGAAGTAGCACAAGCTTGCTGAAGTCCACACTAACTGGGATAATTGCATCTTATCCCCTAGTATTTTGAGCATAATAATCACCAGCTCCACCTCATCCTGCCTCCGTGACAGCCAGAGGGAAACAAATTATAGGAAAATCACTCCCAGTAGTTATAATGGATTTAAAAGCAGGACAGAAACATCATGACTAATTACAAAAGAAAAAAAAAGATAATTAGGTGAGAGAGAGAGACAGAGAGGTATCTGTTTATCTAAACTTATTGAAGTACTGGACCAAAACTTTTTTGGGTTAGTTGCCATCAATAATTGAGAGAATGAGAAGATGTCTATTTAAGACTGAATGCTAAGCAGATGAAGGCTAAATTGAGTCATGGTGAATTGCTATGATTGGTCCAGTGTCCTTATGTTCCCTGAATAGTCACCAGGAATATATGCAAAGAACTGAACTTAAATAATTTATAAAATCTATATATATAAAAGGCTAAGCGACCGCCCAACCGTCCGATCATCCAGTAGCTATGACACGCACTGACCACCAGGAGGCAGACGCTCAGCGCAGGAGCTGCCAAGCTGCGGTCACTTGGCAGCAGCGGTTCTCGGGTAATGCACCCTGGAACCAAAGAGGAGAGAGCCCGTTTCCTCACGATTCCTCTTGCACTCCAGGACCCCTCTGGGGATGTTGGAGAGCCAGTTTTGGCCCGATCACCACAGGCCAGGCCAAGGGACCCTACCTGCCGGAGGGACCACGCTCACTCGGCCGGCTGGGGAGGGACCACGGGAGGTTGGCTTCAGGGCATGTTGGCCCGTCTGCCCAGTCCCACCCAGCCGGCCACCACCGGGGACTGCCTGCATACGTCCCTGCACCAGAGGAACTAATTAATTTCCTTTCAATGTGCACGAATCCGTGCATTGGGATGGGACACTAGTCCTCAATAATTCTATTGGCCATAAGGGTGAAATTTGATGTATTCAAACACAAAGTCATTTATGTGAAATTGCTTCACCAAAAATTATCTATTTAAGTCATGTTAAATGGTCTGGCCATTGATTTGCATTGACCATCTTTAACTTATATGTATTAAAGTTCATTTAATATGTGTTTTATAATAGTTACTGCAAATGTCAGTAGCCACTTTCTTCAAAATTTGGCACCTTAAATTCCATTTATATCAATGTTGTTCCCAAATGAAAGGAAAATAATATTATAATTCACTTAATAAAATGCATTTTCTTTAAAAAAGATTCATTGTCCTTTTTGTGTGCACAAACTTAAACTTAAAAAAAATCTCCATATCAAAAAACCTTAATTCTTGTTATGTGAATTTAAGGGTTTGAATCATAAATCCAGGAGGAAAACAAAGATAAGACCAAGTAAGTAAGCATACCATCCCACAGCAGTTAAGATGACAATTTCATTTTTTACTCTTGCTTGCTATAAAATTTTCTTAATACCGTTTGATCTGAGAAGACTTTCTGAATTCTAGGCTCAATATAGAAGTGAGTTCTTGCAGCACCAGAACAAAGGCATGACTTAGAAAGAAACGTTTCCTGCTATGCTGTAAGTCCTTCTGGGGCATTAGACTTTCTATAACTTTAGAAAATAAACATGCTACAAACCGTCCTCAAAACTAATTTTAATGAATGAATATGATACTGGATATAATATGACACATAAGCCTAAATGTTATCCCTGCAGACCTTTTATTGAACTATCTTATGTCAAGTCTAACCACAGTATATAGAGAGAATTAAAGTAATCTCAAGAGAAGGCAATTACTTCCATGTTGAGTACCATTCACATAAGTTAATATTATAGACACCCAAGTGCAAAAGAAAGAAATTAGATACCTACCTTACACCATTCTGAAAAAAAAATCACTCAAATTGGATCATAGTCTTAACTGCAAAAGCACAAGTGACAAAGTAAAAATATAAATTGGATTTCATCAAATTTAAAAGTGTTTTTGCTGCATAAGGTATCATGAAGAAAGAGAAAAACAACACACAGAATGAGAGAAAATATTTTTAAATCAATATGATAAAGGTCTAATATCCAGAAAGAAATTAAAAAAAAAAACTCTTGCAACTTAATCTAAATAAAGATAAACACCCCCATTAAAATGGGTATTCATTTTAACGGGCATTTCTCCTAAAAAGATATACAAGGGGCTAAGAACATGAAAAGATGTTCAACATCATGTGTCACTAGGGAAATGAAGTTAAAACCATAATGAGATAGCATTTCACAAGCACTAGGATAGCTACTATAAAAAAGGGCAGACAATGAGTTTTTCATGATGCTGTAGAGAAGTTGGAACTCTCATACATTGCTGGCGAGAATGTAAAATAGTGCAGCCACTTTGAAAAATAATGCATCAGTTCCTCAAAATGTTAAACATAGAGTTACCGCATGACCCAACAATTCAACTCCTAGATAATAAATCCAAGGAAACTAAAAACATCTGTTTACTTGCACATAAACATCTACCACAGCATTATTCATAATAGCCAAAAAACTGAAACAACCCAAATGTCCAAAAATTGGTGAATGAATAAACAGAATATGACGTGTTTATATCCATACAATGAAATCATATTTGTCAACAAAAAGAATGTATTATCAATGCCCCAACATGGATCAATTTCAAAAAGATCATGCAAATGAAAGAGGCCAGATATTAAATGATTCCATTCATAGTCAGTGTACAGAATTGGCAAACCTGTAAGACAGAAAATAAGTTAGTAGTGGTCTAGTGCTGGGCAGCAGTCCCGGAGAGGGAAAGAGAGGTGGGCTAGTGGGAAGTGACTGCTAAAGTGCATACATAAGCCTTTTTGGGGGGATGATGAAAATGTTCTAAAATTTGATTTGGTGATGGTTGCACAATTACGTGAATACACTAAAAACCATTGAATTGTGCATGTTAAATTGTGAAGTCTATACATTTAAATTATATCTCAATAAAGCTGTTTTTTAAAGGCATGCATTTAAAAAGAAACTATGCAGAAAAAAAATATATATCTTCATGCCCTGCCTCTAAAGTTTACATTCTGAGACTGTATTCTCAGTCATATGAAGTTGCATACATGGAATTCAATTTGATTATATAGCTGGTCCTTAAAATTTTTTACTTCATCATATACAAATCATTCTGCTATTCAACTACCAAGCACAACTAAACTCCTTTGCTAGGGACACACAAAAAAGCCACATTTATTCCTAAAGTATGTGCCAAGAACATTGTTGGAGGGGAAGTAAAAGAAGACTAACGATGCTATAAACCAGGGGGTATCATGGTTGAAAGGAGTGTGGTGACCTTTTTGAATCACTGTAGTGGTATCCTGCAGAGACTTGTGGCTGGATTAGTGAACCTTTTTGGAATGTACTAACCCATTCCTTCAGAAAGGTGTACTGATCCCTTGCTGGTCCCAGTTGGCACACTGGTCCCAAGTCCACAACTGGGTCCAGCTAGGTCTGGACATGGCTGATAGATCATTGTTTTGGCCACATGGGAAAATGAAGGGTTTTCTAGAAGAATCCAAAGGGACAGTAGCAGAGCAGATTGGCCCAGTAAGCAAGAGTATATGTCAGGAGGGTGGAGCAAAGCACTCTGGTCTCAGTCACTTTGATTTGCCTTCCAGTCCCAGTTCCCAAGGACTCATGTCTGACATCCATGACAGAGAGTAGACGGTGAGTAGCAACTGAAGAAAACAGATCTCTTCACCAAACATATCTTTACTTTCCTCATCCAGGCATTTCTAGCCTCAAAATAAAGTATAGAACGGTGTATACAACACCTCATTTGTGTGAAAAGTAAATATTTTTGTATTTGCTTGTATATGCATAGAATAACTCTAAAAGGGTTAACAAGAACTAATAAGACATTTTAACTCATATGAGGGGACTTTGGGGTCTGGGAATAGGTGTGGGAGAGAGTTTTTATATTTCTCTTTTGTGTATCTTTTGTTCTTTAAAAATATTTAAACCATATGGATATATTATCTGTTCAAAAATAAGATTAAAACTAAAAAGTGCCTTTTATATGCACATATTTATTTGAATATCTGCATGAAAGTACACTGCACACATCTGTATTCACCCTGTGGCTTTTGCTCATGTTTCTCTTCTGTTTTTGTATTTTGCTTCCCAAGCAACATTGATTAAGTATTAAGCAAGATCACAGAGGAAGTTTAAACAATAATGATTGTTATTCAGAGACACTTCAAGTCAAAGCATGTCCTAGAGAACACACAATAAATTTTGGAATTCTAATGTACAAACCTTGTGAGCTTACATTACTGGAATTAATACTCTTCTCCAATTCCATTCTATTTACTAGTGTATAAATCAGGATTCCAACAGGAAACAGATGGTGCACTCAAATTAGGATAATTTGAGGAGGGTTTATTTACAAAGGGACTATTTACAGAAGTGTGGGTGTAAGAGAGTCACAAAGGATAGTGTAAGAATGCTGAGCTGGTTACAAGTTGACACCCCTATGTCCATAAGGACATGAGAAGGAGTACTCATTGGATGGGGCAGACGAGAATCATGCAGAGACATTCCTCTTAAAAGGATGAGCGACCTTCCAAGGAGAGTACAGCCATCCCTAGGGCATCTGTCAGGGAGGTCACTCTCTTTCTGTGTCCTGTTCAACAACCAACAGAAGGCATAGAGGGAGTGGCAGCTTTAATGGCCTTAGTCACCAGTGCCACTATAGGAAACCTCTCCACAAGGTATCAAGGAGAGTAAATACTTCTGGTTCTCCTGACGGGATTCCCTATAGGGATTCTCCGATGGCCAAACCTAACCAAGAGCCAGAAGGCACAGAGCCAGCTGATAAAGTATAAATGAGTCAAGTTCCTGGGGCAAAGATCAAGAAAGAAAAAGGAGGACTAATAACATACCCAACACATATGATTCAATTCCTGTGCCTACACATGCTCTGTAACACACAAATATACTTACATGTATAACTTGAAAAACACTCAGAAAATAATTTTCCCTGAAAATTTGTACCTTATTGATGTCTTTCATGTTCAAAATTTCCACCATCTGATACTTCAGAGATGTAATACTGCTGAAAATCTAATGTTGGATAGCACTGGTAGTGAATTGGAAAGGAAAAAAAGGAACTAATATTTTTTTAATACAAGCCCCACCTACATAGCCTATCTCATTTATTCTTAAAGATAACCCTATGAGTTATGCGTTATCATCCACATTTTACAGATAAATTGAGACTCAAGTAGTTCAAGTAATTTGTCCAAATTGACTCAGAGAATACAAGGAGAATCACTGAACCCAGGCCTGTCTGATTCTAAAGTCCATTCAGTTCATCCATCACCACATTGCTATTGAGCACTTTAACCCAAAATAGGTGAGCATTTTCCTAGCAGAAAGTAGGAAGAGCAAGAGTCAATTAAAGATATAAAAGGGGAAGGTTAATTGCACAGACTCTAATGTCTATCTGGTAGAATATTAAAGGGGAAATCCTAGAGGTTAAGGAAGTGGGGTAGTTAGGAAGGAGCTTCACGTCTAAGGAGAAAGGGAAATAGAGAGATTCAATACCATCTTTGAGTTCTTCCACTCCCCTATCTTGCTGAGACAGACCTGCCATTTTTCAGAGCCTATGGACTTTGCACCTGAGATTTACACCTTTCCACAGAGGAAGCATTTTATTATGTCTGCAATGATGCAATGCCTCACCCAAAGGAATACTTTCACCAGCCTCCCAGATTCCCCTGTTCCTACTTGCTGTAGGACAGCCATGTGAGCAATGGTCAATTGATTATAGGTTCACTACAATTACTGGAAGGACAATGACTATCTCAGTTGCACCTGCCTTTGTACACGTGTGCTGTTACAGTAAAATTAAAATCACACCTACTCACGTAGGAGGATGTTGTTGCCAATGAGTTTACATCTTGATAGAATTAGATGAGTCAGCGACTCCAGGCAGACATCATGATATCATAGGAAATCTTAAAGGGAACGTGCTGTTTGACAGGACTAGTCTGCCAAGAAAACAAACAACATGGAGCCCAAATATGTGTGAGTTCTCTTTTGCTCTAAGGAGTCTGAAAGCATGGTTTCAGGCCCTAAACAAGAAAATCCTCACATCTGTGCTTTTCCCCATAGGCAAAAAATGGCCAACCGGAAGTGACCAGTAAGAAAGATTATGGAGTCATGCTCTTTTCATCTTTTTATAAAAGCTGGATTTAATACCCTGCTAAAGCCTTCCAATATTCTTTTTTAGAATAGAGCTAGAAACCTCTAAAAACAGAACACAAAGAAATAACTTCTAGGGCTGGGCAACCACTCCCTGAGTCAATGGAGAATCACAAGCAGTACTTTTATTTTTGACTCAAATTCCACAGTTGTCATAAGGCCTAACATTCTCATGGCTTCTTCAGTTTCCACACAGAACTTATTTGTGAATGTTCTGTTTACCCAGCTTGCCTTTCTGCCTGAGCTGTGAAATCATTTCAGACAGCTAACTGGGTAAAGAGCTTAAAATAGGGTGGTATTTATTCTTTATCAGCTTAAAACTGCCAACCAGCAGTCAACTTGGGTCTTAGATAAATGCAGAAATGCTTTTGAGCTATTTATATTTCCTTTGCCATCCATGGAATAATTTAATTCAGAACTAACTTAAATAAAGAAGACTCTTTAACTCATGGAATATTCTTTTTATCAAATATCTGATTAGGCCTCATTAAATTACTCAAATGGTTCAAAAATTGAGAATGAATTCATTGTTTGGAAATTTGGGGATGTTTTGAAAATATTTTCTCTCCAAAAATTCATATATAGTCATAACTTAGGTGTTGTGCAATATTTATGTTATTATCCATATGTAGACATTTAAGGGTTTATGTGTCCCGTGTGATGAAAAAGCCCCTACTCTATGAGGCAGAGTCACAAGATTTGAACCATGTCTCTGCCACAAGTTACCTGAGAGACTCTGGTCATATCACTTACAATGCCTCAGAGTCCTTCTCTGTAAAATGAAAAGGTTGGACTAATATATAGTTTTGAAATCATGATCTGAAGAGCATTGGACACTCTGAAGGGGCAACTCAGTAGCGATTGTTGGAGGTGGCAATTGGGCCTCCATGCAACCCTGCCACCACCATTGTCACCATCATCACCATCAGAGCAGCTCCACATTTTCCATTTTTGTGTGAGATTTTGGTTGAAGACCACTTTTAAAAAGTTGAAAGGATTTGTCTACAGTATCTCTTTGGTGAAATTCTATGACTCTGGGTTTTTAGTTCCATTGACATGTAGGTATGCCTCTTTGCATAGCAAGTAGCATTTCCTTTGATGTACTAAGTAGAAAAAACTCAGTGTGCCCCACAAGATATAAGTAGGACAATGATCATCTCATTTTATTCCTCTGAAAATGAGCAAACTCCTCTGCTTGGATAGATTTCTATAATTTTCCTTATATGAATGCTCTACTATTTATATTTAAACAGTTTGATAAGTCAAATGGATTTTCAAAGCTGGGTAGAAACTAACATAACTGGCAGAATGACATCTCTCTTTGAAATGGCTGAATTATGGAACTGATCCTTCAAAACACATAAATACAAAATACAGCACGCACACACTTCTACAACACGTCTGCATTTAGACAACCAAAATCCCTCAGTGATCAAGAAAAACAAAGCAGGGTGGTAGAAGTAGAGCCAGGATAAGTAAAGGGGTGTGATTTTCATGGTTCATCTCTCTGAGTTTGGAACAAGAATAAGAGAGGTCTGGATCTCACTCAGTTAAAGCTGCCTTGGAGGCCCACACACATATATGGGTGCAGGTGGGGCAAGGGAAGGGAAGAGGGGTGCTGGGAGAGGGAATGGAAGCTAAATCCCTGGGGAAAAGCCTAAAGGAGGCATGCTTATGCTCTCAGTCCAAGAACTGCTGCAATGAGAAAGACTGAAAGCCAAAAGAACCCAGGGGACGAATCATTACGCTGGACGCAAAACAATGAGTAAACTGAAGGCAAAGGTGTGTCTAGCAGAGGGGGATTGGAACCACAGCACAGAGAGCTAAAGGTTGTTACAGAATGAATTTCCTAAATAAAGCTCATCTCATGGGACATAATTTTCAGGGTTTGCCATATTTTCAATGGACTGGAATTTATCCTCAAAGTGCACATTTCATGAGGGATATATAAGGATACATAATCCTGTGTGAGACAGCAGAGGGGGGCTTGGACAACATGGACTTTTCATTGCAATATAAAAACTTATGTTGAAGTCAAACACATCTTTTTCCCCACCTCAGAGCACTCTATGGTTTCAATGACTTTCACATGTTAGTGATTTGGCTAAAATAACAACTGTATATTTTAATAATTTCATGACATTTCATTGGATAATAAGAGATGTCCTCATGTCACACAAAACCAGAGAAAATTCAATTTTTTTAAATATCTTGTTGGCTCTAAGTCCAATTATAATTCCATCCCTCAATAGTACATTCTATTGTTAATAAAGATATTTTACATTGTTTGAACATTTTCTTTTCTATTTAAATATTCTACCAAAATCCTACCAATATATTGTTGATAAAATAATTATAGTTTTTCATAAAACAAAGCTGGAGCAAAAAAAATTTCACTGTTACTTCCGTAAAAATATACTTTCATTAAGAAGGAAAATTTAGTTTCATACAAAATTTCTAAATGACTAGCTCTTAAATTTAAATAAATATAAACTTTGTCCCCACTCAAAAAACAGTGGAGAGAGATTTTGGCTTCAGAACTGGTTTCATAGCCTTTATTTCTGGCCTCTAAACAGTCTCATAAGTAAAAAGGTCAGATTTACCACATTTCTCAACTGTCACATATACAAAGGACGGTTATGATTTTCCCAAATTAAAATAAGCAATAACAGGTTCTGACAATATACACAATTTCCCTACAGAGAAATGTCATTATTCTCACTTTTATTAACAACAGTCCTCGGGAAAAAGCCATAAATCACTTTGACGTAAGAGAGGTAACAGGAAGTTGGCTAGGGACTGAGGGATCTATGCCATGAATGGAGATAGCTTAATGTTTTGTTTGCACGTGTTTTCTTAGCCTGAAGCAGCAGTAACCTGGACTTTTATCTACCAAACCATAGGAATGTTATTTCTCTCATGATCTTCTTTATTCAAAAATCATAGATTTTTTTTAAATCATGTAATTCCTCTGACAACCCCAATCACCATCTAGGTACTCTTATTATTTGGGGAAGATGGGAACACTGAAATATAATGTATCTTGAGTTAAATTTCTCCTAGTATATCAAGGCCCAAACTGGAAATTCTAAATGGATTATAAAAGAAACTAAACAGAACATCAAGAAACTATGTAATATGTCACTGGTCGCATTTTAATAGTCATTGATGATCCTACTAGGCGTGAACGCATTTGTGCCTTTACGTATATATTTTCAGCCTAAAGGATTATTTAAAGAGATTTCAGATTAGCAGTTTTATGACTACTGATCGTGATTGGAACATATTATTTTGTTGGTACTACTACTAAAGACAAGATGAAAATCAGATGGTCCCCAAGAAAAAGACCAAGGAACAGAACTTTGAGTGCAGTAATCTTACTGAGGAATGCTCTGGGGATGAAGTCCCTTTAGGGGAGTGAGAGAAGCAGGATCTGGCAGAAGTTGAACTTCAAAGCAACAGAAGCTTCCCACAGGGTGCTATGGAAACGCAGTGGCCTTTCAGAGCTGTGCTGGATAAGGCAACAAGTCCAGGCCGCTGCCCCGCCCCACTCCCTTCCTCCACCAGGGACATGGCCTAGACCTGGGGAGAGTTTGTAAACTTGGGTGAAGTAGCTCCCTTCAGCAGAGGCCAATGTCCTGAGAAATACTCAGATGAGTGAGCCTTCAGCAGTTGGTGCAATGAGTGCTCACATCATAAGGGAGGCACATATGCAGTGTTCCACAGCATCCATTACAGTGATAAAATTTTCACAAAGCCTAGGATTTTCAGGATATTGTTCTAAATGAAATAGCAATTACATTTAGTTTGATAAGCCAGTTTAAACTTTAGCATCTCTATGATAACAACCATCAATATATCTCTCATAAACTAACATGAAATAAAATTCAGAGAGAGAACTGACAGAGTAAATCATATCTTTAAAAATAATTTCAAAGAAACTAATCACCTTCGGTGTTATGATAAGTTGCATGCAACCAATTCTCTTGGAACTCTGAACTGTAAAATCATCCTTCGAACTTATCTCTGAGTCACCTAATGGGAATAATATTTTTTTTAATCCTTTCTTCCTAATAGGTTTTCATTTAACCTGTCCTAATTTTGTAGTGTGGTTTGGTTCTTAACGTGAAAGGAGCCCGAAAGACATAAAGATCCTCAGGGTACTGGACAATCTTCTTCTAACTTCTTTTTGTGGACAACTCTGAAATGGATTAATACTTGTATCAGCTTACAAGTTCCTTTGAGTTCATTCTCTCCTGGTGCTGCATGTAGCTCCGTTAGAAGATACTCAGGCCCAAGAATAACTGACTGAACTCAACAAGTAAACTTGAAGAATAGGTAAGAACAAATACAGGCCATTTTCTAAAACCACAGTGGGAATTTATGGATTATGTTTGAAAAAGAAATGAACATATCTTAAGACTACATTTCAATTTTCTTGAAACATTTTCCTAATCTGAGAAAAAAAATATTATTTGGCTGTGACATGTGCTAAAACAATATATGTCAAGAGGACAGTTACTACACATCACACAAAAACTTTTTAAATGCTACCTTCCAGAGTTCTGGAAAAGAACAAAAGGGAAAAAAAAAAGACAATAATTCACTTTCATTTTAAGTTACAGTTGAGACATGAGATACCTGTCTTGACAAAAGGCCTGTGCACTTTTATAAAATACTAAGATTTACAGAAAAATGAGTGTATTGTATGAGAAAATAAAACTGTGCCTTGGAACAGTTTTTACTGGAATGGTACATTCTGCCAGGTGCAAACAGGTCCTCCATAAGGTAGTGATTGCCCAGAGTTCAAGGTCTGCTCCTCAGTAGCTTTGCCAGCTTAGAAATTTGATATTATGTCCCAGAATAGTTTACTCTCAAGAATACAGATTCACACTAACAAAAGTCCCTAAGGACTGATAGATAAACCAGGTTATTAATGTATGGCAAGCGTCAACCAATGAAACTAACTACCCCATTGAACAGGCAGTGGCTGGATGAATGTGGAATATGATTTGGTCCTTTAGTGGAATCTCATTGTGATTGACAGACACAGACTTTATTCAACACAATTGATATTTTTGAGAAGTAACCAGGAAGCTTATATAAGCTGGGCAAGCTAACATCTCCCCTGGATAAAGAGTTCTTTGATGGAATCTGGTACTGATTGTGTGATTATTCTTTTTTTTTATAATTCCATGAATAGCCCCAGATTTGATCAGCATTAGAATTCCATGAATAGCCCCAGATTTGATCAGCATTAGAATTCCATGAATAGACCCAGATTTGGTTGATACTAGAATTGTTCCCTCAGGGAAATATATATATATATAATTAGATATAAAAGTGTTTACTTATTTAGAATGACAAAATAAACCACATTTACAAATTTAGGGAGCTGGTAAATATAAAAAGCATTATAAAATCTACAAAAATTATATACTTGCATTAATATTACCTAACTGCCTGATTACCATTTAATATTTTTCTTAAATTTTGAATCCCTTCTTCATATGACTACAATTTTGCAATATCATTTTCTACAGAGATAATAGAAAGATATTTCGGTCTTCCCTCTAGCACAGCATATCAAAATTTGTTTTTTATTATAGAAGTTTAGAAAAGTTTATTTTAGTTTCTCAAGTTGTTATTATAATGCCACATCTGTATCCTCCTCCCTGGTTTCTTGCTCAGGCAGCAGGGGGATGAGTGGGGACCCCTTGGAGGACCCCAGCTCTTTGATCTCCCTGACTCATAAAGCGCCCTGCTGCTGCAGCTGCTCCAGCACAAACATCAGCCCTTGTCTCACTTCCCTACCCACTCTGCCCCTGAGGTCCTGCTGGGAAGGAGTGAAGATGGCCAGGAACCTGGGTTGTGGGAGCTTCCAAACCGCTGTTCAGCCTCTGGTCCCGATCTTCTCCTTGGGGTCAAACTTAGTGCTATGATGTATCCAGATCCACACGGGCCCATGGAGATATTTCTGGAAGTGGAGGCCCACCCCTCGGCCCGGGACTGGCCCTAACCAGTTTAGAACGGACCCCTAACCCCCAGGTTTGGCCATCTTTCTCCACCGAGAACACAGTAGGCCTTGAGAGGGGCCTAGTGAGTGTGGGTCCTAAAGTTTAAGCTTCATCATAGTTAGATAAGTAGAACCCTGCTTCACTCAAGTTAGACAAGCCTTATTAGGGAACCATCCTCTCTCGAAGGGGGTTAAACATATAGATTTCAGACCCTTCTCGGGGGGTTCTGCTCAGACTTGGAGGCAGGGCCCAGACTGTATTTGTTGTTGTTAATCCTCAACCGAGGATATTTTTCCATTCATTCTTTTTTTTTTTAATTTCTTTATTGATTAAGGTGTTACATATGTGACCTTCTTCCCCCATTATCCCCCCAACCCCCCCCCCCCCACTCATGCCCTCACCCCCCTGTTGTCTGTGTCCATTCATTCTTAGAGAGAGTGAAAGGGAGGGGGAGAGACAGAGAAAGAGAAACACATCAATTGCTTACCTCCCGCACTTGCCTGGCCCAGGCCAGAGATCCAGCCTACAACCAAGGTATGTGCCCTTAACTGGAATTGACCCTGAAACTTTCAGTCTGTGGGCCAAACCATCAGGGCAGACTGCATTTTTAAATGCCCCAGCTGATTCTTACACTCTGGTACATTTAGAAACATGGCTTCGAAGCAACGTAATATATCTCAACTTTGAGCCTTTAAACGTAGATTAAGTAGGCAGTTTATTGCCCATAATAGGAACTTTATTGCCTTCATTTACCAGTTTTTAAGGCATGACTATATGGACGTGCGTGTATGCATGGTAGTGGTGTGTGTATGTGTGTGTTTTGTATGTGTGGTGTATGTGCGGTGTATGAAGTGGGGTGTGCAGACCCAGAAATCCAGCACAGCTTCCTCAATGTTTATCTGGTTTTATGCTTTGGAAGCAGAAAGACCTATATTTGAATTTTTGCTCCACCACTCGAGATTTTGAAACCTGCAAATTATGGATAACAATACTTCCTTCATAGGTTTGAAGAAGTGTAAATGGGGAAATAATCAGTAAACAGCTGCTTATTTATTAATATATTCCATTTTCTTCTGCCCCCCTTTTTTTTTCTTTTTTTAAAATCCTTAGCTGGGGATATGTTTATTGCTTTTAGAGAGAGAGAGGAAAAGAGAGGGAGAAAGAGAGAAACATCTACATGTTTGTCTTCTGTACACACCCTGGTTATGTGCCCTATGGGGAATCGAATCTGTGACCCTTCGGTGCACAGGACAACGCTCCAAGTAACTGAGCCACACCGGCCAGGGCTAAACAAATGTGCTTCTTTACTTTATTCATCTTAAACAATAGCACATGTGAAATCACTTGTTTAAAGTTTAGTTGTGTTATAATGCATGTTAGCATAAATATATAACTATTTTTTTAAATATATTTTATTGATTTCAGAGAGGAAGGGAGAGGGATAGAGAGATAGAAACATCAATGATGAGAGAGAATCATTGATTGGCTGCCTCCTGCACGCCCCCTACTGGGGGGATAGAGCCCGCAACCCCAGCATGTGCTCTTGGCCAGAATCGAACCTGGGACCCTTTAGTCCACAGGCTGACACTCTATCCACTGAGCCAAACCAGCTAGGGCTATAACTATATATATTTTTTTTAATGTTTCCTTGAAACACCTGAAGTCATGTTCCATGTCACTGGGGTACAAGCACTAGGCTTCAGCAGCCTTGGCCAAAACTCATTCAGTCTCTAGATTTGTCAGTGAACAGGCTCCCATTCCTTCTGCTAATGGCCTGTCCTCAAACACTAGGAGACACTGCTGAGTCTATTGCATCCATTTACCACAGCCAAAAACAACTTGGAGAGCCCAGAGTTTCACATTAAATAAATTCCAGGAAATCGTCACACTTTCTTGATAACATATTGGACCTGTTCCAGTTGATCTCTAGCTTATACTGCTTTTGGAATTATTTGACAGAAGTAATGAATTATTTTTTTTAAACAACTGCATCATCAAATTTCCCAAAGCAAATACATTTAAACATGGTTTAATAAACTCCCAAGAATTGTAAATGACTTCTCAGACTTTGAAACAAACTGCATTACTAATATTTTTAACTCCTTATTTTGAAATAATTATAGAATCACAAAAGTTACCAAAAAAAAAATTACAAGAAGATCCTACCAGCTATGTTTAACATCCAAATAATTTCAGTACAATAGTAAAACCAGGTAGTCAACATCTGAACAAACCATAATGCTTATTCAGATTTTACTAGTTAACATGAACTCCTTGGTGTGCACATGAGTGTTTAGTTCTAAGCAATTTTATTACATGTGTAGGTTCATGTATGTACCATTAGAGTCAAAATATAAAAAGTTCCATTATCACAAAACAGCCTGTGCTACTACCCCTTTATAGCCACATCCAACACCCAACCCTAATGCCTGGCAACTACTAATCTGTCTCTTTCTCTATAATTGTGTTATTTAATAAAAGTTATATAAGTAGAACCATGTAGTATGTAACTTTCTGAGATTGGCTTTTTTTCATTCAGCTTAATTTCCCTGAGGTTCATGCAAGTTACTGTGTGTATCAATAGCCTATTTCTTTTTATTGCTGATTAGTATCCCATGGTTTGGATGTTTAACCGTTCACCCATTGAAGGACATTTGGGTGGTTTCCAGTGTTTAGCTATACAGCTGTTATGAACATTCATGACCAAATTTCTGTGAGAAAATAAGTTTTCATTTCTCTGAAATATGTACAATGGCTGGGCTGTGTTGGAAGCCCATTTTTAGTTTAAGGAATTGCCAGACTATTTTGCAGAGTGTCTGTGTCATTGATACACTCCCACCAGCAATGCATGATGATCCAGTTACTCTGCAATTTCACCAGCACTGGGTATTATTCTGATGGGGGTGTGGTGATCTCTCGTGGTTTTAATATGCGTTTCTCTGGTGGCTGATGATGAACATCTTTTCATATGCTTATTTGCCATCTTTTTATATCTTCTTTGGTGAAACATCTGTTCCTGTCCTTTGCCTGTTTTCTAAATGGATTGCTGGTGTTATTTTATATTGAATTTTGAAAGTAATGTATATTTTCTAGACATATGTCCTTTGTCTTACATGCATTTTCTCCCTATTCATGGTTGTCTTGCATTCTCTTAAGAAAATGAAGGTTTAATTATGATGAAGTTTAATTTCTCTAATATGTTTTCAAGGATATTTTTCCTGTTTACTTTACAATGCACACTTACCAATTATTCTTTAAGTGTGGAACATTTTCTTTCAATACATCTTTTGAATTTTGTATTGCAGTGCTCTTAACTTGAAATACCTTGTAAAGGTGATGGTTTCCTATGTTGGAAGATGCCCATTGCCTTCACTAGCAGAGAGGTGTTGACAAGGAACCCGGAAGGCTGGAGATGAGACAGTGGTAGCTGAAGCAACTTCCACCTTTTAGTTCTATGTAAATCCTTGCTAATTGGCTATCATTGGAATTGCCTGCCTAAGGGCTATGGGTGTATCCCAAAACCTGAATAAAAGGGATCGCAAGGCCAGAGCAAAGCGGAGTCCTTCCTCTTGAGCTGGGCTCCCCGCCTGACCCCCAATTCCCAAATTTGTATTTTCTTGTCTAGTCTCTTTCATTTGTGTGCGGCCTCCTCCAGAACCTGAACCCTGAACCTGAACCATGAACCACGTGGGACGTCGGGGGGACACTCACATTCATAGAATTATTCTAAAGAATAAATCCGTATACTACACATTCCGGGGATCATTTTTATTTACTTCAACAAACATGAACTGATTAATGCAGATTGTCCTTGTTTCTCTCATCTCTCCATGGACTAATAAAAGCTTCGGACGTACAAAGGCAGGTGCTGAGACCTGCCCTGGCGGCCACCTCACTAAAGTGTAAAGTCCACTGCATTAGAATCAGGAAAAGAAGGCTGGCTTGGCTCAGGTTACTCTTTTGCCGAGGTGATTCTGAGCACATTTCAGCTCTAGAAAAAAATGGAGTGAAGAAAGGGGAAAATATGACATATATAAAGCCTTGAGATTCATTTGACAGGTGTCAAGAGACTGCCCCTGCAATATATGACATAAAGTTGAATTTCTTACTTACTAAGGGGAAACTGCTGGCAGAAAACAATCTCTGGATGAAGCAAAGAGCCCAGTTCATGCCACATTTAGGGGGAGCCAGCAGTCCGGGGATTGGCTGGCGTTTCCGGTCAGGGCACTGAAGCGGCGCTGTTGCATGGAGCCGAAGGACTGGTAGACCAGGACTGGGCTAAAATCTGTTCTGCGGCAACTGGTGTTTAGTTTAGTACTAGAGGCAAAGAATCGGTCTGTCCCTTATAGGAACTTAAAGGAAGAATTTTGTGTGTGAAAAATACAGAACCCCAGTCCCCATCCCACACCTGTTGAATCAGAATCTCTGGTAATGCCCAGGTAGATAATAATAAATGTAGCTAGATATAGATATACATATATAGACACGCACATAGATATGTCAGTCATGCATTTCCTGGTTAACACAAAACAATGTGAGATTGATTTGGGTTTGTGAAATTTGGAGACCATTGAAAACACCCAGAGGCAGAGCAAGCCGAGGTGAGGAAACGTACAGAAAGGAGGCTACAATCGCCACAGGTTTTTTGGAGTCAGCAAAGGCAGCCAGAGCGTTAACTGGAGTGCTCCCGCTCGTGCATCCTCCACCGTGAGGCACTCTGCTCCCACGTCCAGTTCTTTTCCTCCCAAAGAGCCTGAATCCTGGGGAAGCAAAATCCCCTCGGACCTTTGGCCTCCTTCTCTCCCTCCGAGAGAACCTCAGCGCGTCATAGGCTTAGTTACATGCTCTGAGGGCAAAGTTCTTTTTATCATTGCGAAACCAAAGAGACTTTAGATAAATTAGAGTAATTCAGCTTAGTTATTGAGTCATTTACTAAAGCAATCAGCTTATGCCAGTGTGCCCTTTGGGATACTCAGCTGTATTAGAAGTTCAAATCTTTATGTTCAGATCAAATCGGCCCTTTTTTCAGCCACATGAACTCCCTATCTAATTATCTGCTCACTTATATTTGACCCTGGATACTTTTAAATTTAGTTACTCCTTTTAAAATGTCTAACTCAGTAATACATTTAAGTGTTAAATCAAATATAGATGGTTTTATAAACACCAAAGGCAAGATAAATATCTCTCCTTTCTCACAAACTCTCTCCTCAAAGGCAACAGCTTTTAACTGCTTTGGGTTCTTCCTGTAGTTACTTCCATACATATATATATATATTTTTTTTTAAATATGGTTACTGTATTAGTTCTCTAGGGCTGCTGTAACAAATCACCACAGACTAGGTGACTTAAAATAACAGAAATCATTCTCAGACAGTTCAGGGGGCCAGAAGTCTGAAATGAAGGTGTTGACAGGGTCCCGAAGGCTCTAGGGGGGGAAACAAATTCATCTTTGGCTCACTCTACCTTCCAATTACATCACTCTGATTTCTGCAGATATACACACTTGGCAAATGTGTACCACCACCAATATAAGATTTCTATCACCCAGAAAAATTTCTTTATGTACATCTCCACTCAATCTCTCCCATGTCCAGCCAAAAAACAAACAAAAAAAACCTTCCTTTTGCTTTTATTTTACTACAGATTAGATTTTTCTTTTTTATTTAATATATATAAGATGATATCGTATGTATTCTTTTGTGCCTGGCTTCTTTCCCTTAGTATAATGTTTTCGACATTCAACCATGTTGTTACTGTGTCAGTAGTTTGCACCCATTATATGGCTATCCCAGAGACTGTCAGCCCTTTTCATCTCAGTGCTAAAATTCTGCAACACACAAAAAATATATTTTTGGCCAATCTGACAAAAAAAATAGATATAATTTTGATTCATTCACACCTGACGGCTATTATTGTGTTGGCTGTTGTCATTTTTTTCATTTGACAAGCTAAGGGAAAAGAGGTCAGTGCCATGACTAAATAGTCAGGTATTGCATGTTTTAAAATTATTGCAGCACACCAGTTGAAAATTGCCAGGCTATATCACAATTTGTTTATTCATTTCACCTATTAATGTTTCCACGTGGAGACTACCCTATATAATAAAACCCTAATATGCAAATCAACTGAAGAGTGGAACGGTGCACTGACCACTGGTCAGGGGCAGCTCCTGCACTGAGCGTCTGCCCCACCCCCACCCCCAAACGGAGGTGACCAGCGGCTATGATCAGGAGGCGGGGCTGGCAAGCAGGCGGTACCAGGCTGCCAGCCAAGGCTGGGGCGGGGGGGGGGGGGGGTCCCACTGATCGCTCTGCCCACTGGTCGCCCCACAGACAAAGGTGACTGGTGGCGGCGGCAGCGGCGGCGGGGGGCAGGGCCAGCCAGCAGGCGGTGCCAGGCCGCCAGTCAAGGCAGGTGCCAGCAGGGGGGAGGCCCGATCGCCCCGCCTGCTGGTCACCTCACAGATGGCCCTGATCACTGGCCAGGCCTAGGGGCCCTACCCTATATATTGGGAACAGTCTCTTAGATTTAAAAATTAAAACCTGGCAAGGCTACTCTAACACTGAAAAAACAGGATGATGCAGTGATGACATGCATGGACTCTGGCTTGCACATTTTGTGGTCCGCCCTGATTCTGACACTTACAACTGTGTGACAAAACCAATTCCTTAACTTCTCTCTGCTTCAGTTTTTCCACCCATAAGGTGGGGAAAATGGTACTACTGCCTCCGAAGGATCATGTTATGTACTACTTTTTATAATCAGGACAAAAAAATGTAGCTGCCCATACAACAGCAAGATGCCTTTCACCTGTATGAAAAGTATGGTCACTGGTGCATGCAGCGTCCCCGGATTGTGAGAGGGATGTCTGATTGCTGGTTTAGGACTAACATCCCCTGAGGGTTCCTGGATTGCTAGAGCACACAGGCCGGGCTGAGGGACAGCCCCCTGACTCCCCCTCTCCCCCATGCACAAATTTCATGCACTGGGCCTCTAGTTATGAATTATACCACAATGAACATTCATGTACAAATCTTTGCATGGACATAGGTTTTCATTGGTCATTTAAAAACCTCTTTTCATGGAGAGGGAATAATGGCGGCGGAATAGACAGACGTGTTCCGAGCCTTGTCCCGGAGCAGAAAGAAAGAACAGCTGAGGGACGCACAAGGAGTGTTTGTTGGCTGGTTGGGAGACAGCTGAATTCCAGAAGGAGGTGTGGGACTGCTGAACGGGGTTCCCCTGACCTGGCAGCACCAACTGCGGCTGGGTCCCCTCCCGGAGCTGCGGGCTTGGACGCGGAGTCTGCGCCATCTTGATCCGGAAAGTGGAGCTTATCTGAAGCCTGAGAATCCACAACTGCGGCACCCCAGGAACAGCTGCGAGCCCCAGAACAACGCTCCCCAACTGGCGCAAGCACACGGGTTCAGAGGAGCTCTACACTCCACCACGGAAAGGTCAGATTTCGCCTGGGATAAGGTGAGGTCTCTGGTCCCGGCGGGAGAGAGGAACGCGCGTTTTGCGGGAGCTGGAGGACCAGGGAAGTCTGTGCCTAGAAAAATCCGTGGCTGTAGGGGCTGGCGTGATCTGTGATTGTGGAAAGGGGTCCTCAGAGCTGCTAAGAGAAGGGCACTCTAAAAAGCAACCCATTTTGATCTGAAGTGCAGGGACACCCTAAGAATTTCAGGCTGTCCAGACTTACGCGCAGCCCGTGCGCTCCCTTTGTGCCTGGGTTTACTCGCAGTCCTGGAGTTCGCACACTTGGGCTTTTTCCTCTTCAAATCCTTGCTTCTGATTACTAAGCCCAATACATAGGATCACCCAGTTGGGGACACCCTGGGAGACTGCAGGGGAAAGTTGTTTTTCTGGAACCTGGGGATCGGAGCGGGGAGTGACCATCAGAGAGTCAGCTCTGAGGCAGACCACGCCCACAGGCCGGTGGCAGTGCCACAGGGAAAGAAGGCTCTAACACTGCCTAGAGAGGCCATAGATAGACCCGGAAGTCAATCCAGAAACACTGCCACCCAGGGGCTGAATCACAAATTGACTCTTGCGTAATCAAAAATAAAGGAATACGAGAAATTAAGACACACCGCCTGCTTAAAATCAGGACTGGCTTACAACACCGAAGAGCAGTGGATCGCAGGGAACTGCAATACTGTCTGGACTGAGAAACAGGCGTGCCAAACAGAAAAACAGAGGAAGTGAATGACCTTCACTACTTCACATTTTATTTTTACCTTTTATTTTTTTATTTTTTTATTTTTTTTTATTTTCATTTTTTGCATCCTTTAATCAAGAAACTTTTTTTTCTTTTTTCATCACTTGATTTTACCTTTTTAATGATTACATTTTTATTTTCAATCCGTATTATTACTACTGCTATTTTATCTTTTTTTTTTTTTTAAAGTGTCATTTTATTTTCTCTTCATTTTATTTTGGGATTAGGGTTCTACATTCTATTTTTTATCTTTCCTTTAGCATCGTTTTACTCTATCTCAACTCTACCTTTAGGCCGTCACTCTCTTCCTAACCTCCCCCTTTTCAGTGTCCTGTTTGTCTTACCCTTTTACTGCTTTAGATTTTCCCTATTCTTTCTCTTTACCCCTTGTTAAAATTTCACCCTACTTACATATCTAATCTCTAATCCCCTGCTCCAAGTCCACATACACCTCTCCCTTCGCTGTCTGAGCTATCCATAAACTTGTCCTTCTCTCTGTCCTTTTGTTGTTGTTTGCTTGAATGTAGATTATATCCAATTTTTATGCTGTTTTTGTGAGATTGTTTTGCTTATTCTTCTTTTGTTTATTTTTTTGTTTGTTTTGTGCTTCAGCTTTCCCTTGCCTCAATCCATATTAGTTGGTGTTGTAGTTTGTATTAATCCCCAGGCACTTGTTGCTGGCATTTGCTGGGATTAGTGATTGTTCTATTGGAGTTTTATCCCCAATATATATAGTCTGTTCCCCTTTCTCTCTTAGTCACTTTCTTGTCTCTCTTACTTCTTTTTTTTTTCTCTTTACTTTCCCTTTTCCCAATTTCATTTTCACACTCCTTTTTTCTTTCTTTCTTTCTTTCTTTCTTTTTTCCTCTTCTTCTTTCTCTCCTATCACCTAATTTGCCTTTCTCTGGTGGTCACCTTTATTGGAGGTTATTAATATCGTGAATACATTTCTGTTCAGTGCCTTGTGAGTTGTACCTGGTAGTGCTGTATTTTGTGCCTTTAAATCAACCCAGGAGAGAGAGAACTACATAACCAGACACCCAGAGAAGAGAGACCATGGGGAGACAAAGAAGCAGCCCGCATATGAAAGAAAAGCAGGCATCACCAGAAAAGGAAGTAAACGAAATGGAGGCAAGCAACCTTCCAGAAAAAGAATTCAGAGAAATGGTCATAAGGTGGCTGAAAAGAATGGAAGACAAATTCGACAATATGAGCAAGAACCAAGAGGAAATGAAGAAGAACCAAGAAGAAATGAAAAATGACATCGCTGCTGTAAAGAACTCAATAGAAAGCATCAAGAGTAGACTAGAAGAAGCAGAAGACCGCATCAGTGAGCTAGAAGACAAGATGGAAAAAAATACCCAAGAAAAGCAACTTCTAGAAAAAAAAATTAAAAGGCAGGAGGAGAGTCTAAGGGAACTTTGGGACAACACGAAACAAAACAACATCCGCATAATAGGGGTTCCAGAAGGAAAGGAAGCTGAGCAAGGAATAGAAAACCTCTTTGAAGAAATAATGACAGAAAATTTCCCAGATATAGGGAAGAAAAAACCCACACAAATCCAAGAAGCTCACAGAGTCCCAAGCAAAATGAACCCCAAAAGACCGACGCCAAGGCACATTATAATTAAATTGGCAAACACCAACGACAAAGTAAGAATCTTAAAAGCAGCAAGAGAGAGACAGAAAGTTACATACAAAGGAACCCCCATCAGACTAGCAACTGATTTCTCAACAGAAACTCATCAGGCCAGAAGGGAATGGAATGAAATATACAAAGTCATGCAAAGGAAGGGGCTGAATCCAAGAATACTGTACCCAGCAAGGCTGTCAATCAAAATTGAAGGTGAAATCAGGAGCTTCACAGACAAAAAAGGACTAAGGGAATTTATTACCACCAAACCAGCAATGCAAGAAATGCTAAAGGGTCTACTGTAAAAAAAAAAAAAAAAGAAAGAAAGAAACAGGAAGCGAAGAAGTAACACAGGGGTAAAGAATAGGAATGGCGACAAATAAGTACCTATCAATAATAACTTTAAATGTAAATGGATTAAATGCCCCAATCAAAAGACATAGGGTAACAGATTGGATAAGAAAACACGACCCATATATCTGCTGTCTACAAGAAACCCACCTCAGAAAAAAAGACGCACACAGACTGAGGGTGAAGGGATGGAAAAAGGTTTTCCAGGCAAATGGAACTGAAAAAAAAGCTGGGGTAGCAATACTTATTTCTGACAAATTAGATCTCAAACTGAAGGACATAACAAGAGATAAGGAAGGCCATTTCATAATACTAAAGGGAGCAATCCAACAAGAAGAAATAACTCTGGTAAACATATATGCACCCAATACAGGAGCACCCAAATACATAAAAAAACTCCTGGAGGATATTAAGGGAGACATTGACAGCAATACAATCATAGTAGGAGACTTTAATACCCCACTATCACCATTGGACAAATCCTCTAAACAAAACATCAGCAAAGAAACATCAATCCTAAATGACTCACTAGACCAGATGGAATTAATTGACATCTTCAGAACATTTCACCCCAAAGCCACAGAATATACATTCTTCTCAAGCGCACATGGGTCATTTTCAAAGATAGACCATATGTTGGGACATAGGCAAAGTCTCTTCAAATTCAAGAAGATAGAAATCGTATCAAGCATCTTCTCAGACCACAGTGGCATAAAACTGGAAATCAACTACAATAAAAACAACCCAAAGAAATCAAACACATGGAGACTAAACAGCATGCTATTAAACCATGACTGGGTTACCAGAGAGATCAAAGAAGAAATAAAAAACATCATGACAACAAATGACAATGAAAACACTACAATCCAAAATCTATGGGACACAGCGAAAGCAGTCTTGAGAGGGAAGTTCATAGCTCTACAAGCCTACTGCAAAAAACAAGAAACAGGGGTAATAAATTACCTAACCCAACAACTCAAAGAGTTAGAAAAAGAGCAACAAGAAAAGCCCAGTGTAAGCAGAAGGAAGGAAATAATAAAGATCAGAGCACAGATAAACGACATAGAGACCAAAGAAACAATACAAAAGATCAACAAAACCAAGAGCTGGTTCTTTGAAAGGATAAACAAGATTGATGAACCTCTAGCCAGGCTCACCAAGAAGCAAAGGGAGAGGACCCAAATAAACAAGATCAGAAATGAAAGAGGTGAAATAACAACAGATCCCGCCGAAATACAAAGGATTGTTAAAAAATACTACGAACAACTCTATTCCAACAAACTGGACAACCTGGAGGAAATGGACATATTCCTAGAAAAATATAACCTTCCAAAACTCAATCAGGAAGAATCTAAACAGCTCAACATGCCAGTAACTATGGAAGAAATTGAAGCAGTCATCAAAGAGCTTCCGGCAAACAAAAGCCCGGGGCCAGACGGCTTCACAGGAGAGTTCTACCAAACATTCAAGGAAGAACTAAAACCTATCCTCCTCAGACTATTCCAAAAAATTCAAGAGGAAGGAACACTTCCCAGCTCCTTCTATGAAGCCAGCATCACCCTAATACAAAAACCAGATAAAGACAACACAATGAAGGAGAATTACAGGCCAATATCCCTCATGAATGTAGATGCCAAAATCCTCAATAAAATTTTAGCAAATAGGATCCAGCAGTACATCAGAAAGATCATACACCATGACCAAGTAGGATTTATCCCAGGAATGCAAGGATGGTTCAATATCCGCAAATCAATAAATGTGATACATCACATAAACAAATTGAGAGATAAAAATCACATAGTCATATCAATTGATGCAGAAAAAGCATTTGACAAAATCCAACACCCTTTCTTGATAAAAACTCTCAACAAGGTGGGAATAGAAGGATCATACCTCAACATCATAAAAGCTATATATGATAAACCCACAGCTAACATCATACTCAATGGGCAAAAACTAAAACCATTTCCCCTAAGAACAGGAACAAGACAGGGATGCCCACTCTCACCACTCCTGTTTGACATAGTACTGGAAGTATTAGCCACTGCAATTAGACAAGAAGAAGAAATAAAAGGCATCCAAATTGGAAAAGAAGAAGTAAAGCTGTCCTTATTTGCAGATGACATGATATTGTACATAAAAAACCCGAAAGACTCCATCAAAAAACTAACAGACTTAATAAATGAATTCGGCAATGTAGCAGGATACAAAATTAACACCAAGAAATCTATGGCATTTCTATACACCAACAATGAACTTACAGAAAGAGAGACTAAAAAAGCAATCCCATTTTCCATCGCACCAAAAAAATTAAGATACTTAGGAATAAACCTAACCAAGGAGGTAAAAGACCTATATGCGGAAAACTACAGGACACTGAAAAAAGAGATAGAGGAAGATGTAAACAGATGGAAGAACATACCATGTTCATGGATTGGTAGAATCAACATCATTAAAATGTCCATACTACCCAAAGCAATCTATAGATTCAATGCACTCCCCATTAAAATACCAACGGCGTATTTCACAGACCTAGAAAGAACTCTCCAAAAATTCATCTGGAATAAAAAAAGACCCCGAATAGCCACAGCAATCCTGAGAAAGAAGAATAAAGTAGGAGGGATCTCAATACCAGATTTCAAGCTGTATTACAAAGCCACTGTCCTCAAAACAGCCTGGTACTGGCACAAGAACAGACATATAGATCAATGGAACAGAATAGAGAATCCAGATATCGACCCAAACCAATATGCGCATTTAATATTTGACAAAGGAGGCATGAGCATACAATGGAGTCAAGACAGTCTCTTTAATAAATGGTGTTGGGAAAATTGGACAGATACATGCAAAAAAATGAAACTAGATCACCAACTTACACCATACACAAAAATAAACTCAAAATGGGTACAGGACTTAAATATAAGACGGGAAACCATAAAAATACTAGAGGAATCCACAGGCAGCAAAATCTCAGACATATGCCAAAAGAACTTTTTCAGTGATACTGCCCCTAGGGTAATGGAAGCCAAACAGAAAATAAACAAATGGGACTACATCAAAATAAAAAGCTTTTGCACAGCAAAAGAAACCATCAACAAAACAACAAGAAACCCCACTGTATGGGAGAACATATTTGCAAATGGTATCACTGATAAAGGTTTAATTTCCAACATCTACAGGCAGCTTATACAACTTAATAAAAGGAAGATAAATGATCCAATAAAAAAATGGGCAACGGACCTAAATAGAAGCTTTTCGAAAGAAGACAGAAGGAAGGCCAAGAGACACATGAAAACATGCTCAAAGTCACTAATTATCCGAGAGATGCAAATCAAAACAACAATGCGATACCATCTCACACCTGTCAGAATGGCTATCATCAACAAATCAACAAACGACAAGTGTTGGCGAGGATGCGGAGAAAAAGGAACCCTCGTGCACTGCTGGTGGGAATGCAGACTGGTGCAGCCACTGTGGAGAACAGTATGGAGTTTCCTCAAAAAACTGAAAATGGAACTCCCATTTGACCCAGTAATCCCACTCCTAGGAATATATCCTAAGAAACCAGAAACACCAATCAGAAAGGATATATGCACCCCTATGTTCATAGCAGCACAATTTACAATAGCTAAGATTTGGAAACAGCCTAAATGCCCATCAGCAGATGACTGGATCAGAAAACTATGGTACATCTACACAATGGAATACTATGCTGCCGTAAAAAAGAAGGAATTACTACCATTTGTAGGCACTTGGATGGAATTAGAGAACATTATGCTAAGTGAAATAAGCCAGTCAATGAAAGAAAAATACCACATGATCCCACTCATTTGGGGATAATGAAAAACATTATAAACTGATGAACAAAAAGATAGTTACAGAGGCAGTAAAGCATCAAACAGACTGTCAAATTACAGTGGTAAGGTTAGGGAGAGGTGGGGGAAATAAGAGATCAACTGAAGGACTTATATGCATGTATATAAGAGTAACCAACGGATGCAAAACATTGGGGGGTGAGGGCATATATGGGAGTGGGGTGGGGGTCGGGGGCAATGATAAGATATGTACACATATAATACCTTAATAAAAATTTGAAAAAAAAAAAAAATAAAAATAAAAATAAAAACCTCTTTTCATGAAGTACCTATTTAACATATATTTTTGCTTATTTTTAATTGGGTTGATTCTCTCATTATTGAGTCATAAAAATTCTTCAAATCTTTTAAATACAGTCCTATGTCAGATGTATCCTAATATTCCTGGAATACAGTATAATGATACTTCCCAAGAAAGGATAAATACTGTGGTCCTTAAATATCTAAAAATATCTTTATTTTCCTTTAGTCATATTTTAAATTTTGACTAAGCATAGAATTCTAGTTTGAGGACCATTTTTTACTACAACTTTGAACATTGTCTTCTAACTTTAGGATTTGTATTGAAATATAATACCTGTCTGATAATCACTTTTGGTTGATTTTCCTTTCCCTCTTCAGAAACCTTTAAGTTTATTACTTATCCTTCATGATATTAACTTTGACTAATTTTCTACCTTCTTGTTGGGCTTTTTTTAGTAACTGACCTAGGCACTTAGGTCCTATCATCTTGAATACTGATTGATGTTCTTTTTTTGTTTTGTTTTGTTAATCCTCACCCAAGGATATTTTTTTTTCATTGATTTTTTAGAGAGAGTGGAAGAGAGGGGGAGAGACAGAGAGAGAAAAACATCAATATGAGGGAGATACATTCATTGATTACCTCCCTCTCTCGGCCTGGTCGGGGCCAGAGCTGGAGCCTGCAACCGAGGTACTTGCCCTTGACCAGAATCAAACTGTCCCAGAGCCCACACTCTAACCATTGAACTAAACCAGTTAGGGCTGACTAATGCTCTTCATCACTGGTTAGGAGCATAGCCTCTAGTGTCATGCTACTAGCATACTAGCTTCAGGCCATTGGAAATGGTTTATAACTTCCCTGATATGAGGATTTAATTAATTAATACAGTTCAGTAAGATAGCAGAGCATTATATTATTACTGTTATTACCATTGGTTGTATATTAGTATTATCAGTAATATAATTATCATTAGTAGTAATAATATTAGTATCACTTTTGTAGTATTCTCTCATCTGTTTTCCCTTTCTGAGATACCAATTTTTTTCTATATTTTTATTGATTTCAGAGGAAGTGAGAGGGAGAGAGAGATAGAAACATCAATGATAAGAGAGGATTATTGATTGGATGACTCTTGCACACCCCACACTGGGTATTGAGGCCGCAACCTGGGAATGTGCCCTGACCGGGAATTGAACCATGACCTCCTGGCTCATAGGGCAACACTCAACCACTGTGCCACGCCAGCCAGGCTGGGATACCAATTATTGACATGCTGGACACTCTGGGGTGACTTCGTTGTTTCTTTTTTTCTCTCTGTGTTGTCTCCTGTGTAATCTCATTGAGTTAATCTTTCCATCACTAATATTAATATGTTTGGTCATTATGTTTTCAACTTTTAAGGACTCTTGTTCTGACTGTTCCTTTTCATTGCATTCTGTTCTTGTTTTCTATGTGCAATTCTCCTTGATGCTGTCTAAGAATACATATTAGAGTTTGGGGATTTGTTCGCTTTTTTCATTGCTTTCTTTACATAAGCCTTTGCTCATTGACTGTACTCTGCCAGGAGAGAGGAACCTCCGAGGGCTGTGGCAGCATGGTCACCGGGGAAAGCTCGACCCCAGCCCTGGAACGCCAGCCCTGGAGCAACATTCCTATGCCCAAGAATAGACCACAAGCTATGGAGGTGGCTGACTTCAAGGGCTCAGGAGGAGTTGGAACCTCAGCATCTCAAAGGGACCTGCAGACCCAAAGACCAGCGGAACCTCACTGAGTGCCAAACTCTGTGTTAGACCCCTTGGATCCTTGTTGAAGCCTGAGAGAGGACAGCCTCAGGGACCTCTCCCTGGCAGCCTTGCTATCTAAAAACGTGGCATCAAATTAAATTTGGCTTGAAGAAGTTTTTCAATTTGTATACATCCAATATTTTTGAGTTATTCACTACACCTATTATCTACATATCCTTTTTTCCCCTAAACTATCAAGTCCTGAATTCATGTCTTTATTTCTACTTCCCTTTAAAAAAGAAAGATCTCTATATTCCCAAGTTCCTTGAATTCCCATGTACCACTCTTGTACATTATCTCTCCCTCAGAATCTGCTTTGAACTATACTTTCCTCCTTAAAACTTTCCTTACAATCATGAGCAAAGTAGTGTATTTGTTGGACTCCAGCTCTAGGTTTTATTATGATTGCACTACAGAATATAATATTGTTGCATTAACAGTATCAGATTTTCTGCTAATCTTTAATTCTAATTATTTTCAGCATTGTAATATGCAAAGTAGGTTATACAGAGGCAAAAACTTATAACAAGGAAAATTCATTTTTGATCAGTCATTTCATGTTTTATGGCCATGTCTGCAAATTGGGTTGGAAGATTATGGGAGAAAACAGCACAGCTCATGAAAGCAATACAATCCACCTCCTCTCCAGATCCGCCTAACATTCCTTCACCCTAAAACCATAGAAGACATATCCTCTGATGACAGCTGAGTTGGAAGGATTTTATAGACATTCAAAACATTGACTTGTTTAAATGAATCACTGTTATTTTTATTAATTTGAGGGGTTTTTTTTACAATTATACATCAGCTTGAAATGCATATGATTGTAAATTTGTTAAAGGAAGAAGCATATTTTAAATGTCTTATTCTGTTAAAAGACTTTTGGTACAATGTAAAGTCTGTTTGCGGGTCCAGCCATTTCCACAAATAGAATAATTTTTGTTTTTATTGTTTTTAATTAAACTATTTATAGTTGTATCATGTAAAAGCAAGAGGTGGCAGATAAAAATCTAAATAGCTGACTTCTTTTGCTAAAAGATCCAGCATGACTAAACCCACTTTCCCTCATTTCTTCATTTCCCTCACATGTCAACAATCAGCTCCCTTTTTTAATTTTTTTAATCTGGTCTCTCAGAATCTCACACTTGGTCCACTTTACTCAGAGTTACCTGTATGGCTCTTGAAGACATTTGGGTTTAAAAACCTGGCTTACATTTTCTTTGGATAATCACAAATGAAATAGAAATCTGATAATTTATGAGATTCTTCCCTAATTCATAGCAAATAACACTAAGCTATGTGGTGTGTTGTTGTTTTAAGGTAACACTGCAGAGAGTGAATCAAGTAACTAAATACATCTATCTAAAATTACATCTAATATATCTTTGTACCAATAATTGTAGCATGCCCTCTTGCTCAAAAGCAAAGGTCAGCATTGGTTGTGGAGAGATAATTACCAAATTTTTTAGCCTAGTATACTTCACCTTCTTCCCTTGGGAGGACTGTGAAACTATGCCCCATAAGTAAATAATACGATAGGAAACAAATAACTATGTTATGACTAAATAGTAATCACTAGAGAGAGAATGACCTGGATGCTGACGTAAAGCCTTAACGATATTCATGACCGGGAATACTTTCTATCGTCATAGCATGAGAGGCACTAAAATAAGTTGGCAAAATGAAACCTCTCTGCATATGGTGTGTACTCAGAAGGGTGAGGTGCCAAAGAGACTGTCAGCCACAGCAAGTTGGACCTTCTCTGGCCCAGTATCATTTCAAGAGCTGCCCCTGACAAAAGCTCAGGCTTTTGCGCCCATTAGACTCAGTGTGAAAGGTCTCCACTCACTTGCCAGCTGGCATAGTAGACCGTTATCTAAAGATGTGAACAGCTACAGCCCTGGCCTCCCTGCAACTGGAAACCAAAGTGACGATTAATTATGGATGGAATGCGGCCAGGCAAGGCTGCAATTGTAATCAAATGAGACCACAGTGAGGAAAAATAACATTTTATTCAGTACCGGGTACCTCACAGATAGATTTATGACTATGCTGCCAGTTGGAGATAAAGTAAAAATCAATCATATTATTCATATGAGTAACACAAGCAAATACTGGTGAAACAAAAAAATATGCTTCCTATGATTGTGTTGCAGATACTTCATTTATATACAGCTTTATTCAGCAGAATCACACATCCACAACGTTTGTGTGTGGGTTTTTTTTTAATGCAAGCTGAGAAATACACCATCAGCTGGAACTGTAATGAAGAGATCTGGGAACTTTTCACATGCAAAGCCTTGGTTACAAAAATATATTACAATATTTCCTGCTTTACTGCCTTGCTCATATTTTATTATGATAACTCTATTGCATTTTGACATGTGGAGCAGAAGTTACAGAATAGCCAGCCAACAAATAGAATAGCTTGTTAATTATGTCTATGAAAAGCCAAAAGAAGAAAAAGTAATGCTACTTCTGTGCAGTAAAAATGCTAGAGAATGGATGTTTCTAGAAAGACCACTGAAATCTCAATCTAGTTCCGCAAAGGAAGGAGCATCAGAAGCTGAACGTGCCCTAAGAAGATGGGCTTTGGAAGGTGAACTTGTCAAGCTAAACAGAGAAAATGCCACAATAAAGCACAGGTTAGTGGGGAAGAGTGTCTCGTGGACTAGAATTAGTTATGATGTAGCAAGCCCTAGTTCACTTAAAAAAAAAAAATAACCATCTGTTGATGGCGCAGTGATGATGGTATGCAATTATCCTTTCAAAGCGGAAGTAACATGTTCTTTTTTGCATCCCTTAGCATGTGACTCTTTTACATAGAAGTTTAAGTAACTTTGGCAATGTAAATGAATAGGTATATTCTGAGATCTTCAGATCAATAGCCTAGGAGATTTTACATAGAAATTAGAATCTGTCTGCCTGAATCTTCAATTCCACCTCACTTCTATCCCTGTCTATCACTTGCCAAGATGTCTATGCAGTGAGTGGGGTGACTGGAGGGGAGCCAGAGGATTCCAGCAAACGAAGGGATAGGAAGAAAAGGTGGCAGAATGCCACAGCAGGCTCAACTGCTCTGGAATACTCTCTGTTCATGCACCACCCTCCTGTGCCTCCTCCCTACCCCCAGCAGCCAAAGCCAGAAAACCCGGGGACTGCAGCTTCTGTGGGGTCACAACTAATACCTGCTTAGTCCACAAGATGTCTTCATTTCTTTTCAGGGTTTCCAACCTTTTAATTTATTTTTTATTAAATGTATTGGGGTGACATTGGTTAATAAGATTATGTAAGTTTCAAGTGTACAATATGATAATACATCATCTGTATATTGCATTGTGTGCTCCTTCCATCACTCAGCCATAAGAAAAGATGAACTACTGCCCTTTGCAACATGAATAGATCTTGAGAGTATGATGCTACATTAAATAAATCAGAAGGAAAAGAATCATATGATACGTGGGATATAAAAAGCAGAAAGCAACAAATAAGTGAACAAAATAAACAAAAAGAGGTCTTCTTAAGAAATGGAATATTAGGCATGATCATGGGAAGAGGAATGGATGGTAAAAATAATAATAACAATAAATAAATAATCTACAAGCCGAAAATGGGATGATTGCATTTGTGAGTATCTTTACACTCCTCACTTCGAAGAGGGCTGTAGCCTTGGGTATAGCTTCTTATAAATATTTCTCTCTTTTCCGCATCTAGCGTGGCTAGAGAGCAGTCTGGTTCCTGAGTAAGGGCGATGGGGGATTGAGAAAATGAAAGAGACAGACACAAATACAGTAGGGAAAGCTGGGACTGGGCAGGACCACTGTCCTCTGATGGAGAGACAGGGACCCAGAGCCAACACATTGAGTTTATTTTATACAGCAGAAAACAGGAAGTTTTACTAAAGCCCAAGACAAAGGAGATTATGTGCATTCTTGTGGGTTCTTTGTAATCCTCACTTCTGGGTGGGCCTGGATAATCATGTTTGTTCCTGGTGCTTAGCTGGATTTAGATAATGAAACCCACCCCCTGGTGCCAGAGCTGAAGGTCAGGCTGACAACACTCCTGCCTCTGGCAAGGTGTGTATCCAGGAGATGGCTCTGCCAATGCCACTGGATTCAGCTGACAGTAATTAAAGAAATGCTCATGTGCCTTCCCAGGCACTCTCTACAGCTTCTAATTAAAACTAAACAATAAATATTGCTAAAATGGCAGTGGTCTTTTCCAAGGGGTCTTTGTTGGTTTAGTGTGGCATTACTGATTTTGCCTTTCTTGGTTGCCTTGCTCCTCAAAATTAAGTAATTAAACACATTTGTTCACTTTAAAGTAGTTTTTTGCTTTGGTCCATTTGAATTCAGAATCAATGAACAAGTACACTGTAAAGAACCATGAAGAAATCTAGGAAGCAGATGCTTCAAAGGTGGACAGGGGAAAGCACCATCCATGGACCTCTTTTTATTTTTTATATATATTTTTATTGATTTCAGAGAGGAAGGGAAAGGGAGAGAGAGATAGAAACATCAATGATGAGAATCATTGATCAGCTGCCTCCTGCATGCCCCCTACTGGGGACGCAACCTGGGCATGTGCCCAGACCAGGAATCGGACCCGGGACCCTTCAGTCCGCGGGCTGATACTCTATTCACTGAGCCAAACTGGCCAGGGCCCAAGGATCTCTTTTAAACATGAAGATTAGGGCGCCCATTAGCAAATAGTCTCCTGGAACCTATTTACATAAGTAAATGAGGCCCACTTAAAGGTGAGTAAAGCTTCAATTTGCCTTTGTGCAAACCGAACTCCTTCCTTCTCTGTAACAGAGTGACAGACACTGGAATTCAGTCACTCTTCACTTTTCCCTGAGGTACAAAGGAACACAGAAACAGAGTTTTCAAAGTGCTGCGGAATGTAAATGTATGTGTGTACGCAAAAGTATGCAGGGAGACAAAATAAGACCATTACCCTAGAACACTCGTTTCTGTCATAATGCAGCATTCTGTCACAATTTTTGGAGAAAATATCTTCATGTCTCTTCACACTGGGTTTGTCCTCAGCCCCAAACTAGGGTATTTGTTTCCCACCGGGTCTATGAAATTCTTCCCATAGTCCCAGAGCCTGTCACCTTCCTAGAGGCTCCTCCTCCTGCCCCAGGCAGAATTAAATAGTCCATTTACCTGTGTCCCTATACCTCAACTATATTTACATCCATGGCATTAAACTTTTAGTGATTTCTGTGCCCCCACAGCCTCTCACCCTCCATTCCCCTACCCACCCACCCTCACCCCCCACCTGCACCCCAGTTCTCAATTCCACTGAGACTTATTTGAGGCCAGAAAGCATATTTTATCCACTTTGGGATCTGAAGTACTGTGTGCACAGCCTGACATCTAATAGGTCCTGAATACAGTGTCAAATTGAATAAAGCTTAAAGATTCAAAATCTATCCGAAGAATAATTGCTATGTATACATAGTTTTTAGTTTATGTGTTCTGTCTCAGAAAATATGTTCCAGAAGACATTTTAATCTACCTAATCTTACTGCCCCTTTAGTACAGCCTCATAAAAACAGCAATCCCCATTGGGATCCCTAAATGATTAAAATTCATACATATTTAACTCAAATATCTGTAAAGTACCCGGGAAGCATGATCTTTAAATCAATAGCCTACAGAACGTTACATAAAAACTGCAGTCTCTGTTCTCCATTCAAACCTTCTGCTCCCTTCATCTTACACTCATTTCTATAAATTACTGAGTTCTGTGCAAGTAAGTGGAGAAAAGTCAGAAAATTCCAGGTAAAAGAAGAGGGCACTTAGCACAAAGCACATGTGTATTAAGTGTCCTACATATATTATCTTATTGAACCCAATAGTTATCTTATTAATAACTATTATTATAGTTATTAATATCCCTGCTTTACCAATAAGGAAACTGAGTCTGAAGGATTTTCAGCCACACACGTGAGTAAACAACAGGGTCATGATTCAGACTCTTTTTTCTCTGATTTTAAAGACTAGGTGGCTCTCTCCATAACCTCACAGAGAAACTGAACTGTTGTATGTTTATTGCATGGCCTTTTCTTCCCTAGTTAATGAAAAGTATTTCTTCAATAGGTACTTATTGAGTGCCCAAGTGATAGGCACATAATAGCTGATACATGTAATTTTTTTAGAAATCTGCATAATGCCCTAATTTCCAGAAACATACTAGAAGAAAAAACAGAAGCCTACTATTGCATGCTTTGTTTTTCTACCAAAGGTGTTTCAGAGTGAATATTCTGGGATCAGAGAATTTATACACATACACATAGGTCCCCAGCTGTGGCTTGGTTCTCTATATAATAATTTACATTAAAAGTTCTTCAGATCAGTATATGTCATTTATTTAAATCATTTCATTTCAAAAGGTGGCTTAGTAAAATTTGTAGTTTGAGATATTAAAATACTTTAACTATTTTCTCTCACTAGTATATAGTCATAGAGAACATCTTATAGAAGACTTTTATGTCTTGTTTATGTAACGAAGCCTCATATAAACTGTACCAGTGCCTGTAATGCACCTGCACAGACATTCAAAACAAAAAATGCCTTTGTTCATCTCTGGACCTACACCAGCCTCAACTTTTGACTTCAGAAAGCAAACTCTGTGCCCTGTCCTCATATGGAAGGCTCTTTTCACAAAATGCTTACCTTACTTAGAGTACACTTTTCTGTCTCCTTGCCATCATTTGCCTACTTCTCCCTGACGTTTTCCCTTAGCTTAGAACAAACTTCCTCCCAGGCACTCTTAATCTGAGGTCTGTGGCCGCCATGGGCAGGATTTTATCCTATCTAATAAAAGAGTAATATGCAAATTAACCATCACTCCACTACACCCACAAGCCATGCCCACAAGCCATGCCCACCAGCCAATCAGGAGTGAGTGTGCAAATTAACCCAACCAAGAAAGCTGCGGCCACGGAGAGAGCAGGAGGGAGGCTTGGGTTTCCCCGGAGATGGAGGAAGCCAAGCTTTCCAGACACCCTGGCAAGCCCAGGCCTGCACTCCAGGCTACAAAGTTTCAATTATAGAAGATACATAAATCCCAACAAAAATGGCTGCCACCACGGAGCAAGCAGAAGGCTTCGCTCTGCTCCAGGCTACAAAGTTTCAATTGTAGAAGATAAATAAACTCCAGATACCAGGGCCTCTGCTTAGGTCACCAGGGGGGCTTGACCAGCCTGAAAACCACCACAGAGAACCCCCACCCTGATCCGGGACACCCTTCAGGGCAAACCAGCTGGCCCCCACCCATGCACCAGGCCTCTATCCTATCTAATAAAAGAGTAATATGCAGATTTACCATCACTCCAACACACAAGATGGCTGCCCCATGTGGTCAAAGATCCTGCCCCCATGTGGACACAAGATGGCCACCACAAGATGGCCAGCAGGGGAGGGCACTTGGGAGGGACCAGGCCTACAAGGGAGGGCAGTTAGGGGTGACCAGGCCTGCAGGGGAAGGCAGTTAGGGGCAAACAGGCTGGGAGGGGAGTAGTTAGGCATCAATCAGGCTGGCAGGGGAGTGGTTAGGGGGTGATCAGGCTGGCAGGCAGAAGTGGTTAGGGGCAATGAGGACGGCAGGCAGGCGAGCAGTTGGGAGCCAGCAGTCCTGGATTGTGAGAGGGATGCCCCGTTTAGGGCAGTCGGACATCCCTCAAGGGGTCCCAGATTGGAGAGGGTGCAGGCTGGGCTGAGGGACACCCCCCCCCCCCCCCCCGTGCACGAATTTCGTGCCTGGGGCCTCTAGTTTCATTATAATCCATTTCCTTGGTAATACTATATACATCATGTATTTATTTATTCTCAGAAGAGGTTCACGTCACAAAAGAGATTAAGCCAGTCCCTCCATTAAGGCCCCACAGTGCCCTGGTGCCATCCCAAGATCAAAACACCCGGATGTTGTTATTTGCCTCCACTGAAGGGTAGATGAGTAGATGCCTTAAGGCAGGAGAGCAGCAGTGGCCACACTGTATTCTCTCTACCCACATGCCCGTGTACACAGAAAGGGAACAAGAGATATCTGAGGAAAGGATGATGGATGACAGGACGGATGGATTATATCAGTCCACTCAAAGTGGCAACCCTGCATATGTTATACTGCTCAGTAGCTCCATTTGAAAGTTATAGATGAATAAAAATGGGAACATAAATTATGATTAAATGCCACTTGATAGAAAAAAAATCTTTCAAATAACTGCAGCTCATGGGAAGAGTAAATTACGATGTAACTAACCTACTGTAAATGACTCCAAAGGTGGTCTGCCTGATTGTGAATTGTTTCATTTGTCTAACTCTAATTCCAAACTGGAGGTTCTTTCCCACTTCATACCTATTCCAGCCTTGGAGAGGATGGATACAACAGGCTGAACCTGTACAGTCCAGTTCTTTGTGACCACTGGCTTCCCAAGGACAGATGAGAATGTCCTTGTGGCCCAGGGCATGGCATGGCCACTGAACTTGACCGCTGCTCCCCAAATCCCTGGGTTTGTTTCCTGGCCTCAGTTGCCTTCTTGTTATTTAAGAAAACTTATTTTAAATAAGAAAGATGGAGTAGAGGGAAAGGAAGATGAACTAATATTCATTATGCACATGTGCAAATATGTACTACAGGCTAAAGATAGATATAATTTGTTTCGAATTATTTTTAAATGGTAATTTGTTCAACATCATGCAGTGATTAAATCAAAGCACTTGCCTTGACCCAAATCTGCATGCTCTGAAAGCTAGGGTCTTTTCTGCCTAGAATAGGGGTCTGGCTGCTGGGAGAAATGAAGTCATCAAAAGCAGATGCTTGCAAAACAACCTTTATGCCAATGGCCGCAGTGCTTCCCAAGCATGTGCTTGGGGATTACTGTCTTCCATGTAACATTTCTTTCTTATTATGTTATCTCCTGGCCCAAAAGGTTGTTATGAGAAAGAAAGAGTTCCTCCAGGCAGAGAACTTATGTTCTAGACACATAGTAGGAATCCAAATAAAAGTGGCTCCTTCCCTTTAACTTCTCACCTAACCTGTGATTGGCCTAACTTCCACATGAGTGCATCTTCAAAACAATAGGGCAATCTGCCTAATACTTCCACATGCCGCCAGTTTAGATGCTCATTCTTCCCTAAATCCTTTCCTGACTCTTTTCAAACAGAAGTTTTTGTTCACTTTTCTAGTCCTTTATTTCATTAACTCTGACGCACCATCAACCGTCAGATACATCCATATGTACCAAGGAAGAAAATACATTGCCAATTAAAGTAAAACAAATCAATTGTAACTTACATCCCACTTCAAACATGTGAAAAAGTGAAACGTGTGCTTCTTAGAATCACTGCGAGACTGTCTGTGGTAGAAAACGTCAGACTGGGTCCTGCCCAGGACGGGGTTTGTGGACTCATGCGCAGTCAGTCCTTTCGGCCCGGTCCACCCTGGCAAGTGTGAACTCCCAGACACTCCCAGCAATCCAGCCTGCCAGCTGCTGGACAGAGCAGCTCAGTAGCCCAAAGATAGTCCCTGGAAGAGGGCTGCCAGTGACAGCTGTCAGTGGCAAAATTGTTAGCAAAGAAGCTGGGGAATGGGTGGTCAGACTCAGTAAAGGGGACACAGCGACAACATTCACTACTGGACATATTTTATATCTGACTAAGACAGAGAGGCTGTTATTTAAGTGTGGGCCATGAAATCAGATGTCTCCCATCATAACACATTTCATATATCTAAGATAACCTCGACTATATTTTGATTTAAAACAATAATCATGTTATGAATTATTAGAACTTATCTTTTAGTGGTTTCTTTTAACACACCAACTATATGTAACTTATAATGATGTTTACAAATTAATTTTACTTTTTTTGGTTCTTAACTAAGGACATCCTCAATGAACATTCTACAAATATTCAGATTATATGCAGGACAATCTCTTTAGTCTGCTTGTTATAAATGAGATTTTGCTTCCTACATATTAGCTGGACAGTTTATGCCACTGAGCTCAAACACAAGTAGCCGTTAAGATTCTGAGAATTTGCTATGAACATTTTTGTACTTGAAAGGTGGAGAAATTCTCTACTTCTATTTGTCACTAAAGGATGTATGGGATTTGACATTAAAGCCTCTACTATTTAAGTTTTTCTAAAACGGGTTTTGTAAACCTTCTATCCTATCCCTATATATTAATTTATTTGCAACTGCATGTGTGTATGATATTTTGGGTATTTAGAAACTCTGTTATCTACATTAGTGGGATTTTTTTCCCTTTTTAAAAACTCCTATGTGTACATAATATGGGCATGTCCAATGGTCTTTGAATTATCAAAACTTAAAACCAAAAACAAAGAAAATAAAAGTAAGCCTAACTCTAAAAACCAAACCCAGACCTTTTGCTGGATTTTTATATTAAATGAATATGCCTATCAGTACCTGGGGAATATTGCTAAATTGGGGGTGAAATATAAGACTTCATCTCTCTGTTTTTAGAGTATTACAGGCAGGGTGTAGCAAGACTAAGCCAGGAAAAGGTGTGGATCTAGTTCCAAAGACTCAGTGTTCAATTGCATCCCAGAAGCAAAGACAGAATCAAGAGGCAAAGCCAAGGTCAATTATGATGACAAGCTAGAAGACACCAACTAATGAATGCATAAGTATATGAGTTAATAGTCGTGGATGAAAGCCAAAGGTAAATGAGGAAGCAGGAAATTGGGGGACAAGGAGAATATCCAACTTAATTCTGCAAAGAGCATTGTGCTGGCCTAGGGTTCCTTTAAAAATGGGAGGGCACTCTTCCTCTCGTCTACAGAGGCAGGAAGGGCATTAAGAAGACACTGTCTATGCAAGAACATGGCAATCTTATACCTGACTGAAGCACCACATCTATACTAATAAAAGAGTAATATGCTAATAAGACCAAACGTCTTCCAGACAACCTTCCGGACATCCTTCCTGACAAAGCTAAGCCCGGGCGAAGCCTTCTGAGGTTCTGGGTGCCTGTGGCCAGCCCAGGCAAAGCCAGCCTGGGTCCCAGGTTCCTGTGGCTGGCCAAAGGAGGGAAGCCTGGGTCCCGGGTGTGGGGGCCAAGGCAAAGGCAGTTAGGAGCGGTCAGGCTGTCAGGGGAGCAGTTGGGGTGATCAGGCTGTCAGGGGAACAATTAGGGGTGATCAGGCCGGCAGGCAGGCGAGTAGATAGGAGCCAGCCATCCCAGATTGCGAGAGGGATGTCCGAGGGGTCCCGGATTGGAGAGGGTGCAGGCCAGGCTGAGGGACACCCCTCCTGTGCACAAATTCTGTGCACTGAGCCTCTAGTCTATAATAATAAAAGCATAATATGCTAATTAGACCGAACGAAGCTGGAGCTGCGAGGGCCGAGCCCCTTGCATGAATTTCGTGCATTGGGCCTCTGTTTGTCTCATATGAGGTTTGTATTTCTTACATCTAAAAAAGATGGTGATTCGGAATCTTATCAGTGTCCTTTCATAGAAACCCACTCTCCCTAGCATGCAAGAGCCACAGCCACCTTCTCTGGGAACCTCCGGTTAAAAAGCTGAGACCTATTTAAACTTTGACTTCTTGTAGTTTTTCTTTACTTAATACCACTATTAAACACTATCTATTTAATAGTCCAAGGAAGAATTTTTAAACAGTGTTAATGGGAATGTAGCTCATTGTCATCTCAGTTTCTCAATGACCCAATTATGTGATATTTACTTACGCCCTTTGAATGACAACAGTCCTGCCAGCTGCTGGCTGAAGGGGAATTTTCCAGCAGCACTTAAATAGACTGTTTATCTTCATTAGCTCTTTGTTAGAATTCCCTGTGAACAGATGAGAAGGCTGTCATTCACCTAATTCTAGAGCAATGCTATCCCTGTTTTATATGGTTCTGTATCTACTTAGTCTTCTCTGGCTACTCCTTTCATGTTTAAATGTTTAATTTATATTATCACCATGTTTTAATGCATGCCATGCATTAATCTTTATCAAACTGTAATGTTTCTGGGTTGCAGGCTCATTCCCCAGTGTGGGACATGCAGGAAGCAACCGATCAATGATTCTCTCTCATCATTGATGTTCCTATCTCTCTTTCTTTCCCTCTCCCTTCCTCTCTGAAAGCAATAAAAATATTTTTTTAAATAAATGGAATAAGTGGTAGAAAATCTCAACTAGGATTCATATCAACTTTAGATGGCTCTGTGGGTGTATTACAGAAGGTGTTTATAATCTTTTCTTGGCATGTAATACAATAAATTCTTAGACATGATGCTTAACAATGCCATAGTGTAGTTACTTAAGTTTTTCTTATGTAACATTCTCCATTTACAATTTTAAAAATGTATAACACTAAATCTATATTGAAAAATCATATTTTGATCATGCAAATGATATATCTTCTATTGCTGCACAGAAAAAATGTAAAAGTGAATAATAGAGAGTCCTACTAAAAGCATGAAGGTTAAAATAGAGTTTCCCATATGATTGTATGAATTTCAGACTTCAAAAACATAGCTAACAGTCTCCCATCTTGAAAGAAAAATTGGTCTTAAGGTTGAGTCAGGTTCAAAGAAATTTTTTAAATAATTGGAATTTTAAAAAGTATTGCATATAATATTATTATATTTAAAATCATTTTTCTTGAAATATTAATGTTGATTGCATGTAACATTATTGTATTTAAAATCTTTTCTCTTGAAATAAAAAAAAAAACTTTGGTAAAAAAATAAAAATAATCATTGGAAAAAATAAAAGGAAAATATATTTTTAGAGCTATTGAGAAGAATATTATTAATTACAATGTGCCCATGGGAATTCCTGGCCACTAAACCTCAATACTCCTTTAAAGAGCTCCTCCCCCACTTTCCACTAACAATTTTATTTACATTCATAATAGGAACATGTTGGGGAGCACACGAGACTTGGTTGGAAAGTTGTAAGGAGGACATTCTGAGAAAAGGGAAGTGTGCGGAAGGCCGCATACCCTGTTTATAGGAATTCTGACTTAGGGGAGAGCCGAAGGCGGTGCTCCTAATTATTCCTTGACCTTTCCAAACAAGTCTGTGCACGCAGACCCCCAGGTGTCTCTTCCAAATCTGTCATTGATTGACTCATTTATTTATTTATTAACTTGTGTGTATCAACCTCCTCACTCATCCAGTAGAATTTCCAGCAGGGCTTTGTCTTCTAACCCTCTGAACCCCTTACCCTGGCACATAATAAATGCTCAAAAACGTAGATTGAGCAAATGTATGAATGTTTTATAAATGTTATTTCATTGAATTCTCCAAAGAATCCCCATGGGATCATTTCAAAGGAATTGAGGCTCGAATATCTTAAGAATCTTGCCTGAAGTCACTTGAGAGGTGGGCAGCACAGGATTAAAGCCCTACTCTTAATCTTTATGGATCTGCTTCTCATACTAATTTTACTTAATAATATTATTTTCCCAGCACCTGCACTAGAGACTTGAAATCCACTCCAGTCTTCCTTTCCTTTTTGTACCTTAACCCAAACCATTGGTTACCAAGTCCATCCTTCCTTCCAACTCCAGCTCTCCCCTCCATCTCTGTCTCCACAGCCTTAGTTTGGCCCTCATCATCTCTCTTCCACACTGCCCTTCCCTCTGAATGGTCTCCCTGCTGTAAGTGGCTTCCTTCCTCCTCAACACTTCCCCAGACCAACTGTATAGATTTCACGCTTCTGCTGAATGGGCCCAGTGGCTTCCCAATCATTAGAGTAAAATTCACACTCCTTAGCTCTGCAAAGCCCTTGAGGACCTGACTCCTGCCTTCTTCTCCATGCTCACTTCCCTTCCTCCCTACATGAGGACCTATGCCCAGTGCCTAAGTCATTGACATTCTCCCATATCCTTGTGTTTTTATATCTCTTCCCTCTGAGTGTTTCCCCCACTTTGCCTGATTCAGGACTCAGAACAAACTTGGTCTTTGTTTGAAGGCCTCACCTGATCTAACCCCCATATAATGCAACCACCATCTTGAAGCAGAGACATGCCCCTGTTCTGCCCCATAAAACCCAGAACAAACCTCAATATCATGGCATTAAGGGTGTGTAGTAATGGTCACATTTTGCTTTTTGTGTGTTTCTTTTGTGTTATTTTTTTTAATCTGGCAGTCTTAGATGGACTTTGAGGGCATGTTCCTAGCATAGTACCTGGTGTGCAATCATTTTTCAGAAGTTATTTGTTGAAAGAATGACTCAAAGAATGAACATCTTTTTAACATGATTGCAATTAAATTCAATAAAGAAAAGAAAGTGAAGTATGGATTGTGCTATGAGTTTATTAAGTAGGGCCAATAGCTGTGCCTCAGAAGCACAGCGTTTTCTGTTTCTGACTGTGGTGCTAAAGAACCCTCTGTTGAAGAGCATTGTGGAACTATTCACTACATCAATCCAGGCCCTAAAATAGCTTCAAAGTACTGTGTGCAGTACAATGAAAGATACATGAATAAGACAGTCAGCCTGCTTTGAAACCTTGCAAACCAATGGAGAGACATCATTTTCCAAAGGAATTCACACAGACCCTATGACTTCCTTTTACTCAAGACATCTGACCTACAAGTTCATCAGAAATAGTTTGACCTGGTCTTAGTATTCTAATAAAAAAAAAATAATAATCTTGAAATACCAAATTGCCTCTAAAATTAATTCTATTTATTTATTCTAAAACTCTGTTCTTCAAGACCTATTTCAAAGATTCTATAATTTGAAGAGCAACACCATGTTCATAAGCTCAATAGCTGCTTAAATGTATACTTTATTTTTTTTTAATCTTATTGTAAAAAACCTCTGGGTTCAAGTCATCTTGAGAAATAACTTTCTAGTCATTCTCACCAAATCCTATTTTGCAGATTCCAGAGATGCATAATGCTGTATGTAAATTTCAAACAGGATTCCTAGAGAGCAAGGACAGTGCCAGCCGGCTGAACTGCTCAGGGGGCACAGAACTGCAAACAAAAAGCAAGGTGGAATTTATTTTTTCCTTGTGGGCCTCGAAGAATGATTTTGCTATGCCTTTGTCCGGGTTGCCATGGAAACTGCACTCCTGGAATGTGCAATTCTTCAGAGCCCTCATCAGGAATGCAAGCAGAAGACAAACCTGAGCTGTGATCTATTTTAGTGCTGCCATGAGTTGATGAAATCAAGGAATACTTGTTAGATTCGTAAACAAGTCAGTCAACATGAAAATGAGTAAAATGAGCACACAGTGGCTCATTGACACCTTTGATTTTCTCCTTTCGGTTAAATATAATATAGGAATCTAAAGGGTTAGGTTTCTTCTCTTAATAATAAACAGTATAATAGCAGTGAGATCCAAAGCTACCAATGATCAGACTAATCTTTATCCTATGAACATAAATAAAATGAAATTTTTTAAATTTCAAAATCATATAACTGGATACTGAAATCGCTTTATCATTTTTAGGAACAACGCAGGAAAAATCCCATTTTAAGGACCAGTAAAAGTCATAGAGATTATGTTTTTGGTTCAGAAAGAGTTTAGTGTTGAGGAAGAAGGCCCATGCTACATTTGAGGAGCCCCTATGAAGCATTATATGCAAGCAATATGCTAAAAATACCAAATACCATGTGTTGTAAGAGAAGCACAGAAACTCCCAAAACGCACAGAGGAACAGAACCGGAAAAGAAGACTGTCAGGTGTCTGGGCCTGAGAAGGAAGGGAGGCAATGTTTACTAACAGGGTAAGACATGCCATATACTGCTCTGGTTTCGTCCAGTCAGCGTTTACTCAAGGATGTGCTAGACACCTGCTAAATAAGGGAGATACGGTTCCTTCCCTCAGGACGTGTATCTCCCAGCAGAGGCAGAGGAGACATTCATAAAAGACCACATTTTACAATTACTGAATTACAAAGTGCAAAATGTGCTATCAAAGAGAGGTGCAGGGTTCCATGGGACGATGTAAGGAAGGAAGCTAGACTTACACATGCTACCTCCACACAATAATCCCTTGAGTGAGCTACTCTAAGACTGTTTCACAGGCTCTAATAGAGGCAGGAAGAAGAAAAGACATTCCCCCCAATGTCAATTGGGAGCTAGATATCAGAGCCAGGATTTGAGCCAGTGGTGGTCTCTCATGGTTTCATAATCTTTTTCCTATGTCACGAATTATTTTGTTATTAAGCACTGAAAGATTCTCTTATAAGAAAGCCTTTCGAATCAGTCATTTTATCATAATGACTCTCACGTAAATGTTCATGAGTTTGTCTATCTAAGACACAGACACCTCCTTGGTGAGGGTTCTCCAAGTCAAAGAAGGGGCGGGGTGGGGAAGTCAGCACACTGACATCATTACACTAGCATTTAAGTTTGAAATATACAGAGCTCCACACTCCGCCTTCGTTCACATCATCTCCCCGATCAGCCACTGCCTCCTCTCACTCCCTTTATTATCCTGGTACATTCCTGTCACTCTAACTCAACTAGAAACAACTTTGAAGATAGTAAGACACATCTTAGTTATCCTGGTACCATAGTGAAAAGCATAGTACTTAGTCATTGTAGGTATTCAATTGTTAAATAAAAAAATAAGTTAAGCCCTAACCGGTTTGGCTCAGTGGATAGAGCATCGGCCTGCAGATTGAAGGGTCCCAGGTTCAATTCCAGTCAAGGGCATGTACCTTGGTTGTGGGCACATCCCCAGTAGGGGGTGTGTAGGAGGCAGCTGATCGATGTTTCTCTCTCATCCGATGTTTCTAACTCTCTATCCTTATCCCTTCCTCTCTGTAAAATATATTTGAAAAAAAATAAAAATAAATAAGTTAAAATGCTCTCCTAATATTTGATAATAATACTTTAATTAAATACAACAGTTTCAACCAGAATTAGAATTTCCATTTTATTGTTTGGATATCAGGTCACAAAAAGTTTAAGTGACCTGCTCAAGATCACATAGAAGAACCCCATTAGAATTCAAACAAGAAACTGCTCTCTTCTGTTCCTCAAGTACAAGACTCTGAAAATCTTCATACAGTCTCTTATAATCATTCTTTTGATGAAAAATATGGCTGAAAAAAACAATATTGTACCTCAAAACATACTTTTTTTTAAAAAAAAATACTGGCCCATTTTACAAGGAAGGAAAGGTTAGATCCAGAAGTGTTATGACTTGACCAGGTTAAGAGAATTATAAAAACTGTTGCACAATCAAGGTCATAGAAATATGAAAGCCACTGCACAACAAATCAAACTCAGAAATTTCACTTGCACCCTAACCGGTTTGGCTCAGTGGAAAGAACGTCAGCCTGCAGACTGAAAGGTCCCAGGTTCGATTCTGGTCAAGGGCATGTACCTTGGTTGCAGGCACATCCCCAGTAGGGGGTGTGCAGGAGGCCGCTGATTGATGTTTCTCTCTCATCGATGTTTCTAACTCTCTATCCCTTTCCTTCCTCTCTGTAAAAAATCAATAAAATATATTTTTAAAAAGAAAAAAGAAATTTCACTTGCATGGATAATGTAAATACAGATAAGGTGATTATGCCCTAGCCAGTGTGGCTCAGCGATTAAAGCATTGGCCTGCGCACCAAAGGGTCTCGGTTTTGATTCCTGGACAAAGGCATGTGCCTCAGTTGCAGGTTTGATCCCCAGGCTAGATCAGGGCCAGTGCAGGAGGCAACCAATCCATGTGTCTCTCTCACATCGATGTTTCTCTCTCTCTTTCTTCCTCCATTCCACTCTCTCTAAAAATCAATGGAAAAATTATCCTCTGGGGAGAATTAAAAAAACAAACAGAAAAGGTGATTATATTTTACCCTTTCTAGTGTCTCCATCAACTTCTGAACTCATTTTCTAGTTTATTTTTCATCTCTATTGTTGACATTAAATTTGTCCTCTAAAACTGCTCAGAGCTAAATTCGGAGAACAAAAAATGTGAGGTGAGCAATTTAATGAGGTCAATCACTTAATTTCTTGTGCTATTTTGAGGGAACTGGGCTAATAATGACTTTTTAAAGTCTGTCCTGTATAAACTTCTTTCGCCTTTTGTAGAACTAATGTTAGTAATACACCAGTAACATTTGAAGTGAACGTAAGTTCATGAGTGGATATACCCTGCCAAATCAAACATAGTCTGATATTGCCTTTAAAAATGATACTACAGTTTTTAGATGTGATGTCTTTGAAAACAGTCAGGCATTGGAGAGATACAGATTAAATATATGTATATATTAGATATTACTATATACATATAATTGATATGGACTCTATCTTTTGTGAGGAAGGGGGAAATTCCCCTTTCCCTCCTCTGGTTCTTTCAGCTAGCCAAATACTCAAATCAATAGGAGGCAGATTGATAAGAGAAAATCAAACTTAATCTCATGCACACAGGGAATCCCACATACATGATACATGAGAGAGTCAGAGATCCCACATCATGAGAGATTCAGAGATACAAAGGGAGAAGTACATGAGGCACCCTGAGCTAGGGATGAGGTAAGGTGCCTTAGGGCCTTCAAAAGGTCATTGCAGGGTGATGAGTAGAGCAAAGCTTTAGTAAATAGACGTTTGCCCTGTCCTATAGATAGGTCAAAAGAAGTCAACATTGATAACCTCTTAAGAGCAAAGCCCCTAATTCAAATTATTCTAGTAGTTTCTCATAAGCCTGAAGCTAAAACTGCCTTTGGCTCAAAGTAAGCTGTATACCACTAAGGCACATATCCAGGCGGCACATTCTGGACTCCCATGCCAAAAAACTTTTTCTTTTCGCTGGTTTTCAGATCGTTGGTTGATTTCAATCTCAACCTTTCTTTGGTCTATAAGCATACTTATTATTTTGAGTTGATAAAAACCTGGCTCCTGGATTTTTGTTTTCAAATATATTTTTATTGATTTCAGAGAGAGGGAGAGGTAGAAAGAGGCAGAAACATCAGTGATAAGAGAGCATCATCAATCAGCTGCCTCCTGCATGCCCCCAGTAGGGATTAAGCCTACAACCCAGGCATGTGCTCTGACCAGGAATCAAACCTTGACACATACCCGCCTCCCACCCCAGTTCATGGGTCAATGCACAACCACTGAGCTATACCAGCCAGGCAGCGTCTGGACATTGAAACAGCTAACTAAACTATAATATAGATACAAAATGTGAGAAAAAATTTCCAAGAACTTGCAATGGTAATAAATAGTTTTTTAAAAGCATACAATACACTCATCTCACAAACAGCAATAAAGCAAAATATGGAAATATGGTAGAGAATTGATTAACCAATTTTCAACTTCTATTTTGACATGTAAATAAATATATCCCTGGTTCTAATGTATATTTATTCTATAGGGGGTTACTTTTTAAGATATTTTTATTGATTTCAGAGAGGAAGGGAGAGGGAGAGAGAGAGAGAAACATCAATGGAAGAGAATCATTGATAGGCTGCTTCCTGCACACCCCCTACTGGGGATCGAGCCCACAACCCGGGCATGTGTCCTTGGCCAGAACTGAACCCAGGACCCTTCAGTCCATAGGTCGATGCTCTATCCACTGAGCCAAACTGGCTAGGGCTATTCTACAGGTTTTTACAACTTAGAAATTTAAATATATTTATTTAATTTGTGACTTTGAAGTACAAAAAAGAATGGCACAAGATCTAAATTCCAATCCTAATTCCACCAAGCTAGCTAAGTCACTTACAGGTTAGCCTCAGTTTCCTCATTTATAAAACGGGTAGCTGCCAAGTCTACCTGGAAGGCCACTGCAAGAATTGAATGTGATACAAATTGTAGACTGCCTAGAATAAACCTGGAAAGTAGTGGATCTCTTACTACATCTTTGTGTACCTCTCCAGTGGAACCATATTTATTCTGCTTATATATCTTAAATTTTAAGTGCATATAACAAAATTCCTACTTTGCTCCTGTGTAAATGTTGTACAAGTAACTACCCTAAGCTCATTACTTTATTTCCAAGCACACAGGACTTCTTTTCATTTGTTATTGTTGTTGTTGGCCCAGAGAAAAAACATTTATTGACTTGTCATCTTCCAGAATTTGATCTTTTTTTATATCTTTGTCTAAAAATTGAGTCTTTTTTCTTAACTTTAATTTTTAGCCATATGATCCCATTCAGGCATTTACCCTATATATTTCAGCACTCATATGCTCTATAGCATGACATCAAACATTTCTTTTAGTACTTCCTCTTTTGAGAAAGTTGTAATACAAAACAGATCACAGGTATCCACTGTCTGGAAAACTAAGATATTTATACCTGACCTCATCCATATTTCTACAAGTAAGTGGAAATCATGGTACTCCCTGACAGTTACTATTTTATTCCTTAGTAATTATGATCCTTCTTTGAAAATCTTGCCTGGAGCTCATACTGTTAAAACAAGTAATCACAAATGACACTCCACCTGAAACAAGGCATTCAAGGATTTGTAGGTTTGTGAGGAATCACGCTCTCTCTGGGCCCACAGATTGCAAAGCGGTTCTGTGGCACTTCCCTTGTTTCCTGGAAATGCAAGTAATCCAACCACATCCAGGAACACGCTGCTGGCCCATTCTACACTAGAGTACTTGCTCAATATGAATTGGTTTACTTCCATAATCAATCCAATTCCATACTTTCAAACTGCACGTGGAAATCAAATTAGTGTGTTGTAAATAGCATTTTTAAAAGTAAAGGAAAATAGAATAAAATGGAATGGAATAAAACCAAATTTGAAATAGAAAATATCAGAGTATATCACATGCAACAGAGACAAGAACTAAAATATTAGTTTGTGAAACTTTTGTATGTGTGCATGCATGTGTGCCTGGGTGGTGGTATAAAAGGTGTTTCTTATTTTGGACCTTAGTAAAAAATTGTTGAAAGTCACTGACTTGGTGTAATGGACATGTAGATTAGCCGCCCAGATGTCCAGCTGTGAAAGTGCTGTCATCAACACCTTCCGCTCTCAGCCCCTTCAGGGTGGTCTCTGCTGTAGGGCCACCTCACACCTCAGTTAAGGTCTCACCTTTCCTAGGGTGTCCCACATCCAACAGCTGACGTGGAAAAAAAAGACCAGGCTATTTTGTTCCAAACCAAGATAACTCTGACAGGACATTTTAGTAACATATCTTTCTATGGAGTCAACCAAGACTGTTGAGATCTGCATAGCAATTCAATCTCTTCCTCTACCCAGTCCTGTTTCCTTCTTCTTTCTTCTATAGATGTTAATCTCGAAACACTTCCTAATAAACATCCTATACCCTAAACTTTGCTTTAGCATCTGCTACCCAGAGAACCAAACCTGTGATATCTAAATGATGGAGAAATAAGTTTTGTGGGTTAGGTCAGCTGAAAAGGCCAAGCATATAAACAAGTATCTTCATATAAAGTATAGTGCTCAATTTTTCAATGACACTGCACCCTCAAAGGCTAACATTATAACCATTGAGGGGGACCAAAACCATAAAGCTGCCTTTTGGTTTATTAAATTTTAAGCTAGTTATTAAGAAATAAAAACTCTTAAAGAAGTTTGGATGCTTCCTCTTTTCAGCCTAAGTGATCTGAAAGGCCTACTCCAGGAAGAAAAGCTTAGGATGTTCCCCTTATCCTGATTTGAATTAAATATGGTGAGTGGGAGAGCAGGGCCCTGTTCACTAGATCACCCCCTGTGTTCCACTGAAGGAAGCATTTACCTGAGCGGTGTGTGTGCTCCATTCTTCCCCAGTTACCTGTAAATTGCCCATTCTCACTTTTGGAATCTCAGACCACCCCCCCGACCCCCTTTATCCTTTGTCTAAAATAACATATATACCCAGTGTTACCTCACTTTGGGGATTTTTATGTTAATGTGATATTCCCCATGTACACATATTAAAATTTTATTTACTCCTGTTAATCTGTCTCTATTAATTTGATTAGCCCAGCTAGAAGAATTTGGGAGTTGGGAGGAAAAGTTTTGTTTTTTTTTTCAGTCCCCATACCATCCACTATTTACTCCATTGGCTACTGATGTATGTGATAAAAATAAGCACACCCGTTTCTTAACAGTGATTAGTGGTTATCGTTTTTTCCTTAACTCGCACAGCTGTCCTATCTCAAAAGAAGAATTCTGAAGTGGCTGTAAATGGTGCTTTATTTTTCTGCCAGTTCTACTTGCATTCATCCCATCTTAGAAGCTCTTTGGTTATTTTGCTTATTCTTTGTCTTACAAATATGCTCACAATAATGCAGCTGAGAAACAGTGACAAATCCATTAATGCCATGAACTTGGGGGATGGAGGAAGAGGGCAAGGTGGGAATGGAGGATATTGGTAATGAATCCTGCAATTTATTTGTGTTAAGTACTATCCAAGGAGAAATGTTGAGAATACTATTTAATAAACAGGGCTGTGTTTTCTGGGGCAATCAAATAAAATTTGCATAGCAGGTGAATTATTCTCATGGAAGGTTAGTTTGATTTCTAGAATATAAATATTGGCAACATAGCCTGACTCAATCATTCTCAATGATGAATTTGGTCAGTAAAAAATAAAAATATATATCTATTGATTTGGGTTATTTTCTTTACTTATTTTTAAATTAAAGTATTCGGCAGTTACCCTGCTGTCACATGGGATATTTCTACATCTTGATTCAACTCTGACAGCATTTATTTACATTTTGAATATGTGTCCTCTAGACAGGAACCGATGGTGGTCAGTGGGTCAAATGTAAGGGGGGAAATTTTTTAACAAAAGATGGAGAAAGTAAAAAAAAAAAAATTAAGTAAAAAAAAATCTCCAAGTTAGGATGTTAGGAAAGTACATGTAAACTTGACAAAAATATGCATTTTGCTCTTAATATTTGACTCAAATATAATCATTGTATAAATTCCAGCAAAGCTTGGCATGTTCACAGTTCTTTCCATTTTATTTCCTAGAAAAATCATGGTCATTTACTGCAGTCTTTTCTTTTTTTTTTAAGTAAGTATAGTTAGATAAATAGTCTGATAAGTCGCAGTGAATCTGTTGTGCTTTCAATAAAATGAGGTTTATTTTCTTGCATTCCTGGAGTACATTCAGAGAGGGGACGGAACATCAGGGGTTTGAACAGGGGTGGGGGAGGGGTACTAAGCTTTGACCTAGGCCCCCAGCCATGATATGAGTGAATTAGAGGAAACAGCTGCAGCCTAACATCTCTCAATAAAGTGATGCAGGGATTCCGTGTGACCTGGCATGTCAGCCAGATTTCTGTGTTTCTCATGCATTTTCTATTCTGGGAATGTTGTCCCAGACCTATCACTCCACTTTAGGCGTGCAGGGATGTGGCTGCCTGAACTGGTGACACCAAACCAGGGCCCCCATCTGCCTTTTCTTTCACGCCATCAATAATGCTGTTATCTATAATAATAAAAGGGTAATATGCTGATTAGACTGGACGTCCTTTTGGACGAAGCTGGGGCTGCGAGGGAAGCCTGAGTCCCAGGTGCCTCCCAGAGCCGGAGGGAAACCCGGGTCCCAGGTGCCTGCCGGCGGCTGGAGGGAAGCTCGGGTCCCAGGTGCCTGCCAGCGGCTGGAGGGAAACCCGGGTGCCAGGTGCCTGCCAGCAGCTGGAGGGAAACCCGGGTCCCAGGTGCCTGCGGGCGGCTGGAGGGAAGCTCGGGTGCCAGAGGGAAGCCGGTGCCAGCAGCCGGGGAAGGAAGGCCTACTCTTGCACGAATTTCATGCACCGGGCCTCTAGTCTAAAATAAAATGACTGAAGAGGCACACAGACAGGTTGGGGGTTGCAGGAAGGTCCTTTGAAGATTCACTTGCAAATGCAGCTGTAGACTAACTTATAAGCTGAACAGGCTCTAGGAGGCAGTTCTCAGTGGAAGCCCAGATCTCGTGTGCCTGCTCTCATTGAGAATGAGAAAGAAGTGGAGAATTTTAACAGGATTAGACAGAAGCCATATTCATACCGTCTCCTGTCCCTGTCATAGCTGGAGGAATCACATTGTTCCAGATGAAGGACAATGAGTGATCTCCATTCTGTTTAAAGTCTGACCTCTATGCCAGACACACAATTTCAGGCTTTTATCAACGAGACTTTTATCATGAAATCTTTCTGTTTACTTGAGGACTTGGATTCCACAAAGCATCCGACAAGATTGAACATAATCTATTTCTGCAGCTAGACACCAACCCTGAGGATGAGACATGGCGTTTTCGCAGTGTCCTTCTGTCACTCAGTGTTCTCACAGTTGAGTTTCAGAGGGTGGTAGGCTACTGCTGCCACTTCCTTCAAAGCACAAATTTCAAGTCACTCCACCCACCAAGTGGGAAATGTCTAGGATCCTTATTTTGACACCTGTAGATACTCAAAATAAATACAAAAAGAATGAGACTATCTAAGAAAAAACAAAAAACTTAAAGAACTTAGTTATGTCAACTCTAATCACACTATCTGACATAAATGATATATGTCCTGTCAGTAAGTGGTAAGACAGTCACACACTGGCAGCAATGAAAGGCATCATTCTAGACTCAGACAAACTACAAATAACAAATATTTTCTGCCGTGATTTAATCTGAGACAATGTGGCACTGGTACTGGTGTGGAGTTGTCATCCTGGCTTTGGTCACATGTAGGCCATGATATCTAGATTCCATCCCTCAGAGCAGTGATTTTTTTAGGTGGTTTCCAAACAGTTTAAATTAACCATCCTCTCCCAGAGAGAAGAGCTTAATCCTTCTCTAATTATACGAACTCACTGTGAACTGTGAAGGTAAATGATGTTAATTGCTGGGCAGACAGAATAAAGGAGGCAGAAGAAAAGTCTTTTTCCTTTGACCCTTTCATCCCCCATTAGTCACTTTCCTGTGAATTCTATAGTTTGCTTCTCAAAAGGAATTTGTGATTTCTTACTTTTCCACTTTTCTAAATAGAAAGCATAATCCAGGCTGGCTCATTCCCATTCTCTGTACTCTTAAAAAAAAAAAAAGAGTAAACCACCTCAATCATGTTAGAACAGTTTCTTCACATCTATAATAATAAAAGCCTAATGACCATCGCAACCAAACAGATGACCGAACCGGCTGCGTTGGGCGACCAGGCCGGCAGGGGGGTTAGTGAGGGGCGACCAGGCCAGCAGGAGGGTTAGTGAGGGGCAACCAAATGACTGAACAGCAGGCTGCATGGGGCAACCAGGCCCGCAGGGGGGGCAGTTGGGGACAACCAGGCCGGTGGGGGGGGGGCAGTGAAGGGCGACCAGGCCAGCAGGGGGACAGTTAGGGGTGACCAGGCCGGCAGGGGGGCAGTTAGGGGTGATCAGACCAGCGGATGGGCAGTTGGGAGCAACTAGGCCAGGAGGGGGGGAAGTTAGGGGCGATCAGGCAGGCAGGCATGTGAGCAATTAGAAGCCAGTGATCCCGGATTGTGAGACGGATGTCCGACTGCCGGTTTAGGCCTGATTCCTAGGATCAGGCCTAAACCGGCAGTCTGACATCCCCCAAGGGGTCTCAGATTGGAGAGGGTGCAGGATGGGCTAGGGGACCCCTCCCCATGCAAAAATTTTGTGCACCAGGCCTCTAGTAGTATAATAATACATGGTTGGGCAAAAATAGGTTACAGCTGTGAGTACGTACAAAACACAGAATGAATAAAGCTACGAGTATTGTAATCATTAAAACCTTCATGTCTTTTTTCATATGAACAACTGTACACCTACTTTTTCCCACCCTGAATTACTTAGCTCTGGAAAAGTACTATGAAAGAGTGTATTTTTCTCCATTAATATATAACAAATTACCCCAAATCTTAACAATGCAAAACAATAAATATTTATTCACCTCACACATTTTCCGAGGGTCGGGATGGAAGTGGTTCCAGCTCAGGGTCTGTTAGGAGGCTGCAGTCAAGACCTAGAACAAGGCTGCAGTCATCTCAAGGCCCCATGGCGGCGGCTGAAGAACCCATTTCCAAGGCGGCTCGTTGATACGGCCTTTGGCAGGAGCCTCAGCAACTCACCACATGCCCCTCTCCGCAGGGCTGGCCGAGTGTCCTCATGACAGGGAAGCTGATTTCCCCTAGAATAAGAGCATGGGCATGGACAATGCCTTTAGGACCTCACCCTGATAGTCGCATACCATCATCTGTGCAATATTCTCTCTTTGTTAGAAGCAACTTAGTGAGGCCAACCCACTAACGAAAGTCTTGCCTTTTCTGACTTCTGGGAATCGTGTGTTCAACCTTTGGAGTTTGTGGACATATTTTAAAATTATCACACAGGGGAAATCTATATGAAGGTCACTTATCCTAGAATCTCACATACAATATCTGGAATCTCCATCCAAAAAGTAGATGAAGTCCTAGCAGGTTTGAGCATCAGCCTGCAGACTGAAGAGTCCTGGGTTTGATTCCGGTCAAGGGCATTGGCCCAGGTTGCAGGCTCGATCCCCAGTAGGGCGTTTGCAGGAGGCAGTCAATCAATGATTCTCTCTCATCACTGACGTTTCTCTCTCTCTCTCTCTCTCTCTCTCTCTCTCTCTCTCTCTCTCCCTTCCTCTCTGAAATCAATAAAAGTTTAAAAAAAAAGAAAAAGGTCAAAAAGTAGATGAATAATTCTCCATTAAAAAGAAGGAAATTCTACCAGATGCAACCATAATGGATGAACCTTGAGAATGTTATGCTCAGTGAAATAAGCCAGTCACAGAAGGACAATTACTGCATGATTCCACATATATTGGTAGTGTAAGTCAAACAGTTAAAGTCATAGAAGCAGAAGGTAGAATTGTGGTTGCCAGGGGCTAAGGTAGAGGGAAATGCAGAATTGTTGTTCAAAGGGTATAAAGTTTCAGTTATGTAAGATGAATAAGTTCTAGAAATCTGTACACCACTATGCTTATAGTTAACAATACTCTAGTGTACACTCAAAATTTTGTTAAGCAGATAGATCTAATGCTGTGTTCTTACCAAATATAATTAATTAATTTTTAAAGGGTATGATTCATAATAAAGAGTTACTCCATGTGGTTTTCTGGTGGTTAAATATAGCTATAGGTAACTTGTTGCATATGCTAGCACTTCCAGATGATTAAAATTTTTTTGAAGTTTTTCATTAAAGTTATTCACTGAACCTTCTAATTATAAAAATTAGTAGGAAGATTTTTCTAATGAAAATTGCATCATACTGTCATTTTTATGATACAAATGTATTAGTTTCCTAGTGCTGTTATAACAAATTACCACAAACTTAATGGCTTAAAACAGTGGTCGGCAAACCGCAACTCGCGAGCCGCGGTTTGCCGCTCTGTTGACTAATGAATTTGCCGACCACTGGACTAGACTAAATGTTACCGTATAGTTGGAAGCTGTGAGGATTAGGCAATTGTGGCATATTGTGTGCAAAGAGGTAAAGGGTACAGTGGTCGGCAAACTCATTAGTCAACAGAGCGGCAAACCGCGGCTCGCGAGTAGTTTGCCGACCACTGAACTAGAATGAAATCCTGAGATACGTGCAGGTAATCTCTGGAAACATCAGTTCCTTTCACCAGTGGCTTCAATCCCACACTCTTATCTCAACCACCCCACAAATGATGAAGAAATGCAGACTGCATTGAGAAATGTCCATTTTGAAATACATGAAGTTTGACACAGAAACTCTCATCAAGTTCTTTTGAGACTGGAAAACAGCTTTCCATAAACACAGAATCACAGCACTTACAGAGTGTGATGGGACCTAGAAAATCTAAAAATAATATAGTTGTTCTCCACGCTCCATGACCACCCCAAAAAGTTCAATTTATATGTGAAGATTCAGAGGGTCAAAGGGCTTAATATGCTTCTAACCTCTTAGGAAAGCCAGTAAGTGACAGAGCTGGGCCTGGAGGCCAGGTCTCTGGTTCCTGACCCAGTGGATTTTTTACTTTATCATATACCCTTCAAATGCCCAGATTTATTCCTTGTATTTTTTTAAAAAATCCAATGTGTATGAAGGCTGTATATGGTGTGGGGCAATGGTGGGAAAGGCTGCCACATATTGAGGACGTGCAGAATTCTATAGTAGACACATTTAAATATATTATTTGTCAATATTTTATCTCAACAAGGTAGAAAGCGTTATGCCTGCTTTTAAAATGAAAAATGAGATAACAGCCCCAGCTTGTAGCTCAGTTGGTTAGAGTGTCATCCCGATACACCAAGGTTGCAGGTTCGATCTCTGACCAGGGCACATACAAGAATCAACCAATGCATAAATAACAACAAATCCATGTTTCTCTTTTCCTCACTCTCTCTCTCTCTCTAAAATCAATTTAAAATTTTTAAAATAAATTGTACCATACCATTTTAAAAAAACAAAATGAGTTAACACATTTTTAGGAAGGTAAATAAACCGGGACATAGCAGGAATGCTAGGCTCTGGCCTAAATCTCTCCTTTTAACAACAAAGCTCATGGGTAAATTCTCACTACATTTCTGAAGAAAGAATAAAGAAATATACAAGTTGAATAAGCAATTTCAAAATGTCTGTGATAAAACATTATGAGAAGAGATTCCTACCAATTCCATGCACTAAAAATTACAAAGCCACACACACAGTGTTAATAGATTCTTTGTTAATTCAACCAACACTCATTGAGTATTAATTATGTACCAGGTGCTAACTCTATAAGATGTGAAAAACATATATTAGGTGCCACCCTTATTTAATAAATGAATCATAAAATTTCAGGTAGTGACACCTAACATGTTTTTAAAAACATAACTTCAGCCTAGCCAGTGTGGCTCAGTGGTTTAGTGTCAACCTGTGAACCAGGCGGTCACGGTTTGATTCCCGGTTGCCACAACCTTTTGCAGTGGGGGTTCAGGATCTGAAGGAGGGGCCGACACACAAATGAAAACACTAGACAAGAAATATGAACTTAGAAAGCATGGGGGGCCAGGTGGAGACCTCTCTCTTAGAGAGGAACCCTGAAACCTGGCCTTGTCCACTTTTTATTCAATTTTAGATACATACCTTGCCCTCAGTAAAGCACGGCAAACAGGTAGCAAACAGACCGTCTCTAAGGTCAATAAAGTTCAGTAAACATTTACTTTGAGGCTATTAGGTCAGGAAATTGCTTCAAGCCACCACTATCTCAACAGAACAATGGTGCTTGGCATTAGCCCCGCTAACGCCCAAGGTCCATCGGCCTTCCGAGTTCCTTGGTGCACTCTCATGACAGTATGGGCAGTGGGTGGCTGCCCGCACCCGGTCAGGGCACATGCCTGGGTTGTGGGCTCAACCCCCAGTGTGGGTTGTGCAGGAAGCAGCTGATTGATGACTCTCTCATCACTGATGTTTTTATCTCTCTCTCCCTCTCCATTCCTCTCTAAAATCAATAAAAATATATATATTTTAAAACCCTATAATTTCAGCAGAGTAGAAAGGGAACAGAGTTTTAGAGGGAAAATCTCTCAATCAAGTGACATTTGAGAAACAACCTAATGATGTGAAGGAGAGAAACAAGAAAAGGCTTTGGAAAAGAGGGTGCTAGGCAGTGGGTAAGGCACTGTAAGGATTCTGATGAGGGCAAACTTTGACCTGCATTAAGGCAGCAAGAAATCCAACATGAGCTCAAGCCAAATGGGCCAGCGCAGGACATTAGGCAAGGTCTTGCTCATGTACGGTCTTGTAGGTCACTGACTATATTTTGGGTTTTACCCCAAATATGATGGGAAGTCTTTGGAAAGCAATGATGAAGAGACTAAAGAGACTAGATTTAAATTATAAATAGATTGAAATCTGCTATATGAAGAACACAGTAAAAATAAAAAAAAAAGACTGATCTACACAGGTCTTTTTAGCACGAATTGGAACTGCTTGATCTGATAAAAGGACTTGGTAAAAGTACAGATGCCAATCACTGCTGTAGCCCTAAGGAATAACCCCAAAATCAGAAACTAGACTAAATGTGAGGTGACCAAAAACAGTGCCAGGGTGGTTTCTTCATTCCCTACCCCTCCTTTTAGGAGCTTTTTATTTTATCATTTTCCCCTATTTTTTTAATCTATAAATAAGTAAATATTAAAATTATAAAAGAATACAGGGAATACCAGTCTCTGCTTCCTATCAAATACTGTAACGTTTTTCTTACATCTTAAAGTAGAGTATAAAAATATTTTCTAGTTATGCACATAGCACAGCTGCATCCAGGCTGTTAGTCAATTAAATTCTAAGAACTAGAATCTTTTTCTATATAAAAGGAATTTAGGTATTATTTTAAATAATTTTAAAATAAAACTTTATTTTTTTAATTTTAAATAAACTTCAGTTTTTATTTAAATAACATCAGTAATGCATAGCTGATGTCTGGTGTTGTGGAGGAGGAAGAAGCTTGCCTCTATATGAAACTTTCCTTTAGCTCAAAATGATCTCAGGCCACAGAGTCGCATATTAGGGTCACTCATTCTGAACCCCTATAATATTAAGTCAGAAAGTACAGTTATTCTCCATGTAGCTTAAAATGTACTATGTTGTTCCCCTGACGGGTTTGGCTCAGTGGGTAGAGCGTCGGCCTGCAGACTCAAGGGTCCCAGGTTCAATTCCGGTCAAGGGCATGTACCTTGGTTGCATGCATATCCCCAGTAGGGGGTGTGCAAGAGGCAGCTGATTGATATTTCTCTCTCATTGATGTTTCTAACTCTCTCTCCCTCTCCCTTCCTCTCTGTAAAAAAATCAATAAAATATATTTTAAAAAATAAAATAAAATTTACTGTGTTATAAATACAATTATAATCTAAAACATTAAGTGATTCTATTAACATGTGAAAAATACAATTATTTTCATGTCTTTTAAGTTTGGGTTCTCTAAAATTTCATAAGCTATATATAATAGTGTAATTTATAAGTGTCATAATGGTCAATATATATTGTCTAAAAAACAAATTGCTTTTAAAACATTCTTATTTTTTGCATTTCCTTTCAGGGATAAGACTCATATACCTACTTCCTGACTATTGTCAAATATGGTTTTATTCACTAAAGAAATATGTTTCCTATATCCTGAAAAACAATATGAAACAATTTATATGAGAGAACACCTGTTTTCTTGCACAAAGAATATTAATGTTTTCTTGTAAATTATTTTAACATCCCTCAGAAATGAGTTACATTTATGACCATCTTAATTTTTTTATCCTGATAAATTAGGGTTCAGAAAAGTTGGATGGTGTAGTTTTATTTCGTTTAAATCAAACACTATGTCCTCTACCTGTAGTTGATCTAAAAGAACCAGATAGGCCCTAGCTGGTTTGGCTCAGCGTCGGCCTGTGGACTGAAGGGTTTGATTCTGGTCAAGGACACATGCCCAGCTTGCGGGCTCAATCCCCAGTAGAGAGCAACTGATCAATGATTCTCTCTCTTATCATTGATGTTTCTATCTCTCTCTCACTCTCCCTTCCTCTCTGAAATCAATAAAAATATTTTAAAATTAATTAATTAAAATAAAAGGACTAGACATAATCCTCGACTTGCCACAAATAACCTTTCAACTCACAAATTACTTTGAAGTGAGCAGAGGTCCAGGGATGGGTGGATGATAAACACTTTGTACGGGATTCTGATTCCTAATGTACCTTTGATGGTAACTAAATTTATTTTGTACCTGATAAACCTCATGAGAGAGCTGCATTACTTTTTAGATACAAAAATACTTGTTTTTATGTTTACCACAATTATCCATGTTGCTCAAGCACCTAATTTACTTGTATCTAGTACTTGATTTACTAGAAATAACTAAGAGTACATTTTTCCCCATTTGCTCCAAGTACAGCCTCACAGCCTACTAAATCCTATTGAATTACTTTTCAATAATGCCTACTTTTCACTAGATCTCTTGGAAAAGTAACTAACTACAATCTTGTTTCTTAAATTTACTTGGTCTGATAAAGAGCAACAGCATTTGGAACAGAATTTAAAGATCCAGGGGATTGGGACAGATTCAAAGGGAATCCTTTTTCTTGCTTCCATGGTTGTTATCAGTGTAAACCGTCCTTTTATTTTGGTAGTTGACAAAATTAACTGTTCTGGGGGTCCAGAACAAGCCACCCCAAGATGTGCCTCAGTGGTTTACAAATTACTTGGAGCTAGAGGTGATTTTCGCGTCAGGCTTAAGAGAAACTTCTTTCTGTCTCTTTAACTATCCAGAAGAATTTGAATCAAAGGCCTTGCTTACAAGAGACTATGAGAAATAACTTCTTTTGGCTTTTCTATAGGCCAGAACAAACTATTTTTTAAAATATATTTTTATTGATTTCAGAGAGGAAGGGAGAAGGAAAGAGAATCATTGATTGGCTGCCTCCTGCACACCCCCTGCCGGGGATCAAGCTGGCAACCCTGCTGGCATGTGCCCTGACCAGGAACTGAACCCTGACCTTCTGGTTCATAGGATGATGCTCAACCACTGAGCCACGCCAGCCATTTAATTAATTAATTCTGAATGTCTGTTCTTCTTATTCTCCAATGACCTCTTGAAGCCCCCAAGACACCTCACCGCATCCCTAGCCCAGGATGTCTTATATACCTCAAGCCCCCTTTCTATCTCTGAAACTCCAATGGATGCAGGGTCTCTGACTCTCTCGTGTATGTGGCCTTCCTGAGAGCAAAAGATTAAATTTGATTTTCTCTAGTCATTCTGCCTCCTGTTGATTTGACAATTTGGCCAGCCATAAGAACCAGAGTTCCGAGGAAAGGGGAATTTGCCCTCTCCCTCACACTGTGCTGAAGCACATATGTGTGATTATAAGTACAAAGAACACAGGAAAAAAGGGAAGAAGAGAAAAATGCTACCATTTCCTCAAGACTGGCTTGGCCACAATTCTATCTATCTCCAGACTCACTCAGGAATCAGGAAGCAAAAAGGATTGTTTTTCACAGACAAGAAGAGGGGAATGTGTATCCTGCAGAAATGGACCGAAGTATTCCCTGAATTTGATTCCAAAAGACCCACAGAAATCTACAATGTTTAGGCTTCTGTGTAGCTTCCTGTAATAGAAACATAACTATAGTGGCTTAAGCCAGTAAAGTGCACATTTTCACCTAACAGGAAATTCTAAAGTGGGTAATTTAGGGCCAGTGCATCAACTTAATGATCCCCTCAAGAAACCAGACTCCTTCTCTTCTGCTCTGCCATTTTTTTAAATATATTTTTATTGATTTCAGAGAGGAAGGGAGAGGGAGAGAGAGAGAGAAACATCAACGATGAGAAAAAATCATTGATTAGCTGCCTTCTGCACGCCCCCTACTGGGGATCTAGCCTGCAACCTGGGCACATGCCCTTGATGGGAAGCGAACCCAGGTCCCTTCAGTCCGCAGGCTCTATCCACGGAGCCAAACCGGCTAGGGCTGCTCTGCCATTTTTAACAAACTACAGAAACAATCCCATAACTGGCCTCCCTTCCCCCAACAGCTTTCTTTGTCCTTAGCTGGAGATGGGCTTTAAGATGGTGGTGTAGGCCATACAGGGAGTTACTCAATTTCTGGGTGTCTCCCATGTACACAAGAGGCACATATGTGTGTTTTCCTGCTGTTAACCTGTCTTTTATTACAGGAGGGTCTCAGCCAAGAACCTAGAAGAGGAGAGGGGAAATTACTTTTCCTCCTTCACAGGAGATCTATAGATAGACAGACAGATACATACTGGTACGTTCTGTTTGTTCTGTTTCTCTGGAGAACTCTGACCGATACAACAACCAAGTCAAAAGGCTGAAGAAAACATTTGATTGAAGAAGTTTAAGAGTATAAGTAGATCTATAAACTAATTGGGAAATATGCAGGCTAGACTGATGTCCTCTTTTTATGTTAAAATAAAGATATGATAATAAGCTAATAAACAGCTATTACCCAGTTTTTTCCACTGAATGCAAACTTTTTCTTCAAAACCTCCTTTACAATAGCAGCTGCTGGCGAATTTAGAGGTACTCTTGTTTTTAATCGGTACTTGTTTTATAGTCTAGACATAGTAGATGATTCAAAATACCTGACTTTGAATCATTATTTATATTATACTAACCTTTTCACTTCACCAAAATGAGGTTTGTAAACTTCTGTACACAATTAATTTACTTGTGGAAGTCAGAATGTCTCAGAGGAGTCCAGTGAAGTTGAGTAAAATCAGAATCTAAAGTGTGATGGCAATTTTAAATATCAATGCAACCACGTGTACACATTTTCTAATATTTTGCTAGACCTTGTATCCTTTTTTTTTTCTAAAATACAAATTTCCAACACCAGTAATGTGTTGATTTCCCTTTACCTAAAAATGTGTCTATAGTGACAGCTTTAGCTTTATCAATATTTTCAAGAGACTTCTTGGGCATGGGTGTGGTTGAAGAACCTGTAATCCTTTGATTAAAAACACACACAAACAAGTTCTAAGTAAAGGCAAAAAACAAAACAAACATAGAAACCTGTTTATTAAAAAGAAAATAAATCTCTGTGAATTCAACTAGTATTAGTTTCTCTTAAAATTCAAAACAGGAAATCCAGACTTACCAATATATTAGATCAAATTTATATTCAGAATAAAGAATAAAACATGTTAAACTATAAAAGAATAGAACAAAAATAGAATGAAGAAAAATGAGTACACAGTGAGGATGTGATACTTTTAATACATTTTCTTTAGAAACAAAGTGTACACTACACCTGAAACCTATATGCTCATGTTAACCAATGTCACCCCAATAGATTTAATAAATTAAAAAAACAAGTGTGCAAAAGAAAATTAGAGTATTCCTTTTTGTTCTTGTTACAGGCAGAAGCCAACTTCTGTCCTTGTAAGTTCGAAACTTATGTGAACTGTGCCTACAATTTTTGTTGTTTTCATTTTTGTTTTGTTTTTTTTCCCTTAGGTCATGTAGACCCTGCTCACTTACAGAACACAGCCTTCCTTACCCCATACGTGGTGTTTTCCTCCTGATGGATCAGCACTGCCTTCCCCCTGCCCGTCCACAGTCATATGATAGAAATAACCTAGAATGAATGTTTTGTAAAGTGACTGGGATACCCTTAAAATTGAAATTCAGATATCCAAGCCAACACACGTTGTTGATGCATGAGACCTGTGAATCTTTTTCTCCCCAGATGCTCACCCTTTGCTCCAAGCCCAAGCCAGAAGGCCCTAGTTTTTCTTTAAAAGATTGGGGTAGACAGCTACTCACTAAAGGATGAGGAGAAGAGAAAAGAGGAGGGCGACAAAGGAGTAGAGCTCAAACAATGAGTATTTCACAACAGAGAAAGAGCAGTGGGCAAGGCAGGAGCACAAACACAGGGATCCTGAAAGACTGGATCCCGTTTTCCTATCTTGCTGTTAGTTGTGCCAATTTAAGAAATATATGCTGTTTTCCTACCCTTTGTAATCTTACTGGGAGGGATTATAACCATTTATAAAACAACTAGAGGCCCAGTGCACGAAATTCGTGTACTCAGGGGGCATCCTTCAGCCCGGCCTGCGCCCTCTCGCAGTCTGGGAGCCGTCAGTCGGACATCCTTAGTGCTGCCGCGGCAGCGGAAGAGGCTTCTGCCACGGCCACTGCGCTCGCCAGCCGTGAGCTTGGCTTGTGGCTGAGCAGTGCTCCCCCTGTGGGAGCACACTGACCATCAGGGGGCAGCTCCTGCATTGAGCGTCTGCCCCCTGGTGATCAGTGCATGTCATAGCGAGCGGTTGAGCGGCCTTAGCATATTATTAGCATATTACACTTCAATTGGTTGAACAGATGACCAGACAACCAGACACTTAGCATATTAGGCCTTTATTATATAGGATTGTTCTATCCCATTCCCAGCCTCAATCTTCCTTCCAAACCCTTGCCAGACCACCCAAGGTGAAACCTAAATTCTGTCTATTCCAGCCCAGTTTTAATGATGTCTCCCTATTTTTCCATGTCTACAAAATGATAGGTTAAAAAAAAAATACAGTAAACAGGTGACACGTGGGAGAAAGGGGACTGTACTTGGAGATGTAACGTGGGTAGATGTACTAGGTCTGCCAATTAGAAGCTGTGCAACTTTCAGCATATAATCTTTGTGGTGTTGTGGTTTAGAATGAAACAGAGGAAAGAAATGTTCAATAGGAATGGGCAAGTCTTATCTCAGCCTCAGTTTGCTCATCTGTAAAATGTGATAGAAATTCCTAACTCTGGGCGAAGGGTAGGTGGCTGAGGGTGGTTGAGGGTGTCAGGAGATGAGATTATGTATGTGAAACACCAACGTGGCTTTGGCAGGTCCTGCTTCAGTAAGTGATTTCTTCTCCCTTTCCCTTTCTGAGAGGTTTGCATGTTGGTGCTGGGAAGCCAGCCTTCTCCTGCGGTCTGTGGATGCCATGATTAGTAAGCCAAGACCCCCACCTTGGTGGATTATACATTCTAGGAACTGTGGGGGTTATCTGGAGAAGTAACAGAAATAACATAAGGTAAACTGAGTTTTACATGTTATTTTTAATAAAAACTAAAATATCTCCTTATAAGAATTCAGAAATCCAAATATAGAAAGCAGCAATTATTTTTTTATGCAATAAAATGCTATTCTTTGCATTTTTCATTATCTTATTTGACTAATTTAGTCTTCAGACTATAATCCCAATACACAGGCAAGTTTTTTTTAAAAAAAAATAAACAAGACAAAAAAATCTAACGGAAGACAACTATTTTTAGCTTCCCGCTAAGCCATTCCTTGCTTGGCTGTAGTTATTCCAAAATTGGCCACGGTTTAGTTTGTACAGTTCTAAGAACGGGAAAAATAAACTTGTATAATGGATTTCTAAGTATGCACTACTAAATTTAATTCATTTTTAATGCAAGTTTAAGTGAAGCAGGCCATGCAGATATTTATCACCAACCATTTATAAAACAATTGGTCTATCCCATTCCCAGCCTCAACCTGCTGCTGACCCTGCTCAGAGCCCTGACACCCCAAAGAGGGTAAGACAGGCTCCCCCCTCACCTCCCGCCTGTCAGCCAGAGCCACCATTGTCTGGCTGAGGGAGTCCTGGAAACCGGCCAGAGCTGTAGCCTGCGTGTGTGGTTTAGTTTTGTTTTGCTTCAAATGATCACACACTTTTTGACCTACACTACAGACAGAAGTTTTATTTTATTTATTTAAAAGAGAAAACCCAGAAAAAATGAGTTCTAGATGATTGTCTAAGGTTATAAGAAATAAATTTAGGTGAATGATTATCATAGAATAGCATGGCTAAAGGAGAAAGAAATAAAGAAAGGAGTCAAGCATGTCAAACTTATTGGAAGAAATCCTCAAAAATATCACCAATATTAACTTCATGCATTGACACAAATTTAAAAAATTAAAAATCAGTTTGCTCTCCTACCAGAAGCTACAGAGGAAAGAAAAGAGTTTCCTTGGAGTAAGTATGCAAGAGTTCAATGTTTTTCTTGGTGGTTAAGAAGAAAATCTGAAAATAAAAAGGCATATAATTTTGCCAACAATTATATTTCTAGAGTTTCAAAAGTATTAGTGAACGGTTACTCTAAAATTAACGTGCATGTAAAATTTAATCACATCAAAGAATTCACACAGAGGAAAGCCTCAGAAACGACCTCCTCATGATGATGTCAGCATGCAAAGAGGCGTGCGGAGTGAAAGGGTTCAGACAGGCATAAGGCTGGACGTCAGGAAATGAGCTTAAGCGAAGGAAATGGGAGATGTCTGGCTCAGGGAATCTGAGGAGGGCTTCTCCCAATGGGTACTTTTGTTTTGCTTTCCATGCTAAGTCAGGATACTGCTTTGTCTGTCACATGTACGAAACAGAAATACCAAGGAGATAACATCTGGGAGGGTATTAGCCCCAAGCTTTTTCAAGTGAAAGCTGTTCACTTGCAACCTAGTGCCAGTGTTTCTTGATTTGGGCTGAAACATGCAGGAAGAGGAAGGAAAAATTAACCACAGGTTGAGTGCTGATGTGATGTGTTTTTCACCAGATGGAAACTGAAGCGGGGACAATACTCCCTGGCCTAGGAACCTGGAATCAGGACGCTGATAGGGCACACTGAGTCATCTGCCAGGATACCCACAGACAGCCAAGTGCAGGGGATGCGTGATGATGTGCAAGTGGGTGGCTGAAACCCCCATAATCTCATCCAAAATTAACATACAGCCTAATTTAAAACCGTTTGCTCTAATCTGTACAAGTCCCATTACGCTCCCACCACAACCACCAGAGAACGTTGTCTCTAACCCTTTCTATACAGAAATTATGGAAATGTTTATAGGAAAATAGTCTCCGAAGACCAGAGTGCAGCTGACTCCCAGGGAGAAGCTGAGACAAGAGTCCCTGTGGCCCAAGAAAGGATGAAAACAGAGAGTCAGTCAGTTCCTAACCAACGTCCAGCTTGTGATAGCCCAGTTACATGTCCTGCACTTCTCTTTCATGAGGGCCACCGTCACCATGATGCTCCCCAGAAAACTCCTAAGCCGGGCTGAGTGAGTAGCACGGCAGCCTAGTAATTTCGCACCAAGACAGACAGGACTTAGACTGAAACCAGTGTGCTCAGACGGGAGGCTTTTTGCCATGGGAAAACTGGTGGGGGAAGATGGGAATGCAAACATTTTTCCGCGGTCAGGGACTGCCCTGAACCCACACTGGGAAACATTTTATCTCCGAGACAGGAGACACTTCCTTGTGTCTCATGTTACCTGCTCTCAAGGCACATCAGAGTTTGCCAACCTCTGGCAAAATTAGCGTAAGAAAATAGAGTTGTTCCAGAACTGCTCTCCCTAGAAGAGCATCTACTCCAAAACTAATACAGTAACAGCCATCTCTACCTATGTCCTCCTTCCCACTCCCACCATCCTACCCCACCCCATGTTAAAACTTATTATCTTCATAGGTCAATGGGGGAAAAAAAAGGAGACATATGTACTACTATTTGTAATACTTCAAACAATTAAAAAAATGAAAAAAATAAAAATAAAAATCAATGAAAAAATATCCTCAGTTGAGAATTAACAACAAGATATTCCAGTAATAATATAGAAATTAATCCAATTGTCATTTAAATAAATAAAAGTATGAATTGAATTTAAAAAAAAAAACAAAACTTTATTATCTTCATCAGCCCTGGCCAGTCTTGTTCAGTTGGTTAGGCATTGTCCCATGCACCAGAAGGTTGTGGGCTCACACCCAGTAGGAGGTGCGCAGGAGGCATCTCTCCCTGAAAGATAATCAATAAATTTTTTTTTAAAAAAAAAAAAACAACTTTCTTTACTCAGGAAAGCTCACCTCAGCTTTTTGATAAAAGGAAAGCTATTGACGAAAACATTCAGTTTAAGATAAATAGAGGCAAGAAGTGTTAACCCTCTCAGGAAATTACATAGCTGTAAGTGACTTGTAAAGTCAAAGGAAAAAAGATGCATTGATGAGATTTCTGTGGATATATTTTGGCTAAGGCTTTCCCTCATTTTATACTTTTTTCAAAAATAGACTGTTTTATTATGAACAACCTCTGCTCTTCGTGGACTTGTCTCTTAATGGAAATAGTACCTTGATAATGCAATGCCTTCGAGGAAGGGAGGTGTTGAGTAGAGGGGAAAGTTAACCCAGGAGGATGCTACCTGGTGGGGGAGGGTCAGAGGACTGCTAGAGACATGAAAAGGGAAGGACCATGGATGAAGTCAGCCACTTGGATGCAGAGCTGTCTTGCTCCACGTGTTGAGGGGAAGCACTGAGGTACTCTGGAAAGTGAACACACTCTACGGTCAGGAATGTCTGGGGTTGAACACCACACCCCACAAATTACTGTACAGGGGAATCTGGGCGTATTACTCAGCCATGCTGATATGATATGGGGTTTCTTCATTTCAGAAATACCTATGTACATCCTGGGAGAGAGTTCATATCTGACGCACAGAGGGACTTTGTGAAATAAATGGTATGAGAGCCATAGGAATCAAGACTTATGACAGTGTAGGAAGAGTGGAAACTGTGGGCTCTCCTCACAATATTTTCTACCTAGCAGCTGGTCAGCAGTCCTATCAGAATTACATAACTCCCTGAACCTTACTTCTGACCTTACCCACAGCAACACTCCTTAAAAACAACTTTATTATCAAAAAACACTTAAGTGTAGACAGAAATGAGCTATTTATAGCTACCACCCTGGGCTATATAAATCTGAGAGGCAATGTGGGTGCAGGCTTGGGAGCTCAGGGTCCATGAGAGTGTAACTGATTAAAAGGGTGGTTTCTAATGAGCTGTGTGAGACCAGGGAGGGGAATTTTTAAAAGGGTGAAGAAAACAACAGAATGATGAAAGGTGCCGCTGTGGACAAATCTGATGTCCTGCTACAAGTCTGGAGGAAGAAAAAGCTAAAGGTTCTCTTAGCTGTTAAAGTAATAATAAAACAAGCTAAGGAGTCGCACTGCCTTCAATACAACAGACCCCAGGTGTTCCATTAGGTTACAGAACTGACAATTCTCTGTGTTTAGACTCTCATATTAAAGACTAGGAAAGGTCAAACCATAATTAAAATGAATTTTATAAAATGTTTAGTCATATCCGAATGAAACCCAACATCCCTCTTTTGAGGGTAAAATATGTCCGAAGGCAGCGTTGTCATATGAAATAGAATAGCAATGTCCCCTGAACATGATCTAAAATGTTTTTATAATCAAGAACACTCAATTTTATTGAATGAATAATTTCTTTATTGAACATCAGAAGTGCCTAATCCCTGGGAACTTATTCTCTAAGGAAAATTGTGCAGATGTAGACATTTCTGAGAGAAAAAAAAAATCTCAGGGTTTTTAGAACACTGTTCAGTGCTTCTTACTACTATTTCAAATATGATCATCAAAGCGAGATTCTAGAGAAAATACGATGTTGACTTAATACGTAAGAGAGAAGAAATATACAGAGGAGAAATGAAAAATTATCAATACCTTGATGGTATTATTCATTCACTTAATGAATATTATTGAGTGCCTTCAACATGCTATGCACTGGGGAACATGTCTGAAGAAAAGAAATATGTTCCCCATCATCCAAGTGGGACAAGAAAGATGTATTTTTTTCCCCCTTAAGATCTGTTAAAAGAAAAATAAAACTGACAGAAAAGTAGAATTTTCTAAACAACTAAAGGCTGAGGGACTTTGGGGTGGTGGGTGGCAGGACCTTCCCAGACAAGCTTGGATGCAAAAGGGAGGGTGGTAAGTTTACTGAAAAGAAATCCAGAATTGCTGGCGGGGGCGGGGGGGGGGGGGGGCAGGTAGAAGAATCAAAAGGAAACGTAGTGAGAGATAGCATTGGGGCTTTAAATTATAGTTAGACAGATTCATGTAAATCTTATAAGGGTCAATAGTCTAAATCTATCTTAAAGTCACTGGAAAGTTTTTAGTAAAAATATGACCATTTGATGTGCATTTTTAAAAGATCACTAATGTTGGGTGGTTGATGGGCTGAAGGGGGTAGCAGTGGATCTGGATCTTAGCAGATATGTTCAAGCTAACAAGCTAACAATTGTTGTGAGCTTCCTAAGTGCCACACACAATACAAAGCGCTTTACACACATTACCTTATGAAAACCCTTTGAGGGAAATACTATTTGATCCCCATTTCATAGCAGGAGAAACTGAGGCTAAGCAAGGTATGAACAAGCAAGGATTTTGAAATCTAGAAGTCAGACTTCAGAGCCCTCACTTTATTTCTATTTACCATGGATAACAGAAGATTAGTTAGGAGCCTGCTGTGGAAATTCAGATAAAAGATAACTGTGGCTTAGACTAGGGGGTGTGGCAATGCAGTTAGAGAAAAGTGTAAAGATATAAGATATATGGCATGCATTCTGATGCTGGAGAAGAGGAAGTAAGAGGAAGCAGAGAGCAGGCCCTAAGTTTGAACATTTGGGTAGATGGTGCTTCCTTTAAGATAAGAAACACTTAGCAGAGGAGTATAAAAATTTTACTTTGGAACAAGTTACCTTCCAAAAGGAAAAGCCCAAGAGGCTGTTGGTTATATAAGGTGTGGAATGAAGTCAGAAATTTGAAAATCTTTAGCAAATGTGTGGTAATTAGAGCCACAGGAGAGAATAAAATTTCTAAGGCCAAAATTTTCAAGTGCAATTTGTCCCAGATTCACTCAAAGAACTTATTAGAAAGGCAGATCCATGCTGCTCCCTCCCTCCAACCCAGACTATTCTTACTCTGCATGTATCCAGGGAAGGGATGACAGATGACTTTTATGCACTTGGCCAATTAAACTCTAAGAAACTCTGAAAGACGGAGAGGATGAATAACAAGAGGGAGGATTAGGACAGGATCTGATGAACTCGAACAATTAAAGGCTAAATACATGGCCTGGCCAAAGTGGCTGAGTTGGCTGAGCATCATCCTGTACCCAAGCATGTCAAACTCACGGCCGGCGGGCCGCATAAACAAGGCATGTGGCCCGCCAGCCGCAAGTTTGAAGATGCTTGCCACCGAAAGGTGCCGGTTTGATTCCCCGTCAGCACATATGCCTGGGTTTTGTGTTTGATCCCCAGTCAAGGTGCATATGGGGAGGGCAGGAGGGCAACTGATTGATGTTTCTCTCCTTTTCTCTCTCCCCTCCCCACTTCCTCTCTCTAAGAAGGTGCTCACTTGAGGATTTAAAATAATATTAATATACATAATAAGTAAAAATAATAATAAAGGGAAAATATATGAAGGGGATAAGAATATACCACCACAAAATATACCACTTAGCATAAAGGTTTTGAGCTGAAGGCAATTGAGAAAGAGCAGACACAGAAAAGCTCTCTCTGCCCTCCCCCTTTCTGCCTTGTGGACAAAAGGGGCCCCATGCCATCCTGACTAGCTCAGGGAAGGCCTGCATGGCAGTCCTGCAAACTCAAAGAGCTAAAGTAACCACGAAGGAAGGTCTGCAATTAAACTTTAACTAAGCAGTTGTGGTGGGTAGTCAGTCACCTCCTAGGCCGGTGTCTTCCCTGACAAGGTCAATCTTTACCTTAACTGAACTTACAGTCTTTTTGCATCTATTGAAACATATCATTGAAATGTCAGGGTAACTTGTAACTTCCCTCCCCCCAATCCCAGCCCCTCCCTCCCCCACTCCTCAAGGCACAACCAAATTCCCCGGGCACCAGGACAGATTACCGCAAATTCCTTCATTGTTATTGTTACCATGTTAATTGTTGACGGTTAACTATCCTGTATCCACCTAAGTAAAAGAAGAAGGTGTCCATCGTTTTACTCTCTATCCAGTCCCAGAGGTTTCCTCCCTTTGCTTTCTCCTGCCTCTCTAATCACCAGTGGGTTTCATGTGACCCACCTACATCTCCTCCTCTGATTGCAGTGTATAAAAATAGATGAAAAACCACCATTCTCCGGAGCATTAACCCAATCCATGGAGATTCTGCTTCCTGGCAATTGTCGACAGAGTGGCTCAAATAAACTCACAAAAATTCTTTACAGGTTTGAATGTTTTTACATTAACAGCCCAAAAGCAGGACATAAAATGTCCTTTGTAAAGATGACATATATTTTCATTTGTAAAGTTTCTCTCCTTCTATACCAAGAAGACCAGAGACAGCAAAGAGGTAAGTCTGCCTAACAAACCTTATAAACAACCGATATGTACCTTACATTTCCTCGTCACCTTCCCATCATGTAGTGCCCTTTGTTAAAATGGTATAGAAGCCCCCAAGTCTAACGGCTTCTTTGGGTTTTCACTTCTTTTCTGGGGTGCCCCCATGCAAGTAAAAGAAAAAATAAAGCTATTTGCTTTTCCTCCTGTGAATTGGTCTTTTGCCAGTCTAATTTGCAGTCCTCTGAGACTGAACCTAAGAGGATAGAGGAAAAGTTTTTCACTCCTTTTATATTTGAGGAACTCCGAACAAAATGTATGGGAACATAACAGCCAAATGATAGGAGAAATATAGATGAGAATTGTGTAAGAAAATCCAAGTCAGGAGAATATGTTTTAAGAGAAAGTTGGCAACGGTGTCAAATGCTGACATCTTATCAGCATTATATGAGGGCCAATTCTGTTCTAGCTTAAAAACCCGAAGGAGACACATATCACCAGGATTAAGGGGAGATCCAACTACATATGCCTATCACAGCATGTACTATTTCTTTTATGCTTTATATACTTTATTTTACTTAAAACATATATGGACTTTTATGGCAGGTATTATTAATATAATTAATTTCAAATAAAAATGTGGTATATATATTGAGGTTAAACTATATGTGTGAGTTTCTGTATAATAAATGGAAGACTCATAATTCAAACCCAGATCTGTCTGATTCCAGTGGCAATAATCTTTCAGCCTCTTCGAGTTACCTCAGAGCTCTGTTTCAGAAGCCCAAAGGAGGGAGGGGCACATTATTCAGAAAGGTGGAGAGAGGAGTGACAGGAAAGTTACACAAGAGCTGCGCCTTGAATGAGAAGAAATTGACCAATCAAACAAGGAAGGGAAGGGTGTTTTCTGCAAAATAGTACGTGCAGTCAGGATGGGAAAAAAGAGCATTAATTTTAGGGAACTTGTGAAGCCCTGGGTTCATGTCATAGAGATGGGGATCTGGGCGGAAAGAGTGGAGGTAGAAACTTTATCCTGAAGAGAAACCATTTAAATTTGTTTTAAAATATATTTTTATTGATTTCAGAGAGGAAGGAAGAGATAGAAACATCAGTGATGAGAATCATTGATCGGCTGCCTCCTGCACATCCCTCTCTGGGGATTGAGTCCACAACCTGGGCATGTGCCTTGACCAGTTATCAAACCCTGACCTCCTGGTTCATAGGTCGACACTCAACCACTGAGCCACACCGGCCAGGCCATCTAAATATTTTAATAGTGAACCTGCTGGGACCGATTTGAGTAGGAAATGAAATCTGACAGTGTGAAGGATGAATTAGAAGAAGAGGATGAATGCAGGCTGGACAGGCCAGAGCCTGGACAGTGACCTGATTGACAGCCGAGAAAAGGAGTTGGTCAGAAATATCAGACAGGCGTAAAATTAAAGGCCTGAATGACTTCAGCCAAGGTGGGCAGGGAGGGGAGGTAACAAAGAGAAAGGTATTTGGAATGAATATCTGGCAGGAAATGAACAGAGGAAAGCAGATGGGGAAAAACTGTGAGTTCCGTTCTGGGGTTTGCACTGCCTGTGGGACTTCCAGGAGGACATGTTACGATGCTGGCTGCATGGGCTGACACTTACAGGCTGGGCGCCGCTGAAATCATGGAGTACGTATACAACAGTGACCCCTAAACTCATCTGACCAAAGCAAGTGTTCTGAAGAGAGTTCAGAATTCTGTCCTTCTGGAAAAATTTTGAAGCTTTATCCGTGACTCTTCCGCATTTATTTCAACAATGAGATTGTCATTAAAGAAAGCAAGGAAGAAGGCAGCAGGGGCCTTATCTGAATCTTCTCCATAGTCTTTATCATTTTCCTAAAGATTTTTTTATCAATTTGCTTGAAAACTTTTAAAAATATCATTCATAAGGACAAACAGATTTTATCTAACACAAGATGTGTTTTGATTCATTCTTTTTATTATTACTAGAGGCCCGGTGCACGAAATTCATGCTGGGGGGGGGGGGTCCCCTCAACCCAGCCTGCACCCTCTCTAATCCAGGACCCCTTGGGGGATGTCTGACTGCTAAACCGGCAGTCGGACATCCCTCTCACAATCCTGGACCACTGTCTCCTAATCACTCACCTGCCTGCCTGCCTGGTTGCCCCTAACTGCCCCCCGCCCCCACTGACCTGATCGCCCCTAACTGCTCCCCCTGCCAGCCAGGTTGCCCCTAACTGCCCCCCCTCTGCCGGCCTGGTTGCCCCACGCAGCCTGCTTGTTCAGTTGTTTGGTCATCCCTCACTAACCCCCCTGCCAGCCTGGTCGTATGCAGCCATCTTGTGAGGGCATGAGGGTTAATTTGCATATCACCTCTTTATTGTATAGGATTCTCCAGTTTTCATTTGTTTGTGAATTTTCAATATCCAATGACTTGTTTTGCTCAGTTTTGGTGTACAATTTGGATTAGGTCAGCAATTTTCAACTGGTGTGCTGCAAGAATCTTTAAAACATGCAACACCTGACATTTGGCCAGGGGCACTGATCTCTTTCCCTTAGATTGTCAATAAAAAATCACAACAATAACTGTCTGATGTGAATGAATCAAAAGACCTTTCTCTTTTTGTTAGATTGGCAAAAATACATATTTTTTGGTGTGCTGCAGAATTTTAGCAATTAGTTTATGTGTGCCATGAGATGAAAAGGCAGAAAATCACTGGATTAGATAAAGAAACAAAGGTGAGGAAGTTAAGATGTACCATCTTTTGTACTGTGACATTTTAAGTAATCAAAACAATTTAACTGTCACGTGAAAAATTCTGTTGTCAAAAAGACAAAAATCAGTTCATAAAGAATGACAAGGATGATGTTTATTCTGTAAAGTAACAGGCTCCTAAACCTTGTTTTAATTTCTCTCTAAAGGCAACAGTGTCACAGAAAAGCAATTCCACTTCTCTTATTCTTGGTGTGACATATATATTCTTTAAGAAGTTTAGGCAGGCCCTAGCAGGTTTGGCTCAGTGAATAAAGCATCAGCCTGCAGGTCCCGGGTTCAATTCCAGTCAAGGGCACATACCTTGGTTGCAGGCTCCTCCCGGACCTGGGCCCTGGTCAGGGCTCATGCAGGAGGAAACCAATCGATGTTTTTCTCTCACATTGATGTTTCTCTCTGTCTTTCCCTCTCTCTTCCATTCTCTCTAAAAATCAATGGAAAAACATCCTCGGGTGAAGATTTTAAAAGAAGAAGTTTAGGCAGAAATATTGCACAATTTTCTAAAGTAATGTCTTTAAAGGGGAATTTCCATAATAATCATGTAATAATTAAATGAAAATAGCTGCATTGCTAGACAGGAAGGCCCATCCCAGAAAAAAAAAAAAGGAACACTGGTAGATTTCCGTTAAAAAGTACTATTGAGAGGTTGGTGAGGCAAGAAATAAGATGAATAATTCCAGTTCATGAGAAGAGAGGCCTTCCCCTTCTTTGCTGGCATGAATGTACTTTCTTTTAGAAAGATGAATCAGAGCGTACAATCCAGCTTTTCCTTCTGTGATGCACACTGACTTGATATGGATCAAAATCCCAGCCAAAGGAAAGGTGAATATCATCCATGGACTTCCATTGAATTGTCCAACTTAAGACTATTTGCTCTATTGTTCTCTCTAACTAGATTTCTTCTCTTTTGGGGAATTCCTACAGTTGTATACTTTTTGTCAATTATTCAGGATCATATTATAAAATTTATAATTAAATTAACCTCAGCCAAATCCACTGACTTAGAGGCTAATTAATCACCACCACTCCTATTATATTTGACTAGAGGCCCATTGCACGAAGATTCATGCAATAGGCCTTCCTTCCCCTGGCTGCCGGCACCAGTTTTCCTCCAGTACCCGGGACCCAGGCCTTCGCTCTGGCCGCCACCTTCCATCTTCACTCAGGCTGGAGCCCCACTCCTGTAGCTCCCTCCGCCCCCCGCCCTCCCCCTCATAGCAGGCGTCCCACCCTGCCTGGCTGCTCCACGCCTGCATGCGTGCTGCCCAGAGGCCTGGAGCGGCTTTGGGGCGGGGCCACCGCCATCTTTGTCAGGTTAATTTGCATACTCACTCCTGATTGGCTGGTGGGTGTCACGAAGTGAAGGTCAATTTGCTTATTTCTCTTTTATTAGTGTAGATTATTCCCAAAAGACATACTAGGCAAAAGTTGATAGTTTAAACTAGGCATACATGTTCAGGGAAGAAATAAAAATAAAATTTGCTGGGCTGAGGTTAGAGAAAGAGCTTATGTCAAGGAGGGTTGGGGAATCATGTAGTCTAAGTTCTTTCTTAATCAATAAGGAAAAAGAAGAAATGATGGAGCAGAAAAAGAAGTCTTTTGTCTACAATCATTATTGATAAAAACATTATCCTATCTCGGGCCAGTATAGCTCAGTGGTTAGAGCGTCTGGAGGCTCACAGGTTCGATTCCCAGTCAAGGACACATGCCTAGGTTACAGGTTTGATCTCTGGCCCTGGTTGGGATAAATGTGGAAGGCAGCCAATCAATGTGTCTCTTTCACAGTGACGTCTCTCTCTCCTTTCTCTCTCTCTCACTCTCTCTCTCTTCCTGTCTCTCTTTTTCTCTCCCTCCATCCCTCCCTTCCACTCTCTCTCTAAAAATCAATGGGAAAAATATCCTTGGTTGAGGATTAGTAAGTATTAATATTAACAACAACAAAAACATCCTTTATTTCTTATAATTGATTATTTTTGTTTAAAAAGAGAGAGAGGGAGACCCATTTTTATTGTTTCTACTTATTTATGCATTCTTTGGTTGATGCTTTATGTGCCCGAACTGGGGATTGCACCAGAAATGTTGTCATATCTGGACGATGTTCTAACCAATTTTACTACCTGGCCAGGGCCAAACATTATCTTTATGATTCTTTACATGAATGTTCAAGTAAAGAAGGTCATGAATATAAAAATTATTGAAAATTTGGTAATATTGTATAGTAAATATTATTAGGATGTCTGTCTTACCCATGTACCACCAACTCCCCCTTTCTGAAAAACGCCCTTCCCATAACCAGGCCTGATTATAGAACAAGACCTTGGTCCCTTTCTGGCTATTGTGAACCAGGGCATAAAGGTAACAAGAGTTCATCCAAATGATTCTCTTTCCTAAGCCAGGAACAGAGCTGGGATTCAGAAACTTCAGTCCCTCTCCTAGATGCTAGCACTGGGAAGTAATATACAGCAGAAAAGCTGGTCTTTAGAGAAAGAAAAGAATGAAAGAGATTGGAGGAGAGGTGTAGAAACAAGAGGCCGTGAAATAGCCTGAACAATAGGGTAGGTGGTGCTTTAATGAATTAGTGAAATAGTAAAAATTAAATGTCTTCCTTGGTACCCGTGAAAAACATTGTCATTATAAAGACGAAGGGCGTGTGGACTAGACATCTGGAACTAAGGAAGATGTCAGGACTGAAGAGAGAAATGTTAGACGCATCGGCATAGAGAAGGTTTTGAAATTTGTGGGGTCAGATGAGGTCAGAAAAAGACAGAGAAGGAGACCACAGCCAAATCCAAGGTCCTTCAGCATTTAGCAGTTAAGTGGAGAAGGAAAACTAGCAAAGACAAGCAAGGAGAAACAGCAAACGAGGCAGAAAGAGGGTAAGATAACTGCGGTGCCACGGAAGCCCTGAGGACAGCGTGCTTCCAGAACAGGTGAGCAAGTCATCGGTCCTAAAAAAAGAACACTTCTTGGAATGACTAGCATTCCGTTTTAGAGCTCACCAAATGAGTGCTATTGGTATTGGCTAAATTAAAGCCACATATGTAAAATAAAAAAATAAAAAAAAACATAAGCATACAGAAACCAACTATTTTACAATGCCTCAGACCAGACCCAATGGGGTTTTGTTAAAAAAAAAATAAAAAGGCCCGAGTAAGTTGCCTTACAATATTTGTTGCAATGATTGAAATTGATCGCAGGATTAGCCTAAGTGTGAGACTTTAGAAAAATGTCGATGATAGTAGGTTTTTGTGAGATTCACTTTGCAGAAGGATTAGGATATGGTTTGATGGCCAACAGTGAACATCCATCCCAGAGAAGGGGGTCTGCTAATCAAAAGGAAAACTTCAATAAGGTGTCCTTGGCTGGAGTGAAGATGGTATCCCAAACTCTTTGATGAAGTCTGTAAAGCAATAGAAGAGACAATGGTGATTCTAGGTGGGGGGAGAGGCCACTGGGGGAAGGTGCTTAACTATCTAATAATATCTGTCAGCACCATCCCCTCCTCCAGTAAGCACCCAATATAAATAAAAACAACATGCTTCTTATGCCACCTTGAAGGGAAGTCTTCTGGCCCCCCAATTTGACCAGACTGACACCCCAAGCCCGCTTTTTAATGCAAAGGCTGGTGTAATTAATGGGCTGAATTTCTTACTGGTTAAGATCTTGAGCTCTGCATTCTACCAGGCCTTATTAGAATTCCAGTTCTTCCCATTATTAACTGAGTGACCATGTCAAGAGACTTAACACCTCTAAGCCTCTTTCCTTGTTAGTGAAAAGAGGATTATGGAAGTTACCCCACCAGGTCATGCAGAAAATTAAATGAGAAAATGAATATAGCATTGCAAAAACCGCAGACCCAAAATGGTGTCACTTGTGCTAAAAGCCCATGATGTTAAACCTAGATTTAATACCTGATTTAATTGGAGTTTCAACCTCTCCTAGAAATGTAATTTTCATCAACCAGTCCGGAATTTTCTGGTCAAGGACTGGTGACGTAAGCTCTCACATGGGCCCTCCACATCCCCCACAGAAAGAAGAAGCAAGCTGCCTGGTAAAAATCCTTGCCACTTCCTTTCCTCCAAAGGACGATAGCCTGGTCTAAAAATAACCTTTTTTTTTTTCTTCTGTTAATAGCTCCCTCGCCCCACCCTTCTTCCTATAAAAACCTTTCATTTTGTACAACTCCTCAGAGTGCCCCGAAGGTTGCTAAATGGGGTGCTGCCTCACTCATGAAGCATTTAATAAAGCCAATAAAATCTTCACATTTACTTAGTGGAATTTTGTCGTTAGCAGCATTTAATAGAAGGTAGTTTTGTATTATCTATCGTATACAAGAGAGTTCAGAATGGAATGTCACATAAGATGCATTTGAACCTGTAACAGGGTGTGAGGTGATAGGAAGATGATTAAAATCTCATGAAGGTGATTGGGAAGCAGGAGGTTTAGTTTGCCAGTTTCGGGTCAGGTTCCAAGGTCAGCCCTCCTGGGCTAACACCACTTCCTACAGCTGCCTGTGTAGACCAATGGTCATTGACTACCCTGACATATAGAAATGGGTATTTGCTAGACATGAATGTGTTCTTACTCATAAAAGTATGAATTTTTCTAAATCAAAACACAGATCAATCCATTTCTTCCTCACTGCCCCTGCACTTTTTCTGTGTGTATAACAAGTGGATGTCCGAGCCTGTTTTAATAAAGTGACGGAGTTGATCTTAGGTCAAAGCCTCCACCAGCCTGAGCCCCCGGTTCCCACCTGGAAGACTCCGCAGCATTAAGACGGGGAGAATCTCCGGCCTGACACTCTGCATCACAACAGGCGCCCGCGGAGAGGCAGCTAGAAGCCCAGGGCTGTGGTCAAAGTGCAGACCTCCAGGAAGGACAAAGTGTTCTGTTTGTGCGGCTCCAGGGTGTGGCTTCGGCCGCCTGAGAGCGTCTGAACACAAAGGCCCGGAGGTCCCGCCTGCACGCAGCGGCCTGACTCGGCGGAAAGCGGTGGAGGAAGCCCGTTCTTAGATGGCAGAGCCGCCGGGCGCACCCTCCGCCTGGCTCGGCCCCCTCCCACAGGAAGGGGTTCATCAGCCCGTGCCCAGCGCCCCAAGCAGGAGAGGATGCGCTATGCCCGTGGGGAACTCGGGGGGAGCCCACCACCCCTCTGGACGACCTCTCTCCAGTCTCCTGCTTCCTCCTTGTTTCCTTCCAAGGGAAACCCGGTTGCTTTCAGGGACTGAGGGAGGGAGGCCCTTTAACTGCGCTCAGTCACCGTGCACAGCTCTGGTGCAAGCGGCCCCCGCATCCAACACCCCCCGTTAAGATTGGGGGGCCTTAGGAATGTGAGAAATGGCTCACCCGTCCGAATTTCAGACGACGGACTGGGAAACGGAAGCAAGGCGAAAAGGAGACTTTTAAGAACTCTGGAGAGCGGTGCCATCGTGGAGGAACACGGGGGGCAGGGAACACAGGCGGCGTAGTTAGTCCCCCCTGCCTGACCCCAGGAGGTCACCTTTCCCCATACCTCGCCCAGGCCTTGCTGTCTCCCAGGGGCCATTACTATTCCGGCTGGGGCCTTTCCAGCTGCCTCCACCTCCCCAGCTCTCACGCCCTCTCCCACCCACATCCTGTTTGCCGGGGGAAATTCAGTAAGGGCCTGGCCACATGCTGTTTCTTTTCCATTCAGATGAATCGGAAGCATGTTTCTTACAATGAATATCATTATAAATAGATGCTTTGATTATCGATGTCCAAAAGAAACCTGTGTTTTGAAAGCAAAATACTGATAGTTACACATTCATTGCGTACAAAATTAACTGGAGAGTTAAAATCTATCAAGGTTTTGCTCAGGTACTTTTTAAGGTTCTACACTCACCATTACCACCACCAATTTAGGCTTCATATAAATAAACAGGGCACATTTTTAGAACGTGTTAGGTAATTTAAATCCTCTGATCATGTATCTGAAATTTTAAAAAAGGAGGTCTAAATTATGCAAAATCAGCCTATAGTGATTAGATTCCCCTTATAATTGCTCAAATCTAATTTGACTCTGATCATTTTGTCTAAATATCACTTAGCTTCACCTAAAGATGTGGAAACTTTTCATGAAAAAGACCATATAGAACTTTATATTCTATTAATAAGGTTAATGTTCTGCCCTGGCCCGGTAGCTCCGTTGGTTAGAGCTCCTCCCGATAGGCTAAGGTTTCGGGTTCTTTCCCAGGTCAGGGATTTACAAGAAACTGCCAGTGAATGCATAAATAAGTGGAACAAAAAATCAATGTGTCTCCCTCTCTCTCCCTCTAAAGTCAATAAATAAAAATTTTAAAGATGATTAATGTTCTGTGGAGCTTATGTCCAAATAAACATATGTTCAGAAAAAAAAAATGAACAAGAAACACTATTGATTTACCTTTTCTTAAACTACCAGAAAACTGATTAAGAACAAATTAATTTTTTATCAGTATGTTTATTGATTTGAGAGAGAGAAACCTGGATGTGAGAGAGAAACCTCCACAGGTTGTTTTGTTTTGTTTTGTGTGTGTGTGTGTGTGTGTGTGTGTGTGTGTATGTGTGTTTTGTTTGTTTGTTTGTTTCTTCACAAACCCCAAACGGGATCAAAACTGCAACCTAGGTGTGTGCCCCCACGGGGAATCAAACCTGCAACCTTCTGGTGCAAGGGATGACACTCCAACCTACTGAGCCACCCTGCCAGGGCCAAATTAATTTTTGTTTAAAAATTCATGAACTAAACATAATGGTACATTTACCCCCAAAATGTTCCAAAATATGAATAGATTGTTAAAAGAAGCTTTAGTGTGAGTTTTTTGGCCCCCAAAAAAACATTTGAAGTTAACCCCCAACAACCTAATCTGCTGACAATATCCCATGGGTTAAAATTTTATATATTTATGAGTCTTTTCATTAAAGTTTTAAAAAATAGTTAATATATATATGTATATGTGTGTGTGTGTGTGTGTATATAGATAGATAGATAGATAGATAGATAGATAATTGGTAAAATATGGGATTTCCCTTCGTCTAGATTAGTAAATATAATAATGTAATAGGGTATGGGTAGGTGTTTTTAAATTGATCTTTTTAAAGCTTTTCTTACTCTGACTGGGTTACATGACTCTTTTCTTATTCTAGAAGTCCTGAAGTGCAAAACTGGGAGCAATAAAAGATAAACTACACTGTCTATAATGATGTGACAATAGGAATCCATGAAAGGAAGGTTCCTTACAAAATGCAAGGCAGGTAGAGAATATTTTTGGAAGCAACCTAAGTGTCCATCGATAAATGATTGGATAAACAAATGGTACACATATACAATGGAATATTATTTGGCCATAAAAAAAGAAATCTTAACATTCACAACAACATGGATGGACCTGGAGAAGTACTATGCTAAGTGAAATAAGTCACACAGAGAAAGACAAATACCAGATGATTTCATTTATATGTGGGATCCAAAAAAAACAAAGAAAATGAATAAAACAAACAAACTCATAGATACAGAGAACAAACTGATGGTTGCCAGGTGGGAGGGGACTTGGGGGACTGGGTGAGAACAGTGAAGGGATTAAGAAGTACAAATTGGTAGTTACAAAATAGTCCTGTGGCTATAAAGTATAGCATAGGGAATACAGTTAATGATATTGGAAATATCATGGAAATCACCTCATAAGTTATATAAATATCTAACCACTAATATTGAAAGTTCACTGTAATTGAAATTTAAAAAAATTAATGTACTACCCTTTATAATGACATTTGTCTTTGGAAGATGTGTATTTATCCCCTGAAGAGAGTGTATTAGCACACCTAAGTGTACACTAGGTAGTGTCCTAGATCCTGGGACTACAGTAGGAAATAAGACAGACAGATTGCTGTACTCATGGACCCTATATTCCTGTGGAGGAAGACAGGCATTAAACACACAAGCAACTAAATCAACAAGAGTAGAGATTGCAAAAAAGAAAATTACAACAGAGTGTTGTACTAGAAAATAAATAGAGGTAGGGTTGCCAGGCTTAGCAAATAAAAATACAGGAAGCTGAGTTCAATTTGAATTAAATAATAAATAATTTTTAGTGTGACTATGTCCCATACAATATCTGGGACATACTTTTATTTATTTATTTTTTTTAATCTATTGCTTATCTGAAACTCCTGTGCTTTATCTGAATACCTGCCTAGGAGACTTCTGAAACTGGGAGGTTGAGAAAGGCCTCCAGGAGAATGTGATACTGACAACATGCCAGAAATAAGCTATAGCAAAAGCCCTAGAGCAGAAACAGTGTGTGTGCAAATTGCAGTGTTGAGAAATTGTGAGGGTCAGAATTGACCAAGAGAACCCTTTCTCACCATGTGCCAGAGACGTCCTGTATGGGGAACATGTAAGGTAGGATGGAGATGGACTGAGAGAGGGAAGATGCTGTAGTGAACGCAGCTGCAGCGTGGGCAGGGTTGGAGTTTCTGTGTAACATATTAGGAGGAGGAGGCATTTTGAGAGAAATGTGTGAACCTGAGGTCAGAATAACCTAGTTAGGAAGAGAGGCTCCGTAAATGAGAGCTCCTTAGGAAAGTTTTAAGATTTTAATTGATTTTCTTCTAACATCAGGAAAGTCATTCAGGGCATAACTTTAAACTTACCTCATTCACACAATGTAATTCCTTTTGAAAATTGTCCTATTTCTAAAAAAAAGGGGGGGGAGGGAATGGAATATGCCAAGCTGAACACAGCAATTTTGGGAAAAGGGAGAAAGCAATTAATGTTAGGGAAGCCTGGATTTTCCACTCCATACTTCAAAGAAGAAAACATGTAGGGGTGGGGACACTCTTCAGGGACCAGCACAAAATATGTGTGCCACCCACAACACACAACACCTCATGTGACTGGAGGGTAATCTAGAGATGGCCCTGCATACTTTACGTACTTGATCAAATTTCCTAAAATTATTCACCGAATCAGAAAGCTAGGTATTTTAAAAACCATTAAGAGGCTTGAATAGGTCATTGCTTTACTCTCTCTTACAGCAAGAATGATTCATATACTTAATGTATAGCAAATACAATTTATAAAAGAAATTAAAATCTAATTCTTTATAATAGTAAAAATAATTGAAAAACTATTTCAGTGACTAGTAGAGTATTCCTTTTTTATGGACTATTATGCAGTTATTAAAACTGAGATAGATAACAGCAGCTGCCCTATATCTAAATCCAGCCTAGCACCAGGAATGCTCAGGGCCTACTCAAGAATGCAAATAACCCTTTCCACTAATATTTACAGGGTAAATTAAGATTGTTGGTAGAGTATTAAATTTGACAGTAAAATAATAATCAAGTTTTTAGATTAATTTAAATAGGCTAATTGAAATAAGTGAATATTCAAGAAAATTTAATTGTACTAGACACAAAGCTGTTCCTAATGTGGTAACTAAAATTTCTATTGGTAGTTCATCTCATGGTAAAATTCCTGAACATGCAATGAAACTAAAGCAGTCATATTTTTGTCAAAAAATTAAAATTTAAAGTCATCAAGACTGCATTATAAAAGTTACAAAAGCCTCCATTAATCAAAAAAGGGGGGATAGAAGGGTAATATCATGTAAGGAAAAATATCCTATAAGTAAATTACATCTAGAAAACTTTTACTTTACAAAATTAGTTTTCATTTGTAATGCTAACAGCAAGACACCCACGAAAAACACACATGGTGTCTAAATAAGACAAAGGAAAATCGTTTGGGCAAAAATAAAAAGGATCCCAAATCAATTATATAGAAAAGATTCCTTTATTAACTTTTGGTCGAGAATATGTTTGTATATTTTCAGAAAACAACTCCAAGACCATGTGGATTCCTGCAACAGAGAGGAATTGACAGGTCTGCTCCAACCACGAAGACAAGAGGAGAAACAGTCCAGAGATGGAAGACGCTGATGACGCCTTGCCACGCTAGCAGTCAGCAGCTATGCGTCGCAGCAGGTTGCCTAGGACCAAACCAGAGAGGGCTGGACCTGCATTGCCACCATGTGCCCACCATCCAGATATCATTGCTGACATGTACACATAAGGAACTATTTGACATTGAAACGGGGACTCAGAACTGTTGGACATTGAAATTGGGACTCAAACATTTTTTGTTATTATATGTTTATTTCTAGTCTGCAGAGGCAAGATTTTTTAAAGGAATGAAATGGGGGAATAATAGATACAGAGGCAAAGAAGCATTGAACAGACTGTCAAACTACAGTGGGAAGGCAGAGGAGGTTGCGGGGGGGGGGGTGTAAGAGATCAACTGAAGGACTTATACGCATGCATATAAGCATAACCAATGGATAAAAAACACTGGGGGGAGGGGGCAGGTAAAGGCATGTACTGGGGGAAAGGGGAGGCCGGGGGAAGGTCAATGGGGAAGGAAAAAAAAAAGGAGACATATGTACTACTATTTGTAACACTTCAAACAATTAAAAAAATAAAAATTTAAAAAAAAAAAACTGAGATAGATAGATTTACAGGGTGTCCCGAAAAATTGTATATACACTTTAACAACTGATAGCTCAATTTTGAAAACGAAATGTGTTTTAATAAACACTGACTTTATGATTATTCCAAGTATGTGTATCCATTTTTGGAGATGCCCGTACCTATGCTGACAGTAACCAGCCTCTTGCTTTGTCAGGGATTGCGGGTCCCGGCAGCGCTCGGGATTTTCAGTGTGAAAAGAAGGACAGTCCCTACAAACCTGGACCAGTTGACCAACCTAGAAAGATCTCCAAAAACACTGTGACAAAAGCAAGTTGGCATATGTGAACAGTTAGAAAACAGAACAAGAAGTATCTACATTTAGATGCAGAGGTCTATGTATTCAAAGACTAGGATTAGAGAGGGAGTTGAGACAGTCAGCATTTTTATTTGTGTTACATTATTATTTTATTTGTTTGTTTACTCATTTATTTATTTATTGGTTAATCCTCACTCGAGGATATTTTTCCATTGATTTTTAGGGAGAGTGGAAGGGAGGGGGAGAGACAGAGAGAGAGAAACACTGATGTGAAAGAGACACATCAATTGGTTGCCTCCCACACAAGCCCCAAACAAGGCCCGGGATCCAGCCTGCAACCAAGGTACATGCCCTTGACCGGAATCAAACACGGGACTCTTCAGTCGCAGGCCTACGGTCTATCCACTGAGCCAAACTGGCTAGGGCCATTACTATTATTCTTTCAAAGAACATATCTTGTGTAAAGGAAAAATGAATGCTTTTATGCTTGTATATCTTTAATTTTAGGATGAGTTTTTTCAATGTTTATTTCTATTGATTTCTGTTTATATTTTAGGTAGATCCAGTCTTCAAGTAATATTATTATCTTACATTGTTAGTTGTTTAAAAAAATGTTGGACCATGACTAAATTACATAGTAATTATATTATTAGTCTAAATAAATTTATATATTAAATTATAAATTATATATGTAAATAAACTTGCAAACATTACAGATAAAGCTAGAAGGCACTTTGACAATTACCTTCAACCTTATATCCCATTTAGTAGTATTTTTTATCAGCCAGGGATAAATTTTCCAGGCCTTTTCCTATGCATTCACATGTGAGTGTTTACATATGTATAGTATATATACATACACATGTGTATATACATATATACAATTGTGTATATACATACATACACACATAGTTTTGTTTTCCATATAAGGGTATGTGTGTTAAATGGTATTATATTATAGCTACTACTTTGCAAATTTCCAAGTTTCACCTTTCTAAATTAGTATGTACTGATCTATTTCATTCTTTTTAACTCCTACATAGTTTTACATCATATAGGTACACTATCATTTAAACATCATTCCGTTAATGAGCATATAGGTCATTACCAGTGATTTGCCATTAATGATGCTAGGATCACGTTTCACAAACTGTGCTGGCTGCTGAAAAATCACACGAGTGTTATGAATATTTTTAAATTTTGAGGGAAGCACAGAAGTATCTATCAGATACTATACAAACTACTACTATAATACTACTATTAAATCTTGGCCTAACTACTTAATAAGTATAATATTAGTTATTTCTTTTGCCCTAGGGCCATGGTCGGCAAACTGTGGCTCGCAAGCCACATGCGGCTCTTTGGCCCCTTGAGTGTGGCTCTTCCACAAAATACCACGGCCTGGACGAGTCTATTTTGAAGAAGTGGCGTTAGAAGTTTAAGTTTAAAAAATTTGGCTCTCAAAAGAAATTTCCATCGTTGTCCTGTTGATATTTGGCTCTGTTGACTAATGAGTCTGCCGACCACTGCCCTAGGGTCACCATGAAAAAATTACTGAGACACTAAGAGTGCCATAAACCAGAAAAGTTTGAGAATCTCTGTGCTAGGAGCATCCTTAAACATGGCTATGTGTATAATATCTCAGGAGACGGTACTAAGAAGTGGTTTATTGTTGTTTTTAATTAAATTGAAACCACATTAAAACAAAATACTTTCAGTCTATCTTTATATGTTTTTTTCTTTGAAAACATATTTTACAAACTTATTTTCAACCAATCCTCAGCCAGACTTTTATATTTCAGTTTAACAGTAATATTTACTACCACTGTGAGCTGGTACACCTCATACAACTTTTATTCCTTAAAATTATATATATATTTTTTGTGTTTTTTAAATTTGTTGTTGACAGTATTACAGATGTTCCCCCACTTTCCCCCTCTTTGCCTCCCTCCACCCGGTATATTTGCAAAGACCTGTGACATTTATTATAATTTTAGATATTATAATTTAAAAATATATTAGATATTGTTGGCAGAAAAAAATGCAGAATGTGCTGTTTCCTGATCTTTGTGTTACAAAAGTTCAAAGGAATTGACTTACCAATAAATCATGATTTTGTTATGTAATATTTATACTAGTGGAGTTTTGTAATAATGAACATAATTTCAGTGGGCTGATGAAATTGCTGGATTTCAAAATGAAAGTCTCTTGTTGACACTTCATTTTGTTTATTGAGAGACAAACATTGTAGGCATTCCATAAAAGCTGAGAACATGTTGGGAGGTTACTGTGAAGAATTTAAAAGAAAAGGTGCCAAGTTCTCTGCCAAACTTTATATTCTCACATATTTAAGAATCAACAGGATTCAATGATTTACCAAGTCATTATAGAATATCATTAGCCAATAAACCTGAGGACAAAGGTCTCCCTGAACCATGTTACAGGATGTGCCTTCCGTGGTTTCGATGGCTGTTAATTACACACATTGCAAGAGTCGTAGGCATGAAAGAGGCAAGTCTATCCTGCCATGTTTTATTATCGCTATCATCACCACTGCTGTTTTCTCAAGTGCGGATTTTCAGCAAATGCTTGTCAAAAGACTAGTTTAGCTAGAACCTAATCATTATTTTAAAATCACTCATTACTGTCAGCCTTAATGTTTCCATCACTAAGCACAAAATAATAATACTTATTACCTATTTCCTGAGGCTCTGTATGATAAGGTTAGTATTATTATTTGCTGAATATTAGGCTTAATGAAATAATTGTGAAAGTATTGTATCATAGTATTCTACCAACTAAATTGATACAGGAGGGAAATCTCAGAAAAGTATCTTCCTTTAACAGCTTTGAAAGAAGATTTTCAAAAATTCTTCTCTACTTACATGACTTTTTTTAAAAAAAAACACAGAGTTATCAGTGAAACCAAAGGAAATAGGGAGAAAGTTCTAAAAGAATAAACAAGGTAATTGTGCTGGACTTAGTGATTTTCTGGTTTTAAAATCATCCAAATCCAAAGTAAGTAATGAGAGTTCATTGTGCCTACACCAAGACAGGATTCCAAGGTGATAACTGTAGCAATTTCTAGATACATAGAAATGAATAAAAACGGGAACCTAGGTGCCCCCAAAATACAAATTGCCTTTTATGTGGCTGCTCAGGCATTTTGTCTGAATTCCTGTGAACTCCGTGAACTTGTAAGCTGTAAGGAAAGTGTCCCTGTGCTGTGGCCAAGGTGTAATTACAATGGGCCTCTCCTGCAGACTCCACCCTGAGTTTCAATCAGCTTTCAACAGGCCCGAGATCCTTGTCAAGATGTGCTCAGTATCCATGCCCCATATCAAATATAGAGACGAATGCAGTTCTAAGTAATACTACTCCTTCATTTAAGAAATAACTTTATATTGTAAAATATATAATGGTGGCGTAATAGGGTTAATATAATATTAAAGAGCTGTCAATTTCTGTAATGCAGAGAGAAAAGAGTTTCAATGGATTTTTAATTACAGTACAATTGCCCTTGTTTGGTAAGCTCAAAGAAGATTTTTTTAATGTGAATGGATTTTAATTAAAAATTGAGCATCTCAAATTTTTGAAGGCCAGCACTGACAAGCCACATGGCTTTCTGAGGTAGAATCTAACACTCAATTTCATCTATTTATCTCTCAGGTAACTTGAGGGAGAAAACGGGTCAAGGTTCATTCATCTGGATTGATTCATTCTATTAGCAGCATGGAAAATTGAACCAATTTCTTCAAGTACCTTAACTTCCTTTCTTGGAAGCCATGGAGCAATAACTTTTACTTGGAGAGCAATAAAATCAACCCACATTTCCACATTGTTGAGAGGCTTAACCAATAAGCATGTTTTAATGACACTTTATACAATGAAGGGGCTCTTACTGGAAAAATCTGGGACAATTTGAGCATCAAAATAAATAATAACAGTAAGCCATGTACTGTTTAATGACAGGTGTATGTTCTGGGAAATGCTTCACTAGGTGACTTTGCCCTTGTGCAAACAGCACAGAGTGAGTTAACAACCTAGCTGGTATGTGCTACACTTTCATAGGACTGGTAGCATGGTAGGTTTACACCAGCATCACCAAACACACGCATTGCACTAGGCAATAGGAATTTCTCATCTTTGTTACAATCTTATGGGGCCACTGTCATATATGCAGTTCATCGTTGGCAGAAATGTCATTATACAGGGCATGACTCCACTGAACTATAATTCATTGAATAAAATAGGAATTCATGAATCCTCAATATTATAAATAAATAAATGGGAAGAACAAAAAGCTCTTCCTTACAGATTAATACCTCATAATGTAGCAGGAATGAAGGGATTAGAAAATCAACATTTTTCAACCAGTGTGTATGTATATATATATAAAAGTCTAAGCGACCGGACGACCAGGCAACCAAACTACCGGACAGTAGCTATGATGTGCACTGACCACCAGGGGGCGGACGCTCAATGCAGAAGTTTCCCCCAGTGATCAGTGCGCTCCCACAGTGGGAGCACCGCTCAGCTGACACACGTGCACCAGACACTCCCACGGAGACTCCCCCTGAGTGCCGAGCAGAGGTGGTGGCAGGTGCAGCGGGCCGGGATGAGCGGGAGTGGCGAGGTGCCCAGCCCAGGCTCGGGCTCCTGCCCAACCGCCTGCCACTTGGTGCACTACTTTGTGCTGTGTGGGATCGACACAGACAGCGGGCTGGAGCCCCATGAGCAGGTGGGTAAGGCTGGGCTGCGGGGGCACGGAGGTCTACTGATCCCCACAGGCCAGACCAAGGGACCCCACCGGTGCACGAATCCATGCACTGGGCCTCTAATATAATAATACTTCATCAGGCAAGAAATAGCAATGGGTGCTAAAACTAATTGGTGAATGAGGGCTGAGGAAGAGGATTTTATAGTCTCAAAATTTCTACCCACAAAATAATTATTAACTTCAAAAGTTTAAAAAATCATACATTTATAGTAGAGAAACCCCAGAGACAGATACCATCTTATTTAAGTGATTGAAGTTAACATCACAAGTAATGAAAAAAATTGACACCGTGTGCCTGCCATCTGACTAGATGCAATGAAAAAAAAAAAGCATCATTTCTGTAAAATTTTGTTCAAAAAATTGTATGACCTGTATATAATTATGAGATGACATTAAATAAACCCAAATTGAGGCACAGTTTCCAAAATAACCGACCTATAATCTCCCAAAATGGCATGGCTGAGAAAGTCAAGGCAAGAAGGAAGAACTGTTCCAGAACAAATGAGAAAACCAGGTACCACAACAGATCTAGGATTGCATTTCATATACACAGAACATTAACTTAGACAACTGGTCAACAAAGTCTCTGGGGAAGATTATACAAAAATTTTTATTCTTCTTGCAACTTTTTTACAAGCTTGAAATTGTTCCAAATTAAAAGTGAAAACAAATTTTATGTGCTCTTTTTTCTACCATGACTCCAATGGTTGAATTTCCCAATAGTAAAGTTCATATAAGACATAATCTAATACATTTGCAAAATCAAGTTTAAACACTAAACACTCAGTAAGGGGTGACTCACCAAATGCCTCATCTATGCATTACTATTATTGTTATTATTAATACTTAACATTTATCTAGCACTTGCATTGTTATATATGACAAAAGCAATGGTTCCCTCAAGGAGCACTTCTAAAAAAATAAAAACATATATACAGGGGCACATATCTAAATACAAGGTTTATAAAGAGACAGAGAGCCATGGGTCAGCTCTAACAAAGACAAAACTAGACTCAGCTATTCTCCCTTTTACTTCAGGTTAAAGGAGGTACAAATCCAGGTGTTCGCACATTTCCAAATTACTGCTCTGTAATTTGAAAGGAATGACAATGACATCCTGTTGTGGTCATAGGCAATTTAGTATTACAGTACACCTGTGAAACCGAGCCATCAACATTTTGGCAAGGCTGTGTAATTAAAGAGGTAACACTTACTACACACATTATTGTTGACTTCCAGGATGCAGCAGCCCTCTGTCTACCTGACTTTCATTTACAAATGGGGTCAGAGGAGCCCAGTAAAGGCAGGGCCTAGACAAGGCTGTAGCTGGCTGCTGCTCCTCCCTTTGAATCAGAGCTCCCTAAACATTCCCTTTTGCAGCCAGGAGGCAAAATTTTAGTGCTGACTCTTGAAAAATGTCTTTATTTCTTGCATGTTTATTTATGTCAAAGTCTTCCTTCCCTTTTCCAACACTAAGGTTTAAACAAACTTTTGCTTATTATTCTACAGGCCACAGATTGTCATATAAAGGGGAGTCATAGCTCATTTAAACTGCCAAAGAATCTCTAAACATTACATTGATTGACAGAATGTCAGGGATTGCAGAGATCCACACCAACCTTATTCTATCTGGGAAACTTCAGAGAAAACTTCATTGGTAAAATAATAATAATAATAATAATAATATTAATAATACCCTAGCCAGTTTGGCTCAGTGGATAGAGTGTCGGCCTGTAGACCAAAGGGTCCCAGGTTCAACTCTGGACAAGGGCACATACTTTGGTTGCAGGCCCCTCCCTGGCCTGGGCCCTGGCTAGGGTGCATGTAGGAGGCAACCAATCAATGTGTTTCTCTCACATTCATGTTTCTCTCTGTCTTTCTCTCTCTCTTCCACTCTCCCTAAAAATAAATGGAAAAATATCCTCTGGTGAGGATGAACAAATAATAATGATGATAATAATAACAAATTGAATGCTTACTAAGAGTGGGTAAGATTCCAAGTACTTAACGTGTAATGATTCTTGTAAACCTCCTAACACCTCTAAAAGGGACTATTGTTGTCCCACTGTAATGTTGTGGCCCAGAGAGGTTGAGCAACCTGTCCAAAGTCACACAGTTGATAAATGGGAAAACCAGCATTTGAATCCAAGCAGTCTACAGAACCCAAGCTCTTAATAATATCAACCTCTCTCTTAGCAAGCTTTACAAGTCATCACCACCACTGGCTTCCCAATGAAAATTAAGCTTCATTTGTTCATTATGTACATATGTGGATGTATAGTATGTGCATGCATGTGCCATATATGTTTTAAGAGCTAAACATACAACGATGGATAAATTCCCTGCCCTGTTGGAGCTGACTTTCCAGTGTAGGAGATAGACACAGGACCCATCTCTGTTTCGCTTACTGCTGTATCCCAAATACCTGGCCGCATGAGCCAGTCATTCAAATACTTCTTGATTGAATGATCCATGTGCCAGAAACCATGCCAAATGATTTATAAACCTTTCCTTACCTAACCCTTTAAGAGGTAGCATCATCATTTTAAAGTGAGACAGGTGAAGCTCAGAGACACTAAGTAATTTACATTTAGTCACACAGCTAATGCATGTCAAGATCATGATTTAAACTCTCTGTAAAATTTAAAGCAAACACCCAGTTTTTAGCATGGGGAGTTGTTGACAGACTGAGCAAGAAGGACCATCTTTACCCTAGCTGGTTTGGCTCAACGGATAGAGCGTTGGCCTGTGGACTAAAGGGTCCCAGGTTCGAGTCCAGCCAAGCACACATGCCCGTGTTGTGGGCTCGATACCCCCCAGTAGGGGATGTGCAGGAGGCAGCCAATCGGTGATTCTCTCTCATCATTGATGTTTCTATCTCTCTCCCTTCCTCTCTGAAATAAACAAAAAAAGGACCATCTTTCTCTGCCAAACTGAGAGACTGAAAGTGTTTTATTTATTTGATTAATCAAATGTGTCAGCATTTAGTCTAGGCCAGTGGTCGGCAAACTGCAGCTCGCGAGCCACATGCGGCTCTTTGGCCCCTTGAGTGTGGCTCTTCCACAAAATACCACGGCCTGGGCGAGCCTATTTTGAAGAAGTGGCGTTAGAAGAAGTTTAAGTTTTAAAAATTTGGCTGTCTAAAGAAATTTCAATCGTTGTACTGTTGATATTTGGCCCTGTTGACTAATGAGTTTGCCGACCACTGGTCTAGGCCATTTGACAATGCCCATTCTCTTAAGATGTTGCTACTATCATACACCTTTGGTTTTTCTTTCTCATACCTGTTGGTCCCAAAATAATTGGCATGATCCTGAAATCTATGACACTCAAGTTTCCAAGAGTATTATGAAAAAGCAGCATTGTAGGCACCAATTAGCACTTTATTTCTAAATCTCTAACTCGTCTCTATCTTTTGTGAGATGAGCAGGGTTGCCTGTTAATTTCTAGGACACCTGACTTTTCTTAGCACCAAGTATACACAGGGCCTACAGAAGGAAGTGTTCATTCCACATTGCCTTTCCCCTGGATGCTCTCAAATCTGCTCTAAGCCATCTGTTCTGAGACATCCCTGGATCAATGTTCTCAGCTTAGATACTCTGACATCAATGTCAAGCTGATGAAAAAAATCCCACCATCCAGGAGAAAAGGAATCAAAGAGAGCCAGGTAAATCTTCACTAGGCCTGTCCTATTTATGATGCCTTTTTTCCTGCCACTAAAAGTGCATCCCTCCGTCATTTCCAACAAAGCAACGGTTTCTAATTCTGGCTGATCTAAGTGTGCTGGAAACCTAAGAAGAGTTCGAATTTTAAAGCATTGGCTCCATCTCTTAGAGATTTGATTCAAAATGTCCGAGGTAGAGTCCAGTGATTTTAAAAAGTGCCTTAAGCCATTTTGAAGTATAGCCAGTTTGAAAAATGTTGTTCTAAGGAACTCCATTTTGTCATTGACCCATTTCAGAGGATCTACAGAGATGAAAGATTAAGAGAAACAAGTACATCTTGTTTTAATATTTAAAAAATATGTTGGCCTACTGGATGCCATGATTTCTAATTACTTGCTGCTTTTACAGCTGCAATAGGATGGCAAGAGTCCATTTTCAACCAGAGACTATTCTTTATCAGATGTCTTCCCACAAACTACATGAACTTAAATTTTTATGAAACAATTATACTGCGAAGTATGGGTCTCAAACTAAAAATGGGGGGGGGGGAGGGGAATACTTACAGAAAAATTCTTGATTGTAGAAAATATTCATGTAGCTCAATTTAGAAAAGAGAGGCTCCTAAAATGTTTTGTGTAAATTTTTTATTCTAAATTGAAGACTTTAAATATGTTGGAGGAATTATATATATTAAACAAGCCAGAGTTAACATTTCTATAAAGCAAATTTTAAAAAATGTGAAACACATGTATCTAAACATGTAGCGGTTGGTGACATAACCACACATTTAAAAATATTAATTTTTTGAAGCATGAGAAATGACTTAAAAATGGATTTTCTGTTAACTTAATGGTTAAGTTTAGTAAATATCCATCACTTGGAGGGCTTTTGAGAACAGATTGCTGAGCCCAACCTCAAATTTGTATTTGTAGGTCTGGGGTGGAGCATGAGAATTTGCATTTCTAGCTAAGTTCTTTGGTAATGATGGATATGCTTCTGGTCCAGGGACCACGCTTTGAAAACCACTGTGTTAACCCATACCAATTCCGGTCTCTAAAACAGGTAATACAGTATATGTCGAAGCTGCCTTATGAGTTAGTCTTCAAAGAGGAGGAGTGGGGGTTAGCGACAATACCCAGGTAATTCTGTTGGGGCACCGTTAATTTCTTCCTTATTACAGAGGTAGAGAAGACAGGGCCCAAGAAAGTATGGGCTTATTTTTTACTAATAACTCAGGGTTTTCTACTTAATTTGTTTATGACCCAGTGCTTATTATGAGTAATCTCAACTCCAATAAAACATAAGTAGAAGATATAAAAAAGAAGACTGAAATTTGAAAGTAATTGAAAAATAACACGGCACTCATACCTGCCCTACAAACACAAACCACCACCATCATCTATCAGATGTACCCACAAGTTTCCATAGAAGGGTCAGAATACAGATCCCTACTTATCATTAGATAAAATTTGTGAATTGACCGATATCAATCTTGAAACAGTTTGAAGAACCACAATATATAGACAATTCCAGATTTTTAATTTCTGCAAAGTAAATTATGTCTATACCAGAAAAGAACCATGATTTTAAATTTTGTTTCTTACAAAGGAAGGTGAGATTATTTTTGCTAAAATAGATTGGTGCTTTCGAAATTTAAGAAACTGATCCCATATTTCAAGAAAATTTAGTATGATTAGTATTTCCCAAGTTCTACTAAGCTCCCATTTTGTGCCATGTACACGAGTGCTAAGAAAAACGTATTAAGAGCTTTCTTTGGAGACTTTCAGTCAAGATGGCAATGTAGGTAAATGCAGTGCTTGCCTCCTCTCACAACATCAAAATCACAACTAAACTACAGAACAACCATCATTCAGAACTGTCTGAAACCTAGCTGAATGGACGTCCTACAACTATGAAAATAAAGAAGCCACGTCAAGGGAAACCAAGATGGCGGCATAGGTAAACACCTAAACTGCTGCCTCACACAACAGTTTCAAAACTACAACTAAAAGACAAAACGGACATCATCCAGGACCACAGGAAGGCTGGCTGAGTGGAAATTCTACAACTAGAAGGAAAGAGAAAAGCACACTGAGACTCAGAGGAGCTGCAGGAGGCAGAGGTGTGGAGGTGTGCGTGTGCGGAGAGGGCTGGCAACTGAGTGCGCGGCTGGCTTTCTCAAACGGGAGAGAGACAAAAGCTCCTGACTGCTCTGAACTCCAGTTCTGGGCGAGACTCTGGGGACCAAGACTCATTCAGGGAGAAACTGGACTGTCTGGCAGCGGGCGAAACTCAAGGGCGGCTTTCTCTCAGAGGTGCTTGCAGTGATTACTGCGGGACACTGAGACCCAGGGGCCTCTTAGGGCAGAGCTGACGAGAAGCCATTGCTGTCTGCTCTGCCCTGAGACTCCGCCCCATCCAAGCTGAGCACGGAGGCTTTTACAAGTCTTGTCTCATAAGGCTGTCTCCAGCACAGAAGTTCTCCCAGTGTAGACACAGCTGATCCTCACAGCCAATTGGCCTGGAGGTCAATTCCTCCCAGTGATACCAACAACAATCAAGGTTTAACTACAACAAGACTGTGCACACAGCCCACAAAGGGGTGCACCAAGAGTGTCCACCTCAGGTAACTGGGGAGGCTGAGCCACTGGGCCCTATAGGACACCTAGCACACAAAGCTACTCTATCAACTCAGGGAAGCAGCCAAAATGCGAAGAGAAAGAAATAGGTCACAAATGAAAGAAATGGAGGAAAGCAAACAACTGGATATAGAGTTCAAAACCATGGTTATAACGTTTTTCAAGAATTTTCTAGAAAAGGCCAATAAATTTAGCAAGACCCTCGAGGATATGAAAAAGGACCAACTAGAAATTAAACATACACTGACTGAAATAAAAAATAATATACAGAGATTTAAAAGCAGACTAGAGGATCACAAGAATCAAGTCAAAGATTTGAAATACAAAGAAGCAAAAAACACTCAACTGGAAAAGCAAAAAGAAAACAAGAATCCAAAAATATGAAAATACTGTAAGGAGCCTCTGGGACAACTTCAAGCGTACCAACATTTGCATCATGGGGGTGTCAGAAGAAGACAGAGAGCAAGAAATTGGAAACCTATTGGAAAAATAATGACAAACTTCCCTAACCTGGTGAAGGAAATAGATACAAAAGCCCAGAAAGTGCAGAGTCCCAAACAAGATGAACCCAAAGAGTCCCACACCAAGACACATCACAATTAAAATGCCAAAGATTAGAAACATAGAGAGCATCTTAAAAGCAGCAAGAGAAAAGCATTACCTACAAGGGAGCTCCTATAAGACTGTCAGCTGATTTCTCAACAGAAATTTTGCAGGCCAGAAGGGAATGGCAAGAAATATTCAAAGTGATGAAAAGCAAGGACCTGCAACAAAGATTACTCTACCAGCAAAGCTATCATTTACTAGTAGAATCAAAGGGCAGATAAAGAGCTTCCCAGACAAGAAAAATCTAAAGGACTTCATCACCAGCAACCCAGTATTATATAAAATGTTAAAGAATCTTAGTTAAAAAGAAAAAGATAAAAAAATATGAACAATAAAATGGCAATAAGTACATTCTATCAACAATTGAATCTAAAATAAAATAAATGAACAAGTAGAACAGAAAGAGTTTCATAGATACAAAGAACATTTGACAATTGCCTGATGGGAGGGGGGTTGGCAGGTTGGGTGAAAAAGGTGAAGAGATTAAGAAGTACAAATTGGTTGTTACAGAATAGTCATGGGGAAGTAAAGTACAGCATAGGAAATATGGTCAATAATAGTCTAATAACTATGTAGGGTGTCAGATGGGTGCAAGATTTATCAGGTTGATTGCTTAGCTATGTAATGTCTAGTCACTGAGGTGTACACCTCGACATAATATAATAATGTATATCAACTGTAATTGAAAAATTAAAAAAGATATAAAAAGGAGTTTTCTGAAATAGTCCCCTTAAAAGTATTCTTTAAGTACATGTCAGAAAATATTCTATTAGTAATAACTATCAATTAAAAGTCTACTATGTGTCAGGGACTCTGCTACATATCATACAATGTTTCATTTCATCCTTTCAACCAATTAAACCTAAATGGTAGTTATATATATGCCTCAGTTTACCAAGGAAGAAAGGCTGAGAATAAATAAATTGTCCAAAATAAAACTAGTGAGTGGTGATCCAGGATTCAAAGCTGGGCTTGAATGGTTATTATAAACTATATTACACTGCCTCTCAACATACATTGAATCTATAATATCTACCATTTATTGAGTTATCAAATGCTTGGTAACTAACCAAACTAATTAGTTTTCTAAATAATTTACAGTATTTCATTCAAACTCCTCAAAATTCTATGTGAGTCTTCATTTTACCAGGAGGGCATTCATAGGATAAGTTTCAAGGAACTTACCAAAAGATCACATGTATAGTAGCAAGAGAGCCAGGATATGAACCCCGATATGACTCCAAAGCTCATACGATTGTAAGCTAGTTCACTTATTCCCCTAAAGTAGCCTCCCATAGAGGTATACTTCTAACTCTCATACACAGAATAATACTTCAGCTGTAGTTAGTTGAGACTGTCGAACATTTTAATATTAACTTTATTAGTTTAGCATGCTCTTATCAGTTTGTATTCAGCTTTAATTTAGTTCAATACTTCAGTCTTCCATTTAATTTGTAATTAAATCTGGTCTCTACCTCAGGTTGCCCTCACTCTACTCCTAGCTGATTTTGAAACTAAGTGTACATTTAACATTATGCTACATTTTTTATTGTGCTAACATATACATAAAATTTACAATTTTAACTATTTTTAGATGTATAATTCAGTGGCATTAAGTACAGTCACATAAGCATCATCACTATTCATTTGTAGAATGTTCTGCTAAATTTAAACTTTAAATTAAGATTCGTTGTATTAGCTAAATGTTAAGTGCTGTATCACTGAAAAGTTTGAACGTTCTGTGTGTGTTATCGCTGGTGAAACCATCTGTGTGCATTACTGATGAAATTGTATTAAACAGTACCTTGAAACACTCCACCGAAGACCTCCTTTCAGGTCAACATGTATAATTAATGAAACATTCTTTAAGTGTCAAGTGCCTTGTACAAACAAAAACATTCTAAGTCTATGCCTTTCCCTCTGTTCATAGCCATCCTTCTTTTATTGACTAGTAATCCTCTCTATATACATATATTTATACTTAGAGACTTCATTTTTTGGCTTCCACGCTTTATTCATATTTTTATGATTCTTAGTGAACCAATGCGGCCTAAAGTATACCTTCTTTCCCCCTAAGTGTTTATAACCCATTTTATAACAACTCTGGACATTTAAGTCTCTGTAAGTATCAAAAGGCTGTTTTTTAAAAATATATATTTTTATTGATTTCAGAAAGGAAAAGGGAGAAAAAGAAACCTCAATGAAGAGAATCATTGATCAGTTTCCTGCATGCCCCCTACTGGGGATCGAGCCCACAACCTAGGCATGTGCTTTATCGGGGAATCAAATTGTGATCTCCTGATTCATAGGTCGACGCTCAACCACTGAGCCATACTGGCTAGGCAAAGGGTTCTTTAAAAAAATTATTGAATGTTGCCTTTGATAGCAACTTGAAATTAGATTTGTCCAGTCCTTGATTTTTATTTGGTATTAAACTGAATAACCTTAAATATATGAAAATATTTTTATTTATTGATTGGTTTTTTAAAGAGAGATAGAGGGGGAGAGATCAATTCATTGATTTATTGTTCCATTTATTTATACACTGGTTGCTTCTTGACCGGATATCAAACCTACAACCTTGGCCTATGGGGACGGACGATGCTCTAACGACCAATTGCGCTACCCTGCCAGGACCTATAAGAAAATATTTTAGAAATACACTTTAGAAAAGGTATACCTTGATTTAAAAAAACCAAAAAACTAGATATAAAAACATTATCTAAATTCTTCAGGGTTTGACTCATTATCCTACTATCCTAATGGTATTAACAGCTATGGTGTTAACAAATAGGTGTTGTAGAACTTGAATTTAGCCAGCTGGGAAGATCTTACAATGAGTTTTGTAATTGAAAATGTACTTTATAAATAAAAGCTGGTATGGTGTTCACATTACTTTTTTTCATTGTTCACTAAATTTAAAAAACTTAGATAATGGACTGTTTATCAAATTCTTAGGCTACAAAATAAATGTTAATGCAAAAAAAACAAACACGGAGTAAACTTTTAAGAGACAGTTAAAAAACGTACTGGAAGGCTGGACACCTTTCACTTTTTTTCTCAGCAAGTTTTGTTAACCCACCATGGGCCTAAATAATGTTTGTAGTGTGATACCATGATTCCATACCAGTGAAGGGTAAAATAAAGGTCCTCCAGATAATAGCTTTCAGTGCCTCTCTCACACTGGAGCAGAACCAAACTACTATAGGACTAGGATCAGTGGTCGGCAAACTCATTAGACGACAGAGCCAAATATCAACAGTACAACGATTGAAATTTCTTTTGAGAGCCAATTTTTTTAAACTTAAACTTCTTCTAACGCCACTTCTTCAAAATAGACTCGCCCAGGCCGTGGTATTTTGTGGAAGAGCCACACTCAAGGGGCCAAAGAGCCGCATGTGGCTCGCGAGCCGCAGTTTGCCGATCACTGGACTAGGTAACCCAGCTGGTCAAAGACTTCACATGCCTAATTAAAGGCTGCAGCAAAAGTGGAAATACATTAAAACTCAAACACTGTTCCCCTAGTGCCTCAAGTAGTTTATTGGTAGTCATTATCCACATTTCTATAAATATAAACATTCTAAGTGACTGTCACTAGTGCAGGTACATGTAACATGAAAGCAGCTCCACAGGAAGCTACTTCATTTTGTGTGTAACAAGAATCAAGGCTCAAAAACTCAACTGTGCCACAAAAAACAAAACAAAACAAAACAAAACAAAAAAACCCAAAAACAAAAAACCGTGCTAACAAAGTGATTTTCTTTTGGTTATCTTCATTACAAGTAAGTGTTGGCTTTACATGTAGAAATGATGTTGATTTGTTCATATATGATCACTGGAAGTTAAGTCTTTGCCTGTAGATAAGAACTGGATAAAGGTTTTTCCTCCTTTTAATTTATAGGGTTTGTGCATGCCAATGTAAACAGCACCAGTGAATTTCACAAAACATAGCTTTGCTACTTTCCCCCTCATTTTCTATAATCATTAATTCTTTTCTGCAGTACTGTATCATTTCTTCTTACCTTATAATCAGGACTGGACTGCCTGTGTAACATTGTTCAGTTTGTAAACAAAAAATTAAAGCTCAGAGTATAAGATTATCTCTTACATTTTCACTCCACAGTGCATCAGGTGCTGTTTTTAAAGCTATTGCTCCTTTCAAAACATTACAAAAATATATGAAAAATCACATCTGTATTTAGCCAGCAAATATTAATAAAGCATTTTACAACGGGAATACTTTAGAGACCATGTATTGCAATTATATCCTCTTGTCTGAATTCATCAATTGTTTTCATAAATCCAGACATACATCCAAACATATGCATTTATAACAAGTCTACATGCCCAAATTTACTATATGAAAGAGTTAAGTAAATTAGACTTTCCAAGTGAAAGTGCTTCTGATAACAAACTATTTCTAAATCCCCCCACCCCCACCAAAAGGAGTTTTAAACCTGACTGTGTAGAAAGATGTATAGCTATTTCTAAAAAGTAGAAGACTACACACCAAAACATGCTGTGTTGGGAAAACTAATCCATGCACTTGATTTGAATATGCCTCAAATATCTCATCTTTATTAATTTAAGTTAGACCAACTTAAACATTGTCTAGAAATAAGATACAGCATTACGTTAACTGCAGGAAATATCAAAATTCATTTGGCCAAAACTTAAAAAAACTAACACTTCCTCCTGTCCCTTATTAGGTAGACCAATGTAATCAATATCACTGTATATATATTAATCTACCTTAACATTTCCATCCATTAGCATTTATCTTTACATAAAAAGCCTTGTAAGCAATTTCCTTGCAAAGGCATCCCCCCAAGAAAACATAAGCACAAAACACTAGGCAGACATTCTTCAAAGTTTTATTTCTCTAACTTCAGGTCAAATTTCCACAACTGTTTTCTGGTCAATTTACTATCCTTGCTTGGCTTCCCAAAATGGCAGTACCAAAAGATTTGTGGGGTAGGGAGAAGAGACCATTTTAAGAAGCACTGCATTCACTCATCTTCCACAAGGCAACAGAGTTGGGCATCTGACTGTTCAACAAAACAAAGCTTTAACAGCATCCAGAAGGGCAGGCAGGCAAACCAGGCTTCCATTTGTCAAAATCAGACCAGAGGAAATCTACTCCACACAGATATGAAAGGTATCACCATTCATCTTTTCTTTTTCTGTTGCCGCAACATTTTTCTTCTTTTAATTATCATCTCATGTAGTTTCTCCAGTCCTTCCTTTAGTCCATCTCCTATGATTGCACAGGTGGGCTGCAAATGCCAGGGAGTTGACGAGCTCAGTTCCCCCATGGCTAACAATTTCTCAATTTCTGAGAGAGACAACGAGTTCCTCAGGTCCTGTTTGTTAGCAACTATAAGTACAGGGACTCCTTGATTTTCTGATATCCTAGTTATTTTATGAAGTTCGGTTTTCGCTTCTTCCATCCTTTCAACGTCAACAGAGTCCACAACAAACACAATGCCATCTGTGCATCTGGTATATGACTTCCACAGTGGTCTTAATTTCTCCTGACCACCTACATCCCAGAAGTGAAAAGTGACTGTTTTAGAATTTCCCAAGGTTACCTTAATTTTTTCGGTGTTAAATCCTTTGGTGGGCACAGTATTTACAAATTCGTTGAACTGCAGCCTGTATAACACCGTTGTTTTTCCAGCACAGTCCAAACCCAGAATAACGATGTGATAGGACTGGAACGAGGGCAGGCTGGACAGGATAGAAGTTTGGTCTGACAGTCCATTCCCCATTTCCAGTTGCAAATAAGTGTTCCCAATTGAAATGCTTTCTTCTCAATGCTTTACAACTTTTCTTCCCAGGGGATCCAGCTACAAGACTGGGGGTAAATGAATAAGTTATTCTTGTGAAACAAATGTATGTTTTTTTTCTCTTTTGTGCTAAAATAAGCAACACGAGGTACTTGATAAATAAAACATGCTTCAGTAACGAAGCAAATGAGATATGAAACGTACGCAACCCGAGGCAAACGAGAGAACAATCACTGATTGAAATTCTTTAACATTCAGTGAAGTTGCAGGAATGCGTACTTTCGTCTACCCTCTTGAGTCCCCAGACCTCAAAGACTTCATCCCGGAGACAACCTAGCCACCACCAGTCCAGGTTGCAGCAATCATACAAGTGCCCGTTTTTTTCGGCTGAAAACACACATCCCATCTAGAGGAGCGAATTCCATGTATTTAAAAGCATGCCCAAGGTCACTGGTACCCTCCCACCTTACGCACCCCCGAAACCCCACAAGGCTCACCTCCCGAACTGGAATCTCCAAATGAGAAAGCATTGGAAGGCGTTTCTGCGCGGTGGGGAGACCCGCACGGCCGTTCAGCCCGGCTGTCCACGCAGCTCTGGCGCTTGCTGCACTAAAACCGTGGTTTCAGGCTCCGGCCACGCCCACCCCTCGCGGCCCACCCAGGAGCCCAAATCCCATTGGCCGTCCGCGTCAGCTCGTCCGTGCTAGGCCCGCCCCCGCGCCCTAATCGGGGGAGTAACTGCCGCTCCCAGCGCGGCGGGGCCGGGCTCCCATAGGTCCACAGGCACCACCTGTTGCCCTCAAGTTAGAAAACAAGGCGCTCGCGGAGGGAGCCGAGCGGCCCCTGCAGGGCAGCGGCGGCCCGGCTGCTCCATCGGGTCGCCAGCCCGCCGCTCCGCCAGCCCGGGCGCACCTGCAGCGCGGCCCACGGACGCCGCTCCACGGCTCGCACATCCGGGGCCCGCGTCGCCGCCGGCGCCTTAACCCTTTGCTGGCGGGAGGGAACTCCCAGCGGCCGCGCCGGCTCCCCGGCGAGAGAACCCGGCCCGCGACACCCACCGTTCCCTCGGCGAGAAACCTTCACCTCGCCCCTCCGCACCCCGCTAGCCAGTCCGCCCCGACAGGGCGTGGCCACCGCCGCCGCCCGCCCCGCGGCGCTCACCTGATGAACCGTCCGCGTCCCACATCGCTCGCAGCCGCTCGGGAGCGCGCTGGGACCTCCAGAGGGCACCGGCGAGGCCCGGGCGGTGGCAGGGGCCCAGACGCCGCTGCGAGAGGGACCGGGCGGGCGCCGGGGCCAGGCTGCCCTAACGGTGCTCTGCCGACCGCTCCCGAGCTGCCGCGGCCCCGCCCCTTCGTCGGCGCGGGCCAGTAGGGGGCGGGCGGGCGCCTGGTCGCCTAGCAACCACAAAACAAGGTCACGTTCGGACCCTCCCGGAGCTGGCGGGTGGCGCACCAGCTCGGGTGGGGCTTCAGGATTCAGCCCCGCGAGCCGCTGCTTTCTGCAGCCGACCCACACCCACACCCACACCCACCACCCACACCCACACCCACACCCACACCCACACCCAGCCTTGTCCCAGCCCGCGCCGTCTATCCGTGACGCAGGCCAGGGGCTCCAGGGGACACCCGACGGGCGGGTCCGTATATAACGGGTGACTTGGACGTGCCTCAGTAGTTGCCCTGAGTGGCCTGCACCGGACTGGTGTCTGAAACGCACCTTCCTTTTGCAAAGCAAATAAAATACTCCCTCTTCCACTTGATCCTAGCAGCATCTCTGTGAGGTGGCGACGGATAGAAATAGCCCGATTTTATAGATGAGGACATACACGGGAAAATTAAATGGCTGCCTCTAATGACCCAAGGAAAATTAGTGGTGGTCCTGGAACTTGATTTTAAAGTTTTACTAAGTAGGCGGGGGAGGGTGGGTGGATGGAAGGTGATCAGCCAAAGAACTTGTATGCATATATGCATAACCCACGGACACAGACAATAGGGTGGTGAAGGCCTGGGACAAGGGGTGGGGGCAGGCTGGAGGGGGTGTGTGTGTAAATCTCCGGGGACAAGGGAGACATATGTAATACTCTCAACAATAAAGATTTTTTAAAAATAAAGTCTAGTCATTAAATGCATAATGCCTTCTACTGGATAACTCTAACTAAATGCAATTATGTATTTGACCCATAAATTTTTTGAACACCGAATAGGCAGTAGGAACAATTCTACATGCTTGGGTATAGAATGGTGAGCAAGTGCAGACATTATCTCTGTTCTCCTGGAATACTGAAGTCTTGTGGGAGAAAAAGAAAGTAACCAGATTTCCATATGAATAAATTTAACAAAAGGTGATCGTTGATAATGTCAGGGTCTTTGTGACAATAGAGAAGGAATGGTCCTTAAAGTTCTGGGAAGGCATTAATGAGCAAACATCTTTTGGTGAGGCTGCAAGTTTGGAACTTGGAAGAATCTATATGGTGCACTTTATTTTTAAAAGTTTGCCCTTTTTAAATATGGATTGAAATGTCCTCAAAGGTCCTGATTTTTCTCAAGACCATTATTGCTAGTGATATTTATCTCCTTTATGACTAGCATAGGAACAGTACTCGTCCTACTTGATTTTAAATAACTGACACAAAGCCTGAGAACTAAGCACAATGCTATTTCCAAGACAGTTACACTAATTTTGAAAATAAAGCTAAAAGCCTCAAACTGCATATTTTACCAAGTTATTTATTGAAACCAGTATAAGTAAGACTTGCTTTAGTAGTTATAATTGTGGACTCCCGTTAGCCATATGCAATAACCCATAAGCAAGTGATAAAGGGCTTAATACAATGACTAGTCTAGTCTTTTTCTTGGAAATTTAACAGGATTCATTATTAAACTGGAAAAATTTGCAAATTCTTATTAAATCAAGACTTAAGAGCATGATGCAAGGACAGCTTTCTGTTTACAGACGCTTTGAAATCAAGTAGGCCCTTCCCATAGTAGTTGCAGGGGTGTGTTTCTGCGGAGACTACCCGGAGCGAAAGGATGAGATAGGAGACTACTGAGAGCTTCCAGCCTTGCAGAATCCCCTTCACTGAACTGCACATTAATGTTAGAAGCAAGCTTATAACTAGAACAGGGGGTGGCAAATTACAGCCTGCGGGCCAAATTCAAGAGATAAGAATGGTTTTTATATGTTTAAAGGGCTGCAGCAGAAAAGATAAGAATGTGCATTAGAGACCATCTGTGGCCCACAAAACCTAAAAATATTTGCTCTCTGGCTCTATGTAGGAAAGTGATACTCCTGCTTTCTGAGCAATAACAATCATATAAAACTGCAACAAATGATATAAAAAGTGATGAAATACACTGTCCACATTGTAGCACAATGTTCCTGTAGAAGGCCCATTCAGATATTATATTTAGATGCTATGCCAGGAAAATGCTCCCTTTAGGCGATATTTCATCAACTGTGCTGAGGAGCTCAGGGAACTCATGGGGATTCTATAGGATATTTAACTTTTTGAGGGAAACACAGTGCCATCTGTTGGACATTTTATTCTTTTATTTTTTTATATTTTTTATTAATTTCAGAGAGGAAGGGAGAGGGAGAGAGAGATAGAAACATCAATGATGAGAGAGTATCATTGATCAGCTGCCTCCTGCACGCCCCCTACTGGGGATCGAGCCCACAACCCGAGCATCTGCCCTTGACCGGAATCGAATCCAGGACCTTCCAGTCCGCAGTCCAACGCTCTATCCACTGAGCCAAACCAGCTAGGGCTGTTGGACATTTTAAAAACTACAACTATTAAGGCGTCTGGATCTGTCCATATAAATGGAAGCTTGGATTATTTCTTTTGGCCTGAGCCACCATGAAAAAACTTCTGAGACGCTAGGAACTTTGTCTTTACTTCTGATTTTCCAAAATTGGCTACTAATGAGAATCACCTGGTAGTGTCTGTAAACTTATAGATTAAGCCAAATCAGAATAATCAGGGGAGGGACTAGTGATCTGTATTTTCAACAAATATCCCAGGTAATTAATGATTCAACATTCTGAGGAAATGTGTAAGTTTTCTCCCTTCAAAAAAACATAATCCAACTTTAAAATGGGCAAAGGGCCTGAACAGATATTATTCCAAGGAAGAGCTAAAAATAGCCAACAGTTACATGAAAGGTGCTCAACATCACTAATCATCAGGGAAATGCAAATCAAAACTACAATGAGCTATCACCTCTCACCTGTTTAAATGGTTGTTATAAAAAAGACAAGAGATAATATGTTGTCAAGGATGCACAAAACTGTTGGTTTTCCACTATGGAATACAATATGGAGGTTCTTCAAAAAAAAAATTAGAATAGATACACTATATGACCAGCAATCCCACTTCTGGGTAGTATATCTTTTAAGGAAATCACTATCTTAAGAGATATATGCACCACCATATTTATTGCAGCATTATTCACAATATGTAAGACAAGGAAACAACCTAAGTGTCAATGGATGTTTGGATATAAAAGTGGTGATATATGTAATTTTTAGCCTTAAACAAGAACAACACCCTTCTATTTCCAAAAAACATGGATAAACCTGGAGGTCATTATGCTAATTAAGTCAGATAAAGACAAATGCCAAATACCATAGATCACCTATATTTGAATCTTAAAAAGTTGAACTCATAGAATCAGAGAGTAGAATGGCGGTTGCCAAAGGTTGGGGGGGAAGGGGAAATAGGGAGATTTTGGTCAAGTCATATATGGGTATAAACTTCCAGTTATAAGGTAAATATGAAGATCTAATGTACAGCGTGGTGACTATAGTATAACCATACTGCATTGTTATTTGAAAGAAGCAAAGAGAGTAGATATTAAATGTTATCACCACACACACACACACACACACACACACACACACACACACACACAAATGGAAACTATGTGAGATAATGGACATTTGAACTAACCTTATTGTGGTAGTCACTTCACAATATGCATTTCTATCAAATCATCATGTTGTATACTTTAAACTTACACTATGTTGTATGTCAATTATATGTCAGTAAAGCTGGGGGGAGATGTGCTAGAACAAGGCATTTTCCTGAGCCTTTTGATAGAACGATAGGAGAAAAATGGATGCAGTTTATGTTTCTGAAGTGTATCAATACCGTTCACCAAAATACGCATGGTAATTTATTCATGCTTCATTACCTTACAAGCAGAAAGTGTTTTTGAGCTGGACTCCATTTCTAATTGCCTCTTGAACTCATCTGCCAAATACCCAGCATGTTCAAAACTTAATTAGCACTTCATTTTCCCTCCTGCTAAAGCATGGCCTCCTCTTTAGTCCCTGCTTTGGTGGATGGTAATTCATTTAATAACCTCAAGTAGAAACCTCGGAGTCATTTAAAAAATTACCCTATGCCCCACTTATGATGGCCTCCCTCACCCCATCTCTTTAATCCACTTCTTTCTTCCCATTCCACTTCCACCTCTTACATCTGGCTCTCATGATGTCTCCTCTAAACTAGTTAATTCACCTCCTGACAGATTTCTTACTTCATAGGCAGTGGCGCTTGGATTTGTCCCCTGTGTCTGGCACCAGAGTCTGTTCTCTTAGTCATTACACTCTCGGGAGTCCACACGTAGGGTTAATTCGCTTTGATTCACTGAAGCATGAAGCCAGGGTACAATTTTTGACAAGTCTCTGAAAAGAGGATGTCAGAGGGAAGTACAATCTGAACTTCACTTAGAATGACTCCTAGGTAAGAGTCCACTGGAAACACATGTCCAAAACCCTCCTCAGGAGATACACTCAGGTTCAAGTCACAGGCAGTTTGTCCCTTCCTCTGGGAGGCGGGGGGCCTTCACGGGCATCTGGGCACCACTGCCAACAGGCCCAGTGGAAGAGAGGGGTGACACCATGCTCCATTCAAGGCCTACTTCTTATGTCCCCGTTCCTGTCTTGGACCTGCCTCTTCTGGAATGATTGACAGTGAGAATGTCCAGTCCAACAGGGCCCCAGTAAGGCTATTACATCAGAACAGTTGAGTCCTGATTCTTCTCAGTTTAACTGGCATTCTGTGTTATATTTTATTTCGCAATCCATTTCTGCCCAATCCTTTTTGCATTCCTGTCTTCCATCGTGAACATTTTAATCACCTCTGACAAAGGTTTCATGTCCTGTGGTTGGAGTTCTCCAAGACTCAGCGTTTAGGTCTTTACTTCATCCCTAAATAACTGCCTCCAGTACCAAGGTTTGAAAAATCCTTTACTCTCCCAAATTTGTCTCTAAACCTGGACCTCTTCCCTGAACTCCACAACTGAATATAAGGACCTCTAACAACTCCTAAACCGACCCCTCAGACTCAGCATGTCTCATCCTATGCATTGGCAACCCGGTTTACCACTTACCTGGAGCAAAACCTGGGAATTTAGTCCTCATACATCACACTAATCATCAGCAAGTTCCGTGAACACACATCCAACCCTGACCACTTCTCACCACCCACAGCTGTCATTCTAGTTCATGTCCATTGTGTCCCTGGTCCTCTCATGCAGTCTCTGCTTCTGGGGGCTCTTTCCTGAGGGAGGCCTTCTCTGAACATCTTATCTAAAGTATCTGTCCTGCCCTCCCTTCCCTGCCATCACTCTCCATCCCTTACCCTTCCTTACATCTTCTTCCTAGCACTTCCTAGCAAGGAGGATGTCATCTGGCTCTTACGTATTTAGTCAGAGTAACTAGAAAAACAGTGGAATTATTAACAAACAATGTTGACTTGAAATCAATGTGTTAGACAAGATAGCAAGTCTGAGATAAGCACGCAGGTCTGAAGCGGTGGTGATTTAGGGTACACACAGAGAACAGTCTAGCGCAGTGGTTTTCAAACCTGTGATTAGAATCACCACTAAGGTCTGTTGGTTTAATGCAGAGATTTCTATTAGAATTGGAATTTTAGATTCTAGGCTGATATATCGTGACTGATTATTAAGCAGGGAGCACATTTTGATGTTCTCACACTGCTACAAACTGCCACTGATTATAATGCTACCATGAGCAGAAAGTAGCAGGGAAATAATGATTGGAAATCCAGCAGCAGGCATTAAAGTAAATGCTGTTTTCATGGGTAACAGCTGCTTTATGTGGCTTTGTGCCTCCTATGTCAACAGTTTTCAAAAGTAGTCTAAGTTGCAGGCCTGGCTAGTGTGGCTCAGTAGTTGAGTATCAACCTATGAACCAGGAGGTCATAGTTCGATTCCCTGTCAGGGCACATGCCAGGGTTGCTGGCTAGATCCCCACTGAGGGGCATGCAGGAGGCAGCCGATCAATGATGCTCTTTCATCATTGATGTTTCTATCTCTGTCTCCCTCCCCCTTCCTCTCTGAAATCAATAAAAAAGTAAAATGAAAAATAAAAGTGGTAAGTTGTATATAAGAATCCCAGTGCTAATAAGAGCTCTGGTGGGGAGAGATCAATCGTAGGCAAACTTACATGAAATCATCTATGAATTTGCTTGATATTGTATCTATTTTATTTTATTTTATATATTTTTATTGATTTCAGAGAGGAAGGGGGAGGAGAGAGGGACAGAAACATCAATGATGAGAGAGCATCATTGATCAGCTGCCTCCTGCATGTCCCCTACTGGGGGATCGAGCCAGCAATCCGGGCAGGTGCCCTTGACCAGAATCGAACCAGAACCCTTCAGTCTGCAGGGCGATGCACTATTCACTGAGCCAAACTGGCTAGGGCTATTTTATAGCCATACTGTTATTATCATTTTTAAATAGTACAGGAAAAATTATTTCTCTATGTGACTAAAATTTTTTAGTTTCTAACTCTCTTTCATTTGTCATTGATAATAGCGTATTTGGTGATAATGTACCAGTATGGTCTTTTAGGAATACAACTCTATGTATGCTCAAATGATTTTACAGTTTTCAGATCCAGATTTACTGAAGCAGGCTACCTAGGGATGAGGTCTTTAGAACTTTCTGGAATGAGAAGTAGCTGGAAATCCTTGATTGAAGCTGAGGATAAAAGTAGGTGCAGGATAAATTACCAGGGTTTCTGGCATAGACACGGGGTTGGTGTGATTACTAGAGAAGAGGGGAGGACAGAAAGTTGGAGGAAAGCCTGTATTTTCACATACATAGCAATTTAAAAATTATGTTACTTTATACAATTGCCCAACTGCCAGGAGGGGCTCAGAAGAGGTGTACTTGCTCTGGCAGGGGAGACGGCTTCTCCATTTCGTATACAATGCAGCTCAGTGTGTATCAATATCATGATCTCTGTGTTCAGAACTCAAAGAGGGCTGGGCAGAAGCTGAGGAAGGAATTGCCACTGGTCAGCTGAATTGAATCAGTATTGCTAGGTGGCTGATACATGGTCTTCTTTCACCAGGAGGGTGTGCTGTGAAAGCAGAACAAGCTGACAAGGCCCATCAGAGACAGGAGTGGGAAGGGCGCCCTCTGTAGGTGGTACCGTGTCAAAGGAAGACTCAAACAGAACCTGAATTCTCCTATTTTTTTTTTTAATTTTTATTAATTTCAGAGAGGAAGGGAGAAGTAGAGAGAGATAGAAATCGAAACATCAATGCTGAGAGAGAATCATTGATTGGCTGCCTCCTGCACGCCCCCCACTGGGGATCGAGCCTGCAACCCCGGCATGTGCCCTTGACCGGAATTGAACCCGGGACCCCTCAGTCCTCAGGCCAATGCTCTTATCCACTGAGCCAAACCGGCTAGGGCTGAATTCTCCTATTTTCTTCTACTAACCCAGCACCTGGCAGCTGGCAGGAAGTTAGAAAATATCTGTAGAATAAATAAATTAAGTGTGCTTAGAATCTTTGTGCATCATTTCCTCCTTGGGTTTTCTTGGGGCGGGGCATTGAGTAAAGGTACTTTATGCACAACTTCAGTATTTGTTAGATAACACAACACTGTAACGATATATTATTTTTATTTTTTAGCTTCCTAAAGGTTACGGAATTTATTAAATCAACAGCATTTTAGTCATAAGAGGATTTAAAATTATTTTAAGGTACTGAATATTTTTGGTGTGAACCAGGTAAACTGAGCAAAGAGACTTCATAATTTCTGACCTTCCATTGAAGAAAAGAATAAAATTGCTGTCTACGTTCAACTAATTTAATGAGAAAGTTGACATTTGATAATTCATTTGCATTTTTATAAATGTATTTATTAAACAAATGAATAAAGAGCACTTACATTTTATAAAGTTACTTAAAAAGGAGTTTTCCTTATTTATCAGTTATCCTCCAACTGCCTTATAAGGAAAGCGAGATCTGTGTGATTTATTCTGATTTTATAGATGGAGAAACTGAGGCTCCATGAGGTTAAATGACTCGTTTGCTGAGGGTCACCAGACAAGTGTTTTGGAGCTATAACTTGGCTGACTCCAAGTCAGAGCTCTGCCCGTGGCCGCATGCTGACTCACTCTGGGATGTGGAGTGTGGAGGAGGAAAGGGGTTCTTTCATAAAGTTTCCACTATAACAGATTAAGGTAGTAAAAAAAAATATGGAAGAGCACTATATCCTTGTTTAAAAGTACATTTCCTGATTTTAGCACAACAATCCCTCAGTATGCTTCATTTGTCATGAGGATATAATATTTAAGGATTAATAACAATCAGTCTGGAATGTATTGAGAGCTGGCAACAAATTTATGTTCTCAACCCAAAAGGATTTTATGGTCCTAAGACATATCCAGATGTAGTTTCAAAATCAGGGAGTGAAATGAGCTTAAAGTTTAACCCTCACACAAAAATAACTAGTATTGGGGAGTTGCCCTGCTGTCTTCTATTTAAAGATAAAGCTGCCTTTTAATAGAAAATTAGGGGTATTCTTAGTGTCCCAATGACCATCATACGTTAAAGCAACAGGTCTTTCTATTTTATTTAGAATAGTAATTTGCTGTGATATAAATTGAAAGTATGAAGGATTGCTTATCAAACTTAGAAGCAATACGCTTCTTTAGGAACCTAAAATTAAATCGATCAGATATTCAGACTGGTAAGTCACCCTGTTTTACATCATAGCTTAAGACATTAGTTAGAAATGTTGTACTAAGACAGGGTCTCAAGAAGTTCTATAATTCTGAAATTAAACTTGCCTCCAAGGTATCCTAAACACTAAATATTATAAGACAACAGTGTTTCAGGAAAAACCTCAAATATTAGAAAGCTGTGTGTTGAATAACTACAAAAACAAGTAGCATTCATTTTGAAATCCTGTTCTATGTAAAACTAGAAGCCTGATGCATGAAGATTGGTACAAGAATAGGCCTTCCTTCCCCTGGCTGCCGGCACAGGCTTCCCCCTGGCACCCAGGACCCAGGCCTTCGCTCTGGCAACCGCCTTCCACCTTCGCTCCAGCCCTGCTGCCCTCCAGTAGCTCTCTCCACCCCCTACCTCATAGCAGGCATCCCACCCTACCCCGGCTGCCGCCATCTTTGTCACATCAATTTGCATATTCCCTCCTTATTGGCTGTGGGCGCCACCATCTTTGTCACAGAGTGATGGTCAACTTGCATATTCTGTCTTTATTAGATAGGATAGCTTGTGATATAGTACACAAAATGGAATTCAATCCCACCATTTTAGTCTCATACTGTCACAAAACTTTATTTCATTCTAAAACAGATGTATAAAGAAAGTATAAATGATCTACCAGAATATCTTGGGATAACTATAGATGTGTGTGTGTGTGTGTGTGTGTGTGTGTGTGTGTGTGTGTTAAAATCTGACCATAAGAACAACAGTTGCTAACCTATTAGTATCAAAAAATCAACTTAAGAATGTAATATTTGTATCTGCTGGTAGGAACTTAAAGTGCTACAGCTACTATGGGAAACAGTATGGAGGTTCCTCAAAAATAAAAAATAGAACTGCCATATGATCCAGAATTTCCACTTTAGGGTATTTATTTGAAGAAAAAAAAAACAACAACCCACTAACTTTAAAAGGTATATGTACTCCCATGTTTATTGCAGCATTATTTACTACTAGAGGCCCGGTGCATGAAATTCGTGCATGGGGGGTGTGTCCCTCAGCCCAGCCTGCACCCTCTCCAGTGTGGGACCCCTCGAGGGATGTCTGACTGCCCGTTTAGGCCAGATCCCAGCAGTTGAACATCCCTCTCACAATCCCGGACTGCTGGCTCCCAACCACTTACCTGTCTGCCTGCCTGATCACCCCCTAACCACTACCCTGCCAGCCTGATCGATGCCTAACTGCTCCCCTGCCAGCCTGATTGCCCCTAACTGCCCTCCCCTGCTGGCCTGGTTGCCCCCAACTGCCCTCCCCTGCAGGCCTGGTCGCCCCCAACTACCCTCCCCTGCAGGCCTGTTCGCCCCCAACTGCCCTCCCTTGCAGGCGTGGTCCCCCCCAACTGCCCTCCCCTGCAGGCCTGGGCCCCCCAACTGCCCTCCCTTTCAGGTCTGGTCCCTCCCAACTGCCCTCCCCTGCTGGCCATCTTGTGTCCACATGGGGGCGGCCATCTATGACCACATGGGGCGGCCATCTTGTGTGTTGGAGTGACGGTCAATTTGCATATTACCTCTTTATTATATAGGATCACTAAGGTAGGGAAACATCCTAAGTGTCTACTGATCCTATATAATAAAAGCCTAATATGCAAATCGACCAAATGGTGGAACTACTGGTCGCTATGATGCACACTGACAACCAGGGGGCAGACACTCATGCAGGAGCTGCCCCCAGCCCGCAGGCCCCAGGCCAGCCAAGGCAGGTGCCAGCGGGGGCCCCCCAATCGCCCCGCCGGTCACCCCACAGATTGGCCCTGATCGCCAGCCAGGCCTAGGGACCCTACCCATGCACAAATTTCGTGCCTCAGGCCTCTAGTAGATGAATAAAGAGAGATTGTGATGTGCATATACAATGCATATTACTCAGCCATAAAGAAGAGTGAAAATCTTGCCATTTGCAACAACATGGATGGGTCTCAAGGGCATTATGCTAAGTAAAATAAGTCAGACAGAGAAAGACAAATATTTTATGATTTCACTTATATGTAAAATAAAATAAAAAAAAGAAAAAACAACTACTCATCCCTCTCACTGATCCCTGCAAAAAACTCAAGCTCATAAATACAGAAAACTGACTGGTGGTTGCCAGAGGTGGGGAGTGAGGGTGAGATAAATGGGTGAAAGGGATCATAAGGTAAAAAACAAAAAAAAGATAACCAAATATGGAAAATATTAAGAGTTTTGTATCCTCTATTAAAAAGGGAAATTTTAGCCCTAGCTGGTTTGGCTCAGTGGATAGAGTGTTGGCCTGCAGATTGAAGCGTCCCAAATTCAATTCTGGTCAAGGGCATATGCTTGGGTTGAGGGCTTGATCCCCAGTGTGGGGTGTGTAGGAGGCAGTCAATCAATGATTCTCTCTCATCATTGATATTTCTATCCCCCCCCTTCCTCTGAAATCAATAAAAATATATTTAAAAACAAAAAAGGGCCCTGGCCGGTTTTGCTCAGTGGATAGAGCGTCGGCCTGTGGACTCAAGGGTCCCGGGTTCGATTCCAGTCAAGGGCATGTACCTTGGTTGCGGGCACATCCCCAGTAGGGAGTGTGCAGGAGGCAGCTGATCGATGTTTCTCTCTCATCAATGTTTCTAACTCTCTCTCCCTCTCCCTTCCTCTCTGTAAAAAATCAATAAAATATATATATTTTTTTTTTTTTTTAAAAAAAGGGAAATTTTAAATGATGGGCATGGTTAACATTTTCTACTTTCTGACATTAAATGGACTTTCGAATTCTTTAGCTGGAGGTTAGAGGTGGACATTGGATTAGCTTGTAAAGCAGAAATGACAGGCTGACTGTAATAGGATTTTCTGAAGTTCATATATAACTTGAGGCTCATATTAAACTTATGAAATATAATTATGTATAATAAAGCAAAAAATATATTTTCCCTTCTTTGGAGAAATGGATATTAAAATCAGCCTTCTAAAAAGCAAACACTTTTTAATATTTTGGATTGAAACTATAATTTTCAAAAACTTAAAAATTTTCATTTGTTTAAATTGTATTCAAAAATTAAGGAGTATATTAGTGAATATAAAGTTAGAAGTGTTAATAAACTCTAAGAATATAGAAAAAAGTTGATACTGAAAATTATATGCAACCACTGATGGGAATACAAAATGGTGCAGCTGCTTTGGAAAACTCTCTGGCAGTTCCTCAAAAGGTTAAACAGAATTACCATATAACCCAGCAATCCCATTCCGTGGTACATACGCAAGAGAAATGAAAACATGTTCATATAAAATTTTGTATGTGAATGTTCATAGCAGCATTATTCATAATAGCCAAAAAGTGGAAACAACCCAAATGTCCATCAAATGATAAATGGATAAACAAAATGAGGTGTATCCATACAAACAAATGTTATTTGGCAATAAGAATAAATGAAATACTGATGAATGCTATAACATTCATCAGTATAACATTCATTGTCACATCAATTTGCATATTCCCTCCTTATTGGCTGTGGGCGCCGCCATCTTTGTCGCAGAGTGATGGTCAACTTGCATATTCTGTCTTTATTAAATAGGATAGCTTGTGATATAGTACACAAAATGGAACTCAGTCCCACCTTGAAATCATTATGCTAAGTGAAAGAACTGAGCCTCAAAGGACCAAATAGTGTATGATTCTCTGTACATAAAATGTCCAGTACAGGACATATATAGAGACCGAAAGTGTATCGACAGTTGCCTAAAGCTGGGAAGGGGGGGAGTTGGGGAAAAATGAGAAGTGACTGCTAATGGGTATGGGTTTCTTTTTAGCGTTACAAAAACAGCCTAAAATGTTTTTGTTATTTTTTAATTCCAGGGGATATTTTCCCCTGGAAACAGCCTCTTTAAAAAAATATATGTTTTTATTGGTTTTAGAGAGGGAAAGGGAGGGGAGAGATAGAAACATTAATGATGAGAGAGAATCATTGGTGGGCTGCCTCCTGCACGCCCCCTACCAGGGATTGAGCCTGAAACCCAGGCATGTGTCCTGACTAGGAATCAAACAGTTACTTACCTCTTGGTTTATGGGTCGACACTCAACCACTGAGCAATACCAGGTGGGCCTAAATGGATTTTGATGATGATTATACAACACTGACTATACAAAAAAATCATTAAATTGGTTTAAAAAGAGGGGAGGACAACAGCAATAACTCCAAAACTAATCAGTTTATCCAAGTAAATCAGGTTTCTTTTGAAAAGATTTACACACTTGCCCATGCCCAGGGTATTTAAATCTAGCACATTTAGAGAGTAGAAAGGAATCATTTGCAATGCTCCTGCTCTTCAGGGTAGATCTGTAGGCTCTTCTTCTTGTGGTGTTCAGAAGAACTAACATTTTGACTGAATTCATTATAGCTCTTTTACTTCAAAGGGAAACTCTCATCAGGCCTGGGTAGATCTCCTTGAGTTTTTGTATCAAAATATCTGGTCATCCGAAGAGTGGCTGTTTGTCAAGCAAATAATTAGCATATCCGAGCTGACTATGTCCAGTTACACATGCGAGACGCCCTACAACAGCAGAATGCCTTTGAGGGGGTCAGTTTAGAATTGTGTCCATTATGTGTTTTCATCTCACCGATAATCCACTCCAAATAAAGTATAAAAACTGCACTGCTGCAACATCAAAGAAGAGAACGAAACAAAGATTAACCACAGGTATTTGGCAATCTACTGTGCCAGTGGATAGTCACAGATCTCAGTTTTGGCAGGCGTGTTGCATACATACTAATCCAGGCCGAACGTTCGGACCCCTCAGCAAGCCAAACCCCATGAGACTAGTAAAACTTGGGCGTAAACACAGACAGTGCTATGTATATGAATTTCTTTGGCAGCCTGATATTTATGTTTTGGAAATTAAACATGCATATATGCAAAGACAGATTATGTCAGTACAAAGGCATCATATTTATAGACTGCCTTCCTGCCAGCACTGTTCTAGGCTCTGGGGAAATAAAATGCATTATGGTACCTATTTATAAAATCATGCAAAAGAAATACACTATATTTTTTAACCATTATTATAATAGATCTCACCACATATAATTTCCCTTCATGATGTTAGCCCTAAACAAAAACCCTTACAAAACACCCTAAACAAACTTAATAAAATACACAGAATGCTGAAATTTAAATTTGCTTTGTGTCTCCCTTGTGCCTCTTCTTGGAACACAACTTTAAGTGGCTTCACGGAGATCTGGATGCCAGATTTTTTTCCATCCTAAGGAGCCCAGACAACAAGTCATCTCACACATGGAAGGGAGAAACTGTTGGTTCATTTTTAGATTTTTGAGATAAAAGTTGCTAAAGCAACTCTGAGAACTCTTCTGAGATCATGGAACTTTCTGCATTAGCCATGATGTTCTGGAACCACAGCCCTCACTGAGGTCAGAATGAGAAGTGACTACATCTCATATTTTCTTTCAAGGAAATGTTGACTCTAACATTTTGGTCTGCATGTAGCAGTCCAAAGAAATAAAGAGATAAAGAGATGGAAGGGAGGGAGGGAGGGAGGGAGGGAGGGAGGGAGGGAGGGAGGGAGGGAGGGAGGGAGGGAAGGAGGGAGGGAGGGAAGGAGGGAGGGAGGGAGGGAAAAAGGAAGAGGAAGGAAGGGGGGAAGGAAAGAAGGAAGGAAGGGAAAGGAAGGGAGGGAGGGGGGAAGGAAGGGGGAGGGAGGGAGGGAAGAAGGAAGGAAGGGAGGGAGGGAGAGAGGGAGGAAGGAAAGAAGGAAGAGGAAGGAAGAGGAAGGAAGGAAGGGAGGAAGAAAGGGAAGGGAGGAGGGAGGCAGGGAGGGAGGGAGGGAGGGAGGCCTCTGGAGGAGGAGGTGGAGAGATGAGTAGCAGCCCCTTTCAGCCAGGCTGAACGCTGGTCAATACCACCTCGGCCTCCCAGAAGCATGACGCCCTATGTTCAGGGAGACGTGGACTCGTAAACTCGGAAGATTCTGAGCCATTCTCATTTCTCCCTTTGTCCACAGTCTCCTTCTTTAAACGGCTTCAAGGACATTTTTCTCGTTAAACTGTTACAAGTTCACAATCTTCCTACTGTCTGAGAATAAACACATAGATGGTCCATGTTGACATGCTCAGCAGTTTTCAAGGTGCCCAAGCGATCCCTCGCCTCTCCTGACAAAGACAGGGAGGGGTGATGGTACAAACTCCGGTTTGACAGATGGAAACTTTCTTGACATAGGAAGACCCTTCCATTTTTCAACTCCTCTAATGCACGTTCTGAATTCCTTCTATGGAAAAGCTGCTCTAAGTTCTAGTGCAGGTCTGGTTAGCAGGGGTTCTTATTACTAGGTGGAAGCACTGACTATTGATGGGGCATAGGGGTTAGGAGTGTAGGCTGTTCACACACAGCTCAGCCCATTTCACTATATCAGAGAACATAACAGGGGAAGATATGCACTGAGTGGCCAGATTATTATGATCTCTGAACGCATAATAATCTGGCCACTCAGTGTATATCTTATGTAATAAAAGGCTAATATGCAAATTGTCCCCTCAACCAGGAGATCGACCAGCAGGCAGGCCGGCCAACCGCCCATGTCCCCTCCCCCTGGCCAGGCTGGCCGGACCCCACCCATGCATGAATTCATGCACCAGGCCTCTAATACACACACACACACACACACACACACACACACACACACACACACACTCACACATACACTGAGTGGCCAGATAATTATGAGTTCAGAGATCATAATAATCTGGCCACTCAGTCTATATCCATCGAGGCTTTTACTTTGTACATAGTGATACAGGGAAATTTGCGTGCTAATTTATACATGTGACTGTGAAAGGGAACAGGTCAGGAGAAATTTCCACCTCCATAGCGTTGGTGGGCCAGTGCTCCATGAAAACGTGGCCACACCCATCTCTTCCTCTGACCATTCTAAGGAGTCCAGGGCCATCCCCTGTCATTCTCACTCCATTCCAGCCAGTCCCGTGGGAGGAAAGATCCGACAAGATATATTCCAACTCTAGATCTACCACAAGCTAATGCCAATGTCAGATGATTAGGAAAGCAGAAATGAGCTTGTTCGTGTTTACCTAGGAGCTGGCATTAGCCAGAATGATTTGGATAACAGCAACATCAATCTTAATTAATGAATTATTAAAGCCTTAGACTAAGTCAGGAATACAATTTTAATTCACTACTGTTTGCAGTCAGTGCAGAAATAATGGAAAAGCATTTTATGATTAAGCATTTTTAATAAAGGTGCCATTTTTATTATAACATTAAAAATAATCCCTCTAAATAAGATGGGCTTTTTTATGTTAACTACATTTAAGATATTTTTTCACCGGGAAAAGAAAACATTAGACTATTGAATTCTTATTCTTGAATTAGGAAACAAATACATTAGAAATCTTTATTCTGAAGAGATGGAGACTTGATAAAATACATACAAATATCATAGTCAATTGCATACTGAAAAGCTGTCATGGTAGGGGACTGATAGTGTCAAATAACAGGCTGCTTTTCAGATCAGAAGAAGTGAAAAAGAGAAACACAAGTTGCCAAACACAAGGGATAACAATACCTCTGCTTTGTCCCCTGCTGATTGCATTATACAAGGAAATTGCTAATCAGTATCTTCATTTCTTGGCCAATGTAAAAAAGAAATTTATCACTTAAGAATTCAGCATATCCTTTGGTAATCTTTTGCATGCATTTCTGTTGGGTATGTACCATAAAGTGGGATTTCTGGGTTATAAAGCATGTATATATTCATTTTAATAGAAAGTGAAAGTTTTTCAAGCCACTGGATCAAGTCATACTTTCGCCAGCAGTGGATGAAAGTTCCAATTGCACCACATCTTCACTAGTATTTTTACTTGGTATTGCCAAGTAAAATATTTTATATTAGCCATTCCCTAATGAATACTTAGGTTGAATCATGTTTTAGAGGTTTTAATGGCTTTTTTATATTATTCTTTGTGAAGTGCATTTATAAGACCTCTCTCTCTCTCTCTCTCTCTCTCTCTCTCTCTCTCTCTTTCTTGTTTTTTGTCTTACTGAGGGACAATAGCAGACTGGAATGAATGGTCATTCTACATATGCTGGGCATATGCAGGCTTTGAAATTCAGACCCAGTTTAAATGCATTAGGCTTAAAGTAAATATTAGTTTTTTAAATTTTAATTCAAAATAAATCTCAACTTATTTATTTTGGTAGAAAGGCTGGTTTCTCTATACAACAGTATACATTTACAATGTTTAGTTTTGGAAAATGACCGGTAGGCATGACTGAATGGTAAGTCAGGTGGACAGATGCTTAATGTTTATTTAAAAAAAATTTTTTTAAATTCTCACCCGAGGAATTTTTCCATTGATTTTTAGAGAGAGTGGAAGAGAGAGGGAAAAACAGAGAGAAATATTGATGTGAGAGAAACATATTGATTGGTTGCCTCCTGCACGAGCCCCAACCGGGAAGGAGTCTGCAACTGAGGTACATGCCCTTGACCGGAATTGAATCTGGGACCCTTCAGTCCGCAGGCCGACACTCTATCCTCTGAGCCAAACCAGCTAGGACTAATGTTTAAATCTGTAGTGGGTTCCTAACCCTTGCTGGAGGCCAAACATTACAAAAATACAATGTGAAGGCAATTCTTCTTGCCAGGACTGTTAGAAACAGGTGGTGTGAAGAATTATGTGGTAACCTGCTTGAGACAAGAGATGAGAATGCCGAGTGTTACGCTTAAATAGATGATCTTACAGATTATCTCTAATTGTCTCTCCACGGCAGGATCAGAGAGGAGAAATGAGACTGGCCTCTGCTAATAGATCTAGATTCTCCGCTTTCTCTTGCCTTTGATTAAATGTTACAAACATATGCCAAAATATCAGTTTGAAGGGATTAGCTTGCTTGAGAACACATATATCTTTCTCTCTTCCATAAGTACTGATCTAATGTCTTTGATTTTAGATTAGTGCACACTGGTAAACAGATCATGTTTCAGGTGTATTTTTTCTTTACTAAAATAATACTTTGTTATAGATAAAAAAAAATTTTGCCCAATTTATACACCCATTTGCAGTATATCTGTGAACCTGTTTTCCATAATCTGATGGCCAGTAACACTTTGATATTTTAACATTTGCCAATTTAGTAGATAGACAAAATATGCTTCTTCTGTTATATTTTAAATGTATTAAATTATGAGTGTCTTAGAATATCTTTTTAATATTTGTTGGTAATTTTTATTCTTTTTTTTTTAATCCTCGGCTGAGGACATGCTTATTGATTTTAGAGAAAAAGGGAGAGAGAGAAAGAAACACCAAGGGGTTGCCTCCTGCACACACCCTACCGCAGATCAACCTAGACTGGGGGTTGCACCCACACAGTTTGGTATATGGAATGATGCTCCAACCTACTGAGCCACACTGGCCAAGGCCATTTTTATTCTTTGCTGTCAACTGTCTTGTCGTGTCTTTTGACAATTTTTCAATTGAGTTGTTGACTGTTGATTTGTAAGCATTCCTTTTCAATAAAAAAATAGTATTTGCATAACTATAATGTTGGCTATGTGTATTACACATTAATTTCTAAGTTTCTCATTGGTTTTTTGGTCCTTATCTTTTCGTATAGTTAATTGTATCATGTTTTTCTTTCATGAGTGCTTATGTTTTTGCTATGATGCACTCAGAAAGGATCTAGCCGTGTATTCTCCTTTGGGGAGCAGGTTAAAACATTCTGCAACACAACTGGATAAGCATTTTAGTCTCTCACTATATTCTTCCTTATTATCTTGCCACCTATCCCATGTTTGAGATTGCCATTCAATAAGTATTAACTGAGGCCTTACTATATGCCTAGCAATGGAGATGAAAAAAGTCAGAAGGTAAACTATGGAGACAGAGTCAAATACAATTTAAATTAACCCACTAATTTTGTGAAAAACTACTCTTTATACATGTCCTTCTCTCTGGCCTTAAACAAGTATAATATTAAACTTGCCTCATAAGATATTTACATTTTTTTAATTTTGTCCCCATTATTATTCCAAGAAGTAGTTAAATGCTTTTCTATATTGTTCTTGTTAAATGTAGGAGAAATGCTTTCTCCTGTGTATACTTTCTTAGTGTACAATTAAGCTGCTGTAGCAAAAAGATTCCTTTTTAGGGAAATATCCTATTGGGTAATAATCAATACCGAGTCATGTGGTCATAATCAGCTCCAAGTAAGGCTGGGAAATTTCATTTCTACTTGGACAACCACAAATTGGCTAAAATGGTGGTAGTTTCTATGATTGGAAGGAATTAAGGGATATTGATTATTAGAAGACATTAAGCAGTTTCTACCATAACCTATTTGTATGGTAACTCAATTATCTCTTGTTTCTCCCATAAAGAACACATTTCCTTATCAAAGGTGAACAATGTAGAGTCTAATCCAGTCTAGCTCAAAATCCAGAATCTCTACATGATGCAAAGTTCTTTCCATGAGTCCTGATGTGGCTTTTTCTGTTTCTGTGACCAATAAACTAGTATATGACTTCACTGCCACTTCCCCCAGCCCCCAAGTTCCACACACACAAACACACAAAACACTAACATTCAGCGGTGGAATAGAACCAGGATACCTGCAATAAAGTATCATACTTTAGGAAGAGAAGAATGGGAAACACACAGAACCACTTGTCGATAGGAATGCTGAAATCTTGCTGGGCAGAAATTACAAAGATTGTCCTCAGTAGCAATGGAGTAAGTTTTTTTTCTTTTTTTTTTTGGTTCTTTTGAGATTTGTTTAAAGGTGTATGATCTATGAATTGCCATAATACATATACATCTTGTTCTCTTAGGATATTATTTCCTCATATATTTCAGTATCAACTCTTTTTTTATTATTGTCTAAAGTTTTACATATGTCTCCTTTTCCCCCAATTGACTCTCCCCCCCCAACCCCGCCCCCCGCCCCCTGCCAGCCATTCGCATCCCAGGCAAGCCCCCACTGCCCCGGTGTCTGTGTCCATTTGTGGGAACCCCTTTCACGTCCCGCGTGGTTCAGGGCCCACTCAGGGTCCGGTTTCTGGAGAAGGCCGCACACAAATGAAGAGAGAGACTAGAAAAGATTTAATTTGGAAATATTGGGGGGCCAGGCGGGAGCCCACCTCTAGTGGGAGGACTACCGCTAGGCTCTGGCCTTGCTATCCCTTTTATTGAGGTTATGGGATACACCCATTACCCTTAAGCAGCTTTGGGAAATACCCATAGCCCTTAAGCAGGTAATAAGTGGATTATTATATCAGTAAGGATTTACATGATTACAAGATGGGGAAGTTGCCTCAATTACCATTGTCTCAATTAGATAGGGAGTGGTTGGCTCTGACCTTTCAGAGCTTCAAGGTTGACTAGCCTTCCAAGGTTCCTTGTCCACACCTTTCTAATTAGTGAGACAATGATCGGTTTCCGGCATCCATTGGTTATGCTAATATGCATGCATACAAGTCCTTTGGTTGCTCTCTAACCCCCCCTCCCCTACCATTTGTCCCTGGGTCTGTTTTTGTTCATCAGTTTATGTTGATCATTATATCCCACATATGAGTGAGGTCCTGTGATATCTCTCTGTGACTGGCTTATTTCGCTTAGCATCATACTCTCCAGGTCCATCCATGCTGTTGCCAATGGTAAAAGTTCCTTCTTTTTTATAGCTGCGAAGTATGCCATTGTGTAGATGTGTCACAGTTTTTTAATCCGCTCGTCTGCTGATGGGCTAAATTTCCTGATGAAATCCTGTCTCTGCTTTCTGGGGAACTTCCTTGTCCCACTGTCATTTTGGTCTCCTGGCTTTGTCCTTTGGAAAATTCTTCTCGGTCTGTGATCCCATGAGACACAGTACTGTGCACGTTAGAGAGCATCCCTTCTCTTCTGCTTAAGATGGGGTGATGGACATGGAGCTCTATTTTAAGCTGAATACGCATTTCTCAGCTCTCTGCTGCTGCTGGGTCAGGTTCTCAGGAGGTGCTTCATGGTTAAACAACCACAAACTTGTGTAGACTAGACTTCCAAGTTCTTCAGCAATATAATTTGCTCAAAAACATGTTGATTATTTTTGTCTATGTGGTTCCAGGTAGTTGTATATGAAAGAAACCACAACCAAAGGCTTTGTCTGGATATAAATCTGACAGAGCTATCACGCCCCTCTCCCTTGAATTAAGAGCAGCCACATTGGGTGGGAAAACAACACCCTTCATCTGATTTTAGATTGGCTCACGCGTCTGGTTGAGGACACTTAAGGGAAGGCTCTTGGGCAATGTCCTGAGTGACAACTTTATCTACTGTTATTCTGTTTACAGAAAACAGTTGGCTTTTCCAAGTTACTAATCCCTGAGTCAACTTAGATTAAAGGCCACCTGCTGAGAATAGAGCAGAATTATATCTCCTTTCATCTCTCCTTTAAACTGATTAATTCTTGCCTGACTTCATCTCTCTTACAGTAAGTACACTGCTAAAAGCTGCCAGGGACAGCCAGTACACATTAATATTCCGAATTTTCCCAGCTCCTTACTAGGAGGGACAGGCTTGGTCTATCCTGCCTTCCTAATTACCACTGGTAACAGTTTTATTTGAATGTTTTGCCATAAAAAGGATTCCTGGCTCCCCAGCCAGCCATATCTATTCCCTCTTCACATATCTACCATTAAGGCAGGACCACCAGTGTTAGAACATTTTTGTGTAAAACTCCACTTCTGACAACCAGCTTTTCTATAAATTAAGGTACAGGCGTAACTGCTCTAAAAACAGACTCCAAAATAGAGGTTCAAAAAAGAAAGGAGTTCTTTCTCTTTATCTATCAGTCTTTAGATAAACAGATCCAGTCATGGCAGGGAAGCTCTGCCAACTGCTACATGGGGCTCCCATCTCTGGGTCCAAGGTGCCTACTCGAGTTCTCGTCATTTCCTAGCCAGTAGAAAAGGGACTGGGAAAGGGAAGGACAAAGAGTTTCCTTTTATAAGAGACTAGATACCTGGATCCCTGCCCTTATGAAGCAAAGACCTTTTGCTCACATGTCAATGGCCAGAATACAGTCAGATGACCATACCTTGCTGCCAGGGACACAGAGAATGTGACCTACGAAGTGGGTTTCTATTACAGTACTAAAAGGATAAAGGAAAGACTGGATAATGGAGACCAATTAGCATATATAGATATTGCATTAATATAATTTGTTCCTCCCTTGCTTTTTTTTTTTTTTTTTTTTGACAGCACTTTGGAAGAAATAGCATGAATATTTAGAAACAATATTTTTAGCTCCCAAATTACATACAAAAATTACACATTTTCAAGCCAGATTTCCTATCTTTGGAATATTCAGGCTATTTATCAACACCAAGTCACTAACCAATAAAAATATATTTATTCGTAATACATTCTAATTTTGTTATTGTTCTTAGTCTAAGTTACACTCAGTTTTTATCAGAGCAAATGAGAATACCTCTCTAAACGTCTACCTTCTACTTTCTGAAATGTTCAATAAAATCAAAATTTCTTACTGATGTGTTTGATGGTGAGAGACTGTATGTGGTAAATGGAAAAGGTGAGTGAATACATAAAATGATTAATATTCTTATAAGAGGTGGGTTTTACTTTTCCTTCCAAAAAGGAGGACTTGTCCCTATATTCTGCATAGGAGTTCATTTCACTTTTTACATCTCACCTCTGCATATATGACAAATCCCATCGAGCACAAAGTACTTCAAGCTAGTGAGAGTTTCTGGCATTCAGTTTTCTTCACCATCACCCCACCCTCACCACCGTTATTATTTTATTTATCCTACTCAATTCTTGAACTTGTTTCCATCTCCCCCCACCCCAACCCAGGTTTCAAAGGCTTATCACTTCCCTCCTCGGCAGATCTACTTCTGATACATCTGTTTATTTTGTTTTTGTCTTCTGTCTTCATATTCTATACATCCAGAGATGTGCCATGCTCTCCTCAGTCTCCTTCTCTTCTCGTTTGGCTTAACCTGGGGTAGAAGCTCAGTGATCTCCTCCCGATGCCCGCAGTGATGTTGGTTTTTTACCAGCACCCACACTAACCAGTAAAGACCATCTAGTATCTGGACCAGCCGTGGGCAAACTACGGCCGGGTCGGCTGTTCTATCCGGCCCGCGGAGCCGAAAGAGCGGAGGGTTCTCTTGCTCTCCCCTCCGCTCCTTTACTTTGAATTTATATTAGTTCACACAAACACTCCATCCATGCTTTTGTTCCGGCCCTCCGGTCCAGTTTAAGAACCCATTGTGGCCCTCGAGTCAAAAAGTTTGCCCACCCCTGATTCTGGACTGTAAGGTGAGTAGGTAGGCAAATGCATTCTTAACCAACAGAGAAACTGAAGTTGAAAAGTAATTAAGTGATGTAACTAACATACCTGGCCCAACTAGTAATGGTGGAGCCAGGATTCTTCAGAAGGTCTTTTAATTTAAGGACCTCCCTAGACACCACACAGTGTTCTTTTGTATTGTACTGTTATTGTAATCAACCACACTGCTTTCAGACAAAGCAAAGGAAGGCCAACAGCATCAGAAATGTGTCCCTTATATTTGGTCATTAGGTTTCATCGGGGAGATGCCCAGGAGGGGATCTGATTCTGCCAAGACTGAGTAGATTACTTTCTAGCGGGGGAAACACATGCCTAGAAAATTGAAGAAAATTACACCCTTTTCTTTTTGTTCTCACTTAATAATCATCTTAAAAGACAGCCAGCACAAAGTACACTTTTAAAAACCCATAGAGCCGGAAATTTTAGAATCATAGAATATTTTCATGCACTACAGGGTACCTGCAATCCTTATAAGAAAATAGAACATAATTTCCATACTTTTTGCTAGCTCTTTTTTAAAATTAAAAATTGGGTATTCATTATTCTGTGACTATTTTTGCCTACATATTCTTCTGAGCTTTGTGGCAGTTTGGGTGCTGGGATATGAAATAATTTGCTCCTATGGGTCATCTATAAAATTTCTTGAGAAATATACCATGTTTGGCAGTGACCTCTTCTCTTAAGGAATATCATCATGGAATCATAATGAAGGGGTTGTGTGGATTCCACGGAGACAGTTAGGCAGTATAAAAACTCTCTGCTTTCAGGCTCTGATGACCTCTTGGGGCCAGAAACATTATAAAAAAGAATAAAATGCAGACTTAAATGAGCAGAAGATTCAAGGATTCCAAAAAAGACATTATCTCTGGTGCCCTCAATGGAAGTTCATGTCAAATAATACTTGATCTTATAAAAATAAGACCTTTTTTAGAAGCACTTTAATATTCAGAAGTCAAAATCTCAATGCTTCTTTTCATTCAAACCTGGGTTGAATATTATGCACCATTAGAGGCCTATTGCTTAACCTCACCGAGGACCCACTGAGAATATTATCATTCTAGCAATGTCCCTACTGGATCTTCAGGTACATATATTTACAGATATTTTGTGACTGAGAACAGAAAAATGCCACTCTCAAGCACCAAAGCTCCAAATTATTTTATTAAATTAGAACTCTAGCTCACAATATTTTGGTTTTGATTAAACTCAAATGAGATAGCCTACCCGCTTCCTTGTCTCCTTAACTGTCCCACCTGTACTTTTGTCTTCCAAGTAGTGTCACTGCAATTGTGCAGAGGCGATTGCCTTATGTGAGCTCAGTATGAGGACGTTCTTTCTGCCTCTGTATGTAAGTGTCAGGTTGGAACAAGACCAGCAACTTTGCAAAGATTAGGAAAGAGATGAAATGCTGACTGGACTTTCCCCCGCTACAATTACATTTATTTTTTATTTTAGAAATGAGGGTGTAGGCTGAAGGTGGAATTAATGAAAGGGAGTGGGAGTATCTACTTGTTTCTCAGGTTATCAGCTTTTACCCCATATGCCAACCCACTAGAATACTGGTTTTATTGTATACCTTTTCACACAGAGTGGTAGATAGGATAATAGCCTCCTTGACCATATCCTGTCTGGACCCTGGGAATATATTACCTTACAGGGCAACCGGACTTTGCAGATGTGATTAAATTAAGGATATTGAGAAGCGGAGATAACCCAGCTGGGCCCAATATAATAACAAGAGTCCTTATAAGGGAGGGAAAGAAGGAAGGAAGGAAGGGAAAGAGGGAGGGAAGGAGGGAGGGAGGGAGGAAAGGAGGGAGGGAGGGAGGGAAGGAGGGAGGGAGGGAGGAAGGAAGTCAGAGTCAGAGAAGGAGATATTACTGATGGTCACACTGCAGTTTAGATAGAAAAAGAGATCTTTGAAGCTGCTATGCTGCTAGCTTTGAAGATGGGAGAAGTGGCCACAAGCGAAGGAATGCTGGAGGCCACTAGAAGCTGGAAAATGCAAGGCAAGAGATTCTGCCCCTAGAGCAGGGGTGGGCAAACTTTTTGACTCGAGGGCCACAATGGGTTCTTAAACTGGACCGGAGGGCCGGAACAAAAGCATGGATGGAGTGTTTGTGTGAACTAATATAAATTCAAAGTAAAGGAGCGGAGGGGAGAGCAAGAGAACCGGATAGAACAGCCGGATCTGGCCTGTGGGCCGTAGTTTGCCCAAGGCTGCCCTAGAGCCTCCTGAAGAAATTCAAGCAACCCTGTTGGCCCGCTTTAGAATTCTGAGCTCCAGAACTAAAAGGCCATCTATTTGTCTTGTTTTAAGCTACTACATTTAGGATAATTTGTTATAGTAGCAATAGGAAATGAATACACTAAGATTCAACAACATCAGTTTTAAATATAGAATATCCAAATTATAGTGTTTAAAATTTTAAAAGAATTATTACCTTACACACATACCTGTGTCTATATATTTTAGTACTGTTAAATAATTAGGTCTTATGTATAGAGTTCCTATTTCATGATGATAAGAATATGGCAAATTTAGTTTATTAATTCAGGTATTTTATTTGGTTCTTTTTGTAAAACATTATATGAAAAATGAAGTAGTTGCCCTATCATGTGGTATTTTCTTATTTTTTTTTTTAAATGTCTCTGTAGTAATACACTGCTTTATTTCCATGTTGAAAGATAGCTATTCTAAGTTAGTGATTCTCAGCCTTGGCCCTATTGACACTTTGGATAAGATGATCCCTGCTGTGAGGGGCTCTCCTGTGCACTGTAGGATACTTAGCATCATCCCTGGGTTCTACCCAAGAGACACTAGTAACACTAGATGTCCCCCAGTTCTGACAGCCAAACATGTAACCAGACATTGTTGCCAAATGTCCCTGGGGAGCAAAATCAGCCCTGGTTGAAATCAGTACTTTAGGCAATGCACAATGTGGTGGTCAAAATCTCATAAGCGTCCATTAGAACATTCACAAGACGATTTAGTTACATTGTTAGGAAATTATCAGAAAGGCATGGGTAGTTGCTTCCTTATAATTCACCCCAGCAAAGCATTCGCCCATGGACCCCCTCCATTTCCTTCTTGCCTCACTGGGATCTTTTCCAGCTCCTCCTCTCCTCTCGCACCTCTCGATGACGGAACATCCCAGGACTCAGTTGTCCTCTCAGATGTCTTCTTTATCTATACTCACACTCTAGGTCATCACATCCATTCTATGTCTTTAAATGTATCTACCGTATACACTGATTCACAGCAAATGTATGTTCCTGGCCATGAATTCTCTATTGAACTTGAACAGCCTATTCAATAACTTCAACTGACTGTCCAATAGGATAAGCATGTCCAAAAATGGACATCATCAATTCCTGTTTCCCCAGTTATACCTTTTCCTCACACAGTGTTTCCAAGATCAGTAAATGGCAACTCCTGTGATACTCAATTTATCTCATTTTTTCACATCCTATATCAGATCCATCCTCCTCCTATTGGCTTCAAATGCAGCCCCTCTTCACCACCATCACCACCAGCTCTGCCTGGATTATAGTCACAGCCTCTTAATTGGCCTCTCCTTCCAGGCTGGCCATTATGCAGGCTCTCCTCCACTCTGCAGTGAGACAGAGCCTTTCAAAATGTGAGACAAGTCATGTCACTCCATCTTATCTCACCCAGAGGGAAAATGGAAATCCCACTGATCTATGCTTCTACTACCTTTCTCACCTCATCTCTCACCCTTCTCCATCTCTCTCAGTCACTCTAGCCACACCCCTTCATCACAATTCCTTGAACAAGCCAAGCAGCTTCTTACCCCTCTGCATGAAAGGCTCTGCAGGTCCCCACCCAGAGATATGCCTAGAGCTCTGTATTAGTCATTAGTCATGATTCTCCAGAGAAAGACACTAATAGGCTATCCTATCTAATAAAAGAGTAATATGCAAATTGACTGTACCTCCGCTATACCTGCCAGCCATGCCCACCAGCCACGCCCACCAGCCAATCAGGAGGGAATATGCAAACAAACCCAACCCAAATGGCTGCAGCCACAGAAAGCAGGAGGGAGGCTTGGGTTTCCCTGGAAATAGAGGAAGCCAAGCTTTCTGCCTGCCCTTGCCAGCTCAGGCCTCCACTCAGTGCTACAAAGTTTCAATTATAGAAGATAAATAAATCCCAACAGAAATGGCTGCTGCCACGGAGCAAGCAGAAGGCTTGGCTCCACTCCAGGCTACAAAGTTTCAATTGTAGAAGGTAAATAAATCCCAGATACCAGGGCCTCTGCTTGGGTTGCCGGGGGCGTGTGGCTGGTCTGCAAACCACCACAGGCCCCTCGCCCAGGCTGCCCCACACCCCAAAGGAACCCCCACCCTGATCCAGGACACCCTTCAGGGCAAACCAGCTGGCCCCCACCCATGCACCAAGCCTCTATCCTATCTAATAAAAGAGTAATATGCAGATTGACCATCACTCCAACACACAAGATGGCTGCCCCCATGTGGACACAAGATGGCCACCACAAGATGGCCAACAGGGGAGGGCAGTTGGGAGGAACCAGGCCTGCAAGGGAGGGCAGTTGTGGGTGATCAGGCCAGCAGGGGAGGGCAGTTGGGAGGGACCAGGCCTGCAAGGGAGGGCAGTTGGGGGTGATCAAGCCTGCAGTGGAGGGCAGTTAGGGGTGACCTGGCTCGCAGAGGAGGGAAGTTGGGGGTGACTGGGTCTGCAGGGAAAGGCAGTTGGGGGGGGACCCAGGCCTGCAGGGGAGAGCAGTTGGGGGGTACCAGGCCTGCAGGGGAGGGCAGTTATGGGTGACCAGGCCTGCAGGGGAGGGCAGTTAGGGGTGACCAGGCCTGCAGGGGAGGGCAGTTAGGGGCAAACAGGTTGGCAGAGGAGCAGTTAGACATCAATCAGGCTGGCAGGGGAGTGGTTAGGGGGTGATCAGGCTGGCAGGCAGAAGCGGTTACAGGCAATCAGGAAGGCAGGCAGGCGAGCAGTTGGGAGCCAGCAGTCCTGGATTGTGAGAGGGATGTCCGAATGCCCATTTAGGCCCGATCCGGATCGGGCCTAAACGGGCAGTCGGACATCCCTCAAGGGGTCCCAGATTGTAGAGGGTGCAGGCTGGGCTGAGGGACACCCCCCGCCCCCATGCATGAATTTCGTGCACCGGGCCTCTAGTGGTATACATAAAATGACATTTCTTACAAGAAGTTGGCCCACATGATTATGGAGAAATAATGTTTAACCAGATATCTGGGCATCCTTTGGCCTAGTCAAGGTTACACACAAAGTTAACCATCACAGACTCATTCCCTCATTTTTTTTTCAGGTCTCTGTCCAAATGTCACTTTGGAGGGGGCTTCTCTATCTAAAATATAATCCCTCACCTCATAATTCCTATCCCTCTCTGGCTTTATTTTTCTTCATATGGCAGAATTTGTATATGAATATTTGATTCCTTTCTGTCTCCACTCACTAGACTATAGCTCCATGAAGGCAGGGTCCCCTTAACTATCTGCTCTCTGCTGTTTCACCAGCATTAGGATATACACCAGGATATAAATATACAAACATATGTATCAGGATACCAGGATGTCAGGATAGCCTGTCATGTAGCAAGTACATTATAAAGTGAAGACGAATGCCTGCTATTGAACCTCAGAATTGGAAAACAGTGTAAAATACTCATAGAATGGAACACAGTATAAAATGCTGGTAGGCTAGGATCACAGCCACATTAACCTCCCTAGAAACACAACACTTTTCCAATCTAAAATAAACGTAAACATGGCTCTTTCTCAGTGTTTTCAGGAACTAGCAAAGCTGTGCTTCATTAACATGGACACAGAGTGCCCTCTACTGTGCTGTTTGGATGTGCGCATCTCTGAAGGTATTTTCTCTCTCTCTTTTTTTTTAACGGCTAAATACATGGATACATCTCCCCAAATCCAAAAGCATTTTGTGGTTTATTTGACCAGCATAGAATATCATAAACTACTTTTTTTTCCTTTTGTTGAATTGATTGGGGTGACACTGGTTAACAAAATTATACAGGTTTCAGGTGCACAATTCTGTACACTGAATTGTGTGTTCACACACACCCTCAACTCACGTGTCCACCCATCACCATTTATCCCCCATACCCTCCTCCACCTCCCCCAGCCATGCAATCACCACACTGTTATCCCTGTCCGTGAGTTTTTTCCTTTTTGCTCAATTCCTCCATCTCCCACTCTTCCCGGCCCCCGGACAGTGGTTAGCTCTGAGCCTGTCTCTATTTTGCTTGTTTCAATTTTTATTTTAATCGGGCAGAATACTGTTTTAAAGAACTTAAAGAGATATACAACAGATAACTTCCATCCTTAATGCTTTAAAATAAAAATCTATTTCTAGAATAAACAGAAAGTAAATCTTATGCTGTTGACGTGTAGATTTTTATTTTTTTAACAGAGTATTCACTGCCTCCAATGTTGAGGCCAGGGTAAGACATATCAGGGCTTTTAAGTCAAAGGGATGTTTTGCCAGTTATCAACTACTGTGTCTGGAAGAGAGTTTTTGCTACTCCTGTACGTAAAATTACACTTGACCCTTGAACCACATAGGCTCGAACAGCGTGGATTTACTATGCATGTTTTTTTCCCCATAAATACATTCAGGCCTTAATATCCATGGGTTTCGCATCTGCAGATTCAACCAACTGCAAACCGAAAACAGTATTTTCACATTCCCAACAGCGGATCCCCAACCTCGTATCAAAAATACGTGTGTGTGGGGAGGGGGGGGGGAGGATGCGGGGGGGGGGGGTAGTAAAGGATGTGCGTAGTGGTGGCTTCGGCACCCCTAACCCTCGCTTTACTCAAGGGTCACCTCTAACGCAGACATACCTCGGAGCCGTCGCAGCTTGGGTTCCAGCGCAGCGCAGTAAAGCGAGGAAGTCCAGCTGTAATCATTTTGCTGGTGAAGGTCTTGCTTTTATTTGCAGAAAGGAAACACCTGTGAAGTTCAATAAAGTGAAATGCAATAAACAAGGGCCCTCTGGAGAAGACCCCCCCCCCCCCACCAGCTGTCAGAGCGCCCAGTCCCAGCTGAGCAGGGGCGGCCGTCACGTCCCCACCTGCACGGAGGGCGTCAGGAGCAGAGGAGTCCAAGTTGCAGGTGCCTCTGGAGGCCGTAGGCCGGCCAGCCCGCGTGGCTGCCCCTCCTCCTCGCGCAGGCCTGGGCTTCCCAACTCCTGCGCGGTCTCCTCGGCCCGGCTCGGGCAAGGGCGCCCTGGGCCAGAGGGGCGGGCGCCCAGGGCTTGGGCCTCCAGCACCTCTCCAGCGGCCTCTTCTTGCGGGAAAACATCAGAAAGCCAACACCGAAGTTGGTGACACCGCAGAGCGATACGCAGAGTGTGGCCGCGGGGTCCCAGACCGTGATCACACGCCTGGCGCGGCGGGAGCTGGAGAACCGGCGGGATGAGCTCCGGCCCCCAGTGGGTTTCCCGGGACCTCGGTGTCCGCTGAGGCCGCGGACGGGGTCTGTGCCCTGGCTCCATGATCACTCTGAACACGGCACCGGAAACACCCAGAGATGGTCCGGCCGAGGCCGGAGGCCCTCCTAGCCGAAGGGTGTGTAACCTGGACTTCACGCCACCTCTCGTACCGGGGTGATGACGTCACCGGGCGAGCAGTGGGTCCCGCAGGAGGATGCTGCACCGGAAGGAAGCGGTCAATGTCAGGCTAAGCCAGCGCGAGGAGGTGGCCCACCCGGTCGTTAAAGCTATGCAAGCCCCAAGGAGTACGGCGTTTTCTGGAACGGAGACTGACCAAATCGGCCCCTGCGTTTACACGGTTTTCTCAAACAAGATCACACCTGTCCAGTCCGGAGAAGCAGGGAGAGCGCGCCCCGTGGAGGAACCAAGACGGTGCGGTCCTTCTTTGGGTTGTGTGTGCAGCGCGGTGCCAACCAGAAGCCAGCTGAGACAGCTTGCAGCGTCTCTTCTAGTTTAAAGGGTGAACTGTTATGGAAACTAATGAACAAAGGGAGTCCATGAAGAGGCTGTTCTCTGCCCTTCGAAAGAAGGGCACCTGCACGTGTTGAAGATGCTCTGCACAGGCCTCGAGCCCTTCACACGAAAGCGAGGACAGGCTGGATTTCAAGTGGTGCATAACCCAAGCGCTAGCTGATGTTTGACCGTCATGTTGTTGCCATAGTGGCAGCCTTTGTACCCATGACGGTGGTGCTCACTGGTTCTCCCCACCCCTGAAGGCTGTTGAACCCTAGCACCAGGAGGCCTGCGAAGGCCCAGGCAGAAGCCGGGCTTTGTCCCACGTTCTCTGGTATGGCCTCCCCTGGAGACAATGAGGTTGAAGCCAATTGCGTGTAGTGGTCACTTCTCTGACTTTGAGTGACTGTATCCAAGATTTATTTGTTAAGAGAGACATCTCCTTTTCTGCATCCGTGCTCCATAGAAGCTCTCCTCTTCAGACATCCTGGAATGGAAAGGATTTGGCTTCTGCTGTTTTTACTAGATGGTGTTTTTACCACATCTGCTTCCTCCTCTCCCCTGCTCCCTCCTGCCTTTCTCCCTCTGAACTTCCTTCCTAAGAGCTGAGAGCGAGGGGATGTCAGATCACTTCATGCACCAGGAACTAAGCTACTTAAACTGCTGGTCTGACTCCCATGGGTAGTTGCTGCTCCTTTTTTTGTAGAAAAATAAAATCCTCGTGGTCTTTTGTAAATCCTCAAAATAAGAAATATTCACCTACATAAATGTTCAAAGAGCCTATCTTATGTATTAGATGTAATAAGACCATAGGGAGTTATTGGACTAAAAGAATTGTTTACTTTTTATTCAAGATTTTTTTTAAAAAAAATGTGTTTGAAAATGCTGCTGAATGTTGATGCTGTCTTTCTTCTGGGAGTAAATAGTTGGTAAAGGGGATGGAGCCTGTGGGGTTGCACAAACATGTTGGACTAGCTGTGCCTAGACTAAGGATGACAGCTTTATGATGATGAGGAAACAAAATCTTAATTTTTCTTCTAGTCCAAAGATTCTATAGCAGCCGTGGGGAAACTACGGCCCGCGGGCCGGATCCGGCCCGTTCGGCTGTTCTATCCAGCCCTTGGAGCCGAAAGAGCGGAGGGTTCTCTTGCTCTCCCCTCCGCTCCTTTACTTTGAATTTATATATTAGTTCACACAAACACTCCATCCATGCTTTTGTTCCGGCCCTCCGGTCCAGTCTAAGAACCCATTGTGGCCCTCGAGTCAAAAAGTTTGCCCACCCCTGTTCTATAGGGTGGCCCTAAAGTCTGAAAATACAGATAACACTATTTTGTCACTCACTGTAATGTAATATCAATAAATCATTTGGTCAATCACAAACAACAGGATGGGGGTAGGGGAGCGGGGAGGATCTAGAGCCGGAGTGAGCTGTGTTTGTTTCTCAACAGGCTGGAGTAGGCCTCCAGCCTTGCTGCATATTATAATCACCCGCGAGCATTTAAAGACTGTTAGTGACCCGATAAATCACTTTCACCAAAAGTACTTATTTCTTCCTTTCCAACTTCCAGGGCTTCCAGTGCTTTCTCTTACTTTATGAAGTGGTTCTCCATAGGGCGCAATTTTGCTTCCCTCTGCCTCAGGGACATTTGGAAATGTCTGAATGTTTGATTGTTACAACTGGATGTAGGGGTAGGGAGAGAAGGATGCTACTGGTGGGGGTAGGGAGAGGAGGATGGTACCGGTATCTGTGAGCAGAGGCCGGAAATGCTACTAAGCATCCCGTATTGCACAGGGCAAAGACCTGTCCAGAGGCCAATGGTGTCAAGGCTGAGACACCCTGCCTCGACAGACTGGCTAGGACCTCCAAGAGAATATGGAAGAGATGAGAACAAACATCTTATCTTGTTCCAGATGTTGGTGGAAAAAATTTGTTCTTCCGCTCTTAAATATGATGTCAGCTATACATTTTTTTGTAGATACCCTTTTAAGATCAAGAAATTTCCATTCTATTCCTAGTTTTCTCTGTTTTTTTATGGATGTTGCTGAATTTTATCACTTTTCTGCATCTATACAGATGGTCACCTGGTTTTCTCTTTTAGGCTGTTAATATGGAGAATTCTTTATAAATTTTTAAATGTTAAAATGAATTCCTGGGATAAAACACCTTTTTAAATTTTTTTAATTTATTGATTTTAGAGGGGGAGAGAAAAAGAGAGAGAGAGGAGAGATTTGTTGTTCCACTTATTTATGCATTCATTGATTGCTTCTTGTCCGTGCCCTGACCTCAGATCAAATCTAAAACCTTGGCATATTGGGATGATGCTCTGACGGTTAGAGTCTAACCAACTGAGTTACCTGGCCAGGGCCTGGGATAGAACCCCTTTAATTTTTGTATTGTTGGATTCAATTTGATAAAATTTGAAGATTTTTACATCAATGTTTTGAGGAGTACTGGTATGTAATTTTCTGTTCTTACAATCTTTTTGTTTCACTTTGGTCAGGGTAATACTGGCCTCACACATGATTCGGGAAAGGTTCTCTTATTGTCTATCATCATCTTGTATTATCAGGTAGAGTTTGTCTAGAATTAGTTTCATTGCTTAAATGTAAATTTTTTAATGGTCTCGCAAAATTTCACTCAAAAATGAGTGAACTATATTATTTGAAGCAAGGCAAGGTCTATAAAGCACTCATAGCTGAGGATGCAATATATATGTTTTATTTTTTAACAATAACAATAATAAAATGGCTCGATTTAAAAAATAAAATCTTTCATAATTATGTAAGCATGGAAAGGTTGTCTAATTTTGACTATTTACTGAATGAGGATGGATTAAGAAATGCTAAATTGCCCAGCTAGAGTGGCTCAGTGGTTGAGCGTCAACCTATGAACCAGGAGGTCATGGTTCAATTCCCGGTCAGGGCACATGCCCGGATTGCGGGTTCGATCCCCACCTACACTGGGGCATGGAGGAGGCAGCCAATCAATGATTCTCTCTCATCATTGATGTTTCTATCTCTCTTTCCCTGTCCCTTCCTCTCTGAAATCAATAAAAATTAAAAAAAAAGAAATGCTAAATTCATATTTATTTATGCATAAAAGGATTTAACATTAAAATTAATAATGTAATTAACTCACATATCACATTTGAATAAAATGTCACAACAAATATACTTTTTCAAAAAGATGTATTTTAATGATGGAAGACTGTATCAGTGAAGTGCTTCTGTACATATTTTTTGGGGATGATAAACATGTACTTTCAAATATATATATATGTGGAACAGAATACAAATTGTTTTGTCATTAAAGAGCTGTGCTTTCAAAGGCTTTTAAAAAGGCAAAAAAGGTGAAGTTTCTCCCAGAAAATGACACTTAGGAGTTAATGCCATCAAAATCACAATGGCTAAAAAAGAAAAACAAACTTTTAAAGCCATAATAACAAACTTTAATGCAAATATACTCCTTGTTTGAACACATAGAACGGACAAGAACCTATGGAACATTATGGCTGTCTTCTCTGGCACGTTAAAGAACAAGTTTGGCTAATGGCTCCTGAATACTAAAATTTTCCGACAAACTCCCCTAGCTTGTGCCTAGCTTTTCACTTTTATGGATCATATAAAACGACATAAATCAGTTTCAAGCACAGCCAATAACGGTCCATAACAAAAGTTTAGTTTTGCTTATCTATTGACATCAGAAAATTCCAGTTTAAAAAGAATTTCAAACCAATCCTAGGCATTAAAAAATAGCCATATAGCTGAGGTTAATTTTCTAAAGTCAAATAACGCACCCCCACCAGCTGACCAAACAGGAATGGGACAGCCATAATGTTTGTTTATTCCTCCAAAAACCAGTTTAACACCTGCTGGAATCCCAGCCCAGAAACCAGCCTGTGAATGTGGGTGGCTCATAGCCCTGTTTTATTATGATAATTGGCGTCCTCCTGTCTCTTCCAGAAGGGTCTGTCTCAAGGTACATTTTGGCTAAAAAGAAGTACAAAGACAAATAAAATTTAATTAGTCTTGATTAAAGTAGCTATAGAATGAAAAGTTTTTCAATAAACGTAACAAATTAAATCTTCCTTGCCCCCAAGTAGTCAAATATTGTTCCATATGAACAATTACTTATAGATTTCTCTCATCTACTATAGAATGTACCATGAGAGTTTCATTATTGCCTGAAAAAAAAATCCAAACTTTATGGAATTATACTTATGGCATAGTCGTATGTTTTCAATAACAAAAATTGTGCCAGAAGAAAAAACAGGATCGTTCAAAAGGAATTTTTAAAAAAACCTAGGTTATAACAATTATATAGATTTTACTATACCTATAATTAAAAAAATGTAAGTGAATTAAAAATTTCAGGATAATTGATATCTAGCTTACCAGACTTCAGAGATTCGGTCTTCTCAACTTCATTGGCATCTCTGCCAATCCAAATAAAAATCTGAAAAATGAAACAATATATACTATTGGAGGAGTGTTGACTCAGTGCTGGACCCCATGCAAAGTGCTCCTCACACATTGCTCTTTAAATCTTTACAGCCTCACAAGTGAGAAATGTGGACACAACTGCGCAGGCGTTCAACCACTTTCCCAGTGTCTACACTTATTAGGAGACGCCTACAACTTCTATCCAGACAAGTTTCAGTCCAGATTTCACATTCTGATATTTTGTGTTTATATAGTGTTTTCCAGTTAGTAAAATGAACGCTCTCAAAAACAACTTACGGATTGTTTAATTTTCTTTTGCCCTCTCCCCTGGGGTGTGTAAGACAATCATTATCCCCATGTTATCCTGGGGGGACCACACTCAGCTTGTCTATGGGCACTCCAGACTCCCTTGAGGAACTTCTGATGGAAGCTTCGTGTTCTCCTATAGTATTGTATTCTTTAACAATTTGGTAAAAGTGCTTGAATAATTAAATACTGATGTTTTATTTAAACTGATATAATAATATATTCTGTATGTGTCCTTCTCCTTCTTAAATATGTAGGTTGCATACTTCAATGCTGAAAAATTCCCCTGAATTACCTTATATGGAAATCATTTTAAAGCCACTTGTTGGCAGGAAAATTTTGGTCTTATTAGTTTTGATTGTGTTCTAATTCATACTGAAAGGGCTGGAATATTTGTTTGCAGGGTGGAGAACAAGCCACGACAGCCTGGTAATGTACTTGGAAAGTATGAGGTATAACTGGCATATAACATTATATTAGTTTCAGGTGTATAACAGAATTATCTATTGTGAAAATGATCACCACAACAGTAAGTCTAGTTAACAAGAATCTAAGGGGTAACATAACTGAATGACTTAGCAATTAAGAGCAGACCTATAATATTGTTTGGTTGACTCTAAGAGTAGGCCAAATTCAGACAACTATTTCATAACTGTTCATGTCATTTAGTTCCTAATATATTTATTTTATTATTATTGTTAACTTACAATAGTAAATGGAGGTTAAAAAAAAACTATCTGTGTGCCATGTTAAATCACCATTAATTTTCTCCAAAATAAACATAACAGTGGCAGTCTCTACTCTGTAAATTCAAAACTATTCTGTGTCTGTTTCTTTCCCAGGGAAAGAGTCTCCTGTGAGTTGTCAAATTTCAAGAGAAATTCTGAATATTTCAGTCTCCCCACAGCATTGTACTCCTGTTATACCCACTTATACCAACTAATGCATTTATTAGTTGGCTAAATAAATATATGAACAAATAAGGAGTGAGTGAATTTTACAAATAAATGAAAAATAAACTTTTTTGCCTAAAATTATACAGCCAAAGTTGACAACCATGGAATTATTTCTACATTAAGGTATCAACTTGCCAAAATGTGTTGTCTCCTTTCAATACAGCCTAAATCCATAGGCCGATGTATTATTAGACTTGCCACTTCTCAAAGCAGGTTTTGGCAGCTCCCAGCTACATGTACACTCTCTTGTTGTGCACAAAATATAGTCTTACCTGTTCCCAGGCATCTAACAACATGACATCATCTTCTGCTAAATCATCCTGGGTGAACTCTCCTGGGACCTCTTCAATCTGAAATGTATAAAATCACTTTATGACCAAACCATCAAGAAGTAATTTTTCTAATATATAGACAAATTGCTTCACAGATTCATGCTGCTTTCCTAAAGTCTCTAAAGACATTTTTTGCATTTGTGGACAAAAGAAAAAGGTTCCGTGGGTAGTAACCACACAGAGAGATCAGATCATAAATTTCTAACTGGGCAGATCACGGTGGACAGCTACACTCCAGACCTGTACCTTCTTTAGTGAAAAGTCTAAGCCAGCGCTGTCTGTTATTCTTGTGCATCTGGGTTAACACAGCTTGGAAATGCCAGAAGCAATACTCCTCAAAGGAGGTCTTGACTATAGGTAACATAACCTTGTCACCTATCCTGTAATGTAGTCGCCACCTTGCTTTTTCTCACCGCCATGTAACCTTCCTGGCGCTCCCTCCTTAACTTCAAATGCATAAAAGCTGCTGCACAACTGCTATTCTCAGGAGCATTTGAGATCTGCTCCTGGCACATGTTGTCAGTTTTGGCTCAAACTCTTATAAAAATTCTCTACAGGTTTGGACATTTCTTATGTCGACACATTTGAGTTTATGGTCTGGGTATTAAACTTCTTTCCCTTTGTAGGTCAACGTTGTTTTAATAAAATCAATAGGTTTGGTCATTTTTATAAATCAACAATTCTCAATAAGATGAAATTATAACATAATATTCCATATGCAAAGTTTTGGGCTAAATTGTATTCTATAGTTAACATTAAAGCGTTTGACAAGGCTAGTTTAACATATCCAGTACCAGCAAATATGTTTTTACTGTTTTTAGAGAGAGGAGGGAGAGGTAGAGAGAAACATTGATATGAGAGAGAAACATTGATCAGTTGCCTCTTTATGCATGGGGACTGCACCTGACTGGCATGGAACCTGCAACCTGGGTATGTGCCCTGACTGGGAATCAGACCCATGACCTCTTGGTATACGGGATGATGCTCCAACAAACTGAGCCACACTTGTTACTGAAAAGTTCAATATGTTTAAAGAATTCTGGAAAAACCCCCCCTGATACTTAGGAAAGTGTGGTAGATTGGATTATGGTTCCCAACGCTTCACTCCTTCCGTCTGCCACGTGGCTTTGCAGTCCAGTCGAGCAGGCAGAGAGGACTGTGGCCTTGGCTGTCCTATTAGCCGACGTGCCTCAGCAGGGCCCTCTTGTGCCCCTGGCGTCTGTCCTGGGAAACAGGCATGAACCTAACCTGCAGCCAATGGAGAACCTCCAGCTGTGCCCAGCCCACATCAACCTGATCCTAGGGCAGCGGTCGGCAGTCTGCGGCTCGCAAGCCACATGCAAGCCGCAGTTTGCTGCTCAGCTGACCAATGAGTTTGCCAGCTACTGTATCTGTAGCCCTCTGAGCAAGACAATACATATACTGTATGCTGTAACTCAGTGGTCAGCAAACTCATTAGTCAACAGAGCCAAATATCAATAGTACAATGATTGAAATTTCTTTTGAGAGACAAATTTTTAAACTTAAACTTCTTCTAACGCCTCTTCTGCAAAATAGACTCGCCCAGGCCATGGTATTTTTGTGGAAGAGCCACACTCAAGGGGCCAAAGAGCCGCATGTGGCTCGCGAGCTGCAGTTTTGCTGACCACGGCTGTAACTGATGAGATACTGAGGTTATTATACAAAAAAAAAAAACAAAATAAATAAGCAAACGAAAAGCTAACCATTTACAAAAGGCAAGGAATTTGTTTACATTATCTTTTAACAGAATATTTGCTAATCACATAAAGGCTAAAAAAAACACAAAAACCTTAAATATTACTTTGTGCTATGCACTGTTCTAATCCTTTTTATGCAACAACTAAGTTAATATTCACAACAACCCTATGAAGAAGATACTAGGATTAGCCCCATTTAACAGATGTGAAAACTACAGCACAGAGAGGGTAAGTAAGCAGCCTAAGGTCACACAGCCAGTAAATAATATCACCAAGTAAGTAATATCACACAGGCAGATTGGCGCTAGAAGCTGTGATTTTAACCAATGGGCTCTGCTGCCTTTGGACATGAATCTACATGTCCAAAGCCTGCTTTCTGATGCTGATAAGATGAAACACTTCTTAGTAACACTCCTTTCCTTTAAATTGTGAAGAAGTAGGAGCTCCAAACATCAAACAAGAAAATGAGTAGGTGTAGAAGAAAAGGTTTTTTTTTTCTTTTAAATATGTGCATGAAGGAAAAATAAAATAAAATAAAAGACTATTAGATTTTTTACATCTAAGAACAAAGCCTAGATATTATTTTTGTTAAGTATATCTTCATTTAAAACAAACATGTTATTAGCAATATTAGCAAATAATACTAATAAGAAATTATAGAAGCACGTGCTGAAAAGTTGTTTGGATGCAACATCAAGTTTACAATCAAAAGAGTGAAACAACAGATTTTTCTGATGACAAGTTTATAAAATACAGAGATTTCTAAAAAGTAGGTGACCGATTGCAGTGCCCAATAAACAAATATTTATCACAATCCACTATTTAAGTCTTTAATTTTTAGGTCAAATCACCTATAAACATTAAGTGTTGTTTGTACCTGAGCAGTTTCTTCTTCAAAGCATTTTATTTCTAGCAAGCATGTAGCTGGGAAAATACTTGGGAAATTTTCAAGTGTGTATGCTGAAAAATGAAGCTTGTATTCACCAGGGTGTGGCAACTGAATCTTTAGATCAAATTTTGTATAGTAAAGGAATTTGTTCTTTAAGCAAAATATTTATATAAGAGCCTAAAATGGCAAACAAAGTTATTAGCAATATTAGCAAATATTACTAATAAGAAATTATAGAAGCATATGCTGAAAAGTTGTGTGGATGCAACTTTTTTAACTACAGGATTTCTACAGTTAAACTGAGATAATGGGCTACCAGGATATTCCAGAGCCCAGTACAAAACCACTCTTGTACTAGTACATCAATACTTTTACTTCCGAATTCCTGGAATTCAAAGCCTGTGAGTGACTGAAATAAAACATTCCTCCTGATTTCCGTTACTTTGCAAGTGGGTATATACCGTTCTGTGATTTTGCCCAATGATTATATTTCCGTAATATATATTACTTGGTCAACCTGGTGAAACTTTATATTTCCCTAGGAAATTGAAAGGTAACATTTACATAGTTGGATCAGAAACGACTCTTTCTGCCTACAAGAAGTGTCAAATTATTCAATTAGCAAATCCATCCACACGCATGCCGACACCGGTGCATGGTAGCTGGTATTTTTCAGAGCAGCTTGATTTATAGAGTACATTACAATATTCCTGTGCTTTCACATCCATTACGTCATTGACTCTGAAAGCTACCTTGTGTCGAGTGAAGAGTGTCACCTGTGGTTTGCAGGTAAGTGAAAACTGAGAATCAGAGCATCGGAGAGTGTCATAGCCAACACCGGAAAGTCTCTCCCAAAACACTTACGATGAACCTTCCGGTTTTGTTGGAGCAGGCGTACAGCCGTGGCGGGTGCTCTTCAGCCTGGGTCTCCAGCAGTGGAGAGGTCTGGTAGTGCTTCTTCCCTCCGAGGGAATTCCAAAACTCCTCTGTGGAAGACACACGGAGTTACCCGACGCATTTCCAAGAGCATCTGGTTGCTACGGCGTTACATTAACAAGTATTATCTTACCTCGACTTTAATGTTAAGAAATTATTTAAATACAGCAGGTATCATCACCCACTTTGGCAACTAATGGATTCTTACGCCCCCTCCTCCACCAATAACCTTTACCAAGTAACTAGTTATGGAAAAAATAAATTACATGATTAGCAATCATACCAAATAGTGGCCCAGGCCCCACAGCACACACCTGGCTCCTTTCCCTCCCGAATCCTTGTGGTTTTGCATCTGAGCACACTCGCCACGTGCTCCGCTCCCCTCTCCTCCGCCTGGCTGGCACCTTTTCCTATCCAGATGTAGCCATTATTGTGTCGCAGTTTCAGGACAAAAACATCATTGGAATTCAACGAATCTGCATCCACATCTACCTACAGCGTTAAGAAAAATAATACAGTGGGTCAAACCCATTGCTGCCCCCTCGGTAAACATGTCAGAGAAATTGTGACAGAGACAAACCATCCAGCCTTCTGTCCTGACTCCCGAGAGCTTGTTCAGGCCGCACGCGGACACCACTAGGGCTTACACACATTAGAGCAGGAGCACGGTGGTCTGTGTCAGCTTAACTCAACTGCCCACAGACAGGAGCACAAGGCTCTACGAACAAAAGTAGCCAACCTTCAGGGATACATAACAAAGATAATATTCAAAGGGACCATAAGAACAAGGATAGGCTATAATGGGGGAGGGGAAAGAGGGCATAATCTTTACAAATGAAATAGATAAAGCAAAGCCATTCAGTTTTCTCTCCCCTGCTAAACAGGAGGTTTATCACATAACCAAAGGGACACCTTAAAATCACAAAACTGGGACTGGAGTCCAAATTAGGCAAAGAGATAATACTATAGGTTCACTAAAAAGTGCTCCAGGCTCAGATAAATTATTGCTCAAATTATAAACGACTATTTATAGTGGATTAAAAACACAGCACTGACATGCCCCTTCCTTTCAACCAAGACACTGTGGCCACTGTGTTGGATCAGCCCCGTGAACACAGTCTGCTCCATGTGGCCACAGGGGAGTGAAGGGACCCTGGTGGGCCCAGACTCTGGCTGGAGACTGAGGCTAACGGAGGAGCCTCTGGGCAGGAACTGGCATGTGCAGTCTCAGGTAGTGAGCCTGAGTGCCTAGGTCCATGGTCAGCAAACTGTGGCTCGTGAGCCACATGCGGCTCTTTGGCCCCTTGAGTGTGGCTCTTCCACAAAATACCATGGCCTGTGCGAGTCTATTTTGAAGAAGTGGCGTTAGAAGAAGTTTAAGTTTAAAAAATTTGGCTCTCAAAAGAAATTTCAGTCGTTGTACTGTTGATATTTGGCTCTGTTGACTAATGAGTTGGCCGACCACTGGCCTAGGTGGGCTTGTGTCTCTGTGTCCAGGACCTGGTGATGTTGGGACTCGGTGTGAGTGACTGTGAGGACGTCTGGCTGTGATGGTGTGACTGCGAGTGTGTGTATCATTTTCTGCATGACTGTGGAACTCTCTGTGACATGTGGTAACAGGGAGATGAAGAATGAGTGAGCAAGACTGAGATGCAGTGATGAGGGAGGAAGAACATAGGAGTGTGTTGTTCTTGAGGCCGAGTGAAGGAAGCATTTCAAGAGGGAGCTGGTTATCAGCTATGCCAAATGGTGCTGTTTGGCCAACCACGTTGAGGTGCCAGACCAAGGCATGGACTATGTGCAGAGTAGGATTTCACAGGGTTTGTCAGGACCCTGTCCCCAGAGAGCAGTTAAGGAGGAAGGAATGGCTGTTGGGAATATTAAAGACGTGTCCAGGGGTGGGGAACATTCCGGGATGCAGTTACCATCCTCTTTGTAGGAACGAGACCTCATGGACCAAGCTCAAAGGAATCTATCCAATATGATGACAGAATTATAGAAATCATGACTTCTGATTTCTAAATGTCTCCTCATCGGTACAGAAGGAAGAACTTGGCTGATGGGAGAGACAGGTGGCAAGAGACCCAGGCCCAGAACGGCGAGGGGTCAGGGAAGCCATTCCAAAAGAGAATGTTACAAAGTGTTAGTCTCTCAGGAGATGAAACAATGATTTCGATTAGCGCATTTCAGAGAGGCTAGGAATGTGCTGGCCAGTTTGGGAGATCCAGGGAAAGCACGAGCTGTATCCCAAGCAGTCCAACATGTCTCAGAAGAAGTGTCCACTGGGAAGAAACCAGGATGGCAACAATTCTCACCGACTCTTCCATCAGAAATCAACTGAGGGTGCCCATAGATGAGAGCTTCCATCAGAAATCAACTGAGGGTGCCCACAGATGAGAGCTGCCATCAGAAATCAACTGAGGGTACCCATAGATGAGAGCTTCCATCAGAATCAACTGAGGGTACCCATAGATGAGAGCCTACCCATCTTTTAGTTTGATAGATTTTTTAAAAGTTAGTCATAATTGAATAGGAGAAGGCATGCACAGACTATTTTGGAAGAGATCAATACATATGATGGCCTTTAACTGCATAACTGAATGAGACCACTCTGAAGAGAGCCAAGGCTGGGCCTCGGAGCACGCAAGTGCTCATGGGTCAAGCGGAGGACGAGAATCCAGCAGGACTGCCCTGCGAAGAGCAGCCCTGAGGTTTGGAAGAAATCCTGGTGAGTGTGGTGTTTCAGAAGCCTCGTGGGGGTGGGGGGGGAGGTGGGAACCAAAACAAAACAGTGTTTCAGGAATACAGGAAAGAGAGACTGGAAATGCTCGTGGGAGGTTAAGACAAGTGAAATCAGAGAAGGCAGAAGGCAGGTGGGACGGTGGGAATGGATGTCTGAGTGGAGTGGCTTAGAGAGAATAATAGGCATAAAAGAGTAGAGAAAGTGAATAAGTGAAGACATGGGTTTTGAGGATTTGTGGTTTTAAGGAGGGCAGAGAAAGGATGTCACTGAGATGGTCCAGGTCAAGAGATAGTCTTTAAAGGGAGGATGAGAGTCTCTTAGAGGCATGTTTGTATTCTGAAATAACTGATCCAGGACAGAAGAAACCTATCTAATAAAGAGGGAATATACTAATTGACCATTACACCCTCACAAAGATGGCAGCACCAGCAGCCAATAAGGAGGGAATATGCTAATTGAATGCCACGCCCTCAAAGATGGTGGTGCCCACAGCCACAAGATGGTGGCGCCCAGTCCCCTCAGCCCCTCTGGGGCGGCAGGTGCACAGCACAGCCGGGCCTGCCCCAGGTGGGTCCGGCCGCTCCACGTGCCTGCCTCCGGAGTCCCCCAGTCTCCCCAGTCCCCCAGCCCCCCAGGGCCAGCCCGAGGCGCAGACAAGCCTCGGATGTCGGCTTCCCAGCCACCTAGGACTGGCCCAAGGCGCAGACAAGCCTCAGATGTTGGCTTCCCAGCCACCTAGGACTGGCCCAAGGCGCAGACAAGCCTTGGATGTCGGCTGCCCAGCCGCCTAGGACCAGCCCGAGGTGCAGGCAAACCTTGGATGGTGGCTGCCCAACCATCCAGGGTGCCCATAGATGGGAGCTTCCATCAGAAATCAAATAAGGGCACCCGAGGCGCAGACAAGCCTCGGATGTCAGCTGCCCAGCTGCCCAGGGCTGGCCCAAGGCGCAGACAAGCCTTGGATGTCAGCTGCCCAGCTGCCCAGGGCTGGCCCTAGGTGCAGACAAGCCTCGGATGTCAGCTGCCTAGCCACCTAGGACCGGCCCGAGGTGCAGGCAAGCTTTGGATGTCAGTCGCCCGGCCGCCCAGGGTCACCCAAAGCTCAGGTAACCAGGGCCGGCCGAGGCTTACACTACTGGCAGTGGCAGCAGCAGAGGTGTGATGGGGGCGTCGCCTTTCCCTGATCACTGGGTCGCCTCCCACCCATGAGGGCTCCCGGACTGTGAGAGGGGGCAGGCTGGGGTGAGGGATCCCCCCATCCAGTGCATGAATTTTCATGCACAGGGCCTCTAGTAAATTGATAATACAGAAGAGAGAGAAGTTTGTTGACTGCCATAACAATGAACTGGAGGAGGGACAATAACACGGGACAGAGAAAAATCCAGAGAAGTTCCTAGGAAGCCCAGATGTCACATTTTAATAGGAGTCATGTTTTATTTCTTTTTTTAAAAAAAATGTTTTTATTGATTTCAGAGAGGAAAAGAGTGGGAGAGATAGAAATATCAATGATGAGAGAGAATCATTGATTGGCTGCCTCCTGCACACCCCTACCGGGGATCTAGCCTGCAACAGAGGCATGTGCCCTTGACTGGAATCGAACCTGGAACCCTTCAGTCCACAGGCCAGTGCTCTATCCACTGAGCCAAACCAGCTAGGACATGTTTTATTACTTTATGTAATAAATATGCATTAAATTATTTGCCAATATATTCTTTACACAAACATTACTATTTATTTTTAATTTATGGGTAAGAATAGAGTGGTATTAACTTATAAAATGATTTTGTATTTATATGTAAATAACTATTATAAAATATTTATTATTAAATGTAAATAAATTAACCATTCAAATTTATTTCATAAAACAGCTGGGAAGAATATCCAGATGCAGACAAGTTGGTGAAATTGGAGGGTGTAGAGGTGATTTTTGTGTGATCACATTTACATTCTCTGTGAACTCTGGTTCTGTTATCTGTAGAGAGCAGGATGTTGGAGATTTGGAGAGAGAGGAGGACCTGAAGGGTGTGGTGGACAGAAAAGGTTTGAGGATTCAGGCATGAGACTGAAGAATTGCTGAAAATGCATTCTGGAGTAAAGGAGCTGAAGGACAGGGCATGCTTGCCAGAGATTAGTCTGAAACAGTACCCGAGGTGCTACACTGATCACCAACGGCAAGGTGAGTGTGAGATGAAATGGGCTCAAGGACAAGCGTGGATGAGAGAAGCCAGAGTGATGGGGACAGTGAGGCCAGGCGGAAGCCATCCACGACTAAGGGAGGAAGGACTGGCTGCTCAGTCGATGGCAGCATAAGGGGCTGGGGGAGGGAGAGTCTGATACAAAGAGAAGTCATAGGATAAGCGGGGGTGGGGGGTACCTCCTCCACGCCATCCCTGCACCTGGCACGGGAGAAAAACGCAATTTCTACTTGAGTGGGCTGCATGGGAATCTGTATCCTCAGAGGACATTAGAGCACGAAGGGAGAGGGTGGCTCAGAGAAGAGGTTGCAGGTGGGGAGATGCTATGACCTACCTGGTTTTAAGGGCTCAGCTGAACGGCTTGTGCAGAGAGGAAGGGTTGGCAGAGGGTCCATGTTAGAGGAGGAGGGTGTGAAGGGCAGTTTGGTTGATGTGGGAGACTTGGATTTCAAGAGTGACTGAGAGCGGGCTATGAGTGATGGATCATCCTAGAGGTCAAAGCACTCAGCCATCTAAAAGCCTGCACCTGCTGGCCCTGCCCATACTGGAGGCCTTCTTGTCTTATGACACTGTGATATGGGGTTTGATTTCTTTCACAGCTGCTGTCAGATTGAGTAATGGTCTGGCCCAATGTGGCAAAGCCTGTTTCCCACATTCGTTACAGGCGTACTGACGAGGGGCTTCCCTCCCAAATTCCCCAGTGTGGTCATCTGATCACCACGCGCCATCCGTCTTCCCCCAGGCCTTCCAAGGTAGAGCGTAAGCTGCCTCATGCCTTTGACAGCTTGATTTGTTACGTTATTCTTAAAATCCATTTGCTTTGGTATAACGCAGTTAACAAATGTGAGCAGCCTAGTGTCTGGAGTTGACTACTTATTCAATTCTCCTGCCTTTAGTATTTTTACTGTGAACACCAGCTTCGTTATAAAAGTGAAGGGAGTGTTCTTGCCAACTTTTAAAGGCTAATAGTTGCTGGGGGCTCAGGTGGTTTTACTGAACGCGTGACATTACCTCCACAATCCTGGTGATAGATGCCAGGTTTCTCCGGACTTGAAAGAGACGCGTGGGGGCAGCAGGTGCCTGCCCTCCGTTCTTTGATGTTCCATTCTTGTAAATAATGAGTGGTTTGTCTTTGAACAAACTCAGCAGGTGAGCAGGTTCTTTGCCCTGGGAGACTCGAATCTGGGGGAGGGGAAATAAAAAATAAAATAAAGGGTGCCATGAGAGAAGGTTGTATTTCCAAGTGTGCTCCTACTAGTCTTTTTAAAATAAAATAAACAAACAAACAGAAATAAACCAGAAGTCAAGAACAGAAGGAACAGTGATTGACAGAAGATGTGGATTCATGATCATGAAGCCCAGTTTCCTCACTGACTTAAGAAACATTTATTACTCCAGACCCCACCCTCCTGGCCAGCACCCCTCAGGGGAAACACCGCCATATGGCACCCGGTTTCTGCTTCCAGAAAGCATAAAGATGTAAGAAGTCCATCTATGTTCAGAAGAGAAAAAACCAAGTGCTGACGCATTATGCCATCTTTCATGAAAATGACTCTTTTTTCAAGAGTACCAACACTTTGCAGATGTTTAGGGATATACTTGTTGTTTCTCACATGTTTTGGATCTTGTTCAGGTTAAGAGATGTGCATTCAAATGCCTCCTCAAGTAAGACAACTGATTTCTATCCAAACATCAAAAACAGATCAAAATAAACAGAATATGCTTCCTATTTTTAAACTTAACTTCAGAAATGGTAATAATTTGTTTAACATAAGCACTTTAAAAATACATTATAAAGACTTTTCAGGATAAGAAAATAAATGGAAAATTATTTAATTTCACCTATTAGCTTAATACTAGATATTGCATTAGAAATGCACTATTTCTTGCATAAACTATGGATGCATTTTTTATACAAACTGTTCAAATTTTGTGCTGGTCCCCCATTTTTGTCAATTATTCTGCCCTGTGCTAAAATTAAATGCTCTCTCACCTCCTCTGTTCCTTTTCTAGAAGCCAAGGTAGTAGGAATGCTGATGCATATACCATTGTAGGGAGGCCTAGGGAGCATTGACAATAATTAATTTCATGGATATCCTTCAATGAGTAGATATTCAAATAAGTGAGTAGTAAATTATGAAAATGTCTGTTGAGTCACAACCCCAAAGCTTGGGGTGAGCTTAGCTAGGAGTACCTAACACTGTTGTTGGCTTGGCACTGCCCACAACATTGAGAAAACCTTAATTGCCAACCTAAAAGAAGAAGACCACTGATTAAGACTCATTCTACCTGTGAAATGAGAAAGAAAAAGTAAGAATTTTCAATACTGTTAATGTACTCTACAGAATGTTTAAAACAGCAATTAAGAACTTGAGTTTATGCATTTTTGTAAACTACTGCCATCTAGTGACTAAACTACACATTACCACTTTGTCAATTTAGGATTCAACTGGCAAACAAGGGAAATAAATGTATTGGGTATCTCAAATATTTTACCATGAAATGTGGAATTTATAATGCATAATAAACATCTTCAAAGTTTTTACATAATTTGGTAAGGAATATGTTAAAGATAAATGGCATAGATGATGCCAGTTTTTAGCTAGAAATATTTAATTCAAGGAATGAATATACTTCATGGTGAAATAGAGTCCAGTATATTTAAAAATTCAATCACCTTATTAATTTAGTTAAAAATGAACAAATTTCATTGTTTAAAAAGTTAATATGCACCTTTACATATAGACTCACTTGTTTTATAGTTTATCTATCAACAACTACCAAGGCAAAAGGGAAACGAGCTGGAAGATCAAATTGTGCCTCCACATCTTAGATTGTATGTACTAAAGGATCTGACTTACCTATTTAATTACTAAGAAGCAGTTACATATTTATAAAGCTTTGCAAACAAAATAAAAAACCCATATACCACATAGAATCTTGCTCACTTGACATTAGGCATGAGGAAGTCAGTAAGACACATTCCTGGGAAGGGAATGCCTAGTGCTACTGTATCAGGAATGTTACTATGCTGGCCAAACCAGTGCCTGCTCTCAGTCTAAACCCCAATCTGGAAGATGCTTTTCCCCACTGATGGGAGCAGACTCCTTTCCCAAAGTCAGCCAGAGAAAATACCCAGGCAGTGTGAGCTGATTCAGCTAGAAAGTGAGGAGGGAGGGAGAGAGGAAGGAAGGGAGAGGGAGAGAGAAACAAACACACTGAAGAGAGCTGGACAGGCAAGGAACAAGCCAGTGCCACTCCTGGGGGTAAGAAGAGTGGACAGACAGATTGGACCACATTGAAGAGTAACAAAGCCTCCTTGAAGTCTGTATTTGAGTTACTCGTTGAGGAATTAGATCAGCCGAGACCAAGAATTTCCTGTGATTACTACTAAGGGTCCTGAAACAAGTAGCAAATATTCCACCATAAACATGAGAAGAGGAACTTGAGAGAAAAGGAAAGAAGGCCAAACCAGGATGGAAATGGTCCCTTTGACACAATGAGGACAGGTAGAACTAGACACTGATACCGGGGTCCCATTACATGACGTTCAAACTTTTATGATTAGTCAGTTCAATATTTCTCTCTCTCCCTCTTTCTCTGTCTCAGTCTACTTCTCTCTAGATAAATAGGTAGATAGATATATCTAGATATCTAGATACAGGTATATACATGCACTATATAGAGACACATAGAAATACAGATATATCGGTTGACTCATTCATATAGACATCATTTAGAATTTGGGTTCAGTCATTCTTAACCAAAAATTTATTTTTAGAAACATCCAAATAAAGAATCCATCTTTCTTCCCACACACGATTCTCTCCTTTCTCCTTTTTCTTCTCTCCTCTTTCCTCCTCCGTGATTTCCTTTCTTTTCTTCCCTCCTATCCCTTTCCTTTCCCTTCTCTCCCTTCTTTTCCCTCTCTCCTCCCCTTTCTTTTCCTATTCCCTCCTCCCTTCTCTCCTCTTTCTTTCCTATTTCTCTTTCTCCCTCTCCTCCACTCCCCACCCCCCTCAATTTGCTAGACTTTGTGACAGTCAAAATTCTGGAACCCAGAGGGAAAAGTAAGGGTCTATGCTCTCATCAGACATTCCTTACATACTTTTGTGATTTGGGAGAGTGTAAAACATTGTTATATTAATTAAAATCTTCATCTGTGCTTGTTTTATACTGCTGTATTTAATTCCTATTGCTTTTATAACAAACTAGAGGCCCGGTGCATGAATATTCATGCACTGGAGGAGGGGGGAGGTCCCTTAGCCCAGACTGCCCCCTCTCACAGTCCAGGAGCCCTCAGGGGCTCCCGGGAGGCGACCTGGCGATCAGGGGAAGGCAACGCCCCATCACACCTCTACTGCTGTCACTGCCAGCAGCGCAAGCCTCAGCCGGCCCTGGGCAGCTGGGGGGCTGAGGGGTCTGGGGGACTCTGAAGGTAGGTGCAGCCTTGACGCATGCCTGCAGTCCCGGCGGGGCAGAGGGGACTGGGCGCCGCCATCTTGTGGCTGTGGGCGCTGCCATCTTTGAGGGCGTGACAGTCAATTAGCATATTCCCTCCTTATTGGCTGTGGGTGCTGCCATCTTTGAGGGTGGGCAGTCAATTAGCATATTCCCTCCTTATTGGCTGCGGGCACCGCCATCTTTGCGATGGTGTGAAGGTCAATTAGCATATTCCCTCTTTATTAGATAGGATTATTATAATGCTAGTGATTTAAATCAGCACAAATTTACCTTAGAGTTCTGGAGGTTGGAAGTCCTAAACGAATCTCCCTGGCCTGACATCCAGGTGTCCCCGGGCTACATGCCTTTGGAGGCTCTAGGAGTGAATCCATTTCTTTGTCTTTTTCAGCTTTTAGAGGCTGCCTGTATTCCTCGGGTGGGGGCCCCTTGCATCTTTAAAGTTAGCAATTGCTGGTTGAGTCTCTCTCGTGTGGCCTCCTTCTAACTCCGCCTGCCTTCTTGTTTCACTTGTAAGGGTCCTGTGATTATACTGGATCTACCCTGTCATCTTGGATAATCTTCCTATTTTAAGAAATGCTGCTTTGCCACCTTAATTCTATCTCCATTCTTAATTCCCCTTTGCCTTATAACTGCATGTTCACAGGTCCAGAAGATTAAGATGTTGACATCTTTGCAGGGATGGGGGTGGGGGAATAATCTACCTTATCACATCTGTTTAACAACAGCTGGACGTGGTAACTCAGCACAGTTTTAATGTCAAGTGACTGACATTGACATATGATGAGATTCTAAAGGAAAGATCCTTTCAGGCTCTTTAGTCTATTAATAGTATGTTTGGGTTTTGTTGTTTTTTATTTTGTTTCCTTTCTCTCTTCTCGAGTCTGAGAGAATTGCTATGGCACAAGAGTAGAGGTATTTGAATTCCAAAATGAAAAAAAAGTAATATATAGAAAAGGTCAAGTCCCCATCCCAAGTTGGGTTGGGGGCTTAAACTAGACATTGGGCTAGTAGAACTTGAACATCATAAAAATATCCCAACCTGCACAGCACGTCCTCCCAGGGATCTGTCCAACTGAACAGTCAGGAAGGCAGAGGTCGTCAGCTCATCTCTCGTGGCATTGGCTCCTTGCCTGGAGGGGACCCAAGCAAAACAAATTAGCTTGTATTTAAGTTTTAAAACCTTCTAACACAGGCGTTTCGAGTCGAGACAAGTTATTGTGGTTTCACATGATATGGCTGTAGAAGCCACCGTTTTTCTGCAAGTACTAACGTGGAGCCACGACTTGTCCTGTGTACTGTCTAGAACTGCATGTGGTAGGTATCCTTATCTCCATTGTGTAGGTAAAGAAATGGGGGCTTAGCTCCTTATAAGTTAGGTGAGCTTTAAGTTGTCTGTCTGGCTTTAAGTTGGAGCTGCCTATTTTGGGAAACCATATCCATAATGAAAATTCTCCATCTGAGTAGGAGAACATGAGCCAATCCTACTAAGCTGGATATCAGAATCACTTCACTGTTCCATGAATATTCCGTGAGCATAGCACCAAATGGCTGAGCACAGGAGATGAGATATTCAGCTACATATCCACTAGGAGAACACTCCCATTTGCATATCAAACCTTTTTCCTAGACTAGAGAGAATGAGTTTTATCTAATCCCTCCTGCTTATGGGCAGAAGCTACAAAATATAGTCAAAATCATATTGAAAGGAAATACTACAAGCTATACAAATCTCACTAGGATAACTATAGGACAATTCTATCCTATTTTGCATAGAATTTCATGACATTTAACTTGGGAGCAATATCTGGCCTCTATGAAACTTGAGATTTTATACCAGAGGGAAACTTACCATGTGTAGATAATCTGTCCTCTGGGATATGTGTAGAGTATAATGTAGCAGTCACCACCATAGAATTCACCATATGAATTTTGGTTAATTTCAATCCTACCATTGCTTTCCACACGCCAAATCTGAAAGGATGGAATATGCGTGCCCAAATTAGCATTTTCTTGATCTAATAATACTTCTCAGAAGTTTTTCTTTTTTTAAAAAGGTTGGTCTAGATCTATTACTAAACAACTTTTAATAATAAAAAGTATTTTTTATTTTAAAAGTTATTGTATTATAAAGGGGCAGGATAGGAATTTGGACACGAGCAGGTGGAGAGATGTGTTTTCAAATAGAAGCCTTCCCACGCCATCCGGTGAGCTGAGAAATGGCAGCATGGCCTGGCTTAACCCAAGGGCCTGGCTTAACCCAAGAGCTGGGTTTCAGTAGCCCTGGGTGGCAGGGCAGGACATCTCAGAGATGCTGTGTCCTGACATGGGACGGTAGCCAGGACACATCTGCCACAGGGTTACATGGCTGTGCTCAGCTCCAGAAAAGGGCATCTGAGCAGGAGATAGAGCCAGACCCGGGAGCTGTGAGCCCTCTGACAACAGCCACAAGGGGCACTGGTCCATTCGCAGTTCCCTCAATGCTGTACGGCGGCTTAGATTCTGACTTCACGTCTTTGAAAGGAAGAAAAACAACTTCCTAAATCTCTTTACTATCTACTTTGTTTCAAGCACTGCGGTAAGTCCTGGGGATATAGAGAGAAAATATTCAATTCATGCCCTCAAGGAGGTGAGACATCACCCAGTTGTCATGAAGTTAGATGACTCAATAGTAAACTGAGGGTGAAGAGATTTCAGTCAGGAAAATTATTAGATTTTTTTTTAGCATTTTTGTAAAAATAATCAAGGAATAATTAATGAACTAATTCGAATGCTCTAAAAAGATCTGATTTCATCACATAAACACATGTCCAATTTGTTTTTGTGAATGCCTCTAACGTGCGAGGGAAGGACAAACTGATAGTCATTGGTATATTCGGGGCAATACCCCCTCTGCAGACAACCCCAGTTCTGAGAGCTGGAGCAGTTCTGATTCAAGAAACAAGATGGGGTTCCATGTCAGATCTAAGATGACAATTATGTGATCTTGCACAAATCACTTTGACTTCTTGGAATCCCAACATCTGCTTTATAAAATGGAACTGAAGGTCAGATTAATTTCCAGTTTAATTTCCAGTTCCCAGTTTAATTTCCAGTTCCCAGTTTAATTTCCAGTCTTGGACCATCTTTATTCATAGTAAAATTCACATTTTACCAAGTTTGTATTTCCCTGAAGTTATATTTCCACATATACTGGCATAAATGGGCTTGATGATATAAACAAGCCCACAAACAGAAGTAAGTACCTGCACTTGGCCAGAGCCATCATCCACCATATTGTGCTGGGCTGCCATTTGTGGAGAACTGTGTAACTTTGAGGCATCAAATGGAATTTGTTTTACTTGGGCCACTTTTTCTGTGACATACACTTTCCCGAAGCCGTCACTCTGATCTTTATCTCTCCAGTCCTTAAAGAACTGTTTGAAGATTGGTGTTTCACCTCCTTCTGGAAGAACCTGAATCTGAAATTTAAAATAATAATAATAATAATAACAAAAAATAAGAGACTGAAAGAAAACAGTAATCTAGCAGTGAACAAGAAAGTAAGGAAATGAAAAGATTGTCCTAGTTTCGGTGATGACAGAAGCAAATGTAGGAGCTGGGATCCTTAAATGACTGCAAAAGGGGAGGTTATCCTATATAATCTACACTAATAAAAGAGCAATATGCAAATTGACAGTACCTTCACAATGCCCACCAGCCAATCAGGAGTGAGTATGCAAATAAACCCAACAAAGATGGAAGTTTAATCTGCATATGCAGACACCAAGCGGCCTGGGGCAGGGTGGGATGCAGGCGTTCCACACCACCCCACCCGCTCCGGGCCTCTGGGCAGCATGGGAAGACGGAAAGGCAGCTCTGGACCGGAGCGAAGGTGGTGCCGGCATCAGGGGAAGGAAGGCCCATTCTTGCACGAATCTTCGTGCATTGGGCCTCTAGTCCTATATAAAAAAGCCTAATATGCTAAGTGTCTGACCGTTCATTCAACCATTTGACCAGTCACTATGATGCGCACTGACCACCAGGGTTAGGTTGCTTGCTGCAGGGGTCCAGCTGATTGGTACTGGGTGAGACGGGCTGGACACGCCCTGGAGCCCTCCCACGGTCCCTCCCTGGCCCAAATAGTGCACTGGTGGGGTCCCTCGGCCTGGCCTATGCCCTCTCACAATCTGGGACCCCTTGGGAGATGTCCACAGGCCAGGCCAAGGGACCCCACCAGTGCACAAATCCGTGTACTGGGCCTCTAGTTAAATATAAAGCTAAAACAATCTAACCTTTTTTTCTCATAATTGAAGTTATTGCCACTGACTCTGGATGTCTACAGTAAGAATAAAGTTCTTTCCTATATTATCATGGCAGTCAAATAAGTTTGTTTGTTTTTTCCTACATTAGGTTCATAAGTGGTCTGTGACCCAGAAGAAATGTCTCATGATGATACTAGTATGAGGACTCAGTTAGTTAGAGCATTGTCCCATACACCAAAAGGTTGTGGGTTTGATTCCTGGTCAGGGCACATGCCTAGGTTGTGGGTTCGATCCCCAGTCGGAGTGTGTATAGGTGGCAACCAATCGATGTTTCTCTCTCACATGGATGTTCCTTTCTCTCTCTCTAAAAAAATCAATAACCATGCCCTCAGACAAGGATTTAAAAAGAAGAAGAAGAGAAAAGACGAGTCTGAGAGATTCAGAAAGGAAGAATAAGTAGCCAGTATCTAAACTGATCTTGATGAAACCACATATTAGTACATCTGCACAGCTTGCTCTAGGGAAAACTGATAAGCACTCTTAGTTAATTCCAGTTGTGGTTGACCGTTTTGACTTGAAGACTGTGGAGGAAATAGATGAACTATTATTTTCACTACACAGCCCCATGGGAGTGTTTTCTTCAGTTTCTGCAAAATCCCATCCTCCACACAGATAGGGTTCTAGGGACATATGACACACCACTGCACACACTCAAGGGAAGAATGACTTCACACCTACATATTACTGTAAATCTAATTCTTTCATGAGTTTTGTGGAGAAGTCATGAGCTCCCATGTTTTAATTTTCTTCTAGCCAGTTCATTTCCATACATACTTGGGTTTTGGTGGAATAGTGCATTTGATCTAGGAATAGTTCAGCTGTCTTCATTGCAGCCTTTCTCTCCCGGGGATTAGCATCTTTACCTAAAGTACAAGATAAATGAAAAAAATACAGAATTTTAGTGAGGGAAGATATTATATGATCAAGTAATGCTTGTGTACAAAAGTAAACATAATTATTTAATTTAAATATGACACTGAGAAAACGGCAAGAATTTTTAGTACATTAAATATATTTAACAATGTAATAATGAACACTGCACATAAAAAAAGATTCTGTTTATATTGTCCAAGTGCCTTTTTACTACCATCATCCCGGACAAATGATGATAATAGAAGAAAATGTGGCTCTGATGTCTGCAATTTACATGAACTATTTATAGATCAGAAAGGTAGGTTGTTGTTGTTTTTTTTAAATCAGAAAAGACGTTTTCTTTACACTACTGAAGAAATATCTATACATCGGAAGTGCAGCAACAAAGTCAATGGCCTCTCTCACCTTTCCATACAAAAATCTGTTTTGCAGCGCCGTGGTCCAAAATAAAGCACTCCTCAGAAAGCAGCATGGCCATGGAGAAGGGGTTTTCCTCGGCCACCAGGGTCACCCTCATGGACCCACTGGCATCTGAAACCTAATAGAAAACCTATGATCTCATTTGGGGATGATAAAAATGTTCTAACATTAGATTATGGCGATAATTGCACGACTCTGCAAATGTAACAAAATCATCGAATGGTACACTTTAAATGCGTGAGCTTTACAGTATGTAAATTATACCTCAACCAAGCTAGGGTTTTTTGTTTTTTGTTTTTTTATCTAAAGAAAATCATTTTGTTAACTATACTATTAAAAACAATAAAATAGCTAGGAATAGATTTAACCAAGGAAATGAGAAAATTATGCAATGAAAACTACAAGACTTTGATGAAAGAAATTGTTTTAAAGAAAACAAACAAATAAGATCTGTGAGGCCAATTATACCCTCAAAGGCTTTTTAAAAGTTCTTTGGGATAAAAGAACTATTCATAAAAAGTGAAGTTTTGACACTGTATCTAAAACATCAAAAAATAATGGTGATAATAATAATGACTACGGCTTGTTGAGATTTTCATATACTAGGCACCATGCTATGAACTTTACATGATTATTTCTTAATTTTTACAGCAATCTTTTCAGATAGATAATAATCTTACAGTCACTGTGCACACACAAAAAGCTGAAGCTTAAATATTTAATCAGCTAACATTTTCTGAGTGCCTACTAAATGCCAGGCATTGTTTTAAGTAAGACATTGCTACATTACCGTTTATCCTTATAGATTTTTTCCCCAATATTGGCACTATAATTTAAGTATACTTTGTATAAATTATCAAAGTAAATTTCCTCTGCCACAAATTAATTATTAATCTAGATTTCTGAAGTTTGGAAATGACTACAGATCATTTTTTAAGTTGAAGGTGGACTTACAAAATTGAAAGTGATATTCATGCTCAGGTTAGAAGTCCCTGGTTTTCAAAGGTCAGCTTGTAGGCTACAATGTAATCACCTGGGTACTTGATAAACATGCAGATTCCAGGGACTCCCTAAGCTCAGAGGCAGAGTTTTGCAGTACCATGATGGGACTTAAATTCTGCATGTTTAAAAACCGCCCTTGGCTGACTCTACTTCCCCGCTTTACTCTGCAATCCCAAATTAAAGTACTGCATTTTCAAGAGGACTTTATAGTTTAGGTGTATGCAATACATGATATGCCCACTAGAGGGAGCCATGATGCAGGATGAACATGTTCACATTGCAAAATATTTCTTTAGTCCGTAATGCTGTCCAAGAGGGAGAATCATTTTATTTGATGAAGCGACATAAAAGATATTTGTTCAGCTGCTGAGAATAAGTTTTAGAAATAGTAATGGAAAAAAAGCAGCCACGAAGTCTTTAGATATTTCAGTATGACTTATATTAAAATTATCAGTGTACTTAGAAGAGGGAACCACATTTTTCTCTGCCATCAAGAGAGAAAGCCACCCACTTCCCCTTTACAAAAAGGAAGTTGTGCTGCACAAGTTAGTAATTTGATCTTCACTTAAAATCAGTAGTTCTGGGCTGGAAAGTCACTTAAAAGCAACAAATGTAACTCCTTCCTATAACAGATGAGAAAACTATTCAATTCTGCAAGGAGATGGCAGTCTGCTCCCAATCGTGTGCTTAGGGAGCTATAAGGGGAGGGAACACGTGAGCGATCCCATTTGAGCAGTCTCCTCAACTGGTATATCACGTGGCTTTTGTTACTTCATCAGCAATAAAATCATAAAATTATAGAGTTCGAAGGAACTGAGTAATCTTCTAATCTAATCTCTCTCTCCTTTTTCCAGATAAGAAAACGAAGACCCAGAATGGTCATGTCTTGCCCAAGGTCACTCAGCCCATCATTCACCACCAACGTGACATGGAACTGGGTCTGCTAGTCCCCAGGACAGGGCTGGTTTTTGCCCTGCTTTCTTCCAGCTGCTTGATTTGATAGCTTTGCTCTCCTGTAACAAGGAAAGCCTTCACTATGGCTAAACAGGATATTTGAAATAAAGTGAAGATTTTATAGCTTATCAAGAGTTTATAAGAAAAAGCTTACAAAGTATTTTTATTCCATGAAGGATACATTTTATTAAATGTAATATATCAAAACACATTGCTGCAAACTAGAACAGTAACTGTAACTTTTTATTTTTAGAGCAATGAGTTCCCTTATTTGTTTTTAATAAAATAAGTAATGAAAAGAGAAATTTTAATGAATACACTAACTAGCGCAAACAATGGATTTCATCTACACATTTCTCTTTGAATATCAATTTAGCAAAGTGTCCCTCCCCCCTACATCCAGTCCAGTAAAAACAACAGAACTCACCCTGGCCGATTGCTCAGTGGTTAGAGCATCGGCCTGAGAACTGAAGGGTCTTGGGTTCAATTCCAGTCAAGGGCAGGAACCTTAGTTGTAGGCTCAATCCCCGCCCTTCTCATGTTGATGATTCTCTCTTTGTCTTTCCCTTCCCTTCCACTCTCTCTAGAAAATCAATATCCTTGGATGAAGATTAACAAAAAACAAAAAAACCCAGAACTCTAACAGTGAACCCACCATATAGAGTTTAGCCATTTTCCTGTTAGTTATGTCTGCTATGGTGTCATCGTCATCATCTCCATGGCTAAGCGCCGGCTTTTTTCCTAATACCTGGAAAAAAGCAAACAGATAAAAGATAAAGACCTCTCATTAAAGAATGCAGAATTGAAAAAAGAAAATCACGTAGCATTTCTAAAAGACATAGATTATAAAATATGTGCAATTAAAATGACCAGACTCAAACATTTCTCAGCAATCATACTACACTGGCCTTTTCCCATGGGTCAAACCAATCAATTGCATTAAGTAAACAAACACTGAGTTTGCTAGTGATGGGAACTTCCAAGAAAATAAAATCCCAAGTTTATAAGCTGAGGTGTCCATATTACTTATTTATTTATTTTTTAAATATATTTTATTGATTTTTTACAGAGAGGAAAGGAGAGGGATAGAGAGTTAGAAACATCGATGAGAGAGAAACATCGATCAGCTGCCTCCTGCACACCTCCTACTGGGGATGTGCCCGCAACCAAGTTACATGCCCTTGACCAGAATCAAACCCGGGACCTTTCAGTCCGCAGGCTGACGCTCTATCCACTGAGCCAAACCGGTTTTGGCAGGTGTCCATATTATTAAAAATTAGTAGGAATAGAAGCATGGAACAGACTGTTGAATCTCAGAGTGAAGGCAGGGGTGAGTGGACAGGTGGGAAGAGATTAACCAAAGAACATGTATGCATATGTGCATAACCCATGGACACAGACAGTAATATGTGAAGGCCTGGGGTGGGAGGTAAGTGTAGGCTGGAGGGCGTCAATGGGAAAAAAAACATCTGTAATACTTTCAACAATAAAGATTTTAAAAAAATTAATTAAAACATGAGTTCTAAGTTCAGTTCTGCAACAGAATTACTTCTGTGACTTTTGCTTCTTGAAAAAGCAATCTACAGGTTTAATTAATTTATTATTACAAAGATTTAGTTCAAAATTACTATCTGAGGGTAAGGTACTATTACCATTATTGACATATTATTGGCTACATAAAGTGCAAGTTCTTGATGACCATATCATGCTTTGTTTTCTAATCTATCCTTGGCACTTAAAATAGTGCCTGGGGCATAGTAGATGCTCAATAATTTAGTTGTCAAATGAATATATTTATTTATTGTTGCATATATGATTCAATTCAAAAGTTCAAGCAACCCATTTCATAGAAAGTATACTTGAATCTGCTTTGAATTTCTGTACACTCAAATCACACACAAAAAAATCTCTATAAGAAATCCTAATTAATTTATACAAATATAGAATGTTAAGGACAAGAATAAAATGTAAATTTATTCTAAACTGTGATTTTTATATAAATTTGATATAAAAACATTTAAGTTTTGAACATGCACAAAAGGTATTCATTTAGATTTAACAAATACTTAATATACAATGAAATCCATTGTATTTTATATTCAATATTTCTTATAATATATTGTGTGAAATTCAAACTGCTGAATGGCAGACGACAATACAAACGTATACAAATCCTAATCCTTGTAGAGTACAGGCACAGCCTCAAGCTTAGAAATGCATTAAAGAACTTATTTCCTCTGGGAACAAGCCCATCTTTTTATTTAGCAACTAGAGGCCTGATGCACAAAATTCGTGCCAGAGTAGGCCTTCCTTCCCCTGGCTGCAGGCACCGGCTTCCCTCTGGCACCCAGGACCCGGGCTTCCCTCGCAGCCCTGGCTTCGTCCTGAAGGTCTAATTAGCATATTATGCTCTTATTAGTATAGTTGATCAATAAAATACTTTAGCCCAACTGGCGCAGCTCAGTAGTTGAGCATCAACCCAGGAACCAGGAGGTCACAGTTCAATTCCTGGTCAGGGTACATGCCTGGGTTGCATGCTTGATCCCTAGTATGGGGTGTGCAGGAGACAGCCAATCAATGATTCTCTCTCTCCCTCTCCCTTCCTCTCTGAAATCAATAAAAATATACATATTTATAAATAAATAAAATACTTTAATTATTATACATACTAAATTTTATAATATAGTTTTTTTTGGTTTTTTTTTTGCTAAAAGTAAGATTAAGACAAAAATTAAAGCGCTTGCAATTAAAAGTTTTACTTTGGTAGAAGTATGTACATCTTTGAAGAGCAGTGACAGGTCTCCTCATGTACCCTTTGGTAACTGCTCTAAACAAGACAGGAGAATTTGGAATCAATAGCCTGTGTTAAGGACATAGCTAATACCAGCAAGTCTCTCAGGGGGCCAAGTGAGTCTGAGACTTGGGGCATTCTCTGGCTTTTAATTTTCAGGCAGCAATTCCCATATTAGCCAGGGATCTTAATTAGCCTCTCAAAGGACTCTAGCTTAGTTGGGAATTGAACCCAATGGATTTACCAGAAACAGGTTTAACTCCATGGGTAGGGGGATATTGTTAGGTATCCCTAAGGAAGATCCTGTTCAACCAAACACCTCAATGGGGAACACAAATGAGTTTCCACCACATTGCCCACCCTTTAAAGGTCCTGCCTAGAAAGAGGAAACTTGAATGTGCCCATTTCATCAACTATCCCATACATTGTGATCTTTGAAACAAGCTGCAAATACAGCTTTCCTTTTTTTCTTTACCCAGATTGGGTAAAGCCTAAATTTAAAACACTCATTTAAAGTTTCTCAAGCGACCAGTATTTGACTCATGCAATCCTTTGTGAGGGAAATAACATATTTTGACAATTTAAAGAGGAAAGGAAACAGAGAAGCCTTATCTGAGGATGTTCCATAAAAATTTCATCTATTGTTCTAGCCAAGACCTGTCACTCAAGTGCGGAGCCCTCCTTTCCGTTAATGATATTCTGTAAGTTTCCACTTAAAAGTATCACCACCTTCTAACATAAACTGAACTATCCTTCCACAAGACACCATTCTCAGCTCACCCTTCGTGCCAGTGACTCTCCAGTCTCCCATCCACTCGAACTGAAAATCACGTGGTCAGTTATGACTACTTGCTGTCTCCACTATGAATCTCCTACCCACTTGTCATTAAATTCCACTTTTTTTATGATAATGTTTAGAGTCAGTGATTCCTTAATTCCCACCCTAGTGAAGTCCCTCATCACCCATGTCATGGGTTATAACTACTGCCTGGGTCTCCCCTCCTCTTTTCATCTATTCTGGACCCTGGCCCTTTATTTCACTTTACTCCTATATTGCAAGACTACGACTTCTAAATAAAGATTTATATCTGGAACAGTGGTCTTCAAGTTCAGTGTCCAAGCAATATCTGGGTAACTTGATAAAATACAGATTGCCAACAGCCAGCAACTAAGTAAGTAACAGGCAGGGCTGAAGCCGAGGAATCTGCACTCTGGATCATTCTGAATCGAAGGCTTCCTGACAGAGCCTAACTCCTACGTCTGGCTTCCTAAGTCCTCCCAGAGCTGGATGTTACCCACCCTGCATTGCTTCTCAGTGTCTCTACCAAGCATGTCTCCAACCAGGCTGATGTTCTCGGTGTTCCTTAGGGACCTTGAACTTTCCTTCCCGGGGCCTTACCTAACACCGTGTGTAACTTCTGCCTGGGCTCCCTGGGTGTGGCCGAAGCATGACTGAGCAATAAATTCTTTGGTTGGTTCAGCTAATTACAAGCTGCACAGTCATAGTTACCACTTACTGAATGTCTACTGAGTCACACATTGTAGCAAGAGCTTCAGTCACATGTCATTTCATCCCTGTAAGAGCCCCCAGCCTCCACTGCTCTCTATGGAAAATGAGACATCACCTTCTCCTTATCTTCATCATTTCAGTGTGCCTTCTGCTTCTGTTTTTCACTAAAAACAAAGTAAGTTCTCAGGTTCTGTGAACCAACATTTTAATTACTCAGTATTTCTTATATCTTATTTCCTTTCCCTAAATGAAAAAAAAAAATCAGTAGTTTGCAAGCATATGGTAGATAGAAATAAATTGTAAAAGGGAAGAATAGTCTTGTATTTGGTGTTTTTACTTGCTTTAAGACAAGTAAATATTTGCTAATAGGGAAGATAAAATGTTTGCTAACCTAACAGGGAAATAAAAGCACAGGTGATTCTTAGGAGAGCTGTGACTGCATTAGCCAGTTCAGTGTTAGAGTAACATCAACATATTTGAGATTAGATTTAGAGGGTACAACTCACAAGAAAGTTAATTCACAAACTATTATTATACTAGAGGCCCAGTGCACAAATTCATGCATGGGGGGGTGTCCCTCAACCCAGCCTGCACCCTCTCTAATCTGGGACCCCTCAAGGGATGTCTGACTGCCCGGTAAGATTGGGCCTAAATGGGCAGTCGGACATCCCTCTCACAATCCAGGACTGCTGGCTCCCAACTGCTCGCCTGCCTGCCTTCCTGATTGCCCCTAACCGCTTCTGCCTGCCAGCCTGATCACCCCCTAACCACTGCCCTGCCAGCCTGATTGATGCCTAACTGCTCCCCTGCCAGCCTGTTTGCCCCTAACTGCCCACCCTGCAGGCCTGGTCACCCATAACTGCCCTCCCTTGCAGGCCTGGTCCCTCCCAACTGCGCCCCCCTGCTGGCCATCTTGTGGCGGCCATCTTGTGTCCACATGGGGGCAGCCATCTTGTGTGTTGGAGTGATGGTCAATCTGCATATTACTCTTTTATTAGATAGGATAGAGGCTTGGTGCATGGGTGGGGGCCAGCTGGTTTGCCCTGAAGTGTGTCCTGGATCAGGGTGGGGGTTCCCTTGGGGCATGGGGCGGCCTGGGCGAGGGATCTGTGGTGGTTTGCAGGCCGGCCACGCCCCCCAGCGACCCAAGCAGAGGCCCTGGTATCTGGGGTTTATTTATCTTCTATATTTGGAACTTTGTAGCCTGGAGCGGAGCCACGCCTCCTGCTTGCTCCGTGGCTGCAGCCATTTCTGTTGAGATTTATTTATCTTCTATAATTGAAACTTCGTAGCCTTGAGTGGAGGTCAAGGCAAGCCAGGGCTGCAGAAGCTTGGCTTCCTCCATCGCCGGGGCAACTCAAGCCTCCTGCTCTCTCCAGCTCCGTGGCTGCCGCCATTTTTGTTGGGATTTATTTATCTTCTATAATTGACTCTTTGTAGCCTTGAGTGGAGGCCTGGGCCTGCCAGGGTGTGTGGAAAGCTTGGCTTCCTCCATTGCCAGGGAAACCCAAGCCTCTGTGGCTGCAGCCATCTTGGTTGGGTTAATTTGCATATTCACTCCTGATTGGCTGGTGGGTGTGGCTTGTGGGTATAGTGGAGTGATGGTTAATTTGCATATTACTCTTTTATTAGATAGGATGGGAAGCTAATTCAGAAGTTACTCTCACATGGAAAGATAACTTACAAGTTATTATAACATCAATAGCTAGCTCACAGTTATTAAAATACATAAGCCAGAATGCCAATGAATTTAGCCAGAACAGTTGTTCTCACTGGCTGCCCATTGGAGCCATCTGGGGAGTAAAGACTACAAAAGTCTGGACCTGAGCCTGAGATTCAGATAGAAACTCAGCATTGTGTTTTTAAAAATCCCTATGGCCCTGGTTCAGTGATAAATTCAAGTGTTTGGTGGTATCAGCTTTGTTTTAACCTGGTTCATCTTAACCAACAGGACAGGTATGCCAAGCATTTCTGATGTCCAGGTAGCTTCTCAGGGAACGTCTCACCTGGATGATTTCCATGGTCTCTGGTGGTCTGGAAGTTGCCCCGCAGCAAATCTCAGGTAACGATTTTAGGCCATTTGCCTTTTCTGGGGCTCATTAGACCTTTTTCTGTAAGACCTCATACCCATTTGAACATTTCTACCTGGACAGTGTTGGAATGGACACTTCCGCCATTTTCCTTTGGGATTCCTAATTTCTGTACTTTACAATGAGCATCCCCCCTCCTCTTTCTGACAATCCCTTCATTTGGTAGGCTCAGGCAATCTGAGCTGGGTGGACCCACCACTAAGAGACTCTCTGACCTTGTTCCCACATTTAAAACGGTATAACAATGAATTTCACTCAAAATTATCTATATACCTATCTATATCTATATCTATATCTCCAAAACAATGTAATTGTAAAATTGTGATGTACCCAATACCTTAGAAACATAATACCACTTTTTCATTTACCCAAGTACTATCAATATAACCCAGTTCCACAACAGTGTGATTCTTTGCTCTGAAAAAAAACAAAACACACACACACACACACACCACAAAACAGGACTTAGAAGCACCATCCAGATGACCTTGATTTAGAGAGTTCTTTACAACATGTGAACACATTTCCTCCTGATAGTAAACAAATATTAATTACAAAACCAATACTAAGGAATTGTGAGTTGTTGACTCTTGAAGAGTCAACTTTTAATATCAGGGCTGGGCTCCTTCTTAGCACAAGATGTACATGTAAAGTGATATAAAATTAATATCACTGTTAACTATTACTACGTGTTGTAAAAACCAACTTACATAGTGAATGTCAAAGAATTGTTAATCGCTGAATTGTAGAGATTTGGCCCTTTGATATCTGAGTTTGGCTAATTCTTAGCACAAGGGATGAAAAAGTGATCTCAATTGCTGAAAGAAATATAGTCTTAATGTTAGATTTTTAAAAATTATATATTATCACTAATATTATAACAAGCATGAGGGGCAATATAAGTGGAAAGGTTAGAAACCTGCATTCTGGTTTAATATTTATGTTAGTTTATCAAGTCAGATATAGACTGTGTGGGGGCAAAGATCCACCCTTCCATACAGTCCATCTGTCTTATAAATGGATTATTCTATTTATAAGTCCTATCACTATTATCTCACTCCAACTGCAAACCAAGGGAAAATGTACCTCATTCAGAAATGACTGCCAAGTGGTGTTAATTTGGACTGATCATATAAAGGTGACATCTTATCAGTAAGGTCACAGTCTTCATGTTGAACTTTGGTGTGACAAAGTGAAAGACTATTTCAAATATTATTATTTTATTACAGCATATGGTTAACTACACAGTTAGTATATTTCTTAGGGTTCTTCATAATATTTCAACTTCCCCCACTGGATGAATTGATGAGGAATAAAATGGGTATCTGAATTAAATACTAGAAATCCAAACAAAAGATTCATTAAAATAAACAACAAATGAATGCTGCCTTGAACCATGCCTGGCACATAGTAAGCTATCAATAAATGGTAGACAGAAACAGCTAGAGCAGTGGTTCTCAACCTTTCTAATGCCGTGACCCTTTAATACAGTTCCTCATGTTGTGGTGACCCCCAACCATAAAATTATTTTCGTTGCTACTTCATAACTGTAATTTTGCTACTGTTATGAATCGTAATGTAAATATCTGTGTTTTCCGGTGGTCTTAGGCGACCCTGCTAGCGGTTCTCAACCTGTGGGTTGCGACCATCGGAAAACACAGATATTTACATTACAATTCATAACAGTAGCAAAATTACAGTTATGAAGTAGCAACGAAAATAATTTTATGGTTGGGGGTCACCACAACATGAGGAACTGTATTAAAGGGTCGTGGCATTAGAAAGGTTGAGAACCACTGAGATAGGGTCAAGGCTTCCTTTGATAGTCATATCAATGGTGAGAGCAAAGTCTTGATGTTCTGCTTTCCTAGTGCCATGACTTGGCTAACTCTATCTCCTCTTACCTAATCTGAGCCTAAGTAGTAGAGAATTTGTTAAAACTAATACACATACACACACACCTTGCCCCACATGCTTGACTTAAAAGTAGGAACCTTGCAAACACAACCTAAGTCACAATACCTTCAGAAGCTCTGGTGGCTCATTCCCTTCTTCCACCACAATTAGTTGAGATCTTCCGTTCCTTTCATTGTCCCGAATGCCAATGGCCACCTGGCTGGCCTTCAGGCGCTCATATTTGTTGCATGAGGAACCACACCACTGGTAAATTTCCTAAAAGAAAGAGATCTTTTCACCTCAGTAACATGTGGAGAACATTCAAACCTATTGTAATACACATAGTGATTAACTACAAAAAGGTATAAAAAATAAAATTAAAAAATATTAAGTCACAGAAGGAGACTAGACCTCAGGTAGTGAGCACATACAGGTGTTTTATTATAAAGTTGTGCACCTGAAATTTATGTAATGTTATTAACCAATGTTATTCCAGTAATTTAATAATAAAAATATTTTTAAATGATCTGTTGTTGAGGTATACATCATTTCATATATTTAATTTACACCTTATTCTGTATTCTGTTGCTCTCAGAATTATAAATTAAGCATTTTTATTTATTTTATTTTTTAATATATTTTTTATTGATTTCAGAGAGGAAGAGAGAAACATAAATTATGAGAGGGAATCACTTATTGGCTGCCTCCTGCACACCTCCCACTGGGGATGGAGCCCACAACCCAGGGATGTGCCCTTGACCGGAATTGAACCTGGGACCTTTCAGTCTGCAGGCTGATGCTCTATCCACCGAGCGAACCGGCCAGGGCAAATTAAGCATTTTTTCAAACATGGAAAATATAAGCATATTTTTCACCATTCTTGGCATAAGTACAATCTATAAAAGTAAACTTGATTAGATTTCATAAATTTAAAATAACAAATGTACTATATTTCAGAATGGTTGTCAAACATCTGTTATAGTAATATGCTCTTGATGGTTATAAAAACTAATATAACACTTTTGTAAAGCAATTGAACAATTCTTATCAAGAGCCATGAAAGTGTTAAAACTTTTGGCCCAGTAATATCACTATCTAAAATTTATGTTAATAAATTATTCATAAAGAGATTTAAAAAACCCACATATACAAAGGTTTTCATTGCTATGTGATTGTATAAGTGAGGCATTAGAAAGACATTGCATGTTCAATAATAGAATAATAGTTATATAAATTATGACACAGAAAAAATACTTAATATCTATTTAGAAACAGCTTGATATATTATAAATTAAGTATATTATATTAGCTGACATTTATATTAAAATATAAATATTTATTAGGTGCCTAATATAAGCTAGACATTGGGGATAGAGAGATGAATGTGGGAAAATGAGCAGGAGAAATTGACATGTAGACAATTAGTGCTAATAATATATTTGTACTACATTTGGTTTTCAAAAGTTTTCACACATATTTCATCTAGTTAGTCTTGGAGAGGGGGTTAGCATAGCAATAAGTGTGAAGGAGACAGACCTTGGTGGCCACTTATTGGCTATGTGATTTTATGTTTGCAATTTTAAAAGAGCAAATCTCTATATATAAAAGGCCAGTGGCCGTAACACCATAACGACCAAATGACTGGTCATCAGGAGGTGCATGGAGCACCTCTAGGTCCCACCCCTCAGCCCGCAAGCCGCTAGCGGAGGCAGGGCGTGGCTCGCAGCTTGCATGGCAAGGTGGGGCTCACACGGTGAGCTACTCACACATGAAATCGTGCGCACTGAGCCTCTGGTAAATTACTAACAGCAAAATAACATAGTTCCCAAGATTCAAAGGCATTGGCTCTTTTCTCTGGCTACAAGACATTTCTAGTCCAGAGTAATTTCTTTATTCAAAAATAGTTTACTGCTTGCCTGAAATGAGAGAGAGAGAGAGAAACTATGTGCCCCCAACGAGGATTGAACCCTCAACCCGGGTATGTGCCCTGACTAGGAATTAAACCCTCAACCTTTTGATGTATAGGATGATGCTCCAACCAAGCCACCCGGCTGCGACAGCCTCTGTTAGTTTTTTATTAGTATATAAAAGTGGGTCCAATTTCTGAATATTTATTTTGTATCCTGCTACTTTACTGAATTTATTTATCAGTTCTAATAGGTTTTTTTGATGGAATCTTTGGAATTGTCTCTAAATAGTATCATTTCATTTGCAAATAATGCCAGTTTTGCGTCTTCCTTTTCTATTTGTGCCTTTTATTTATTTATTGTTCTGATTGCTGTGGCTAGGAAGAAAGATGATTTTTGAAAATACAGATACCCGAGCCCTACCCTTAGGTAATCTCAAGTGTGCTTATTGAACCCTCCCCAAGTGATTCTAGCATTCACCCAGGGCTGAGAACTCCTGCTAGTCACCCTAAGCACCTTGCACTGAGCACAAATTACAGGAAACCTGTAACATCTAATTATCTAATGCAGCCATTCCAGCTCCTCTTCTGAGTACAGGCTTTTAGCTCTGATTCCTTTGCTACCTCATTCCATGTGATTTTGCAAATGATTCTCTTCTCAGTAGGCCTGAGAAAGCAAACTTCCAATATTCACACTACAGTGAAATTCAGCAGGTAGGTCAGAAGTTAGCTTTTTAATTTCTCAGACTTACTAGCAACTTTCATTACTGAGTTGCTTTGTGTTTATACAATCATTTAACAGATGTTTGTGCTCCCTACCTTAGTTGACCTCTCCCCTACTTCAAAGAGATTATATAAAATCATACAAAATTTTATGAGCAACTGCAAAGCATTATGGAAGCTTGGTAAATGTGTTTAAAAGTGAATTGTACATAATGATAATTTTACAAACATAATTATCATTTAATGTTGAATTTTACAATATCCTATGGATCCCAAAATATTTTGTATTGTATTACTTTGGGTTGAGAGTTTTTATGTGCAGTATTGATTCACAGATAAATTTAGTTGTAATAAATATTCCTCATCATTTCTTAGAGACTACAGTTTTTGTTGTTGTTGTTGTTGTTTTTAAATATGTTTTATTGATTTTTTACAGAGAGGAAGGGAGAGAAATAGAGAGTTAGAAACATCGATGAGAGAGAACCATCGATCAGCCGCCTCCTGCACACCCGCTACTGGGGATGTGCCGGCAACCAAGGTACATGCCTTTGACTGGAACCGAACCTGGGACCCTTCAGTCCGCAGGCCGACACTCTATCCACTGAGCCAAATCAGTTAGGGCGAGGCTACAGTTTTGACCTTTAAAAAAGTAAAAACAGACCTATGAAATACCCATAAAAATAATAAAACTTTAAGAGTGAAGTTTTCTCTTTAGCTCAAAGATGACTGAATCATTAAAAAAAGTGTTATAGAACTTTTCCTATTGAGCACAAAAATGAATGTTTTCTATTAGGCTTACACCTTACTCTGTGCTTCTATTTTTATAAATGTGACATCTTATTTACTAGACTTAATTTTCAATGGTTAATTCTGACAAGAAATGCAATAAAATATGGATTCTAATTATATACTGCTAAAAGCCAGAACTGGTTAAATAGTCATATTAATTAAAACACCCTTTTCATTCAATGCTAATTAATTTTTATACAAATATAGTTCATTTGATCATGGCAGCAGCACCTATAAATGTGCTTTAAATCTTAAACAGAATTTTAGCAACTCAGTAATTTATATTCCACTATGTGTGGATAATGTGTTTAGTACATTTCATTTTAACAGAGCTCTACTGTGCTGAAATACATGTGTAGTACTATTAATAAACCGTACCGCTCAACACTACTCTATTTAGAGGTAGTTGGTTAAGACTACTTCACCACTGTGCACAAGGAAGCTTTGTATTCAACTGGCACCATGCTTGAAGAATTTTCTTTTTATAATTCCAGGAGTGGGCTGCAAAAAAAAAAAAAAATTCTGCATAGAGCTAAGAACTGTCTAAATTGATGAGATAGGTGGATCTGTATTATTACAAAAATGTTTTCATTATAACTTAAATTGTTTTATTTATAGTATTTGGCTGGGATTTAGAAGAAATGCCTTTTTCATAAACCTGATTTAAGCATACTAGACCTGAAAAACTGTAATGCAAACATGGTTTCAGAGGCAACTATTTACCTTCGAAGATCCTAAAGACTTTAACAACTCAACATTAAATGTTATATTTCTTTGGGTAAGTGACATATAACTTCCTGTAAACATGAAATATCCACTCAATTCAGAATGAAGTTCACTGAAATTCTGGCCCAAATTTGTTGATGTACATCTAGCCCATGAACACTATCTAGTAGAAGTTTATTGAACTATATAGTTAACTCTTAATATATAAACTCTTAACAGAAACAAAATTGGTCTGGATTATTAGAAAAGGAAGAAATAGAGAGTAAAGACAAGATCTTTTACTAGCAATTAATTTGGCCCACTAGTAACCAGGAAAAAAAAAAATCAAGTGAGTGGTATTTATAGGAACAACCATATTGGGGGTAAATTAGATATTTCTAAAATTTCCTGTAAACTATATAGTCAGGGTTAACTAGTAAAACACCAAAGTGCAGCCAAACCTCATTTGGGGGACAGGAAATAAGAGCAGAAATAAAACAATGCTCAGCGATGCCCTTGAAGGGAAGCAAGATTTCAGAAGCTGACTCTAAGGAACACCCCAGACAGCCAATGTGATGTTGACTCATAACATGTGCAAAGAATTCAGCATAGACTAGCTACCCTTTCATCCTTTCTAAGTTACTTAATCTAAATACATCTAAAATTTTAGAAAAGGGGACCATACCTTGTCCTCTTCCTTGTTTCTATTAGCTTTATTTTTCACTTTGTTTAGTTTTCCCTTAGACCTAGTTAAACAAATACAGAAATGCATTCAGATATCCTACTAGGCTGGAAGTTCTCTAAACATAGCTTAAAATATAGTGATGGCTTATGCTATGCCTCCAATCTACCTTTTTTTTAATTTAAAAACTTTAAAACATGGTTTTTGTTTTTGGATAAACAATATGCATCCTATTCTATTGTTATTCAAAGCCAAGCCAACTCAATCCCCATCAATGGCATATATGTGTTTTTTAAATGCCTCTGACTGAAGGATGGAAGATGAATGGAGTGCGTATGCAGGGCCACAGATGGCTTGACGACCAGACGGGAACCAACTGTATGTGAACTAGGTCAGAGCAGTGGTGATGGAGAGAAGAGAAGAATCCAGAGATATTTAGTAGGCTAAACCTTGCAGAACTGGTCAACCATGCCCTTTGGACATGTACTGGAGGACAGGGAAAGGGAGAAATTATTTGGACAATTCCAGTTTAGTTGCTGGTAGTGATGGCACCTACTGGGACCAGGGACAACTTTGGAGGGTTCTTTTTATAGTGACAGTAAGAGTAGATGAAATCATGTTCTGTCTACAAATCAAAGTATTTGACACACCAAAGAAGTTTTATCATCAGCTTATCAAAAACCAATTCTGCCAGCCACATAAGTTGACATAACTATATTTAATTGACTCATTGGTTCGCCAAACATATACTCCCTTAATGTTCCAGCAACTTCAGACATTTCCCATATTGAAGTGGGGCTTAATAAGTACTTATACCAAAGTTCCACCCCAAAACTTTAAAATCAGAACCCTAAAGATCAAATCACAGGTATAGATTTTTTTAAAACCTCTTCCAAATGATGCTAATGTGAAATACTCTGACTTGTGTATGTGTCTGTGGCCTCTCACCATTTGACAGCACCTACGGCTGTCAAAGGCTACCTGGGGTTCAACCTTATACTCATACCCAGCATATACTAAGCACATAGCAAATGCCATTGGTCCCTACTCTCATTGACCATAAATTTTACAGATTTAATATTAGGTTTATCTTTCCCATTATCTTTTCTTGTTGCCTCAAGGATCTCCCCTCACAAATCTAGTGGAATGCATTACTTTGAGGTTATGAATTTATCCAGAACAAAGAAGATTTTGCTCAATTTTTTAGTTTTAAAATTAGCATTTTTAAGTCATAGCAGATATTAAAGCCTGAAAGCCAACATTGTTTTAATTGAAAAGAACCCTGATTTTGTTAAAGATTTTGGGGGAAGAGTGAGTTTTCAGTCTAGATAGCTAGTTTTGCATATCAAGAACTAGTCTTAGCTTTAGGGCCTAGAGTGTATTGTAGAAACCATGGAGTAGGTGACTGTGAAATGGTGTAAAACTAGTTTGTCAGGCCCAAGAATAGAACAGTAGGAGATTACAAGATAATTAGAGAATTTGATCAGGTGCAGTGAATCTTTGAAAAGAGCTTGGTACACTTTCCCTTCAACATATTTGTCATATATTCATCCATGATCCTGAGCATAAAAACAGAAATGACTGTGGGCAGTGTCTAGGCAGTTGGAGCAATGTGGCTACAAGTGTCCACACAAAAACCCAGTGAGCCATGGGAAAAGCGATGTGGCTACAGTGTCGCCACAAGTCCAGTGTGGCATGGGAAAAGTAATGTGATTCAGTGTCCCCACAAGTCCAGTGTGGCACAGGAAAAGTTATGTGATTCAGTGTCGCCACAAGTCCAGTGTGGCATGGGAAAAGTAATGTGATTCAGTGTCGCCACAAGTCCAGTGTGGAATGGGAAAAGTAATGTGATTCAGTGTCCCCACAAGTCCAGTGTGGCATGGGAAAAGTAATGTGATTCAGTGTCCCCACAAGTCCAGTGTGGAATGGGAAAAGTAATGTGATTCAGTGTCGCCACAAGTCCAGTGTGGAATGGGAAAAGTAATGTGATTCAGTGTCGCCACAAGTCCAGTGTGGCATGGGAAAAGTAATGTGATTCAGTGTCGCCACAAGTCCAGTGTGGAATGGGAAAAGTAATGTGATTCAGTGTCCCCACAAGTCCAGTGTGGCATGGGAAAAGTAATGTGATTCAGTGTCCCCACAAGTCCAGTGTGGCACGGGAAAAGTTATGTGATTCAGTGTCCCCACAAGTCCAGTGTGGCATGGGAAAAGCAAGGTAGAGTTTCTAAGCTGGGAGTGGGAGGCAGCAGGGAGGTTGCTAACAGAATCAGAAGGGATCTTGTGGTGGATATGTGGGCAGATCAGAAGACCAAAGTGAGGCCATGGATATTTTCCAACAAATGTTTTGGGACAGAGGCCAAAGCACAAAGCTCGGGAATGAATGAAATGGCTAGGCCATAATGAAAGTTGGAGAGGAGTGAGGCCTGAAAACTGCAAACCAGACTCACACTTCCATTCTCAACCCAACCCCCATGCCCAAATCATAATATTGCACATGCATTCCACCCTTAGGGATAGAAAGGAGATGGGTGGGATAAGTTTGCATTGCTTTAATAGTAAACAAACTTCACCTTAATAAGGCAAGCTTGGCCGAAACCGGTTTGGCTCAGTGGATAGAGTGTCGGCCTGTGGACAGAAGGGTCCCGGGTTCGATTCTGGTCAAGGGCATGTACCTTGGTTGCAGGCACATCCCCAGTGGGTGGTGTGCAGGAGGCAGCTGATCGATGTTTCTCTCTCATCGATATTTCTAGCTCTCTATCCCTCCCCCTTCCTCTCTGTAAAATATCAATAAAATATATTAAAAAAAAAATAAGGCAAGATTGTTTTACTCTAATCCTTGGAATTTGAAGCTTGACAATATAGATAGGTTGAGTTATAGATGAAAAAAATTACACCCTTGTACACAGGACTGCATGAGACTGTATGCTTTATATTGAACAGCTATCCATCTGTTGAAACACTTGTTGAGTGGTTTTAAGTTCTGGGCCATATACTAGAAACAAAGTGAGTAAGTGAGGTTAATAAGTGAATGGACAGGCAATGTGGAAAGTACCAAAGGCAAGTCCCTGAGTGATAGGAAAGTTAAGATAAGGTGTGACGAAGAACTCTACATGGGACAGTGGAAGGAGAAGAGCAGAGGTCAGGGAACACACTATAAAGAAGGCAATATCTGAATTGAAAGTTAAGGATGAGGTGACATTTGATGCTTGCTGGAGAAAGGTGATGCTGACAAGGAGAGTATTCTAGGCAAAGGAACAATGTGCACAAAAGCAAAAGCATGACAATGTGAGGGAAAGTGCCATGCACAGGGTATCATGGTGAGGAAGTGGACAGGAAGGACTGAGGAAAAGGTTGGAGGTGGCACAGACTAGGCACAGTGATTGACTGCATGCGTAGCATTTGGGAGGCGTTGTCAGGATAACTCCTGGATTTGGGGGTTGAGGGTGTGAAGGAGTGGTGGCACTATTCACAAGACAAGGACAATAAGGAGAAGTGGTTTTGGAATGAGAGAGTGAAGTTGATGAGTTCCATGTTTAGATGAGTCATGTTTGAGGTTCTCATGATGCACACAAGCTAACACATCTGGGAGGCAGTTAGAAATACTGACATAGAGCTCAGGCCAGAGGTCTTCACAGGCTATACATTTGAGATTTACCTGTGGGTGAGTAGCTGAAGCTTTGGGTGAAGATAAGTTTGCTCAGGAAGCATGTATAAACAGGCAATGGTTTAAAGTGGAGGCCTTAAAAAACCAACGTAAACAAGCAAAACAACTTGAGGGGGTAGGCAGACCACATTCAGAAGAATGAGAGAGTGGCTTGAAAGGGAGGGGAAGGTGGGAAGAGTGAGGCTGATGCAGAAGGGAGTAATCAGGTGTGTTAGTTGCAGCAAGTGGATAATGATCAAAATGTCCACGGGATTTATCAGAAGGCATTATCCCTGCAGGAAGAACAGTTTCAAAGAAAGAGTGGGAGGGAAAGTCAGGAAACGTGGGTTGAAGATCGGCTGGTGAATGAGGAAGTGTAGACTGCTTTTCCAAAGCAGCATGACTGAGCAATGAGGGGGTGATAGATTATAAATAGCATGGGGAGTGGGGCAAAGCTGCACACCTGACCAAACAAGTTAACAAGGAAACAGAACACACCGCTCTGTGAAATCTAATTCTCCATTAACGGCTACGAGTTAACTCCAGATGCCAAACTTTGAGAATATGGGCTTTTTCATTATTATTCATTCACATTCTATAGTTATGGGTATTTTGTTGCAATATACTTACATGTGATTTTATTATTTAATGTCTACAAATACCCCATATCTTTAAAAATAGTGGGAAAATAATGATATATACATTCACCAACATAAAAATATATGGTTCAAAAGCATTTTCCAAAGATTCAGTAAATTTCAAATTGCTGAGATCTAACTATGTCCCATATTATTTTCTGAAAACACACTAAATATAAGACAACTTATCAAAATCATCCTCTAAAATGTTGACAATTTCCTTTTTTTTAAAATAATGCATTTTATTTTAGTATATTTTTATTGATTTCAGAGAGAAAGGGAGAGGGAGAGAGAAATAGAAACATCAATGATGGAGAGAATTAATTGGCTGCCTCCTGCATGCCTCCTACTGGGGATCAAGCCCGCAACCCAGATATGTGCCCTTGACCGGAATCAAACCCGGTACCCTTCAGTCTGCAGGCTGACATTCTATCCACTGAACCAAACCAGTCACGGCATTAATTTTCAAAGTGATTAAGTGGATAATTTTTAAATCTCATGCTTTAGGCTGAGGAGGTTACATTGTCCTGTCTAGAGGGTATTTACTATAGTCTAAGAGGGGTGCGGGAAGAGATTGGACAAAAATCTTACACCTATGGATGAAGACAGTGGCGGGGGGTAAGGGCATGGGGTGGGGTGGGGAATCAGGTGGAGGGGAGCTATGGGAAAATAAAAAAAGAGGAACACCTGTAATAATCTGAACAATAAAGATTTATTTAAAAAAAATAAAATTCTAACATAGTAAATGTCTTTAAGGTATATGGCATATCATATTAATAATAGTGATTATTTATTAAAAAAAAAGAATTCCCTCAAACTCAGTCAAGATACAGGATTTAGGTTATATCATAACCTTAGTGTTGGCCAGCTGGCTTTCGTTGGGAGACAGCTTTAGATGTCTAGCCTACCTTTTCTTCACACCTGGGTAAACGAACAAATATGAAGAAACTACACTCGCTTCCTTTTGTGTTGTCAATGCAGAAAGTGGTCACAAAATAATTAACTCAAATTATAACGTTATGGTAGAGAAAGATGTGACTCCATACCTTCTTTGTTTATCCTGACACACCCAAAAATAAAGTCATTAAGGCAACTCCAACATCTTATCACCATTTAGCGACTTACCAACTGATTAAAGGTTAGTTAACATAAAAAGAGATCATGTGGGTATTTGTTCCAATGTACTTAGGGATCCAGGCCTCGATTCCTACTGGGGTATAGGAAACTTCCACACAGAAGGGATAATCAAACTCAAGTATCTCTGCAACAAATTAATTCCAAATGCCTCTAACCAGGAATGAGGGTAGGTGACAACTCCAAAGTTATTAAGGATAATTAACTATATAAAATAGAGATGGTTTACTATTAAACAGATGAAGTGCCTTGAACTTTATACTAGAGACTTTGTCCCTTTTTTATGAGCCTGGATTTGTGGGTCAGACTCCAAGGGCAGGCCTGACTTAGGGGGGCTGACCTAGGGGAAGAGAGCATGTTACTAGAATGCCAATTCACCACCACACCCAACTATTAGCCCATTGTGGAAACTCAATTCATACTCGTTCAACAAAATGAATGATTTCACCAATAGTACTACTTTCAGTGAATTCTAAGCCAGATTAGACATATTCAATTCTGAAATCAGCAGATTCTGAAACTGTTACAAGATTTTTCTTTTTTAAGAGAGTGGAAGGGAGGGGGAGACTGAGGGAGAGAGAAACATTGATGTGGGAGAGACACATCAATTGGTTGCCTCCCGCATGCACCCTGGGAATCAAGCCTGCAACTGAGGTATAGGCCCTTGTCCAGAATCAAACTTGGGACCCTTCGGTCCATGGACCAATGCTCTATTCACTGATTCAAACCGGCCAAGGCACAAGATACTGCTTTATAGAGCCATACCATTTTATATACTACCAAGTTCACTTAGCGTAGTGGAAAGGATGTGCACTAGGAATAAATGAAAAAACCAGATACTGTTCCAGGTCACCACTCAATCCTGTATCAATCCAAGTGACTTTGTCACACCCTCCAAGACTGATTTTCTTCTTGTGAAACTGGGATAATAACTGCTATTTCCAGATTGACTGTGTGTCAGATGAGACTGAATCATGGCCAACTAAGGTTAAAAATGACATTGGAAACCAGAGTCAAGATGAAAATAAAAATAAGGAAGTTAAGGCTCAGAGAGGTTAATGACTTGCTCAAGGTCAAAGAGTAAATAAGATGACACTTGATATTTGTACCTGTGTCTGTTCTTCTAATAATCCTAAGATAATTAAAAAGTGTGAAGTAGCCCAGCCAGTGTGGTTCAGTGGTTGAGGGTCGACCTATGAACCAGGATGTCATGGTTGGATTCCCAGTCAGAGCACAAGCCCTGGGCTAAACTCCCCAGTGTGGGGCATGCAGGAGGCAATCAATCAATGATTCTCTTTCATCCCTCTCCCTTCCTCTCTGAAATCACTTAAAATATATATTTTTTAAAGTGTGAAGTAGTATGGTGCATATGTGCATGTGTGTGTGTTTAAGGGACATTGCCCAAAACTATTCAGGCACACTGCTTAGACTCATACTGTGTCTATTTAAAACTCTAGAACCTTTGCTCTCTGGGGGAATCACTTTTCCCCTCAAGCAATGTTTTCCTATAAACACTTAAGGACAAAAATAATTAGAGGAAGTTCTGTTCAGAGAGAAGGGAAAATGTATTAAAAAATTATTCAATTTCTGTTCTATGGTAGGAAGAACTAAATCACTATGCCATTCTAAACCTATCAAAGAAAATAAAAACTTTGAAGTCCCACTTTGTGTCATTTAAATACTAGCCAGTTACTCATATGATACCATTGCATCTCAAATAAACATAACCTCTTTTCAGGGTGTACAAAAAGTGATTATGTTTCGTGACACGTACATCACCTTTGATCTGAAGGCAATTTACTTTACTTTTGATGTCAACAGGTTCATATAAAACTTACAGTGCCAAGGTCAATGATGAAGCAGTCACCCTGGTTGAAACTGTGCCAGCTCAGGGGAACTTCCGTGGCCCTGACCACTCTCCGACCCTTCACGTGCAGGAGCCTCTGGGCAGTCAGGTCGTTGGTGAGAACGTGATTTAGTCCAGATGCCACACCTCCAGCCTGATCAGTGGGAGCGGGCAGAAAACAAACAAAAAAAAAAGATGAGGCTTCGAACTAGACACAGTCATGTATGAAACCACAGGTGCTTTTGCCAAAACAGCCTACCACGCCAAGAGAAAATAGCCACCTCGGAGCATGTGAAAAATTAAATAGGAAGAAGAGAATTCCTTAGCAAATCAACAAATTTTTTTTTTTAAGTTAGGCTCTGTCCTTCCTATATCAACATTGCAAATATTTTCTGAGAAACTTCAGAGTATAAAACCTGCTACAGGAAAAAAAAAAAAAAAAAGAAGAAGAAGCTGTAGCTCTTGTCCTTTGGAAACTAATTATTCCCAAGTCATGGAGTGAGAAGGTAGATAAGGATTTCAAAGAAAAAAGCAACAGGAGGTTGGAGGAGAGTCAGAGGTCACAAGTACAGATGAGGAGCACTCAGAGAGTGTGGCACCCCCAAAGTGCTGACTGTCACAGCGTTAGGAGAGAGAAGGGAAGTTAAGTGCTGGCCAGGTGTGGGCTGCTCCTATTTTTTTCATTAAGTACATTATGATCCACTAAAAAATAGTATTAAAAAACACTGATCTGAAAAAAGTTATAAAATGGAAAACAGTATGGAGTTTTCTCAAACTTCCACTTGATCCAGTGATCCCATTTCTAGGAATGTATCCTAAGACACCACAAACACCAATCAGAAAGAATATATGCACCCTGATGTTCCTAGCACCGCTATTTACAATAGCTAAGATCTGGAAACAGCCTAAGTGTCCTTTAGTAGATGAGTGGATAAAAAAGCTGTGGTACATTTACACAATGGAATACTATTCTATATAATAAAAGACCAATATGCAAATTAACCATCACTCTGCTACACCCACAAGCCACGCCCACCAGCCAATCAGGAGCGAGTATGCAAATTAACCCAACCAAGATGGCTGCAGCCACAGAGAGCAGGAGGCTTGGGTTTCCCCGGCAATGGAGGAAGCCAAGCTTTCCACACACCCTGGCAGGCCCAGGCCTCCACTCAAGGATACAAAGTTTCAATTATAGAAGATAGATAAATCCCAACAAAAATGGCGGCAGTCACAGAGCTGGAGAGAGCAGGAGGCTTGAGTTGCCCCCAGCGATGGAGGAAGCCAGCTTTCCGCACACCCTGGCAGGCCCAGGCCTTCACTCAAGGCTACAAAGTTTCAATTATAGAAGATAAATAAATCCCAACAAAAATGGCTGCGGCCACGGAGCAAGCAGGAGGCTTGGCTCCGCTCCAGGCTACAAAGTTCCAATTATAGAAGATAAATAAATCCCAGATACCAGGGCCTCCGCTTGGGTCACCGGGGGGCGTGGCCGGCCTGCAAACCACCACAGGCCCCTTGCCCAGGCCGCCCCACGCCCCCAAGGGAACTCCCACCCTGATCCGGGACACCCTTCAGGGCAAACCAGCTGGCCCCCACCCATGCACCAAGCCTCTATCCTATCTAATAAAAGAGTAATATACAAACTGACCATCACTCCAAAACACAAGGTGGCTGCCCCCATGTGGACACAAGATGGCTACCACAAGATGGCCAGCAGGGGAAGGCAGTTAGGGGTGACCAGGCCTGCAGGGGAGGGCAGTTAGGGGCAAACAGGCTGGCAGGGGAGCAGTTAGGCATCAATCAGGCTGGCAGGGGATTGGTTAGGGGGTGATGAGGGACCCCACCAGTGCATGAATCCATGCACTGGGCCTCTAGTAGTGTGATAATGATAAACCTGCACCACAGGGCTGTTATTTAAATTAAACGAGATAATATTCATGAAAATTAAGTATAGCATAATAGTCTTTGCTATTCTGGGTAGTAAATTATCTCTGCTTCTACATTTCCTATCAAGTATTGTTACAACTACAACACATCATCTGCTCAATGTCACTTCTGATAAGACAGTGAACTGATTTTTTTTGCTGATAAATTTGTCCTCCATTTGCAAATTCCCTCTTTCTAAGAAAATGCTGATTCATAGTGGTTTTAATGCTGACAACTAGAATATAATTATCCAATAACTGTAAAGTTACTTTTATCATGTCCACTTTTAAATATGTATCCAGAAGTTTGATTTCAGAAGTCCTGAAATAGCCAGAAAAATTACTAATAAGGTAAGTTCCTACTGATTGTGTATGTGCTGTATAGGTATTGTGTTATGAATTCAATCCTTAATCCTCACAACACTTATAGTGAAAGCTGTTGTTATACCCATGGCACATTTGAGAAAACTGAGCCCAGAAAACTTACATACTTGCCCTGAGGCAAACCAGTAATATGTGGCAGAAATGCATTCATGACCAGTTCAATGGCACAGCATGCTTTTAGGAACTATAAGAAACAGCTTTTTCAAAATGTTGGGTTCACTCACATAAGGAAATGTTTCAGGATCATTTGACATAAGCTAGGAATTCATGTGAATTAAATAAAATAAGAGGTAATAGTTCCATATTTAGGGTGGCTGATATCCTAGGGTAGAAAAATGATTTCAAGAGAGATATGGGAACTTGTGTTTTGTCCTGATCTAACTGACATCACAAAATATTTAACTAAGTCTCTGATTAGGTAAGAGCAAAAAGAAACCCTGGCATCGTAGTAGGCAAGTTTAGTATATATTCAGGATTCTAGTTTATCTCTGAGGTCTAGGTCTTCATGAGGCTAATATGCTTGAGAGGAGGTAAGGGGTCTCCAGAACACCTATTAGAGCATGTTTGATTTTGAAAAGGACTGTTTCTAAAATGTGTATCTAGGGAGGGTATACCTTACACTTTGTCTGAACACTCCTAGGGTTGGGGGGATGGTGAAGGATGGCCAGTCTGCAAAAAAAGGTCACTGGGAGATTTCCCCCAAAAAGCTCTCTTTTACTGAAAATGGCCTTATAGAGACAGACATACTTAACAGGTTTTATTGTTTGTTTGTTTTTAAAAATAAAGCCATTTGATGATTTTCAGGCCAACACACATAAACTGTGTGTACATGTGTGTATGTATCAGTGTATGCATTTGAATTTGTGGACTTGTTCAACTCAATGTGGACATGTTCAACTCAATGGTTTCATTTATTTCATTTCCAAGGTCAAACCACACTATGTAGGAAATGTGTGTATACTTTTTGTATTGTTATAATTGTTATACTATATTAAGATATTCTAGAACAACTGAAATTCCCAGATCATGGGTTATTTGCAGCAAATTCAGAGATGCTTCAGAATATCAAAAACAAAAACTGTTAATACCCAATTTACCAATATTTATTTATTGAAGTAATTTTCATTTCAATAATTCCTTGTGACAACATAACTGAAAGCTCTTAACTTTATGAAAAATCAACCTACTAAATAAAATAAAATCAGAGTAGTTAACATACTGCCCTATACATTTCACAAACATTTATTGAGCACTTACTATGTGTCCATCAGGTACAGGTGATCTATCAGTGAACAAAATAGATTAAAACAAAAACAAAACATAAAAGTCTACCCTCAATGTACTTTCATTCTATGAAGACAAGAGGTGTGCATGAATAGGAAGAGAAAGGAGGTCATTTACAGAAACTGTTTGAGAGAGCAGCTTACCTTATATTTCAGACCGCCTTTGAAATAGCCAACAAAATCAGTAGACTCATAGCCTTGAAGTTCTCTATTCTGCACTGGTTTGCCACCCAAATAGTCATCCATCTGCACAGTAAAGATGGCAGCTGCTGTGCTTTCATCCTGAGAACACTCCCTTCCTGAAATGGCAAATGATAGCGCCTCACTTACCGAGCAAGGGAAAGGATTATGGCAGAATTTCTGATATTAAAAAAAAAAACAAAAAAAACCCTCAGAAATTTTATTTGAATTAAATATCAATACAACAAATCATCTTCAACAGAACAATATTTTAAAAATATTACGTTGTTAATAACTAAAAGAATGTTTTGTTTCTGCTTTCCAATTCTTTTTAAAATTAAAAAACAAAACACCACTGTCTGAATATGCTCAGGAAGACATATCCATATATTCTAGTAGGATTCAGATTCATTTGATCAATAAAATCAGGCTCCGAAATATTTTGCAATTATTTTAGCCTTTATTAGCATCCATCTTTAGGCATCTAACATGTCAATATGTTAGTATTTGTAAGGAATATGCACATCATAGGCCAGAGCTAAACAGCGTCAGAAAAGAAAATGGTTAGAATGGGAAAAGAGCATAGCTTGGCTTTACCCTTGTTTTTTAGTCCCATTGTCCCCACTTCACTATCTTAATGTATAATATTCTCTGAAGAAGGGAGAGTAAAGGAACTAGCATGCTAACACCTATTGAATGCCAATGTCTATATTACCATCCCAGGAATATAACACACAACACATTTAATTTTTTAAAAATATATTTTATTGATTTTTTACAGAGAGGAAGGGAGAGGGATAGAGAGTTAGAAACATCGATCAGCTGCCTGCAACTGGGGATGTGCCCACAACCAAGGTACATGCCCTTGACCAGAATTGAACCTGGGACCCTTCAGTCCGCAGGCCGACGCTCTATCCACTGAGCCAAACCGGTTAGGGCCACACATTTAATTTTTACAACTGTAATACAGATCCCATCCAGGCAACTTCACTGAGGTGGAAACACCAATTCTTAAACCAGTGTCCTCATGTGCATGCAAATCAGAGCCAGGGCTGTCCTGAGGGGAACGCAAGTTTCCTAAAAGACTTAGCTAGATCTGAGCTGTGTGCAAGTCATAAATGACTGTAGAAATAGTAATAACTAACATTTATACCTTTATAATACGGTGGCTATGGGCCAGACACCATGTGAGTGTTTTACATGGATGATCTCATTTAATCTCTGAGCAACCCCATGCAGCAGAAACTATGTCTTGCCAAGTTATAACAGTGGAATGGGAGGCCTAGAAACACCAAGAGCCTTCCCTGAGGTCATAAAGTTGACCTTTGGTAGAACAGCACCCAGAGCCCATTTTCTGTGATTCTGAAGCACAGGCTCTTAGAAACTACACTACTAGATTTTTTTAATACGTAGACTCTCATTAGCAGTACACTTTTATGGTAATAGGGATATGTCATTTTCCTTCATGAATAATCTATATATATAAAAGCCCAAGTGACTGTTACAACCAGTTGACAGATCAGTTGACCAGTCGCTATGATGTGCACTGATCACCAGGGAGCTCGATGCAGGAGCTGCCCCCTGGTGGTCAGTGCACTCCCACAGCCAACCTCCTATGGCCAGCCAACCTCCCGCCAATCTACCCTGATCGTGACTGGGCGAGATGGCCCTGACTGGCGCCAATTGCCGGCCAGGCGGAGGGACCCCACCTGTGCACGAATTCATGCACCAAGACTCTAATTGATACATTAAAGTTTAGAAGCTGTAACAATAGTTCACCTGAAACCCCAGTAGAGAATATTCACCAAAGCTGAAGAAAGAAAATCAACCAGCCATATTGAAGAAAGAACTGGATTGGGTTTCTTTACAATTCCTCTTACTCTCACAGGGGAGCTGTGTAGCAAGTATCTTCTCAGTAAAAAATCAGTGGCTAGAAGAGTATTTGACATAAATTTTGTGAATGTGTTGTGGTCAAGGGAAATTAAGTAACACATGAAAAAAACATCCATGCAAGTTTGCAGTTCAAAAGGACTGCAGTGTCATTCTTAAGCCCACTTTCTCATCCATACATGAGAATACTAATAGAGGCATAGATGTAGATTTGTACAGTGATACTTTAAAAGGAAAACTTAAATCAAGGTTAATACCAAGCCATTAAAGATGACGTGTTTGACTTAAACATCCTTACTTGAGTACAAGTTGAAACCCAAGTCTCTTTAGGAAGATGTAAATGGACAGGCATGCAGTTAATTAAATAGAGTAGAAGTAAGTTAATTAAATTATACTATCACTTGTTGATGTTATGTATTGTGATAGGCCAGGGAACAGCAGTATAAGTGAGCCAGAGTCCTTGCTCTAAAGAAGTTGGAGGATCTTTAAGAAAGCCAATAGCAGTCTTTGAATGTGAAAACCAAAATCAAATTCAGTTGTATCATGATGAAATCCTAGCAAGTACTCAGAAACTTATGAACTTCATTTATTTTCCCTATGCTAATTTTACTGATTTATGTTGTCTTGTGTTGTTATTTTATATTATGTTACATATTGTATGTGTGCTGTAAGCGTCTTTAAGGGGGGATGTGACTTCATATGTAAAACATAGATTTAAAAGGAGGCTTAATAACTAAGTTAATCAAATAACCATTCATGATTAACAAAATCTCTTGCCAAGTTAGGAATACCAGGGAACATCCTCAATTTGACAAATAGCATCAATTAAAAGTGTACAGCTAACATAATTCTTAATGGTGAAAGACTGAATACTTTCCCATGAGATTGGGAGCAAGGCAAGGTTGCCTACTCTCATTACTCTTACTCAACATTATACAAGAAGTTCTAACCACTGCAATAAGGTAGAAAGAGAAAAGCAAACAGACTGAAAAAGAAGAAATAAATGTTTCTATTTATAACTAAGAGGATCATCTACACAGAAAATTTTTAGATATCTACAAAATAAATTTGGAAAACCTCCCAGAATAAGTGCATTCAGCAAGATAAAATTAATTGATAACAAAAGGCAGTATCATTTTTATATAGAAACCACAAACATGAAAAACTGAAATTAAAAGCATCATGCCATTTACGATCAATCCAAAAAAAACTAAGGTGTATATTAAATAGGTACATAATCTATATGCTAAAATTACAAAATGATAATGAAAAGAATGAAAGACCTTAATAAATATAAAGACATAGTGTCATGCATTATAAGACTCAATATAATAAAGATGTCAGTTTTCCCCAAATTGATCTGTAGGCATAATGCTATTCCTAGCAAAATCCCACAAGGTTTATGAATAGGTTAACGAGTTGATTATAACATTTATATGAAAAGGCATAGGCCCTGGAATAGCTAAAAGAATCTTGACAGAGAAAACTAAGTTAGGGAAAATAACTCTATCTGATAATAGTGTCCACTATACAGCTACAGTAATCAAGACAGTGTGATATTGGTGGAAAAACAGACACACAGATCAACAGGCCACATTCCCCTCAATGCTAAAATTTTGTAAAACTATAGTACAGTTTAGTATATACTAAAGTATAAGTATATAAGTATAGTACAGCACAGAATACCACAACCAGAATTTGACAGTAATATAAGGCACTTACCTTTTTCATATCTTCCCAATTTTTCTTGTACTCACCTTGTGTTTGTACCTTTAATTCTATATAATTTTAGCACATATATATATCCACCATTATAGTCGAAGTATCCAATAATTACATCACCAAAAAATCTCTTATGTTGTCCTTTTACAACTATAGCCACCTTCCTTCTGCATCACCCTGACCTCACCCCAACCCTAACCTCTTGTAACAACAAACCCAAAATATTTTCATTTCAAAAATGGTATATAAATAAAATTATACAGTACTAGTATGTAACATTTTGGCTTTTTTTCTCTTACTCAGCATAATTGCCTGAGCTTTATTGGAGTTGCTGTGTGTATCAAAAGTTTGTTCCTTTTTATTGCTAAGGAGTACTTCTTTTTTTTTTTTTAAATATATTTTATTGATATTTTACAGAGAGGAAGGGAGAGGGATAGAGAGCTAGAAACATCGATGAGAGAGAAACATCGATCAGCTGCCTCCTGCACACCTCCCAATAGGGATGTGCCCGCAACCAAGGTACATGCCCTTGACCGGAATCGAACCCGGGACCCTTCAGTCCGCAGGCCGACGCTCTATCCACTGAGCCAAACTGGTTTCGGCAGGAGTACTTCTAATTATTGATATGCCACAATTTTTTTTATCCAGGCACCTGTTGAAGTATATCAGAACTGATTCAAGTTTTTTGTCTATTTAAATAAAGTTGCTATGGACATTCATATATAGGTTTCTACATGAATATAAATTTAATTTCTCTGGAATAAATGTCCATGAAAGCAATTACTGGGTTATATGGTAGTTGCATCGTATCCCTCACTTATCACCCTCCGCCAAGCAATAGACAAAAATCCAGTTTCTCACATCCTTGCTGGCTCTCATATAAGTAAGTTACATGTATTGTAGTTGTATATTGTAATCCACTTCTTTGGATCCTCAGTATTTTGCATAGAGCAAGCATGTCAAACTCGCAGCCCACAACAAATATTTTTGTGGCCCAGCCAATATAACAGTATGCAAGAAACATTTTAATAAAAATTTTGTAACTTAATTTTTACAATATTCTGTTATACATAATTATTAATAATGAACTACAACGTTCACTAATGACTGATTACTATAATCGTGTTGCATTCATTTCCCTTACACGCAGGTGCACCATTTCTCTCCACTAATACTGGCAGCGAATATTTTAGCAGCCGATTGCCACATCATTAGTCTCGTACTGACTTGTTTGGTGTGCGCAACAGGAAATATTTCGCTTTTGGAAAACAAGAAAAATAGGTTTATTTGCATTACGCTTATTAATTTGTGCAGTTATTCAGTGTCCGGTAAGTTAATGTTCAAGAAAAAATATTAATTTCTATTAAAATGTTCTATTATTTTATGTTAACGATTACTCATTTATTTCAACCCTTTGCATTCAGCATGTCTCTATCAAAATAAACCTACATTTCTATGAAAATTGAAGCTTTTGTTTTTTTGTGGCCATATCAACTTAAACCTTGTTTAGTTGGCCCGGGTTAGCCTTTGAGATTGACATGCTTGGCATAGAGCATAGCACAGACTAAGTATACCATAAATGTTTATTGCTCCCAACTATATTTATGTAAAGTTTAAAACTGGCAAGGAGAAATGGTGAGAGTGGGTGTTGGTAGCATAGATCTGGATGTGACAGACAGCAGCTTTATCATCCAGCCCTGTTCATAGACATGATGCTGTAAGTAACCAGAAGCAGAAGGTGGTGCATTTAAACCACTAGGTACAAAGCTGAAATGCAACACTTTCAGTCATACACAACAGATTCTTACACTTTGTAAACAAAAATAATAAAATGAAATAATCTGAGACATGCAAGGGTGTTACAGAAAGACACCGAGGGAGAGACCAGGCAAGATGACTCCATTCTCTTATTTGATGTTCCACTTCTTCCTTTCCGCCTTTTTCCCCTCTTACTCGGCCTGTTTCTTCATTTCTACCCTGTGCACCTTTTTCCACCGCAGTCTGATTTTAATCTCACTCTCTTTCACCTGACTTCCAACTGATTTCCTTTAGTCAAACTTCCTTTTTCCTTGAGCTTTCAGTGCTTCCTTTCAGAACTCTCAATCTGTTTTATTAATCCTCATGAATTAATCCAAATTTAGGTCTTAGAGGGAAATATTCCAGATGAAATCCAGCCTGCTTTAGAGAACTGAAGTAGGAACAAATCCATTTAAAGGCCTATCAGCTCTTTTACTCTAACTTTTCCATGTTCCCCATGATCTTCTCTTGACACAAGATCCCTCCCAGTTACCCTCATTTTTTGCAAAGGCTTTATGGTTCCCCCTCACCACAGACACTGAGTGTGTCTTTCACAGTGCTTATCACACGTTACCTGTCTTATATCATGTTTTGTCTTATTGCATCTTTGAGATTATAAATTTTCAGGGAAGTTTAAAAAATAATTCATATGCAAAAATGTCTTATGTAATGCTGGGCACCATAAATAAATAATTACTGAAGAAATTAACTTATTAATTAACACACTATTAACTTCAGTTTCAGCAGATCTTTAAGATCATAAAATGTTTCTGCCCAAAGCATTTTCTATTACATTTTTTAAACTTGGTGAACACTAAGTGAATAATTAATGGTTAATAATTAATAGTGATTCTGTGCAAACCTTAGAAGATATAGTACTTGAAAACTTTATATGGATAAGAAGGAACCTATAGAATTAAAAAAAAACACCTATATGCAAAGAGCTCTTGCAACCCTCTAACAAAGTTAAACTTATTTATAGCAAGAAATGAAGTTCTTTCACATTTCAGTTCACCAATGTGGCAAATGTAGCATTTCAGACACTTTTATTCATTCCAAATACAAGTTCTGGATACAAAGACCAAGGTGAGGACATTATTATTCTATCAGCATTATTCACTTATGAACATGGTTACATATTAGGGTTTCAGTGCTGCTGTTTGTTTTTTTTGTTTTTTTTTTTTGTACAAAACATAAAATAGACCACTGTCTAGGAGGAATAATAACATTACAATGGGAAATCAAAATGAGTTTGGGACCCAGCTTCAGCATCTTCAAGCAAGCACCACATTTTAATATCAAATGCTATAATGAAAAGTCTTTTCTCCCATAGACATTTGTGTATCCGCTCCACGTGTTGACTAACATTGAGAACATCACTTCTCAATGTTTTCTACCATTTTCTTTCTTAAAACTTTCAAATGTTAGAAGTAAAAATAATGGCTTTCAGAGTTTCAAAATGTGTATGAGTGTATGGTTTTCCAGCTCAGGAATAAAACTAAAAATAAGAAACACAAGTCCCCGGGAGGCAAGCTGGTTTTAAAAGAAGCCAGTGAGGCTCAGATAATCGGCACGTTGTTACTAGTAGATGGGGTGTGCCCACTGGCGCAGCAGCTCACGGGGAGAGGCAGGACATTCAGGATGTTTACGAGTAAAAGTAGAAGGTGGAAAAAGTAGAACACACAAGGTCCAGTGTCCTGAGCGTCTGGCGTGAGTGCAGCCCAAAATAATTACGGCCGAAGGAGCCGATTTGTTCCAGAGTGTCCTTGTTCACATAGATAAATAATAACTTTTAAAATAATTATAATAAAGAAGCTCATGTAAATACATAAATAGGCCATATGAAGCGATTTATGTATAGGACAATATCTGCTTTACTTGTGTCGTTATTTGTTTCCTGCTTCTATCCAAGTTGGCCAGCATCATAAACAGGAATGTTAGCCTCACTTGCTAGCCGCGTGGTGGTGAGGATCCTGACTTAAAGCAGCCAGACATGAATCACCGCAATTAGTAGAGAAATACGCAAGGGGCGGGGGGAGGGGGGATAATTAATTAACAAACAAACTAAAACCTCTCGCCAGCTGCGGGGGATGCCCACAGAGTTGTTTGACTTCATCTCCTCCCCAAGAGGGAAACCAGGACTGAACTTGTCCGCAGGTGAGCGGGACTTGGCTAGCGCCCAGGTGGGTGTGCCTAGCAGCGGCTCTGCCAGGGAGTGGCGTTAGGAGCTGGAAGGTGAAAGAGGGCGGAACCAGAGGAACCAGCCTCAAACCCGGGAGATGGACCCGGCAAAGGTCAGTCAGTGGGATAAGGGTGCTCCCGACTTCGCTGGACCCAGGGTCTGCAGCTGGGAGGTGGCCAGCCCCAAAGACGCGGCCCCGTGGGGGCGCAACTGAAGCCAGGTCCCCAGGTCGTGCCATTTGCACCCTCCTTCCAGGCAGCAGGGGAATCTCAGCTCCCGGCGACCTCGCCCCTCCCGAACCTGGGGCGTCCGGGTCGGCGCCCGCGACCCTTACCCAGCCAGAAGTGCAGGCGGTAGGTGAAGCCGCGGCACGCCTTGCTCGTGTGCAGCACCAGGTACGCATCCCCGACGTAGAAGTCTCCGTAAGCGCTCCGGGGCACCGGCACCAGCTCCAGCTTCTCGATCCTCCAGACCTGCAGCCCCGCCTTCTTGCCTGCTCGGGCGAACTCCGGGTGGTACAGCTCCTGGGCCATGACTGGCGTGATACTCTCCGGACAGGGCCCACCCCGGGGCACCTGTTGACCTTGAAGTTGGACTGAACCGAGAGCGGCTGGAGGGACCCAGTTCACCACGACTTTATAGGGTTCGCCCTGCGGAGAGGCGGGGCCCGAAACGGGAGGGGCTAAGTGTCCAGGCGGCAGTTGCTCCAAAGGAGAGGATCTCTTCCCAGAAGGAGCGCAGGGCCTTCACCAGAACTCCAAGGCCCTTCCCGGGGCAGGAGGGAAAGGGGAGTCTCAGAAATTTTGAAATCCAAAGGGAAGTTATAGAAATGCCTCCTCTGAGCCAGGCAACAGATGGAGGAGATTAACAATAAAAACTAGATGGCACATCGTTTTGAAAAAAGTGGCTGTCCAGGTAACAATCATTCTAATCGACGCCCTGGTTTCCTTGGTCACTGGCTCCATTCTTGATGGCTTAAGTTGCTCTGTCCTGATCTTTCCAGTTGGAATATGCCTTGAAAACCAGCATGCCAGGATTGGGCAGGATGAAAGCCTGGAAGGCTGGGCGTCTTGACACCCGAGGGACAGAGCTCTGTAATCCCCCGGGGGGGGGGGGTGGCGTTCAGGAGCTGCGGTTAAGCTCTCTGCCTCCTTTGGTCAAGACAGTTGCTGAAAATAAGAGGTACTGTGCTCCTGGGGTGCTCTCAGGCGAGCTGTGTGTGGCTGTGACATTGTGCTTGGCCTGACTTGCCAGTTATCTGTTATCTGGCTTCAAAAATGTTCTCTTTTTTCCCCTACCGTTTTTGCTTCTCCAGTACAGGCAAAGCACTGTAAAATATAGATGGAAGTTTACTATGTATTTTGCAATCATTTAACTGAAGCTGAAATGGCAAAAGAGTTTACTTACTGTTATTAAAAAAGCAAATCGCTCACCATGTAAAGAGTAAGATGATTTTTATGCATGTACATTTCCTGTCATTATTTCCCAAATTGCAAGTCTCTGAAAGTCACTAACAATGTATAATTCACTTATTTCCTTAGTAGTTTTTAATAGATATTATGTGACCACAGTAAAAAAAAAAGTGCAAGATGTATAATAATGTTTATCTCTATTTCATCTGCCACTTTAAAAAATCTGGAATTTTCCTGTTTTGTGTGTGTTATCTGTTATAGGTTGAGATCCCGGTTGATAAATATCACTAGCTACATTCTCTATTCCCCTCCTAATCCGGACAATGAAAGGCAGGTGTGTCAGGCTCATTTTACAGATGAGGAAACTGAGGCTTTGGAACTTGTTGGAGGTCACTCAGCTGGTGGGTAGCCAAAGAGGAATTCAAGCTCTCTGTGTCTAATGCAAAAGCGCATGCTGCTTGCAAGAACTTACTCTTTCAATCCAAATTATTTGGCCAAGGTTTGTTCACGTAAGTATATGTGATATTTTTATTTTCTTCCAGCTTGTTCCTAGAGAGGCTTCTGATCTAGTGTCTAATGCAACACCAAGAAGTTTAAACTTTGTTCTGAGTCATTCATTGTATGACTTGATTTCCTTATCTGTAAAGTGGAAATCATTTTTTTTTTCTTGCTTTCTCTAGGGAAAAAAATGATGAGAACTGGAGCTCTGGATTTAAGATAGAGTTATTAATTTAGTTCAATTTCAGTTTTAGTGATAATTCCTTTCCTTTTAGTGAAGAAATAAAAAGAAAACTTTTGTATAGGTAAGTGAAATTCCCTCTCACTGAGACCAGATCTGAGGCAAATGCCTAGAATGCACTAAAAAAGTTTAGTAATATCAATACTATTTTGAGGTAGTATTTTAAAAATTTTAAATTAATGTGAAAAATCATGATAAAAATACCAAATTTTAAATAAAGGCAGTATTGTTAATAGTGCTTCACGGGACCATGTTGAAAGCTGAGGCCTTAAAGGAAATACTGATCTCCCTTTACTTAAACTTTTGATATTTGGTTTATCATTTTGGCATTAATTTTGATATTTTAAAACATACTGCATTAAAATATTATTGACCTTAATTACTGATTTTTTTTTTGCCATCTCCCTTAAATTTTGTGCCTGAGTCAAGTGCTCACTCCCATCACACTAGCTCTGACCTGGCTAGGCAATCTCTGGATTCAAACTTGCAACAGCTACCTAATTGATCCTGTGAAGGTCTAAGTTCAGCATGCTCAAACATCTCATCATTCCATCCAAACATGCTTCTCCTATTCCCAATTTCATTAATAACATGATTTCATTTTGACTCAGCACCCTCTTTTCATCTCCACGTTCATCAACTAGGGCAGTGGTCGGCAAACTGCGTCTCGCGAGCCACATGCGGCTCTTTGGCCCCTTGAGTGTGGCTCTTCCACAAAATACCACATGCGGGCGCGCACGTACAGTGTGATTGAAACTTCATGGTCCATTCGTAGAAGTCGGTTTTCAGCTCTCAAAAGAAATTTCAATCGTACTGTTGATATTTGGCTCTGTTGACTAATGTGTTTGCCGACCACTGAACTAGGGTGTCCAGAATTTTTCCCAGCTGCCGACTCTCTTGTTATTTCTCTGATTTCCATCTTCTGATTGCTATCTTCACTGCCAGTGTGCCCACCTCCCCCTTCGTTCAATCCCTCCCCCCAGTGATCTGCAGAGGATGGACCAGTGTGGTTCCCTGGGGAGTGAAGTTGTAGCCGCCAGGTGAAGCTGCCCAGATGACTATGCTTATAATGTCTAGCCTCCCCTTTGCTCTCTTCCTATTACTAATATTAATAACCTAGCTAGTTACGACAATAACAGTAATACATGCTGAAAAGATGTCGTTGAATAGTTGAGTTTGGATTAAATTACATTAAAAAATCAAGTTATCAATCTTCTCTCAGTCTAGTTAGAAACAGCCAAGGTGAGTAAGTCTTTTACTAAGAGTCAGGAGGTTTGAGGTGTCAGCTTGTGGTTGAATTCATGGTAGGTGATCTTCTAGAATGTTAATGACTAAGGAGAAATGTTGCATAGTTTAATCCTGGAAATAAATAACTAAGTTAAATAGTATAATTGATTCATTGTGCATGCAATTCATTGAGATGAGTTGTTAAACACACACACACACACACACACACACACACACACACACACACACACAACTAGTTGGCTTCAAATAATCTTCATTCCCCAAGTTGTAGACTCTTAGAATTGAAAAGCTCTTATTTTATTTCTATCACTGCATTGTGACCACAGAGTTGTTGAAATTAAATATATGCCAAAGACAGGAAGTGGACTTTTGTCCAAGGAGGAAAAAATGCTTCCAGAGTGCTACTTATTTGCTTTCCTTTAATTACAAATAACAAAATAATATAATTGATAATAGATTTCTTTTACTGGTAGTCCCTAAAGGGAACCAAAGTTTTGCCACGCCCAAATCTGTGCCTTTTGGGATATTGATTTTAAGCTGGTTATTAAGAAACATAAGTCTCAGAAAAAATGTTTGACCCTCCCCCCTTTTCTGCCCAAGAGACTTGTTAGAAAAAACGGCAAAGAAATCTTAGCATATTCACCTTAGTCTAATTTGAATTGAGTATGGTGGGTGGGAGGACATCTAGCAGGGGCATGTTTACTAAGTTACCGCCCCACCCATCCCCAACATACATCTCATTATTTTGGGGTTGCCTAGCAAAAATTTACTTGCAGACTCTCCCTCAATTACCTGCAAATTGCTCATTTTCACTTCTAAAATCTAAAACTACATCCCTCCCTTCTCTCCTTTGTCCAAAATGTCATATATACCCAATTTTGCCACACTGTCTTTGGAATTTTCATGCTTATATGAATATTCTGTGCATACATATTGCAAATTTGATTTTCTCCTGTTAGTCTGTCTTTATTAGTTTGATTATTAGCCCAGCTAAAGAACTTAGAAAGTAGAAGAAAAAGTCTTATTATTTTTTTAGCTCCCACATTCTGCTAACTGTTAGTAACTTATGTTTGATTTACCAAATTATTTGAGGGTTTAAGCATAGAAACTGGAGTTAGAAAACTTGAGTGCTTTGAGGATTAAGAGATCATGTATGGCAAAGCCCTGAGAACACAGTCAATACACATAAGGTTAATTAATAATCAGCAGGGATCTTAGCCCCAGTACTTATCAAAGATATGTTATGATTAAAGTGAAAATATACCCTAAGGAAGGGTATTTCATCCCTCCTCTCCATACTAGACAAACTAAAACTTACTTTTTAATTCACCTTTTTTTCTAAAACAAACAAACAAACAAAAAACATCTATCAGGATCTAGGACTTTCCCTTTCACTAATGAGTTATTTAAAAATTACACATGCTATAACTATACAGGCACAGTCATGCCTCAGTAAGTACTAAGGTGAAAGTTTTATTAGCCTTCAATGTCTGCCGTTTTGATTAATAATCTATATTTTGTAAGCCTGCTTACTATAGTAGGTAAATTCAGCACTTTCTTCTTATATTTTTATTATATATAAACCATTTGTTATTATTATTGTTATTATTATTATTATACAGGAAATAGCTAACCCCTGTAAGATTATTGAGAGAGGACATCATCATCAATTTAGGAGATTACATATTAGAGAATGTTTATGACTAAAAGAAAGGTTGAGAATCCAAGGTCTCATGAAGATTTATGATTTTAAAATGATAATTTTTGCTATAAGCTTATATTTATGTGAATAGAGATCTGAAGATAATTGTGGTTTTAAAATATAAAATTGAGCTAAAGCTGCTTGAAATTATAACAGCTTTTGTTGCTCTGATTTTTATAAATGTGTCTATTTATTAATAATTACAATTAACATGATACTCAGTTTTGTTTGTAGCCCTGAGTTTACCAGCTTGTGAGAAATAACTTCATATTTTCAAGAAATATTTCAACAATTACTTAGCATAGACATGATCAGATCATCATTTTGTTGTGCAGGTACTTACAAAAATAAAGTTCATTAGTTCACCTAAACCAAAAATAGCAGATTGTTTTAAAAAGTCAAGATTTCCTTCCCACTGACCAGAAATTACTTCCTTCAGCTAATTCTCTTCCTGATTCAACATCTCTTAATATGAGTTTAAATTAAGCAACTTGACTAGCGTTCCTTTCACTCTTAGCTTCCCCTTATCTTGATATTTTGAGACGTCCCTGAAATAATAGGTTTCTATGGACTATTCAAATTTATCAAAAGGATTGTTGAAAATATTTTATATATTTCAGAGAACTCTATATTCTGCATCTGACAAAATAAGAAAAAGAGAACACTTCTTTATCTAATGGCACAATAATAAATTATAACAATAACATATCAAATGGAAAACATTTAGAACAAGCATGTCAAACTTGCGGCCCGTGGGCTGCATGCCTTGTTTATTTGGCCCGTGTTAGCCTTTGAGTTTGACATGCTTGATTTAGAAGGATTTCATCTGAATGGAAAAATATAGGGAAAAATAATAGGAGCCCCAATATCTCATTGCTGTTCAACAGGGTACTGAAAGTCTTGGACAATAAGATCAGAAAAAAAAAAAGATATTAGTAATTACTAGGAAAAAATAAAAACTCATTAATTGCAGGTAGTAATCTTATGTAATAAATAGGTAATATGCAAATTGACCATCACAACCTTGCACAAGATGGCTGCCCCCATCTGGTCAAAAGATGGCCACCCCCATGTGGTCACAAGATGGCCACCACAAGATGGCCGGCAGGGGACGGCAATTGGTGGTGACTGGGCAGGCAGGAGAGGGCAGTTGGGGGCGATTGGGCAGGAAGGGGAGCAGTTAGGCATTGATCAGGCTGGCAGGGGAGTAGTTAGGGGGTGATCAGGCTGGCAGGCAGAAGCAGTTAGGGGCAATCAGGCAGGCAGGCAGGCGAGTGGTTGGGAACCAGCAGTTCCGGATTGTGAGAGGGATGTCCGACTGCCTGTTTAGGACCGATCGCAGGAATCGGTCCTAAACTGGCAGTCGGACATCCCCTGAAGGGTCCCAGATTGGAGAGGGTGCAGGCTGGGCTGAGGGACACCCCCTCCCAGTGAATTTCATGCACCAGGCCTCTAGTCTGAGAATAAAAAGGCTAAGAAATCTCCTAACAAACTAACAGAATAAGAAAGTCAAACAAGATTATTAAATGGTTAGAATGTGTTATAAAATGAGATGCAAATTCAAAAAAATTTAAATACTAAAAATTGTATGTGTATTTAATTTCTGAATAAAAAAATGATTTCTTAAACAATACCCAAAATATCAGGAAATATTAATATAAAGGAAAATTTTATCACTTTGACTACATTCAACTAAAGATGTGGCCTCAAAACAGGACAAAAAAGACAAAATTAAATGATGGGTGGTAGACTATGAAAATCTTTTCACTTTCTGTAAATAACTAAGAATATTAGGAATATATAGAAACAAAAAGGATGCAGCCAAAATAAAGTCAAGGAACTTTATGGAAAAGTAATGTGAACATATGGAGTAATCTGGCCACTAAAATATATGAAGAGTGCTCATTGATTTAGGCCTCACAATTAATTAATTAACTACATAAATAGTATTTGAGTGCTTTCTATGGTTCGGTACTATAGCACTTTTTTAAAGAAGTATTTTCATTTGTTTCAGAAAGGAAGGGAGAGGTAGAGAGGGATAACAACAATGATAAGAAAAAACCATTGATTGGCTGTCTCCTGCACACCCCCTACTGAGGATCGAGCCAGCAACTGGGGCATGTGCCCTGACCAGGAATCAAACTGTGACGTCTTGGTTCATAGGTGGATGGTCAACCACTGACCCACAACAACTGGGCAGCAAGTACTTTTAAAATATAATTGTTCTGATCTTCTTAGCAAGTCTATAAACTATGTATTATTATTATCTTATTTTACAAATTAGGCAGCAAAAAGTTATACAAGTATTAAGTGATAGAGCTGGAATCTGAATCCAGGTGGAATGGCTTTGAGTCCGTGCACCTAACCACTACCCGCTATGACTCCATTGGTTTTGTTACACTATTCTATAGCCATCATATTGTTATAAATTAGAAAGATAACATCAAAGACTGGTAAGGAGGTGAGTAAATGAGAAATCTCATGTAATAATGCAAGAGGGGCAGCTCTAACATGAGGTGGCCATTTGGAGAGCAATCTGGCAGCAGTAAATGAAAACGGCAGCCACATACTTTGTGCCCTAAAGTTCCACTCCAGAAATGCTCTTCACAGATGCACAAGGAGAAAAGGCACCCCAGGAGTTAAAAAATAGGTAAATGTATGAGTAAAATATGGTATATGGACATGCATGACAGGTATACTGTGCGGTATCAGAGCCAATGAACAGCATGGAAAGGATAGCAGTGTGGGCATATTAAAATTATAAAGTTGAATAAAATAGTAAGAAACATGACATGATGCCATTCAAACCATACCTATATTAATAAAAATAAATTTCATGAATGCACATATTTGGAAAAGGCCATGAGCCATGTAGAATGTGAGTTAGAAAAACGTACATTAACTGCATGTGAGTAGCTGCCAAGTAGGGGTGAGAAGGGAATTGATGATGGAGGAAAGAATGGGGAAAATCATGAAATATAACAAAAGAGGGAAGGTGCATTGGTGGACAATAAACATTTGCCATGAACCAAGGAGAACGATCAATTAAATTCTTTACCATGAACCAAGGGATATAATCAATTCTGAGATCCAAAACCCCAAAGCAAAACAAAGTAAAAATAGCAATAAAATTTAAATTCTTTCATCTATTTACCTACCTATCTATCATATACCTATATTTGAGATTTTTTTTATGTTGGCATATAAATATATAAAATTTAAACCTATTTTAATAAACATTGTGTAGGGATTTAAATAAACTGGGAGGCGGGGTGAGGTTAGAAAATAGCACAAAGAGAATTACTGGGGCTTAACACAGTAGTTCTAATTCCATTTTTTTTTTCAGTAGTATATTCTCTTAGTTAAAGAAAAACCTTTAACTCAGGAAGTGTTTCGCATGAATTATAAAACCTGTGTTACTGACTTACTATCTTATTAGCATCTGGTTTAAGAATGTGTACAAAAATACTTATTTCTATGACCTGAAATCTTGCAGCCTTGCAAACAAACTATTATAAAAACATTCAGATCATTATTGAGGATCATATGGGCTATACTGCATTTATGCAGGCCTTTTCTTTTTTTTGGGGGGGGGGTCCTAGTTTTAATGCTTAGAATGACCCATTTAATTATTTACTTATTGAATGAAAGAAACAGCAAGGAGGAAACAGCTTGGCCAGTACTTAATGTAAGAGAAGGCAGAAAAATGCAGAAAAATGTTTATTCCCTTTAAACTATATTCTTTCCAATGGTCATAATTACTATCCTCGTGCATTTATGTTCTTTATTATGTGATTGCAATAATTATTTAAATAATGACAAAAAATGCAATGTTTCTTTAAAATATAGAGGTAAAAAATATAAAAGCATCTTGTTCAAATTTAGATATATAAATATTTATGAATAAATTGGCACAATGTCTGTGATTTACTTTGAAACACTCCAGGAAGAAAGTTGGGGAGGAAAGAATGAAATGAAATTGGTAAAGTGATAATAATAGTTGATACTAAGTGATGGGCATTAGGGGTTTACTATTTTCTTAGGCCAACTTTTGTATAAGATTAAAATTCTCCATTATCAAAAGTTCTCTCTTAAAGAAATTATAAATGGGGGTTTGGTGTGGTGTTAAAAATTATTTTACTATAATTGCTTTCTGAAATATTTATGAATGAATAGAGCTTTCAGAGCTGTATGGCTGAATATATTTAGAAGAGTTTATGATACCAGTCAAAAAGGCCAACCACAGTCAGGATGTTCCCCATTTCCAAAACAACTGGCAGGTGGGGTTGCTTTTCTCTACATGTGGCAATCATCGGAGAGTCCTCTTCCTCTCCAAGTTTACATATGTGGGGCAGCTCCTGTCTATAAACATTGCTTTTCCTCTTGAGCAAAATTAAACCATTGGTTATTGAATATTTATGATAATCAAGTAACTTTGCGGAAGAAAAGAAAGATTTTTTTTTTTTTTGCAATTTCCAAAAGACAATTTAAAGAATAATTGCCCAAATGGACATTAGTGAGTGAAATTGATTAATATTATTGACACAGTTTAAACTAGTGGATAATTTGTTTCAGGGAGAATTTTCTATAAAGTAGTTGAAAATTAGTGCATTTATTTTGAAAGTTCACGATCATTTTAACATTTTAAATTGTGAGTACTGAAGTATAAAGGAGAATGTTCAGAGGCAGATAAGAATAACTAGAGGTCTTTGCCAAGCAGGCTTTCCATTTAACAATGTAACAACCTGGCTTCTTTCTCTTCTCATATCAAGTAAATTAAGCTCATTTTTTAAGAGAAGGGTGACATCATTCAAAAGGTCATCAGGAGGTTAACTTTCTTTTGTCATCTGGATGACTGAGATTTTAAATTTATATAATCTTCAATTTTTCTCTTAGGATTATGAGATTTAAAGTGCTCTGCCCATCTGCTAACAGAACTTTAAAAGTGAATAAGAGAGCCCTACCTGTTTTGCTCAGTGGATAGAGTGTCTGCCTGCGGATTGCAGGGTCCCGGGTTCCATTCCAGTCAAGGGCACATGCCTGGTTGCAGGCTTAATCCCCACTAGGGGACGTTCAGGAGACAGCCAATCAATGATTTTCTCTCATCATTGATGTATCTCTCTCTTTCCCTCTTCCTTCCTCTCTGAAATCAATAAAAATATTTTAAAATAAATAAAAGTTAATAAAAGATAGTTTGAAATTTAATCTTTCAACTTTGTGTTTCAACAAGTGAAAAAATCGAATGTTTCTCCACAGGCTTTAAAAAAAATATAGCAGTTATCTTTGCTTTTAAGTTTTTTCTATTATCCTAGAAAATATGGAGAAGGCATTCTTTTAACTTCAAGAGAATAACGACCCTTTTTTTGCACATCAAATTTTGTAGACAAATGAAAATGTCTTAATACTTCATAGTTTAGGAGATATAGTTGAGCAAAGTTGGTTTTCCAGTGATAAAATTCAAGATGAAAAGACACTTGAAAACTGTTTCCTGACCTTTGCTTGTATAGTTAGGGATCTGGACTTCCCATTTATGAAAACCAAAATTACCTGGGTTTGATTTCCAGATTCTCCATTCATAAGCAGTGTGGCCTCTGACAAACTAGTAACCTGTTCAGCTTCCCCATCTGTAAAATGGTGGTGATGAGTATATACTGAACACATATATATGAAAACATATGTACATTGTTATAAAGGTTAAATTAGATTGTGTATACAAGGCACATAATTTAAGTAACTAGAACATTTATAGTTATATAAATTAAATTTAATAAAAAAAGAAAAACTCCAAACTCTTATTATGAGGCCACATTTTACTTCCCTTGGCTATATTTCCTCAATGAGACTTCTGACTTTCAAAATCATTAAGCAATGGTTTTGCCTAGATCCATTTCTATTTTAATCGACAACTTCTATTTCAAAAACCTTTAAAATTGTATTTTGTGATAGTGAGAATCAGAATTAATCTCTTCTGCTTTCTACCTAACAAATAAGAGCAGTTTATAAGCCAAGCCTTTATAAGCCAGCACAAAAGTGTTGGATTTTATTCCACTACCAAAAAAAATTTACTATGAGAAACTTCTCTCCCTTCCATAATTTTTGATGTGATGAAAAAAATAATATGTTCCTATAGTTACTCATAAAAAACATTTTTAGGGATACTGTTTCTTCCTGCCTTTTGCGAAAAACAAATTATTCTTCCAGTGTAAATTAAGAATGATAAATCCTTAATTTTAATTTGTATAGCAAATGTTTAGCTATTTCATTGATAAGGATTAGAAAAGTTAATTTTGAAGTTATCACTGCATGTAACATAATGGTTAATGGGCCAGGTTTTGCAGTTTAGAAGCCTGGATATTATTTCCAGGTCCTCTTTACAAGCTGTATCTCTTATAAAGAGGACCATTAGGATATTGAAAGCATTTTGACTTAAGATGTAAAGACATTGGAGAGTTTTGAGCAGAGGAATGGCATGATGGGAACTGCCTTTTTATTTTTAATTTTTGTTATATATATATATATTTTTTATTTCAGAGAGGAAGGAAGAGGGAGAGACAGAAACATCAATGCTGAGAAAGAATCATTGACTGGCTGCCTCTTGTGTGTCCCACACTGGGGATCAAGCCTGCAACCCAGGCACGTGTCCTGACCAGGAATCTCCTAGTTCAGAGGTCCATGCTCAACTACTGAGCCACACCTGCTGGGCGGGAACTGCATTTTACAAAAGCCAAAACACTCTGCTGTTTGTTGAGCATAGACTGAGGTGGGGGACCTCCAGATAGGAGGCTATGCAATAATCAGGAGAGAGATGAAGGGGATTCGCACCAGTGTATTTACTAGAAGTGATTAAAAGTAGTTGGGTTATGGAATAATGTGAAGTAAAAAGGACAAGAGTGAATTCACCTGTATAATGTATTTATTCCAGTATTTGCTACATTTATTTTTCTAAGGAATGCATTTCCTGTTCATGGCTCAACTGTTAAAATTCCAAAGAATTTTTATTATGTAGAACATTCTTTGGGAAATGGTATCACTCATTGCCTCATCTTTCCACTTAATGTTGCTTATGCAAACAGAGCTATTAAATCCTTATTTGACTTTATTTCATTTAATTTTCATATTTAAATTGGAAAAAAGATAGGATAATTCATATGATAAAAATGTCAGTGGTATCAGTATCTACCCCTTTTTTTTAATTAAAATGACAATTAGCAAATATTTATCAAAAACAAAGAAATTTCAAGTCATTTGTTTATTTTCCCTCAAGATTTTAAAACAAAATTTTAGAAAATGATGTTAATTAATATGTTAAAGGAAAGACTTTTTCCCCCTCTGGAATTATAAATTCACCAAGCCTAATCTTCAAGGACATTTTTTGTTGTTGTTGTTAATCCTCTGCAACACTTTTGCATTGATTTTTAGAGAGAGTGGAAGGGAAGGAAGAGAGAGAGAGAAACATCCATGTGAGAGGGACATATGGATTGGTTGCCTTCTGCATGGGGCCCTTTGGGGCGCCGTGGATCAATCTGCAACCAAGATACAAGGTACGTGCCCTTGACCAGAATCAAACCCGGGATTCATACAGTCCTCAGGCCAACACTCTATCCACTGAGCCAAACTGGCTAGGACCAAGGACATTTTTTGTCTCAGAGATCTTCTCTCTTTTAATACATTTGAGTGTCTGAAGTAAACTTCAAAACATATACTGGGAAAAAAAAGAAAAATAAATATTCAGGCTGTGATTCAAAGCGCCATAAACCTATAAAATAAATGTTGATTGTCTTAGTCCATGTTCATATGTATAACTCTTGAATTTTTTCGAGAAATAGATAGTACCCTAAGATTTCTGCTGGGAACAATTTAAACCTTAAAAAATGGTGCTATACCACAAAGTAAACTTTTCTCTTTTTTGTCTTTGGGAAATCCCCCTGGAAAAGTGCCCTATTTGTATACTTCAACTCTGGTTGTTACATTGTTCTCTGTATTTTTACCTTTTACCAGTTATATCCTCCCCTAATGTTATGATATTCATCCTCTAAGTCTAAGAGAATATGTGGCTATATATAAAGAATTCTTCTTGTTAGGGTGAAGGATGCAAACAAATAGAATTTGCAATGCCTGCCTAGGAAAGCTTGGTAATGAGTAAGCATTATTCTTGCTTATCTGCTTCTTAGCTTAACCTGAGGCTAGAACATCACTTTGACTCTGGTCATTAACAGAAAGGACAAGTTTTCTCAGCATTTCCAGGTATGGTTGAGAGATCTGACTTTCACAAACTAAATCAAAACCGCGATGACAGTATTCTTATCACCGTTACAAGGGAATTTCAATGTAGGCAACTTTAGTTTGAAAAGTTACTTGTTGTTTTAGAACTTTTTTGTGCTTCTAGGAGAGTGGATATTTCCCTAGAATCCAGGACAATGCCCAAATCCAACCATCTATCTATCTATCTATAAAAATAGAGAAATATGCTAATTAACCAGGATGCCGTAACAGGTTGATGGGACAGGAGGAGGTTGTGTGCTCAGCATCGGGGGCGGGGCGGCAGGGGCCTTCGTGCCTGCGCTAGGCGAGGGCCTGAATAGCAGCAGCCTAGGCTGCTTCAAGGGCCTGAGAGGGAGACAGGGCCGGACCAGGAGTGGCCACGGCTGCTTCGGGGGCCGAGGAGGCAGGGCCGGACCAGCAACTCAAGGATGGGTGGCGCCCTGTGATTTCAAATCACACACTGGGCTCCTAGTGTTTTCATAAGGAAATGCACAGAAGATAAACATTCAAGAGAGATTTCAGGAAGCCCTATGTTGTTCTGGTCCCTCAGCTATCTAAGAGAACAAAAAAAGTGTGAGATCAGAATTTCCTGAATCAACTTCTATAAAGGGTGAGGCTTACCTGACCTGTCACTCCCGGAACCAGGAATTTGACTACAAATGCTACATGTTATCTGTTCAGTCCTTTTATCTCGTCATAGTGATAACTGCATGTAAACAGAAAGGAATAGTGGAGCAGGACTACAACTGATATGAGAACTATATCACCTTAGCCAAGCACATTTTTTTTCTGTTATTTATCAGAAACTATGCAGGTGCCTGCCATGGTGATAGATGCGTATTGTGTTTTGGGCCATCATCTTGAATAAGTGTTCTGAACAATAAATTCCTAATGAGAACTTTAGTTTCCTAGTTTATAAAATTGTAATAATAATAATGATGATGATGATAATAATACCACCTAACTAAACATCGTGTGCTCAGGACAGAATGGAGTGAAGTTATGCCTTTGAAAGTGATTGCATATTGCTGAGCTTGATTGTTAAAAGACAACTGAAGGGTGCAAAAATCAAGTACTCCTGCCCTACCCGGTTTGGCTTAGTGGATAGAGCTTCGGCCTGCAGATTGAAGGGTTCCAGGTTCGATTCCAATCAGGGCACATGCCTGGGTTTCGAGCTCTCTCTCCAGTGTGGGACGTGCAGGAGGCAGCCAATCAATGGTTCTCCATCTCTCATCAATGATGTTTCTATCTCTCTCCTTCTCCCTTTCTTACTGAAATCAATAAAAATACAACGGGCTGTTTTCTGTCCAGTTGTGCAGAAAAAGAAAAAAGGAAGATGATGTTCCCTTTCCCATTGTAAATCCCTGAGCTTTAAGGCAGATCTTTGTTGAGGAGAGCAAAGAAGTTGTAAGTTTTAATTTAGAATAAGTGAGACTTCCTTTTTCCTCTTCCCCCTCCCCCTCCCTCTCTTCTTCCCCTTCCTCCTCCTCCTCCTCTTCCTCCTCCTCCCTCTCTTCCTCCCTCTCCCTGTCTCTCTAATCCATGTTGTTGCATATAGTAAACTTTTTGTGCTGTAGTTAGCAATAGTCTATATGATTTTATGATTTTATGGAACTGCCTTTAAGTCACTTGGTAATGGACAGCCATGTCATTTCCTCTGTGGCTGGACCTTGTATTAGGCTACAAGATAGCAGTGGGCTTAAGCACACTATTGCCTATAGAGGAGAAGCCCCTATTACTGTACTAAACAAATTGTTCTCATATGCACATCAGGATCTTTGCAGTTTGAAATAACCACTGCATGAAATAACCATGCAATTTGAAATAAACTTTGAAAGGCTAAGTCTGCACCCTAAGTCATTGGTGGGTTGACTTCATACCTACCACTTATAAATATAAAATCAATTTCTGCCCATTTGAAGACAGTTTTCTGGCCATCCATCTCCTCTTTATGTATTTATCTGTACTCTGGTCCTCTTTGAGAGCTGTCTGCTGAAAATTCATCCTCTGGATTCCCCTCATTTACACAAATCCATAGATTAATCTTACTGAACTACACACACCTTTCAGTCAACTCTTAACTTGGACATTGTATATATTTTACTTTGTACAAGAAAATGAATAGCTTTTGAAATTTTATTCATAAAATGTAGCAATTACTAAGTGTCATGTGCTATGTTCCAAGTGTTTTACAAATATAAACTTCTGACTTTTCATAACAACTCTGTGAAGTTGATACTATAATTATTGTCATTTTACAGGTGAGAAAACTGAGCCAAATATATACCTTGCATTTAATTATCTTAAAACCTGAGAAAGATTGATTCAGAAAACTTAAGCAAATCATCCAAGATTATACAGATATGGGTAGTTTGATTATAATTTGAATCCATTTCGACCAAATCCAAAGCCCAAAATCTATCCACTATATTAATTTGCCCTACCACCCTCTTCCCATAGATGACACTGACAAGTGAATAAAGACGGGTAAGGAAAGTTATAATATTCCCTTCTTACAGGTGAAAAACTGAGGGAGAGTGGGCAAGTAATCTGCCCAAGATCACGTGGCAAGGCTGGGATGCAAAGCCAGGCTTTCTGCCTTCCAAGATCACTGTACTGTCTCCCGTTGTCTCGATTTAGGTTTCTCCAAAAGCAGACACAAGGATTCTAGGGAAACCAGAGGTGATCCCCAAAATGGAGGTAAGAATGGGAGAAAGGAAGACAGGAAAAGAAAAGAAGCCAAGGAAGTGGGTCGACTGGAGCTTAACCGTCTTGGGGAGCCTGGAGGAACACTGTAGAACAGTCACCTCAGTTCTGCGTCAGGACTGTTGCTGGGTGATATTAAATCTTGGGGCTTCTGACCTGTGGCACTCCAGCAGCCAGAGAGCATTGAGCAAGGAGAGGAAGTTAGGCAGAAATGCTCTGGCAGGATAGACAGAGAGGATATAGGCGGCACCAACAGTGTCTGCCAAACCTGGAATTTTGACATGTCACTGGTAATTTTCCAGCATTCCACTGAAACCCAGGAAAAAATAATAATCACTTGATCAAGGGACTGGATTCTTTCTGGCTCCACTAAAAATGGTTTAAGCACCATGAAAATACTTTATTTATAGTTTCTATGATTGTAGAGCCTCTATAGGTTACCACCTTATTAAAAGGTGATAAGTAAAAATCCACCTTTTTAGTATTATGCTGTTATGAGTATTACTGTTAAAATATATTGCCGTAAGTTTATTTTCTACCTTATTAATTACCTGTATTTAGTGTAATGCTTAAATTTTAATCAAAAATGTCTCTTTCGTAAGTTGTCACAAAGTTTGGTAAATTACATTGGTACTATATATATAAGGAAAAGATTGTACTGTTACTAATAAATACTGTATCTTACTGTATTTGGAATTTGATTTTCCCAAATAACAAATATTCCATTGGCAAAATGCAACTTTAAGGATTTTGTTATAGTATTTAAAACTTGTATATGAAAATTTGAAAGAAAGTAATCTAAGATTCAAGATAATGTACAAACTATTCATTTCATGATGAAGACCACTACTTCATTTATTCTTGTGTAAATAAATCAGAAATTGTATTTTAAACTAGATAAAAATAAGGGAATATATTCAAAATTTGGCAACTTAATCTTAAATGCACATAGAGTTGCATATTCTATTTCTGGAGCTGAACTTATTTCAGGAACATAAAAAAATATTAAACAAAACCAAAATATTTGCTGAGCCTGGAATAGCATGAACTGTGATTGCTTTTAGTAAGTTATAAGAGAAAGTAGTTTTTCTTTGATGGTTTAAATGCACTAGCTTGAACTGAAAGAAGATTTGTACACTTTCAGAAGCTAATTAAAGAAAACATCACAAATGTCTCGGCTTACAAGAGTTCCTTGGCCTTTTCAAGCTGCAGTTAAACAGGGTTCTCTTCTCAGTGAGTGGCTCTAAATCAGCCGTGGGCAAACTACGGCCCGTGGGCCGGATCTGGCCCATTCAGCTGTTCTATCCTGCCCGCGGAGCCGAAAGAGCGGAGGGTTCTCTTGCTCTCCCCTCCGCTCCTTTACTTTGAATTTATATTAGTTCACACAAACACTCCATCCGTGCTTTTGTTCCGGCCCTCCGGGCCAGTTTAAGAAACCATTGTGGCCCTCAGGTCAAAAAGTTTGCCCACCCCTGCTCTAAATCCTGCCACAAGCCAATGGGAAATGTTAAGTCACTAAGAAGGAAACTCTCTACATAAGGGTTTTCACTTTGTAATTAAATAAAATGTGAGGTCAAGTAAGTTTCAAAAAATTCTTCAGCCCTAGCTGGTTTTGCTCAGTGGGTAGAGCCTCAGCCTGAGGACAGAAGGGTCCTGGGTTCAATTCCAGTCAAGGGCACATGCCCAGGTTGTGGGCTCGACCCCCGGGGAGGGGGTGCTGCAGGAGGCAGCCGATCAATGATTCTCTCTCATCATTGATGTTCCTATCTCTCTTTCCCTCTTCCTTCCTCTGTGAAATCAATAAAAATATATTAAAAAAAAAAATTCTTCAGTTGAAGTTCCATTTGTAACAACACTGACCCCTGGTGGTTGTATAATTTATATTATGTTGCCTCCAAGAAAATAAATTCAACTCAAGTCTGTAATTCTAACTGTAACGAGTGAAATATTTAACTAAACTGACGACATTTGGCGACACCTTCAAAAGGTAACACTTGCCTTTATTATGAATAAAAGTAGTTAAATTCCCTGAATAACAGGGTTATGGATGAGGCTTTCTGGATTTTGCAATTTTTATCCTAATAGTTCATAAGGGTTAACATTCATTGAACACCTTGATATTCCAGACTCTGTTGTAAGTACTTTGTATATAATTGTCTCTTTCAATACTTAAAATAACCATATAACATATATAGTATTTCTATCCCATGTTGTAAAGAAGGAAAGAGGCTTAATTACTTGTCCAAAATTATTAGAGAGTAAGAGAACAGAGATAATCTGATTCCAGAGGCCACACTCTTAACTGCTTTCCTGTATTTTCCCACTGGAATAAATTTATTCTTTTTTTCTAGGTGTTGTGTGTGTGTGTGTGTGTGTTATCAGTACTATTGCTTTTCTCTTTTCTTATTGAGTTATATTTATGTGTTGAATTGTAAATCTCAGTGTAGGATATTTTCATTCAGATTCATGTAATGAATCCTCATGTAACCATCACCTAAAAGTGATCAATTTCTAGCCCAAATTCTTCAAATACACCTCCAACATACCTCCTTTCATTCCTCATATTTTGATATAGCACATAATTTTATCAGTAATTATTTTAGGAGGTTCCCCTAAAAGATAAAAATGGTTTTATTTGTCAAGCATAAGCACAGCTCCACTATGACATCTAAAAAAATGAACATTAATTCATTGATATTGAATATACAAGCAAAATTCAAGTTTTTCAGTTATCTCCCAAAGTCATAAGTAATTTTTGTTTTGCTTTACAGTTTGTTTGTTTGATTGATTTGGGCTATTTATACTCATTTGGTCCAAACTTTCCTATGACCTGAGTATTAACTTCTTTTTTCCCCCCCTCACAGGATATAACAGTTCCTGAAGCAAGATTCCTAATGGCTGTAGTTTTTTTGTGTTTTTTTTTTTTAAATATATTTTTATTGATTTCAGAGAGGAAGGGAGAGGGAGAGATAGAAACATGAATGATGAGAGAGAATCATTGATCAGCTGCCTCCTTCATACCCACTACTAGGGATTGAGCCTAAAACCTGAGCATGTGCCCTTGACCGGAATTGAACCCAGGACCTTTCAGTCCTCAGGCTGAATCTCTATCCACTGAGCCAAACCGGCTAGGGCTGGCTGTTGCCTTTTGACTACTTTATTATTTCATTTAAAGTGAAGGTTTACCACTAGGTGGCAGTGCATTACTTGGGATTTTAATCCAGTTTATAAACTGAGACACAAAGAAATTTGTTGGTACTGGTTTCCCTAGTGTTCAATTTTATCGTGTTTTTTCCTCATGGAAATGACAGTAGAGTTTAGCTTACTCAATTTCTTACAATTTTGGAAATAAAATTAAGCTATCTTTATGCTGATACCCCTCTCTCTCTTTTTTCTCTCCAAAGAGATGTACATGATTCTTTCTAAAAACCTCATGTTGAGTTCACTAATATTATGTAGAGTTCACTAATATTAGTTGTTTTGGATGCCAAAATATATATAACATAGCCCTGGATTTTCAGAAAATAATAAATAATTGGCTAGAAAAGATATCGACCTATAAGAATATGGTACTAAATGCCAAGATCAGTCCTAACAGTACTTCCACGGGAAATTAAAGATCCCTGAAGTTTGAGAACATCACTGCAGATTTCTCAGGGCAATTAAGCTCAATCCTGATCCTTGAGGATAGCAGCGTTCTTAATAAAAAGGAAAGGGAGGTGGTGGTTTGAATGGGTGAACAGCATAAAAACGACCAGAATTCTCTTTAACGCTCTCATGAATGTCTTTCCAGAATTTTCTAATAGAAATATACTATCTCATGGTTAAGTGGTTCAAGTTATATATAGAACCATCCAAAAATCTACTCTCTGGTAGATAATTTTGAGTGCATAATAAAATTTTATTGCACATGAATATCTAGGGGATGTGCAGAGATGTGCCACTCAGTATCCACAAATTTGGGAAGATAATATGCTGTGGGAAATAAAAACCTCAACCCTCTGACTTTTATGTTTCCAGGTACTTAAGAATATTCATACTTTTGAAAAGTTACTTGAATAACATATGTTTATACAAACAAGTTAACTTAAAATTCATTGTAGTAAATATTTGATCGTATAACCGGTAACTGCAGTTTGAAATACTCTATAAATTAATCATGAAGTAAAATTGGTTTTAAGTTATGCCAGAATAAGAATAAGGATGTTTCTTTACTTAGGCAGAAGGAGTAATATTAGCAGATGCCATAATGTAGCTAAACAGTTTAACTCCTATTTTATCTTTTATGAAAGGGAACAATTGCCAAAGTGAAAATAACCAAAATGAATAGGAATGATTTGAAGCTTGAGATAAATGAAAACAACAACAACAAAAAACCAATCCCAACATAGTTATTTACATGAATTCAGGCCCATAAAACCACATGAGTTACATTTCAATGAGAGAAGAGGCAGTAGGAAATGAGGTGGTACTTTTTTAAAACTTGTTGAGAGGAGAAGGTTGTTTTACCTGGTAACACATTATTGATTTTTTCTTTATATAATTTTATGACTAAAATCATTACAGAAGTTTCACACATACTGCATAAGTTACGTACTCAGGAATACTGGCTGAGCTACAGGAATTTCTTAGAAAACTTGATATATATATTTGAAAAGCAAAAACAAAATCCATTAATGATTTTAAGATAATTTTTAAATGGCCATTTTATTACACATTTGTGAAACTAGGTATTGAAAAACCTGTAATAGACCATAATGGGGAAGCAAACTGTTTTGAAAAAAACATAACTATAGACTTAGCAATTTTTAAATTAATTAGTATAACACAGCCCAACAATTTAGGGTCTCCAAAAATGCAAACCTAAATTTAAAAGTTAAAAATCATAACATAGAAAACTGAATTTATAAAACCTTATTCGAATTCTCATAATTTTTCATGGAGTGCCAGTCTTTATCACCTCTGTGCTATTTCCTGAATTATGACATTTAAATATTTTCTTTGATTTGTCATCCTATATAATAAAGAGGTAATATGCAAATTGACCATCACTCCAACACACAAGATGGCTGCCCACATGTGTTCAAAGATGGCCACCCCCATGTGAACACAAGATGGCCGCCACAAGATGGCCAGCAGGGGAGGGCAGTTGGGGGCAATCAGGCCTGCAGGGGAGGGCAGTTCGGGGTGACCAGGCCAGCAGGGGAGGGCAGTTGGGGGCAATCAGGCCTGCAGGGGAGCAGTTAGGCATCGATCAGGCTGGCAGGGGAGTGGTTAGGGGGTGATCAGGCTGGCAGGCAGAAGCGGTTAGGGGCAATCAGGCAGGCGAGCAGTTGGGAGCCAGCAGTCCTGGATTGTGAGAGGGATCCCAGAATGGAGAGGGTGAAGGCTGGACTGAGGGATACTCCCCCCGCCCCCCCCCCCCCCGCTGCCCCCTACACGAATTTCATGCACCAGGACTCTATATATAACATGGGATTATAGTACGGCATCATAAGAAACCCATTAATGACTCATTCCCCTCAGCTCTAAGCATAGAATCTGGGTAGCATTTTTCATGTGTCAGGGAGCTTCTGCACTGAGGAATCCGTGACACAGAGCAGAGCCACAGACAAAGACTGCAAACCTGATATGTTATCCCTTTGTTTCCCACTGTCCACCTTCTTATCCCACCCCTAATGGCTTTCACCCCCTCTAAGTCTTAACACACAGAGAGCTAGTTTTCCAGCATACACACCCTTATTGAAATTGACCTTTTCTCTTTATGCCATGGAATGACCTTAGGCAAATCTAACTTTTCCAAGTATAAAACTGAGATAATTCCACTACCTACTTTACAGAGTATTCTGAGAATAAACTAAACAATTATGTGTGAAAATATTTGGTAAAGTTAAAAAAAACCCACATATACATGTGCACGCACGCACACACACACCCCACTCATTTTTTTTCATCATGGCAACTTCTAATCCATTTTAATTACAATTTACTTATAATTAAAATAACTACACATCTTTTGTGTTTTTTTTTAAAGAGCAAATGAGAATTTCACAGATGCAAAAAGATAGATATCCTGATATGTAAGATACCGTAAAAAATTTTTCTTCCCTAAAGCAAGACGCTTCAAGATCCTTAAAAATTAGCAGAATCCATTCAAATTTCGTAACAGATTTCAAAATCTTCCCCTGGATCTTTAAGTCATTTGCTGTTGCCATACTCCAGATAACATTCTCAGCTGGAAGGAATTAAGACACCAAAGGGTTAAGACACCAATTGAATGTTTTCCTGCTTGGAATTCATTGTCAGCAACCTCCCTCAATTCTCTTTTGGCATGAGTTTAACAATGCAGGGGGTTGAAAAGTATTTCTTCATCTTGTAAAAAATGGAGACCCTGGATTATGTGTGTATATATGCATATACACAGCTCTTAGCATTTACCAACTTAAACTAGTAGCAAATCAAAAGCAAAATAAGACAGTAACTTGTGTATTGCCTTATGCCCTTTCAATACATAATTTGAATTTTAACAATATTTACATTCATGACTGTCTTTGAAAAATAGTTATGTGTAACCAAATAGACAATTTATTATATTGTTCCAAGTCAGACTAAATCTATGTGATTTTCCGCATCTAAATCAGAAGATTCTCAATGCCCTGGGAAGACGTAACAGAACTACACTGGTCAGCCAAAAGAAGTCTTAGTATTTTATTCTGATTTCTACCACGCCAACGCAAGTACTAGTTATTTAAATGTGCTAATATCATAATATTTTTAAGTACATGAGCCCTAGAAAAAGAGATATCCTATCCATCCAACATCAAAATTAGTGCTTCACATGTCTTGGAAGATGGAGAGGAAATTGCCAGATAGGAGCACACACACTATTCATATAAAGTGAACAAAACAAAACCCAAGTCCATGGCTCCATGTTAAGAAAATAACGAAATGTTTTACATTGGTCCTTCTTTTCATTGACTCTTTTTGAGGCAGAAAAGTCTCCTGAGTGGTTGTTGGAACTTAGAATTACTCCAGATTATTATAACTGAGTGGCCAGAGGGATATGCTGCCATTATGTCCTTCAGCACAAAGTAGCGCTGAGTTCCGTGAGGAACAATGAATGTCATGTTTGTCATGAAGGCGGCAAAATAAGAAATAAAGAAAAGAACGAACGTTAGCACTGTTCTTAAGGCGTTTATATGGACTTCTGTGCTGACACTTCTAAAACCATGAGATCCGTTTTGCATCCGATGAGTGTGCTTGTAGAGAGACATGAGTAACATAAAAGTGCACATCAGGAATATGGCTAGAGGAAATAGGAGTGAAAAATTGACAAGAAGCACTTCATTAATTTTCCTTATCTTGAATTTAGACGTGGTGTGTGTGGCATTTCTGAGGACATCCTCCACCGCGTTTTTAGGGTAATCTACCTCGATACACAGAGCTGCAGAGCTCACCGAGGCCAGCAAGCTTCCCAGAAGCAGCCCAGGCATTAACTTTGAGATCCTGAATTTCAGCCAAAGAAAACAGGGATGAGTGAAGCCTATTAACTTGAGGCAGTAAAATACAGAAAGGCAGGTGGCAAACCAGAGACTGACAGAGCTAAAAAACATCCAAAGGAACACCATCGCTGCACCATAAATTCTTGTCCGATAAAAGAGTGGAAAAAACATAGAGAAAAAACTCTGTACCATTAACACCATCAGCAGACCAACTCTAGACATCCCTATACATATTAAAATGAGCTGCATTGGTGTTAGCTTTCTGCTTTTGATCAATTCATTACAGCTGATGATTATCAGAAATCCATTGACTGTAATCCCTGTAATAAATTCTGCTGACATGATGATCGCATGAGGAATAGCTGATAAAGAGGAGGTCATGTCTCCTACCACAAATCTTAGCTTTTCCTTGTGGATGGTGTTAAATACCTCCTCTAGATGATCTTGCAGATAGGCACATATACTGAGAAATCTTATCTTCTGCCAACTCCTGGAGTAGAGTCTTACACTAGACTTTTCCCGTAAGGTAGAAAATCAGAGGGAGACTTTTTGAATCTGATGCCCTTCAAATGAAACTGTGGGAATGCAAATCCAAAGATTTGAATGATGGTTAGGCCTTCCAATTACATCCTTCCAATTGCCATATTGACATTATTTAATTCTCACTCATACTCAGTTTTGCCAAAAATGTAATTACAAATGTTTTACTTAGGTTATTATTATTTCTTTTTTGCCTTTTGTTTTTTCCTAATGACAATTACCACATCCTTGGGACAATTATTTCCTATTATTGCCACAAGTATCTAAACCCAGTGCACTTTTTTCCTGATAATAATTCTAAGATACTTTAATAGAATTTCCCCTTCCTCCCCTCCACGCCCCACCAAAGACAATTTCTTCTCCACACTTGAAAATCATTTTCTGGGAACTAACTTTGTATAAGAATTCTTCATTCCCCTAAGTCAGTGGTCGGCAAATTCATTAGTCAACAGAGCCAAATATCAACAAAACAACGACTGAAATTTCTTTTGAGAGCCAAATTTTTTAAACTTAAACTTCTTCTAACACCACTTCTTCAAAATAGACTCGCCCAGGCTGTGGTATTTTGTGGAAGAGCTACACTCAAGGGGCCAAAGAGCCGCATGTGGCTCGCGAGCCGCAGTTTGCCGACCACAGCCCTAAGTGAACTTTTATATTTTTAAAGTCTTCCTGGTACAATTCTGATCTGAGGATCAGCAAACCAGTGATGAAAGTAGTTTATAATTAATCCACCTGCTGACGGCATCTAATGCTCATCTGAAGAGCATCATGTCAAAAAGTAGATGGTACAGAAACTTCTAACCACCAGCAGAGGGCATAATTACCTCTATGAAAAAATGAGCTTACTCTACTTCACATAACCTTGCTGAACTTTAGTCACATCACAGGTAAAATGTAAATAAATCATCACTACTTCATAAATTAGATATGGTGCTCAAAGTGCTTAGCTCAGTAGCTAGGTCATGCTAAGCACTCAACAAATGTTAACTATTAATATTATTACATGTCTGTTTTCAAACCATGTTTACCCCAGCAATAAAATAATGACTCTATTTAGAAGTATTTTCAACAGCTTAAATATTTTCAATAAGAAATGAGACTGTAAGAGTATTGAAAATAGAAAAAAGCAAAGGACTAGACTTGCCACCCATTGTCTACACCAGTTATGGTTTTTTAAGCCTTCAAGAGCTATCCATAGAATGTATATTCAGCAACCCATGAAAGCCAATGTCAGTGGTACCTATGTGATATTCCCCTACCAGCTTTATCACCCTCCCACTCATCTTCTACACAGTACAGCTACCAACATGCAGCAAGATATGTACTTTGGCATACTGGAATAATGCTCTAACCAACTGAACTACCCAACCAGGGCCTCCAATCAGTTTATATTTATATTTACACTAGAGGCCTGGTGCATGAAATTCATGCATAGGGCGGGGGGGGGGGGTGATCAGGCAGGCAGGCAGGCAGGCAGAGGCTTTTATATATATAGAGGCCCGATGCATGAAATTCGTGCACAGGGAGTCCCTCAGCCCGGCCTGCACCCTCTTGCAATCCGGGACCACTGGCTCCTAACTGCTCGCCTGCTTGATCGCCTCTAACTGCCTCTGCCTGCCTGCCTGATCGCCCCTAGCTGCTCTCCTGCCTGCCTGATCGCCCCTAGCTGCTCTCCTGCCTGCCTGATCACCCCTAACCCATCTGCCTGCCTGATCGCCCCAACTGCTCGCATGATCACCCATAACCCCTCTACATGCCTGCCTGATCACCCCTAACTACTCGCCTACCTGCCTGAACACCCCTAACCCCTCTGCCTGCCTGACTGCCCCTAACTACTCACCTGCCTGATCACCCCTAACTGCCTCTGCCTGCCTGCCTGCCTGATCACCCCTAACTGCCTCTGCCTCAGCCCCCGCTGCTGCAGCTTCATCCAGAAGGACATCCGGAATGACGTCCAGAAGGTCGTTCAGCTGTCCGGTCTAATTAGCATATTATGCTTTTATTATTATAGATTATTATAGATGACACATTAATTGTGTAATGTTAGACTAAAAATTTTGGAATGTATGCTATTAGGACAATTTGTTTATTATGATAGATGTTCACTGCTTTTGCCTATATACTGTTGTAGAGGATACATGAATATGTCCAAAATATGTATATCCTATTCCAGTATAATAATATGGATTTTTAAATATTTCAAATATTAAATATTTAAAAATATTACCATGATAACCGGTATTTGGGGAGACAATAATCATATTAAATTCTTTATTTCCTATTATTCCTTTCCTATGGTCCTTTCTCTCAATTTTCCATGGTAAGCTAGGGCAATAAAAGATGGATCAATATATGAAAACTCCTGATAGCCAAAAAATTAACAAATTAATTGTAATCAAGATTAATTTCCCTGACAATTATATTTTATAAAAAGCAATTCTTTTTAAAAATTGAATATTTATAACAGCTACCTCAGGATGCACATACTCTATGATATGTAAATCCTTAAAAAATATGAAATCACACATTTTGTAAACAGTTACTTTAATCTCATTTCTTAGATTAAAAATTAATTTTTTAAAATGTATTTTATTGATTTTTGACAGAGAGGAAGGGAGAAGGATAGAGAGTTAGAAACATCAATGAGAGAGAAACATCAATCAGCTGTCTCCTGCACACCCCCCACTGGGGATGTGCCCGCAACCAAGGTACATGCCCTTGACCAGAATTGAACCTGGACCCTTCAGTCCACAGGCCGATGCTCTATCCACTGAGCCAAACTGGTTAGGACTTAAAAATTAATTTTTAAGATGGAATCTATCGGGGAAAAACCAAGATGGCGGCATAGGTAAGCACCTAAACTGCTGCCACGCACAACAATTTCAAAACTACAACTAAAAGACAGAACGGACACCATCCAGAACCACAGGAAAGCTGGCTGAGTGGAAATTCTACAACTGGAAGGAAAGAGAAAAGCTCACAGAGAATTGGAGGTACGGCAAAGGGTCTTTGTGCGCGCAGAGGGAAGGGCGGCTGAGAGCCTGGCTGACTTTCTCTGGCGGAAGGGAGAAGGAAGCCCCCGACTGCACTGAACCCCAGTTCTGACTGCACTGAACCCCAGTTCCGGGCGAGCCCCTGGGGACCCACGCTCTTGTGGGGGGAGTCTGGACTCTCAGGCGGAGACTCGGGAGCTGGGGAAGGCAGAAGTCTGAAGGCGCGCGCGTGCCAGTGCCCACAAAGGCTGCGGAGGTTGCCACAGGCTTTCCCTAGTGGAAGGGAGTCAGAGGCTCCTGACTGCACTGAGCCCCAGTTCTGACTGCACTGGACCCCAGTTCCAGGCGAGCCCCTGGGGACCCACGCTCTTGTGGGGGGAGTCTGGACTCTCGGGCGGAGACTCGGGAGCCGGGGAAGGCAGAGGTCTGCGCGTGCGTGCAAGGGCAAGGCTGCCGGGAAGCCAAGACTGTCTGCTCTGCCCTGAGACTCCACCCCATCCAAGCTGAGCACAGAGGCTATTGCAATTTGGCAAGTCTAATCCTATAAGGCTGTCTCCAGCACCGAACTTCTCCCAGCATAGACACAGCTGATCCTTACAGCCAACTGGCCTGGAGGTCAATTCCTCCCAGTGATACCAAGAACAATCAAGACTTAACTACAACAAGGCTGTGCACACAGCCCACAAAGGGGTGCACCAAGAGTGTCCACCTCAGGTTAACTGGGGAAGCTGACCCACTGGGCCATATAGGAAACCTAGCACACAAATTTACCCTACCAACTCAGGGAAGCAGTGAAAATGCGGCGTCAAAGAAACAGATCACAAACGAAAGAAATGGAGGAAAACAAACGACTGGATATAGAATTCAAAACCACGGTTATAAGGCTTTTCAAGAATATCCTAGAAAAGGCCGATAAATATAACGAGACCCTCGAAGATATGAAAAAGGACCAACTAGAAATTAAACATACACTGACTGAAATAAAAAATATTATACAGAGACCCAACAACAGACGAAAGGAACACAAGAATCAAGGCAAAGAATTGAAATACAAAGAAGCAAAAAACACTCAACCGAAAAAGCAAAAAGCAAAAAAAAAAAAATCCAAAAAGTTGAAGATAGTGTAAGAAAACTCTGGGACAACTTCAAGCGTACCAACATCAGAATTATGGGGGTGCCAGAAGAAGAGAGAGAGCAAGATACTGAAAATCTATTTGAAGAAATAATGACCGAAAACTTCCCCCACCTGGTGAAAGAAATAGATTTACAAGTCCAGGAAGCGCACAGAACCCCAAACAAACGGAATCCAAAGAGGACCACACCAAGACACATCATAATTAAAATGCCAAGAGCAAAAGACAAAGAGAGAATATTAAAAGCAGCAAGAGAAAAACAGTTAGTTACCTACAAGGGAGCACCCATACGACTGTCAGCTGATTTCTCAACAGAAACTATGCAGGCCAGACGGGAGTGGCAAGAAATTTTCAATGTGATGAATAGCAAGAACCTACAACCAAGATTACTCTACCCAGCAAAGCTATCATTCAGAATTGAAGGTCAGATAAAGAGCTTCACAGATAAGAAAAAGCTGAAGGAGTTCATCACCACCAAACCAGTATTATATGAAACACTGAAAGGTATTCTTAAAGAGGAAGAAGAATAAAGTAAAGAGAAAAATTATGAACAACAAATACATATCTATCAACAAGTGAACCTAAAAATCAAGTGAATTAAAAACCTGAGGAACAGAATAATCTGGTGAATATAATAGAATCAGGGGCATAGAAAGGGAGTGGACTGATAATTCTCAGGGGGAAAGGGGTATGGAGGGTTCATGAAGAGACTGGACAAAAATCATACACCTATGGATGAGGACAGTGGGGGGCAGGTAAGGGCAGAAGGTGGGGTGGGAACTGGGTGGAGGGGAGCTATGGGGGGAAAAAGGAGAAACAATTGTAATAATCTGAATAAAGATTTATTAAAATAAAATAAAAAAGATGGAATCTATCCCCAATGAGTGTTCAAGTGCTTTAAAATTTTTTGCTGAATTTCAAACAACCTTGTGTTTGTTACATTCATGCAGCTGCAGCTGGCAGCAAGGTCTGTGGATTATATAATTCTGCTGTGAGATGTGCAGTTATCCAGAACTGATTTCATTCTGACATCCTGCATTACAGCTCTCACTTGCCCCCTAAACACATCAGTTAACTGAAGAGAAAGCTTGAATTTTCCAAGAACTATTGTAAAGATGTAATGGACGTTCAGCTACAATTTAGCTGGTTTGTATTTGCATTTGTGATTTTCCTGTCATATGTGGACTGTTTTGCATTTGCCCTTATTGAATCTCACTTTGGAAAGAGAATTTTACTGAATAACTTTCTCTTAGATCTGGGAAAGGCACTGACCAAATAGAGAGGTGATTTTCAAATTAAACAATCTCTAAAAGCTTTACTTTAAAAATTCTTCAAAAAACAAACAATATCTACCAAGAGACATTGGGTATTTATAACCTATTAAGCGAATTTCAGTTTAGAGATCTTTCAGTTAGAATATATTCTTCTACATGCTCACATGAACCTTGAAAATATGCATTCCTCCAGTGGAGTTTTCTTGTTTGTTTGTTTTGCTTTTGTTTTGAATAAATGGTAAGAGTCACCTGATTCTAAGATGATGTTCATAAGTTGCTCCAAAATTAGGATGAACTTTAAATCTTGATTATTATGACCAGGTGTTTCCCACACACAAAGATCAGCTTATTTAGTTCTCATTGGTTATAACTGTACAAATGTCTGAATTTTTAAAACAAGCATATTTAATTGCTACTACTTTCCAGTGCTTTAGTGCTTTATGAACCACTAAGATAATTGAAGCTTGTTTTCAATTTTTTAGTTGAATACTAAAAACCGGCTCTCCAACATCCCCCAAGGGGTCCTGGATTATGAGAGGGCACAGGCCAGGCCAAGGGACCCCTCCGGTGCACCAATTTGTGCACTGGGTTGGTTTCAGCCCGATCCATGCAGGCCAGGCCTAGGGACCCCACTGGTACATGGATCTGGGCCTTTAGTATGCATGTAAGATCTTTGGTTAATCTCTTCCTGCCTTCTGAGATACATTAATCTGTTCCATGTTTCCATGCCTGTGCGTTAAACGTCTGCCCCCTGGTGGTCAGTGTGTGTCATAGCTACCAGTCGAATGGTTGAACAGTTGCTTAGGCTTTTATAGATAGACTAGAGGCCTGGTGCACAAAATTTGTGCACAAGGGTGTGTGTCCCTCAGCCCAGCCTGCACCCTCTCCAATCTGGGACCTCTCAAGGTATGTCCGACTGCCCGTTTAGGCCTGATCCTATTGGATCAGGCCTAAACGGGCAGTCGGACATCCCTCTCACAATCCAGGACTGCTGGCTCCCAACTGCTCACCTGCCTGCTTTCCTGATTGCCCCTAACTGCTTCTGCCTGCCAGCCTGAACACCCCCAACCACTCCCCTGCCAGCCTGATTGATGCCTAACTGCTCCCCTGCCAGCCTGTTTGCCCCTAACTGCTCTCCCCTGCAGGCCTGGTCACCCCTAACTGCTCTCCCATGCAGACCTGGTCCCCCACAACTTATCTCCCCTGCAGGCCTTGGTCCCCCCCCCAACTGCCCTTCCCTGCAGGCCCAGTTGCCCCCAACTTCCCTCCTCTGCTGGCCTGGTCAACCCTAACTGCCCTCCCCTGCAGGCTTGATCACCCCCAACTGCCCTTCCTTGCAGGCCTGGTCCCTCCCAACGGCCCTCCCCTGCTGTCCTGATCATCCACAACTGCCCTCCCTTGCAGACCTGGTCCCTCCCAACTGCCCTCCCCTGCTGGCCATCTTGTGGTGGCCATCTTGTGTCCACATGGGGGCAGCCATCTTGTGTTGGGGTGACGGTCAATTTGCATATTACTCTTTTATTAGATAGGATAGATAGAGGCCCAGTGCATAAAATTCGTGTACGGGGGGTGGGGGGGGATCCCCTCAGCCCAGCCTGCACCCTCTCTCAATCCAGGACCGCTGGCTCCTAACTGCTCACCTGCCTGCCTGCCTGATTGCCCCTAACCACTTGCCTGCCAGCCTAATCACCCCTAACTGCTTGCCTGCCTGCCTAATTGCCCCTAACCACCTCTGCCTCAGCCCCTGCACCCGGGATACAGGCTTCCCTCCATCTGGCCAGCTGCAGGCACCTAGAACTTGAGCTTCCCTCCCTCTGGCTAGCCGCAGGCATCCGGGACCCTGGGCAGCTTTGCCTGGGCTGGCTGCAGGCACCCGGGACCCCGGGAGGCTTCACCTGGGCCCCAGCTTTGTCAGGAAGGACGTCCAGAGTGATGTCTGGAAGATGTCCAGTCTATCCATTCTAATTAGCATATTACCCTTTTATTAGTACAGATATTTTTGTTTGCAATTTTCCCACTACCCTTGCTTCAGTATTGAAATGTTTACAGAGAGAATTGGCCCTAAAGACGGAATCCATTATTGGTCCAAAATAATTCATTGGATTGGCTTATTTCTGTGAAAAACACAAAATGATTTTTGGTCTTCTGTAAAGGATTCAACATTTCACTTACAATCTGTCTTGTTGTCATTATATGGTCATTGGAGATATAAGAAGTCTATGTAGCTTTAAAAGATCCCTTTTCACACATTGGCAGCATTTAGGCCACTCCCTTCTTGCTGAGACCAGACTACCATCACTGGAGAAACAATGTTTAAAGTTCATGCAATATGTCTTCATGTCTTTTACTAGTATGTTCAATGTAGTTCTTTTATGTTGATTTCAGTATTTGAATAGGTTATTTGTGTGAATTTTGAGCTTGAAGACAATTTTTTAATTTAGTCTCTGAGTTTCCTCCCCAAGTGTCTAGAATATTAAGTAATAGGTGGGTGGTAGAAAATCCAAATAGAGTGAGCATCAGGCTCATAATCCTAAAGGTCAAAACTATTAGCACATATAGTTATATTGCATTCATCTGTTATTTTCTTGGGGAAAAAGTAGACATCAAATTCAAATAGTAGACATTAAGGAAATTTGCTAATCATATTCATATTTGACAATAACATTTCAGTTAATTTGACATCTATTTATTATATTTTATTTATCTTTAATATTTATTTTTACTTTAAAATACATTTTAAGCATTGTTCTACATACTTATTATCATTTAATACTTAATGAAAACTATCAAATTATCTCATTTGATGAACATAATGAAATTCAAAGACTAACGCTTCAGAATAGTATAAATAGCCCTAGCCAGTTTGGCTCAGTGGATAGAGCCTCAGCCTGGGGACTGAAGGGTCCAAGGTTCGATTCTAGGCACGTACCTCAGTTGCAGGCTCAATCACCGGCCCTGGTCAGGGTGCATGTGGGAGGCAACCAATTGATGTGTCTCACTCACATAGATATTTCTCTCTCTCTGTCTCTCCCCGCTCCTTCCACTCTCTCTAAAAAATAAAAAAAAAATAGAACAGTGTAAATAAGGATTTGAATACAGTCTGACCCTGCCCAGAGCCCACATCTTTGTCCAAAACACTATAGTATATTCAGATTGTAATACTTTGCTTTACCAAAATTGTTAGAGAGCACATGTAAAATAAACTGGAGAATCACATTTTAATAACCATAATTCTTTCCTTCTCTATGACATCAATTAAAATATTAAATATAATTCATTTGTTTAGCGAAGTGATGAAGCCATGGAGACTGTATCATCAGCCTATCTGTCTGCATCAGGTGCCATGGAACCAAGGCAGCAAATGGAACTTAATAGTAAGTATTCAATAACTATTGTTATTGCCCTTTCCGTGGAAAATGAGACACAATTCAGATCAATGGAAAGTTATAGAGGCCTTAGGATTCATAAAAAACTTATTGGCAGAAGCAAGGAATCAGATTCCACTTCAATCATCCCAATTTTAGAGAGAAATATATTTTGGAATCTTAAAGGTTAAACAACTTATTCAAGACTTAAGTGAGTAACCTGTGTAGGTCATTTCACTTTTCTGGGCTTACATTTCTTCCAAAACAAAAAAAGAATCTAGAGGAAAATATGAATATTTATAGTTTTGATTTTGTCAACATTTTCAGATTCATATTCTGCTAAAACTTGAAGCAGTTGAGCTACCTTTGTATGAGCTATTTCCCATCATTTCATGATCCATTAATTAATATGATGGGTTAATGCACTGCCTATGAGCCAACTCTTCTCAGCTCCCCACACTCCAGCTGACATCATAATGTTTATTACAATTCTACTTTAAAGCCCTTTCTATGTGCAAATTTTAATTTGTATCTCGGACAACCAGTGAATGAGGGAGCAGAAAGGAGTTCAATTTCTCAAAGAGACTTTAATTAAGGACTTCATTATCTCCTTTACCACATCACTAAATATCAATTTTCATTATTCCATGGGACAGTTTAAACAAACAGGAAATGAAAGATTCAATACTTTTGGAAGTTGCATAAAATGCAAAATATATAAATTAGTTGCTATGAACTGCCTAGATATGATAAACAAGTATCTTAAGATAATAGAAGGGAGACAAATGTGGGGTGGGGAGGAGAATGTTTTAATTTTTTCATTGCAATCGAGTAAGTATTAAACAACATAATAGAAACAGACAAAAGAAAGGCTTAGTCCAAAAGTCAGAGAGAAGTATTTAGAAAGGTGTAGCAACAAACATAATAAAACATACCTTCTATTGGCTGTGCTCCCAGCAGTCCCAGATCTGTCTCTTGCTTTAACTGTTTGGACAGAACAGACCCAGGAATGCCCCTTCTTCCAGCCTCCAGCCACTCTCCCGCGTCTTATCCAGTCACCACCTTCAGAACCACCTCTGAGACCAGCCAACACACCAGGTTTTTTTCTTTTTTCTTTCTTTTCTTTTTTCCTACCTTAACTCATTGCTGAACAACCGTGAGCTCCCAAATTCGTCAGAACTATTCTACCAAGGTGGAGGCTGTGGTCAACCGCCTCGCCAACCTGCATCTGCGGGCCTCCCACACCTACCTCTCTCTGGGCTTCTATTTTAACTGCGATGATGTGGCTCTCCAGGGAGTGCGCCATTTCTTCCGCCTTCTCGCCTTTTTGAGGGCGCTGAGCATCTCTTAAAGTTGCAAAACAAGCACGGTGGCCGCATTCTCTTCCAGGACCTGCTGAAGCCTTCCCACAGTGAGTGGGCAAAACTCAGGAGGCCAGGGAAGGCGCCATGGCCTTGGAAAGGAACATGAACCAGACCCTTGTGGAGCTGCCGGCCCTGGGTTCTCCCAGCCCAGAGCCTCAGCTCTGACTTCTGGGAGAACCACTTCCTGGGTCAGGAGGTGAAACTCATCAAGAAGATGGGCGACACCTGACTGACTCCCAGGCTGGGCTGGACAAATATCTCTTTGAAAAGCTTACGCTCAAGCACAACCAGGAGCCTTTGGAGCCCAGAGGCCTTTGCGAGGCCCCTCTGCATCCCCTGGTGTCTGGCTTTTATCTGCGCCTCGTCCCAAAATTACTAGCCATTCTTTTAACCACCCTGAAGGTCTCTCCCATGCAGTGGACCAAATGAAACAATAAAGCTTTTTTGCAGCAAAATAAACCCCACAAACAAACACACAAAAAACACACATATATTCTATTATCCCTCCATACTGAAATGGACTGTAGCCACCTTCAGATGTCTAGCATTCCTTAGTAACATGCATATAACCAGAAGAAGTAGCTGACAGCAGGAAATAAGGTAACAGCATAGATATGCTCCTCCAATTGAGACTTTATAAAATAATTTATAAGATAATAAATAAATGGGGTATAATGAAACGATACATTCTTTACCAAAATAGTGAGTGCAGAAAGCTCATTTAACTTTTTAAAACTTTCTAGTATTTATAGAAGGGTTATCTCTATTGTCAAGATAGAAAATTGTAGCTTTGAGATGTTAGATAATTTACCTAAATTTAACCAGACAATCCATAAGAAAAGTAGAAATAAGTTGGAAATCCATATATACAAATTGGTACTTTTTATGCACACTCAGTCTCTCCATAGTTGATCTATTGAATGTGCTGAAATATAAAACAAAAGGAACTCCAAATCATGGTTTAGAACACACATAAAAAAAAAGAAAAAAAAAGGCTGCTATAATTTAGCCCAAGACTAAATTGTTTCAATAAATTTGAATAAACATACAATGTTTATATATTTTGACAGTGATCTGTCCCTTCTTCAGTGTGCTTTTTACATCCATTTTTTCAATATCTATTTCATATATGAGGTGACTGAATTCCAATGTAAGACCCTTTATATTTCTAGTAGTGCTCTGGACTCAAAATGATGAGCGCAATTTGATGGAGAATGATATATTTGTACTATTTTCCTGATCTGTTCAAAGATAAATTCTTAAAAGAAAAGATTTGTAGCAGCTAGAGACCAATCAGCAAGCACTAAAACTCCAACACCATCATTTATCTTCTTTAGCTTTAGGATCATAAGTTTAGGCTGTTCATAATTCAAGATCAATTTCTGTCCTTTGGGTTTTTTTCAATAACCTCTGTTTTTGAGAGATTTCAAAAGCTTAATTAAATGATGTTTTTCCTTGTCTGAGATCTAGCTAATGTTACCTTGAAACAATATTTATAGAAAAGAATAACCTTTGTGCCCAATTTCGGTGATACTGACATTTCAAAAGAAATCCTGATGAATCAAAGTGGCAGTATATGAACCTTTCAGAAAGTCAGATGAAGCAAGTCATCTACAAGTGGAAAAAAAAATAGAACAGCCCTTCCTTGATTTACATATGGATGTAGTCAGGTAGGCCTGCTGCACCAACTCAGAAAAAAGATTATGTTCACAGCAATGTGTAAATTGAGCCTTTTCTCAAAACACATATAAAAATGCCAACACACGTATATGTCTAGGAGACATATTTCTTCTGAACCTGAAATATCAAGCTAGTATATTTAAGACTGTGACATCTAAAACTTAGTGAATAATATAAAAAAATTTCCTCTTCCAAGATTACAGTTTTGTGTGTGGGCAGCAATATGTATACTTAGTACCATTCTGTTGATTCTGCCCTTGGAAATATTATATGGATTCTGGGAACAAAGTAAATGGTTGATTTTTAAAAAAATATATTTTTTTTATTGATTTCAGAGAGGAAGGGAGAGGGAGAGCGAGATAGAAACATCAATGATGAGAGAGAATCATTGATCGGCTACCTCCTGCATGCCCTACACTGGGGATCAAGCCTGCAACCTGGGCATGTGCTCTGACCGGGAATTGAACCGTGACCTCCTGGTTCATAGGTCAATGCTTAACCACTGAGCCACACCAGCCGGGCAACTCTGGTTGTTTTTAAATTTTGAAGACTGGATTTTTGGAATTGAATTTTAAATTTGGGGTCGATGTGGGTTGCTTATGTGAAATGGATATATTCTGTTTCTCTAACATTTCGGGATCACGGGTGATAAGTAGAGGAAAATGAGGACAATTCTTGAAAGACTTCCCTTTATATATTTATGCTACAGCAGTCTGTCTCCAAGTGAAGAGTATATGTTCATCTACTGTAAAATTTTCACATTAACATCCTTATAACTGATGTTATCAAATCACTCAATAGTTACCAGTGATCAGTCAAATAAATATGAGTGAAATTTCAAAGTGACCCTATTTTTTCTAGGAAGTTTAAGAACGTATGTTAAAAAGTGTAACCATGGATTCTATTACACAGAAGTGAAAGCAAAGTTTATGGCTAGTATCTCTTTATCTCTATCATTTCTATTAATAATATGGTTATGGGTATTTTAAATTTCATCCCCATGGTCACATCATAGCTTTGCAAAGGTCTGAATCCAATCATCACTTTTTTTTCATCACATTTTGAATTAAGTTTATCACCACGTTAGCTTGGGAAATAAACATCTAAACCTGGTTATAGCCTTTATGCAGGTCAGCAGGTATCAGCATGTGAACTAATATCTGCATGTTCTACTGCTTTCTGAGTCCAAATTAGATTTCCTTCTGCTCTGCTCTGTCTCCTCAATTATCATTGGCATTGACAAGTTACTTATGAATAGATCTTCATATTCTGGTTAAGAGAATATTACCCATTTTTCTAGCTAACAGTATGCCAAATGAAAACTAATTTTTTTAGCCAAGGTTAGTCATAGTGCTAAGATTATAAGCTGTAATTTTATTAAATATTTTGTCATTATAGATTAGTGAATAATCTAAGTTCAGAAACACAACTGCATAAACTTTCAATAATTTTGCATTGTTTTTCTTGTGAAAAGAATGAAGCTATTATAATCATTCTATATACATTTACTATAAAAAGATTCCATTTTTTACATAGCACATTAGCAATTGACAACTTAACTTTCTTCCCACTATATTGTGAGCATTTTCTCCCAAAACATTATCTCCAATAGGCAAATAAAATTTCATAATAGTTATGCAATAATTATTAATTTGTTAGATGTTTAAGTTGTTCCCAATTTTTAACAATATAAGTAATATTAAATAGAACAGCCCAGCCAGTTCCTTTCATCTTTCTACTTTAAACAGTTTCTTTATCAGAAAGGCAAACTTAATTCTATATTTATAACTAAAAGTTATTTATTTGGCAGAATATGAACTTATTGCATCATTTGTAAAAGCAGTTCTAATGGGAACTCTTTAATTTAGCTATTATACTTGGATTTTAAAAATCTGTTTCAATAGCTTTCAATATACTGTCTACAGATGAAGCTCAGAGTACACAGGAAATCTGAGAAATATGAGAGAGGCGCTGAAAGTTGTTAACACATTCTGCCAAAAGTTTAACCTCCTCTTGCTTCTTTGGGCCATATTTATATAGAATATTATAGACTGATGGTGTGAGCAGTGCTTTATCCAGTTCCCTCAAGCTCATTTCACTGTTAATATCTCTACTAGAGAATAGGGAATAAAAAATGGTGGAATTTCCAACAATTCATTTTCTGCCCCTGTAATTTTGGTTCCTTAGGTAAGGAAAAATCTTCAAAGTAGTATCTAAAATTAAGTTTCTTGAATTATCTATATATTTCAATAAATTTCTCAGTAATTTAACATTGCTCGGTGAAAAGCATGCACCTAATCAAACCACATTTAAAATATATATATCAGGTTCTCTACTTCTCTAGAATTAAAACAAAAAGATACAACTTTGTTTAAGGTGCCTGCTGGTGTTCAGTGTGTGTTTACAGTGGGTCAGAGCACAAGGTGCCTGATTAGTGTGTGTTTACGGTGGGTGAGAGATTGGATGACTCCTGTTGAACTGCAGAGCTGAGACCCTGGATCCCAAGGGAAGATGCTCTTCTGATGTGGGTAGTGGAGTGGATTTCCTTCCAAGGACTAATTTGCTTTTCAGAAAAGCTTGCTGAAGATCAGCCAGATTGAAGATCAAATTAAAATATTGAGAGGAGCAGTAAAGCCATCAACATATACTAGTATATGACTAGAAACTGAGTGGACACAATAAAACTCACGTCAAAATGGAAGGAGACTTGACTTGGGGTGACGAATACACAATACAAAATACAGATGAAGTATTATAGAATTGAAACCTATATAATCTTATTAACCAATGTCACTCCAATACATTTAATAGAATTTTAAAAATAACGTTTTTAAAATTTGCAAATATGCCTTTGTTTTTCCTTAAATGTTATTAGTAAGAAGGTGCAGGAACTCCTTTCAGGCTGGTCCTTTAAACATCTCAGAGTAGGAACGTATTGAATTAAGCCATCTCAATATCCTTTGCCTGTTCCAAACCATGGATGTATGAATAAGGTATAAAAAAGTTATAAAATGCTCTTAAGGCCCAGCCAGCATGGCTCACTGTTTCAGCATCAATCTATGAACCAGGAGGTCAAGGTTCATTATAAAAAACAGCTTTATGGTGTCATCATGTTTAACAAGCAATATGTCACAGTTAAATTTAAGTGGTATGCTGACTGTTGTGGGGTTTTTTGGTGGTTGTTAATTAATATGTTATTGATCTGTTCCAATGAATCCTATATAATAAAAGAGTAATATGCAAATTAACCATCACTCCACTACATCCACAAGCCATGCCCACCAGCCAATCAGGAGCAAGTATGCAAAATAACCCAACCAAGATGGCTGCGGCCACCAAGAGAGCAGGAGGGAGACTTGGGTTTCCCCGGCAATGGAGGAAGCCAAGCTTTCCACACACCCTGGCCAGTCCACTCCAGGCTACAAAGTTTCAATTATAGAAGATAGATAAATCCCAACAAAAATGGCGGCAGTCATGGAGCTGGAGAGAGCAGGAGGCTAGGGTTGCCCCTGGTGATGGAGGAAGCCAAGCTTCTGAAGCCCTGGACTGCCTTGTTCTCTGCTACAAAGTTTCAATTATAGAAGATAAATAAATCCCAACAGAAATGGCTGCCACCACCCAGTGAGCAGAAGGCTTGGCTCTGCTCCAGGCTACAAAGTTTCAATTGTAGAAGATAAATAAATCCCAGATACCAGGGCCTCCGCTTGGGTCGCCAGGGGGCATGGCCAGCCTGCAAACCACCACAGGCCCCTCTCCCAGGCCACCCCACGCCCCAAGGGAACCCCCATCCTGATCCGGGACACCCTTCAGGGCAAACCAGCTGGCCCCCACTCGTGCACCAGGCCTCTATCCTATCTAATAAAAGAGTAATATGCAGATTGACCATCACTCCAACACACAAGATGGCTGCCCCCATGTGGACACAAGATGGCCACCACAAGATGGCCAGCAGGGGAGGGCAGTTAGGAGGGACCAGGCTTGCAAGGGAGGGCAGTTGGGGGTGATCAAGCTTGCAGGGGAGAGCAGTTAGGGGTGACCAGGCCCGCAGAAGAGGGAAGTTGGGGATGACCGGGCCTGCAGGGAAGGGCAGTTAGGAGGGACTCAGGCCTGCAGGGGAGAGCAGTTGGGGGTGACCAGGCCTGCACGGGAGGGCAGTTAGGGGCAATCAGGCTGGCAGGGGAGCAGTTTGGCATCAATCAGTCTGGCAGGGGAATGGTTAGGGGGTGATCAGGCTGGCAGGCAGAAGCAGTTAGGGGCAATCAGGCAGGCAGGCAGGTGAGCAGTTGGGAGCCAGCAGTCCAGGATCGGGCCTAAACGGGCAGTCGGACATCCCTCATGGGGTCCAGATTGGAGAGGGCACAGGCTGAGCTGAGGGACTCCCCGCCCCGTGCACGAATTTCATGTACCAGGCCTCTAGTTGAACATAAACAAAAGTCAGAATGTTTATTGTGTGTCTTAGTTTATACAAGTTCTCATTTTCATTTTGCTTCTATATTTTACTTGAAAGAGAACTAATTATAATAATTTTTAGAACACAGATAGGAAAGCAAAATATACATTTTCTTATCACTTAACACACTTTTTGCTCATAAGCTATCATAAAAATACTGATATTTTTATAATTATTGTGTTTTTCTTCTTCCATAACTAATACAAGAATATTATTTTAATTTTTATTATTAGTAACTGGTTAATAAAATAACTGTGATATAATAAAAGAGATTAGTAAATTTTACATCACAAAATAATTGAAATTGCTGAAGTGGCATATTTAATCCTGTTTCTCTAGTCTTCATTTTGTTTAGAGGTACTTTGTATATACAGGATGACACATATTTACATGAGGAAGACTGTAGTTCCTGTTGTGTCTGCTTATACATTAGATCATAATACTGTAGGTAAATGCAGGTTTTCTTCTATGTAAATAAGTGAGATTAGGGGTCTTTTTACTAATCCATATTTACATGCACTATCTGGATTTTTACTGGTGGACAGTGAATCTACAGTTAATAGCTGTAGTACTTTATGGAAATGTACATTAAAAAGTTAAAAATACCATAAAAACAGAGGAAAATATTATAGGTGAGTTAACTATTATCATTAGATTGCCCTCATATTATAAACATATGATCATAATTCAAATGTATTATTAAACTTATTAGTCCAATACACCAAAATACTGAAATAATCTTTAGTATTGAAAGAGAGCTACTTAGCTGAGCAAATATTCATGAAGCTATGTGGATGCCTTGTGCCACACAGCTCTTTGTCTATGAAGAGTCGTCAACTTTGAGTGAGGGAGAAATTCCAGAAAACTAGCTTATGGTAAAACAAAATACAACTCTCCAGGCTGAGCTGAATTTACCAGGAAGCTAATGGAGCACAAGCTTCAGAGCCTCTTACTACCCGTGGTCATTTACTTCCAAGGCCTTGTAAGGGGCCCTAGCAACGCTTGTGAGTGTATACTTTTGTGACATTTGTAAAAGTAAAATATCTGATAAGCATGTTCATCTATCTAGAGAATGAACAGATTAAAATTACTTGTTAGAACGATGGCATGTTTGTGGGGCCTGTTGACTAAGCTGAATTTTTTTTAAATTCCTTTTTCTGCCCTAGCCAGTTTGGCTCAGTGGATAGAGCATCAGCCTATGGACCAAAGGATCCCAGGTTTGATTCTGGTCAAGGGCACGTACTTTGATTGCAGGCTCCTCTCAGGTCTGAGCCCTGGTCAGGGAGTGCACAGGAGGCAACAAATTGATGTGTTTCTTTCACATCAATGTTTCTGTTTTTCCCTCTCCCACTCTCTCTAAAAATCAACAGAAAAATATCCTCAGATGAGGATTAACAACAACAAAAAGAGATAAAATTTCTTTTCCTTTTTAAAATTAAATTTATTGGGTTGCATTGGTTAATAACATTATATAAGTTTCTGGAATATGTTTAAATAAATGAGGGATTGCTGATCTGCAAGTAATATAATAAGCAAAAGTGATTTATAGCATGTCAAAATTGAAAGTATGGTAGAATAAGCCATATGTCATAAAATGAATCAGTAGAGGTCATGGGAGGGTCAGATACCAGGTCTGTAAGTTAACATGCTTTATCTTTTTATGAAGTATTTACAGGTGTGTATGACACCTGCACACACAAACAGAAACTTATTTTCTTTTTACTTCGTTCCATCTAATTGAAATGTTCTTGGACTTCACTGTATTTTTTTAAAATATACTTTATTGATTTTTTATAGAGAGGAAGGGAGAGGGAGAGAGAGTTAGAAATATCAATGAGAGAGAAACATCAATCAGCTGCCTCCTGCACACCCCCTACTGGGGATGTGCCTGCAACTAAGGTACATGCCCTTGACCGGAATCAAACTGGGACCCTCGAGTCCGCAGGCCGATGCTCTTCCACTGAGCCAAACCGGTTAGGACTTCACTGTATTTTTTTCTTCAGGAATAATTTACTTTTATTTTATAGTTTAAGCAATAATAATGCAATCATGTCATTAAATAATAAAATAAAATTATGACTATTCAAACTGTAAATGCAAACCAGTGAAAGATGACATTACTGCATTAGGTATTTCATAATACAATGATTGGCAATGTTAACTCACTAATATATCACAAACAAGAGTCAAATGCTGGCATCGACCTGTGGCTCAGTAGTTGAGCATCGACCTATGAATCAGGAGGTCACAGTTCAATTCCAGACAGGGCACATACCCGGGTTGCGGGCTCGATCCCCAGTTGGCGGGGGGAGGAGGGGCATGCAGGAGGCAGCTGATCAATGATTCTCTCTCATCATTGATGTTTCTCTCTCTCTCTCCCTCTCCCTTCCTCTCTGAAATCAATAAAAATACATTTTAAGAAAATTTTTAAAAATCTAATGCTGATTTAAACAACTAAAATGATGTTACTATTTCTTCTTCCCAACAGCATTAAAAAAGGAAGAAGTCCTTGGTATTAATTATTTTGCTGTTATTGCTGCTGTGTTGCTGTTGCTTATGTTGGTACTAAGTCATTACAGGGCCTCATAACTGCTTTGTGTGTAAAAGAAATTGGAAGAAACTTATGAAATAATTTTATGGATAATAAAATTCCCAAAATTCATGTAGTATGTTGATATTTGAGAAAAAGCCTTAGGAGTAAGAAAGCTGGCTAACTTCAGTTTATTTATGGAAGAAATCATTAAAACTGATAATTTGACAAATATAGGGTGTCCCAAAAATGTATGCACACTTTGAATAATTATTAATTCCAATGGGTTAAATATGTAAAGAAAGAAACATCAATTGAGCTATAAAAAATTGTGTATATGTTTTTTTGGGGACACCAGTATAAGTATCCAGGATGTGTTCACTATGAATGTAGACACTATAACAGATATAAACAGTTCCTATTTAAACCAAATACTATACGTGAAATTTTAACACCAAAAAAATTTTGTGTCTCTCTCTTCCTTTAGAAAGAATGCTCATCACTATCTGATTACTGTTATCCTCAAACTTCACCATTATCCTTGATTTTCATCTTTAGTAAACTATTTGTTCTTCTACCTAGATTTTCACACTCTAGTTTGTGTTGGTTATTTATGGGAACATTTTCTATGTTTGTAATTTCTTTGGGGTCTTATGAAAAAGGATGAACATCAAATTTCTTTCTACACTATACCTATAATGGAAATAAAAGTAAATAAGACTCACCCAGTGGCTCAGTGGTTGAGTGTGAACCTATGAACCAGGAAGTCACAGTTCAATTCCTGGTCAGGGCACATGCCTGGGTTTTGGGCACAATCCCCAGTGTGGGGCATGCAGAAGGCAGACGATAAATGATTCTCTCTCATCTTTGATGTTTCTATCTCTCTCTTCATCTCCCTACTTCTCTGAAATCAATAAAAATATATATGTTTAAAAAATAACAATACACTACTTACTTGTATGACTTGATTAAACAAAAATTTAATTCCACAAATTATTAACAAGTAGCTTTGCCAGCAACAATATTATTGAATTAGAAAAAGTGCCTGACTTTTGGTAAAACAATTCTGTGGAATATGCCTCAATAAAGAGTAGTATCTTGCTTTTGGTGATGGGATCAGATCTTGGGACTATGGAGAAAAGAATGATCCCCAGGGACTGAGTGAGACAGTTGCACTGAACATGACATTTAGCTGGATTATACATAAAGACCTAACTCAAACATTTTGCTTCCCACTATAACTATAAACTGCAGGAGGATGCCCTAACGTACTCAAAGACAAGGTCAAGGAGAGATCAATAATAATGCTTTTGTCACCAGTCAAATCCAAAAGACAGCCTGGACCACAAAAATGTAGACTTCAGTGAAAGGAGTGTAAGATTAGGGAAATGGGCTGCTGATAACACAAGCTCCTCTTTTTTCATTGCACTGAAAATATACCTGTACCTGTACCTATCCAAAACATATAAACTACACTATATCATCTCTATCTATCTATCTATCTATCTATCTATCTATCTATCTATCTAATGTTTTCTTTTTGTGAAACTAGTATTAAGAATACTCTTAACTTCTATCTACAGCTAAAGGTTTGAGTTTCAAAACATAAATGAATGAATAAGCCGGTTTGGCTCAGTGGATAGAGTGTCGGCCTGTGGACTGAAGGGCCTAGGGTTCCAATCAAGGGCACGTACCTCTATTGCAGGCTTGATCCTGACCCCTGGTCAGGGCTCAGGTGGGAGGCAGCCAATTGATCTATCTCTCTCACATCCATGTTTCTCTCTCTCTGTCTCTCCTCCTCCCTTCCATTCTCCCTGAAAAAATATTAAAAAAATAAAAAATTAATGGAAAAATATCCTTGGATGAGGCTTAACAACAACAACCAACCAACCAACCAACCAACCAACCAAATAAATAAATAAATAAATAAATAAATAAATAAATCTCATTTGGATCTTTTATTTGCTTTTTTTGTCTAGTTGTTCTGGCTAGAGTTACCAGTAAAATGTTGAGTAGCAGTTGTGAAAGTAGACATTTTGTCTTATTCCTGATCTCAGGGAAAAAGTTCTTCACCATTGAGGATAATGTTAGCTGTGAGTTTTTTAAAAATGCCCTCTATTGTGCTGGTGGGAATAAATTATTGCTTTTCAGCTATAACAATAAAATTAACAATAAGAATACTTTGGAGCTCCAGTTTGTATATGATTTCCACAAAGACAAAAGGACCATTGTTAAGGGTAAATTGTAAAATATCTGTATGACAGTACTTTAAGAGAAAGGACTACCAAAAGTTGATATTAACGTGGTTATCCATGAAGAGTAGAATACTGAATAGATATGGATATGTCCACACTGTGGAATATTTGGTATTTTTATGTATTTTTAAAATAATAAGTTAGGTCTATACATATTGACTTAGAGGAATGTAGACTATCTATTTTAGAGTGGAAAAATATTTTAAGTAAATTAATACAACATAAGCTAATTTTTGTAAAAACAAAAACAAAACCACCCCCAATTTATGTGTGTGTGTGTGTGCGCGTGCACGCTTTCTATGAGTGCAAATATGGAAAAGGATACATCGTGTGATAATTAGTTACCTAGAAAATAAGAGGGTAGAAAGCACATGGTAATTTCTGTTACTAAATTAAACATTATCTTGTATTAAGGTACAAATCCTTCAGAAGATTTCATCAATACTTTATTAAAAATTTATTGATAAATATTTCAGAAGACTGGTATGAAAAGAATGATAAAAACTGTGGAATAGCTGGAGAAAGGTTTTTTTGTCAAGGGAAAAAAAAATGTGGAGGCCAGCATGACAGACAGCTGCTACACAGAACGGGCTGGGAGGAGTGAGACAAGGAGGCTTTGTAGGTGACTGGAGATACGAACTAATCAAGACAGAATAGCACTCACTTCAAGGAGCTCCCAGTTTAACAGGTTGTGTTCTATTCCCCTGAGTGTTTCTGGGAAATGACAACTTAAGTAGTTTTTTTTTTTCAGGTAAAGCCTCAAATATCCATTTGAATGTAACCTTTGTGATTCATTATAGCTATGTACAAACCATTTCCCCCCTAATTTTAGGGTATTGCTGCCACCTGTAGGTAATAATAGAGTATTACATACAGTTTGCATCAAGACTAATATACACCAGTGAGTTAGGGAGTAGTGAATGCCAGACGTAGCTTGAGTTTCATACAGTTTAGATCAGTTCGATTCAGTTCAAATATTTATTATCAACATTAAGCACTGAATTATGCACTGGACATTTAGAGGTAAATAAGCAAGGCTTTGATCTTTTAATTAGTCTCTCAAGGTTTAAGTTGAGTAGAGAACCTGAGGAATGAATAAAAAAATATCTTTGGGAGAAAGATGACAAAGACAGTCACAAAGATACATGGGTACACTCCAACTAGCCTCTTCTAGATTTGGAAAAGGAAGAGAGACAGGTGGGGCAGAATCTTTAACAGAGTGGCTCAAGGCAGGTCTATGCAGAAAGACCAGGTCACCCCAAAGGAAGTTTCCAACTGGCTGGGAAGCAGCAGCAAGCTGAGAGAGCCTAAGGATCCATGATGACCCAGGCAACGTCTGCTGCAGGAGAAAAGCAGAAGAGCAGCACCCCACCCTGACAAAGCCTCGCCACTCTGTGGGACCCCCACCACCTTGATCACACCAAGGCATTGTACCCACAGAAAACAAGCTCTCTCCTGTCTTCCCCAACCCTCCTAGTCAAACACACACACACATCTTAATAACCACTCTGTTATAATGACAGTATGTTTTCTCATTCAGCCTTACACACACACACCATCATTCCATGACTTATTAGAAATTTGGTGAGGATAATATATTGACCCTTCAGTTGCTATTGTTTATTTTTACTGAATTCTGTGGACTGTTCAAAATTTAGTTATGTGTATTACTTCAGAATTTGCCATTTATGTGTTCTGTGCCTTACTCAATTTGGGATGTATGTTTTGTAGGTTGATATTCAGGAATGAGGTTATTTGTGAGTTAGTTTTTTTTCAATTTTGTGAATTTTTTAAAATATATTTTTATTGGTTTCTTTACAGAGAGGAAGGGAGAGGGATAGAGAGCTAGAAACATCGATGAGAGAGAAACATCGATCAACTGCCTCCTGCACACCCCCTACTGGGGATGTGCCCGCAACCAAGGTACATGCCCTTGACCAGAATCGAACCTGGGACCCTTCAGTCCGCAGGCCGAGGCTCTATCCCACTCAGCCAAACCAGTCAGGGCCAATTTTGTGAATTTTTAATGTCAGTTTATAAAAGTAAATAAACCAGAGCTCCAAAACCTCCAAACCCCAAGCAAAGAAGAGAAAACTGTAGTTCTTGCTGTAGCTCCTGCTGGGTGGCCTCAGACAGTAGCTGACCTGCACCCCATTGGAGATCCAGAAGCCAGTGTACCTAGTGGTCAGTGTGAGACACCAGATTTCAACTCCTCACATCCATAAGTGACACATTCAAGAGGCAGACTCAGTGAGCACCAAAGCCCCACTGAAACAAGTCCTGCACCATAAGCGTGTCTCCAGCGCAGCAGTTCTTCCATTATAGACACAGCGGGTCCTCACAGCCAATTGGCCTGGAGGTCAATTCCTCCCAGTGTACCAACAGCAATCAAGGCTTAACTACACCAAGACTTTGCACTCAGCCCACAAAGGGGTGTACCAAAGGCATCCACCTCAGGTGATTGGGGAGGCTGAGCTACTGACCCCTATAGGTCACCTACCACACAAAGCCACTCCATCAACACAAGGAAGCAGCAAAATGCGGAGACAAAGAAACATGTCACGAATGAGAGAAATGGAGGAAAGCAAACTAATGGACGACATAGAGTTCAGAACCACATTTATAAGGTTACTCAAGAATCTTCTAAAAAACGCTGAGAAACTTGATGAGACCTCCGAGGAGCTTAGTGAGACCTTCAAGGACCTTAATGAGAATGCCAAAAAAATGGAAAAGGACCAGTCAGAAATTAAGCATACACTGTCTCAAATAAAGAATATACAGAAACTCAACTGTAGATCAACATACCCCAAGAATCAAACCAAAGATCTGAAATATGAGCAAACAAAAAACACCCAACCAGAAAAACAAAAAGAAAAAATCCAAAAATATGAAGATAGTGTAAGGAGCCTCTGGGACAACTTTAAGCGTACCAACATCCGAATTTTTGGGGTGCCAGAAGAAGAGAGAGAGCAAAATATTGAAAACCTATTAGAAGAAATAATGACAGAAAACTTTCCCTACCTGGTGAAAGAAATAGACTTACAAGTTCAGGAAGCACACAGAACCCCATACAAGAGGAATCCAAAGAGGACCACACCAAGACACATCATAATTAAAATGCCAAGGGCAAAAGACAAAGAGAGAATCTTGAAAGCAGCAAGAGAAAAATTGTTAGTTACCTACAAGGGAGCACCCATACGACTGTCAGCTGATTTCTCGGCAGAAACTATGCAGGCCAGAAGGGAGTGGCAAGAAATATTCAAAGTGATGAACAGCAAGAACCTACAACCAAGATTACTCTACCCAGCAAAGCTATCATTCAGAGTTGAAGGTCAGATAAAGAGCTTCACAGATAAGAAAAAGCTAAAGGAGTTCATCACCACCAAACCAGGATTACATGAAATGCTGAAGGGTGTTCTTTAAGAAGAGGAAGAAGAAAAAGGTAAAGATAAAAATTATGAACAACAAAATGACATCAAATGCATACCTACCAACAAGTGAATCTAAAAATCAAGTGAATAAAAAATCTGAAGAACAGAATGGACTGGTGAATATAATAGAATCAGGGACATAGAAAGGGAGTAGACTGACAATTCTCAGCGGGGAGGGGGTGTGAGAGGTGCGGGAAGAGACTGGACAAAAAGCTTACACCTATGGATGAAGACAGTGGCGGGGGGTAAGGGTATGGGGTGGAGTTGGGAATCAGGTGGAGGGGAGCTATGGGGGAAAAAAAGAGGAACACCTGTAATAATCTGAACAATAAAGATTTATTTTAAAAAAAAAGTAAATAAACCAGAAGTCTATAGCGACAACATGAGCACATAGTGATTTCTGTCACAGCACGTCGGTCAAGAGGAAGATACTGGCAGCAGTCCTCAAACGCCTCACCCCTGGCAGAGCTGGAAAGCTTGACCACAAATAAGATTTTGGTGTATGGGTATGTCACCCATGTGGCTGCTTCCTAATTCCTTTTTCTTTCTCCTTTTAAAATAACAACATTTCCATTCACTAAATATACCCTCTTCGTGTACAGTTCTGAGAGTTTTCATAACCACCTACCTCTATAAGCAAGATATAGAACAGATATCTCCCCCCAAATGTATCTCCTTGTCCATCTGAAATCAACAACTGTCTCACATGCAGCCCCCGGCAACTACTTCTCTTCTCTCTGACCAGATAGTATTGCCTTGCAATAATGCCATATAAATGGAATCATACAACATGTAGCCTTTTAAGTCTATATCTACTTTCACAAAGCATAGTGCAACTGAGATTAATCCTTATAAAAATGGCACATTTAATCCTTATAAAAATGGCACAATTACAGCTCTAGGATGGCCTGTTCAGCAACATTTTGTTTGCCAACATTTTGTTTGTCAATAAAACAAAAGCCTGCCAATGTCGTTTATTGACAAGAAATATATCATATTTAACATTGGGGAGAGACATATAAAGTTTATTAAAACAGCTTGACAATTACTATGTACGTATAAATGAAGATTAATGGGTGCAACAATGAAGGGGCCTAGAGAGTAATGAATGTGACACTTTGGAGACGTCTTACTTTTCTTGGCATGGAATTTATAAGTCCTTTATCACTGGATGTATTGCAGCTGAATCGCAAAGAGGATCTTTCCAGGAAGAAATAGTGGGAAGAGCAGTTTAGGCAAAGGAAACAGCGTGAACAAGGATATGTGGTACATTTTGATATCACGGTTGCAATACAATGAAGTTACAGAAAGGAGTATGAATCGATCTCAATTTCCTAATCACAAAACAAAATGCCTTTCTCATCTGATATTCTGTAGTCCAGATGAAATGCCACCAAGTTGTGTCATGCTAAGCAAGTGTAACTGGAATAGATTATACTGTGACTTGAAAAACAATGCTAGACAGTCTTGAGAATATGAGTAATTAACTAAGCATTTTACTGACCTGATAAGCAGTTAAGTACAATTGGTAATGATTGCGTATCAACTTTGGTTTTGTTTTTTAAATATTTAAGGGGAAAACATTAGAGGACAAAGCAACTTTTTTTAAGTAGGTTGTTTGGTGCCCTAATGTATGGAAGCCAGATCTCTGCTGGGGTTGCAGAAGCAACTCTACCTTTTAAAACCGATACTGGGCCTTATTCTTAATTTTCTTATGAACCTGCTGAATAACACTGTCCACTCAGACCCTTGACCTACCCTTCCTTAACAGCATAATTCATACTTATACTGTATTTTTTTTAATGGAAATTTCTTTTCTTTTTTTTAAAATATATTTTATTGATATTTTACAGAGACGAAGGGAGAGGGATAGAGAGCTAGAAACATCGATGAGAGAGAAACATCGATCAGCTGCCTCCTGCACACCTCCCACTGGGGATGTGCCCGCAACCAACGTACATGCCCTTGACCGGAATCGAACCCGGGACCCTTCAGTCACAGGCCGACGCTCTATCCACTGAGCCAAACCGGTTTCGGCTATACTGTATTTTTTTAAAAAAATATTTTTATTGATTTCAGAGAGGAAGGGAGGAGAGATAGAAACATCAATGATGAGACAGAATCATTGATCAGCTGCCTCCTGCAAGCCCCCTACTGGGGATGAGCTCACAACCGGGCCATGTGCCTTGATCAAGAATCCAACCATGACCTCCTGGTTCGTGGGTCAACTCTCAGCCACTGAGCTACAGCGGCCAGGCATACTTCTACAGTATTCAATTTATTCCAGCAAGTACTTTCCAAGTGCCATCAATGCCTCAGGCACTGAGCCATCCTCTACAAGATAACATGTTGATCCACACAATCTTTACTTTCAAGGACCTCACAGTTTGGTGGGATAGGCAGATGAGGATGTAAGAAATTCATGGGTAGAGATGGGAGCTGTGAGAAAGCTAAGTACATGGAGCTATGAGAATGCCAGTGCGAGAAACAGGGCAGGCGGGAGCATGCGGGCTGGCACGGCTCCCAGGCCTGCACATGTACCTTGGTTGCGGGCACAGCCCCAGTAGGGGGTGTGCAGAAGGCAGCTGATCGATGCTTCTCTCTCATCAATGTTTCTAACTCTCTATCCCTCTCCCTTCCTCTCTGTAAAAAAAATCAATAAAATATATTTTAAAAAATAATTAGATTATAATTAAACTGTGCTGCCAATTTGATACTTACTCTGTTGTTTTTAGAGATTATCTTTAGGAATAAGTCATGCTGATTCATTAAAATAAGCTAACCACTGTTTAAATAATCAGGTTTAAAGAGGACCTTAAAAAAGATCTTTCTGCCAAGAACTTCCAGGAATCTTCATGTTTTATAACCTGCTATATACTTGATTTTAAGAAATGAAAACTGAACATAGTTATTTGTTTTTTGAAACCTTTCTTCATTTAATTCAGATATGGTCCTCTTTCATCTACAAAATCCTTTTATTACAGTGTATTAGTGGCACATGCCTATTTCATTACTGCCTGAAGTTGAAACTGCCACTCATAGAAGCAATTGTGGCTCTAAAAAATAACAGACAGGAAATTCAGAAGCAAGACTGGGGATTTACTTTGGTAGTTAAAGGGGAAGAAAGAGACCTTTTCAAAGTATATTGGAAGTCTCTCATTAAAACCATAGTTCAACACAACATAATTTACAATAAGCCATGTTTTCTTAACATGTTCATTTTTCTATCTCCTTTTGCAGTGAATTATAGTCATCTGTTTGCTTCTTTTGAGGTGTAGTTTCTTTCTCATCCAGATTAAGTGTCACAATTTTAAGAGTAAAACTGAGATACATAATGTTTCACTGTCACCTAACAGGTAGGCTCCCTTTTATGACTTGGCTGCATATAAATTGTCAGTTACACATGTGGAGAGCTACAGTCTCATCCCATCCCTCCTTTCAAACTACCATAAGTGCTCATATTGTTGTTGTTGTTGTTTTCTTGATTGAAAACTTATGGAACTAAACAATTCTGATTTGTTACATTTGTGTAATATTTTTTTAAGATATTTATTCTATAGATCCAGAGAAACAAAAATGCATAGTCATGCTTACCAAATGACAGCGCAATAGTCCTGTATTTTCTTTTTTTATAGATTTCAGAGAGGAAGGTAGAGGGACAGATGAGAGAGAATCACTGATAGGCTGACTCCTGCATGCCCCCCACTGGGGGTTAAGCCCACAACCCGGGCATGTGACTGGAATTAAACCAGGGACCCTTCAGTCCGCAGGCCGACGCGAGTCTAGCCACTGAGCCAAACCAGCTCGGGCAGTCCTGTATTTTCTTAATACCACATATCAAAACTTTCATTACAGTCTAAAATTTAATAATAGCTCCATTTATCAAGTGAATACTATATGCCAGAATGGGCTCAATGCTTTCCATTCACTATGCCTTTTAATCCTCACCACAGCCCTATGTGGATGCGTTTACCTTCTTGTGTTACAAAGAACACTTAGACATAATGGTGACCAGAACTGGGATTTCTAAAACAGATCTGCCCAACCACAAAGTCTGCATTCTTAATTGCTACATGATCAGCCCAGCTCTCTTCCCAAATCAAAGACAGTATGTTAGTGAAAAGTTTATTTCACTGGTGGATAGGGCTCCAGAACTTCCACTCCCACTTTAGTCAAAGCCTTTGATACATACTATTTTCTTTAAATAAATTGTCTTAAATAAGCTTAAAAACCATTGATCTAGATGACTTCTTCAGCTCTAAGTTATGTTTATTCAGATATAACTAGATATCTTTTACTATTTTTATTATTATGCAGGTAAGACAACACTGAAATTTTAAGGTAGGTTTAAAATGTTTCAATAAAACAAAAGTAAGACCATATATTTAAACATTAAGACGAAAGAAATTCACTATGTGCAAGGCAAGTAGATAATAGTACATGCCACCTTTTAATTATCTGTGAGGGATCTACAAACTATATAGAGGCATAAAGGAATGTATGTTGCTTAATATTGGAGGTTGGAATGGAAAGAGACTGTAAGTTGGCATGAGCAGTCTATCTTTACAGTGATGAAAATGTTCTAAAATTAGGTTATGGTAATGTTTTTACAGTTCCATAAATATGCAACTATTCATTGAATTATTCACTGTAAACAGGTAAATTTTGTTTTAAAATCACATAAGCTATTTTTAAAAATGAGTTTGCATCTAGTAAAATTCAGACTTATTTCAAATTGGATTAGGGTAGGTGCTTGAGACAGATGAACAAAAACTAAATTTATTGACATCTATTAGATTATTTTGTAAATCTAACTATTCATGTCCTAAATAATAACATTACTACTCCAATAGTATCAAACATTCCTACTACAGTTATAGAATTTAACTAATTATATATTACAAGATATAATTACAAGGTAAGGCTCAAAATAACTTATGGTTTAGAAGAGGATGGTAACATAAATAATATAAACAAAAATAGGAATGTCACAGAACTTTACCACCTGCTACAATGTTTTATTGAAGGCTTCTAGAAGAATTTAAATAACAGTCAGGTATAATCATGACTCTTACTAGCCAGCCATTTCAATTATAAAGGTATTTTATAATATATATTTAAGATGCAAACAGTATTGCTTACCATATGTCTATGGATGGAAGTTGAACGGGAAAATATACACTTTTTCCAACTCCATTCAAAGAAATTTTAGTATCTCAATCTCATTTTAAATCACATTGTGAAAAATATTAAGTTGAAACAATTTATTAAAATACCCATTTTTAAAGTTGCTTTTATTGTATAAAAATGACAGAAACAATATCTCTGAAAAGTAACTTCTCAGCCTTCTGTAAAATATTCTGAGTTATAAGATAGGAAAATAGCTTAGCTGAGAAAGCTTATGTCACTTTGTTGCAATCTGTGTAGTTTTGCATGGCTGATTGATAGTAATTAGTTTGTCAACTTCTATGATTATGAATTTGTGTCCAAAAGTAAATTTAATCAGGGGTTAAGCCTTTCTACTCAACCGAACATTTCCAAGGAGTCTCTTTGGAATCAGTAATGTTGAGATCTGTTTATATAAAGGACTTGCTTTCTAGATGATGGATGAACGATTTTAAAAAAAATTTTCCCCTACTGTGGCAAAATATACATAACTTTACCAATGTCCCTCCCCCCAGCCCTTGGCAACCACCGTTCTATTTTCTGTCTATGAACTTGACAGCTCTAGGTACTTCATTTTAGTAGAATCACACAGTATTTGCCCTTGTGTGCCTGGCTAATTTCACTTAGCATGTCTGCAAGGTTTATTCACATCAGTAGTTTGTACCAGAATTTCCTTCCCTTTGAAAGCTGAGTAATATTCCATTGTATGTATATACCATCTTTTGTTGGGTTTCTTCCACATTGTAGCTATTGTGAATAATGAGGCTATGAACATGGGTACACAAAGATTCATTCTCATAACCAGCATTCATGCCAGGCATGCAGTGCCCCTCTCCCAGCTTATCCATATTATTTTTAAAGACAATAAACATTATAAAATTCCCAGTTAACTCCTCTTTTAACAAAAAGGAATGTTCTGTTGTTGACAATGAGATGTCTGTTTCATTTAGTGTTTCTGTCTGGGAGCAATGCCTTCCCCAATATGAATTCAGGGCCAGAGCCAAGACATTCATTTTTGCAGCAAAAGTATTGAGCCTCACATCATCCTCTTTTCCAATACTATTTCTATGAATCCCCTCAAAAAGATGGATAGGGAGAGAGCAAGACTCTCATCTAGTAAAACATACACAGGCCAAGGAATTCAGATGTTTTTTGCGTGCTTTTCAGTAGGAGCACTCTACATTATACTGCATACTGTAATAGGACAAGCTGAAAAGGGTACATAACCTTCTCTGCATGTAAAAGATCCACCCAAGTTTTGTGCATCATGAATAATTTTTTTCCCCAAGATGGGTTAATGCTTCTATTTTTGGAAACAGGTTTTTAAATTTTAAGTGGCAATTTCTCTTTCAAATAAAATAATTGTAAGTGATTTTTAAAGTAACTCATGTATGTATGTGTTTGGGCACCTCCTGTCTTTAGCACCATGCCCACTCCAAGCCTCAATCCTCCAAATCGATAGGTGGAACTCTGTCCTGAACCCTGGCACCCAAGGTGTCCAGTACTACCTCTGTTGACCCCTCAGACTCTGCAGGCAAAGTTCCAAGGGTGAATAAGGGGGCATTAGAAGGAGACTGCCAGAGAAAAACTAGGAGAGTGAGGTTTATTTAATAACATAAGGCAGAATCCGTGGGGGGGGGGGTGTTTTTTTGTTTGCTTGTTTTACGGTAGGGGCTCCCTCTGCAGAGACCACCACACATCTGAAGACAACTTCAGATTGGAGACCGTCCCCAGTGCAACCTTGGGAGTCATGTGATCATGTGCTAAAGGATTCTGAGTCACTGGTCACCACTGGCCCACTAAGGGAGCTCTGGGCATCATTGCTCAGTAAATACACGATGACTGACACCATGTGTTTGGAAAATATCTAAATATCTCCCTTCCTAACCTGGCACAGAGGTAAAGGAAGAGGACTACTATTGCAACACTCTCTACTGGCTCCTCCCATCCTTCATCTCTGAGGCAACTTCTGAGAATGTTCTCCTTGGGGGAGCAAACACCAAACAAGCAACCGGATTAACAGATTAAAAATCCATCTGCAAGTATGATGGGGCACTGCCCCTTTCAACAGAATCTTGCAAGTCTTCTCTTATTGGAGGTCCATCTGAGCAGTTTCTAGGATTACCACGTTTTCCTAAAGCATTTGTTCCAACAGCGAGATACGAGGTGCCAAGCTATATCCCCGGAGCTAGTCCCTGGGGTGTGTACTGCTTACTGCAGGCACCTGAGATCTCACCGTAAGGACCCGCGGGGGGCGTGCCGCACACTCCAGGGGCAGGTTGGGCGTGGCTTCTGGGCAGGTGGCCGGGGCTTGGAGGGAGGAGTCACCAGGCTCGCGCCACAGCCCCTGGAAAAGTCGGCTGCACCCTAAAAGTGAGGACAAGCAGGGATCCTAAAGGCCGAGGAGAAACAGACTAAGCAAGACCTGCGGTGGCCCCATCCTCCCCGCACCCACAGCGGGGGTTCTGCAGAGCTTTTGTCCCTACCGTGGCAGCAGCGATGCCTGGCAGAGTTTGGGCGCTGGCGCTGGCACTGATGCTCCTTGACGCGGGGAATGGTCGGCCAGGTAGGGCGCTGGTGGACGGGAGCGCAAGGCCACCACCTGGACCTTTGGGGAGGGGGCTTCCCCAGCGGCACGTGGGAAAACCTGTGCACATTTATGGCTGTATCGGTATTTGTCCCTCGCCGACTTCCGCTCTGTCCATCTACTGTCTTTGGTCATTTACAGCCTTGGTGTTCCTTAGTAATCCTTGGGAGGTTGTTGTCTCTTCTGCTTTAAGATCCTCGGCTCTGTTTTGGTTCCTTTGTTTCCTGCTGATGTCTTGCTCCGTAAGATCCCTTTAATTTAACATAAGAAACTTTTCCCAGGCATGTCAGGTATCCTAGCAGCATTGGATGCTAATGTTCAGAAGAGAGTTCAGCTCTAAACTGCACGATTTCTACCCCACTACCACCCCACAGCCGGGAATAATTAATAGCTGAACACCTTATTCCTACCAAAAATCAACAACTTAAGTTTGGTGATATTTTTGTATAGCTGTTAGAATCCGTTTTGCTACTGTGCCAGTAAAAGAGATCTCTATGGAGAGAATAGCGCCTCTCCCACTTCTTTATCCACCACAAAGAAAAGTTTAAAATACAGTGACATTAAAACAAAATAGACTTTCCACCGAAGACCGATGTCCAAAGACTGAAGCGCTTCCCGGCTGGAGCTCAATCATCCAAGACCTCTGGCAGGAGTAGGGCAGAGCAGACCCGTGCTACAGTTGCCTAAATAAATTCTCCCTCTTCACCACACCCCAAACTGGGGATTCAGACGCCAACCTTCCCAACAGTGGAGCTCTGAAGCCAGGAGCAGCTCTGACGCAGTGCTGAAACCAACTCCTCTGGCCATGAACAACGCCTGTGCTGGAGTTGTCTTCCTGGCGGCACCTAAGGATGTGGGGAGCTGTGGGTTGTGACTAATCAACTGAACGTTACAGCACCCTATTTGTTGATTAAGTATTATTATTATTATCCCTGAAGTTCAGAGAAGTTAAATGTCGCTTTCAAGGCCAGACAGCCTTTGAATGGGAAAGCCTGGGGTGAAGCCCCAATTGACTAATGCTGGTGTCAAACTCCCTCTGGATAAGCCTGGTTTTTTCAGCCTCCATAGCCCTCACTGTTTGTAGATGCAAAGGCAGGAGGGAGTTATTGATGAGACATTTGTTTGGAAGCCTGCAGTCTTGGGTAGAGGTGCAATAAGAAGATGAGAGTCTAGAATTAATCATATTACCTTATGGGAATATACTGAGTGTGTGATTCAGAATTGTGGTGAGAGCAAAATAGATTTAACAAACCAATACCTCTCTATTGGACATTGCTTTCCAAACTTTCGTGTTGTTGCAGAAACCATAATCATATTTTGAAAGCCAGAAGCTAAATAATTTTTTATTTATCCTTGAATTTGGAGCTTCAAGGTAGGTTTTTTTCCCCACGTCTTTGGGGAAGTTGTAAGACTTTTAAAAATTCACAAATATTTGAAATTAACACAGGGTATCAATATACCAAAGGTTTTATAATTACAATCTCAGATATTATAAAGTTCCTCTCTTCTGGTATTAAGCATATTCATCTCTTAAAGAATTTACTTATTTTCTTACCATATCTGTCAAACAATTATGAATCTTTAAAAAATGCTAGTCTTGGCCATTGTATTAAACCAGAAAACAGTATAATACAAGTTCCCTTGTACCTACAAACAAAACTTGAAAATCAAGTGCATATTGTATTATTATGTATCTATTATTTATAACTTGACACATTCTCCCAAAGTATTTAAAATCTAAGTATTGCAGATTCTATTACATAATAATTAGCTACTTTAAATTATCTTAGGAAGAACAAATAGAAATGTGAATTTTAATTTTTATTTTATATGTACTTTTGTTTTGAGGGAAATGTTTTATTAGGAGTTTGCTTGAAAGTTCTACACATCATTCATGTTATGAAATTGACTAGTAGATGAGATGTGCTTATAAACTTATTCTTTCAGTACTTGAGCTAAGCCCTCAAACTCTCAAATGGGAGCCTAAACAATCCTCATAATTTAGTTAACTATATCTTACATTCTAAAGTTAAAGTTGTGATGAGGTTTTTAAGAGTGTGGCTTGTTTATTGCAAGAAAAATTTAAAAATTTTAAAAGGAGATTTGGTGGTGGGGGGGTAGATTGTGACATACCCAATCTATATATAAAAGCCTAATATGCTAATTGTTCCTCTAACGCCAGTGTTTGGCAAACTCATTAGTCAACAGAGCTAAATATCAACAGTACAACGATTGAAATTTCTTTTGAAAGCCAAATTTTTTAAACTTAAACTTCTTCTAACACCACTTCTTCAAAATAGACTCGCCCAGGCCATGGTATTTTATGGAAGAGCCACACTCAAGGGGCCAAAGAGCTGCATGTGGCTCGCGAGCCGTGGTTTGCCTACCACTGCTCTAACCTTTTGACCAGTTGCTATGACACACACTGACCACCAGGGGGCAGATGCTCTGACCAGTAGGTTAGCTTGCTGCTGGGGTCCGGCCGATCAGAACTGGGTGAGACAGGGCTGGACACACCCTGGAGCCCTCATGCGGTCCCTCCCTGGCCCCAATCATGCACAGGTGGAGTCCCTCAGCCTGGCACCCTCTCGCAATCCGGGACCCCTCAGGGGATGTCGGAGAGCTGACTTTGGCCTGATCCCCACAGGCCAGGCCGAGGGACCCCACCAGTGCACGAATCCGTGCACTGGGCCTCTAGTTTAAAATAGGAACTATTCTTAATTATATAAATTAAGAAGTTTCCTCTAAATAAATATTAAATAAAAATAAATAAATATAAATTCCTGTTTAAATACTATGCATTTTTAGTGTTATTGGTGTCATACTGTCATTCCTACATTCATCACATTTTTAACTTTGCATTAGAAAATAATTCTTCAAAACTGCAAAATCAGAGAACATGTGGGGACTACAGAAGCACTTAGGGAGGAGAAATACTACACAAAATAAAGATGGAGGTATTGACTTTTTCACCAACACAAAATTCTATTGCAAGGAGATCAGAGAAAAATATTTCAATAATTCATGCAAACCTCGCCAGTAATCTCTGTTTAAACATCTTCCTTAGTTTCTAACCAGGTGTAATATTCTGGTATTGACAAGATCTTAGAACTATTTCAAAGTTACATATACAGCATATCCCCTGACTTCTATCCACACACACTTTATAAAATATTTATGTACGTTAGCAGATTGAGATTATCAAAGCCACAAGAGCCTTTTAGACCAAAATTTTCTTGGGAAATTTAAAACTGGTGGAGCAAGATACAAAAAGAAGAGGAACTTTTGGACTCATTTCTAAAATATTTTACTACAGAAATTATTTAGGGAGAAAATTTATCTTGCAAAACAATGCCTTTCATACAGTTTGTTATAACTACAAGCAATAAAAAGGAAGAAAATTATAATAATTTTTATAAGCTATACTTGTGAGATTTGCCAGTTAATATCTCTAGTTTTTTGAGCTCCTTATTAAGTTCAGAAATTGATTTTGTTTTATAAACACTTCTGCAGCATGAAATTATATAATAAATGAGTTTTATTCAGTTAGATCATTTTTTTTCACAGTGAATACTTTAATGACTGAATTTTTCTTTCACATTTCTATTTCATAGATATTGTCTTTATTATAGTGTTTTCCTTCAACAAATATAATACTTAATGTTTGGAGATTTTCTACCTACGGTGTCAACAAGATACTCTGGTATCCAAATAAGGAAAATTTCTGTGTTTCTTATTATTTGGGAATCAGAAGCCTCAAAGAAGATCTGTATTTCTCAAATTATTCTGTTTCCGCTGCTTCCTCTATGCTGGGAAGAGGAGCTTTCTGTTCTCTCTTAGTGGGTTTGAGAGAAAAAGTATCTTCCAGGCCACCTGCTGCTCAGAAAATGATTTCTCTAATACAGCTACAGAACTCTCCCTTTCTCCCTGGTCTTTTCTTGTTCCTCCCTCAAAACTATTCCTGTCTACCCTTTCCTGCACTTAGTAATAGAAAATGGACTTCAATAGTCAACTATTAATTGAACTATTTTAACGAAGAACACACTTACATAAAGACACTTACCTTTCCATCCTAGCTCAGGAGTGCTCTCCAGGGGGACACCAGTTACTTCAGAGCCCTCACAGAAGTGTCCATTTTGATTCATCATTCCTCCAGCAGTCAGCCCCTCAAGACCTGATATGTGACCATTCCCTCGCTGCTGGATGGTATCGATTTGTCATCTTTGACAGACCTGCTGAGATGCCAACCAAATGTGTCGAGGTATTCCAACTCACTAAGAACTGTATGTGCTTGTTCTTATGTATTTTTTTTTCATGGGAGGATTGAATCTTATTGCACCCATTTATCTCCAATGCTGAATTATTATTTTAATTTTGTGTCAAGATTGAATTAATCTGAAGTGTTCCATGTTCCTTTGTGCCGTGCCAGCATAGCCAAGGGTTTGGTGAGCCTGAGGGGCGGTGGCGAAGGATTTAGAAAAGACAAAGAGATCTGTGCCTGGCTAAGGCCACAGAGAAAGATACAGACAGCAAGCTGAGCCTTTATTTTATAGCCAGAGGTAAACAAGGTAGTGGTCACCATAGTTACAATGTTCTTGTGAGTTTCACTTGTTTTAGCAGCACTTGCTGTATCTCCCACAGCCCATTAGCTACCCAGATAAGATCTAGGGAGCATCATAAGGTCAAGCTTAATTATGCTAAGAAGGCTGTGCCTTCTAAGCTGGGACTTATTTGTGGCTTTGCCAACAGCTCAGTCCGAGGCTTAACACTATAGCTGCTCCCTACATTCCTTATTATATCCTATACTAGAGGCCCAGTGCATGAAAATTTGTGCACTCAGAGGGTCCCTCAGCCAGGCCTGTGCCCTCTTGCAGTCCGGAAGCACTTGGGGGATGTCCAACAGCCTGGCCTCCCTCTGCAGGAGGTGACCAGCTGGCCAATCAAGGGGTGGTGCCGGCTGGCGAGGGGCCAACCCTGCCTCCCATTGCCCCGCCATTGCCTCCAGTGGCCTCCCTCTGCGGGAGGCGACTGGAGGGCCAATCGCCACCACTGCTGGTGGCCTCCCTCTGCAGGAGGTGACTGGAGGGCGCAGGCCAACGAATGGCCAGCCCCACCATTACCCTGCTGCCCCCTGATCACCATCCATTCCTTCTGCTCACTGGCACCCACCTTTGCTGGCCTGGCGCTGCCTGCTTGCCAGCCCTGCCCCACCGACTGGTCATTCCACTGTTCGGTCTATTTGCATATTAGGCTGCTTTTGTTATATAGGATAATAAAAGAGAAACATGTAAATTGACTGTACCTCCGCTATGCTCACCAGCCAATCAGGAGTGAGTATGCAAATTAACCTGACAAACATGGTGTGTTAATTTGCATACACAGGCGCTGAGTGGCCTGGGTCCTGGGAACATCCTCAGGACCCAGGCCACTCCTAGCCTATAGGCCCACACGTAGGCCCTGAGCGGCCAGGGTCTCAGTACGCCCCCGGCCACTCCGGGCCTATGGGCGCAGGTGCCAAGCAGCAGCCTGGGTCCATGCCCCCTGCCCAGTGCCAACAACGCGAGGCTGGCTGCCGGCCTCGGGGGTGTGCAGAGACCCAGCAGTCGCTACGTGGCCCAGGGTCTCTGCACGCCCCCAAGCCTGGTGCCCACAACACGGGGCTGGCTGCTGGCCTCGGAGGCGTGCCCCCCTGGGCAGCAGCGCATGAGCTGCAGAGGAAACACCTTTTCTTTTTTTTTTTAATATATTTTATTGATTTTTTTTACAGAGAAGAGGGGAGAGGGATAGACAGAAATATCGATAAGAGAGAAACATTGATCAGCTGCCTCCTGCACACACCCCACTGAGGATGTGCCCCCAACCAAGGTACATGCCCTTAACAGGAATCAAACCTGGGACCTTTCAGTCTGCAGGCCGACGCTCTATCCACCGAGCCAAACCAGTTCGAGCGTAAACACCTTTTCTGACCACTCATTGGCTAAGCTCCCTGAATGCCATCACTTGAAGTGTTCTTGGTAACTTGGGTTATTAAGAATCCAAGAAAGTGATCTAGGGTTTTCCCACCACACTCCTGGAGGAAAAAACAAAGCTCCGCTGCTGGAGGGGCCAAAAAATGTCATATCCTGCCCTAGCTGGTTTGGCTCAGTGGATAGATCCTTGGCCTGCCGACTGCAGGGTCCATGTTTGATTCTGATCAAGGGCATGTACCTAGGTTACAGGCTCCTCCCTGGCCGGGGCTCAAGTCGGGGCTCATGCAGGAGGCAACCAATCAAAATGTCCCTCTCACATTGATGTTTCTGTCTCTCCTTCTCTCTTCCACTCTCTCTAAAAATCAATGGAGCCGAAACCGGTTTGGCTCAGTGGATAGAGCATCGGCCTGTGGACTGAGGGGTCCCGGGTTCGATTCCGGTCAAGGGCATGTACCTTGGTTGCGGGCACATCCCCAGTGGGAGGTGTGCAGGAGGCAGCTGATCGATGTTTCTCTCTCATCGATGTTTCTAGCTCTCTATCCCTCTCCCTTCCTCTCTGTAAAATATCAATAAAAATATATTTAAAAATAAATAAATAAAAAATAAAAATCAATGGAAACATATCCTCAGGTGAGGATAAAAAAAAAGAAAGGTCATATCCTATGAAAGACACATCTTGAAAATGCCTAAAGAAAGTTGTCATTTTTTTTTTTTTTGCCCTAACCGGTGTAGCTCAGTGGATAGAGCATCGGCCTGCGGACTGAAGGGTCCCAAGTTTGATTCCGGTCAAGGGCATGTACCTTGGTTGCAGGCACATCCCCAGTGGGGAGTGTGCAGGAGGCAGCTGGTCGATGTTTCTCTCTCATTGATGTTTCTAACTCTCTATCCCTCTACCTTCCTCTCTGTAAAAAATCAATAAAATATCATTTTTTTTAAAAAAAGAAAGTTGTCATTTTTTCATGAGGAAGGGACTGGAGTCCGTGTTGATGAAAACACTTTGGCGGCTGCGATGGCTGGCAGTGGCTGCAGCAGTGGTGTGATGGGGCTGGTGCCTTCCCCTGATCAGCCCGGTCACCTCCGGTCAGTAGGACATCCCCTGAGGGCTCCCAGTCGGTGAGAGGGGGCAGGCTGGGCTGAGGGAACCCCCACTCCATGCATGAATTTTGTGCACCGGGTCCCTAGTTATGTAATAAAGATAGTAATAGTTTATGCTATGCTCATGCAGTCCACCAAGTGATTTTACCTATAGCATCTTATATAATTTTTACAGCAATTCTAAAATACAGTCGATCATTATTATTTGCATCATACAGTGCAGGACACATATATCCTTAGACATAACACTTGTAGAGTCACCCAGGTAGCAGGTCAGCCAGCCATGTTTTGATCACAAGTCGTCATTCTCCAGTATTCATGTACTTAAATACAAGTAACCCAAAACCTGCTTCTGTTCCTGTCAGTCTTAAATAGAAGGCTCATTCTCCTTATTGTTACTCACATTTTGTGAATTATAGAGAAACAGGAATTATTTTCCCTTTTAAGCATGTAACTGTGAGAAAAACTCAAGAAAGATATTCAAATTTTAAGTTGTGACATTGTAGCCGTCTTATTTTCTCCTTTTCATTTATTTGCTTGCCATATTTGTGACATTTCACTTGCAATAAACTAAAAAATAAAACAGAATTTGAAAGTAAAATTTGAGGAAATTCACTACGTCCTTAAATATTTGTGTTCTTTTGGTTCTATATTTTAGTTCTTTGGCTAAATTAACTATAACTGATTCCAGAACCTCACACAAAGGTGAAGGTGAACTGGCTCTTTTCTTGGATGTCAGTTGTGCCCCACAGGGAAGTGTTCCCTGTTCCCATTCTTTCATACACTCTCCAACCTCGTCTCTGGACCATTCTGCTAGAGAACAGATATAATTTACTTTTTGTCTACAGCAGTGGTCGGCAAACTCATTAGTCAACAGAGCCAAATATCAACAGTACGACGACTGAAATTTCTTTTGAGAGCCAAATTTTTTAAACTTAAACTTCTTCTAACACCACTTATTCAAAATAGACTCGCCCAGGCCGTGGTATTTTGTGGAAGAGCTACACTCAAGGGGCCAAAGAGCCGCATGTGGCTCGTGAGCCGCAGTTTGCCGACCACAGCCCTAAGTGAACTTTTATATTTTTAAAGTCTTCCTGGTAGAATTCTGATCTGAGGATCAGCAAACCAGTGATGAAAGTAGCCTATAATTAATCCACCTGCTGACGGCATCTAATGCTCATCTGAAGAGCATCATGTCAAAATAGACTCGCCCAGGCCATGGTATTTTGTGGAAGAGCCACACCCAAGGGGCCAAAGAGCCGCATGTGGCTCGCGAGCCGTGGTTTGCCGACCACTGGTCTACAGGATAATAAAAATCTGTGTAAATAAATTTCTATTTATAATGTTTTAAGTAACTCATGTGCATTATAAAAACTTAGAAAATAAAGGACAGGTAATAGAATAGCATTCATTGATAATCCACCTACATATTCTACCATTAACATTTTGCTATTATTCCTTCTTATTTATCTTGTTTTGTAAAGTTCATGCTATATGTTCAGTTACATAACATGATTATTTTCCAGTTACAGCTACAGCATTAACATTTTCCTATTACTAAAATTATATAGTTTGAAAATAATATTATGTCGTATGTACACCATATTTATTTAAACCATTATCATATGTGTGTACTTTCAGGCTTTTGCTATAATAAGTAATTATGCAATTAGCAAATGTGCATATAAATCATTGTTTGATTTCAGTCTTTTTGATTTTTTTAAATACATAAATTGTTTTTTAAAAATATAATGCTAATTTTTAATTCCAGTAGCAATAGATAAAAATATTTTTTTAGTATTAAATATTCCCATGTATTCATTAGACATATGTATTTATTCTTTAAATTATGTTTGTGTATTTTTCCCATCTGTGATTTTAGGATCTTTAAATGGATATTAAATGGCTAAAATACAATAAGAAATATAGTAAGGTAATAATAAATAAATAATATAACACAGACTAAATATAATGCTATTAAGTAATTTTCTCTTTAACTCATTTGTCTTATATTTATTAAATTATTATTTAATATAACTATCAAAATTTTCCTTTATGATTTTTTCTTTGCTTTTAAGCATGGGAAAATAATTATATTAACAATTATTGAGACATCGCTGTGGAGAAGTTGTGCTATATACATTACTTTATTTACACTTCACAGCAGTATGAGGTGGGTACTACAATTCACCTAATACAAAAGCAAAGGTGTTTAGTGCCCATGGTCATGCATTTAGTAAGTGTCCAGTTTTTCCCAAATCATATAGTTTCATATTTTTCCTGGGTTAGTTTTCTATTTAATTATATTTTCCATCTGAAACTGGTTTTGATAATTGGCTTCAAGTGAGGTACTAATTTCATTTTTTTCCAAATTGCCAACCAATTGTTTTTACCAGATTTCCATCAATCCCTTCCTTCTCCCCTGATTTTTTGATGCCTCCTGAACTGTACATCAACTTCTTACATATACTATTTCCAGCAATTTTTCAAGACATCTCCAATGTCAGTTCATCTTTGTGCTATATGTTAAGATGACTTCAGACTGACTTATATTGTCTTAGAATATACTAAGTTATCTGACACCAAATTTCTCTTGTTCATAATACAAGTGTAGCAAATGGAATAAAGGTATTTAAATCCAATAAAATTATATTAATTATGAGGAATCTACCTTTAAGTGTACTATCCCATAAAATTACTTTTTCTTTTATACTACAGGTACAAGTTATTTGATTTTTTAAAATATAATTGATAATTAAATATCTTAAAGGTTGTTTAGAAGAAAATGTAAAATTGCTTTATCTGCCACACATAAAAATAAATTGAATTTTCAACTTTTGTTTTCTCTGATGCAAAAGATGAACCACTGTGGAACACAGGCTCCCATCTGGCTGTCTCTGAGAGATTCAGAAACAATGCCTGCACCGGGGGAGCTCAAGCAACTGACTGCTTGTGCCACGTGGCAGTTTTTGCTGAGCGCTACTAAAGACTGCTGTCTTTTTCACATCCCAGTGTCTGTAAGAAACTGTGGACAATTTTTTGTGTACTTACTACAACCCACTCAGGGGTGTATGGGATATTGTGCAGAAGGTAAGAATACATGGGTAATACACATGAACTGCTAATCATGGCACTGTGTACGTTGGTGTGTTTATGCCATTCTCCAGATGGGTTGTATGGAGCTAATGCAATGCTCAAGAGATTTGATCTACCATGATTGCTCCAGTGAAGCTAAATTTCTGGTTTAAACTGGCCAGATTTGTTTAGGATTCTTTGCCAAGATCTTAAAATACTCAAAAATGTTTGTCGATATGAAAGCATCAAAGATTAACATACAATAACAAGCAATAACAAAGGTTAACATACAATAATATTTTGCCTCAAAAGCCACAACTCCAGTCTAATCAAGAGCAAATTCATATGTAGAAAACTGAAAATGCTGGAACATACTGGTATAAATCAGTGTTATTAAACTAGGCAAACACTTGCAAGTAATAATAATTATATGAGTAACACCTATGAACATTTTCATCCTGTGGTTGTTGGACTTTTCAAACTAGGAAACCCCAAATAACACAGGTACAGCAAAACAGTGGCAAAGAATATACATACAATTACAAATTGCAATTAATGGTATGGATAAAAAGATTAAAATTTTCTGTAAATGGTAATACTTGAGGTGAGAAAAGGATGAAATTTATAATGAGGTGTCACCAGAGAAAGCCTCTTCTGAGAACAGGGCATTAATACTGAGAGTTTGAGAATAAACAACCCAATTGAAAGTCAGATTGGATTAAAAAAAAAATAAGGCCCAACTAAAGACTACCCAGACAAACCTGGAAAACCAAGGGTCATTTTCTAATGATAAAAGGGTTAATTCAACAACAGGACATAACAATTATAAATTCTTATGTACCTAAAAACAGAGAATCAAAATATATGAAGCAAAACATAGATATTTAAGAATAGACAAATCTATAGTTAATGTGTTAGAGATCAACACTCATCAGATAATAATTAATTGAATATGTAGAAACAAAAACAGCAAAAAAGGTGACTAGAAAAAGTATCAGCCAACATGATCTACATGACATTTATAGAAGATTCTACAAAAAATAGCACATCAATATTTTTGTAAGTGCACATGAAACATTTACCAAGATAGTTCACATCTGGGCCCCAATTTTAAAAAGTTAGAATATCACAAAAGTTTGAATTTAATTTAAAGAAAACCCACCAAACATTATATTGGAAAAATAAGAAAGGTCATAAACAAAAAGAAACTCAGCTTATACACATAAAGGAACTAGAAGAAGAAGCACAAATAAGACCCTGAGTAAGCAGACAAAAGGAAATAATGATCAGAGTGAAAGCCAATGAAGCAGAATATACAAAACAGAAAATTAAAGAAAATCAAAAGTTGGTTCTTTGAGAAATTCAATAAAATTAATATTTTAGCAAATCTTATATGTAAAAAAAAAGATCAATATCAGGAATAAAAGAGAGATACAACTACAGATTCTACAGATATTACAATGAAAAAGAATATAGTGAAGAACTCTACCAATAGATTTGACAACTTAAATAAAGTGAACAAATTTCTTGAAATACACAGAAAAGCAAAACTCACTCAAAAAATAATTAGATAACCTATTAAAGAAATTGTTTTTCTAATTAAAATCTATCCCACTAAAATACTGAAACTAAAACAAACAACAACAAAACCCTACCATCCCTCCCCACCCCCCCGTCCCCCACCTCCAAGCTTACATAGATGGCTTGGGAAATCTTCTAAACATTTAAGAAGGAAATAATACCACTTTTATACACTTCTTTCAGAGAAATAAAGAGAAGTGACTACTATATTGTCAGGTTAGCATTATTCTGAAACTAAAACCAGATATAGGCATTAGAGGAAAAGAAAAGTATGGAATAATATCCCTCAAGAATATAAATGAAAATTACTTAATCATCTATTTCGAAAGTTCAATGCTGAAAGAAAAAGGTCAACCTACAGAATCATTTATAATTCTTTATACTAGCAATAAACAATCAGAAATGTCATGTAAAATATCAATAATATTACCGAACACAGGGTGTCTCCCCAAAAATGTATACACACTTTGAATAATTATGACTTCCAATGGGTTAAATCTGAAAAGAAAGAAACATCAATTAATCTATCAGCTGTTAAAGTGTGTATACATTTTTGGGACACCCTGTATATGAAATATTTAGCAATAAATATGGGAAAATATGTACAAGAACTATAAAGTTAAAACTATAAAATTTTGCTAACAGAAATTATAGAAGTCCTAAAATAATGGAGCAATGAACCATGTCCATGAAATGAAAAGAGTCAATGTTAAGATCTCAATTCTCTTCAAAATGATTTATAGTTCCAAAACAATCCTAATCAAGGTCCCAGCAAGATTTTTGTGTGGGAATTGACAAGTTCATACTAAAATTTATGTGGAAATAGAAAGTACCCATAATCCCCAAACTACTTTGACAAGATAAAAAGTCGGTTTACACTATCTGATTGAGACTTATTCTAAAGTTACAGGAATCTACAGAGTGTTATTTTTGCATCAAGATACATAAATAGACCAATGGAAAAGAAGAGTGTCCAGCCCTAGCCAGTATGGCTCAGTGGACAGAGCATCAGCCTGCTGACCAAAGGGTCCCGTGTTCGATTTCAGTCAAGGGCACATTCCTATTGCAGGCTTCTCCCCGGCCCTGGCCCTGGTCAAGGCACCTTCAAGAGGCAACCAATTGATGTGGTTTTCTAACACTGATATTTCTCTTTGTCTTTCCCTCTCTCTTCCACTCTTTCTAAAATCAATGGAAAAATATCCTCTGGTGAAGATTAAAATAAAATAAAACAAAATAAAATAATAAAATAAATAAAATTTATTACTTAATGCAGATAAAACTTTAGAAAACAAGATATAAAGGTTATAATTGTTTTAAAATATAATCCCAAATTATCTCCATTTGATCTCATCCTGAAAAGGGAAAAAAATTATTATGAAAAAATAAAACAAATAAGTTTTAGTCTGTATTAAAACATACTTCTCTGAAGATTTGTCATTTCAAATACATTTATATCTTTATGCTCAATTGGATAAATATAAAAACCTCAACCTTTTGCAGCTATTTCTGATGCAAAATTAAACCCATGTGGCCCTGACGAAATCGAAATTGAAGGTGACTGTGTTCGTAAGTATCAGATTTTATTTTTAATAATTTATTTATAAACTAATAATTTCAACAGGCTTTTAGGTTTTGTGATATACTTTGGATGTTGATTTATGCTAATATTTGACAACACCTCAGTTTAGTGGATATCAAAAATAAAAATCACTTTATCATGCCTTTAAAAAATGGCAGTTGAGTTATTAGCGAAGGTGCAGAGCAGGGATGTTCATGCCCTACAAATGTGTATATATCGGTAGAGTCATTTTATGAGAAAAATTGGCAATTTATCTCAATAATCATAAACATCCACATGCATTTGTACCTAGCAATTTGACTTCCAAAAATCTAGTTTAGAGAAATATTTAAAGAATTGTGCAAGTACAATTTTTATAAAAGCGTTTTTCTAATAATATGAAACAATTGCAACTATCCAATAACTGCAGGTTGGTTAAGTATTTTTGATATATTCATAATGATAAAATATTCTATAAACAATATTAAAATTCATGAATATATTCTTTGACATTAGTATTCATGGTATATTGAAACTAAGAAATCAGATTATGCATCAAAATCTCATTTATTTCTTCTAGGGATGATTGCATTTGTACCAAATAAGTCTTAAAAGATAAACAACAAAAATGTTAATGGTTGTCATAATTTTTCTTCTCCTTTAAATCTGTAATTTTCATTTTCTAACTTGGTTAAAATTTTTAAGTTATTTCAAATATTAAGAAACCTCCTGCTATAATATTCCTTACAACAAATCACTCTAAATAGATTGCCTAATAAAATGTATGACATCTTCCTAAAAAAAAGTACAGAAATAAAAATTATAGAAACACTAGAGGCCCAGCATGCGATTCAGGCACCCCATGGGGGACCGGGACCCGCGCCAGACTCGCAGCGTCCCCTGGCCCCCCACCTGTGTCTGATTCGGGGCCATGGGGGGCCGGGACCTGTGCCTGACTCACAGCATCCCCCAGCCCCCCTGCCTGTGTCTGCTCGGAGGCCACCCGAGGCCATGCTGGCTTGGGCAGGCCTCCCTGCCTCTGTCTTCATCTCCCCTCTGGGCCTCACCTGCGTGCGCAACTTCCTCCTGTCTGGTCGTGACCCGTTACGGAGTCCCGGCCTAATTTGCATATTACCTCATATATATATACACACACGGACACATGTGTATGTATGTGTATACACACACACACACACACACACACACACGCACACACACACATACTAGAGGCCCAGTGCAAGAAATTTGTGCACGGTGGGAGGGGGGAGTGTCCCTCAGCCCAGCCTGCACACTCTCCAATCTGGGATCCCTCTCACAATCCAGGACTGCTGGCTCCCAACTGCTCGCCGGTGTGCCTTCCTGACTGCCCCTAACTGCTTCTGCCTGCCAGCCTGATCACCCCCTAACCATTCCCCTGCCAGCCTGTTTGCCCCTAACTGCCCTCCCCTGCAGGCTTGATCGCCCCCAACTACCCTCCCTTGCAGGCCTGGTCCCTCCCAACTGCCCTCCCCTGCTGGCCATCTTGTGGTGGCCATCTTGTGTCCACATGGGGGCAGGAACCTTGACCACATGGGGGCAGCCATCTTGTGTGTTGGAGTGATGGTAAATCTGCATATTACTCTTTTATTAGATAGGATAGAGGCCTGGTGCATGGGTGGGGGCCATCTGGTTTGCCCTGAAGGTGTCCCGGATCAGGGTGGGGGTTCCCTTGGGGCGTGGGGCAGCCTGGGCGAGGGGCCTGTGGTGGTTTGCAGGCCGGCCACGCCCCCCGGCGACCCAAGCAGAGGCCCTGGTATCTGGGATTTATTTATCTTCTACAATTGAAACTTTGTAGCCTGGAGCAGAGCCAAGCCTTCTGCTCGCTGGGTGGCGGCAGCCATTTCTGTTGGGATTTATGTATCTTCTATAATTTATGTATCTTCTATAATATATAAGCGGGGTCCAAGGCAGACCAGGGCTGCAGAAGCTTGGCTTCCTCCATCGCCAGGGGCAACCCTAGCCTCTTGCTCTCTCCAGCTCCATGGCTGCCGCCATTTTTGTTGGGATTTATCTATCTTCTATAATTGAAACTTTGTAGCCTGGAGTGGAGGCCTGGGCCGGCCAGGGTGTGCAGAAAGCTTGGCTTCCTCCATCGCCAGGGAAACCCAAGCCTCCCTCCTGCTCTTTCCGTGACTGCAGCCATCTTGGTTGGGTTAATTTGCTTACTCACTCCTGATTGGCTTGTGGGCATGGCTTGTGGGTGTAACGGTGTGATGGTTAATTTGCATATTACTCTTTTATTAGATATTATATATATAGATTAGCCTTTTCCTGGAACCTGTTGTCCAAACGTGATAATGAATGTGAGATTGTTGACATATAATTAACGAAGATTTTTTTATGGTGAAATAAGCCATAATGACATAAAACAAATTAGATTATACAATATTCATGTACCATGCCTAAAAATTAATATGATTTATCTTTAACTAAAACTATTATAATAATCCTCAATAAATATTCTGAGTTGCTTTTTTATAACCTCTTCCAGTTATAAATGGATTTTCCAGTCCCCCTTTTTAGCATTCTTTAAACAAGCTAGTATTTTTTCTGAAAGTCTCAGTGTAATTAGACCCTGTGATTTAATTTCTTAAAAGAATAAAACAATATTTCTAATAATAGTAACTTTAACCATAAAGTATAACTGTTTGGCTATCCTGCATAATAGGTTTGGATTATCTTTATCAAACATATATTGTAGTAAAAATCACTTTTCTTTCGTAAGTAAACAATAAATTTAAGCTACTTGTTATGCTATTCAGAATGTTTATGCAATTAACTGAAAAATAGAGCTATACAAAATCATACATAATTCAGACAAGTAACACTTTCTTTAAAATAAGTCAAAAGGCCCTAGCTGGTTTGGCTCAGTAGAAAGTGTTGGCCTGTGGACTGGAGAATCCAGGTTTGATTCCAATCAAGGGCACATACATCAGTTGCAGGTTCCTCTCCAGCCCAGGCCTGGAGGCAATCAATCGATGTTTTTCTCTCACATCAATATTTCTCTCTGTCTTTCCCTCTCTCTTTTGCTCTCTCTAAAAATCAGTGGAAAAATATGATCAGGTGAGGATTAAAAACAATAATAAGTCAAAAGTTAAGAGATAGCCCAGCCAGTGTAGCTCAGTGGTTGAGCTTCGACCTATGAAGCAGGAGGTCACAGTTGGATTCCTGGTCAGGGCATATGCCCAGGTTGGGGGCTTGATTCCCAATAGGGGGAGTGCAGGAGGCAGCCGATCAAAGATTCTCTGTCATCATTGATGTTTCTTTCTCTTTCTCTCTTTCCCTCTCCTTTCTTCTCTGAAATCAATAAAAATATATATTTTTTTAAAAAGTTAAAGCTTCATGATAAAATAGAGACTAAGTTAACATATTTAGCATATGCTAACATTAGAATTAATAAGGCATTAATATTTGTGTTTTAAATTGAATTTATTGGGGTGACATTGGTTAATAAAATTATATAGGTTTCCAGGGTACAATTCTATAATATATCATCTGTATATTGTATTGTGTGTTCACTGCCCCAAGTGAAGTCTCCTTTCATCACCATTTATCCCCCCTTTACCCTCTCCTACCTGCCCCCAACCCACTTTCCCTCTGGTAATCACCACTGTTGTCTATGAATTGTGCTTTTCAACCAAAAATAATTTACATGTCATTTTGAAATGTTTAAGTTTCTTTTAACACATTTTCTTTGATCTACATTGTTTTGAGCAATGATCAGCTCTCCCAGATAGTTAATGCTATTTAAAAATATTGATTCAAAACATTTAATTTTGCCAGGTCAGTGTGGCTCAGTGATTGAGCATCAACCTATGAACCACGAGGTCACAGTCAGAGCACATGCCCGTGTTGTGGGCTTGATACCCAGTAGAGGGCATGCAGGAGGCAGCCAATCAATGATTCGCTCTCATCATTGATGTTTTTATCTCTTTCTCCCTCTCCCTCCCTCTTTGTAAAATCAATAAAAACATTTTTTTAAAAAATTAATCTTTATGAATTACTTTTCTCATTTTTCATTTCTTATTTCTAATCATTTCTGTAGATAGTCTTTCTCTGTTTAAAAACAAATTCAACTTCTTCTTCCTAGTTTATTTAAGAAGAAAATTTTACTCAGATACATTTTTAAAATATGAATATATACTAATTAGTCATCTATTATTTCAAGTTTTAATATGATGATTTGGCCTAATGTTTAAAATGTTTGAAAAAAATATTTATTGTTTAGATTAATTTGTTATTGGAGTTTTGTAATTTGATATCTAACAAAATAACACTTTAAAATATCTGAAAGTACACACATTTCCCCACCCCCCACCTCACCTTTAGGTTAAGTTTCTCAGAATTTTTCAAAATGTACATCACAGAACTAAAAATTAACATTTTAATTATAAAAAAATTATCATGTATACCATAGAAAAATATATCTACATTTTAGGACAGTGGTCGGCAAACTCATTAGTCAACAGAGTCAAATATCAACAGTACAACGATTGAAATTTTTTTTTGAGAGCCAAATTTTTTAAACTTAAACTTCTTCTAATGCCACTTCTTCAAAATAGACTCGCCCAGGCCGTGGTATTTTGTGGAAGAGCCACACTCAAGGGGCCAAAGAGCCGCACGTGGCTCACGAGCCGCGGTTTGCCAACCACTGTTTTAGGATATTTAAAAAATCTTACTTTTAAAATTTATCACTCAGATATTTTCTCTCTTTTCTAAAACAACAGAACAAATTTAAAAATTAATTTAGGAACATTTTATTATTTTTTAAAAATCTTTATTGTTGAAAGTATTACATATGTCCCCCTCCCTTCTTTTTTAGGAACATTTTAGATTCCCAGATTTAATCTTGCAAATGTCCAGAGATAAATATCTCTCTGAGTTCCTGGAGGAATCTTCAACCATTTTTAATCCCCCAAAAATGAAAAGAATAAGACTATTTTTCAACACTGGTATATTTCACTAAGATAGTATAATCACTCCCAATAAGGAACAGCTCTTTCAACCCCGAGTAATAGCAAGTTGAGTTATAAATTGTAAGAGTAAAATAGTAAGTCATTTGATTTTACATTATAGTGACCAGTTTTCTTTGTAACAAAAAATTATAATGTATGTACATCTACACAATGGAATACTATGCTGCAGTAAAAAAGAAGGAATTCTTACCATTTGCAACAGCATGGATGGTCCTGGAGAGCATTACGCTAAGCAAAATAAGCCAGTCAGAGAAAGATAAAATATCATATGATCTCACTCATTTGTGGAATATAATGAACAACATAAACTGATGAATAAACACAGATCCAGAGACAGAGAGGCATCGATCAGACCATCAAACCTCAGAGGGAAGGTAGGGGAGGAGAGAGGTAAAGGGGGAGAGATCAACCAAAGGACTTGTATGCATGCATATAAGCCGCCCTAACCAATGGACACGGACACCAGGGAGGGTGGTGAGGGCATGAGTGGGGGGTGGGTGGGAGGAGCAATGGGGGGATAAGGACACATGTAATACCTTAACCAATAAAGAAAAAAAGCAAATAGAAAATATTCGAAAAATTATAATGCAGAAAACCTTTTGTTTGTTCCATCTTTTAGAAAAGGTAATAGCCGAAAAGAAGGTAAATTACTTTTTGTTCAAGAACTTGACTTTTCTAGGTAGACATATTCAATATACATTAATATAAGCTTGATAAGCTGAAGAATTTCTCTATCAATATTTACGTGATTATGGATCAAAATAAGAATGTGCTATTCTGCTGAATGCTAGAGAATATTTTTCTAAATGTCTTTTCTAATATAAAACCTTGAGTTACAGTCTTTGTGAGCTTTTCCTATAAGCCAGTCTCTCTTTTTCAAGATGTCCAACTACAAATAATGCATTTTCTCCCACCAGGTCAGCTGTCTGCCTCATTGCCACCACCACCTCCAGGAAGACCCAAGATTGTGGTGGAGCTGATTGAGTCCAGGGTTTTCTGTAGGTGTGCTTTTGATGTTTCCCCTACGAACAACTCCGTGGGATTTATTATAGCTTGGTCTAGGCTTTCTTCTCAAGACGTCAAAGAGGAACTGAAGCAAGAGACCACCTTTCAGGCATTCTCTCTTTTAGAACTGGATGGCATAAATCTTAGACTTGGAGATAGGGTATGTACAAAAGTAATTGGGTTTTCTTTACTTTGCATGAATGTATTAACTTGCAAAACTGGATTTTTAAATCCTATCCTAAAAATAGTGTTTGTCCCCATAATATAAAGCACTAATGTTTTTTTTCTTTTTTCCTCGGTAAAAATTTTCCTGTGCCAAATCCAGTGATAATTGGATGAGTCAGAAATCTTAGTAACTATGAGTATCTGAATCTAGCAATTTGTTGATTATTATCAATGAACCCTTGTAACTTAATGTCTTTTTCTTAAATTGATATACTTTTATTCTAGAAATATTTTCATTTTTTCAATGATTATATCACTTATTATCCACTTTTAAATGTATATTAAATACAAATTCTACAATACTTTAATTTGTTGAGGTTTGAATATTTTATAGAGATAAAATTATTTCTCAATGTTAAGCAAGTTTTTTTAAAATATTTTTATTGTTGATAATATTACAGCTATCTTCCATTTTTCCCCCTTTCTCCCCTCCTCCCAGGCCCTACCCATCCCCCAGGTCATCACTACCCTACTGCTCATGTTCATGGCTAAGCAAGTTTTTAAATTATTATCTCTTACGTGCTAGCAAAAATTGAAATTAAGTACTTAAACATAATAATTTACACATATTTTCTCCATAATGTTATTGCTAAATGATTATTTGTTAACTATATTTATAGATATTCTGTACGGCTTCTATCTTTTTCTTGGAGAAACCACAAGTAAAAAGTTTAGCTACCGAAAGTCAAGAATTTTTTGCAGGCATTAAGGTATGTAGCCATGGGGATGGATCAGAAAGAGTATTCCTCTGGAACTGTGTTTTCCATACTGTGATTTGGGAATGCTGGTTACAGGACCTCATCACAGTCTGATGTTGGGACCCAAGAGTCTGTATTTTTGAATAATAACCCCAATAATTCTAATGAAGAAGAAATTTTGAGGGCCCCTGTTAATGAACTAAAGTTGGAATATACTTACTTTTTTTTCAGAAATAGCTCAAATTAAAATAAAACACAAGTTCTATCCTCATAATTTATTCCATTGTGTAAGTAAAAGTTAGAATATCAATATGTAGTTAGCATGTATTTTAGAAGGCAGGTACCAGGATCAAATGACTAGAGCCTAGCTAGAGTAGAATTGGCCCAGAAATCTAGACTCTATTAACTGCAAAAATTGCACCATCTAAACAGGCAGTGTCTATGGTCACTACTGGTAGCACTGGGGTTCAAGAACTGATGAGCTATTCCAGCAGATGACAGGGAATGCAGAGAGGGAGAAAGAGTGGGCAGTACCAAGAGGTCTAGGCAGGCACGTGCTGCACACCTTCTGAGGTCTCAGCCATAGTACTGGAGTTTGAGCTGGACTCATCTCTAGTTCAAGAACAAGACGGATAAGTGATAGATTGTAAGAATAGGATTCAGAACCAGTTCAAAGCCTGTTCCTGAACAAAGACCATTTATACACAACAGGGACCAGGGAAAAGAGCGAGAAGAGTGAACTAACTTGTCAGAGTAGCATAGTCACAGTGGGAGGGGAAGTGGAGCTCAGACCTTGGGAACACAGAATCTTTGGATCTACATTGGTGAGAACTCAGTAGACTATGAGGAATAGCAGTCAGCCCTCAGGCACTGTTTCTAGGCTAACAGAGAAAATATTCTGTACTAAGAACCATCTGTTATGAAAACTAGCCAAGAACCAAGACAGCATAAAAACTTCCTGCCTCAAAAAAGGATTCACCCATGAACTAGGATAGATTTCAGTACTCAGCAACTCCAACCATGGAAAGCAGGAGCTGAGAAATAAGCTGAAGGTTGAGATATTTCAGGTGACAATGATGTTTTGATTTATGAGTTAAAAATAGATTTCTAATTTATATTAGGGATAATATTAATGCCTAAGGATAAACAGACTCTTCCATTAGTGTGTCAGTAAACATTAGCAAGCAAATGGAAGGATATAGGAATCTTTGTTTCCTCCATTCTCCAGTGTCCACCACAGAACCAGAATCACTAAGTCAGGCTCCGAACTGACTACAATATGTTGGAGAATGAAATACACAACTCAGAGCAGTACAACAACTCCATTTTCTGTGTGTTGCTGATGTTTTTAAGGGTTTGGTTTTAATTGATCTTGTGTAATTAAAAAATTCCAGTGCTTAAGTTATTACTACCTGTTACTTTAGAAAAAACACCTTTCAAAATTATTATATCATAGAACTAAATCCTATTTTTACATGACTGCTTTACATATTTTCTTGTACCAGTTACAACCCGAATTGAGTACTATATCAGAAGATGGAAAAGAATACCAGTTGAGGATAGAGAGCACAATTCCTGTCGTTTGTCCTGAATTCAGTGAGCTTGATCAGGAATGTAAAATCTCATTAAAACTGAAAACTGTTGATCAAGGTAATATACTAAATCCATTCAATTTTATTATTAGATTTCAAGTAATAACTAATGCTTTTTTCCTCTAGAAAAATTCACTGAAGTGTGCTCATAATTCATTGTGTTGCATGTTTACATCAAATTATAACTCAATCATATTAATAACACTGAGCCAAGTTTATGATGGCCAGAGAAGTCTGCATTGCAACCCACGTTTATCCCTCCTGGGCTCAAAGTATAAATTAAAAAAAAATAACAAAACAGGAATGAAATAACCTCCTCCTCCTCCTCCCCCTCCTTCTTCTCTATCTCTTCCTTTTTTCTTCTCCTTTTCCTTTTCCTCTCCTCCTCATCTTCCTGTGTATTTTTTTCTTTGCTTTGTTTTCAGAGATTGAGAAAACAAAGTGCTCTTTAATGTGTTCCAAATCATATCTAATGAGCGAGGGGTGATGTTATGCTAAAAGTTCAAGCTTGTCCACCATGGATCTCATAGTGCACTTTGCACTTCTCTCCCTAACATAAGCTTATGTTTAAGATCTTTTAAAACGTCTTCTATTTAAATTACTAATTATGTAGATTGTATGATACATGACCACATACATGTCACTATCACAGCCATAACATAACAAATGTATAATTTAAACATAACACTGTCACATAACAAGTATATAATTTAAACTATAACTTTTAAGAGATACTGTAATTCTATTAGCATAGATTTTCACCATAAGACATACAATTTTATTTAGTAAATACACCAAATAAAATGCATCTATGTCTTTATGGCTATATTATTCCTAATTAAACCAGAGAAACAAAGGATAAAAATGCTATGGGAGAGAGTCTCATGGAATGGTGCACCCAGGAAAGGAGATGATGTGAAGGTATAAAGGAGTCAAGAGAGCCTATTTCAAGATACTTGACAGTAAACAGGGTTAGTAGATATTACCCAGTTACTCACTGGAGTTTCAGGAGCACCATGAGCAACACTCTATTTTGAAATACAGCTCACAACTATGAAATTAAACCCTCTGTCTCAGATGACTTGAAACAATTATACTTCAAAGTACCCCTGAAAAGCATATTGTGCAAATTTCACTACAGTTTAGGAGGCAAAATAATAAGAGGATGGTGTTATTGATGTTTTCCAAAATTACATTAAGCAAAGATTTTCTTCAGTTACAAACAGACTTTAGGCTGTATTTGCCTGTTCTCAATTCTTTCAACAAGTCAAGCATTGCTAGAAGTGATATAAAACAGCCTAAATGTATTCCTACATTTTAGAAGTTTATATGTTCTTGTTCTTTGTCAAAAATATTTTTTTTTCTGGAGGAAAATTTCTGGGTTTTATTCTAGATATTCCTCATCTCACAGGAACTTCCTTAAGAGTATTTGCATTACATCTCTACTTTCATTAAGAACAGGTTGGTGTATCCTAGTCTGTTTCTGCAAAGACTATGCTGCTTTTTCACAGGGTTAAGAACAGTACTCGGCCCTCATACCATAAACCAAGGAAAATGATATCAGGGGCAATATCTAAGCCAGATATATTCCATATTCACTTTAGGAAGCTAGTTAAAAGTTTGGATGTTTCTGTTATTTGTTAAGTTCATAAAAAGCATGTATTCCTAGAAAAAGTGCATGAAGACAAAAATTGTTTCAGAAAATTTGAATCAAGTTCAGCCTACCTATGTTAGACAAATATAATTCATATCTGAAAATGATATGTAGAAAACAGAGTTTTTAATGACTTCTTTTTTCCTCCTCGATTCTCAGAAGGATTAGTAATAATTCCTTGGATGTGTGAGCAAACTTTCTTTGCAGATATTTTCTGGAGGAATCTATCCTTTTTGTTTAGTTATACAAATTCCTGGAGTTCCTTCTCTTCTGCTACCATTTTCTTTCCAAATTATTTTTTCTTGGGTTTTTTGGGTTTTTTTTTTTTTTTTTTTTTTTTTTTTTTGCTCCATAGATAAGGAAGCATCTTTAGGTTCTGAATATATTGGAAAATTTGGGAGGTGAAAAGAGGTAGAGAGTTTATTACTAATGTAGAATTACCTTAATTGCTTTTGTTTTTTTTCCCTATTTTTTAAGTTTGGTGAACCTTGTATTAATAATCATTGCTATCACTCAATGGATAGAACATGAGTTCAAGCCTTAAAAAATGTTAAGACATACCTAGAACCCAAGGCCCAATTTTTATACAGAAAAGTCAAATTGTGCTACTCAGTGCTAGAATTAATTATTTTTTTACAGAAGCAAAGATGAATTTTACATATTGCTTTTTGAATTTTATCCAGGTGCATATGGGTTTAAGACCTACTGGAGCCCTAGCCAGTTTTGCTCAGTGGATAGAGCATTGGCTCGCAGACTGAAGGGTCCCAGGTTTGATTCTGGTCAAGGGCACGTACCTCAGTTGCATGCTCAATCCCCAGCCCCCGTAGTGGTGGGTAGGGGAGGTAACCAGTCAATGTCTCTCTCACATCAATGTTTCCCTCTCTTTGTCTCTGCCCCTCCCTTCTACTCTTTCTAAACATCAATGGAAAAATATCCTCAGGTGAGGATTACCACCCCCCCACCAAAAAAAAAAAAAAAAAACTATTGGAAAGAGTAGTATGCATGTACATATATATGTATATATTGAAGTTGACTAAGTATATGTAAAGATCAGGTAGGGAGCTCCAATGGCACAATTGGTTAGTGCGCGGTACTTATAAGATCAGGTAGAGTTACAACCTTAGTTTTATTTAGCCAAAATTTACAACTATATTTTTTAAGTAAGAAAGGTAATTTAAGAATAATCTCTCATTTTAATGTTCTGTGTTAATCAAGTGATTACATACTTTGGTTGGTATATTTCCTTAGAAAAATCCTCAAAGTATTTTTTCTTTATAACATAGGTAAAGACCTGCTAGGTTTAAATTTGGCACTGTCTTCCTGTCACGTGGACCTTCGCCAGACATCGTCCTGTGCTAATGGAACCTGTAGCCATGCTCTTGTTTACTACACTGCTGTAACTGATTTCTCCCATGATGGAAATAGAGTTACAGACATTATAGTGGAACCTATAGTTAACGAGGATTTCCTGTGGAACAGCTACACTCCAGACAGCATTCAGGTTGACAAATCACAAATATACCTTCAAAACTCAAACTTTAAAAGTGATATGTATATTTTATCACCATACCTTGAAAACTTTTCATTTCAAAAATTTTAAATGTTATTTTAATTTTAAAATAATTTTATTTTCAACAATGATAAAAATAACTTTTTTTTCAGATTGTTAAGCAATTTATTATATATCAATAAATAACATTAATGATATTATTTACTGAAAATATTTTTGCTTTTAAGGTCAGAGTAAAGGATGTCCCAACTGCTTACTGCTATTCATTTACTGACCCACATATAATTACATTTGATGGCAGGTAATTTCCTTAATATATATTTTTTTATTTTATTGACTTTTTACAGAGAGGAAGGAAGAGGGATAGAGAGTTAGAAACATCAATGAGAGAGAAACATCGATCAGCTGCCTTCTGCACACCTCCTACTGGGGATGTGCCCACAACCAAGTTACGTGCCCTTGACCGGAATCAAACCTGGGACCTTTCAGTCCGCAGGCCGACGCTCTAACCACTGAGCAAAACCGTTTTTGGCTTTCCTTAATTTTTTAAAATAGTTTGTGTTCCTTTGAATTTTTAAAAATCATAATATTTTATTATTTCTTAGTCCTATTCACTGAAAGATTAAAAAGGAAGGTATAGCCCTAGCCGGTTTGGCTCACTGGATAGAGCATCGGCCTGCAGACCAAAGGGTTCCAGGTTCAAATCCGGTCAAGGGCACATACCTTGGTCCTTGGTTGCAAGCTCCTCCCCAGCCTAGGCCCTATGCAGGGGGCAACCAATTGATGTGCTTCTCTCACATGGATGTGTCTCTCTGTCTTTCCCTCTCTTCCACTCTCCCTAAAAAAATCAATGGAAAAATATCCTTGGGTGAGGATTAACAAACAAAAAATTTTAAAAAAAGGAAGGCATGGATGGACATCACTGGCTTATTTCAAAATACCAATTTACTTGTGTGGGGTGGTTTTTCTTTAAAATATAGTTCTTAGTAAATATATGAATTAGCTATGATTCTGAATTTGTAAAAATGAAGATTCTTACAAACAATCATTTTATCTTGACTATTTTTAATAATGTTAATTTTTTTTGCTCTAGACATATCTACTGTATTGCATTTCTAGGTGATACTGAAATAATCTTTAAGGTTTAAGGCAAGATGATTAAACTAACATATAATTATTTTAAAATCTCACTTCTAATTCATGGCAAGGATACTCAGGGAAATATCTATTGTGGTAATCATGAATACCTGAATATTGCCTCTGGATCTTAAAGTAAAATGGACAAAATGACCAAAAAAAAAGTAAGCTATCCTGCTACTAATATCTGCATAGAAAGATTTAAATTCAGTTACTGTTCTGGGGAATTAATATTTTTAATAAGTCCCTAAAAAATGATATGAACACTTCATTATTGTCAAAATTTTCTTCATGATGCAAGGTAATTTATTCTTTTTTAAACAGTATAATGTGACTATTGTTAGTAAAATTATTCAATATTAGTGCATAGACGCAGATCCCCTCTAATAATGAATGATACTCCAAAAGTTCGAACCAGTATACAAAGCTGTAGAAACCAATCCCACAGGCAAGAATCCTTTATGGTTATAATAAAAAACAAGTTTTAAATGGAAGAACCTCAGGAAAGCATAGTGGTGACTAATTTTATCCACTATAATCCAACAAGATTAATTGTGCAACAACTAAGTGATAAACCATGCTCTATATGCTGGGGGGGGGGGTGTATGGCAGTGATAAGACAGACAGACACACTCTACCTTATCTTTGTGTAGGTGAAGAGAGATATACACAGTTAATATATAAAGTATATAGTGTAACTGAGAAAGATAGGCATTAGGAAGAAAACTAAGCAGGGATGGAAAGAGAAGGCTGGAAGCAGGGGTTGACAGAGCATTGCAAGGGTAGATCAGTGAGAGAGATTTAGGTGTTTATCACTATTTGTCTCTTTCAATGCTCTACAAAAAAAATGCTCATGATAAATAAACCTATTAGAAATGTAGATTTTTCATTTTTGCAGCAAAGTGTATTGAATGTATATAAATAAACTGAGCACACATTTTTGGTTTATAACATACTGTTGTGATATTTTATAACAATTCTTAATGCAGTGGGCTTTTGTTAATGTTAGGGTATATGATAATTTCAAGACTGGAACGTTTGTGCTTTATAAGAGTATGTCACGTGATTTTGAAGTCCATGTACGTCAATGGGACTGTGGAAGCCTTCACTATCCTGTGTCATGTAACTGCGGGTTTGTTGCCAAAGAAGAAGGTGATGTAGTTACTTTCGATATGTGCGGTGGTCAGCTACATGAATCGCAGCCATATTTATTTCTAAAGAGCCAACATGAAACCAGCAATATCAAGATAAGTGAATCTTATTTAGGAAGAAAAGTCACAGTATGTATGATTATTAAAACTATTTTTTTCTTCTTTCTACAGAATTTGTATTCTGAACCCATTTGCATCTCTATTAATTTAAAACTATCATTTTCAACATTAGTGTTTTGTGTGTGTGGTTTTTTTTTCAAGAAAATACATTTAGAGTAACACTGATCTTATAAGCAGTAAAATTTTTTTCATGTACCACACACAAATAGACAAAACAATAGTTAAAACTGTCAAACTGAACTTCCTTATTTAAAATTTCATTATAACTTGGTGGATGATTCATAGAAATATTTTAGCAATGCCTAATAGGTGATATATTTATTAGCCATACTTGAAATATATAATTAAGAATAAATATTTGGGAATAGCTAGTCAATTTTTGAAATGAACACAGATGGGTCCTGCCTCAGAAATAGGCTGGTAGACATGGAAGAGATTAGAAAATCAAGAAACATCAAAGATTATATAGTCATTAATATGCATCACTAATGTATGATCAGCACACCAATTAAAATGAGCAAATAATATAAACAGGCAATTCATAAAAGATATAAAATTGATAAATATGTCCAAAGTACAAATAACCAATATAAATATAAAAACTTCAATTTCATTAGTAATCAAAGAAATGCAGCTCCTATATTTCTCATACAATATTGGCAAGATTTCCAGAGAACATATGTATTATATATGTATATATAAATATATATATAACATGTATATGTAAATTGAACCTATGCATGTCATTTTTGAAGAAAGTTTACTTCTGAAAACTTACCATAATAAAATAATTAAGGATGTGCAGAACCCCACATAATCTCTCTCCTTTTGAGAGGGAAAAGTTATAATCAATCAGTGATGAATAAAAGCATTTAACCAAAACCCCAAATATAGCAATGTCACATAATAGACCACTTTGTAGTCATGAAAATGTTGAAATAGATGTGTATTTATTGACGGGAAAAGAAATTAATGAAATATAGGAAAGGTTTTCAAAGAATATGCACAAAGACCCTAACATTAGCCACCTCAGATTGAGTAGCAATATGAAATTGCCTTGCTTTTAAAATAACACCGTTTTTTCTAAAAAGAAAAACTGAAAATTTTAAATCTAAAACAATATACGGGACCAGAATAGACACAGTCAAGAAACAGGGTGGCATCAACAAAAACAGATGGAAATTCTTTAATCTAAAAAAAAATAGACGGGGTAGTAAAGTCAGAGGAACAGGCATACATGGTGTATCTTCAGTGGTTTTTAGAAGAGAGAAATTCTCAACATGTACATCCAAGTCCCTGATCTGGGAGGGTGCGACTTCTGTGAGGAGGATCACAGGTGACATAGGCTATTAGGATGATTCAACAAACCCCTTCTCTCATTCCAACTCCCCTAGCAACGTTCTGGTTGTAATTTGGCTTCTGATTCTATTTGCCTACTGGCAGTAAGAGAATGCTGATTAGGAATATGTATCCTTCTGGAATTACATTTACATGTGTAAATCAATTACTCATCAGTCTAAGTCTAGATCAAATAATTACTATCAGAGACATTACTTGGTAAACACTATACTCAACATTAATAGCTGTTTTAATTGCACAAAATGTCTCATTCTAGTTTAAATTATTTTTAAAAAGAGTTTAAACAAAATATCTCAATAAAGGGATCAATGTGGAAATCAAATTTCAAATCAGCAAAAGGCAAAAACCCATTATTTTGACATATAGCATTAAAAGGAAAGGTATAGTCTAAGGAAAATCAATATTTTATTTTCATTTTATACTGAATGAATTTATTTTTTACATAATAGTTTTTTCATAATCTGCATTGAATATTATTATTTTTGTAAGTTTATCTTTATTGTTGAAAGCATTAGATGTCCTCCTCTTTTTAAGATTGCATATTATTTTAAATGACTTCTTTCTGTATTTCAGATATGGTTTTCTTCTGGAGCATTTATCCGTGCCGATCTTAGTGAATGGGGCATGAGTCTAACTATCAGAGCCCCTAGTGTAGATTACAAAAACACTTTGGGACTTTGTGGCACCTTTGATGAAAACCCCAAAAATGATTTCCATGACAAAAATGGGATCAAAATTGATCAAACTTTTAATAATTGTTTTGCTTTTATTAATGAATGGAGGTAAGAAAGTAAATTAATATTTGACTTAAAATGAGTGATGACTCAATACTCTACTTTTTTTTTGCAAGACCTTCCTGGCAGGGGGCGGGGAATGTTTTTGTTCAAATTACTTTTCTGTTTTCCATCTGGAAGGATTTTGCCAGGAAAAAGCATGTTCGACACAATGCCAATATCTCTACCATCACCTAGAAAACTGCCCTACTGTAGCTGCTCCTTGGACACCACTTCACTATACCCATCTTCTAATCATCTGGCCCGTGTTTCTCAAGCAGACAATGCTTCCGACTGCAAAGTCCTCACACGTGTCAAATTCTCTTCCTTGATACCAGAATTGGATGTCACTTCTAAATATATTAATTCAGAAGCTCTTGTCAGAGAGATAAACAAGCATACCTCTCGAGAAGAAAATAATTCAAATTTCTTTCCTCAAGACAAAAAGCATGTGAACCTACCCAAACTGGATTTAAATTTACAAAAACATCCTAATAATGAGAAACAAGATGTACCAAAAACTTTGAACAATGGAATACACACACGGGACCAGGACAGACAGAGTCAAGACACAGGGCGGCATCGACAAAACAGATGGAAACGGCAAAACTTTTATGAGTTTCTTCCTTTGCTTGCTTTCCAAAGTCTCAGCCAGACGGATGTAAAAGAGCTTACTTATTTTTTCCCTGAGGACCATACTGAGGATGTCCAGCAAGAGTTTGTGCCCTCGTGGCCTACACCCTCTGGCCTCACGGAACACAGCACGTTGGAACTGTGTCAGCGCACTCTAGCCAACTCCAGCATAGGAAGGCACTGTCTTGCCTTTCTTGGCAAGAGACTAGACAGTGTTATAGATATGTGTGTTAAGGATGTTCTCCTAAAAGATGATCTCAGCTGGGCAGGAGCAGGTGTAGCCCTTTTAGAAAATGAATGTGAAAGGAGAATTTTGGAAGGGAATAAATATAACACAGAAGAATATGGCAAATCAATTGAAGACATTCTCTTAGTATTAAAATGCCCCAACTTATGCAGTGGCAATGGGCAGTGTATGCAATGGGGCTGCATGTGTCCCCCAGGCTTTGGTTCCTATGACTGCAGTGATTCACATGGTAAGTAAATACTCTTCAACTGCAATATTGTGAATGTCATTTAATTATGAAACTATCTGTTCTTTTTACCATCAGTATTTTAGCAGGGTTGTACAGATAATATAAGGGGAAAAACAAATTATACTAACTAATCCTATATGATAAAAGGCTAATATGCAAATTGTCCCTTCGAACAGGAGTTCGACCAGGAGTTTGACCTGGAGTTCAACCGGGAGTTCAACCAGGGGGCAGGGCACAGCCCCTCCCCGCAGCCAGCCCGATCCAATCAGCCCCAATTGAGGCAGGCTGGCCAGACGCCACCCGTGCACGAATTTGTGCACCGGGCCTCTAGTACATTAATAATTTTCCAAAAGTGTTACATCTTATTCAGAGTAAAAGCTGAAGCACAACCCTAGCTGGTTTGGCTCAGTGGATACAGTGTAGCCTGTGGACCAAAGGTTTGATTCCGTTTAAGGGCACATGTCTGGGTTGCAGGATTGATCCCCAGAGTGGGGTGTGCTTCTCTCTCATCATTGATGTTTCTATCTCTCTCTCCCTTTCCCTTCTTCTCTGAAATCAATAAAAAATATTTTTTTAAAAGTTGAAGCACATATAATAAATAGCCTGTAAGGCACATGATCTCGTACACAATATTTGTCAAAACTTATCCCCTGCTATTATCGCCCTCACTCATTCCATTCCACCCACTTTGTTCTCGTGCTGTTCCTTGCAAATTCAAGGTTCTCTTGACCTCAGGAACTTCGCACACAGCTGGTCCCTCCACTAGCAGAGAATAAGTTTTTCTAGAACTCAAATTTAGTATTCTTAAGACTATGTTTATATTTTGCTAATTATACTAATTTGCTTATTTTTTTCTCTAATTTATCTACATGGAACTATTTCTCCCAATATATTAGAGAAAGAAGCTTTTAAAGTCAATTTGATTCCATTAACAACAGGTAAACCAATAACTCCCGATTTTCCTCCTATCACCACCATTCTTCCCTTTTCCAACTGCAAATGTTTCTAGCTCAGTAAATGCAAACTTTGTTCCTCTCATTGCTCACATTAAAAATCTGTAGTCATCTTGCACAGCCAGTGTGGCTCTATGGTTGAGCGTCAACCCTTGAACCAGGAGATCATGGTTTGATTCTCAGTCAAGGGCACGTGCCCTGGTAGGGGCTCGTGCAGGAGGCAACCAATCGATGTGTTTCTCTCACATCAGTATTTCTGTCTTTTCCTCTCTCTTACACTCTTCCAAAAAAAATAAATAAATAAAAAAAATAAAAAGGTTTACAGTTGTTAAGTATATAAAACAGTTTATTCTTGTATTATTTATTAATTATTGTATTATTTTCCATACAAACAACTGTAAACCTACATTTTCTCCACTCTATATATAGCAAATATACTGACTTAATGGGTTTAAGTATAATAGCAGGAAATGTGACGTGTAATCACATAGTTCAGTATGGTGTTCTGTGTCTTTAGATAGAAGTGCTTAGAATAGTAGGAATCATGTCTACCTGGAGGGATAATAAAAAGCTTTCAAAAGGCCGTGTCACTACAGCTAAATTTGATCCAAAAGAGAAAGGCATTCGAGGTAGAGGAAAGAGCAGGAGCAAAGGTACAGAGGCGTCACACACACAAACCTCACAGCACACCTTGGGCACTGTTGGTATGCCTGAAGTCTAGGGGGAAGGGGGCTGCTACAGGGGTTGAAGCTAGAGAGCTAGCCAGTGTCCAGACCACTAAAACACTATGAGAAACAGGGTAAGGTTTACATTTGAAAATGTCTATTTAAGAGCAGTATGGAGGATGGACCATTTGCAGGTAAAGAACTGTCTAAGTCTGAAGATGGGAAGAAGGGTTAAACCAATATCACAAATATATACAGAAAAGGACATGAAGATAATTCTGACCTAAGTGAGGAGATAACAAGTGAAAGAGACACTAAAGAAGCAAATTGATAATACTTGGTCAATGATTAAAATGAGGACTGGGTTTTAAATTTTATCAAGTTTTATTTATTAACTTGCTATGATTTCTATTAACATGTCCTTAGACTAACTTATTCAAAATGTTTTAATGTATCAAATTACATTTTTAACATTTTATATTATTTTCATTAGTATCTTAATGTAATTATGTAATATAATAACATGGATAGATATACAAGTCTATGTAATCCCAATGCAGTACTATATAACCACAGAGCTACATTTGATTTGCTATTTCATTTAAATTTTTATGCATATTTACAAATAATATTTACTATAGGATTATGCCACTCTGATCAAATGTTTATAAATTTTTCATCTCTTTCTGTGCATTGCAACAATTTGGAAAATATTCTTTCCTTGATTATTTGGTAAAAGTTTTCCCAATAGATCATCTGTCCTGACATCATTTTGGGAAGCTATTTTAGATTATTTTCTGTTTCTTTCATGGTAATTATTATTTCAACTATATTCTATCACTTCTTGGGTCAATTTAGTCATTTATATTTTATTTAAAAATCATTATTTCATCAAGATTTCAAATTCTTATTTAAAATCACATGTAGTCTTCTTGTATAATTTAAAATTATCCTCATATATATAGCTTTTTCTCTTTTCTTATGTTCATAGTTGTTTAGTTGTATCTTCCCACTGTTTTTATCTGGACAGAACTTGACAAAGGTTATCTATTTGTTTGTTGTTTTTTTCATACAATCATTTAGATTTGCTTCTCTGTTTCCTGTTCTGTTCATAACACCTGTTTGACTTTTTGTTGATTTGTACTTTACATGTTCTTAAAATTATCTTCTTTGTCTCAGTGGCTTGCTTTTATCTATGTTGTCTTTTTATGCAGAAATATTAAAATTTTATGTAGTCAAATACAGGTATCTTTTATTACAGTTTTTATTTATAGCTTCCATTTCTAAGGATCTCCTAACTTCTAAGTTATGCATATAATCTCTTTAATTTTCTTATATCTATTCATTATTTATATTATCTTATATTTTACATTTAGTTCTTAGTCCACCTCGAATTTATGTTGTGAGTTAGAGGCCCTATATATTTTTCCTCCAGATAAATAAGCAGTTATGTGTTATCATTTATTAAAATAAGCCATACTTTCACACTGGACTTTAATACCATGTTTTTATGTTAAATTCAAATATACATTGAGATATATTTCTGAGCTTTCTATTATGTTTTTATTACCTAGTGGTCTTTTTCTATGCCAATAATGCATTATTTTGATTAGTATGGCTTTATAATACACTTTAATAATGCTAAGGTAAACAGCCCCTCACAATTCTATTTTGTAATTTTTCAGTATTTCTGATGCATACTTTTAACATGATCCCTCAGATTTTATTATATTAAATTACAAAAGAAAACAATACATTTTATTAATGTGCATTTGCTAATATATACTCCTCCCTTCATTTCTTCTGCTATATTTTTCATAATCTGAAATTAATTCCAATTCTTCTCTACTTCCTTCAATTCAGTACCAGAAACTCTCCTAAGAAGATGATTCATATGAAGCAGTGTGGGGCAGGAAGGAGCAGTCCTTCAGGGCACAAAGACAGGACAAAAGGAAACTAACTTGTCTCAGGGTTTTTATCAATTGACCTGAGGATTGATCCAGGGTCCTCTTGTTCTTTGTACTGTGATAACTACTTTGTTCTTATTTTTGTTTTGGGCTATATTTGGTACACTCTTGTTTCTGTATTAGTCTGAAACCCTATGATTTCTGTGTTTTATGAAGTCCTCAAAATTACCAAATTAGCCCTAACTGGTTTGGCTCAGTGGATAGAGTGTTGGCCTGCAGACTCAAGGGTCCCAGGTTCGATTCCAGTCAAGGGCATGTACCTTGTTGCGGGCACATCCCCAGTGGGGAGTGTGCAGGAGGCAGCTGATCGATGTTTCTAACTCTCTCCCCTCTCCCTTCCTCTCTATAAAAAAATCAATAAAATATATTTTTAAAATTACCAAAATATTTCATTGCCCTTGTTTCTGTTTATCAATTATATTATGATTATTTTTTATTGTTGTTTATGGTTTGTTTTCATATGTCTTTTTCTGGTTTTGATTTGATTCCCCCTTTTTTCATATTGTAAGGGGTTAGGGAAGTGCTGTGCCTAAAGACACTGCAAAAATCAACCCTAAATAGACAGTAGAAAGGATTAAAGAGAAACATGTCTAGTCACTGCTTAAAATTACCCATATTCTAAAATATTATATTTTTCATACCAAAGAAACTTTTTAAAAGAATTACTGGATAAGGAAAATAAAATACCTTGGAAGAGAGAAAAGATGACGATCCACCCTTACAAAGAACACACACAAGACTGTTTAATTCCTACTTGAGCAATCAATAAAGATGAGGGTATAAAATCCTGTTTTGTCACATTGATAAAATGACTAGAGCCACAGTTCTTCTTTGCCTCTCATACAAAATAGCATTTATATAATTATCAATTGATTTTCTATAAGCATTCATTTTCTTTCCTTACTTTTCCAGGCAAAATAAGTTGTCCACTCTTCTATGCTCTTATAGGTTCCATAGCTGTCACTTTTATAGTAATGATCACAGATCATTAAAATGAGTTGCTCACAAGCCTATATCCTTAACAACACCGAGTTTCTCAGGGATGGAGCTGGGCTTTCTTTTGCTTTGAGCCTACTGTGTATTAGGTAGTAATAAATGTTTGTTGACTATTCCTAACTCTAAATAAAATTATTAGTTATTGTCCTCTAATTGTTATACTATGTATTCAAAAAGATTATAAATCTATTAAAAGCAGGAATTGTGGGATGACTCCTCATTACTGCACGGCTCCTCGTACAGTGTTATACATGCAATAGATATTAAATGAAAGAATGAATTACTTAATATTTGATATTGTGGGTAGAGCAGAAGCTTAATAAATATTATTGACTTACATTTACTTTTTCTCTGGTTGTTTAGATATAAATTCTCAGTCATCATCAACAGAGCATTTACTAACTGGTGCAAGTTTTACCCATAGTCCGGTTACTACCAAAACCAGCAACATCTCGTACTTCTCATTAAAATCAGTTACAACTCGAATGAATAATTCAAAGGCAATTTCTCATCAGATATCAGGTTGTAAACATGCGGCTCATACTCTGAATACAAATCTCAGTCTGGGGGAGCTAGAAGTTCCTATGGACAATCGTAGTTCTATACGCATTAACATCAACCACTCCCATGATGAAGTAAAGGACATTACCCACGGCACCATCCAAACAGAGACAGGAGGATATAATTATCAAGTTATCACGTCTGCCCAAGGTTACACACAGCACAAGGATGGGTTTGCGGCATCAGTTAGTAGAGCCATCACTATTTTGCCAGAAAAGCCCGAGTCAATCAAAATATCAACTTGTGCAGAATCGCCTTGCTTTCTGGGTGTTTCCTGTGTGCCAACCACCGATGGTCACTTCCGATGTGGACGCTGCCCCCTGGGATATTACGGAGATGGTATCAATTGCAGAGGTAGTATGAAAACTCTTCAAAGAAAACTATTGAGTTCACATTAAAGCAGTTAAGAAGATATACTTTCTATTTATTAATCTCTACTCCATATAGTTCAATAATTTCTATTTATTTTACTTATTTGTCTGTATTCTTTTTCATATTTCAAAAAATTAAGATGGGCATTTCTGAGTTATTTTTTAAATAGTGTTAATATTAAATAGAATTATAACATTTATATAATATACATGTATTTATTGAGTACCTACTGTGGTCCATGGTCTATGGACACATTCTGTTTCAATTTTGTCATATAATCCACAAGGACCCCACAAATTGGGTGTTATTTTCTCATTATACAGATGAGAAAGCAGAGCCTTAGAGGGCTAACTGGTTTTCCTGGAATTAAGCAGCTAAAAGATAAAATAAGGATATGAATAACATTATGGTCTGGGTTATTTTCAGCTCTCAGTACTCATTTAGCTCTTTAACTTACTATTTCTGACATATTTGCTTATTTGCATAAATGAGGTTTCTCTGTAATTCCTCCAGCTCTTGAGAATAAAGCATACTGGGCATCACATTAATTTTGAAAAAAAAATAAGCATTTACTTCTTTTCACAATTATCAGCATTGTTTTCCCTGATGCAAATCAAATTTTTGGCTTTGACAACTTAGATGCTATTTTTTTGTTATTGTTTTGTTTTAATTTGAGACCTACTTAAACAATAGCGATGTTGGAGTATTCCTTTGTTCTCATTATTCCCTGGAGGAACTCTTATTTTTTTCTGCAGGAATAATGATAATAATAATCTTCAATACTTAATGTTTATAATATGAAACTTGTTACTATTAACAAATAAAACAAAACAACCTCATGCACTGCAGTTTCCTCAGAAGTGTTAAATGACTAATTAGAATATATCAGGTAGTTATAGAAGCTTAAGGAATACAAACCTATAAGCTTATGATGTGTTCCCGGCATCTAATAATAAAATTCTAATTATCCTTGCCTTTCACCAATATTTACCTGACTAATACCTGACATTTCATTGCCCTCTGGAAAAGACTGTAATCCCATTTATGATTAGTCACCATCTCTAACGGGAGGGATTACCCATATGGTTTTTCTTTCTAACCCTCAGGCATTCCAGTAGTAAAATAAATATAAGGGGGAAAATAATTTCATGGATAAATGTAGTGGTTATTGTTTAGTAATAGTATCAAATCAGTCAAATTTCAGAAAATTTTACTTTTATGACTAAGTCTATAAGCAACATGTACATACTGTATCAACATTTTACCCTTCATTTTTACAGCCATTTGTAGACACCCATGTGGAAAAGGGAGGGAGTGTGTTGCCCCAAACATATGTAAATGTAAACCTGGTTACACTGGTTCTAACTGCCAAACTGGTAGGTATAGCACTCATTAGTTTGCATAATTAATTTAATTAATAATGGATATTTCTAAGCATGAGCTTTATTTTATACAGCTATATGTCATCCTGACTGCAAAAACCATGGAAAATGTATTAGACCTAACATTTGTGAATGTACCCTAGGACATAGTGGAGCAACCTGTGAAGAAGGTAATATTTCAAATTAAAAATTGAATGATAAAGCAAATTTTTAAGGATTGTTTTTCTGTATACATATTAATATACTAGTGGCCCAGTGCACGAAATTCGTGCACGGGGGGGTGTCCCTCAGCCCGGCCTGCACCCTCTCCAATCTGGGACCCCTCGAAATATATCCTACTGCCGGTTTACAGGGATCGGGCCTAAATCGGCAGTCAGACATCCCTCTTGCAATCCGGGTCTGCTGGCTCCTAACCACTCACCTGCCTGCCTGCCTGATTGCCCCTAACCACTCTGCCTGCTGGCCTGCTTGCCCCCAACTGCCCCCCGCCGCCGGCCTGCTCACCACCAAATGCCCCCCCCCCCCCGGCAGCCTGATCACCCCCAACAGTCCCCCGTGCCAGTGTGCTCGCCCCCAACTGCCCCCCCTGCTGGCCTGCTCACCCACAACTGCCCCCCCTGCTGGCCTGCTTGCCCTCACCTTCCCTCCCCACTGGCCTGCTTGCCCTCAACTGCCCCCCTGCTGGCCTGCTCACCCCAAACTGCCCCCCCCCGCTGTCCTGATCACCCCCAACTGACCCCCACTGACAGCCTGCTTGCCCCCAACTGGCCCCCATGCTGGTCTGCTCACCCCCAACTGCCCCCCTCACTGGCCTGATCACCCACAGATGCCGTCCCCTCTTGCCCTCTAACCACCTCTAGCTCGGCCCTGCCACCATGGCTTTGCCCAGAACAGTGGTCGGCAAACTCATTAGTCAACAGAACCAAGTATCAACAGTACAACCATTGAAATTTCTTTTGAGAGCCGAAAACCGACTTCTGCGCATGGGCCACGAAGTTTCAATCGCACTGTACGTGCGCGCCTGCACGTGGTATTTTGTGGAAGAGCCACACTCAAGGGGCCAAAGAGCGCATGTCGCTCGCAAGCCGCAGTTTGCCCACCACTGGTCCAGAAGAACATCCGGAAGGTCTCCGAGGTCTCCCAGTCTAATTAGCATATTACCCTTTTATTAGTATAGATAGAGGCCTGGTGCATGGGTGGGGGCTGGCTGGTTTGCCCTGAAGGGTGTCCCGGATCAGGGTGTGGGTTCCCCTGGGGTGTGGGGTAGCCTAGGTGAGGGGCTGAGGGCTGTCTGCAGGCCGGCCACACCCCTATGGGGTGAGGGTCCCTGCTGGGGGGGGGCATGGCCAGCCTGGGTGAGGGGCTGAGGGCTGTTTTCAAGCTGGCCACACCGCCTTCAGGGTGGGGGTTCCTGCTGGGGTACCTGGCCAGCCTGGGTGAGGGGCTGATGGCTGTTTGCAGGCTGGCCACACCCCCCAGCAGGGACCCTCACCCTATGGGGGTGTGGCCAGCATGGGTAAGCTTTCAGGCTGGCCATGCCCCCCGGTGACCCAAGCTCCCAGCCCCCTCCTTCAGCAGCAGCCAGGGCAGGCTGGAAGCTTAGCTTCCTTCATTGCTGGGGTAACCCAAGCCTCTTGCAAGCTCCAGCTCCGTGGCCGCTGCCATCTTTGTTGGGTTAATTTGCATACTTACTCCTGACTGGCTGGTGGGCATAGTGGAGTGATGGTCAATTTGCATGTTTCTCTTTTATTAGTGTAGATATTCATTAATGCTTATGAGGGAGTCAAAGTTTTTAATGTTTATTTAAAATAATTTATTTGAAGATTTAAAAACATTAAATTTCTAAAATCAGAAAACTAAAGAGCAATAGCTTATTTGTCCTTGGTAAAATTATCTTCAGGAATAATTTTTTGAGATTTATTTATAAGTTATCAGAGCCCTACAAATACTGTACCTTCAAACAAAGAACATCTGATAACTGAAGGACTTGTCAAACATAGTTTCAAAGAACTGTGAAATACCAAATAATTAGAAGATATCAGGTAGTAAGAATAAATCTAAAAAGTGATTTTTAGAAACATGTCTATACAGCCCTAGCCAGCATGGCTCAGTGGTTGAGCATCGACTTATGAACCGGGATGTCACGGTAAGATTCCCCACCAGGGCACATGCCCAGGTTATGGGCTCAATCCCAAGTGTGGGGCATGCAGGAGGCAGCCAATCAATGATTCTCTCTCATCATTGATGTTTCTATCTCTCTCTCCTGCTTCTTTCCTCTCTGAAATCAATACAAATATATTTTAAAAAATAAAGAAATAAAAGCATGTCTATCGCCATATAATTTTATGGAAATCTTAAGTAGAGGGTTTAGAAAATGATATTCCTAAAGTGGATAATATTTTAAAAAACAAATTTGTTATTTTAAAAATAATATATGTTGATAGATGGTAACGTATTAATAAAATAGAACCATATTAAATGCTCTCATAACAAGGTACAAATTAACAAATTAAACTAAATCTAGAATAAACCAACAGAAACAATATCAACAGCATATGAAAATAATTATGGAAATATAAAAGTGTTCTATTTGTAAGCTAGAATGCATATATCTAAGTATCACTTTCCAGAAGAAAGCTAAGATCATATATAATTTTAGTTTTATCAGTTAATCATAAGTTTTATAAACCAAGACATGATAATGATTTGTGGGTGTTTTTATTTATTTTAATTTTAATAAATCTTTATTGTTCTGATTATTACAATTGTTCCTCTTTTTCCCCCCCATAGCTCCCCTCCACCCGGTTCCCATCCCGCCCTCTGCCCTTACCCCCCCAACTGTCCTCATCCATAGGTGCACGACTTTGGTCCAGTCTCTTCCCGCACCCCTATACCCCTTTCCCCCCGAGAATTGTCAGTCCACTCCCTTTCTATGCCCTTGATTCTATTATATTCACCAGTTTATTCTGCTCATCATATTTTTTATTCACTTGATTTTTAGATTCACTTGTTGATAGATATGTATTTGTTGTTCATAATTTTTATCTCTACCTTTTTCTTCTTCTTCCTCTTCTTAAAGAATACCTTTCAGCATTTCATATAATACTGGTTTGGTGGTGATGAACTCCTTTAGCTTTTTCTTATCTGTGAAGCTCTTTATCTGCCCTTCAATTCCGAATAATAGCTTTGCTGGGTAGAGTAATCTTGGTTGTAGGTTCTTGCTATTCATCACTTTGAGTATTTCTTGCCACTCCTGTCTGGCCTGCATAGTTTCTGTTGAGAAATCAGCTGACAATCATATGGGTGCTCCCTTGTAGGTAACTGTTTTTCTCTTGCTGCTTTTAATATTCGCTCTTTGTCTTTTGCTCTTGGCATTTTAATTATGATGTGTCTTGGTGTGGTCCTCTTTGGATTCCTTTTGTTTGGGCTTCTGTGGGCTTCCTGGACTTGTAAGTCTATTTCTTTCACCAGGTGGGGGAAGTTTTCTGTCATTATTTCTTCAAATAGGTTTTCAGTATCTTGCTGTCTCTCTTCTTCTGGCAACCCCATAATTCAGATGTTGGTACGCTTGAAGTTGTCCCAGAGGCTCCTTACACTATCTTCATATTTTTGGATTCTTTTTTCTTTTTGCTTTTCCAGTTGGGTGTTTTTTGCTTCTTTGTATTTCAAATCTTTGACTTGATTCTTGTGATCCTCTAGTCTGCTGTTGGATCTCTGTATATTATTTTTTATTTCAGTCAGTGTATGCTTAATTTCTAGTTGGTCCTTTTTCATATCCTCAAGGTTCTTGCTAAATCTATCAGCCTTTTCTAGAAAATTCTTGAAAAACCTTATAACTGTGGTTTTGAACTCTATATCCAGTCATTTGCTTTCCTCCATTTCTTTCATTTGTGGCCTGTTTCTTTCTCTCTACATTTTGGCTGCTTCCCCAAGTTGATAGAGTGGCTTTGTGTGCTAGGTGTCCTATATGGCCCAGTGGCTCAGCCTCCCCAGTTACCTGAGGTGGACACTATTGTGCACCCCTTTGTGAGCTGTGTGCACAGTCTTGTTTTAGTTAAGCCTTGATTGTTGTTGGTATCACAGGGAGGAATTGGCCTCCAGACCAAGTGGCTGTGAGGATCAGCTGTGTCTACAATGGGAGAACTTCTGTGCTGGAGACACCCTTATAAGACAAGACTTGCTTCAGTGGGGCTTTGGTGCTCACTGAGTCTGCCCCCTGAGTGTGTCCCTTATGGATCTGAAGAGTTGTAATCTGGATGGTGCTACTCTGACCCCTGGGTACAGTGGCTCTTGGATCTCCAAGGAGGTGCTAATTTAGCCTCTGCCTGAGGCCACCCAACAGGAGCTATGGAGAGATCTGCAGATTCCTCTTCTTTGTTTGGGTTTTGGGGGTGCCCAGATGAGGCCCAGCTGTGAAGCAATGCAAGCTGCTGTGGGGCCTTGGGCCTTCTTTTGGATGTTCTGGGTCTCACTGACTCAGCTGCAGTTTGTTAGATAAGTTTAGATTTCAAAAGACCAGACCATTCATATGCAAAAGCCTCTGCGCACAGCTTGGATGGGGCAGAGTCTCAGGGAGGAGCAAACAGCAATGGCTTCCCCCTGGGTCTCAGCGTTCCTTGGTAATTGCTGCAAGCACCTCTGAGAGAAAGCCGCCCTCGAGTTCCGCCCGCTGCCAGTCAGTTCAGTTTCTCCCCGTATGAATCTGGGTCCCCAGGGTCTCGCCCAGAACTGGAGTTCAGAGCAGCCGGGAGCTTTTGTCTCCCTCCAGCTTGAAAAAGATAGCCATGTACTCAGATGCCAGCCCTCTCCGCACGCACGCCTCCATGCCTCTGCCTTTACTTCCACAGCTCCTCTGAGTCTCAGTGTGCTTTGATCTTTCCTTCTAGTTGTAGAATTTCCACTCAGCTAGCCCTCCTGTGGGTCTGGATGATGTCCGTTTTGTCTTTTAGTTGTAGTTCTGAAGTTGTTGTGCGAGGCAACAGTTCAGGTGTTTACCTATGCCGCCATCTTGGTTTCTCTGATTTGTGGGTGTTCTTAGAGCACGAACTCATAGTGAATCCCACAGAACTAAATTTCATAGTAAAAGATAACTGAGCTTATTATAATTTGCTCTTATAAAAAGCTTTTATTGTAGCTGTACTTTATAAACAAAAACAGACTTTAAAAATTGAGAGCTGACTTAATAACGTAATCTGTGTCTGCAGAATATTGTAGCCCACCTTGTCAACATGGTGGCACCTGCTTGGCTGGAAACCTCTGTACTTGTCCTTATGGTTTTGTGGGACCAAGGTGCAAAACAAGTAAGCAAAGCTCTTGTGGACTCATACAATGAAACTGCTCCTTTGAACTGTTGATGGCTTTAATGCTAATTGATATAAACCCAAACCCCAAGGAAAAACCACACATTTGTGATTTATTATGACAGTTACCATTCAGCATACTACTGAGAGTGCTGGGTGTCAAAACTAAATTAAAAGTTTCTTCTTATAAGCAACTCTGTTTTTGGCCTTATTCATGACCATTTCTCCATTTTTTTTAGATGACAGGAATTCAGTTTGTTGAATTACATATAAATTTACCTCATTTAATTTATGCCTATGATTACTTTCATTAGTAAGTAATAATTTTTCCAAATGGCCATTTCTTGTTTACCATTCAGCTCAATGGTTTCCTACTTTTCCCATCTCTATCAGCAAAATAAGTAAAATAAAAAAAGTTGATGTGAGAAATGGAAACCTTGTAAAGCCAAAGGAAAAATTATTTTTATCTTTCTTTCTGATCTTATTCATTGAAGATGTAATAGGCAGTTATGAGCTAACCAGGTAATAATCAATAATATTACCAATTCCAAGCCTAATCTACCTTTCTTTTATTTGTGTCCTATGATCTTAGTGGTTTGTAACAAGCACTGTGAAAATGGAGGTGAATGCCTTACACCAGATGTTTGCCAGTGCAAGCCTGGCTGGTATGGACCCACCTGCAGTACAGGTGAAATAAAAGTATTTTCAATAAATGTCAGTTAAAAGAAAATTTAAATGCATCAATGTCCTAAAGACTTGCACCCCAAAACATAAAACTAATCTGACAAGATTGGTATGAAGTTTTTATTTCAGAAATATTTTTAAAAACCTATCATCTTCATTCTTTTTTCTTCTTATATTAAACCATAGACTGTTTAACAGCTTTATTGTCATCCAATCTGACCAATACTTTTTTTATTTTTGCTTTTATATTTTCTTCACCCACTTGCCTCATGGTGGAGAGAGACATATCTGTGTTGCATCTTCTAGATCTCAAATTGTTGTGGGATTTTTTTTAAATCACAGACATTCTATTTCATTAAACATTCAAGCAATTTTGAGTTAAGTGGGCACCATCAAATGAATTCATTTATCACCAAACCAGGCTTACTTCTTGGCAGCAGTATTTGCAATTATCTATGTTTAATCTAATACATTGTATTCTAATGACTTTTTTCTCTCTCAAAGTATGTTGACTCTAGACTCTGGATTCCAATTTACAGGCTGCTGTTGTTCCTTGTGATTAAGCCCCTATCCAGTGGTCGGCAAACTCATTTGTCAACAGAGTGGCAAACAGCGGCTCTAGAGCCGAATGTGGCTCGCGAGCCGCAGTTTGCCAACCACTCTCTAATGACTTTTTTCAACATAGATTTAATTCAATATTTGTAGCTTGCCAACTATTTGTGAAGCATAATGCAAAGGAAAAACAAAGATCAATTTGATTTTGCCCTGCTTTTAAGGAGCATATCATTAGTGAAGGAGAACAGGATTGCATTATTAAAAAGACTCTGATACAAGTTGAGTTATAATAAATTATGTAATTAATGTACAGTTTCTTGGAAGCAGAGAAGAGGAATATTAATTTTGGCAAGTCAGTTTGGAGGGAAAAGGGTTTCACTCATATGTGGGGTATAAAACAAAAAGCAACAATTGAACAAACAAAATAAACAAACTTGCAGATACAGACAACAGAATGGTGGTTACCAGAGGGGAAGGAGGTTGGGGAAGAATGAAGAAGTAAAGGGTGTCAAGTATATGGTAATGGGAGGAGACTGGGTGGTGAGTACACAATGCAGTATTCAGATGTTGTATTATAAAATTATACACTTGAAATTTATACTAGTATGTTATTAACCCAATAGATTAATTTTTAAAAAGAAAAATGTAATTGGGGTACCTTTTAAAATGAAGCAAAGGTAAAGAAGCAAAAACGAAGATTGTTTTTTAGTGTGCTAGGACTTGAGTACAGTGTTCCTTATAAATTGGGGAGGAGACTTAAAGAGGTCCACATGGCCACTTGTACTTGAGCAAATTACAGACCATCCTGTTTGAGCTTTTGAATTGCCTTCTCCTAACTTCTAGTCATTCTTTCAGCTTAACAAGGGCATTCTGAATTCTAACCACAGTCTCCACAGTCTTAGCTTGGTATTATTTGTAAGTTTGATGAACAGACTTTAGAAACTATTACCCAGTTATTTTATTCCTCTTATATTTGGCAAATTCTAACTAATTATAAGTTATGGGTTTAATATGCAGTAAAAATAAAATATTTCATTATGCACTATTTTGCACTTCCATGCAGCTTTCATTTTTTTTTATTAAGGTATTATATGTGTACATATCTTACCATTGCCCCCCCCCCACCCCACTCCCATACATGCCTCACCCCCCAATGTTTTGAATCCGTTGGTTACTCTTATATACAAGCATATAAGTCCTTCAGTTGATCTCTTATTTCCCCCACCTCTCCCTAACCTTACTGCTGTAATCTGACAGTCTGTTTGATGCTTTACTGCCTCTGTATCTATCTTTTTGTTCATCAGTTTATAATGTTTTTCATTATCCCCAAATGAGTGAGATCATGTGGTATTTTTCTTTCATTGACTGGCTTATTTCACTTAGCATAATGTTCTCTAATTCCATCCAGGTGCCTACAAATGGTAGTAATTCCTTCTTTTTTATGGCAGCATAGTATTCCATTGTGTAGATGTACCATAGTTTTCTGATCCAGTCATCTGCTGATGGGCACTTAGGCTGTTTCCAAATCTTAGCTATGGTAAATTGTGCTGCTATGAACATAGGGGTGCATATATCCTTTCTTTTTTTTTAAATAATAAAACTTTTATGGTCTCTCTCCTCCCGGCTGTTCATTAGCTTTGTGTGACCCTGTTTGCCTCAATGGTGGTTCCTGTAATAAGCCAAACACTTGCCGCTGTCCAAATGGATTCTTTGGTGCACAGTGTCAGAATGGTAATTATTCTTTCTTTATAAATAAAAAGGCTAAGGGGAAGTTAGACATAAACAGAGATCTGAGTAAATACAAAGAGACAAATTCCAAAGGGAAGATGCTATTTCGTGTGTTTTTTTCTCTATTTCTTATGATGTTGCAAGTCTGGCCACCAAAGGACCACTTCATAGAAACGTTATCAAAGTTATGATGAACAATGATTATATTTATTCAGCATATATTAGGCTCACAACTATGGCAGTTGTCTGCACAGTTTTATAGAACCAAGGTGTAAAACAAATAAGCAAAGTTTTCTTGCAGTCTGTTATAATGAAATGATGTCATTTTGTTGCATCCACAGCAAAAACATTTGACTTTTGCTCCATTTATTGTTCACTTTTATCTCATGATCTCTCTTGACTTTAGTTTTATTAAACATTTATGAAGAGCCAGATGTGCACAGCACTATGCAAGGCGATACGTGAACATAAAGATGCATCATTACCCCTTTATGGCCTGTTATTTTAATACTTTCCCTCATAATGTTAATGCTATGGGTTTTTCAGAATAGTGGGCATGCCTGAAGCAGTCAGTGTAGACATGAATTAATGTCAATAAATGAAATTTAAAAATGCATCTTCTAATCTTCCTATTTTTTATCTAATGCAAAGTGTAGGGTAGATTTTTTAGTAAAAGCATGTCAGAACACGTCATAACTTAATTCCTGAAATATATACTTTTTTTGTCCTGTTACACTTTGATTTTATTCCAATTTTTTATTTGGGTGTTGGCTAGAAGTATTAGGTGGCAACTGAGGTGGAGAAAAAGAGCATCATTTTAATACTAGATATGTGCACATTGGAAATGAGTTCCTGTAATTCAAATTTCCTATAAGAAACCAAATAGCAAAAGAGAAGAAAGTAAAGACAGAGATAAGGCAAATCTTGAAAATTAGGAGACTATGTTGAAGCCCATGTTTATGAGTTATAGGTATAATGTTGAGTGGAGAATGTAAGAAAGGAAATGAAAAGCTTACATCTCTTATACTACTTTTTAATTTTATTTTCTAAAATTTTAAAATATATTTTTATTGATTTCAGAGAGGAAGGGAGAGGGAGAGAAAGAAGCATCAATGATGAGAGATATCATTGATCGACTGCCTCCTGCAGGTCCCTTACTGGGGATTGAGCACAAAACCTAGGCATGTGCCCTGACCGGGAATAGAACCATTACCTCCTGGTTCATAGGTCGAAGCTTAATCACCGAGCCACATTGGCCGGGCAGTTCTCTAAAATTTATATGCATGCCCTAGCTAGTTTTGCTCAGTGGATAGAGCGTCAGCCTGAAGACTGCAAGGTCCCAGGTTCAATTCCAGTCAAGGGTACATGCCCGGGTTGTGCTCTTGATCCCCAGTAGGGGGCGTGCAGGAGGCAGCCAATCAATGATTCTCTCTCATCATTCATGTTTCTATCTCTCTCTCCCTCTCCTTCTCCCTTTCTCTCTGAAATCAATAAAAAATATTTTTTAAAAAATAAAATAAAATTTATATGCCAACCATTAACTGGGAAAGAGGAAAATCTCTAAATTATCAAGTAGAACTAAAAATTATATATAGCCTGGCTGATGTGGCTCAGTAAATAGAAATAATTTTATATCGTATAAAGATTAAGAAGCAGAAAATATGAGTATTTCTCCCTAATAAAAAGTAGCAACAGCCCTAGCCAGTTTGGCTAAGTGGATAGAGCGTTGGCCTATGGACTGAAGGGTCCCGGGTTTGATTCCAGCCAAGGGCATGTACCTAGGTTGCAAGTGGAGGCTCCAGTTGGGGCACATGCAGAGGCAACCAATCGATGTGTCTCTCCCCCTCCCTTACACTCTCTCTGAAAATCAATGGAATGAATATACTCAAGTGAAGATTAAAAACAACAACAACAAAACAGCAATAAAGACATCAGAGAAAGTAGACTCAAGCATTAACCAGGAAAAGCTCCGTCTAAAATAATGAAAAGTATCCATTTGTTAAAATAATTCAGTTATATTGCTTTTATTCATAAAGTGCTACATTATTTTTACTTATAAATCCATTAGAAATCAGGTGAATTTTTCTTACAGTGTTTGGAAATAAAGCAGCTATTTAAGATGGATCTAATTCAAATGGGAAGTGAGTCTGCAACATCCCTATTATCAAAACCGGACAGAAATAATCTTAAATCCTATATATAAGATTAAGAAGCAGAAAATATAAGAGTATTTCTCCATAATAAAAAATAGCAACAGCCCTCGCCATTATTTGACATTCATTTTTAAAACACAAACTAAAATTTATTTATCATTTAGGAAAAATTAAATTTAAAATTGCCTGTGTATTATTATTTTTAAAACAACCACATTTAATTGTCATATCTGGAAGAAACAAAGCAATATGATAAATATTAGATTCTGAACTTCATAGAACACACACACACACACACACACACACACACACACACACACATATATATGGAGAGAGAGAGAGAGGGAGAGAGAGAGAGAGAGAGAAGATACTACAGTATGTTCAAGATTACCCAATAAATATTCCTAACAAAGCCAAGGATTTGTTGTTTAAAAGATTTTTACCAAACAGTCATAGAAAAGTCACATATAAAGCTCTGCATTCATTACTTCTGTAGGTATTTAAAAGTTAAAGTATTTTCCAAATATTATGTGACAGATTATTCAAATTTTTCTGATTTCCACAGGAACAGAAACATTCTTACACAGAGCTAGGTTTTGACTTATTTTCTTGTTTTTGATCAGATCATTTCATTCTTTACTTAAAGTGTGGTAAAACAAAAGATAAGGTTCATAATATGTGCACTATAATACCAAAGACTCCATTTGTTATGACCAATTCCCCAATACATTGCAAACTGTGCTAACCCACTAGCAGCTTATAGCTCCAAGAATTGTATTTTGATTTAGAAGGGGTGATTTTAGTACTCACAGTTGTGATCTTTTATTTTAATAGCACATCCCTCTGCCTTATGGCCCCACAGATAACAAGCACACGATGCAATATGTAATATATAACAACTGAATGTGTAATATTCACAGATTGCTACCATGTATTCTTTTAGCTATCTGTCACCCTCCCTGTAAGAATGGTGGCCACTGCGTGAGAAATAATGTGTGCACCTGTCGTGAAGGATACACTGGTAGGAGATGCCAAAAAAGTAAGACACCACTACATGTATTTGCCAACTACAGGTAAATCAAACACATTAAATAGCTAAACTATTGCTATTTAAGACCTGACATTTCATCTTTTTACCTTAAGGTATCTGTGATCCCATATGCATGAATGGAGGAAAATGTGTGGGACCAAACATTTGCTCTTGTCCTTCTGGTTGGAGAGGGAAACACTGCAACACACGTAAGAGGAATACTCAATGCTAACACCTCCATTATCTTGTGAATATGAACTCGAATTTAAGACAAAGAACATTTTCCTTGTTTTTATTTTTGCTTTATTTGTTTCTATTTTAAGTGACATCTTTTTTTAAAAAAATAGAAATCTGAGTAAAATTCCAAATCCTTTCAACTTATTCTTTCAATTTAGCAGAGGAAGCAGATATATTGTATTTTCCAGTCTGTCCACTACGATTGCCAGGATAAATAGCCAGTCTTTAAGTCATGGTCTTCTAGTTTTAAACAGGAGTCAGGAGAAGGTTTTAAAAAACTACTAATTCCATGGGTCCCATCTCAGACCAACCAATTTAGAACCTCCCAAGGTGGGGTGCCACTGCTTTTAAGCTGGATTAGTTTTTTTTTTTTTCTTTTCTTTTTTTTTAAATAAATCTTTATTCAGATTATTACAATTATTTCTCCTTTTTCCCCCCATAGCTCCCCTCCACCCATTTCCCACCCCACCTTCTGCCCTTACCTCCCCCCCACTGTCCTCATCCATAGGTGTATGATTTTTGTCCATTCTCTTCATGAACCCCCCATACCCCTTTCCCCCTGAGAATTATCAGTCCACTCCCTTTCTATGCCCCTGATTCTATTATATTCACCAGATTATTCTGTTCCTCAGGTTTTTAATTCACTTGATTTTTAGGTTCGCTTGTTGATAGATATGTATTTGTTGTTCATAATTTTTCTCTTTACGTTTTTCTTCTTCCTCTTCTTTAAGAATACCTTTCAGCATTTCATATAATACTGGTTTGGTGGTGATGAACTCCTTTAGCTTTTTCTTATCTGTGAAGCTCTTTATCTGCCCTTCAATTCTGAATGATAGCTTTGCTGGGTAGAGTAATCTTGGTTGTAGGTTCTTGCTATTCATGACATTGAAAATTTCTTGCCACTCCCGTCTGGCCTGCATAGTTTCTGTTGAGAAGTCAGCTGACAGTCGTATGGGTGCTCCCTTGTAGGTAATTAACTGTTTTTCTCTTGCTGCTTTTAATATTCTCTCTTTGTCTTTTGCTCTTGGCATTTTAATTATGATGTGTCTTGGTGTGGTCCTCTTTGGATTCCTTTTGTTTGGGGTTCTGTGGGCTTCCTGGACTTGTAAGTCTATTTCTTTCACCAGGTGGGGAAAGTTTTCGGTCATTATTTCTTCAAATAGGTTTTCAGTATCTTGCTCTCTCTCTTCTTCTGGCACCCCCATAATTCTGATGTTGGTACGCTTGAAGTTGTCCCAGAGTCTTCTTACATTATCTTCAACTTTTTGGATTTTTTTTTTTGCTTTTTGCTTTTTCGGTTGAGTGTTTTTTGCTTCTTTGTATTTCAATTCTTTGACTTGATTCTTGTGATCCTCTAGTCTGCTGTTGGATCTCTGTATAATATTTTTTATTTCAGTCAGTGTATGTTTAATTTCTAGTTGGTCCTTTTTCATATCTTCGAGGGTCTCGTTATATTTATCGGCCTTTTCTAGGATATTCTTAAAAAGTCTTATAACGGTGGTTTTGAATTCTATATCCAGTCGTTTGTTTTCCTCCATTTCTTTCGTTTGTGATCTGATTCTTTGACCCCGCATTTTCACTGATTCCCTGAGTTGGTAAGGTAGATATTTGTGCTAGGTTTCCAATATGGCCCAGTGGGTCTGCTTCCCCAGTTAACCTGAGGTGGACACTCTTGGTGCACCCCTTTGTGGACTGTGTGTACAGCCTTGTTGTAATTAAGTCTTTATTGTTGTTGGTATCACTGGGAAGAATTGACCTCCGGGTCCGTTGGCTGTAAGGATCAGCTGTGTCTATGCTGGGAGAAGCCCGGTGCTGGAGACAGCCCTATAGGATTAGACTTGCCAAATTGCAATAGCCTCTGTGCTCAGCTTGGATGGGGTGGAGCCTCAGTCTTGGCTTCCTGTCAGCCCCGCCCCTGCGCGCACGTGCGCTTTCAGTCCTCCGCCTTCCCCAGCTCGAGTCTCCGCCTGAGAGTCCAGACTCCCCCCACAAGAGCGTGGGTCCCCAGGGGCTCGCCTGGAACCGGGGTTCACTGCAGTCAGAACTGGGGCTCAGTGCATTCAGGATCCTCTGACTCCCTTCCACTAGGGAAAGCCTATGGCGACCTCCGCAGCCTTTGTGCGCACTGGCCCGCGTGCACCTTCAGACTTCTGCCTTCCCCAGCTCCCGAGTCTCCGCCCGAGAGTCCAGACTCCCCCCGTAAGAGCGTGGGTCCCCAGGGGCTTGCCTGGAACTGGGGTTCAGTGCAGTCAGAACTGGGGTTCAGTGCGGTCGGGGGCTTCCTTCCCCCTTCCGCCAGAGGAAGTCAGCCAGGCTCTCAGCCGCCCTTCCTCTCTGCGCGCACAAAGCCCCTTTGCCGTACCTCCAATTCTCTGTGAGCTTTTCTCCTTCCTTCTAGTTGTAGAATTTTCACTCAGCCTGCTTTCCTGTGGTTCTGGATGGTGTCCGTTCTTTTAGTTGTAGTTTTGAAATTGTTGTGCGAGGCAGCAGTTCAGGTGTTTACCTATGCCGCCATCTTGGTTTCATGGATTAGTTTTTTAAATGATAGCAGCTCTCCTCGTTCAAATATTATTTTTTTCCTTTTTATAAATTATTAGTTAAAATGAGCAGCTATGATAACATATTGGTCAAAGAGAAAAATGAGAAGCAAAATGATGTCTAATAATTGGAGGCAAGTTAAATCACTATGCACTTTATCAATGGAACATTATGCAACCATTAAAATCAAGAATAAGTAGTGACATTGGAAATATTCTGGATAAAATGTTAAGGGAAAAGACCCTTTCATCACTGACTTTTAACTGTCATTTTATTTCTCTAATGAGCACTTTTGTGTTTTATGATAGGATTTGTTTAGTAAATCATATTTTTGACTTGTTTATGTTTCTATTTGCAGCTATCTGCGTTCAGAAATGTATAAATGGTGGTGAATGCATTGCTCCCAGTATATGCCATTGTCCTGCCACCTGGGAAGGAATGCAGTGTCAAATACGTAAGCCTACAGCATTCATTTTCTATGATAGATTCTGAATCTCAATCTGTTATATTGATTAGCCAGAGAGCAGGGAAGAACCAAACAGCCATCTTGGGTTTCCCATAGCCCCTACTATTTGTTTAATTTACAACCACTGTTTATCCATACAATATACCCTAGAAGTTTTCATCACTAATTTTACGATGCTTCCCATGCAATTTCAAATATTTTGAGGTATTCCAGGGGCCCTTCTGAAATACTGCCAAGTTATTCCTACATATATTGAGATTGTAAACCCTTAAAACTCAATTTCTAGCAAGACTCTGAGACCCGAGAATTGAGAGCTTCTTTGTGCCCGGGGGACTGCACCCGGGGGCCCAGCAGCTGTCACCATGCCACAAAATGAGTATATTGAGTTACCCCGGAAGCTCTATGTATATCGTTTGGATTACCATGAGAAAAAGAGAAAGAAGGAAGGTCGAGAAGTTCATGAACGTTCAAAGAAGGCAAAAGAAGATGATTGGTCTGAAGACTAAGCTCTACCATAAACAGCGCCATGCTGAGAAAACACAAATGAAAAAGACTATCAAGATGCATGAAAAACGAAACACCAAACAAAAGAATGACGAAAAGACTCCACAAGGAGCAGTACCTGCGTATCTACTGGACAGAGGGACAGTCCTGAGCTAAAGTACTTTCCAATATGATTAAACAAAAAGGGAAAGAGAAAGTGGTAAAATGGGAAGTCCCTCTGCCCAAAGTTCGTGCCCAGGGAGAAACAGAGGTATTAAAAGTTATTCGAACAGGAAAGGGAAAGAAAAAAGCATGGAAGAGGATGGTTACTAAAGTCTGCTTTGTTGGAGATAACTTTACTCGAAAACCACCTAAATATGAAAGATTCATTAGGTCAATGGACTTAGGTTTCAAGAAGGCCCATGTAACACATCCTGATCTGAAAGCTACCTTTTGCTTGCCAATACTTGGTGTAAAGAAGAATCCCTACTCCACACTTTATACAACTTTGGGTGTTATTATCAAAGGTGCTGTCATCGAGGTGAATGTGAATGAGTTGGGCCTTATGACACTAGGAGGCAAGGTTATTTGGGGAAAATATGCCCAGGTTACCAACAGTCCTGAAAATGATGGGTGCATAAATGCAGTCTCCCTGGTTTGACAGCAGTTTCATACAAGTAACTCTGTAATTGTTGAAGACTGTGCACCAATCAGGAAAACTCCTTTACTGTGATGTTTCTGAGTGCTATCAAACAGCTTATATGTCTGTAGTCATCAAGAGAATTATTTATTCTATTGTAAAGAACATTAAAATGGCCCAGTTTTACAAACTGGTCTTTATTTTGGGGTCTGTTTATCACTTAGATGTTCATGAAATTGAATGATTAAAAAAGCAATTATAGCAAAAAAACAACAAAAACTCAATTTCTAATAAAAATAAGCAATTAGCACCCTTTGGCTTGTACATTTTATAACCTCTAGAAACATTATTTATAGACCTAAAAGTCAATTACTAACAAGGAATTATTTTTTTAAAACTGGACAAAATAAATGTCTGTTTTACTTGAACCAACAAACTTAAGGTAGCTTTTATTTACTAAGGATTAATCTTAGATCCCATGAACTTGAAAAGCATTTGAGTTAGCTTCTATATTTCTGAGACTTTTAGAAGTCTTACAAGCCCTCACCTTTGAATTAATTTTAAACAATACCATCCAGAAGTAGAAAATTATCTCACATTTACAACATGGACAGACACAAACAGAAACCGTTTGACCATTAGAATAACTCACTAGCTTATAAAAGGACAACTGAATCCAAATTTTCCCTGGAGGCATTTACAATTTACATTGTAAATTCCATGACAAGTCAAGTTCCAAATGACCATCCCCCTTTTAAAATTAGGACAGCCCTGGCCAGCATGGTTCAGTGGTTAGAGCATCGGCCTATGCACCGGAGGGTTGTGGGTTTGATTCCCGGTGAAGGGCATGTACCTGGGTTCAGGTCCAATCCCTGTGCCTCCCCCTCCCCCGTGTGGGAAGCAACCAATCGATGTTCCTTTTTTAATTGTTTAGTATTACATGTCTCAACCAATCGATGTTTCTATGTCACATTGAAGTTGGTGAGAATTTTAAAAAATAAAATAAAATTAGGACAGAAAATTTTTAAAATAGGTTTTTATTGATTTTTAGGGAGAGGAAGGGAAAAGGAGAGAGGAACATCGATCAGTTGCCTCCTGCATGCTTCCTACTGGCTTTCGAGCCCCCAACCTTGGCATGTGCCCTAATCAGTATGTGCATGAATGGACACTCAACCACTGACCTACACTGGCCGGGCAGGACCGCCATTTTTAATCCTCAAAGAACTGGGTTGATACCTAAATGACATCATAGTTGAAGTATTTATCTAAATCCTCTTTTTGAAGCTTGGAGAGACCAATACATTTTCCATTCATTCTGCCTAACATTATAGCCAGCTTTTTCTAATTGTGCACAGGAAAGTTAATTTAGAACTATCAATGGATTCTCATTTCAGCCAAGTTAGGGGGTTTGTGTGCTGTTTTGTTTTTTTAAAACAAGTATATTTTTTATTTTATTTTTTTTTAAATATATTTTATTGATATTTTACAGAGAGGAAGGGAGAGGGATAGAGAGCTAGAAACATCGATGAGAGAGAGAGAGAGAAACATCGATCAGCTGCCTCCTGCACACCTCCCACTGGGGATGTGCCCGCAACCAAGGTACATGCCCTTGACCAGAATCGAACCCGGGACCCTTCAGTCCGCAGGCCGACACTCTATCCACTGAGCCAAACCGGTTTCGGCTATATTTTTTATTTTAGAGAGGAAGGGAGAGGGAGAGAGAGATACAAAGGTCAATGATGAGAGAGAATCATTGATGGGCTGCCACCTGCACACCCCACACTGGGGACTGAGCCTGCAACCCTGACCCGGAATCCAACAGCGACCTCCTGGTCCATAGGTCGATGCTCAGCCACTGAGCCACACCATTAGGGTTAAGGAGAGGCTGACGGTGGTGTGCCCTATTAGCCTCTGAGGCATGATTTCCCAGGATAGTTTTGAGACCTGCAGGTCTAGCGAAATTTTAGGGAAAACCAGCCCTATATGTATGTCTCCAGACAAGCCAAATGCAGTGGGCATCCTTTAGCCCTGCCTTACGCCCTAGAGGTAGCTTTTCCTCAGGCAATTCCACAAAAATTCGTCTTCACCTACCTGGGCAAGAGCCAGCCAGAGCTTACCTGCCGGCCCCGGAGCCACCACACTTTCTGAGGCACGGCCCCTGCCCTTGCCCTTGCCCTGGGGTGCACCCGTCCAGGGGCCGCCCGCTCCCGGCGCCCGGGGTTGGCGGTGAACTCACTTCACGCCCCAAGGCGCCCCCATCTGCCACTCTAGGTGCAGAGGGGGTGAAGTCTGAACTATCGTCACCCTTTGGCCATTTGGGTTGGGGAAACAAGTGTCCTTTCTCCTTGGGAAGGGAGAGTTGAGTCTCTCATGGACCCAGCCAAACTTTTATTTAGCCTCGCAGTGAGCAAGCAATGAAAAGGCCGAATTAAAAGCGGCACCCTTTTTTTCCTTTCCCCGGGGTATCTCAACCCTTACCCGCCTTGAGGATTTTTGAAGAACCGCTTAAATGAAGTCATGGCCTGCTTCTTAGAGCAAGGAGGCCGAGAATTCTGAGAGAAACTCACCAAGTTCGCTGGATGGGAAGCAGGAAGCGGGCCGGCTTCTTCGGATCCTGACGCACCACGTGCTGCGTGCAGGCCACGTGGCGGAAGGAACGTGCAGGCCACGTGGCGGAAGGAACGTGCAGGCCACGAGGCGGAAGGAACGTGCAGGCCACGAGGCGGAAGGAACGTGCAGACCGCGTGGCGGAAGGAACGTGCAGGCCGCGTGGCGGAAGGAACTTCCAGACCAGCAGAGAATTTTACGAGCTTCTTTGAGCCAAACTGATGTCATGTGCGGGGGAGGGGGAGGGGGACGCAATATGTCAAATGCTCCTCCATTATGTGTATCTTTTAAAATTCCCCTTTCTCAAAATGCCTTATTTCCAACTATCCAGAAACTATCTAAATATTGATAACACTTTTAAAAAATACGTTTTTATTGATTTCAGAGAAGAAAGAGATGGAGTGAGAGATAGAAACATCAATGGTGAGAGAGAATCATTGATCGGCTGCCTCCTGCAGGGGATCAGGCGGACAGCCCAGGCATGTGCCCTGACTGGGAATCGAACCGTGACCTCCTGGTTCACAGGTCAATGCTCAACCACTGAGCCATGCCAGCCCGGCTTGATGACATTTGAACAAGATGTCCTACTGCCCTTTTCAGGAAAATTGTTTAATACGTATTCCAATCCATGATGTCTGTGACGTGAACAGTGCTTCCTTAGCTGTGCGGCTTGTGCATTACACAACCTGCCCGACCATTCTCGCCAGTCCTGGTGAAAACAACCTGTAAATGTTGCCTTTATACCAAAGGGAGTATTATCTTGAATTATACCAGTTTACAGTATGAGCTATTGAAGCAGATACCTCTCTCATGAAAAGTGTCGTGATTATAAATTTACATTATGTTTATTTTTACTCAATATTATTTAAAAGCATTTCCATGTCCTTAAAAACAAACAATAAATGATATATTAAGTTCTATAATACTAACACTATAATCCACTTGACCTTTCCCCCTTATGTGGAACATTTATTTAGAAGTTATTACTATTACAAGAATTTTCTCAGAGGCTAAGATGGTGGCATAGGCAAACTCCCGTACTCACCGCCTCCCACAACCACATCAAAATTACCACTAAAATAGAGAACAACCGTCATATAGAAGTAAAGAAGAAAGCACACTGAGGCTGGTAGGAGGTACAGAGGTGCAGAACGGCTGGTCCAGCACCCACCTGTGCTGATTTTTTAATCAGGAGCGAGATCATCTCTGCGGAGGCCACCCAGAGGAGCAAGGGGTCCCAGCCCCACACCAGATGCCCAGCCCTGGGTCCTAGAGCTGGGAAAAAGTCCCCGTAACTGCAGGCTGTAAAAACCAGTGCGGATTGGGGCTCAGTGGCTGAGAGGCTGCTGGAGACCCAGCTGCTCCTCTTAAAAGGCCAGTGCACAAACTGAACTTACAACGTCTTGCTTCCTCTGAGCTCCAACACCAGGGCGAGGCTCCGGGGGACACAGACACATATGAAGAGGAATTGGATTGTCTGGCATCGGGGCAGGAACTTGGAGGCAGCTTTCTCTCAGATGGAGGTGCTCTCAGGCATCATTGTTCCTATGCTGGGACCTCCCTGGTTGGTCGCAGGGCTGACTGGCGGCCATTTCTGTTTGCTCCACCCTGGTGATTCCCTGAGAACCCCCCTCATCCTATTTACCCACCCGTCACCCCCCACGTTGTGAGCAGCAGCTTTTGCACCTAAATGGCCTCTCCTTACTCAGGGTAAAATCTGTCAAACAAGCTGCAGCTGGGTCAGGGAGCCCCAACCCAATCAATAAAAGGCCCAAGACCCGGCACCAGCACCAGCCTGCCTTGCTTCACAGCTGGGCCTCCTCTGGGCACTCCCAAACCCGATACAAAGAGGAGGAATCTGCAGATCTCTCTGTAGCTCCTGCTGGGTGGCCCTAGGCAGTGGCTGCCTTTACTCCTCCCTGGAGACCCAAGAACTAGTGTACCATTGGTCAGTGTCAGGCCATACCAGATTACAACTCTACACATCCATAAGCAATACGCTCAAGGGGCAGACTCAGTGAGCACCAAAGCCCCACTGAAGCAAGTCCTGCTCCATAGGGGTGTCTCCTGCACAGCAGCTCTCCCACTGTAGTCACAGCTGGTCCTCACAGCCAATTGGCCTGGAGGTCAATTCCTCCCAGTGCACCAACAGCAATCAAGTCTCAACTACAACAAGACTGTGCACACAAGCCCACAAAGGGGTGCACCTAGCAGGGGTGGGCAAACTTTTTGACTCGAGGGCCACAATGGGTTCTTAAACTGGACCGGAGGGCCGGAACAAAAGCATGGATGGAGTGTTTGTGAACTAATGTAAATTCAAAGTAAAGGAGCGGAGGGGAGAGCAAGAGAACCGGATAGAACAGCCGGATCCAGCCCGCGAGCCATAGTTTGCCCACAGCTGACCTAGAGTGTCTACCTCAGATGATTGAGGAGGCTGAGCCACTGCACCCTATAGGACACCTACTACACAAGGCTCAAGGAGACATAGCAGCTCTACCCAATACATAGAAACAAACACAGGGAAGCAGCCAAAATGTGGAGACAAAGAAACATGTCACAAATAAAAGGAAAGGAAGAAAGCAAACTACTGAATATAGAGTTCAAAATCATGGATATAAGGCTACTTGAGGATCTTCTAGAAACTTCCAAGGGACTTAGTGAAACTTTCAAGGATCTTAGTGAGAATGCCAAAAAAAAAAAAAAAAAAAAAATGGAAGAGGACCAGTGAGAAATCAAGCATACACTGACTGAAATAAAGAATAATATATAGGGATTCAACAGTACACTAGAGGATCCTGAGAATCAAACCAACAATTTGAAAATATGAGGAAGCAAAAAACAGCCAACCAGAAGAGCACAAAGAAAAAATAATCCAAAAATATGAAGATAGTGTAAGGAGCCTCTGGGACAACTTCAAGAGTATCAACATTCACATTATGGGGGTGCCAGAAGAAGAGAAAGAGCAAGATATTGAAAACCTATTTGAAGAAATAATGACAGAAAACTTCCTCTACCTGGTGAAAGAAATAGACTTACAAATGCAGGAAGCACAAAGTCCCAACAAAAGAAATCCAAAGAGGACCACACCAAGATATACCATAATTAAAATGCCAAGGGCTAAAGACAAAGAGAAAATCTTAAAAACAGCAAGAGAAAAGCAGTTAGTTACTTACAAGGGAAAGCCCATACGACTGTCAGCTGATTTCTCAACAGAAACTATGCAGGCCAGAAGGGAGTGGCAAGAAATATTCAAAGTGATGAATAGCAAGGACATACAACCAAGATTATTCTATCTAGCAAAGCTATCATTTAGAATTGAAGGTCAGATAAAGAGCTTCACAGACAAGAAAAAGCTAAAGGAGTATCATCACCAAAGCAGTATTATATGAAATGCTGACGGGTATTCTTTAATAAGAGGAAGAAGAAGAAGAAAAAGAAAAAGATAAAAAATATGAACAACAAACTGGCAACAAATACATATCTATCAACAATTGAATCTAAAAATAAACGAATAAGAAATCTAATGAACAAAACTGGTGAATAAAATAGAATCAGAGGCATGACAATGGAACTGACTGAGGGTTCTCAGAGGGAAGGGGGAATAGAGGACAGGAAGAGATTAAGCAAAGATCTTATGTGCATATATGCAATACCTATGGACACAGACAATAGGGTGGTGAAGGCCTGGGGTGGGGCAGGACTCAGGTGGAGGGGGACTATGGGGGGAAAAAGGGACATCTGTAATAGGTTCAACAATGAAGATTTTAAAAAAAACATGCTAGAGAGGAAGTGGGTAACTAATTCAGGTAAAATTTATATAAGATGTGAACTTTTCCTACTTATAAAATAAAAATAATATTTAACTGCAAAAAAGAATTTTCTCTCGATAGGTGGGTATGTAGATAGATAGGCAGGTAGGAAGGTAGATTAGATAGATAGATAGATATTGATATATATTGAAATAGAGATATTTTTAAAATTCACTAGGAGAGATTTTAAGGAAAAATTTCTAGTACAGACACTGAAAAATTTTTAAAAATATTTTTATTGATTTCAGAGAGAGGAAGGGAGAAGAGATAGAAACATTAATGATGAGAGAGAATCATTGATTGGCTGCCTCCTGCATGCCCCCTACTGGCGATCAAGCCTGCAACCTGGGCATGTGCCCTTGACTGGAATTGAATGTGGGCTCCTTCAGTCTGTAGGCTGACGCTCTGTCCATTGAGCCAAACCAGCTAGGCCCTAGGGCTTTAGAATGTTTCCCATAGAGTTGTTTCACTTTTAACTTCTAATGATGGTATATAAAATTATCTGTTTTTCCATTCACTGGCTTGTACTGAATTGTCTTTTTAGAGTTTTTGCTAAATTATTAAAAGTAAATCATGAATTCCATCTTATGTTATTGATTTGAATCTCCTCTCTAAACCTAACAAAAAGAAGCCCAACCAATGTGGCTCAGTGGTTGTGCATCAACCTACCGACTGGGTCAAGGTTTGATTCATGGTCAGGGCACACTCCTGGGTTGCAGGCTTGATCCCCAGTAGGGGGCGTTCAGGAGGCAGCCAATTGATGATTTTCTCTTATCATTGATGTTTCTATCTCTCTCTCCAGCTCCCTTCTTTTCTGAAATCAAGATAACAAAAAGATATATTTTAAATACTTGAAAATGTAGTTAATAAAAATTTTGTGTGCTTTAGTAATGTCTTTATAGAATTGTAAAACTGTTGTATTGAGTTTTGGATAATTTATTTTTTGATGTGTGAGTGTGATTGTGTGTTTGTGTGTGTGTGTGTGTTTGCACTCTGGTTGCAGGAAGATAGATGTGCAATTATTGGTCACTCAGAGGTTCTTATGACTATTTTTATAGCTGATTCATTGAATGGCTTAAGACCGCCGGAATAGAATATATCACAAGCAATTGTGTCAAAGATGGTAATTGTAAAAATATGTGTATTGCAGCAATTTGCAATCAAAAGTGTCTTTATGGAAGCAGATGTGTACTTCCCAATGTGTGTTCTTGCCGCACTGGATATTCTGGAGTCAAATGTGAAAAGAAAAGACAGGTATTTAAAATTATAAACAGAAAACAAATATTAGATATTGACATATGCTCTCTACTCAGATATTCTACTTAGTAACTGATACCTATCTGTTAATGTTTTATTTCATTTTATTTCCAAAATAAAAAAAAAAACATACAAGGATTTTCTATTTGCCTTTAAATCTAAAAATCATATTATTTTATGTAATTATAGTTACCTTATTATTCAAAATTTAGATGTGTACCTAAGGAATTTCAATGTGTAGATACAACCATCAAATGTTATGGAGTATTTTGTGGCACTGGATCTGAAAGAGAGCAAGTATTTATATTTTGGACAAATATTAGATATAAATACCAACCTCACGGGTGTTGGGTTGGGGGGCTGAGTATGATGATTATTAGGGGGGAGGGGAGTGGGGCTAGGTAGAAGAAGGTAAAGGAGGTATAAATTGTAATGGAAGAGACTTGACTTTGGGTGGTGAACACATGATACAATATACAGATGATGTATTATACAACTAAATACCTGAAACCCATGTAATTTTATTAACCAATATCACACCAATAGAGTAAAAAAACAAAATCTATCACTTTTAAATCAATGAGTCACTATTTTGAGTAAACATTTTCAGTGCATCATATGGCACTAAAGACTTGTCAATCTTCATTCTTTTCCTTGACAGTTCTTTCTCTTTATTTGCTCTCTATTAAAATCATTTTCAAAAGAAAAAGAGTAAAAAAATAAAATAAAATAATTTTCATGGAAAGCAATAAAAAGACTATATCATTAGAATTAGGAGTTATTTGTATTTCAGAAATCAAGAAAGCAAAAGAAGAATACTAGAAGCTTCTTTAATTGCCTAGAGTTCCTGAAATTACTTGCCCCACACTTACTTTTAAGGCCAGTGCTACATAAACATATATTTTAAAAGTTTCTGTGATCATATCTTTACTCAGAAGATTAAACTGAATTTTATTTGGTCCCCAATCTTAAAATTCTAAGTATAACAGCCAATATTATAGTCCTAATTGCTACACATACCAGGGTGGCTCTAATGATTACAACAAAAATTGCAGAGCTCTCAAAAATTGCTTAAAGTTCTAATTATTATTTTAATTTAAAAAGCAATTATAAGCTGTTTAGCACTTCAAAAAGCCAAAAGGTCATGAAGTATGCTGGTATACTAGAACTTGAAAAATAATAAGGAATTTTCTTTTTGAAGTGTGATACTGAATCAGGCTGGCCCAGAGGCAAAGTAGACATATATATGTTTTTCTCCTAGCACTGTGTTCAGCCTGGAAGTGTATGACTCCCATTTTGAAAAACACAAGATCATAATACTACCATGGGTTGAAAACTAGAAACAAAAATTATTGAGTACTTATTTCATCAGCTATTGTTGAGAAAAGTAAATATAAAATCTTGAGTTCTCTCCTTTTAAAGGCAACCTAAATATATGTATTATCTTATTTTATTTGAGATTTTTATGCCACAGAAAGCCCTATGAGTTCAAAAGTTTTCAATTCCACGGTAGCATACTACAGTAGGATACTTCTCTACATTTAATTTTATGTATTTCTTTACCAACTTAATCCTTTCTCATAAGATAAATCGCAGATCATCTTCATCGCCATTAATGTTGCTCCTGAGACGGCAGCTGGAACCATATTAAAAACCAAGAAATGAGGAAAAGAGAGAACAGAGGTCATGGGGAAGAAAATGGAAAACAAAAAACAAGAAGACTAGCTCAAGGACCACATGTTCTGCTTTACTATAACTGCTCTCCCAAATTCTTTACTTCAATTTTCATTCTAGCTTTATTCTATTGCTTATTGGTGTCATCAATTTCATTTGTTTTTAATATTTCTTTGGCTCCTAAAATACGGGGGGCAGGGGGGAGTTAATTTCTCTTTAACAGGAAAAAAACAACAACTACCATTTATGGGTATTCATAGAACCATTTCGAATTTCCTCCCCGACACCTCTCTTATCCCAAAGGAGAGTTCAGGCTGGCTAAATCACTGCCTGGCCCTCTTCAAGCAGCACCCTGAGATCATGGGTGAAAAAAGATGTCATCAGATGAAGGAAAACCTTTTTGTGTTTTTTTTTTTTTTTTTTTACTTATATTTTTATTTAAAAAAAATCTTTATTGTTGAAAGTATTACATATGTCCCCTTCCCCCTCCCCCCCATTGACTCCTTCTAGCCCACCCACATCCCCAACCCAGGGCTTCAGCACCCTATTGTCTGTGTCCATGGGTGTGCATATATGCCTACAGGTTCTTTAGTTGATCACCTCCCACCCACCCACCCTCCCCCGCCTCCCCTCAGAGATTCCACACTCTGTTCCATGCTTCCATGTCTCTGGAGCTACTCCGTTCATCACTTTATTTTGTTACTTAGATTCCACATAGAGTAAGATCATGTGATACTAGTCTTTCTCTGACTGGCTTATTTCACTTAGTATCATCCTCTCCAGGTCCCTCCATGCTGTCTCAAAGGGTAAGAGATCCTTCTTTTGTACTGCTGCATAGTATTCCATGCTGTAAATGTACAACTTTTTATCCACTCCTCTACTGATGGGTACTTTGAACATAACTATTTTAAATCATGTGAGTTTACAAAGCTCTTTTTTTTTGTTTAAGTAGAAAGAGTAAGCATTCCTAAGAGCCATGTCTAAAGTATAAGATAAAGTGAGACATTATCAGAATAAAATTATTGCTAACTTTGATAAGAATCTTTTAAGTAATAAAATTTAATGTCAGAATTAATAAGATTTTGATTTATCATTTCATATTTGCTAAAAATTTTAAAGAATTTTTTAAGAGAATATAACATTTCATGATGTTTTATTTTGTTATAAAACATACAAACATATAAATGCAAAATAAACCTTTAACAATTAGTGTGTACTTAAAATTTTAAGCTCTTGTGAAAATATGAGTACTAGAAAGAAAAAGTACTCTAGATAAAAATAAAAAAAATTTGGAGTTAACAATTGGAACTGAAATTTCTACTATGGAAATAGAGATAATTTTAATATCTTTCTCTTTGCCACCTTTGCTTGATATTCAATAAAGCAAATTTATCAGTAGCCTTATTTAATTGATTCTCAATATATACTTTTTATGGTTAAAAAGTTATCATTGCCCAGGGATTGATTCTGAAATGTCTAAACCAGCACTTTATTTTTTAAAATATATTTTTATTGATTAAAGAGAGAAAGAGAGAGGGAGAGATAGAAACATCAATGATGAAAGAGATGCATCTATTAGTTGCTTCCTGCATGCACCTGAATAAAGCCTGCAACTGAGGTACATGCCCTTGACTGGAATCGAACCCAGGACCTTTCAATCCTAAGGTCAATGCTCTATCTACTGGGCCAACCTGGCCAGGGCTCTAAACCAGCACTTTAAATTTTTCATAAATATTTCCTAGATCCACACCACAAATCCCAAGCTTTCATTAAAATAAAGCAGGCTATCCATTTGTAATAGACTAGAGGCCCAGTGCACAAAATTCATGCACTCAGGGGGAGGGTTCCTCAACCCGGATTGCGAGAGGGTGTAGGTCAGGCCGAGGGACCACACCAGTGCACAATCGGGGTCAGGGAGGAACACGGGAGGTTGGCCAGCCAATGAGGAACCACAGGAGGGCTCCAGGGCATGTCCGCCCATCACACTCAGTCCGGATCCGCCAGACCCCAGCAGCAAGCTAACCTACCAGTCGGAGCTTCTGCCCCCTGGTGGCCAGTGCACATCATAGCGACTGGTCAACCTGTCGACTATCTGCCCCCTGGTGGTTAGTACATCTCATAGTGAGCAGTTGAGCGCCCTTAGCATATCATTAGCATAATACGCTTTGATTGGTTGAAGGGACGGCCAAGCTACTGGACACTTAGCATATTAGGCTTTTATTACATAGGGTTTAATAGACCTGTGTGTACTAATAATGAAGAAATGCTATGGTTTACAGATTTTATATAAAAGCACTCCTATGAAAGCTAATGACTCATGCAAATGAAAGAAATGTTTTAGGAATATAATGTGAATTTAGAAAAAAAAGTAATTTAATAAATGTATGAAAAAGAAATTTAATTTTTTGCTTATTTTTTTATGCTATTTTCACACCTATTACCTGTAAAAAAAAATTTTACCCAAAACTATTTGGAAAATACTTTGAAGAAAATGAGTCTGAGAATTTAAGCAAAAGTACTTTAAAATGTGTAACATTCAACATTTACCTTATAAATCATTTCCCCCGAAAAAATACAGATTGTAGACATTGTTTAATATGTTTAATTCCTATTAAAATTTACATGAGATATTTGTGTGATCAAATATTTTTATCTTTTCTTTGACTCTGTTTAAAATACAGCAATTCTCTAAACTTTATAGATGAAGATGCCAGAGGCCAGAAAAGTCTAATTATTTAATCTCCTGATGCTTACATTTGAAGTGGCTGTATTTGAATGCACATCTGTCTCATATGGAGGGCTATTATTTATTTCAATGGCATAGTATCACTTATTTTTTTAATATATTGTTATTGATTTCAGAGAGGAAGGGAGAAGGAGAGAGAGTTAGAAGCATCAATGATGAGAGAGGATCATTGATCCATCGGGTGCCTCCTGCACGCCCCACACTGGGGATCAAGTTCATAACTCAGGCATGTGCCCTGACCAGGAATCAAACCATGACCTCCTGGTTCACAGGTCAAAGCTCAAACTGGGCTCACTTATTTTTTTTAAAAGCCAAGAATTTTCAATGACTTTAATGGCTCACGACCACTTGATAAGGGATCTTACTTGAGTATCTTCCCCTATTTTTTTAATCAATGTCATGGGTTGACAGAAAAAGCTATGCCTGGACTTTCACAGAGCTTCACCTCCCTCTATATTTAATTCCTTCACTTGTAAGAAGGAATGAATGTTTTTAATTTAAATGAGATTATTATAAATAATTTTTTCATAATGAGTGTCATTTAATAAGTACCCAATATAGCCTGGCCAGCATGGCTCAGTAGTTGAGTGTTGACCTGTGAACCAGGAGGTCACGGTTGATTCCTGTTCAGGGAACATGCCTGGGTTTGGGCTTGATTCCCAGTGTGGGGTGTGCAGGAGGCAGCGGATCCATGATTCTCTCTCATCATTGATGTTTCTATCTCTTTTTCCCCTTCCTTCCTCTGTGAAATCAATAAAAATATTTTTAAATGCCCAATATACAGGTTTTATTATATGTTTTTGTTGCTAAAAATGAATCAGTGGCCTCACTGGCATGGCTCAGTGGGTGAGCATCGACCTATGAGCCAGGAGGTCACAGTTCAATTCCTGGCCAGGGCACATGCTCCGGTTGTGGGCTCAGTCCCCAGTGTGCAGAAGGCAGCCATCAGTAATTCTTATCATTGATGTTTCTATCTTTCTCCCTCTCCCTTCCTCTCTGAAATCAATGAAAATATAATTTTAAAAAATGAATCATTGGAACCACTCTAGAAAATGATGACCAACTTCCTCATTTGAGTTTTAGGTTTTCCAATGATTACTGTATACCAGTGTTTCTTGTTCCCTAATTAAAGAATTTTGAAAAGCATTGGTTAAACAATATGTGAGAAAAAAGAAAGATACGTGAACATAGATTTTAAATCAAGTCTGGCATAGCATTAGTAAGAACCAGACAAAAAGGCTAAAAGCAGCTGACATATGACAAATTTTCTAAATTGACGAGGATTTACAAGGATTTACAAGGATTTACAAGGATGAAGTTGATTATGGCTCCTGACTCTTCGTGGTGCTTCAGCACTGAGCAGTCAGCCCGCCAGTAGGACCTGTGTGGGCTCCAGGCACGTGTGTCTTCCCAGACCCTTTCTCCACTTAAAAACATTAAAAATTATATTCTACAAGATGGACTGGTATATTCACATCGTACGTTAAAACACTTTCTTTGACCTGGAAGTTCATTTTTACTTCTGAGTTTAAAAGAAATGAAAACGTTCCCATGAGCCTTTAAAAGTATGTGGACCCTAGATGCTGTGCCCCCTGGGCCCAATCAGAAAGGTGGCCACTGTGAACACTGAGACAATGAAAGGAAGACAAACTAGATAGCATTTCAGTTCATATTTTTATTGTAAGCACAGCCCTCGCCGTCATATGGAAATAATTTTAACCTCAGTTGTAAAGCTTTTGTGAAATTAGCAGATCTTTGCCTGCAGATGGTGCTAGATACTCAGTTCCCAGGTAACGGGCCTGAAATGAAAAATCCAACTTTGGAAATGGGAGCATATTAAACAGTTAGTGCAAACATGACATCTTTTCAAAAATAAAATTCTTCATTGACACAACATGGGTCTTTTCTGTGAGCCTAGAACTCTTTGTTACCCCTAGTGATTAATCAATAACCGTAGCCACTTGACTGAGTGCAGTTAACAATCCCTATTTGTGCTAGTAAAGGGATGCTACTTTCATTTGAAGATCTGGTGCCTTCCTCATTACATATGAGATTAAAATTGTTGTGAGTGGTATTAAGATAAGCAGAAACATTTTGTTTTTCATATATACATTGAACTTGGAAAATTCTAGCAATTATAACAGCCAATACTTTCAGGTACTTCAAAATAGTATCTTTTTTTCCTTGTCACTGACAAATATTCATAAATCAATAGGCAGCATACCCTGAGAGAAAAAAGTCTTTTTTAAAAAATATATCTTTATTGATTTCAGAGAGGAAAGGAAAGGGAGAGAGAGATACAAACATCAATGATGAAAGAGAATCATTGATCGGCTGCCTCCTACATGCCCCTTACTGGGGATCATGTACCCTTGACCAGAATCAAATCCTGGATCCTTCAGTCCCAAGGCCAACACTCTATCCACTGAGCCAAACCGGCTAGGGTGAGAAAAAGTCTTTGTAAAGGATAATGCTTTCCTGAATATGCTCCTTCTTGGCACCATGATTTTGTCTGAAGTGAGGAGGGTCCCCTAGCTATACATCTTGTACATGGCAATGCCTGGAGAACCTTTGACCTGAAACACTATCAACTTGAAAAAAATACTAAGACTTCCTGAACCCAAACATTATAGTGAGAATAATCCCAATTTACAATAGCTAGATAAATAGATATAGACAAACGTTTACAGAGTGAATTCTGCTATTCAGCTTCAATCTTCCTCACCAAGGAATCTGGGAATCCGGGCTAGTGTGGCCTAGCAGTAGCCTTATGGTCTAGTTTGGATTCGCATTCTAGGATCTCAGGATGTCCATCTCAGTGATTTCCTTCACTGCTTCTTGAGCTGAGATGTTCCTCTCTGGTTAAGGGCTCTGATTAGGAATTTCTTAGAGTTTGCCTTTTCCATGTCCCCACGTTGTGATTTTAGCCACCAAGACCTGCCCTTTATTTCTAGGGAAGACTTAGATGATGCCTCCTATATTAGCTAATGGAGATGGCAGCTGCCAATGGCTCATCCCTTACTCTGACTGCTCTTTGCCACGCCAGTGTTCTCTGCTGATGCTTTCTAACTGATGATTGACAATTTCTGAGGACTGTGGAAATGGACAGGATCTTTTTTAAAATCCCTTCTTGTGATAACAATCAATTCTTTCTTTGGAGTTGACCTGAAACCTATCTCTCCATATCAAAGAATCCAGCCATTTTTAGTGCAATGCCATAATCATACCCTGCTACAGCATTACAACTGAAATAAGTAAAGCATTAGACATGATATGTACAGTATAGTCTGACCTCATTTCCTACACAATGGCCTACATGGAAGAGTAGAATAGTTCAATCTAGGATAAAAGTCATAAGGCAGCAACAAAGCTTGGTCAAAAATACGAGCACCTTCCCGGAGAAAATGCATCATGCTTCACATGGGTCAGACAAATATTTTGAAAAGAAATGTTTTCATTACCTTTTCCTCCCTATAACAGAAGAAATAACTGTAGGAAATGGAAATTGGCATTGCCAGAGCATAAAACCTGAATTGCTCGTTTTGAGGGTTGGCATATGGCTGTGTGCCTGGCTCTGCAGAGACATTTTTCTAGAGCCATATGGTTGAATCAAGAAGGGCAACGGGCTAGAGCAGACTGAAGGCAGTTTACAGTTAATGATAAAGTCCTGATGCATAATATATTTGAAAAAGCTTCCAATCTTAGATGCACATTAAAAAAGAGGCAGCCAAGAAATACCCTGATATTATTTTTCTCCTGCAATGAGAAAACAAAGATGCCAGGCAGAGCACTACCTGTCAACTCTTCTTAGATGATCTACCTTCCAATTACTGTGAAACCAAACTATTGAGAGAAAATTCCTATTCTAATTGTTTTAACTCCATGATAGACTTCCTGGTGGGTAAATACTGAGTTTCTGCTAAAACACAAAAATCCTTTACCAATCCATGGAAGCAGACAGATTGCAGGCTCAGCCAGTGCATATCACTAAGCACAGCTGAGACAACTTTCTAGAAAGAGCGTTAGGTTCCCCAACCCTCAGGGAAAACTAAAATGACAAGCGTGGTTGACACCAAGATGAATAATCTGTTTGCAACTTCTGATGGACTACTCATGTTGAAAATATTACAGATGAGATTTTTAACTAATTAGGCCCCAAGCTCTTTGTAAAAGCCTCATTGCAATTAATTAAGGTGATTGCTGCTCATTATTTTTTTAAAAAGCAAATTCTTGTTTATATGTTCAAAACTGCCAGAGAGAAAGAAACACTCTTACACTACCATATTATGGTTTTTATGCTAAAATAAATAAGATATTTAAAACTATTTTTAAGCTGTTCATGTGAGTTGAAATTGGCATACTGTTATGAATTCTTTAGCTAATCTGTAATAATAATTGAGTTGACTGAAAATTAAAGTCAAGATTTGTAACCTCTTATTGAGGCCCAAATATAAAGCGTTATAACATCCACTATTAAGAGCAGTGCTATGAAATTCCTACCTGTAAGTAGGAATTTTGAAAGATACAGCAATTTAAGGGAGGACATCAAACATTTAAATAATATTCTCTGATATATTACTTTACTAATAATTCATTTTAATTATTAGAATAATAATTTCAGAGCCAAGAGTTTATTTGGGCATTTTTTTAATACTAGAAAATAAAAAATAATACATAAGATACTTAAATAATATAAACAGAAAAATAGTTAAATTATTATAGATCCAGCTATGTGATTTTTATACAGTCAATAAAACCGTGATTCATGTAGAGTTGTATCTTATAAATACAGCTATTTACTGTTGAAAAGGCAAATTTCCAGACCACAATTATGGTACTCTCTCGTTTTAAAATGCGTATGTGTGCATATGTGTAAACACATATATGTTTTTAATAACAGAACATTTCTAAAAAGACAAACATCAAGTTTTTAAAATTTGTTACCTCAGGTAAGTGGAATTAGGAACTGAGGGTTGATTTAAATGGATTTTACTTATACGTCATATATATTTGTACTGCTTAAAATTGTGTAGTAGTCATAAGTTATTTTGTAATTTATGTTTTTGTAGACTCTCCCATTTGCCTCCAACAATGAAGCTTTCTTAAAATATTAATTAAGAGAAATCCAGAATAATATAAATTAAAAATCAAAGAACCGCTACATAGTTTTTCTTAACTGAAAAGGGGCAATAAAATTAATTTAAAAATTTGTGTCATTTTCATAAAATTTTTGTTGTAAAACTTACAATTATACTCTTTTTAGAGTAAACGATTTTGCTAATTCAGTACTGCATATACAGTATATTTAAGTTGGAAACCAGTGAATTTAAGTTAATGAGAATGGTTTACAGTCCCATGAGTGTTATCGTAAGATTAAAATTAATTGCTCAGAATTTTCATGAGGCCAAACTGGACAGGTAATCAGTCATAGGCTAATGTTATTAGCTTGATTCATGTTATCAAACTGTATTTCTGATAATACCAGGCAATGGGATAGATGGGAGAGAAATATTACATATCAAAATGATAGAACCAAGTTCTTTTGTTTGCATTAATTCTAATATTTAGAGGTCACATTTACAGCAAAGAGTTAGGTTTATTGAGTAATTCAAACACAAAACTCACATTTGCCTAAATTTATGAAAGCAAAGACACCACAAAATAATTTTTCTTCTTATAAGTTTGTAGAGTGCCTTTAATGTGAAAATTTTGGAAGCTTTAAAAGACTGAATTAAAGATACTTTAAAATGAATTCATTAACATTTTACTTTAGAGATAGAATTAAAGCACACTATTCGTTTGACATATACCGTGTGAAGGAATGAAGTGACCTTCCCCAGAATTCATAAATCAGATGAAATGCAATGGCTAATTTTCAGTAGGAACTAAAGTTATTAAGGGTCAGTCTTGAATATGTACAGATTTGTTTTGTTTCAGAAGATGAACTCTTTCTTTCATTTTGAAAAAAATATATTTTATATATAGGAAGGAAAATGATGTTGTATCTCTAAAGTTAAAAAGCATACCACAACAAATACCTACAATTGGATCATCCAGTTCAGAAATATGCCAATGCCAGCCTCTGGAGGCTTTTCTTATAATCCTGCTTCTCTCCACCCCAAACTGCTGTCCTGTATTTTGTTTTTATTACCTGTGCTAGGCAACCTCTAAGATAGTCCCCAAAGACTACCACTTTCGGTTACTCACACCCTTATGTAACCCCATTGCTTTGAGGGTGGGCTGGATTTAGTGATTCATTTCTAACAAATAGAATATGACAGAAGTAATGACTCACTTTGGAAATTAGGTTATAAAATTACTGGAGCTTCTCTCTCTCTCTCTCTCTCTCTCTCTCTCTCTCTCTCTCTGTCTCTCTCTCTCTCTCCTTCCCCACTCTCCTCTTGCTCTATCCTGCTTGTTCATTTGCCAAGAGGTCAGTTTATCTATGAAAAGATCTACATATTGCCAAGAACTGAGGAATGTCTCCAGCCAAACCAGGAAGAACTGAGGCCCTCAGTTCAACAGCCCAGGAGGAACTGAATCTTAGAGATCTAAACCCAGGAGAAGGGAGTTGTCAGAGCACTTATTCCCTCTCTCTACCTGAATAGTGTTAATGTTTTTACTTCTTTGTGAAGCTGGGCTTTATTCTTTTGTTTATGAAAGACACAGAAGCACAGAGGGTATTTTTCCTCAAACTGCAGTGGGACAACCAATGGGTCTGGGCTGCCTGTTACTACTTGAGCCAGTGAAGCAGAGACAGGGTTGAGTCATATATTAGCATTTATTCCAATACCGCCAGCAGGATGGGAGAGCAGCAGGTCATCCACAAAAATCTGCTCTGCAAAGGACGAAGATTACCTGGGGAAGTAGGAATTACAGGCATGGGGAAGTAGACAACGGGAGCTGGGACCGGACCCCATTGTTTGGGCAACAAGGTTGTTAATCTTTCCTTGTTAATTGGCAGTTCTTGAATGAGAATGGACCGCATTCCAAAGTTGACTCCTAGGTCCAAGGTTGACGCCCAGGCCCTAGGGGTGTACAATTCCCATCCAAGTTAGAATGTCCTTTCTTTAACCAGAACAAGACAATCACGATTAACAGAGCATCATTAATATTTCTTATAACTATAGCTAGTCCCCAATATTCTATTTTTGTCCCTAACAAAACAAGACTGAATTGAATTCTTCAGAATCATGAGCAATTCCCAAATAAACCAGGAAAAACAAATCATTTTTGCTTCACCTTAATATTGCCATGCTAATCATCACGAGTATTTTAGGTGAAATTGCTTCAAGAATATTAAAGATAAATAAACAAACCCTTTTCCACTCTAAATGAAAGGGACAGAACAATTCTCCAAATGTAGCACCTCTGGTAACAGAATGGGCATTGTTGAATGGAAATGTAGAATCTCATAAAAAAGAAAAAAAATGTTTAGAGATTTGGCCTAATGTGATCATGTTACAGAATTTACCAGGCAACCGAAAAATACACAGGGAGTACTCAGAGATCCAGGAAAAACCCATTTATTTTCAGACTAGTTTATTTCCAGATGTACTAGTTCAGTGACTCAAGGGTTCAGTTCTCCAAATCCCTGAGTGAATATGGTGGAAGCTTTTCTTTATACCCTTTGGTTTCTTTGTCCCCCAAATATTAATCAGACTTCTAGACCTTTCTCGGGCTTTGTGAAAAGCCCCGTGTGTTGGGATGGGGGACGTGGGACCACACCCAAAGGCCTGGCCTGGTACCAGAGCTGATAACCCTCTCCAGGGTTTGTGTATGGCTCATGGTTTATGGTCTCTGTAAAATGGGAGTATTCTGGAAAACAGGTTCTGCAAGACAGGACAGGCATCAATGGGGTTAATTAGCGGCTAGCAAGAGTATGTGTTAGAAGGCAGGTTACTGGCACAGATTCAGATTGCTAGCCTCCCTAAAAATGTCTTATATTCCCCATCAAAAAAAGCTTTCAGAAAAAAAAAAAATAAAGACTACTGAAAAGTGAATTAATAACCCACAATGTTTTTTTCTTACTGATGTAAAAGATGGATGCCAATCATAAAAATGCTTTGCTAATTTTGTATACAGTTTTATATCTTATTTATAGGCAATTACTTTATATTAATGACATACATAAAGTAAAAAAAAAAAATCATTGTAAGTTAAGAAAGAAGAACAGAATAAAAATAAGTGGAAGAAACTAATTACACACCATAAAGGAAAGCTGTCACATTAGCACAAAACTTCTTCACCCCTGTCTATCTAATAATAAAGGAATATGCAAATTAGCCAGGATGCTGTAACATCACAACCAAATAGCAGGGACCTGAGGCTGCATGGTGCCTGGCTGAGGTGAGGGACCTCAGGCCATGCCTCCCGCCCCATGGGGCTTGACGGGGATCTCAGGCTGCACCCCCCAACCCCGACACCGGGCTGGGAGACCTCAGGCAGGGCTTGACAGTGGACCTGAGGCTGAGCTCCCTGCCTGGCGCCAGGCTGGGGGACCTGAGGCTGTGACCCCTGCCTGGAGGGACTTGACAGGGGTGGGGCCAGCTGGGTCTGGGTCTCATCCAATGGGGGTGGGGCAGGCCAAGTCTGGATCTCCTGCATTTGGGAAGTGTGTGTGTGGGTGGTGGGCGGGGACTTGACTCTAGGTCCCACAGTGCACCCCAGGAGAGAGATTTTCATATATATTTTACTAATTTTTTTTTCATCTCTGACACTTGTATTATAGAGAAAGGGTAAATAGCAATATTAAAATATTTCCTCTAATTAATTCCCTTTTAATGTGCACAAATTTCGTGCACCGGACCACTAGTATTTTATAAACACTCCCTGACCACCTACTTTTAATACATAGGAGAATGGGCACTGCCATAGTCCAGGTTCATTTTTAGGTTCCCTGGAAAGTGCAATGAAACTGAAACATGTATACACCATTTCCAGAGCTTGTTTCTTCACTCTCAACATGCCTACTTTTAGTTATTAGTAGGAAAGCTTAACCAACTACCCTGGTCTACCCAATGATTATTTCAACAAACATAACCTGTCATAGTCTCACCCAGGTCCTTGAGATGAGAAATAACTAG